>NC_083751.1:3057500-4257500 GCF_033458585.1 Syngnathus typhle
ATTTTTTTTAAAGCTTGGTTCAACCATTTTTCGACAGCATGGGAAAAAAAATGCCACAAATCATTTTTTTTTAACACAACTAAAGGCAGAAACAAACTCTACAAAGAGCAGAAACATCATGATTTGTTTTCACAGTCTGACAGTTTGAGCCTCTTGTTTACGACATCGCGCAACCCAATCGTTTTTTCAATCCCGATCCAGTCACATGCTAGCCATTGCTTGGCACGATCATTTTGTGGGAAAAACTACTCTGTCGGTCACACCCACACGGTTATTTGAATAGCCCGCCAAGAACAGGAACAAGAACAGGAAAGTCTATTCATTTATTTTATTTTTTCCACACAGTTGAGAGAATATGAGAGAAGCTACTATGTATTAAACAGAAAATACACACATTGATCTGTTGGGACAGTAAAGCGCTTTTATCCATTTATATTGCTTCGGGGGTCATGGGAAATCTGGAGTCGAGCCCAATTGACTGTGTCCGAAGCTCAATTGTGACCAAAAGCTTCCCTCCCTCACTGCTAACATCATATTGTTGACATACACCCAGGCTGTTGTTTTTTCGCCAACCTCCTCCAACAGGATCCTGCACGTCCTGGTGCTTGAGCATACAGCCCGGGGGCTCAACTGGTGTTGTCCCAGTAATGCTGGCAGAGAGCCAGTGGAAGGGAAGGGAGGAGAAAACAGGATGGGCAGGGGCAATAAAACAGCTTTCTGGATTTCTTTCTGTTTCCACAGGGAAGACGCTGGGCTCCGGCGCTTTTGGAAAAGTGGTAGAAGCTACGGCGTACGGAATCTCCGAGGCCGACTCGGTTACCACCGTAGCGGTCAAGATGCTTAAATGTACGTTGAAGCTCAGTAAGATGGGATAAGTCTGCTGCGGGGCAATGAATCACATGTCAGACGTGTGTATTCCAGTCCAAAAAAAAAAACCACAGACTGTATTGTCAGGAGGAGCTAATAAATAAAAAAGAAGTCGGGAGTTGGGGGGGGGGGGGGGAAGGATCAGTCGGTCCAAGACTGAATATCATGAAATTGTTTTGGTGCTAAATAAAGGTGAAGCGCAAAGTAAAGCATCTGTCAATGAAAATAATGTTTCATCCGGGCTTTTCTCCCACAGCAAGTGCTCACGCCACCGAAAAGGAGGCCCTGATGTCCGAGCTGAAGGTTCTCAGCTACCTGGGAAACCACATGAACATCGTTAACCTGCTCGGAGCCTGCACCGTGGGAGGTAGAGGCGCGTCTCTTCCGTTTCAAATCAATCTCGCCCTCCAACCGACGTCTTAAAAATGTTTGTCTGCGGCGGAAGGCCCCACACTGGTGATTACAGAGTACTGCTGCTTCGGTGACCTGCTCAACTTTTTACGGAGGAAGAGGGAATGTTTCTTCTTCTCCAAGACGGACGAAGACTGCTATTACCGCAACGTGACGTCGGAGAGGATTTCCGCCGGGTCAGTTGTACTTAAGTTTTCGCTGAGATGAGTTTTCAGCCGCGAAGCATTTTGCAGTCAAAACAAAATCCGAACCGCAAAAGCAGACTTGAGCGTGAAGTCCTGGAGAGCGTCAAAGTGTTGTTTACTATCCAGAACGTGCGTAGGAGGAAGCTGCTTCTCAAGAATGCTCCTTTTCCTTTCCTCGCAGTGACAACTTCAACGGCTACATGACCATGAAGCCTTCTGCCGCTGGCAAGCCGCCTTCGTCCTCATCCTCAAGCGCTGTGGAGAAGAGAAGCTCCTTCCGCAAAGGCGAGTCAGACATTCGTGGAGTTAAGAAAAGGATTTGAGTTAACATCGACTGCTCCCTTTTTCAGGCGGTTTCCAGGGCGAAGGAGACGCCGAAGGGGAAATGTTTGACGATGACGGCCTGTCCCTGGACACCGAAGATCTCCTCAGCTTTTCCTATCAGGTGGCCAAGGGGATGGAATTCTTGGCTTCCAAGAATGTGAGTATTCCCATTCATCAAACTGATAAATGTCAATTCAGGACTTTTTGATCAGACCATCAGTCAATTTGAGTGATATGTTCAACGTCTTCAACACCTTTCGCTATGGCGTTTGTGATTTATCCGATTTCTGCCCTCGACACAAAGCTCGGCTCCTGTTTCCGTCGCTAGTAAGCGTATCCAGAAAGCATGTCGTGGCACGCTGTTGAAAATTTAATTACCGTCTGAGTCAAGTGTCAGCTGGTAAAAACGGAAAAAAAATATGCAACACTTGGCTGATGTCACACACAACATGCCTCATTAGCGCCCCCCTCCCCCTCAAGTGCATCCACAGAGACTTGGCGGCCAGAAACATCCTGCTGACTCAAGGACGAGTCGCAAAGATTTGTGATTTCGGCTTGGCCCGAGACATCAATACCGACTCCAACTATGTCGTCAAAGGCAATGTGAGTCTGGTTCATTTCAAGTAATACCGTTTTATATTCAAATTGTATTTTTGTTGCAAGATGACCATCGCGTCAGAACTTATATTTACCGATGTCAATTCAGGCTCGGCTGCCGGTTAAATGGATGTCGCCGGAGAGCATCTTCGAGTGCGTGTACACGTTTGAGAGTGACGTGTGGTCGTACGGCATTCTCCTGTGGGAGATTTTCTCTCTAGGTACGCGCATCCCTTCATCGGTTTGTCTATGTTGTCATTTTTCTGACTGGCCGAAATCCTTCACGTAGGAAGCAGTCCTTATCCCGGAATGCCCGTGGACGCCAAGTTCTACAAACTGATTAAAGAAGGATACAGGCTGGACTCTCCTGAGTTTGCGCCTTGTGAAATGTAAGACTGGAAGGATGTGTTTTTATTTTATTAATTTTTTTAAAATGTGTTAATGGTGGTGAATGCGTCAAAAAAAATGTGAGATTTTTATGACGGCCCACTCTCATCCTGTTTCACTGGCAGACAGCGATTAACTTATTCTACTGTAGAAAACAAGACAAATTGAACAAATGCCTTATTTCTCAGACTAAGGAACGATAATCAAAACAAACTCTGCAAAGCCGCATTGCACAACTAAATCAAATAAACCGAAGGACAGCAAAATATTTTCTCAGATACGGTTGCCTCTGCTCTAACAAGTTAATTCCTTACATTGAAACAAATCATTTTATTTTCACAACGCCAGGTATCACATCATGCGGTCCTGCTGGGACGCCAACCCCTTCCAGAGGCCCTCCTTCAGGAAGGTGGTGGAGAGAATTGAGCAGCAACTGTCAGATGCTACCAAGCACGTAAGTGTTGACACCTCAGACATAATTCACTGATAATCTACGTCAATTATAAGGCTCTTTTTTTTTTTTTTTTTAGATCTATCTGAATTTCAGCTCCAGGATTTCAGTGCCGCCCGGAGCTGCCAATTCCACCATCACCACCATGGAGGAGAACGACGAGGAGGAGCCGAGCATTGCGAACATGGCGTTCCAGCTCAGCTCAAACGGCGGCGGCGCTCCGACGCAGCCCTTACTGGCCCGGCAGGAGGTTTCTCTGGAAGGCACAGGTTTTGGAGTTCAGCGGGTTTGAGCCCCCTCTCCCCCCCTCGGCCCTCTTGGCTGTATAAAAGAAGTGCCTCTCGTGTTCTGCTACTACAACAAAAACACTGCCACCCCTTTTACCCTATCCTTTAAAAGACTGCCCCATGTGGAAAAATATCAATAAATATATACACTGGGTGCCCCAACACTGCCGACAACACCCTTTGGGGTACTGCGGACAAAACAAAGGAAGTAGAACATTTTGTCATTAACTTGACTTTCAAGGGAGGACAGTTTAAAAAATAGATATATATTACATACTTATGTCTGTCATAATGATGGTTTTTATCAGCTCTCTGAAGTTTTTTCCTTTTTACCATATTTTTCTTACCCTTATGTCATATTTTGTCTGGAAAGAAAACCAAAAACAAAATTGCACTTCACGTCATTCCACACATCCCGTAGTGCAGCTTTATTTGGCTTTTTGTTGTTGTTGTTTTTTTACTGTCAGTATTACGTGTTTCAAATGAAGGTGATGTTTATTCCGGGTCCAACTTTTCAAATGGAGCGGCTGGCACACTGATTTTTATACGCTATTATTAAGACAACCCGATCCGCTTTGAGGAGATTGCCCATGGTTTCACTAAAGGCTAAACGTCACGGTACGCTATGCTACGCTAGCTTGTTTTGCTGATAGTTGCGCTTCTTTACCAGATGCTGGGAACACCGAGAAAGCTTTAGCGGGGCTAGCTTCGGCAACTGAACATCAAGTGCTTAAAAAAAATTGTGTTTCCGCCTCACTGTTTACATGCTGGTACTGCCATTTCCGAGATTTATTATATATATTTTTTTTTTTGGTGATCACCCGGAAAACAAAATAGCTAGCTGTTTGGGACTTGCCATTCAATGAACTGGAACCCATCATTGCTCCCCTGCCACACGTTCCTTTTCCACATTCTCCTCTTTGAGTCCAGATGTTCCCTCCGCAACGATGCAGTTCCGATGTTCCTGCCGGGAAAAGTGTTCTCTTGGTGTCTACGAACATATGTTTTTGGTGGAGTGTGTGCCTGCTTCTGTGAATGATTAAAAAAGAATTGTATAATAATAATTATCCATTCATTATCCAAACTGCTAATTATTATTATTGACATTTTATTGTTAGGTGCGGCACTATAATTTATCCTTATCCCTGCGTTTACGTGACATTGACGTTTGGCTTCGGCGACACGGTAAACCGAAACGACAAACTAGCCGACGTGAACGCCTGAAAATATTTCTAATTGTACATGTGCACAGTTTAGATTGTGAACATGCTACAAACGATGACAACACATATCTTTATCTCACAACAATATTGTTAAAAATAAATGGCTTACTAATCAACTGATTTCAAGAAATGCACAGGTGTATGGAAGAACAGTGCCTCTGCTGGTCGTAGCCAAGTAGTGCAACAATGAAGCGCATACACTTAGTTGAATAACTGATTCGTCGATAACTAAACCCATACCTAGTGAAACGATTTGAAAATCAGTTTCAGGTGGAAGCTTTTTTTCATCCAAATGCTAAAAAACGGCTAAAGCAACCGGCTACTGTGCAGTGTTTCTTTACTACGTGACATCACCAAAACACATTTCTATCACAGCATCGCTGCTCTCTTTGCTCCACATTGTGTAAATATACTTTTCAATTTGCGTTTTTTTTGTTAAGTCATATCAGAATGGGACCATCTTAATAAATACGCGGTACACATAACATATAGGAAATGTTTAAATGCTGGATTTCTCTGCGTGTACTGTATACTTTGTCGCCTCGGTAACGGAGAATCATCCAACTCCTTTGTACAATGCATTTCTCATTTGACGAAGTATAAGAAATAATCGGACCATACACACACGCGTATATGTATCTCACTGGACTTCCATCCATCGTTGGTATTTATTAAACCTAAAGCTTTATTTACTGTTGCTGTGCATAATGGATGTGTTACACGTGTCAATGTAAATAAAAAAGTCTATATTAAAATAGCACCGCGTGGAGATACTTTCTGTCCTGCACAGGAATCTTTCCCATTAATCCAGTGTATTTGCGTGCGTGTGTGCACGTGTGTGTGTGTGCATTTGTTTAGTCGTGCTTGAGTGCGTGCCAATAGGTGCTAGTCCCATACAGGACATGTCACAAGTAATTCAGTTAATCTCTTTGTTGTGAAATGGAGCTTAACGGCCTCTTAGGAGGTTCTAGATCCCAACGAGAATACTGTACTGACTTAAAACAGGTAATATGAAAAGTAATACTTTATTTGCTTGACAATTAATTAATTAATTTTAAAAAAAATAATAAAAAAAAAAATTTAAAAAAAGAGTGTCCGGCCACCCAGCAAGACTAAACTTACACAACCGAGTTCTCCAAATGCCTCCAAATGTCTCGTCACATTCCAGTCAGAAGCCGATTCACTCAAGGGGGGAAAAAAAACATTTGATGGTGGCGCGCCAGTACAATCACAATCAGGTTTTAGTTCCAGATTAATGACTTGTACATAACGGAACACTGATTTTGAATGACTTGTGGGAAAATGATTGCTGCACTGTGAAATTAAACAACAAGCAAAGTGGCCACCCAAAGAGATTCTCTTCCGTGATTCTTGTTATGATTTGAGCCAGATCACGGCTGAGAATGAAGGCGCTTTAGGTGGTCACAGAACTGATTCTTTATTTTCCTCTGAGAGGAATCAAAAAGTGTCAGTCGAGCTAATAAACAGTTCCTAAAAATCGAATGCACTGCGAGCCGGTTGTTAAAAATAATGTTTTTGAATCACATCCCGAGACAACAGTCTCGAAAAGTCTCCAGTAAACCCGAAACAATTCGCTAGTGATTGATAGCTGATTTTCGTGGAAAGAAAAAGATTCACTAAAGAAGACTGACTACTAATTTTTGAATAATCGGCACTTTACAGACATATTAGGCTATTTGGGAACAGTTTTAAATTGTGAGTGGAAAACTATTATATAGCTCCTTTAATCTGATTCCCAAAAGTGTAAGCATCAAACGTTTGGGAATCCCCAGCGTAATTGTTCTCGTATGGATATGCCGTCATGTATCGCTAAAATGTACACAATTTATTTTAATAATGATCAACTGAAATTTACAAAGGCATTGTTTTGTCTTGAGTCTGAATAGTAAACAACTCGTAAAAATGCTGCAAGTATTTCATATAATACATGATAAATGAGATGACAGTATTTGTGGAATTAGCGTGCAAATCTGTGCTAAAATTAGCTCGCCGTAGCGATGTCTGAGGTTAGACGACATGATCTTTCATGTTCGAATGATGGGTATGACACGATCTTATCAGAAAGAGAAGTCCAGATACAATTAAAACAAAAAAAGCGTATCGGTCCAAACAAGTGTTGGATGTTATCTGATCGGTGGCTGGCTCAGGGCCACGAAGGCAGACATCTGGAACTGACGAGAACGTCACGAGCACAACGGTGGACAAGCTCACGTGGGCAGCGTCCATTGTTTTCACTAAAGAGCTGATAAGAGATCGAGAAGGAAATCCCGCCATTGAGCGTCGGATTTCTTTTTTTATTTTATTCTTTTTAGAGGAAGCGCCAGTCATTCGATAATTATTTTAACGGCGCCATGCGGTTTAATAAAACAGCCCATAAAACATGTCTGTTTAATACCTCCCTTCCAAGACATCGCTCTGATCCTAAAAACTAATCTGATCACTCATTAAATCTTCATTCATGGTGGTTTTTTATGTAATAACTGATCAAGTTTTAACATTCCTGTAGGGAGATTAGAGAAGAAAATTCAAGTAAGACTATAAAAATGTTCCGGTTCGTGGAAAGCGACCAAACCTTTATTAATACTGACATTTATACTGACGTTTATTTATAATAGGAGATTCAAGACTCCAAATGAAAGGTTTGCCTCTAGTCCTGCTCTGTGAAGGTTAGCAAGTTCAAAACCCATTACATTGTTGCTAAGTGTATTTGTAGTTGTTTTTCTTTCAATTACCCTCAAAATCGATTTTGACTGCAAATGGAATTATAGCTATCTATTTCCAAGCTCCATTTTGTTTGTAAAGTAGTGCAAATCAAAAGGTACTCTTACTCCTAACATTATGCGAATGTTAGCATCTAGCCCCGTTATGCAACAAGTTGTTTACTCCTTCTCCATTCTCCTCAACTTCTCCTCTGGTGTCACGTGAGAGGACGTTAACCTGTGTGTGCTCTGCCGCTATGTCTGTGTGCGGTGCGGCCGCTCAACTGTTCTCCTCAACTTGCGGTTATAAATTTGCCCGGCGTGTCATTCTCCTTCCGAGCAGTTTAACGTCTTTCTACTCAGACAGAAGGAAACAGTTAAAGCGAAGAAAGAGCAAAAGTTCCCTCCGCAAAAGAACATGGCGCTAACCGGGTAGCTAGCTAACCAGACAACATGCTAGCTACGTTTAATAGAGGTTATTGGGGGGGGAAAAGTTTGAGACACGATGCTTTATCTTGAGGGTGCATTTATCTGGGTTAGTTTACGTGTACCATGTGATGCTTGTACTCCATCACAAGTGCGGGTCACATTCTGTTGGCCACAAGACTTTGAGAGTCGATGAATGCTCGCTATTGTTGCACACAGAATGACCTGCATCATATAGTCAACAAACGTTTATGTAAAATTTGTACGGATTTACAACGGCAATATGGCTTTCTTAGTGGGTTACTTCTCATTATTTTCTGCTCAAGCTGCTCAGGAAATTGTGACCCCTCCGTGGCTTGGAAGGCCTCTAGAGGTGGTCGTTAAAAAGATTGGGGGGGGGGGGGGGTTACCTGGGGTCCACCGACGGGGACCTTCTGTTTAGGGATGAGAACGGGCTCTTAACAGATGGCTGCCGTGATGAACCGCAACAAGCCTGATGGGTGAACGAAAGATTGGAAGGCGCGTTTATTGTCAGGAAAGTAACCGCAGTTATGATAGTAATCGTCGACCGGACTCGTATCAGGTAAATATTTTTTTTGTAAATCTCACAATTAGAAAAGCGTTATCTGATAGCGCAATCACTGTTTTTGCAGGGGAATTTTTTCCGACCCAAGCTTATGTAAAGTAGCTTGGATTGCACGGATGGAAAGAACAACCACATGCAAGTGGAGCTTGTTGAGCTCTATTGTGGTGTGCCGCGTACAAAGACACCGGAGATTGAAAAAAAAAAAAAAAAAAAAGAAAAACGAACTGGATACCTTCACGCTCAGCCTCAATATTTGATGAATGGACAGGACAGTAGAGGATAGGACAGGTGATAGCCGCTTGTCCGGTGGAAATTAGCTCAAGGGACACACTTTCCGATTTCTTCTTCTGTTGTTATGTGGTTAAATCTCACGTGACACGGTTTTCAAGTTTTGTGGGGATAAACACATTTTTTCAACACAATTCACTTGGAATAGATAGCACAACTAAGACTTCCTGTTTCCTCATCTGCATGACCACCAGCCCAACACAATTCTGCTATCATGTGTACTGATAGACGCCATTGATAAGAACTGCGGGGCCTCGTAAATTGGCACTGGCTCTAGAAAACCAGGAAAAAAACAATGAATAACTCATCATATTAAAATGAAGCACGCCACAGACGAGACAGAACGTCTGGCGTGAGAGTTACAGGAAGTCCCCCTGCGCCCAAAGCCATAGACTGCAGTTTAAAAAAAATGATCGCTCATCAACATACACGGCAAGGAAGAGGCAGCCATTAAATTGACTTACAAAAAGTTTGCAGTGGGGAAATAATTGCTTGGTCACTGTCTCATGCGCTAATTTGTGCGAGCAGGCAAACAAAACAGTATCATAACGGAGCAAAACAAGTCAGACGTTACGGTGGAAGCAAGCTTACACTGCTACGTATCAATCTGGAACAAAATACTCAACTTTAAGATATTACATGTGATTAAGACATAAGATATTAATACATTTCTTTTAAATCCAAACCACGGCCTGGTTCTATTTACGTGATATGGAACAAGTCAAATCAGTTCAAAGCCAGCAATACAGTCATCTGTGACCATTCCCTCAGCGCCGCAGACCTCCCGCTCTCAGATCAGCCAGTTGACTGAACAAGACTTGTGTGTTTTCAAAACTTACCCCTATAAAAGTCTCTTAGCTTAACTTTATCCTCTGCATAAAATTACAACATTTTTGTTGTGATGCAATCCTTTGCATCATCAAATCTTCATGCATTATATAGTACGTGTTGTACTGCTCCTGGTGGCCAAGGCGCACAAAGCAGAAGCAGCAATACATTGCTGCAAAATTGTTTTGGACTTGGGCCTCAATAACTGCGAACACTCGTGCGTGTCAGTGTCCTGTTGCGAGTCGCGCACCGCTGCGACGCCTCTGCAGTCCCTCGACCTCTTCTTCACATATGGTGCAAATGAACAAGTCACCATGGAGCAATGAGTCACGGACGAGTGAGGAAGGTCTCGTTTGCTTCAGTGATACAGACCAGGGGGACCCGGCCTTGAGCTACACGCCATAATGCAATTACGTTGTTATTATTTGTACTAATCCCATCGCTCTCCTCCCTTGGTTGGCCGATATTGGCCGGGAAGAACCGACTCGGGAAAAAAAGAATGGAATGCAATTGAACTGATGAAACGCATGTATGCTTACGCGAACACAGACTGTAGTTTAAAGTGTCCATCCATCCAATGCACATGGTTAAATGCTTGCAATAATAAGATACTTTTTATCATTAATTCTATTCATTATTATTTTATTTATCTTTATTATTATTATATTTATTATTGAATCTTATTGAAAAAAATATCTATCATATTTCGAACTTATTTAAAACATAAAAAATAGGGGGGAAATAAATAAAACAATTAACACTTTAAAGTGCCATATCTAAGTCCATGAAACAAACAAATAAACAAAAAAAAATGGAAAAAATACACAACATAGGAAGCATAGCAATAGTAAAATTGTTTTAGGTCAGTGGTGCCCAACTTTTTTTGCGCCATTGACCGGTTACGTGTCAGAAATATTTTTGCGGACCGGCCTTTATGACAAATATGACAAATATAAACCAAATAAAAATAAAACTTACCTTTACGTTGAATTAGTGGAAGCTTGTTTCTCAGACATCTTCACCAATAGTAAAAGGTTTCTTTGCCTTAGCAATACGGTTAGCCACGATGGTCTCAGTGGCACTCACATTTGTTGATGTGGTTGTGGTGACCTTCAGTAATTGCTTCTTTCTTTCTCCTTTTTTTTTTTCCTGTCAAAAAATTCAAAAAGTTTGTCTTTAAATGCAGGATTTCCATCCGTGTCCATGTGCCGAAGCAGTTTTGAAGGCTTCATTGCCTCGTTAGCTAGCCTGTCGTCACATATGCAGAGCGGGCTGAGCATGTCAATCACCTGTGTCGAGAAATCCATATTTTAAGTGGGACTCCAGACATTTTCTTTTAAACGCAGCTTTACTTTACTTACAAGTCGTGGCCTCTTCTTCTTCCATCTCCTCATTGGACATTTTTCCCTTTCCGAAGAAGCTTTCCAAACATGTTTCTTGCTCATTTTTGCTAGTTTCGCGGGCTCGACCGTGGTGACGTCACATGACCGCGACGAGCGTCAAGAGACACAGATGCACCGACGAATGTCATTAGGAGAGAATCGCCTAATTTTTCTATTTTTTCCAAATAATAATAAATAATAATAATAATAAATAGTCTTACTCATTTTTGCTAGCTTTACGGGCTCGACTGGGGAAGCATGTCACGTGACCGGGACGAGCGTCTTGACCTGAATTAATTGATCGTCGATCTAAAAAATAAAAAAAATGTATATATATATTTTTTTTCTGTGCGGCATGGCGGCCCGGTACCAAGTGACACGCGGACCGGTTGGAGACCTCCGGTGTAGATAACCATAACAATTTCGGTGGTAAGATCGGCTGCGCTTTATGATGACGTCACGCTACGGCAATCCTTATTGGACTAATTACACTACCTTCAATTAAATTAGCGATAGGATAATATGGAGTGAAATATTGCTAACTAATGTAATAACGTACCTAATAAAAAAAAAAAACTCAGAAAGTGTTCTTGTTTTTCTCTATATGCGTTTGCTCATTCAATTCACATGAAGGCCTGAACATAAAACTTGTAATACAGAGATTAAAAACAAACTGTACATATTTTTCTTGGCCTTTAAAAAGAGGCGGAGCTTCAGGTCACTGAGGCATATCGCTGCTCGCCTCAATCCATCACCCACATGTCTCCATCCCTGTGACAGGCTAACATCATCTTTGAGTCAGAGCAACTCCATCAGTCATCCGTCATGATGTTTGTGGCGGAACAAAGCCAGTCCATCACTCAGTTGAAGGGAGATACGGACGTGAGGCATCCCGATGACAGATGACGGCGATGGCCCGTGTCTGGTGTCGCTTGTGCAAACCTGTAAGGCGAGACTCCTCTGTGATCAGCGCCTTTGCTCTTCTTTCAACCTTTATTTAGTTCTATGAAGACACATGGATGCTTGGTTTGAGTACACCTGCAGAATAAAAAAAATAGGCAATGTTTTGGGGTGAGTCATCAAACTGCCCAATAACAAAAACTCAGTTTTTTTTAATAATGTCAATGTTTATAATGTCAATGTTTTTATAATGTCAGAAAACAAAACTCTAGGAAATGTTTGTCACTGAACAACAGACACTTGGAAATGACTGTTTTTTTTTTTTGTGGATCTGCCCAAGGTAGACTTTCCTACCAAATTCCACTTTGCTACATGATTCTGCCGATAATGAGAGCTCGGCCCAGCTTCCAAGCCGTCACGTAACATGTTGGGGCTGGAATTGTACCACACTCACTGAACTATGGGGAGCATGCAAGGAATCTTGTGCAAGAGCACGTTCCTTGGCGGACACGGTCTACGTAACGCATGGGCACGGGCTACTGACTCTTGTACGTTTGTAGCGATATTGATGTTTTCAGGTGTTGCAGCCAAATTGCTTTGAATTGAATTTGGTCAAGACTTTCCCATGATGGTTTTCACCAGCTCATAAGAGGAAATGAATAAAGTGGGCCAACATTGTTTTAGCGCAGCGTAAACATGTGCAGCTGCATTGTCGTGTGTTTATATTGGACAGTTGGCTATTATTATGTGTGGGACAAAGCAGGAAGTGCTGCCGGTAACGTCCATTCACAAATTTTTTTGCTGGGGTCGAGCAGCTGTCAGGATGTCATGACCGCACTAAAAGGTTGCCGTACCGATTAACTTACATACAAAAAAAGATCTGAAGATATTGACCCTTCATTTTTATATTTTATATTAGAGAATTGTGCAAATCTGTCCAATAGCTTTGTGAGATTAGGGATGTCACAAAAACCGTCTGACCTTCTGACAGACTTTCTGGATGGGCCTGTGCAAGCGGCATTTACATGACAACCTGAGATAAGGCAGCCAGGGAGTTTATCTGCAGGGTGTCTGTCAATCAAATCACTGTACGTGCATGTGTGTAGGTGCTCTTGTCTCTTTATCGACATTTGGCACAACCCTTCAGATTGAGGGATGTGGTTTGTGTGTGTATGAGCGTGTGTGTGTGCTCTTGCCTACCATAGGTTCTTTCTCTGCTCGTATGGCACAACCTCAACTGTCAATAGCCTAATGCTAATGTAAAACAAGAAAAAAACATTTTTGGCATGTACATATAGGTATTTTTTTCCCCAAGATTTGGAAATATAGTTTCATAATAATCATGCAATCAGGTTGTCAGTGTGTTCTTATTTTTCATCTTGATGATGCTCAACTTTTGGCAACTTACCTCATTTGCATACATTTCATCTGCTCTTGTTTTTCTATATGAATGTGTCACAATGAATTTTGTGTGAGCTCATGTGCATGTCGCGTGGCAGTGAATAAACAAAGGAGACAACCCTCCCCTATCAGACGGCGTTGATAGACAGCGCTTTTTTTTTTTCTCAGGGAATATCAGACGTCCTGTTTGCAATATCCAGATTCATTATCGCTCTTTTCAATCTTATTTATTAAACAAGGCGTCTGACAGCTGCAGACGTGTGCGTGCGGGTGTGTGTGTTCAGATATGTCAGTGATGTGATCAGGCAGGTGAGTTGGAAAGGTGCACTGCGTGATCATGCAAGATATTCAAAACGGGGCGGTGTCCGTAAAATGATTATAAGGCAACATACCTGAGTAAATTACCCATAATTATTAATCTTTCATGCATACAGAGAAGTAAAGTCAAATGCTTCCGTTTACACCACAAATGGTACCTCAATTACTTTTGAAGATATGTGACCAGAAATGAACCGTCTCCACTTTGCTCCAGAACGCCATCCATGTCTGTATTTAGTAAAAACAGAGAAGTCCGTTTTCTCGCTCAGTTCAGGACAATTTCATCTCCATACGTTTGAAGAAGCCCAACTTATTTGTTTAACGACAGCGACACCTGCTGGACTGAGAGGGTCTTTACACCTCAAGCTCCTACGTCACATATGACCGCCACTTGCAGACCGGCCATGCGTATCCAGTGATCCCTTGCTACTTCGCGTTTCGTTTATCGCGGCTTGACTACATCGCGGATTTTTTTTTTCCAAATTAAAAAACAATTTAAAAGTCAAAATAAAACTTCTAAATTGAGGAAAGATGTGTCTAACCTTTAGAACGGTGCAGTATTGCTTCAAATGTTCGTTTACATTCCTTTAGAAGTCCGTTTTCGCGATTGCGAATTAGCATCGTTCTGCTAACTCGTTAGCCTGCCCAGTACTTCTTGTTGGTGACCGTACTTCGCGGATTTCACTTATCACAGGTATATTTAAAGAGAGAAAGAGGGAGGGAGATGGAGAGAGACAGAGCGAGAAGATCATTGACAGCCCCTCGTACGATAACGAGCTATAATTAGCAGCGTTTCTTTTCTGAGATGGCAGACAAAACACATTAGTAGTACGTTCCCACGCGCCTTCGTCACTCGTCACCCACTCAGACGCTGAGAGGCGACGTCAACGCTCATTCTTACAAGACAAGGCTTAAGCTATTATACGTTTGCATTATGCATCCTGTTTTTGGTTCAAAGCAGCCATTTTGGGTGTTTGTTGACAAACCCATTGCACGGAATGGTAAAATGACACTGAAGTTGAAAGAATCTACATGAAAGTACTTTTTATATTTATTAGTGGGGAATTCCGAAAGATTTTAGAAAATTACTTACGTGAATCCTTTAGCTAGCATAGGTTACATACTGTAATACGGGTACAAATAAGAGACTGTACACAAAGAAGAAATGAGAACTGCCTCCTCTGGCACACAAAAACATTCCGCCGCATGACGCCACAATCTCAAAATTCCCAGCGGCGTTTCCGGCCGGACAGGAAGCGAGTCCTACTGTTAACTCGCTGAGTAAACATGATAACCGTGGATGGTTTACAGCCACTCGTCAGTCAACCTTCATTTTTCTTCCGGTTGATTTATGACGCCAACAACAACAGCGCTGCAGCTCTACACATTGTTCAACAATTTAAAAAAACAAAATGTACAAGCAGAGGGTTCCGGGGTCAGACGGGCGGCGTGCTGTAACGGATCTCCGCGCCAAATTTGGGCACAGGAGGCGCAGGTGGAGTCTTCTGCTTTTTTAGGAGCATGCTGTGCTTGACGATGGCCTCCTCGTTGGCGTAGATGGGCGCGTCGGCGTCGTCCGAGTGGTAGCCCGACTGGTAGCCGCTCGTCTGGTTGGACGACTCGGACGCCAGCGATTCTTTGCTTTTGCAGCGCATGAGCCGGCTGATGGGGGTAGATCACATGACAATCGTCGTTTATTGTAGGGGATGCGAAACTATTAACAGTTGCGCAATAGCGTGGTAGTACTTTCGCTCAATGTCGAGTGGCGTGCTTACCTCAAGTTGGGCGTCATCGAGAGCTGCGGACTCGAACCCATCGCTTCCTCAGGTGAACAGTCCATGCGACCCTCCTAAAGTATACGAAAAAAATAGCAATATAATATAAAAAATAGTCTGAATATTACAACTTTATTCTAATAAAATTCTGATATTCCAGAAATTCTTACATTATTTTGTTAGTATTTATCGTATTGACTATTTCTCACCATGACGCTGCTGTGCTCCACAGGCACGTCATCAAACGTCTTCACGCTGAGCCTCCGGCTGCACATTTCGCCCTGCCTGCACCCCGACAACACATTCAAATGTCAGCGGATGAGCTCACGTACCAGGAACGTAAAATTTCGAGTATACATATCACGCAGACCCGAGAGCCAGAGCGTTGTCATAGTGCGGGTGAACTTCCAGGATGTCTCTGCTCTGAGGCTTGGCGTAAGACAGAGCTCCCGCCACGTCGCCTTCTGCCGTCAGGGGGATGTAGTCCTTGCCGTCCTGGAGGAGACGGCGCCAGTTTTCATGTTAGGCTATTTCTTTTCTCGGGAGACTCTAAGCTTATATGCGAAAGGGCGAATGTTGCAACCTGATGAGCGCTGGCCTGCAGCAAATTGCCCAGATGCTCCACCAGTTCCGCAAAGGTAGGCCTGTCCGTGGGACGGTCCAGCCAGCAGTCCAACATGGTTTGGTATCTGTCAAAATAATTGGTTATGGAGGGCTCAGAGTGACGATATATCCGATCAAGTCTCAAGGATCTCCTTGTCACTCACATCTCTGAGGTGGCGTACTCTGGTGGTCTCATCCTGGTGCCTTCTTTAAGCCGTCGGCAGAAAGTCTCGTCGATGCACACGCCAGGATAGGGAGATGCTCCTGGAGATGGGACAAAAGTGTTTTTTGCGGGAATAGCAAAACAAAGACTAGCCTGTGCAGATTTAGACTCTGCCATTTAACCGAGTTAGTTTACCCAGCGAAAAGATCTCCCAGAGAAGGACCCCGAAGGACCAGACATCACTTTGGGTGGTGTACACCCGGTCGAAGATGGTCTCTGGCGCCATCCACTTCAAAGGAAGCCGTGCCTACGGGGAAAACCAGACGTGCGCTGTTTTTGCCACGCTCGTGACTCGTCTCACATGCAAGCTCGAGGGAACTCACATCTCCCTTGCGAACGTAATCCGGGTCCTTGTAGACATCCCTGGCCAGACCAAAGTCGCAGATCTTAACCACGTTGTTCTCCGAGAGCAGGATGTTCCTGGCGGCCAGATCTCTGTGGATGCACTGAAAGCGCATCAACGCGGTTAACGTCCACGTGGAGGGAATCTGTTTGGATCTCCGTGTTCTCGGATTGTGATTTCACCTTGCGAGAGGACAGGAACTCCATTCCTTTGGCCACCTGGAAACTGTAGCAGATCAGGTCCTCCATGGTCAGGTGGTCGTCGTCTGTGCTCTCTGTAACGCATGGCGGGTTGTTAGGAACGACAGAGGTGGAGGAGAAGATCAAACTGGGATTTAAGTACCATCCTGGGGAGTCAGGTGGCTGCCTGAAGCTCTGTAGGCAGTCCCGGTGCAGATGTCCAGCTGAGCGATCTTCCCCAGGCCGAGATCACCTTCGGTCACGTCAACTTCTGCGGACGTCCATCTTTGGCTGTCTGTTCTCTTTCTCTGAGGAGGTCAGAAGAACAAAAATGAAGATCTAGTCGCTATCCTGTGCCATCTTTGAGCCATCTACCTTATACGGGCTGTATTCTCCACGTTTGCTCTTCAAGTAACTGGAGAGGTTTCCGTGTTTGCAGTACTCCACGATGACCATGAGAGGGCCTAAAGTGGCATTGAATGAAACGTCATTGGGTCACAAGTTATTCTCATGGGGAAGGGGTTGGGGGGGGTCGAGCACTCACCGCCAGGCTTCGTGCAGGCTCCCAGAAGGTTGACCACATTCAGGTGATGTCCGATGTGGATGAGGATCTTCAATTCTGACATCAAAGCTCGGAACTCGCTGGACGTGGCTCCCTCTGCCACACCAGAACGTTTGACCTCTCTCTTCTATAGAAGTATGGATCATAACTCACCTTTAAGCATCTTAACGGCCACGGTGGTGCAGGTGGCGATTTTCTCGATCCCGAAGGCGGCGGCTTCCACAACCTGACCGAAAGCGCCTCGTCCCAGCGGGTCACCTTTAAACGATGTTCATCTGATTGTTTGACTGATGCTGCGTTTAACGATACTCGGAAATATCACACTTAGAGCTTAGCAGTAGACACGAAATATGGCTCATGAATTATTTGACATTACTAACTGGAAACGAATTTAAAAATCATAGCTGGGAACCCAAAGTGCTGTATTCTTCATGTACCGAGCTTCAGCCTGTCCCGAGGGAATTCCCACTTGTTTGCGTCGTAAGTGAGCCGCTCGCACTGCTCGTCCATGGGCACGTCCTCCGAGTCCAGGATCATGGAGAGGTAGCCCGTCTTGAGATCGCCACGGTTGGCCTGAAACGGTTTGCATGACAGAGCGGTATTGTTGGTGGGTTTACAGTGAAGCTCCCTCCAGTGAAAAGGGGCCCAATGGGTGTACGTGACTTCTGAGGGTAGAAAATGACCTCGCTGCTCTTGGACACAAAAGACAGCGGTCGCTTCTAATCAGTCATACTTGTCGTGTACGTGTGTGTGTGTTTCACAAGTGTTTATGTGCTGGAAATTGAATGAATCGTGTGTGAGAACATTGCAATCGTGTCTAAGCTTTTGTGAGGAAATAAAAGGTGTGTTCAGCGAAGAATATTTCTGTAGCCTTTTTCGGGGGAAATTCTTACTCGTTTTCTCCTGCGAAAGACAAAGACGAGCAGTAGCCATAAAAACATGGCGAAGACCACTGAGCCGATGGGAACGATCAGCTCCACGTTGGTTTTTTCCTCCGCGTCTGAAAGTAGCACAATCACAAAAATGCACAAAATGGAGGGGTGGAATGACCCAAGTCTAAAAGTCGGACTTCCCAAAAATCCCCCCCCCCCCATAAAATACAGAGGGATTCATCACCCCAATGAGAATGAAGGGACGGTTCAATTTGTGTTTGGCTCGTGCATGCATTAGTGTCAGAAATATTTCATGTGGTCATCATAACACGTTTTCGTTTGCCAAAGTCAATTGTACAAAGAGTTCTCTCTGTCTCTTGTGCACGCGTGCTAATTTGTGGCGTCGAGCTCATTAGCAGAGGCGCCGCCCCTTGTTCGAAGAAGGTCCACATTCTGCTGGCAGGGCCCGGGTCACGTAGACGGCTTTGTCTCCCGGTGGTCGCCTCGGACAAGAGAACCGAAGCCAGGCTGAGTAGAACCCCCCCCCCAAAAAAAAACACCACAACTCTTTGTCCTCTATAGTCGTCCCATTGTTTTGGATTTAGAAACTCCCAGGAGGTTTGAGTACACAAATGGAGCTAGCTTCCTGTCATGAGGAAGTTCCCCTCCTTTCAAATGTTTGATATTAAATAACAAAAAAAATAAAATTAGCATTGAGGTTAAATATAAATGAGATTACTTTAGCCAGGAAGATTCAGGCTGAACAATACGTTAATGTCAACAAACAGGAAATGGCGCTTCCCGTTCTGAAATACTGGAGATAAAATTCCGCCTCGAAGCTGTGCATGAGATTAAAAAATACCACATCATAGCAGAACAAATATATAAACAAGCCATTTTAGTCATGTTGAATCTTATAAACATGATTTCCAAGTAGACGTTTGCTCTGACCAATCAGAGGACGGCTAAATGATGACATCATCAACTCTAAGAGTAAAATAGGCCAGCACTACTGATTTGGAAGGTTCTGGGCAGATTCAATTGACATGACTACTCTGAGTAGAACACCCCCAAATATTAAGCATAAATTGGAAGCAGCCAATTAGCTATGCTAATGGATAAGCTAGCTCCAGACTGACCTTCCGTAGTCAACACGGCCTGCGAGGTGTCGCATCCGCGGCTGTTGCAAGCAGAGCAGCTGTACAAGCCGCCATCCTCCTTCTTGACACGCTGGATGGTGAGCAGCTGACCACGCCGACTCAGGATCACACCTGAAAAGGAGTCACGAGGGTATTGGAGAAAGACCGACGTCGGTTGAAATAGAACGCACGTCTTACCGGAGCCTTCAACCACAGTCTGGTTGTTTTTGGTCCACACCACCGTCGGGTCGGGCGTGCCGGCGGCGGCGCACAGGAGCGAGACAGTGGCGCTCACGTTGACTTTTTGGTCGGTGAGGTTGTTGAGGATCCTCGGCGCCTCCAGACCTGCAATAATAAGTAATAAACGGACGTCCCAAAGCGTTGTAATTGCCTATAGATGCCACAGGAGGGCGACAAAGCCTATTTATCTTTTAGATAAGATTATGGCGTGACAAAATGCTCGCTTAATAGCTGCTAACATGATTTCGGTCATATTTTCGGACATTTAGAATTTTTGGGTCGCTTTTTCGGCTGAAGTTCATACTTCTAGTTCGGGTAATAAAAATGCAGCAAATTCAAAGTGTTATTCCACCTTTGAGTGACAGGTGGCGCAGCAGACAAGTCCTCTCCCTGGTCTTGAGGCTCTCCACCTGGCAGGCGTACAGGCCCTCGTCCCGTCGGGAAGCACTGGGCAGCAATAGCTCCAAACTCACGTTGGCGCCGCCCTCGCCATTGGACGTGTCGAGGCGCAGCAACGGCGTTGGCGGCAGCGCCAACGAGCGGCACGGTTGCGCGGCCGCCGCCCGCTCCCACCCGGAGCTGTTAGAAACGCGGAACCAGGCCAGGTTGCCGTATATCAGCCCGTCGACCTTGCAGCGGAGAGACACGTGCTCCTCCTCCAGAGGTTGGTCGGACGGAGACATGCTCAGCTCCAGGCCGCCTTCAGACACAAGTGGCAGAGTTAAAGCCTACATTTGCATCGTGCGTAGAAGAGCATCCTCACGTGTCACGTGGAAGAAAATAACGCGGGAATCCTTTCCCACTTTGTTGGCGGCCGTGCATCGGTACAGGGCGTCGACTTTGGCTTTGTGGAACTTCAAGGAGCTCACCATTTTCTGTCAGGCAGAAAAAAACAAACCCGTTTTTTGTTTTCCTGGGCAGTGTAGCGCAAAATAAGCGTTTGAATGTACCTTCTGGCCATGATCCACATCAGTGGAGATCTGCTCCACACGGTTGTGCGCCGTGCCGTTATGGATGTCACGCCAAGCTTTGCAGTAGACTATTTGCTCCTCAGATTTGGACAGTCCCGGCCTGTGTGACCAAAAAAAAAACCAAATAAAAGTAGGTGAAGCATTACAACAGAAACTGTCCAAATAAGCAGCAGAGGCAAAAAGATGACGGAATATTACACCCAACAAACATTGTGCAAGAATTGAAGCTAATAAAAAGATGAGGAAATTTCACAAAAAATAAAATAATTAACTAAAACCAGGTCAAATGGCCCAAAGTCGGACCAAAACCTGACAAATGTGCCAAAACACAGTTTTACAAAAAAAACAAAACAAATATTAAAATTGACCAAAAAAGCTGGTGGAAAAACTAAAACTAAAAATACTGTATAATATTGAATCTGACAAAACTGATAGTCATGGACAAAAACACCCCCAAAATAACCTGACAAATTCAGACAAAACTTTGATTAAAAAAAAAAAAAAAAAGGAAAATTCCCTCAACGTGTCAAAAACATCTCCAAAAAGTCAGCACAGCACAGCTTCCCTTGTTTTGCTACGCTGCATTTTGAGCTTCAATAAAACCGACTTCTCAAGGACGACCGAAAAAGACAGATGGGACCACAACAGGAAAGCTAACGCGGGACCGATACGAGGAAGCGGCGGGATGTGCGGACAGCAGATAAGGAACCCGCTCCGTGCCCTTCTTCAGGCTCTTGTGTAATCGCTTTGTCTCAAAATGGACACTGTGTGGTCCTCCAAGTCGCATCTGGTCATTGTCTCCACCTGTGTTTTGTCAACATTCCCTTTCCCGGTGGCGGAAACATTTACTGAACTTCTACTGAAGTTCTTCAAACTCACACAAAAGCCTCGGGACAGTTGTCGGTGGACATCCACTGCCACTGGATGTACGTGGGTGTGGGAAAACCTCGGGCGGTGCATCGGAGCGTCGGGGTGCTGCCGTACAAAAAAACGTCCGTGTCCATCGCCACTTCCTTCTCAATGATATGAGGAGGAACTAAAATGGGAGAAAACGACAATTATCAACACTGCGGGCCCACGGTCGGAATGACTGCAGCTTCTGATAAAAACGTGCCATTAACCAGAAGCTGGAAAGATCGCCTTTGCTCATCTTTGGTGACTTTGTTGCTGAGGACGATAGTGTAGTTCCCCATGTCGGTTTCGGTGACGGCGCGGAAGATGAGGGCGTCGCTTCTCTGCTTGATCCGGTGGACTTCCTTCAGGGGGAGGCCATTCTTTAACCTGCAGTGAAAAACATCAGCTTCTGGATTGACCTCGAAAACAGAAAACCGAGTCTCCACTTACCATTTAAAGCTCGGTTCAGGATAGGCTGTGTAGCGAACGGGTATGGTGGTGGATGACAAGCCTCCCATGTTCACCTCCCATACTTTGGTCCAAGGCTCCTTTATGTCAATGAACGGCTTTTCTGGAAACGGTCCCAAAATTCAGCCAGGGGAATCGTTTGGATTCGTTTTGAACAAACGTACCGTAAACCTTGAGGAAGGCTGTGACGCTTTTGTCCATGGCTCCACTGGAGGCCGTGCAGGTGTATTCGCCGGTGTGTTCCACCGTCACGTTGTCCACCACCAGCGTGTTGGATAACTCCAGAGAGTCCCACAGCTTCTTCTTGTACGGCGTCATGTGAGCCGCCCTCGAACTATTGCCCGCTATCTGAAGATGAGAATCCAGGTGGCGATTACATGGCCATCCAGATGACAAAGCTAACATTAGCGGCTAACTTACGAGCCACTAGCTGGAATAAAAATTGCTCACCAGAGGCTGGCCGGCGTGCGTCCAGTTGAACTCGATGCCCACGTTGAGTTCAGTGTACGCGGTACAGCTGAGCGCCAGACGCTCACCGACGGACAGCCTGACTTGCGCGGGGGTCAGAATGAGGTCGTAAATCTTGTATCCTGCGGAAAAGGGCGGACGGGTGTTTAGGGTGGGGGGGTGGGGGTTTACGCACGGACGGCTGTCCCGCTTCCATTGTTCTCCCGAGACTTGTTAGATGTTTCTGTTTCTCACCCACGACAGCCACCACGTAGAGGGGGGACTTGAAGGTCTCGTCGCCGATGCGGGTCTGGCAGGACACCACGCCGGCGTAGCTGATTAGATGACTAGGGATGGTGAAGCCGGTTCTGGCGTCCCACAGGGAGTCTTTCCCGTCTGGATGGAACTCTTTGTTTGGATACTTCTGACAGACAGGGAGGTGTTGAGTTTGAACAGTGAATAGACCTTGAGCTAGAAGGTCAAAAGAAACTTACAGTATGAAGCGTCACGTTGAGGTTCTCCAGAGATCCTCGGCACGGTATGACCACCCGCTCACCTTCCCGGATGAACACCACCTCGTATTCCTTCTCGGACGGAACAAACGGCACCTTGTCATCTGCAACCACAAACGACTTGTCACAAAAAAATCGCCTTCAATTACGCCGGGGTCATCTCGAACCGAAGACCGCACCACGGACAAAAACGTGAACCGCCGCTGATGTCTTGCTGCCTTCCGTTTTGAGATTGCGGTAGGAGCACCGGTATTGTCCCGTTTCGTTGACGGTGGCGTTGGTGATCCGCAGCTCCGTGCAAAAGAGGCCCGACCCGCTACAGTCGCTGATGGAAAAGCGAGCGCTGGTGGGAGGGGTGGTCCAACGCAGGTACTGCCGGCCTCTGCGGAAAGTCCATACGGTTTCATAAGGCGGCTTTCAGTGGCGTGAAACTGGAGGGGCTTTAAAGGGCAGACGTACCTGCACGTGAGCTCCAGGTTGTCGGATTTGTTCATCCGATGGACGCCGTTGATGTTCAGCAACGGTGGGTCGGACGTGAAGCGCAGCTCGATAGCTTTACGCGGACAAAGTAGGAGGAGTTAGTACAATGAATAGTAGTTGCCAAAATTGAAATGGGAGGCGGCCATTTTGGTTTGAGGCCGACACGTTGGGTCCGTGTCTCATCGATTTGTCTTTATAGTGCTTGAAAGATTACAAATATTCCTTTCAGCAATTACCACAACTAATCAACCAAGCCACAAGTTTTAAGTAGACATTTTTGGGCGCCTACATCCCAGAGTGGCAACAAAATGGCGGATCTGTGTCAAAACAGGAAGCCGGGAAAGATGGGCCGGGTCAGGCTCAATAGGCTCGAGCCCTAGCACGGCCTAGGTGGAGTTCCTGTTTCAGAGGATACGGGCTGACCCCCACCCAGCCCACGTCAGCAGACATTGTGTGGAAAAAAAACAAGTCACACAATGGAAGCTTACGCAAACTATTTGACATTTAAAACAGACTCATTTCTAAATCCCATTAAAACAAGACCCAATAAGAATGAAATGGCCTTACCAGCACCATAGCAAAGTTCCAAACTAAAAACAACAATAAAAAGTGCCCGAGCCATTTGCCCATAAATGGACTCCAGGAATAATTCGGGAAAAAAAAATCGATGGAAGCAAATAAACGAATCCTTTCAAAAGCGATCCATGGAAGCGGTGTGCTGAAGAACCGGCGGCCAAAGCTCAGCTGCAGGTCCCCCTTGGAGGTGGATGTGCTTCTGAGAGGGGCAGAGGGAAGGCACACTGGAGCTGGCCAGCCTGCAGGGGAGGAGCATCCCAGGCTGAGTGGACAGACACCATGACTTTACTTTGATCTGCTGCCGATATAAAATACCTGGCCGACATGGATAAATAAAGGTTAACTAGCTAAATAGACAAACTGGATTATTATTACCTTTCCTTTTCAATCATAAAACCAGCAATATTAAATTAGACAGAGTAGCTATATCAGATACTTATGCCAGCCAACAACCTGCAAATATTAACACGTGTCGTAATCAGTAACCCAAGAATATGACGCATTTCATTTATTTGAAAGGAAAATATTTTTTGTCAGGTTATTGGATTTAAAAAGAAAAAAAAATGGAAAGATAATTTGATGACTACACTTTTATTAAGAGCATGGAGCAAAGAAATCAATTGAAAGAATAAAGTGAAGGTCAGCGTAGTAACCTTATAATTAGCACATTTGCCTTGCAGTTCTAAAGTTCACCTCCGGGCCGGATGAATCGACACATTTTTTGCATGTTTATCCAGAGTGTGTCAGTAGTGAGTCACCGTCAGCAGGTCTAATGGGACTGAGCAATGCTGGAGAAATACTCCAGCATGTCCTGGATGGTAAACTCCATGGTGATTCCGGAACCGGGGTAACATCTGCCGATCAAGTCTTCAAAGTGTTTATACTGCCGGATGAACTCGTCTTGCGTGGAGTGCCAAACCACCTGGGGCGAGCGCAAACCAGGGAGGAAACGTTTAGAAAATAAAAGAGACGGGGGAAAAAAATGAATTCCATTTTCATTGGAATTAATCCCACCTGTAGCAGGCTTTCTTCTTCGCACAAGTGTTTGTCCACCTTCTTGTAGAGGTTATCCAGTCCCTTCTTGACCTCTTTTCCGGGGTACTCTTTGATGACCTTGCGGAGCTCCTGCTTGTTAAAGGCCAGCTGATAGCTCACCTCCTCCTCGCGGATCCCTTGGGCCACGCGGGCTTCCACGCCTTCGAAGAAATGCTGCAACACAGCCATGATGATGATGATGATGATCAACAGACTTTTTTTTTTTTTTTTTTGCCTTACGTTGAGCTTTTCCAGAGGTTGTCCCAGAGAGTTGATAACGTAGGACTGCAGGTGGTCTGTGTATTTGTGCTTGGCCTCGCGCCTCTCGGTATCCAGGCAGGAGATCTTCAGCCGAGACAGCGTGGAGAAGATGTGGTGGAAGTTCTCCATCATCACCACGTCCCGCGGCGTCTTCTGGCTCTCGTTGGCCACTTTTTCCACTGAGGAAGACGGGGCGTTCGTCAGATCTTGGGATTAAGTGTCAAAATGACGACTCACCGTTCATGAAGACGGCCCTGATGAGCTTGACGTAAGCTTTGTCCAGGTCCCCGCGACGTTCCGCGTTTCGGAAGATGGTCTCGGCCAACTCGGCAAACTCTTCAAAGCCCGTGACGAAAGGTAGGATGCCAACTTTGCTCTTCTTGGAAATTTTCACTTCCTCCATCTGTCTGATCTGGCCGGACTGCGAGGAGGAAAGTGGATAGAAAAAGTCGACACACCCCTGTTCAAATTCGGACTTTTTTGAAATCGAAAAAGAACGAGACCAAGGTGAGTCATTTCAAAACCCCGATCCGACACAATACTCACAATGCATTTGTCAAAGTTTCTCTTGACCGTGACCAGCACGTTTCCCAGCGTGGTGCTGAGAAAAGACGCCGGGTCGACGTTTTCCGCCGTCCACACGTGGTGGCTCATCTTCACCAGCATGTACAGCGAGTGGAAGCTGTCGATCTTGTCGCCTAGAGCGATGAGGCTGTTGAGCTCCGTCTCGATGCTCTGGAAGACTTTATTCATCATCAGCCGGACCATGTCTTTGCTTCGCAGCGGAGGAAGACGGAGAAAAGAGGTGGGATGGTGTGAAGATAATTGACGTCAATGAAAACAACGTGAGGACTCACTCTGATGACAAGGAGTGTCTGTGTTCCGCCTGGGGAGGCATTCTTGATTGCGCGCCGCCATCCGACTCCCTGGCCTCTTGCTGCCGAAAGCGATGGAAATAAAAAAACATAACTCTTGCCACGCAATTCACGGCGTTTATGAGTCCGTTATTGCCAGGCAAGTTTGTTTTTTGGGGGAGAACTGAAAGCGTCGCCAGGAGATCTTTGAAAATGCGATAGCGCTTGATAAAAGTCTGACATTAACGGGAACAAGAAACTGCACCTGCGCCAGGGGAGGCGGGACGCTCAAGTTCTGCTGCAGCTTGAAGAACCTGCTGATGAAGTCTTGCTCGGCGAGGCAGAGAGGCTCCAGCTCACTGAGGACCTGCTCGAATATCTGCAAGCCAAACCGCTCCGGTTCGTTAAAACCCTTCGGTCCCGCCTCGGCGCCTCACCTTATCGAACTTGGTGCGGTCGGCCACGTCCAGGTCGGAGGCCGACATGTTGCCCATGTCCAGTAGCGAGGACGACTGCGAGCGCCGGCTGTTGGAGCCCTGCACGCTCAGCTTGTTCAGGCTGGAAGTGGAGCCCGTCAGCTTTCCCGAGCTGCCGTGAAGGCCTGCGTCGGACCGAGGGGAATTGAAGATAAGCGTCAAGGAGCGAGGATGTGAAGTATCAGAAGCGGGCAGAAAGCATTGCGGGCCGGGGGGAGGCTCTCTCTCTCCTCACTTACTTTCCGTCTCCTGTCTGAGCGCGCTCTCTTTCCGCGGAAGCGTGGCTGCAGCAGGTTAGCAAGGGCGGGCATCGAAGACACAAAGAGGTTAGGCTGAGAACATGCTGTTAAAGGCAAGCTGCAGAGAGGACAGACGGCAAGACCGCAAATCTCCCCCTCGGAGTGGTTCCGACGCACGGAAGGTGGAAAGCGGAACTGGCCGCTGAGATATGAAACGGATGGAGAAAGTAGCAGCCAAAACTACTTTTGTCGAAATGACGCTCACTCGGTCGAAACACAAAGGGGACGGATTGAAAGTGCTTCGTCGGCCATCTTACCAAACTTGCCCTTGGCCTCCTTGCTCGTTCCCGCCATCTTGATCTTTGCTATCTCAAAGAAGTCTTTGATTTCTCGTTCGTACAGTCGGCTCATGTAGTCCACGTAGGTCTGGAGAAAAAAGAAATAAATACGGACTGCAATTATGGGACTGCATACAAACAATGTGTCATTCCACGAGCTCAAGAGGGGCTCTCGGAGCGGAGAGGGCTGGCGAGAGGACTGACCCTGGACAGACCCTCGTACTTCTCCCGGTGAGTGATCTTCAGCCACTCCATGAGCTTGGCGTAGCGCAGCAGGTCCCGATGGAGGGGGCTGTGTTTGGGCAGGGTCAGCTCCATCGTGTGCTGGGACAGGGTGGAAGTCTGGTCGTGGCCCTAGATGGCACAAAAAGGAATATTAGGATCGTAAAAAACATTTTTCATAGCTACCTGACAGCACTTTACGACTTTTCCATCACAAACGGTTATTATTGTCATCTGCACTTCTCTTGCGTTACGCATGTTGGTTGCTTGTTAAGGATGTGAGTCCTTCAGCGGCAAAACAAAAGAGGTTCCTCTCCACTTTTTGATCACGGGAGGTTAGAGACAAATTCCATGCACAGGAGATAGTTGTGGGTGGAGGTGGGGGGGTTGTCTACTCACTGGAAGTGACAAACAGGAGGACCTATAGAAGTGAGGGATGGTCATTTTGAAGTGACTGAAGTGGTTGAACTGACAGAGACAGAAAGAGCAGAGTGGAATGATTCGAAAAGGGGGGGGGGGGGGGCAATCCACAAGAAGATGAGGAGGAAGGAAGTGAGGAGGTCCAGGAAAGAGCGACCGGAGAGCAAAACAGGAAGTCCACAGTCTTAAGCGGCAATAAGATCCAATGTCATTTCATGTCAACCAAATACTGTGAATGTTTCATTCTGCCAAGTTGCCATTTTAAAAAATATTACCTGGTGCACAAAGACGTTGTTGAGATGATTGGTGAGGCGGCGAGCGAACGTGTCCCTCAGCTCGGTGAAGAGGTCCTGCTGCTGCTTCACAGCCATCAGCTTGTCGTGACCTGTGGCGACAACGTTTCTTACATGACACACGGAGCGAGCCAACATGATTCACGGCCAGCAAAAAAAACCTAAAACAATTACCGGGCAGGAAGGCCACGTTCATGCATTGCAAAAGGGCTTCGGTGCCATTGATGCAAGCCTCGATGCCTTTTGGAGAACTTAGGTCGCCGTCTCGCAGGGCTCTGATGTGGCCCTTGGACAGGTCCATGTTGTGCTAGGCGGGGAAAGATGACACGGTCACTAGGCAACAAGGGCTGAAATAATCAGCGATTCCACAATCTTATCAACGTTCCTCACCACGAGGAACTGGATCTCATCCAGCAGCTTGCCGTTGTTGGTGTTGCTGATTTGGATGAGTCGGTTGCTCTGCGAGATCTGGTCCATCTGGTCCTTGACGCTCTGCAGCATCTCTTCGTAGCTGCTCAGCTTGCCCTCGATGGTGTCCACCTCGCCCAGCGCCTCGTCCAGCAGCTGCATCAGGATGTTGACCTGCTTCTCCGACGCCATGATGGACTGGATGTTGGCCTGCAAAGTCACAAATGAGGAGGACGGAGAGCAAAGTCATGTGATGTAGAGTATTACAAAGTGTAAAATTGCTCGGTCGAACGACACTCACCCCGTCGAGGACCTGCAGCTCCCTGGAGAGCCGCTCAGCAAAGGCCTCGGCGTTGGAGATGGCGTACTCGCACACCTCCATCATGCCCTCGATGTCCTGCTCCTCGCGGGTGCTCAGCTCCTGGTAGTCATCCAAAGCGTCCTCGTCGCCGCCGGCGACACTCTGGCTCTCGCCGCTGGGCACCGACTCTATTGACACACACAAACGTATAAATAAATAAATAAATGGAGGAGAACATTTGATGTTTTCTCTTCTGATCTACACACATTGGACTGACCGGTGAAGACATTGAGTGACAGGGAGTGGACATTTTCCGAGCTCATGAAAAGGTCAGTATCACAATGATGACTTTATAAAAACGCACCAAAATAGATTATAGTATTCATCTTAGTCGTGTCCTTTCTTGTTCCTTAGTACTTATCAGCTAAAGGAGATCTTAAAGGTCTACACGAAACATCATGAACACCAGAACTTTGGTTATATTAGGTTAGAAGAGAATTAATACACAAATACATTGGCGGCATGTTAAGGAGTTAATAATACATTTCAATTTGGTGGCATGATTATGGGAATGAGGAAAAAAAACGGCGGCCGGTGATGCCGTGAAGAATAATGGAAAGGGATTGTGAGAAAGGGAGGGATGGTGGGAAGGAGTTAAGTCCTACCAACCTTCCGCTTTAGGAAGTTCTGGCCAGAGAAAGTTGAAGAGTGAAAGAAGAAATTGAACACAGAAAGCCGTACCAGAAAGCAGAAAATACAGAGAAGGAGGATTGAGTAGTCACTCAACAAACATGCTTCCAAATAAAAACGCAGAGTCACAGCGTCGAGTCTGATTTTGAAAGATAAGACAAGCGGATGGGCGGGGGAGAAAAGAGTCGACGCACCTTCAAGCAGCTGAGAACTGACATTGACAAACTCCACCTTCTTCCTCAGGTAGCGTTGGTTCAGCTTCCATATGCACGAGATGAACGAGTTCTTCTCGGCCGTGCTGCTGGCTACCCAGCGGTAGACCTTCTCAAAGTGAAGGTCGAACTCGGGGTTTTCCTGGAGAAAATGAAAGACTGGTATCACGTTTGAGTTAAGGATAAAGATTAGGCGATCAAGTCTTCCCCAAACCTTGCTTGCATCTTTGGCGTCCACTTCGGTCAAATCGCGAAGTTCCCACGTCAGCTGTCGTTTGTAAAAGTCTCCTTTGTCGGATTTCTTCACCTTGACCACTTTGACCTGCACGGGCCGCTCGGTGGTGACTGGAACGAGAAGGAAAAAGGAAATTTCGTTCCCGTTCTCAATGTTTGCAGCGGAAGGTAAAGGACGATAAAATAAATGTCAACCTGTGGCACACAAAAAGCAGTTCTTCTTTTTCTTCCCCGCCTTGCAAACATTGACAATGCCCAGTAGACGCTCATCGTTGGGTGTGAAGATATCTCGCTGGAGGGCGTGCTTGATGGCCGTCATGGTGGATGCTGTCAAACACAGTATTTATGGGAAAATACATATTACAAAAAAAACAAGAAATACTCTGCCATTTCCATCATCAATATTGCAATTTAATATGCAATATTTTGGTCAAGGACATTTTATCGTGTTTTTTTAAACAACCATAGGCAATAGATTAATGAACAATATCAGGTTAAGTACACATAAATGCTGCGGTGTTTTACTTTAGTTTAATTTTTATTTTTTTTATTTTTTGTGGTTGACAAGAGGTGAGAACGTTGCTACTGATGACAGCATCCTCACTGACTCCAGCTAATGCTAGCTGGAACGCGCTAACGACAGCCGACATTACATCTAAACTTCACGGATATGATAAACACAACAAGCGTAACAACAATCCGCTACCGTCTCAAAATGGAGGGTTAAATAGCAAAGTGTAATAAATGAGAGACATGAAGGAAAGTCATTACATTGTTGGAGTTCAATCCACCACAGCGGTCGGTCCGCGAAGCCCCGCCCCTCTCACTTCCGGGTTGTGGAACAACATCACGTGATTGCCGACTTCAACATTTGCGCATGCGCCGTACACAGAGTTGGAAAATGACGTAGTTTTGATTATGATTTGTTGTTTCAACGTATCCATTTGTGCGTTGATTAGTTGCAAAACTAAAGAAAAGCCTTAACTGCCCTGTGGCATTAAATTTGATTTGCATGAATGTAAAAAAATTCAGTGCTACAAATTCGAATTCAAAATCCGATGGCACAGATAAACTTCCATACTCCCCCCCCCCCCCTCCCTTCCCCTGTCGTTGCAATTAATACTATTTATGTTATGATGCACAGACTGACACAGAATGCCATCCGACAGTGAGTCATATGATGTTTAATAAGTGATCTGCAGAAAATGCCTGGTGGTCCCATTTCCTTCCTAGGTGTTATTGTGAGGAGACGCTGCATTCCTCACCATAGTGAATGTCACTTGCATGACCTCATGTCTTTGTCATCATCGGTGTACCCCCGGGTGGTGTTTCCTATGATAAGATGACATTTTGAAATAAAGTACACTCATTAGTTTGCACAGGCACACCAAATCACATCAATCCCATGAAACTTGTTCAAGTTTGTTCACAAAATGCCCGTGAGAGAATTGGATCCAGCCTGAAATGCAATCATATAAATGAAGAAAGAAAACCTCTGACAGTACTACTTGTTATTTGGACCTAGAAAATTTGGTTGACAATTTAATTTGGACATGCTGGTTGCCATTTGGGAGTTTTGGGTAGTGCAGTAAATTTATTGTGGATTTTTTATTTTTTTTGTATCTTAGTTCTTGTGAGAAGATTAAAATATTGCCCTCTCCCAAAAAACAGAATAATAAAACTCCTACGCAATCAAAGCACAAATATTCTTTGTAGTATTTCACCTTTGGGAGGACACAATAAATGTGTGTTTGGGTCAACATGACAGCAAAATAATTCAGCAAGTGAACAAATGCACATGTCCGTTTTCTCCTCTTGTACTTTTTACGCAGTCATCATGACTCATTTACCCTGATGTGCGCTTCTGACACTTTCATTTGCTCAAAGTCAAAAGGTCAGCACTGACGTCAGCACTGACGACAGCACGGCCGGCGCAAAACACAACAAAAGTTCCAAATTGGCATGATTGTGAAAGCTCGTTGAGTTAGAGTATCGGTCAAAGCGCCACGGGTCCTGTGCTACTCGCGACACCGGGCGGGAGAGTTTGTTATTGAACGGACCGGGGAGGCCCCGAAAAGCGGTGGGATGAAACGCAGGTGAGTGGCAAACACAGGGGCTCCTCCGCCATAGCTGCAGGGCTCCATTTGACATTCACACTGCCGATGAGCGGCAGATAGCTTTTCTTATCACAGGCAGCTTGAAGTTTCTATCTGGATGGCATTTGATGCAGCTCTTTTAGGGGGGGCTGCAGTTTGCATCATCAGTCTCATCGATATGCACATGAATATATTTGTGTGTGCAAATTAAGCTTTAAATAGCTTTTTAGCTATTTTATGTCTGTGCGCCGACCTTGAGTGCCTTGAAAGGCGCTTTATAAATAAAATGTATTATTATTATTATTATTATTAAAACAACCAAGATTCAAGAACGAAAACACAACAAAATCATACTGGTCTTATATGTTTTCCCAAGATGGAACTCAGACACAGCAAATTCAATAAAACAGCAGGGGTCCCGAAATTGATCCCTGTGGAACACCGTATGAGAGTGGGGCAGAGTGGGACTCAGATCAACCAAGGCTAACAAAAGGTTCTTTCTGCCAAATTGGATCCAAACCATTCCAGAGCGCCTCTACTAACGAGCAAACGAGTCAAGTGAACAAAAGAGTTTTGCACTTGGAGGAGGTAATAAACAGAGCACCACTTGAAAGGAGTCCAAGCAGTGCATACCTTGGGCGACCCAAAAATCCTTCCTACTTTAGAGGGCTGTAATCAGCACGAACGTCCGACTTTGGTAACCCCACGGTGAGGCGAGGCCTCTGCTCATCCGCTGGCCAAATTGCATGTCAAAGAAGCGCAAGTACGTCGATCCGCCGGAGCCGAGCGAGCATGAGAGAACCTATTACGTTCTTTGCTTGTTAGGAGTTATGGGTTTAATCATGCGTGCCATTTTGCAATCATGTAATTTTCAAGCGTGTGACCTCGCAAAGAGTGCCTCTGCTTCGTCTGTGTAAAAAAGTGGAATACAGGGAAGAGTGATGTCATTGTGGATGTTTGTGAAGGAAATTCAGCAAGCAGAGGTAAAACTATCACGTGGTGCAGAAGGCTTTTTTTTTTTATACGGTATACTGTTATTATCCAAATAAAACATCTAAAACGTTTCCTCCAATTTATTCTTTTTTTTGTTTGCCAGACTAAATGTGTGCTTTTTTATTTTAATACAAGTAATTTTTTTTTTAGAGTATACTGTTATTATCCAAATAAAACATATAAAACGTTTACTCCAATTTATTCTTTTTTTGTGTGATTTTTCAGTTCAATGCAAGTCATATTTTTTTTACGCAGGCAAAAAAATATGAAATACAAAAATATGGTGGCAGTGAATGAAATTCTACTCACTTCACAATGAGCAGCAGGCGGCAGATAGTGAACAACTCAAAGGGCCTAGAGTGTCAATAATGTTGGGTTAGACCCACCGCATTAGTCAGTGTCCTAACTAAGCTCACGGTGATATGATATTGCACACGTGGTGAACATAAAATGAGTTATATATTCTAAATGAATTATGTGTGCTAATTACCTCGATAATACATGTGATGGAAATTCCACCATCAAAACAATTTCAATACATAAAATGAGTCAAACCTTAGTCGAACATTAGAGATGATTAAAGAAAGATTGAGCAGGGCTTCCCCATGAAATCCACAGAAGAGCATTTATTGCAGCATTTATTGCTGCACTGTGTCAGGAAGAAAGAGTTTTGCTCATTGTGTTGAATAATATTTTCTTCATCAACCGAGCGTGTTTGTTTTTGGAATGTGGGAAAAGTGATTTTTTTTTTTCATCGTTCATTCGGCGGGCGTCTGTTAGTGTCGATTGTCCCATAATGTGCTCCCACGGAGGCTTGAACGCAAACAAACCCTTCTTAGACAAGCGACGGGCAAGTCCCAGTCATAATCAAAATCAACTCCTTTCAAAGGTCGTGACATTTCGCTAGTGTCGGAGAAAGCCATACCGGAGGGAGCGTTGCCTCGCGATGAAGAAGCTGCGGCAGCTAATTCATTTGAATACGAGATTGATTACGCGCGAGCTTCACTGTTAAGATTTTTGATGGAAAGCAGGAAGAGGATGGATGAGTGTAGGAGGACGGACATGGGTGGGGACCACAGAAACTCCTTGGAATTGCCACTTGGTCTGACAATTAACGCATGATATTTTATTTATGACTTAAGCGTCTTAGAATTTCATTCAAGATCCAAGGCCGTTCCGGATGTAGCAAAGCAGCCCCAAAATATAAGTGAAAGAGCTAAAACGCTAAAAGAAAAAAAAAAATCACTACAGTAACAAAGTAATTGTACTCTGTTACTTCCCACCACTGGTATTTTGGGGTGCTCGAATCCATTCTCCAAAAAGTTTTGTTTTCGATGTGTAGCTATTGTTGTTTCCCGTGATGATATGATGGAGGGGTGTCCAATCCCAGCCTCATCCACGTGCGAGCCTCCTCCAGTGACGCAGAGAGTAAGTGAGCGACAGCCGCCTTCATATACTGTACTCCCGACTCCCCGTTCCAAAGTCGCTCAAGAGTCACACAGCGCAAATAACGGAATCCACGCAGCAGAAGAGGAAAACATGTACACCAAGCAGAAGAAGCGAGCAGCATCCTCCTCCTCCAGCAGCAGCTTGCCGAAGCTTAGTGGAAGAAGTGTGAGTGCTGTCGGCCTCACCGTCCTCCTGGTTCTCGCCATGGTTCCTCTCATACACAGTAAGATGGACTTTGAAACTATAAGAAACTTTTCTTTTGGTTGGTAAAGCTAAAATGATTATTTTCTAAAATGTAAATTTTTTTTTTGGTAAGATGTTACTTTTTGTTGCTCTTCCTAAATTCCTAAATTTATGTCGAAATATATTTTTTAAAAAATTAGAAATATCAAAATGTAAAAAATGTTTTTTTTAGTTCATGTAATCACTTTACTCATTTTTAATTATTAATTCATTTATTGATCCCTTAATTTCAGCACCCGTGTTTTTAACCTCATTGTGATTTAACACTGAATACTGAATGCTCATTAGTCTTTGATTGATGGGCATCCATCCATCCATCCATCCATCCATCCATCCATCCATCCATCCATCCATCCATCCATCCATCCACCCACTCATCCATCCACCCACTCATCCATCCACCCACTCATCCATCCATCCACCCACTCATCCATCCATCCACCCACTCATCCATCCATCCACCCACTCATCCATCCATCCACCCACTCATCCATCCATCCATCCATCCATCCATCCATCCATCCATCCATCCATCCATCCACCCACTCATCCATCCATCCATCCATCCATCCACCCATCCATCCATCCATCCATCCATCCATCCACCCATCCACCCATCCATCCATCCTCTCTGTGGCTCATTGGATTACGACTGATTAGCTCAGTGATGTTTAGCTTCAGCAGAATTTTGCCCCCTATGGAATAATGAACTAATGGTACATCAGCACGATAAGTGCATGTGTTCTAAGAAAAATACTTTACGCGACTAATGGGCAACTGGCGGCAAACGCGGATTGCGATCTCTAAAACGCACTTTCAACTCCGCTTTTACACAATTATTACGCTTCTACTGTCCATGTGAACAAGAGGTTGTTGAGCTTCTAGATGTATGTCTTTTGACTAAGTTGCCTATTTGTACGAAAAAAAAGGTGCTTCAATAGAACCTCTGCGAGCCACGGTCGACCCAAGTCAGCTTCTCAGCCAGGTAAGCAAGACCGCTTCGTTCTTCTCTCCTCCTGTTGTCCTTCTCATCCACTGTATGTCGAATCTCCACAGATAGACGCAGCCTGCTCCTCCTTCTTCTCTGCAGACTATCAGGTACCTTTGCAATTGATAAATACAGCATCAATCATCCAACAGATAACCTCATCCATCAGATAGCGAGAACTATTCATCCAACCATCAGCAACTTTTCATCCAACATCGTTTGAGTGGATCGAAATATCAATGCTTCAAATAAAACGAAAAGAAATCGTCTCTTGCAGGCATCTGACATCTTAGGGGAAATTTGCTTCTTGATGTTGGTCCAAAACTCCAAGGTAGAAAAAGAAATGTACATTACATCAAGTTATAATGAGAACATTTTTATACTGTGTATTAAAAAAAAGGTGATTATCTTTCTTCTCAGGAGCTCAAAGGACAAGAGAATAACAAAAAGGTAAGCACATTTCGCAACAGTGTGGTCCCAAAACCTGTAGAAAACACCCAATGGTATTTCCCAGTTTATTACAATCGATATACTTGTGTCAGATTTTTTTTTTTTAACTCACTCTCTCATGAAAGCTCCTGTTTTTGTGTCAAGCAGAGCTCGGCATTGCAGCCCCTCCTGCATTTGGTGACCCGTCTGCACACCCGGCAACAGCGAGGACTCTCAGTGCAGGTACGACTGCTAAGAAGAAAAAAAAAATATATATATTTTTTGCCTTTTTAAAAGTAGTCCCCAATCCACACATACTCTTGTGTCACTCACAGGCTAAGCTGGAAGGACCTGCTGGGATCCAAAGTCGAGGCTACTTCCTTTATCGGGTATGAGGAGGAATCCATCCAACAAAAAGATTCTGAAAAACTTTCTGATTTTTTCTTTTTTTCTTATGCAGCCTCGAAATGGAAGAAGAGAATTAGAATATGAGTAGCCAAAAGATAACAAATGATCACGTGAGCCGTCAAGTCGCTGCACGGGATCGAGTCGACAACATAATTTACTGAATGTAGTACAACAAGATGATCTTATGAAGAAAAAAATACTCCTTTATGTAAAATGTGTATATATATATATGTTCTTTGCATTAAAAGTGCGATCAGATATGCTTTTTATTTTTATTGTGACTTATAATATGGAATTATAATATATTAATATAAATCAGGGGGAAAACATAGAGCCAAAGCAGTCATTATTATAATTATATTAATGACTTGTTTTCTTATATGCTATTGGGCTAACAAGATTATTAAAATAAAAATGGTAAATTGTCATACATTTTGTATGACTACACAGTAAAATAAAAATATACTTTTTTGCATTTCAAATTTTATTTTATGATTAAAATATTTTCACAAATTTGCCCTATGACTCGTTATCTGAAATTTATTTTGAATATTAAAATATATATATATATTGTAAGTCCACTTTCAACCGCTAAATGTCGCCGTTATCCAACAATTACAGTCCAGGCAACCACAACGCCACGCACGATGAGGGATTAGAAAAATAATACTAGTACATTAATAAAAAAAATGATGGAAAAAGAAATGCAGTTTACAATAAAACATACTTTGACCAAATTCGGATGCGTGATCAAATAAACACCACCAGCTTCCTCGGTTTGAGGGACATGGTAACTTTATTTGAAGCTTGATGGAGAAGCTGTACGCTTTGTTTTTTTTTTTAAACTGCAGGATGAGATAACCAGAAGTAGTAGCACGAAAAACCATAAAGAAGATGGTGGATATGAGGACTGTTATTAATTTTACCCATAAATATACATACATACATATATACATACATATATATATATATATATACATATATACATACATATATATATACATATATACATACATATATATATATATATACATATATACATACATATATATACACATATATACATACATATATATATATACATATATATATACATATATATATATATATATATATATATATATATATATATATATATATATATATATATAGCACCACATTTAATTTTTGGCAAATTTCGAGGATTGTCAACGGAATTGTCTTCTTACGACACTAGAAAAAGAGCATATTCACCCTCACACATCATATAAAATAGCACTTCTTTCCTCCCGATAAATATTTACATTATATATTACACATGACCATTAGTACAGTAGTTCAAAGTCCAATCTAGAGCACATTCTTTCCATAAAAATAGTTAATCGGGGGTGAGGGGGGAAAAAAAAGGATTTCGCGAGAGCTTTTGCATAAAGCAGAGTTCCTCAAACTGTGGGCCGGGGGCCCGGAAATGGGCCATAGGTCCATTTTAATTGGGTCACAACGTGTTAGTTGTAACAAGTTATAGACTACTCCTGTAAAGTGGTTGCTATGGCAACGGATAGCCTATTTGATTGGGGTGAAACAGTCTGGGGGGGGATCCCTGGCATAAAGTGATGGAGCAACGCTTCTTCGGGGCGCCGATGCAGCCAAAGGATACCTCCCCCCCCCCATGTGACTGGTCTAATTGTCCATCCTGTGGGTATGCGACTGGTGTTTCTGCTGGTTGGCGGCGGCGGTAGCAGCAAAAGCTCCCGCCTGCTGCAACGAGAAGGCCCCCGCCGGCAGGATCAACTGACTTCCGTGAATCAGCCGCTGAGCCTTCGGCATAAAGTCACACATTCATTGGACTAATTATCCTCATGACACGGATTTATTTGAGTTATATAAATTGAAATAATAATTTTCCACTGTGTTTTTGTTCACACCGAAACATCCGATGATAGACGGACACAAATCCGAAATGCAAATAAAAATAAATTGAGTGTTGAGGATGTGTACCTGTTGCTCTTGCTGCTGCTGCTGCTGGGCGGGCTGCTGGGCGATGCTTATGGTCTGCGTGGGGCCCGGCTGGGGGGCGAACGCTGTTACCACTTGACCCATAAACATGGTGGACGGCACCATGACCGCCCCGCACGCCATCTGGCCCGTCACCAGCTTGGTAAGCAGCTGGCGGGCAGCCGGAAACCTGCAGCGCATTTTAGATTTGAGCAAAATGTCTTCATATATGTTACCTGTCCTTGAAATAAAAAAAAAAGGAAACCTTATTTGAGCGGTGCGGTCCTGCGTGAAGGTTATGTTGGGAGTGGTGGTGCCCGTGTTGGGCGGCAGGTTGCTGGCGATTTGGAGCACGTTGGCGGCGTTTTGCTGCGGGATCATCAGCGTGTTGTACAGAGACGCCGCCGGCGGGGGCTGTGAGAACATTGAGATCCAACGATGGCCTCCATCAAGTAGATACTACTGAAATCTCCTCCCTTTGATAGATTTAAAAAAAAAAATAGCACCATACCTGTGCCACGGCTGTGTTCTGTTGGGCCTGGATCGCATGATGTTGGATGGAGGTCTGCAGAGGGCCGGCCGAGACCACTTGGCCCTGCATGGTGAGCACGGAGGGCGCCCGGGGGGCCATCTGCACGGCGGCCATGTTGACGGCACCGTTCTGCACAAACATCTGCAGGCTCTGCTCTTGCACCCTCTGCAGCTCCTGCTGGATCTTGCACAGCTCATCCAGCTGCCGCTGGATGCTGCTCTCGATGGCGTGAGTGCGCTGCTCCAGTTGATTCTTCACGTGCTGCATGTTATCCAGCTGGTCGGAAAAGGGAGCCGATGACGCCTGGCACACGCAAACACCTCCATTCGCATTTAATGACACTTGTGAAGATAAGGAAGAGCTCAATCTTACTTGGGTATCAGTCTGAACTTGTTGTGAAACCATCGATGCCGTCTGGACTGTGCTTTGGGAGCTCACCGACTGCTGGAGACAAGCACACAAGATAATAGTTTTGTTTTTCTCCTCCCCGTTGTAAAGTGAATGAAATAAAAAAAAAAAGGACAAAGTCATATAAAGTTTAATCTAGGTGAGTTTGGATTCGGAACCAACCTGGCTGCCGACTGACAATCTTCTTTGCGCCGCCGCGCTTGCGTTAGATGCCAACTGGTGACGCGGCACATTCTGGCCTCCTTGGAGCTTCGCTTGAGATGCTGAGGACAAAAAAAAAAAAAAAATGAACACCTTAGCAGTCACCATGGTGTCAGAAGCCGGATCTTACAAGAGGCCTCCGACGGCGCCGCGTGCAAGGATTTCCGCAAACTGCGCAATGACGCCGAGGGTGTCATCCTGTCATCGAGGCTTTCTAGCGCTTCCTGGAGGTCGGAGCCGTTGTGCTGCGACTCCACATCCGAGTCGTGCGTTTGCTGAGGTCCGTGGGAGGAAGCCAAGGTCAGCGGAGGGGGATCACCGACGCACCACGGGCTCACCTTATCTGCCGCCATCTCCGGTGTGGACGTTCTCAACCCCGATTCTCGCCGCTGTTCTGTTCTCACTTCACCGTAGCTGCCAGATGAAAAATGAAAGAAATGACACAACAGTCACACAATATTTTTCTTTATCATGGGTGCTACCACAAACTCCCGTTCACCTGACAACAGTGTGAGTGCAGACAATGAACTCGGGCCGAGAGTTCCACTGGTGGTAGGTGATGTAGTAGTGAGTCTGGAGCCAAATCCACTGCTGCCCTTTCGTGAGGAATCGGTAGTAACACGACTTCCCTTTGCCGTATTGCATAACTGCAAAAATAAACAAACAGCCACGGTCGAAGACGGTAAAAAAAAAAGCGAAGGGCACCTCACACGGTAACAGAGTCGTGCGTACTCACGTTGCTCGTGGCATTTCGCCAACGTGTCCAGGTCGTCCACGTGGTAGTAGTCATAACCGGATGTGCCCAGGACCTCAAACGGCAGGTAACCGATAATAGGCGGAGCTCTGGAGAAAAATTCAATCGTGACTTTACATATAAAAACACCTGATAGCATAACTCGATATTCCTTATGAAGACGTTAAGCCAACCTGTGGTCCAAGAAGAGAAACTTCCACTCTAAACTGTGTCTGGAGGTGAATTCTTCATTGGGCTCCTCGACAGTGCACATCTCCTGCGGGGAAAGATTTTTCCAGAAGTGAGCTTTGCAAGCGTCAGGGTAACGAATGCGCAGTTTGCAGTTGTGTACCTTGATGAATTTGGGTTTGGCGAGCCTCACGGTGGCCACCAGACACAGCTGCTCCTCAAAGGACGAGTGGAGGGATCGCTGAACGACGGTCCCGGTGAATCCGTTTGGAGTGCAGTGAGGCACTAAAGGCGTAAAAATTACAGTTAGGATTTTTTTTTTTACTTTTTAATAGCTTGTATGCAAATAACTATGATCTATGGAGTGCTTATTGATTTATCAGGTGTAAAATGAAATGCCAAAATAATCTTTTGCCTATTTTATTTTTCAATCCAGCCATTATCTGAATTTTTTTTTGTATGGAATTCCAATTTTCTCTTTTACTTATGTCAAATATATTCAATCGCTGTAATTTGATGTTGAATTAAAATGTACATTTTGATTTGTGCATTTTCTCTATATGCAATTTAATGTGTATTTGGATTTTTTTCTTTGGGAAGGGGGGGATTATTTAGTTGCTCACCATTGTTTAGCGACTTGAAATTGCCAATAAACTTGACGTATTCATACACAGGCGGCTCCTCGGGGTCCATTGTCCCTCGGAGCATGTGGCAGCAGAACTCCAGCTGGTTCTTGGCTGCAAATTGAGGACAACCAGGGCATGACTAAATCCTGGCACAGCACACACTCACCAACGACTTCAAACACCAGACATAAAAAAAACAGATTACTCTTCAGATATTCAGGCGTCAACGTCTCTCCTTCGGCGACGTGCGAGGATAGCAGCTTGTAGACGTCCGAGTGCTCCCTTCTGGGCAGGAAGTTCAACAGGTTCTGATCCACAAGATCGCACTAGAACGCATGGCGTGTCTTTTAAAGCTCCTGTCGTTACAAATGATTCACATTTAGAAGAGCTGAAACTCACGGGGAGGTGCTCCAGCAGCGACGTGACGCTCTCCGAGGCGTAGATGATGTTGCCGTCGGCCGTGATGGCGAGGAAGAAGCCGTCCAGCGCCTTAGAGCAAGCACACCGTCATGTTGGAACAACGAAGGAGCAAATCTTGGGGGATTTAGGTTTCACATTTCATCATCTAGTGGTGACCTCACCTCCAACATCAGCTGCGTGAATTCCTCGTTGCTAAGAAACGGAGGCTTCCAGTCCTGTCTGATTTCCGTCGACTCGGACTCTGCGCAGATTTCTGACGGAGGAGATGGAAAGAGATGCAGTCAGTTGGGACTGGGTGAGTAATTAGTGCAAAGAAAGATGCTGTTAAAAATATTTTTAATATATTTCATATTTATATTTAAAATGGATTTTATGACGCCAGATGTGATTCATTCATTACCTTGTTGTTTCTGCAGGAAGTCGATGCTCTTCTGCAAAATGGTGGACTTGTCCATCTTGCGAGTGTTGCCCGGCAACATGGTGCCCAGCTCCTTGATGAGGATGTTGAAGTGATCTCGCCGCTTCTTCTCCGACTTATTGCGGGACACGCGTTTTGCTTTGTCCTTCTCATCGTCGTCCATTAACCCAAAAATGCTTCCGTCATCCCTGGAGGTCACATGAAGACAAAAAAAAAATTGTTGCCAATCAGATTACTGAAGTTGATTTACAATTGTTGCCACCGTACAAGCGCTTTTATGTCATGCAAAACAACGCCACAAAAAAAGATGAACTAAGGCACGACATAGAAACTACTATTTGAGCAAATGCACATTTACTTACTGATCAATGCTTGTGGTCATTTTGATCCTTTTCAGGGTTATCATGTCAGATGGGATCTTTCAATCGTGAGGAAGACATTTGTGAATATACCTTGAAGAAAATGAGAGGAAAATAAATCCTAGCAATATGCAGAATGACCGAACCGAGCCTGTCCTACCTTACGGACAGCCGAGCCGGTCCGGAGAGAGGATGAGGAAAGTCGATGGAAGGTGGCCGCGGGCACCGGCGGCGCCCTGGATCATCAGCGCGTCGAAAGCTGCCGAAAAGTCTTGGCGTCGACTCGGCGTTGCGATCTGACACATGGCAGCGACATCGGAATCTATGAGATTGAAGGGGTGGGGGGGGGGTTGATAAAAAAGCACGGGTAGATATGTCACTACTTAAATGATGTTACTCTTTTTTTTCAAGTTCAGGCAAATTGATGCACTTCAAATCCTATGGGTTGATAATCATGACTTGGGGTAGGGGAGGGTTCATGCGAGGCCACCTAAAGTGGTGTCGTCATGACCGAGTGACTTCAGGTTAAGCGATGCAACTGGGCCGCTTCCTGCGTGAGACTCGCGTGACTTCAGGTCGGGTTCTTTTTTTCCTCTCTGTAGGGGCAGTGACAAAAAGCCACGGCGGTATTTCATGTGCATTAAACAAGGCATGTTTCTAACATCAGCCTGCGGAAGCAGAAGTTGCAGAGTGTTTGTTTTATAACCGGGGAGAGCAGAGGTTGTGTAACTGTGATGTCACGGCTGCTTCATTGACCTGCCGGCCCAATGACCTACTTTCATCCTCCTCCGCCCTCCAAACTTAATCACGGCACCACGGGCAACTGAGACCAACTCCTGCCAGCACGGCAAAGCCATGTCAAATTCATTCCACCTTTCAGAGGTGGTCGCGCTTAGTCTAGTCATGCTATGCAAACAGGCTTCCTCCAAGATTTATAATAAATTAAATAATTAAAAATGAATAAATATGGGAAAGAACTCCTCGCTGGGACTGAGCCAATAGCAAAATTGCAAACTGGTGACGCCCTCTCAAAAATAATTGTAATTGCGTATTGAATCCACAAGAGGGCGGCAGAGCGTGGTCACGTTTTCTTTTTAAATCTTTTTTTATATTTTTTTGACACACACGCACGCACACGAGATTTGATTTTGAGAATGAAATTGAAAAAAGACAAAATGATGCTACTGTTTCTTCTCATGCCAAAGCTGACGCTGATTCATGGCACACGGGTTTGTAATCGCTGATGTAGGGCACCGAATCGCTGAGGATGTGAGTCACGGGTGGATCCCTAGTGATGCTTCTCGCCACTCGCCTGAAGCTGGCACCGCTACCCAAACGGCAATGTGCCATAGCAACCGTAGCGTATAAAAATAGTTCTGCCGCAGCTACAGCGAGTCCCCCCCTGAAAACGAAACTTATTCTTGGGTTTTATTCCCCTCTAAGACTAGTCACATAACACACTCAGGTCGACATTAAAAAGGGAAATAAATGATCATTGATGCACTTTAGGTATCAGCAGCGCCTTGATGCCTTTTTGATCATCTGCGTCATTGGCTGACACCCGAGACTGGAACATTGGTGGTCCCCGCCGTCAGAACGCAGGCCGTAGCTTAGTCAAGCATGAATGAAATATGAGTTAGTACGTCCGCTGTCGGCAGGTCCTAAAAAGCAGTAGGGTTTAGGTTGGACATTTTGGGACGCTTTAAGTCGGGGCTCAGGACAATGAAAATTCCATGGGCCGCGCACTGGTGAGGGCTTACCTTTGACCTCTTCTACGTTGCGCCACCTTAGCGCAGCTGTCCAGATCACGGGTCAAGTCTTCCTCTGATCAAAAGACAAGAAAGGCTACATGAACAGAGGTCACACGTGCACAAAGGCATGCAAACACACATTTCCTGGTAGTTCATTCAAAAGTATGGCTTCCTTCAGCTGACACCTACACGAAAGGTAAACATGAGCGTCTGTTCTTGGAACGTGCATGGGCGGGCATACTTAGAAAAACCGCTACGCTACGGAACATTCCGAGAATAACTGCAAATCCTGACAAGCTTCTTGTGCTTAGTGGAAAAATTTGTGATTCAGGATGCAACTACTCAACGCTGGAAAAGCAAATCGGGCCAATAAAAAGGTTCAATCCAATGATTGGCGATCACAAAGACCTCTAGCTGATCCAGTTATGATAAAATTGCTGCTATGGTAACATTTATGCTAATCTCTTTGGCGTACGCATCTGTTTACAAGCCTGCTTTGTCATATCTGGAACCACGTGCTAGGATCTGTGAAAAGGTCTTCAGTACGTCTATTTGCGAGGGAATTCTGCCAGATGCTTATCTGTGCAGCTTTCCCGAGGACAAACATAAATAGTCAAATCAGATTCAAACATTTGATGTCAGGAGATCCAACGTCAGAAGAGGTCACCTGATTAGATCCGACGAGTATAAAAGATTGAAAAACTTCTATTAGTTTGACCTGTGCGTGTTTGTTGCGTGTGAAGTCCACCTGAGAATTTATAGGGTGCGTAAATTCGATGCACTAAGCCCCCCCGTGGTCTCGCTAACTGACGGAGGCCAAGAATGGGAATCCTTCAACAATCATTCCCATTATAGAGCCGCTTGCAGTTTGAACAGTTGCACAATTAGCTGTCTGTCTACATGTGTTGCTCCACCGCTTGTTTTCAAATATCAATTGTGGAGAGGAATTCATTAGCCCATCTATGCCATTTTGTTATATTTACCTTAAAATGGCATTTTACAACCCGCATAAAAACATATCAAGTTAAAAAGCCTACCAGATAGGTAGTTTAATTAAAAAATAAATCAGAAAATATATGTAAAAATTGGTTTTCTATCATGGAAAGAAAGTCATTGATTAAACCTCGACTTCCAAAACTTAATGAACAAAAAAAGTTAGTAGCGGGTCATTGAACGGTGGCCCCCACTCAAAGTGGCACGGCACATTGATCAGGCAAGTAGCCGCCTCAGAGGTGGCGCCGGCCGGCAACATTGACCGGCGAATCACCGCTAGGCTAATGACACCTAGCCCGCATGCTAAACAACGAACACCGGTTTATTTTACAGCACTTTTGCGATAAACGGCACCGTTCGAGGTTGTCACTACTTACCTTTACATTTGTCGGCAACTTGTCAGGGTATCTTTCGTGCGGCGTTAAGATAAAACTCGTCCCTTTCTCGTCCCGGTGAAACGGAGGAGTTTAAAAGAAGAAAAAGCGACGCGTCAATTTCTACAGAAGCGAGCGTCAACGTACTTTCAGACTAGGCTAGCCGCCTAGCTTGTTAGCTTAGCTACTGCCGCGTTAGATAAGAATGTGGGTCAGCGGGCCTTTGGCAAAAGCCCAAGCCCGGCATGGCGACGCGGTTCCGGCTTGTGGGCTGTGATGCAGACATCGAAGATGAGCGGCCAGCGGCGTTTCACTTACCCCCGTGGACTGGACAGACAGTCGGTCCACTCATAATCGACTTGGTGGCGCTCCTGGTTCTACATTAGGATTAATTCAATAGCATTTCACTGTCAACAGCATTCACATGCAAATTTCGAGAGTAAAAATGATTTGGCTCACCCAGCACATAATAATAAAAAAAAAATTATTGAGCAATTTAAAAGGCTTTGAATCAAATGCATTTATTGCGACATGTTACACATTTCACTGTTCACTTGTCAAACATTTACAAAAATATTCCCTGGCCACCGCTTTGCTCAACACTTTCTGAAAAGAAGATGAAACTAAATAAATAGAAGGTGGATGAAAAAACATTGGAGTGATTTATGCCCCAATACAGCAGAAAAAAGTAAATTGATTAAATGTGTTCCTGAATTAAAAGATCAACGAATCTACTGACACCATTGAGTAACACTTTTTTCTTTTTAAAAAAATCAACACAAAAAAAGCTGTGAAGCAAACGACTGCTGTCTTCAAGTTCAGTAACGTCCGTCTACTTCGGACTACATCTTCCAGAATACCTCGGAGCTAGAAGGCTGCAGTGGAGGGGACTCGGCTTTTTCGGTCAACACTGTACAATGTCTACAGCGAGTACTGGTTACGGTATGTACACTTCTTTCAGTGGCGCTCTCACGGTCCAGCGTCGGGCTTGATGAAGAGTGCGGAGAAGGCAAACGCCAGGAAGACGATCCCGCCGATGATTGTGACTGAAAGATGAGAAGAAAAGCGGTGACATTTGAACCCCGAAACCTCACAACTGTGCTAAACACTTCCGCACCCTGCTGCTGTTGTATTGAATCAAATTCCCCTTCCAGTGCTCTCACCTGTTCTGACGGATATTTTCTGGGCAATCATCCGGCCGCCTATTACAGCAAGGCCTGTACACAAGCAGTGACCCAGCGTGCCCCCCACAGCCACGCCAAATGGATCCTGGTTTGGGTTTCGAAAGGAGACATTGTTCAATGTAATCTTCACAGTTCCCAAACATTTTAACATCTCGGACACGGTTAATCCATGTGTGAGGATTCGAGTGTGAGTTGTGGCCTACGGCAGCTTCTTGTAAGTGTTGCCATTTTGTGTTTGGTTACTTTAAACGTAAAAAAAGTACATCGGTGCCAGTGTTTTGCTTAGTTCTAATTCCATCAACCCAACATGAAACAGAATATGTACATAGGACATATTGCATATACAATTTTGACATGGCGCTCCAAAGATCCAAGTGTGCTGTGTGACATGCCGCACCTCGCGGGCAGCCAGGATGATGGTGGTGAGCTGGGAGCGGTCGCCCCACTCTGCAAGGAAGGTGAGGGTGAGCGCCTGGAGGAAGATGGGCGAGATGACACTGTGCCACCTGGATGACGGTGGCGGCAAAGTTGAGCCGGAGCCCGCCTCCAGGTCCGCCATGCCGTTGGCCATTTTGGAACGTTGCAGCTGAGCAGAAAGAAAAGATATATGGTGAGCTGGTTCCACTGCCACCTTAGTGCCAAGGAACTTTGTCGACATGGGTTAAGGAGCTCCACTTTGACAAAAGTAGCATTTTCCTGTCATTTTGATGCTACATCCTTTGGGGACTCACCTCTTCGTCCTTTTTCTTGATCTCAGCCTGCACCTCCTCCAGCTCCTCCTGGCCCTCGTCGGGACTCATCTTCAGGCCCTCGCGCAGCATGCGCACACCGAAGATAGCAAAGAGGCCAGTGGACACGTAGTAGGTGTACATTCTGGGGATGATGGTGGTGGCGTAGCCAAACAGCACTGAGGCGGGCAGGAGACAAGAGGAAGACATTTGTCTGTCACATAAGCATGCAACAAGAAGATGGACCGTTGCAGTTGATCTTGAGAAATTAAACTTTTTGGTGACGTGTTTGTGTACATGCTCGATGCATTAAGCAATGTGGCCCTCACCAAAAATGGGGTATTCCACGACTTAACTTACCAGACAAACAGGTCATGAGCCCCAGAGCCAGCATGGCACCGGCCAGCACAGTGAGCCGGTTGTATCGCATGGCCATAATGGCAGCGATAAAGAAGGTCTTGTCGCCCAGCTCCGATACAATGATGACAGAAATGGCGGCCACGAAGGCGTGGATGAATCCCAAGTTCCCTTGGCTGTGGTCATTTTCTTTCACCACGGACACCAGGGGAGGGACACTTGTTTTTTTCTTTTAAAAAAAAAAATGCATGAAAAATAGCCTGCAGAAACTAATTATAAGAAATTTAACAGAACTGTGCACGCACATGCAGCAAATACGCCAGTCCCAACTAGGCTGTGGGTGTAAAATTAGCATGACGCGAGCTGTTGTGTCCCCATGAAATGCAATAAAACTTTATAGTTGAAACATTTATTTGGCCACTAACATATTTGTGTAGTACGACTTGTTTATCTAACGATCGATATATTGGCTAGCTAGCTAGCTGAGTTGCCTTGTTTATGACACGTCTCAATTAGCATGTAGCGGCTACGCTCAAATGGGAAAGCAAGAAACATAACAGGAAAAACAATTATCTTAGTTAAACAATTCTTTGTCGTAAGCTACCTCAATGGGAGCCTGTTCCTTGACAGCGTTCGATTCCTCGGGAATCGCCGCGACTCCAACCAGCAACACGAAGAAGAGCGAAGCGACGAGCGGGAGAAAGACGCTCGCTGCTACCCGGGCATCTCCACCGCCAACCCTGAGAGGCATTATTATTCGTGTTTTTGTTTTATGGGTTCTTAGCCGCCCGTTCACGTCCCTACCACCCTCCAGCAACTCGCTAGAGCCCACTGGTACCCGTCAAAAAAGGCAACTTCATCTTTTGGCCGTCATTTAATGAGATATTAATCGGGCTGTGTAGGGTGAACTCCAGAGGAAGTTGTTCTCTTCTTACTGCCGCATGGAGGAAAGGCGGCCGCTGTGATTGGTTGGGCTAAATATGACGTAAGCACATAGGGCTTGCCCGATTGGATGGTTTCAAACGCCAATCACAAAATACGGAAACGGACCTAAGCGTATGATATAAAATATATCATATCATGTCTTACCAATATAATTATGTTATGATTTATAACACATTGCACAATAGTGGATGGCATTTTGATTTCCACTACATTTTTTTCTTTCTTGCATTGACATTTGTAACAAATCTTACCTCTTAAGATTAATAAAGTATGATAACCAATATATTAGATACAGCTCTCACTATGACACAGTAAGGATACACCAAAAACATTTTTTGCAATAACCAGACAGTAATTATAGATTGCATAACTGTTAATTTATTATTTAGCCATGCATTAATACACACAATAGATCATAATAAAATAAATGTATACACATCACATCAAAAAAGGTATAAATGCTTTTCTATGGGCTGGGTAGGACGGGTATTTACCGACGTAGTGGTCGTGGCAGAGCAGTGCGGCCAGCGCCTGGTTGAAGAATACGTACAGGATCACCAGCCACCACGTGAGCGAAAGACCGCCGGCCACCAAACTCAGCGAGATGTACACGAGCAGCTCGGCCAAGTAGTGTGGGCACGACACCAGCTCAAAGCCGCCACCTTTTGGCATCCGGTGAGCTAGTGTCTCCACTCGTCCTGTATCAACAAGAGAAACTAACATTAACTAGTCTATAAGTAGTTGGCAATAGGAGACACATTATGGAAGAATGAATTTATTCAGTAATTGCACTACTTTTTATATTTACAAGCACTAACTGTTATAGCATTAAGGCAAATGATGGCAAAGTAGATTTAAACAGGCCATTAGCAGCTGCCTCAGGAGAAAAGCAGAAACATACAAGATTCCATTAAAATTGTGGTATTTTTCAAAAACACTTCAAAAACTTGACACCTGACTTTCCAGTGCGGAGTCCAGCCAAAAGCACCATGGACCAATGTTGCAGTAAAGAGGCCGGAATGAAAAGTGCAAGCCCAACAACGTGACACCACTCCAGTTGGGATAAGAGAGGCCCATTTCCTAAAAATCGTAAAAAAAGAAAGCGGAAACAAAGTGAACATCAAGTAGAGCATCTGTCGAGACACTTTCAGGTGTTACCGTTTGACCTTTTGTCTGACAGTCAGAGCAGAGCACAGTCAGCCCCAGCAGGAGGTAGTAGGCCAGGCCGAAGACGTACTGCAGCAGGTGGATGACGCCGTCGGAGAAGACGCTGACGCAGAGACATTCCGCAAGCCTTCGGAGGGAGTGTGATAACAGCAGCAGCTGCAGGAGCACCGTGCTCAAATGGGGAGCTATGCAAGGAAACAACAACATACAAAATGATCCAAAGCATACCACATCATATAATATTTAACAAGCTGCATATTAATAGTTGCATACAAGAGTACAAGTATAGAAGCAATCTACCTTGGTGTTCTGTATGTGATGAACCAGATAGAACATTTACCAAATCCGACAGGCATTTTGGATATAATGGTCTTAGTGTCACGTTGAGGCTGAAAGCCAAAAGGAGACCATTCCAAACCAGAGAGGTGGCGTAGAAGTGCCAGAACCACCTAAATGAGGTCAAATAACTTTTGCGGCTCAATAAGAATATCCATATAGTTTATTATGTATTACACAAACAGGTTACCTCTTTGGCACGTCAAAAATGCACAACCAGTTGTCGCGTTTTAGATTCTGCTTGGTTTTCCCGTATCGAACCAGATCCTGGAAAAGCACATTGAGACAGCACCTTTGGTATTTCGAGGGCAAGCGCTTTGCTATCTTGTGTGCCCACAGCGCTGCAAAGAAAGAAAGAGCCAAAATAAGCCACACGAAATCTATCAGACTGAAGCCGAAAACGCTCCAAGTCATTTTTGAACCACCGTGTTATTGTTTTTGTGTAACACCGAAAGCGGCATGTCAGAAAATAGACACAGAAATATAGTTCCGGTGTGGAAAACAAGCCGTACTGTACAACTTGTGAATGTTGCGGCAATATTTGGCAAAATGGTACGAACGTCAAAGGACCAAACTCCAAAAACAGGTGAGTTACCTTAGCCCGTAGACTTTTGATATCATTTCAGTCGGCAGCAATTAAGTTGCGGTATGAGGCAAAAATGGTCGGACCTATGAGATGGATACACCGACCCCTGAGCCTGTCTACACGGGCGACGCTGTTGGGTAAAACGCGCGCCCCCCTCTTTGTTTCTTCCTACCATGGTGACGAATGCTAACCTGAGGTCATCGGCGCTCTTTTCAAACTGCTTAAAAACCACTTAAAAAACGCTCACTCCCAAATAATATTTTTGGCTGCAATATTTTCTCGTGTAATAATTCCCTTGTTACGATAACGCCCATTTCTGCTATGCCAAATTGTCGTAGCTGTCAGACAAAAGTGCTTCCTTGCGACTAAGGAGGTAGGTTGAGTTAAATGTAGACATATTTTGAATTCTGTTATGTTAATAAATGATTAAATGGTGCTGCTGTGGTGAACGAGCAGGCTGAAAATGACTAAAAATGTGTAGGTAACTTTTAGCGAATGTTAGCTAGCTAGCTAAGTAGTTTTCCCTTCCCGCCTTTTAAATGATATTTGTGGTAGTTTTAACACATTGTGTCCAACAACTATGCGCCGTTTAGTGTGTTTTTATTTATTTATTTATTTTATTTTTACTTTCTCTTTCTTAGGAGTCATGGAGAGCAGCGCGGAGAGGAAATTTATCAACTTGAGGAGGCGTCTGGACCAGCTGGGCTATAGGCATCCTCTGGGGATTGAAAACCTGCCACTCGTCGAGAAGCTTTTCAGGTAAAACACACCTAAGGAACCTTTTAATTAATGTATGTGACGTTTATTTAAACCCAAGAAACGAGCTGGGAATTGAGCCGTATCATTCAAGCGTAAATATGAAAGTTTTGCCATAAGCAAACACCCAAGTAAATCGCTTAGCTCTCCTTTCCTACACACCACAGCACCTTATTTACTCCATTTTGTTTTTCACTCGAGCAGGAACTTAAAATTTGGTATGCAACGCTAAGCAAACATCAAGCACAATAAATGCTCTTTATTTCAGTGATCTGGTCCACACGACAGAAAGCCTGCGCAATGCAAAACTCTCAGCAAAGTCAGAAAAAGAGAGCCAAAACTGCGACGCCCTCCTGGAGCCCTACAGAGCCGATAATGCAAGGCTGGTCAGGGAAAACAACCAGCTTCACCAGGAGGTCCTCAAGTTGAAGGAGGAAATGGAGCATATAACTCGAGGTAAAATATGAAGATGTGTTTTTAGCTATAAACATTAATAATAATCCCCTCCTAAAAATCTCACCCGTCTTACTCCAGACTTAGAAAAACATATCAGAAAACTAGACCATGACATGTGCGACCTGAAGTTCTTGAACAATCAGTACGCGCACAAGATCCGCTGCCTGGAGAAGGACGGCAAAGCCAAAGCCGAGCGCATCCTGCAACTGCAGGAAAAGAACCTGCAAGCGGTGGTGCAGACGCCAGGTAATGACTAAACCCGGCGGCGTGGACAGATTTTTTTTACACATATACTGAACATCTTGACTTGTTTTTACTAGGCGGCAAAAAGCACCGCATCGCTTTCCGACGTCAGAGAATGCAGACGGATGAGCTCATCCCTCCGCCTGTGACATCGAGGTATCCCGCGGCCCAGCCCGACGATCCGTACTTAGCAGATCTACTACAACTGGCTGATAACAGGTTGCGATTTCATTTTATTGGCTTGTATACAAATAGTTGACTCTCCACCAAAATTATTATTGTTGATAGAAATGTATCTTCCATTTTGATTTGTAGGATTGTTGAGCTGCAGGATGAAGTCACAAAAGTCAAGTCAGAGTTAGACGAGTCCCATGAATGCATACAGGTCTTAAATAACCAAGTAAGTAGCCTGTAACTAGTTGGATAATGTGTCATTGACATCTAGAGTGAAGTGATTGGATATTTTCTTTTTAGGTTGGTGACAGGGACCAGGAGATTGAGCGTCTGAACCGTGCGCTTCACGGAGGCCGACCTCGCGATGTCGTCTCTTTGGAGACTCAGAAGGTCAACGACGAGAAATTGATCGCCCACCTCAACCATCAGGTGAGCCCATCTCGCCATCAAGAAAATTCATCCCTGCTTTAGGTTACCAAAAATAGTTGCTTTGTGCCAAACAGATTGAGTTTCTGCAAGAGAGCAACATGACACTTGAGCAGAAGGTGAAGGGACTGCAGGACAACTCCTCCAGCAAAGTGGCCGACCTCTCCTTGAAGAACTTTGAACTGTGCCAGGAGCTGACGCACATCGACGACCTGGCCAAGCGGATGGAGATGGATAAGGAGCGAGCCCTGGAAATGGCCGACGTGGAGTTGCGGGATAACAAAGTGAGCACATGAAAGCATGTTATTAATGGCGTGTCTCCTTTAGACAAAACCAAAAAAGGTTTTTGCTGATTTACTCTGACGCAGGAAGTCGTAAAAAAACAACAGGAAGCCATTGATGATTTGGAGAAGAAGCTTAAAAAAATAACAGCGGTGAGTATTTGGCACAATTGACTTTTATTCGATTATTTTGACCGATGCAATTTGGGATTTACACTTGTCTTATTTGCGTGTAACCCAGGAGCTTTCTGAACGGGACTGTGAAAAGGCCTCTCTTGAAGATCAGTTGATGGAGCTCCAAAGGCAGAAGGAGACATTGGAGGGAACGCTGGATATCCTGGAAGCGGAGAGTGTCAGGCTACAAGACAAAATGGACAAGATGATGGCTGCTGGTAAGATGAAGTTTTTATCTCATGATTTTGTTCATGATGTGAAACGTTCCTCTCTGTGCCCTTCTAGACAAAGACATGGTGCTGGAGTTGGAGGCCTTGCGAGCCAAACACGGTGTCTGCGGAAGGGAGCACTCGCCGTCGCGCCTGGACGCCTTCGTCAAGAGTCTTGAGGAGGAGCGGGACCACTACCGCCAGGAAGCTGAACGCTGCAGACAAGTCAGCAGAGCCGGCAGCCCCGTCCGTAGTCCGCTCCGGAGCAGGAGTCCAGTGGGCAAGGTGAGATGATTTCCCACACTGTATCAAATTTTATTTTGTCTATATTGTGAATTTGGAACATACTTTGTTCAGGGAGGCGGGTCCGACATGCTGACTTTGGGGAAGGAGCGAGACTTGCTGAAGACGGCTCTGCAGGATGTGGAGGAGCGCATGGAGGACATCCAGACAAACGTGAAAGCGCTCACTGCTGAGAGAGACCACTTTAAAGTCATGTATTATCAGGTAATCCACTCTGCCCCCTCCCCCAACGTATTTGAATTGAGATGGGCCCCAAAACGCTCTGGTTAATCCAGGCCCAAGAGGAGCTGCAGGACGCCTGTCAAAGGTCAAGCACGTCCGATGATGTCTTGAACCTGAAAACGGAACTCCGGCTGGCAGAAAGTAAAATCCTGCAGGTTAAAGCGGAGAGAGACTTACTGATGGAGGAATTTAAGGTTGGTATGCTTCAGTCCAGCTACTCGTATAAGCGCTTACAACCATTCTACTTTGTTCTTTTATCATCTTCTTTATCAGGTTGGGCAGACATCCGCTCTCCCAAACGGACACGGGCAAGAAAAGCGGATTGCCGACATGCAGAATGGCATTCACATTGTAAGCATGATGTTCATCAGCTTCATCCGTTTTTCCATCACGTTTGCCACATTAGAAGTTTACGAGTCTTTTTGTTTCTGTTGTCTCGGATATGAATCATCAATGTGAAGCTGGAACAGGAGAACCTGGACCTGCGTTCGCAGCTCTTTGCGCTGAAGGAAAGCAAGCGGGACATGGAGCAGAAGCTGGACGTTCAGTCGAGCGCGCTGCTTCTGAGCGCGGAGGAGGCGGCACAGCACAGGAAGACGGCTTCTGCTTTGAGGTTGGTTTGCAAGATGATGCACAGTAGTTCCTTTGAAGCTTGTTTGCTCAATTCCCCCCCAAGTTCTCAGATACATCAATCATAGGAAAGCGATTCCTCTTTTTCTTTTTTATATGTCAGGCTGCAGGAGGAGCAAATGCAGTTTTCACTCTCCGACCTCCAACACAAGCTGTCTATAAAGACCTCCGAGCTTCACGGTGCTCGGGAACAGATGGAAATTCAGGATGACACCTTAGGTGATTATTTTTGCTCTTAAACCATTTTTTTTTTTTTTTTTAAATGATTGGGCTGAGTGGGTTCTCCGTTTTTGTCTGGCAGCAATGTTGCGTCAGCAGGTGTCCAAGTACAAGCAGGAGGCGGAACGCCTTCAGCTCTCCTTCTCTGCACTGGATAAAGAGAAGGATGGCCTGCAAGATGAGGTGGATCAAAAAGCAGAGAAGCTGGTTAGCCTTCAGGAGGAACTTAAAAACAAGGTAGAGCTACCATTTGTTTTTTTTCATTTTTGACACAACCTGAGTGTTGTTTCTCAAACAAGCTTGTTGATAACTATTATTACAAATGTCATTATTTTCAGGCAAAGACACTTGAGGATCTGAGACTCAGAGTCACCACGATGGACAAATCTTTGGCGTGAGTAACTTTTTTTTGTTTGGCCATCATACCTAACCGACAATTGTGTGATCCCACGCATTTGTGTTTTAGTCAACTCCAGGGGGCGCTAAACAGTCGCGAGAGAGAGATCGCCCGTCTGAAGAAACAGTTGGACGAAACCCAAATGGTGCTGGGAAGAGTACAGAAAACCAACGAGCTCACAGCCAAGGAAAATAGAAGGCTTCGGGAGGACCTGAGTACCATGACCAGAGAGAACCAAGTCAGGATCTCTGTGATTACGATTATCTTCCGCCGTATTTGAAAAGCAAAGAATGAACAGCCAAGTTTTGCTTCTTTTGTCTCGTCTAGACCGTCCACGGGGAGATGGATGCGGCTTTACGTGAGCGCGATGAGCTGAAGCTGCGAGTGCACTCTTACATAAGCGCCGTCGCCAGGGTTGAGAATCAGTTGAAGGCAAAGGTGAGAGAAAGACATTAATCCACAATTATAAAGCGTCAGCTGACTGTGACGTGTGGGCCTCGCAGGATCAGGAGAAACTGGACCTGCTGGAGCGCTACCGTACGGCTCACTTGGACGTGGAGGAGCGGAAACACAGGCTGCAGCAGATTGAGGAGATCACCAACTCCATCCGCTTGGAGCTCCTCTCTTCAGAGGCAGAACGCCAGCACCTGCACGGAATTGTCAGCCACAAGGAGCTGGAGATCCAGCAGGCGAGACACACAACCCTAGGTCCTGGAATTACATTAGAAAAAGTCAGCCATTTTGAATTGTGTTGCTTTTTCTTCAGTATGTCCAAGCCCTGGAGGCGTACGAGTCCAAAGTGTCGACGCTGGCCCAAACCATGGCCCGACTGGAGGAGGAGCTGCACAAAGCCCAAGAGGAGAAAGCGGGCCTCACGTCTGACTTGGCCTCCGTCAGGGAGCTCTGCGTCAAGCTGGACGCCGGCAAGGAGCTGACCGCACGATGTTTGACGTCCAAGAGCATGGAGCTGGAGAGGGTGCGCGAGGCAGAAAATGGACCAAGCGATGGCTCATAACTAGAAAAACGTAAAATTCCAGAACCACTGTAAAAAGCAGCTTGCTAAAGTTGACTTTGGTCTCATCCAGGTGAACGAAGAGCTGGAGGACGTGCGCTCCGAAGCCGAGCTGCTGAAAAAGCAGCTGGCCAGCGAGCGACTGGCGATTCAAAGTGTGGAGAAGCTGCTGTCCACCAACCGCCAAAAGGAGATACAGACCCACCTGACGGCCAGTGAGAAGGAATCCGAGCTCAAGGTCCTGCGCGACAGGCTCACCTTGGCTGACAAGAAGAAGTAAGGATGCAAAAGCTGGAAAATCCGAGCTATGCAATGAATGTCAACAAAATTGCCGTATGACAGCGTCGAGCACGCAAGAGAGGTGTCCAACCTCCGCACTAAAGTCTCTCAGCTGCAGACAGAGATGGACGTCCTCAACAGACAGCTGACATCAGAACGCTTTGAACGGTGAGTTCAATGATCGCCACCTAGTGGTGAACGAATCAACACAGTGAAGTTTGTTCGACTTTGAATATCCCGAAGCTCATACACAGTACAGAGGATGACCAGCGACTGAGTTTGGATCTTAAGAGGTTCTGCTGTAACTTGTTAAAAAAATAAGTAGTTTGATGCCTTTGTGTGTGTGTGTGTCTTCTGCCAGCGAGAGGGCCTTGCAGGAAATGCGTCGGCAAGGCCTGTCCATCTCGCCTCTGAGGAGCTCATCGTCCCTCAACGTCTCGACGGGCTCGCAGCGCACGTCCATCAACAGCTCCACTCCACAGTCAGACAATTAATATTTCATTCCTCTCTTTAATTTACAGGAACTACAATGGTGCCTTGACTTAAGAGTGGCCCTCAACTTATTTTTTTTTCTTCCCCCGAGCCACAACCCATCACATGCGTTAGCTCAAAAAAATAAAAAAAATAAAATATATAATAATCATAATTTGGAGTTGAAATTCCCATTCATTGGAGTAGTTCTATTCAAAACACGTCAGCTAAATTACAATATTCATTAATAACTCACCTAATAAATTCGGTCGTGTTTAATTTAGTGAGTTTCATTTTGAATGGAGCAACCAAAATATATGAACGTATCCAACTGCAAATGTATATACACTATGAAATATTTTGTTTCTTTCACCCTCCTTCATAAACAAAATAACTGTATAATAGCTCTACCAGCACTTGCCAACTAGTATTTATTGAGCCATAGAATTATGCTTGAATTATTATTATTTTGGATTTTCTAATTTTCTGTGCAATATAACATTGTTTACCTCCATGTTTTTTTTTTCTCCCCTCATGTTATAAAATACTTTGTTGAATAAACATGGATTGTGTTTTCATACCATCTTTTTCCATGAATATCCATGGGTCAATGTGACCCGCTGCATGTTTAACCATCAACAGAAGGTGAGAAGAGGGAGAAAATGGCCCAATTATTCAAGCCCTACTACGAGCAGTGAAAATCCGTGAGTAATGTGGACAATTTTGTATACTGTATCTGCTACAAAATGGCAGCTAAGCACTACTTTTGTCAAATGCAACTCATCAACTGACTCTCAGAAAGCTCCCTGGCACCAGAGCATGTAGATGTTCAAACTGTGGGGTCACTCGAGTCCAGGATCTTCTGTCAGGTAAGCCCATAGCTGACCTCTTCTTCTTAGAGTGAGGTGTTGGGGGCTGGCTGATGAGAAGCGGGCTGGTAGTCTAAGGGCGAGGAGGCCCTCAGGGGTCTGAAGGAAACATCTTGCGAGGGCGTGTCCTCGAGGGCATTGCTGTCGGGAAAGACCACACTGGGATGTCAGATCACTTTTAAAAGTTACTTTTAAAATCAAGTAATCGGTTAATAAGCTACTTTTTCAAGGTAATTGTGTCAACACAGATGACAAAGCCTTGAACAATTGAGACTGTGAGTCCTCGCCCATTGCAGCTTACGGCTCACCGCTCATGGCCTTTGCGACTCAAAACTTCCATCTCGGTCTGCAGATGATCGATTTTCCTCCGGAGATTGGTCACCTCCCTGGCGTGCGCCGCACTGCCGAAGCAAAACATTTGCGATCAGCAAAATCTCTCAACAAACGGGCGCCGAAGTCTTACATCTTGTCGTCGGCCAGGGCGAGCTTCTGGCGAAGGGCCTTAAGCTCCGCCTCTTTCTCGCTGACCTCCTGGTGGGCTTGGAACATCTCCTGTCGACTGGTGGACAGCATGGCCTCCACGTTGCGCACCACCAGCTTCTCGTTGGCCAGGTGCTCTTTGATGAGAATCGCCTCTGTCAGAGCGTCCTCCTCTCTCGTCATCGCCTTGGCAACACACAAACGGCGAGGTGAGTTCAAATATTTGATGACTGGACTTCAGGTATCGGTTTACTATTTTAATCATCGATAAAGAGTCGATTATTTGAGTGATTAATCAATAAATTGGGTTAAACAAAAATGCTTTCATTCATATTTTCAAGTTTACATTAATAGCTATTTTTGTCATTTAGTTTTGATTAATTTGACAATTAATCAGAATTTAGTGTCAGCCTTTAAAAATCAATTTCTGTCGAGTTTTACTTTTCTGACTCACTCACCCTCTCAAGTTCCATGCTCTTGAGTAAAAGTTGCCGAGCGGCGATTTCCTTCTCCGCGTCCATTTTGACGCAGACCTCTTTGACTGACACCAGTTCGGTCAGGAGAGTCACTTTCTCCTCCTGATGGATGCGGACCTCCTCCTCGAGTCGAGACGTCTCCTGGGCCATCGTCGCCACTTGCGCCTTGTACGTCTCCAAGCCATGCATGTGCTAGAGAGGCAAAGAAATCTAGTTATGGGTCACTTGGCTGGAAACCTCTTGAGTCACTCCAACCCTCAAGAAGACAAGCTCGCTAGAAAAAGAATGGACTGGGGTCTCACCTGCTGAATCTCCCACACCTTCTTCCCAAGGACTTCGTGCAGATGTTGCCGCTCCGTCTCGGACGAGAGGAGCTCCATACGGACGGTACCGATGAATCCCTCCACCTGCTGCAGCCGCTGCTCCCGCTCCTGCACGTCCGAGCGGAAGCGCTCCGCCAGGTCCTGAATCTCCTGATCCTGCAATAGCCTTTATAATAAGAGGGCTCGTCCGGGATTTGAACCCGGGACCTCTCGCACCCGAAGCGAGAATCATACGACTAGACCAACGAGCCACATTTTCATCCTCTTCTCTCCTGCTATTAGAGTCAGTAACAATCCACGTGAAGCTCGCCTTTGTCTTCAAGATGTTCTCAATCCTGGACACCGTATTGACGTAAGAATGGACTCTCAGTTTGAGCTCCTCCCGCTCACGCAAAGCCTCCTCCATCCTTTCATGTGCAACCTAGACGAGATGATTAAATTTGAATCAAGTGCGACTTGACCGGCGCGTATTGATGTACCGACTTGCTTCTCCTGCGTCATGGCGGCCACGTCGTCCTGCAGTCTCCTGTATTCACCGATGATCAATTCGTTGTCTCTTCTGATTTGCAACAGCGCTTCCTGATGGGTCTCCAGCAACCTCTGAGTGGCCTGCTGCCTCTCCTGGCCTTTCAGTTCCACGTCCATCTGTAATCAGAGGTGCGTTTTATTATTTCGGCTCTCTTCCTGAAGACGTGTGTGACATCTTTGTGTATGGATGGCGTAAAAACCACAGACGCAACCTTCTTGCCAAGCTGCTCCTGGAGAACCGCCAGTCTCTTGGTCTTGGCCACCACCTCCTCCTCCAGGACGTCCTTTCTTATTTTCAACGCTGAGAAAGAAATGCGGAGGATCTCGGCTTCCTGCTTGTGCTGGTAAACTTGCTGACTCAGCGACTCTAGCAAAAATATTTGCAAAAAATGAAACTTGTGTACTAATGGAACGAGTTCTACAGTCATACCGATGGTGTCCTTCAGTTTTTCCATCTGGGACTGAGTGGCGAGTAACTCGTTGTTCTTCACAGACAGCATTTGTTGGAGGTCCAAAAGCGCATATTGAATCTGCTCTTGTTGCTGCCTTTAGACAAGATAACATGAATTTAAAGTTTTCACACTGCACTTAGGCTCGATCAAGTCAAAGTCCCGCTTTGGTCTTCATTACATTCCCCCGTGTCGATACTCCCGAAAACCAACCTGAGACCGGAGACTGCTATTCTCTCTCTTGCCGTCTCCTCCGGATTCGGAAGAAGCCCAACATAACGAGCATCCATCTGCCGTTCCATATTCCGATCGCGATCCCGTAGCCCGAGAACCTGTGACGGCAGCTCCGGGTTCTCCAGCTTGATCCCACAACACACAAAGAATGAGTGAGAAGTCACACAAGAACTTTGAGGGAGGAGAGCAACAGTGAGGCCAATGAGAAAGTCACCGGATGGCTTGTTTCTTCTGCCACTTGAATCCTGTCTCTCAATGTTTGGACCAGCACTGGAGCAGATGTCCTTGGATCGCCATCTTTCTGATTTGGATGGATAGTTCGGATATTAATTCGGTTTTTGCACATTTCTGACCTACTCCGGATTAGCGGTAGAAAATGGATGGCTGCGTGGATTGAACTTCTGCGCTAACCTTCTTCAGTGAGTCTTTTTCAGTGATCAACTGCTGGATTTTTTCTTCTGCCAGTCTGAGCTTCTGTTCCAGTTTGATGGTTTCTGCAGAGGTTCCTTGGTGCTTCTCATTGTGCTTCAGCTGTTGATTCTGATTTTGATGCATGGACATTGTTAATTTAGTGTATCAAATTTATGACCTTAACTTGATACTGGTGGTTGGTTAGCAATTTGCGCTAACCTCAAGTTCCTTCTTCAGTGAATCTTTTTCAGCAGTCAACTGCTGGATTTTTTCTTCTGCCAGTCTGAGCTTCTGTTCCAGTTTGATGGTTTCTGCAGAGGTTCCTTGGTGCTTCTCATTGTGCTTCAGCTGTTGATTCTGATTTTGATGCATGGACATTGTTAATTTAGTGTATCAAATTTATGACCTTAACTTGATACTGGTGGTTGGTTAGCAATTTGCGCTAACCTCAAGTTCCTTCTTCAGTGAATCTTTTTCAGCAGTCAACTGCTGGATTTTTTCTTCTGCCAGTCTGAGCTTCTGTTCCAGTTTGATGGTTTCTGCAGAGGTTTCTTGGTGCTTCTCATCGTGCTTCAGCTGTTGATTCTGATTTTGATGCATAGGACATTGTTAATTCAGTGTATCAAATTTATGACCTTAACTTGATACTGGTGGTTGGTTAGCAATTTGCGCTAACCTCAAGTTCCTTCTTCAGTGAATCTTTTTCAGCAGTCAACTGCTGGATTTTTTCTTCTGCCAGTCTAAGCTTCTGTTCCAGTTTGATCGTTTCTGCAGAGGTTCCTTGGTGCTTCTCATCGTGCTTCAGCTGTTGATTCTGATTTTGATGCATAGGACATTGTTAATTCAGTGTATCAAATTTATGACCTTAACTTGATACTGGTGGTTGGTTAGCAATTTCCGCTAACCTCAAGTTCCTTCTTCAGTGAATCTTTTTCAGCAGTCAACTGCTGGATTTTTTCTTCTGCCAGTCTGAGCTTCTGTTCCAGTTTGATGGTTTCTGCAGAGGTTCCTTGGTGCTTCTCATCGTGCTTCAGCTGTTGATTCTGATTTTGATGCATAGGACATTGTTAATTCAGTGTATCAAATTTATGACCTTAACTTGATACTGGTGGTTGGTTAGCAATTTGCGCTAACCTCAAGTTCCTTCTTCAGTGAATCTTTTTCAGCAGTCAACTGCTGGATTTTTTCTTCTGCCAGTCTGAGCTTCTCCTCCAGTTTTACAATTTCCGCAAAGATGTTTGAGCGCTGCTCACCTTGGTTCAGCTGAAGTATCTAATTTTGATGGATAATTAGGACATGAATTCAGTTTATGCAATTTTTATGACCTTAACTTGTTGTCCTTTGTTAGCAAACTATGCTAACCTCAAGTTGCTTCTTCTGTGAGTCTTCTTCAGCTATCACCTGGAGATTTTTTTCTTCTGCCACTCTTAGCTTTTCTTCCAGTTTTACAATTTCTTCCCAAGTTTCTGAGTGTCGCTCGTCGTGCTTCAGCTGACGTTTCTGATTTTGATGGATAGTTAGGATGTAAATTCCGTTTATGCAATTTTATAACCTTAACTTGTTTTCCTTTGTTAGCAAACTACGCTTACCTCAAGTTGCTTCTTCAGAGAGTCTTTTTCTGCTGTCAACCGCTGGATTTTTTCTTCTGCCACTCTGAGCTTCTCTTCCAGTTTTTCGATTTCCGCTGTAGTTTTTGAGTGCTGCTCGTCGTACCTCAGTTGACGTATCTCAATTAGATGGATAGTTAGGACAGGAATTCAGTTTATGACCTTAACTTGATAGCGGTGCTTGGTGCAACTGCAAACTGCACTGACCTTCAGTTCCTCCTTCAGTGAGTCTTTGAGCTTTTCATCCAGTTTCAACGTTTCAGCAGATGTTTTGGAGTGGTGCTCCTCATACTGCAGCTGCTTTTGCTATGGATTAGAAAAATAATAATTTGATCCAACATGGACACAGGAGACTCTCCAGTACTGACCTTCAATTCCTCCATTAGTTCGTCTTTCCCCGATTTCAGCAGCTGAATGTCCATTTCTGCATTTTTAAGATGATCTCCCAGTGAGTCTTTTTCAGAGGTCAACCGCTGAAGTTTTTCTTTTGCCCCTTGGAGCTCCTCTAAAACCTCTGCAATTTTTGCCTTTGCCAGGCGAAGCTGCTCTTTCAGGTTTCTGATTTCAGCAGAAGGTCCTGCAGGCTTCTCCTGCATTTGCTGAATGAGGAAATGGCTTGCATTAAATTTACTCGTCTTGTTGCTGTTCTAGGTCCAAACTGTCGACTAACCTGAAGTCCCTCCTCCGATATATCTTCTGTCACCTGGTCTTCTTCTTGCTGGACTTTGTTTTCTGCCCCTTTGAACCGATCCCTGGGCTTTCGAATTTTGGGTGTCCTGTTTAAGCTGTCTTGGGCCTTTGGCATATGCAAAATACGAAACATCTGTCAAGTATTTTCAACAAATTGATGTTCTGGGTCTCTTACCTCAATTACGGGACTCCTCCCTCGAACGTTCTTATAGTGTTCAACCTCCTGACGATAGTGATCCCTTTCTTCTTCCAAACTCTGGACAAAGGCATCCAGACGCGATGGCGACCGTTCCAGTCCACAAATGCCGTATTTAGTCCGCCAACCCTCCAACTCCAGAACCAAGACTTTCTCTGGTGGACAGTCTCTTGTGGGATTACTCAAACAAAATCCAAGAGAAGTCCAAAATGGGCTGCATCTTACCAACAGACATCATCTTCTCCACTTTGGCCTGCAGCCTGCTATTCTGTTCCTCCAGAAACTCCAACATTGCCTCAAATTTTTCATTCTGCTCCCTTAGGTTATAAGCTTCCTGGGAAAAAAAAGAAAGAAGAAGAAACAAGAAGACTGTTTAAAGCAGGCTGTTTCTTTGTGACTGTCAATTTCCTTACATTGCTCCGATGGTCAATATTTTTCGGCTCTCCTTCACGTTCGTCTGGTAGTTCTGAAGTCTGCAATGGGGAATGAAGAGTGAAACAAACGGTGGATTGGGATGACTACTTCAATATGTACCATTGTATTTTTACGAAGCTGATCCTCCAATTCTCTAATGACTCCCTGAAGCTTTCGGATAACGGCCTGTTGGAGAAACAAATGGTCCGTTTTTTGATGTTTCTCTCCAAAATAATCCAAGTGATCTTCATTCTCACTTTCAGATCTTGCAACTTCAATTCAGCCTTTTCCAACTTTTGCTTCTTTTCCATCGCCATCTTCTTGGCGAGGTTGCGAATGTCCGTAATCTCTTGACACAGTTCGTGGTTCTTCGAGGTGAGCTCCATCACTTTGCTCGAGGACTTGCGCTGCGCTGATTTGAGCTTCTGCTCCAGGGCCATGTTGGTCTCTTGGAGTTCATCCATCTGTGTCTGGTGAGACATTGAAACATGTCGCTAAATGAAATGTCTGAAGAGGGAACTCCTTTCATTTATGATGATTGTACTTGGTTATTTGAGTGTCGTATGCTCTCTTGAGAATTTTCCTGCTCTGCTTTTAAGTTTGTGACTTCCCCCTGCCACAGATCATCAGCATTAGGCGATGCATACATCAGATTGTTTCTATCTAAGGAAGGACAGAACAGGTTTAATTATTCAATCAATCTTCTGTGCTAACACTCCAACCTATAGCCCTGCGACTTTACCTACTGCCTGCACCCAAATGTTGACATTTTTCCGACGCAGTTGACGGATGAGCTTGGCCTTTTCTTTGCAGTCCTTCTCAAGGCTGTGCAACTCGTGCAAATACTGCTCGTTCAAAGACTTGAGCAAAGTGACGTCATTTTCCAGCTTGGTGATGTAGACCTTCAACTCTGGACCGAGATGTTTCACAGGGTCACCGCAGGGCTTGATAATTATGATAACACCCGTCGTGTGAACTCTTACCTCTGGTCACCTGGGCTCTTTCACCCCTCACCATCATGAGCTCAAAGTGAAGCTCTTGGTTCTCCCGTGTCAGGCGGACATCACTGTTTTGGCTTTCTTTTTCCGACTTGGCTGTTGATCGTTGAGATTCGCGCAGGCTTTCCGTGGTGTGGACCAAATCACTGAACATCATACAGATGATTTGAGTGCGGATTTTTCTGTTTGCCACTTTCACAATCAGTTGACAATCTCACAATAGTCAGAAGGGAGAAAGAAATGATGGTTGCACCTGAAAAGTTGCTCAACAAGTTGCACAGACTCTTCTCCAAGGTTGTCGTTGTACCCCAGCATGTGCAGGCGAGACCTCAGCTTGGACCATTTTGTATCTTTGTTGCTGTCCATGGTGCTTATCTGCCACGAACATTGAAGAATTGTCAATCATTGACTTTTAGATTGCTCTGATGAATGGCATATATGTGCTTGCGGCTGTCTACTGGTAGATACCAATCATGTTTTTACGAAAATACTCAAGACAAGCCAAATTAAAATTTCATACATACCTGCGAGGAAAGTCCGCAACTAGACTTTGCAAAAAATACTGTATTTGTGTGTCCAAAGTTGGACCTGTCTTGTTAGGATCATTGCGTTTGTAATGTGAATATTTAATTATTTTTTTTTTTTTTTAAAGGAAGAAAAAAAATGACGGGATGCCTTTATGACGCGTTAAATGGGATCAAGGTTGATTGCCCTCGTGACTTAAAATTATTATTTTAATGAAACGTGCAAAACTCGTGTCCAAAATAATATTATTAAAAATAATAATATTGAAATAATATTATCACGAACGATAATAATTACTCCAAAGTGGCATTGGCGTACAGTTGCGCCTGCTTTTTATTACGTTGGAAACCGTAGCTAGCGCAATAATGCGAGTTAGCCGATGACGTCACACGACGCTGACCGTAAACATTTACCAAGCTTTCATTTGCGGGCGAACACTTATCGTCGCCTTCGTGTTTTTCAAGCGGCGTATGTGTATATAAGACAATATTTGGAACTATTTAACGTGCCGCTCACTGTATACTTTCGTAATTGCACTTTTTAGTGTAAAGTAGTTAGGGGGGCGGGGGCGCCCTGGCTTGCAATATACCCACGTCGGAACTGTCAACTGGGAATCCTGAAAAATTCTGAAAAATGCAGTGATGTCACTACGGAGCCACCACACGGGACGGGAAAGGCTCAACCAGCTGGGGAGGAGAATAATATGAAGTGGCCGCAGGAACATGTCACCAGAGGTCAAATTAAAATACCCTGTTATTAATCTGATGATACCATGCCAACGTTGTTGTTGTTGTACGCTTTCTTGCAAAACTAGTTTTTTTACTTACCAAGTTTCTCAATTTTATCCTATCAATCATCTGTCTATTATGACATTCAACAAATGGAGGAATGAAATGTTTAATAAACCGCATTATATTCCATTTTTGCTCATGTGGAAAGCAGCCTGGTGTTCCTAAAGAATGCAGACCCATGAAGTCAAAGCTCTTCCTCCTAAATCGCCTCATCACGCAGAAGGAGATGACCAACAGCGGCCGGCAGATGGAAGGTTTGTTGAGAAGCCAAAGTTACTTTTTGTACTTGCACCCTGTTTCATTTTCCATTTTTATTGTTGCTAGGCTTCACGGGTTGCAGACAGACATCACCAAAGTCAAATCGGACCTGAACAATGCCCACGGGTGTATAAAACTCTTACTCACCCAAGTCAGTTAACAACTACTATAGCTCTGAGTTGTTCACGTTGTCACTGAGTTCCCCCCCCCCAAACACTTTTTCTAGGTGGCTGAGAGGGACAAAGTGATCAACAATCTAAATCATGCACTTCATGGACCCCAGGACGTCGCTTCGGAAGCTCAAAACGACACCAATAAGAAACTGATCGCCTATCTTACCCTTCAAGTAAAGCCACTATTACTAATCCAATGATAGTTCACAATCTGAATTTTTAAAGCTAATAAATGTTCATAACATGGCACTTTGTTTTATTTAAATGATTTTATTGCAAATGATTTCATCACACAGGTCGGGTACCTCCAAGAGAGCAACAAAATACTGGAGCAGAAGCTGGAGGAACTGCAACACAAATCTTCCACCGAAGCGGCCGACCTCTCCCTGAAGAACATCCAACTGTGTCAAGAGCTGACGCAGAAGAACGACATCATGCAGAAGACCAAGATGGACAAGAAGAGAGTGCTGGATATCGCTTACCGGAACTTGTCTGCTTCCAAAGTGAGAATACTCGAAGCAGGAAATGAGAGAAGAGGACAAAAAAAAAAATCTTATCCATTTTCCTTGTCTTCATAGGAAGTCATTATAAGTCAGCAGGAAGTCATTAAAGATTTAGAGGAGAACCTTTTAAAAATCAGAGCGGTAAGTTAAGAATAAAACAAAACTTGTGAATTGAAACGACCTCATGAAATATTGTGTTTTTGTATTCTCAGGACCCCCTTGAGACCAGTTCAAGTAGTTTACTGAGATTAGATCGGATTGTCGACCTGGAAAATGCCGTCCAGAAGGTTACGTTTCAACACATTTGAGCCATTGTATTCATCTAAGATGTCTTGCTTGTCACCGTTGGACTTTTCGTGGAAAACACAGAAATATTACAATGATGACACAAAAGGAAACGTATCCAATCAGATGCACTTGAACAGTTTTGACGTGTTGTGTGTTGAAGCTGGAGCGAGAGCGGTTGGAGCTACGTGCACAGCTCTTGCTGCTGAGGGACGGAAAGTACTATGCAGAGCCTGCCGAGCGGCACCGGGACGGTAGGAAGGAGACAAAGCGGAGAAAAGCAACCCGTGCTCAAAGGTTTATTTTTTTAAATACTCGGGTTGAATTATTTGATACCAAAAGCATTCACTTTGCTGTGAATAAAGTTACTCTGGTGGATGGAGACTATTTGTATTTTTGTTTATGGAAGAATATTGTCTTTTGTGTTAGTCAACTGCAGGGGGCGCCAAACAACCGCCAAAGGGATCTCACCGGCCTTCCAAAACAGCTGGATGAAGCCCAAGAAAGCGTTGTGAGAGAGAACATGAGGTTACAAGATGACCTAACCACACTGACCAAAGAGAAGCAAGTAATAACAGTCATCATCTTTATTCCTTATATTTAAGGTTTTTTTTTTTATGCCAAAACACCCAAGTTGTATTTTCTCTAGGCTGCACAAGCCGGGATGGAAGTGGTTTTGCGTGAGCGGGATGAACTCAAGATAAGCGTGCGCTCTTATATTAATGCCATGTACAGGATCGAGGATGTGCTGAGGACAAAGGCAAGCGATTCACAGCTAAACTCAGATTTCTCCTCTGGGTTGTCATCTGACTGAAGTGTCAACCGCAGGATCAGGAGAATTTTGAGCTGGTGGAGCGCCTGCAAGCGGCGGAATCGGACTTGCAAGCGCGGGAGCAGAGGCTGCTGCAGGTGGAAGGTCTCGTCGGCGCCATCGGCGTGGACCTGCGCAAAGCCCAGGAAGGGCCGGCTGCGATCCTTTCCGACCTGGCTTACGTCCGAGAGCTCTGCGCCAGACTGGACACGGACAAGGAGCTGGCCACCTGCGAGCTTACGTCCAAAAGCGTGGAGCTCGCCATGGTGAGTATCAACTGGGCGATTATTAAAGAAAATCACCATTATGTTAATAAGGAGTTGAATTTTTTTTTTTCAGGTTAAAAAGGAGCTGGAGAGTGAGAAGGCCACCGTGCGCAACCTCGAGACGCTGCTTGCCGCTGCTCTTCAGAAGGTCAGCGACAGAGAAGCCAAGCTGAGGGCGCTACGAGACAGACTCACCCCAGCTCAGAATATGACGTGAGCCAAATTGTCATTGCTAAGAACGTAAAATCAAAATACCTTTTCCACTGACTGGCTTAAGGCGTTGCTGATTTTGTTTACAAACACTCACATTTTCATTGGCTGCGCCTTTTTAACACTTTGCTGTTTATCAGCGGCGACTGCAACCGTGCGAGAGAGACCAATCATCAAGTACCTCAGTGACGGACGGAGCCCAGCGACCGAACGAACGCGGGATCCACCGGGGAGCAGTGAGTTACCAGGCGGATGCGTTTCATGCAGTCTCGCTCAAACACATCAAGGTAATGTATTTTTCTTTCTTTCTGTCTGTCTGGTAGGACTTGGATTTGGATTCAAATAGGCAAAATGAGACTATTCCCATACGTGGACACCTCTGTGAATTTCCTGAGCACTGGCTACCCCGTCACTCAATGTATAGAGTCCCATTTGATATATATATCTATATATTTATATATTATTTATTTTTAGAGTCCCTAGATTTTATAAACAACTCAGCCGTATATTTGGCTCCAATAGTATAACTGGGCTACATGCACAGGCATGCCTGAAGTTTGCCAGTGAGTAGCAATCGAAGCATTTTTTTGTGTACTCCTTTTCGACAGATATTCAGTCTCTTACCATAATCTACAAATATAAACATTTGAAACGGTTCGTCGCAATGTACGTGCTTCGAATTCCAAACGGAATCAAATTATATGTTGAGTGAAAATAATCCGCAACCTGCTGACATTGTTTGCTGTGCGCTTTAGTCGGATCAACAAAAGTCACGAGACGTCTCGGGTGAAAATGTGAAGAGTCTTTATAGAAAAGTAGAAAAATAGAGAACAGTACAAATTTACGGAAGACCCGACGTGACATGTGGAAGAAAACGTGTCATTTTGGCTACAATAAGAATCGATGCCACAATGGCCGCCATTTTATTTTCTCCCCTTGTCATGTATGGGCCTTGGTACAAATGAGCATTTTTCAATGCCGGCAGTGCTCAGTGCTCGTGTTTGGGAACTGATACGCGAAGATGGAGAAGTCTAAAATGTACTTGGGCAGGAGCTCCCTGAGGAGCTTCTGCGGCAGGCTGCATAGGTAGTAGTGCAGCGTGTCCGCCGTGACGGGTTTGTACCACGACTGCCTCGCCGGGAAACTGACGTGCGGCGGCGCCCCGACTCTCCGCAGCACATAGTCGGCGTCCCGCGTCAAGTGCTCGTAGGAGCCGATGAAGTCGTAGTGCAGCGCGCACGGCTGGCACAGGTTGTACATGGGCATCCAGTGGTCGTTCATGCGCTCGACGTCCTCGTCCAGAAGGTAGCGAACGAACTCGGCGAAGGTGACGTCGTCACCTGCGCTTTGCGAGCTCTTACCGCTGGGGCTCTTGCGGTAGCGTTTGACGATCTCCACGCCGTACTTGCGCTGGAACGACTCGATCTCGCCCAACTTGTTCCTGTAGGCGGAGAGCAGACGCTCCATGGGCTCGCGTACGAACATGAACTTGAAGTAGTGCTGCAGCCGGTAGCGGATCCCCTCCGGCTTGAACGAGGACAGAAAAGTCAGGTCGTTGCGGTGATCCATCTTGATTTTGACGTCCACGTTCTCCAGCGTGCCGCCCAACACCTTCAGCACGCGCTTCCAGTTGGAGCAGGCCACCTTGGGCACATAGCAGTACAGGAAGCGGTACTCGTCGTTGACCAGCACATGCTGCAGCAGCGTCTTTCTCTGCTGAGGCGTCAGCGACCACAGGCTGTGCGGCATGTTCTTCTGGCTGCACATGGACGTCATGGTCCGGTTTCGGATGTCCTGCAGGATCTGGACAGGAAAAGGATTGCAGGTGAGCATCAGGTATCTTCAGTTGGTTATTCTAAACAGTTTATATTGGTTTTAATTTCATAACATTCCTCTCGGCTGCACATTAGTAGAGTACAGTGCATGTTCTTAAACTAACTTACTGCTCATATACAGAGTGTAAGCACTTTTATTGTGTATAAATTAATAGCAGCAGAACTTATGTATTAGTCGCCCCCCACCCCGTCTCTCGATTTCCTCAACCCCCGGGCGGGCAAGCTCCGCTCCCTTACCTGCGACTCCACGTCCTCCGCCGCTCGTTCCTGTTGGCTCATGTGCCGGCCGACATCGACATTCTTACTTCCCCGGGGTGGAGGAGTCTCCACGCCGCTGAGCATTCCTTTCTCGATCATGAGCAGCAGGCCTCCAGATGCGACGATCACCAGGAACGTCAGCAAGGACGGCAGCACCGCGGCGGACGGGCTCCGAAAGTCGCCGCTTCTGTTTGCCCTGTCCGGCCATCGGGGAGCCATCGCCGGATCGTCCGACACGTTACCAGGCCGCCTCTGAAGAAGTTGTTTTTGAAGATACCTGGCTCAGAAAACAAAACCCGTTGGATGCGTTATCTACCACGTACCCATAGTTAACTTTTCTTCAGTCAACAACCACGAGTAGCGTTTCCTGCCAGATTTTCAAAATAAAAGCCCCAAGCTAGTTTTCCAAAAAAAAAAAAAAAACGGCGATAATACAATGGTGATGACGAATGCTGAATATGTTTTGAAGACACCTTAGATGGGGTCTGCGAGAACTTACGTTTAAAGGATGATAATCTGTTACGGTCTTGATTATTGTATGACAGTTGCTCTTAAGTCGTACACAAAAATCACCTTGTTCAAAGAACAAAGCCAACGCATGAACTCGCAACAAATGACATACCTGCAAATCTGTGTGACTTCTGCTTTTGCCTATGCGAGACCAATTCAGATATGCGTCGTCACGAATTTACACGCTAAATCAGGTGTGTTCGATCCAACCCAGGTTAAGAACCTCAATGTATGAATGATCATATGTAATTATTCCAGACTGGAACTTCCAGTTATGTTGAGCCCTTACATTCTAACTCCACCCCTAAAGCCTATCAGCATGATTTAAAACCACATTCCAAGTAATTAATCCGTTGTGCACAGGCAACAGCACTAGGAGCACATTCATTATGTTTTTAATTCACACGTCAGATATTCTTAACCTTAACATGGTGGAGAGCAAAAGCAACATATTTTAGAAAACATAAATGCTAACAGCAAAAAAATATGCAGTTAATATCTGACCAGTGGCAATCATGGCCACCCTTAGCCATTATAATAGGACCGCCCCTGTGGGAGCATAAAATAGGGCAATTGGGATTTTTTTTAAAAAATATTTCTTTATAGACCGTCTCTATCGTGTACTACTGTTTTAACAAATAAGTGCATGCTTTATGTTTTCATAGTGACTTCCTCCTTTCCTTTTTCTGCCTCCCTAGTGTGCCTCACCACACCCTCCTCCTCCTTCAGGCGCGTGCAGCGGTGCGTGTGCATGCTTCTCGCTGTCTGGTACGCGCATCCTCCTCATCCTCAGCGGCAACAAAAGCGTCGAAGACACAACGGGAAGAAAGCACCGAGCGATCGCCGTGAGTCTTCTCGCTTTCTAACCGTCGTGCGATGACCTTGTCACCGCATCCCCACACCTCCATCCATCCTTCCACCCCTCCATTCATCCTCCCTTCTGACGCGGGCACGCGCAACGTGCATCAAAACGTGGAATTTGGACGCGTGAACGCCCTTGTTCGCGGGCCTAATTGCCGAACGGCTTTGTGTGCGCGAATGAACGCTTGTTTTGACAAACATCCAGACAGACGGGTATTGAAATACCACCAACCCAACCCACAAATCCACGCGTGACCCGTCGCCACCAATATGCCATTTAAAATCTTCCCCGGTGGATCCACGCCTTTTATTTTTTAATTAATGACGTCTGTTTGTCCAAAAGACAATGCATCATTTTGGTGATATGGAGGTTCGGAAGGCCGATGGTTGCACCCAAACACACACACACACACACACCCCTGCTGAAAACGCAATCACGCATTTGTTTTTTTATTGTGTGTTATTAATAACCGAGGCTTCATTACTGTCATGTGGTATCAGGATGACATTATGACAAGCTCCCATTTGAATTGATAGAGATCTCATAGACAAACATAGCTCACTGTATATTCATCTTCCACATTGAGTTATGTTAAACCCAGCACGGATTGTTGTGCTATGACGCCCAAGAGCAAATATTTGTGCGTGTGCTTGTGTTGCAGTAGTGCACTAGCCGTCTGCACGTTGCAGGTTGTCGGAGTCCTGCAGGTACAGATGCCTGAGCACGAGGCGGGGGTGGGGAGGGGGGACCATACGGGGCGAGTGGGAGCATTTCGTCAGGCTGTTGTGTAATTATAAAAACAAATGTAGCGGTGAACGGGCACTCGGATTTGCTTTGGAATAGTTGTTAAATGTTGACATTCCATGATGTGGTGGGAAATAACATCAGGTCTAAGGATTTGGTCAACATGCAGGCAGCACAGGTCCAGTTGTGTGAAAAAGTCAAATCGCTTTGCTTTGGATGTCACTCAAGTAGTGGCCGTGTATTGTCACTTCTTAATTGCCAATTATCTCATGGCAACCCCAAAGCTACAATGTGAGGAAACTAAGTAAGGTTGCGCTTCCAGATGTTTAAATGACTTAACTGCGGTGAGCCACATCATCAAATAGCTCCCCCTCCTGTTCACACAACCGACGGCTTTGTGCGCGTGGGTCTATGCCAAGGATGAATGGCCTTCTGTTCAACCACACTGTGCCTTTCCAGCTTCCGGACAAAGTGTCACTTTGTGCCTCCTCCTTACAGAACACACACAAAGACGTATATCAGCTGACCAGCTGCGTTATGAAGTCGTAAGCAATGCCGCGCACTCCAAAGTTATTATAAAGTTGAGAAATGAAAAACGTTTTTGTTAAAAAAATAAATAAAAAATTAAATAAAAGTGCTTAAAAACTCTTCTCAAAAAGTACTCCAGACTTTTTAAGAAAAACAATGCACTAAAGCAAAACAAACCATTACAAACTTGCACTTAAAAAACAAAACAAATTGAAACTAACCCATGAAAAACACAAACAGACGGACCGACAGACAGACACCCAAGCAAACGTCAGTGCACGCGACACCTGACTCCAGGTGATGCCCCAGTTGCGCAGTGACAGCAGGCAGGTGGAACAGACCCGAGATAGCCTTGCACACAGAGCTGCACGGTAAGACTGCCGTTAAAAAAAAAAAAAGACAATAACAAAACGCATCAAGACCCCTTACGAGCTCTTTGTATCTTCTGCCTGCCTTTGTTTATTTTTGCTTCCATAATGTGTTTTGCAGTGTTCCGTGCACGCTCCGGCGCTTCGCTTAATCGCCGAGTGGAAAATCTCGTGTCATGCGATACGCGGCGACGCGCTGTCCCCCCAAAATTTTACAATGTTATTCCTACTCGATACATAATGACGTAGCAATTTGCGATTATCGGATGATAAGTGCTTCTTCTTATGATTGAAAAACTGTTTTTATTGTACTTGAAAGGAGTTTAAAGTGTGTGGAAAGGCAAAAACTATATTTTTTTAATAATAGACTTTCACTTGTTGCGGGTGGTTCTGGAACGTATCCCTCGTAATGATTATTTTTATTTGTCGCTTGGCCCCGCCCCCTCCATGCCCCGCCCCCTCCACGCCACCATCATATTCCATGTAAGCCGTGATACTAACTTAAAGCCGTTTTTTTGTGTTTCTTGTGACCGTTTCCTCCTTCCAACTAAGCCGCCGCAGAGGCCTCCGTCGCGTCCGCCTCAAAGTTTGCAAAACGAGCCCGTCCATGTTCCCTAAGGTTTTACTGCAGTGGTGCGCGGCGCTGTCGAACTGCGCGGCTCAACTAGGTAAAACTGTGACATCCGTCTGGCAAGAAAAAAAAAAAGCTTTTTTGCTGCTGGCTGTGGTCACCGGGCGCCGGTGCCAAGCTTTGCGATGCTTTTGCATCCGGCATTCATGGCCGCGCTTTCCTTCCATCTCATCGCCACTAGGGGCGTGTTTTTTATGAAGGTAGATTGGGGTCAAAAGGCTTGAAAAAACAAAACTTTTGACCCCAATCTACCTCCATCGTTTTTGTTTTGCTGCTGGGATGGAAGACCAATTGTCACTTCCCATGCATCTGAAAAGTGCTTCTGCTTCACCTTTTTCCATTTTTGTTTCGTTTTGGAATATGGCGGTTTTGCCCCACTATATCTGTTTTTTCCCACAAAACCTTTTTTTTTAAAAATATTTATTTTATAGTGCAGTGAACCCAGGTTATTACGAGGGATACATTCCAGACTGAGGTGACTATCTGCAAGACTGTATAAAAAGCACATGTTGATGTGTACCATTGGTCCAGTTGGATGTACCTCACCCATCTGCAGTTAAATAAATTCCCACGCTTCCTTCATCCCATAGTAGCCAAGGTGCTGCGGTGCAACCATGGCGACGGGCGCCACGGAAACCGAGCCCGGCATGCTTATAGAGCAATCCAAAGGCACAGGTAAAAAAAAAGCAACCAAAACCTTAAAGAGACAGTGTCGTGTTTGTTCTTGCTTCTCTGTCTCTTTAAGAGCTGCATGGTGTGCGTTGAAGCTGGACTTGAGCTGCTTGTGCTGGTTTTGAATCTTGGAGAGAGAAAAGAAAAAAGCCTCCTGCTGTTTTCCCGCCGTCCTCCCTCGGGCTAGCTTAGCCTCCACCTGATCGGCTGCGTCGGATGTCCATCTGGCGTGAGGAACCAGCAGGAGGCTCCGGGGGGCTGGGGGGGCTTGAACACGAGCGAGCAGAGTAGCTGGTCCTTTCTCGTTTCACGCATGAGTGTGTGAGCGCGCCCGTGGCGGTGCATTAAGGTCTTTGTTTCCTGGGCCAGAGAGAAAGAAAGAGGCAGAAGTACGAAGCCGTATTAATAAATTGTGTGACCCAATATTTACAATTAGTCCCTAAAATAGCAATAACATTAGTTTATGATGAATTTATCCAAAATTTAGGCTATATTCATTGCTGACTTTCTAAACGGAAGAAGGAAACACTGTACACTATCAAAGCATCCATAAAATAAAGATTTCATGACTTATTAACAAATTTTATGGTTCCGGCTGGAGCTTTACCCTCAAACGACGGTAATATGATTCTGATTTAGCATTTGATAAGAGATCCACTGCTTTGCCCGGCCTACTTTTTCTCTGTATGGGTTTTTCTTTTCCCCACTCCGAGCCAACTCGCTGTCTATCTGCTTTCTTGTCACGTCATCCGTCTGTCAATCATTCAAAGCCACACGTTCACCACAACCCCCGCCTCCTTTGCTCATTATCTAACAGGAGATATATCTAAAAAAAAAAATGATATCATACGCTTATAGTTGTACTAGGTTCATCTTGTTTTTTCTTTTTCAATTACTTCTCTGGTTCTTCTATATCAAACAAATTTGTTTTAGGTTCATTTACCTGACATGTTTCGGCGGAATCTTCCGCCTTCATCAGAGTCTGATGAAGGCGGAAGATTCCGCCGAAACATGTCAGGTAAATGAACCTAAAACAAATTTGTTTGATATAGAAGAACCAGAGAAGTAATATCATACGCTTATCCCGTGACTTTATCTCTCACGCGTTTCCGTCGGCAGAGAAGCGAAGGCGGCAGGGGAAGTTCCAACCTTTCAAGCGCCTCTTTGGGAAGAAGAAGCAGAAGAGGGAGGCCCAGGGGGGCTTTGACGGGGCGCAGGTGTGCAATGGAGTTGTGTCCGACGACGAGAACGCCAGTCAAAGTCTAAGGTCCGTTGATCTGTTCCTGAAAATCGAAAGTGTTGATGGAGCATTAACAAGCTGTCCGTAGGGAGCTGCAACCCGTCGGATCTCGAGCCCTCTCGCACGATAGCATCTTCATCCCGGAGGAGTCGGCCAAGCAGGCCGGCCTGGATCACGCCATGTCCCAGGAAAACGTCTCGGACAAAGTGAAAAATCTGCAGGTGAGGTGACAAATAGCAAAAAGATGACAAGAGCTTAAAAAAAAAAACACGCAATTCCATTTCTCTTCATACTCAGAAGCAGATCGCGCAGACTATCAAGTTCGGCCAGAGGCCTCCTTCTCTGAGGAGAAGCGAAGGAGATGAGGGAAGCTCCGATGAGGAGGAAGCTCCCCAGAGTCCTCTGAGGGTGACGGCCCAGGTTGAAATATCAGAGCCTGCAAAAGCGGAGCCAACGGTAATCCTGAAAAAAAGTCCAGCTTCCTTCTCTCTTGGGTTTAAGAAATTTTAAATAAATGTATTTGCCTTCTAGGTCCAAGCGGTCCCTCAAGCAAAATCACACGGGACCCCTGTGAAGTCCCCCAGGTCCAAAAGAGTTCTCCCGCCCGGCGGTACCATCGAATCGGTCAACCTGGATGCCGTTCCGCAGTCAGCGCCTTTCCTGGACAACACGGCCGCCAAGCATAAACTGGCCATCAAACCCAAGAATCAGAGGATTTCACGCAAGCATCGGCGGTTCACGCAGGTAAGGAATCCGAAATTCCAAGGGCCACCTCGTAATCTTCACAACCTATAAATACTTTTGAAAATCAACCCGACTTACTCTAGGACCTCCAGGAAGTTTCCATCCCTGGCGTGGTGGAGGAAGACGCGGAAGTGGCAGGCGTCTCCACAGAGCGCCGACGCAAATCATCCACGGAAGAGTCCCTGGAAGCCCTCAAGAAGCACAGAGCAGAAGAGGACGCACTAGAAGCAAAGTGGAAGAGGGAGCTGGAGGAAGAGGAGAGACGGGAGCGAGCGGAGCAACTGAGGATCGAAGAAGAGCGTAAGCAGCGGGAGGAGAAGGAAGAAGTAGAGAGGAGGCTCCGCGAGGAAGAGGAGAGAAGGAGGAGGAACGAAGAGAAGAAGCAACGAGAGGATAAAGAGCGCAAAGAGGAGGAGGCCAAGAGGCTAAGGGCGGAGCAAAGAAGGAAGGAGGAAGAGGAAGCGAGGAGGCGGTCGGAGCTGGAGGCTCAGCGACTACGTTTGGAGGAAGAGGAGAGCAAGAAGAGGAAGAAGGAAGCCGAGAAGGAGAAGCTACGGCAGATCCAAGAGAAACGCAAACTGTCGGCAGAAGAAAAGGCGGACGGAGGCTCGGATCCTCAGGAGAGGAAGAGACGAGCCGAGGAGCTTCGCTGGAAGGAGATGGAGGAGCGCCAGCGGCCTTTCTCCTTCCAAGTTTCCTCTGGAGAAAAAGAAATCCTCTTCCCGAAGGTTAACCTGACGCCCGTTACGGCAACCTCCGCCATCCACGGAACCACTGTCCATCAAAGAGAGCGGACCAAGTCCTCCTCTGAAGTACCGGACTCCCCCAACCGCCAGACTTCTCCTTATGTCCCTCACACCGCCATCTTGGTGACCGGCACGCAGCTGTGTGGCACAGCAGTCAATCTGGACCAGATCAGGGACCCTGCCTGCAAGTCCCTCCTAGGTCTCGGCGAGGACCGGAAGTCCCAGGGAACGCCACCCGCCAAGACCAAGACGAAATCCCTCACAGAGTCCGTTGAGACGGACCCTCCCGGTGCAGCCGTGCTGGCTGAGTGGGCCACCATCAGGTCCAAGATATTCAAAGGTGTGGAAGAGGGCAGCGAGTACCCAGACCCGAGCAGGAGCCAGCCCCAAGTCGAAGACCAGCACGAGTTTGCCCACACGCACCTGAGGAAGGCCACGTCCGCCAGCGCAAAGTTCTCCATCACGCCCGCCAAGAACAAATTTGGAGATTCAAAAAGAAATTCGGAATGTTCCACTCACAGCACGTCAGATGATAAAGCGGGAGAGGATGCCGCGTTGTCCGACGCGTCTGCTTCCGCCTCGCCCGCCGCAAGCCGAAAAACTCAGAACAGGACGAGTAAGACTGTCCGCATTGCAGAAAGAGCAACGGACGAGTGCGTGTTTGCCAAAGACCTCCCGTCGTTCCTCGTTCCCAGCTCCGGAGTCAAGGCTCGTGATCGTAGTGCCTCGGCGGAGCCCGAAAGCAGGGTGAAGGCCGAGGAACCGTGTCGGGACGGCGGGGACACGTCGTCGCCGTTTGGCATCAAGCTGAGGAGGACCAACTACTCACTCCGGTTCCACAGCGAGCAGTCCACGGAGAAACGGAAGAAGCGCTACAGCGCCGGAGACAGCTTTGACGGCGTCCCCTCGCCCTTGACCCCCATCGATCTGGACTCCGACGCATCCCAGGTCTTCTCCGACCAATCCAGTCCGGAGTCGCCCCCGAGAGAAGCCAAGTACTCCCTCGCCTCAGCCTCCCCTGTGATCCCGAGGGCAGACTCGGGCAAATCCCCCAGCCCCACGCCGCGATGCGAAGAGGACCACGTGCCCTCCAAGTCGTTGCTCTATCGCAGAACCCACACCTCGCCCAAACCTGCCGAAGGAGTTCTAACCCCTCCTGCGTCGCCGCTGCTTAAAGTGAGCCACGGTGAGATGGAGGATTCGGCCGGCCGGAGTCCTCCCACGGCGGTCAGCCAGCTGCAGCGGGCCAACCAAGGCCATGGGGACGAAGAGCCCAAGGAGAAGAGGTCTTTCTTCCAGTCCATCAACATTCCCTGGAGGGACAAAGTGGACAGGAAGACCGAGCTCATCAAAAAAGGTCAGTCACCTAATCCATTAAAGTCCTGGACTTGTCTGTCCCAGATCCAAATTGTCTGTTTCCCTTCCCCTACAGAGAAACCGTCGCTTCAGAGCAGGCACTCCCTGGACAGCGCCAGAGTCCAGGAGAAGGAGACGGGCCCTCTGTGGATCACGCTGGCGTTGCAGAAGCAGAAAGGATTCCGGGAACAGCAGCAGAACCGCGAGGACCGTCGCAGCCAACGGGAAGCCAAGCTGGCCGAGAAGCAAGCCCGGGAACGAGACAGTGTGAGTTGAGTCCGAGTGTCGTTTGCGACCGCAACCAGGAGTCGGAGAGCAGAAAAACAACAAACTTCCAGATAGTTCCTGTTTTGTACTGAATGGTCATCTTTCCACGCGCCGCGGTCTTCAGCTAGGCTTAGCGATGACAGTTAGCCCCACGGAGAGCCGAGGTGGAAGCGCCAGCGTCAGTATGAGCTCGAAAGCTCAGACGCCCGAAGAACCCAAGAGACCAGACAGCCTGCTGGGACGCTTCGAAAAGCGAGAGCAACTGAAGAAAGCCAACACGCTGCCCAGCTCTGTCACCGGTAGGTTCTCGCACTCGGTACTGTTCTTGACAAGAAGTACCGATTCTTGCGTGGAATAAGAAAGACAACAAAAGTATTTTTAGGACAAGTTTGTCTTTATTTTTGGCAGTGGAAATAGCCGACTCCACGCCGTCGCCCCCTGCTGTCAAGGACGTGTCCAAGCGCTTCCCGGCCGTGGACTCGCCGCAGGTGTCAACTGAGCCCGCCTGGCTGGCGCTGGCCAAGCGAAAGGCCAAAGCCTGGAGTGACTGTCCTCAGATCATCAAGTAACAAACCCCGCCATCAATCACCCCATAAACCCTCTAACTCACTGTATCAGCGGTCCCCAAACAACCAAGCTGTGGACCGATACCGCACCGTGGTGTATTTGGAAAAAAAAAATGGATTCATCCTCAAAATTAGAAAATACATTTTTTTTAAAAAATTAAAACAGCTTTGCATCTTCCTGACAGTCATAAAAAAAGCTACTAAAATAAAACAATTCTAATGACTAAAACATTGCTTTTGGTCCACGGCACTAAATAAAAAAAATGTAAAAAAAGTTGGGGGCCGCTGCACTCACTCTGCAACACACACACACACCAGCTCTGCATGGAGAGACCACACGACTGCACAATGACTCCCATGACACTTGGCTGCATTCAAATATTCAAATATGATATGAAAAGGTTGCAAGCATGCAGCTCATACACAAATAAGACATTTCGATCGCTTTTGTGGCCAATCACCGGGATTGTAAATACTCAGCAGCCTCCGGTGAAGCTCGTCAGTAGGGAGATGGGAAAAAGTCACCAAGGGTCTCGCAAAGGGCTAGCAGGGCCATTTCCACTGTGTTCGTGACGGAACGGAAGGGGGGTGGGGGGTCGTGGGGGGTTCACCCGCCCACCCTCGACTTCCGGTCACTTCCTGCTTGCTGTACAATGTAGATCGGGGGTAGGCAAAGTACGGTGTACATTTTTTTAAAATTCATATACAAATGGGCTGGTTACAAAATGTAGCTTCCCATTTTAAAAATGAAACGTGGCCCTTGAGTACAAAGGTTTGCCTACTTCTGATGTAGATCCTGTTTGTTGGCCATCATCATCTTCATCACTTCCTCCTCCTCGGTCAATGTTCTTCCTGCCGTAACCATGTGCAACATATGTACTGTATGTAAGACGGAGCCTTCTGTTTCTAACCTTGCTGGTGTATGCAATGTTATGTGTAACAAAAAAAAAAAAAAGTTTGGTATTATTTGCACTTTTGGCAGGGGTGGGGTCTCCCCCCCAACAAAAAAAAACCATGAAGGGAATTGTTCAATGAAAAAAAAAAAATGTTATGAAGAATTTAAATAAAGAGGTCTGAACTGATTGGCTGCTTGTTGATGCTACTTTGACAATGTTGCTAATCGGAAGACCTTTTTATGGACAAGCGATTAAAAAAAATAAACATTTCATCATTTTTATATATTTATATATTAACAGACAATCCGCCATTTATTTCCAAACAAAGCACATGAGTTGTGGCTAAATAAGTTAAGTTAAAGTTAAGTTAAAGTTAAAGTTAAAGTTAAGTTAAGTTAAGTTAAAGTTAAAGTTAAAGTCCCAATGATCGTCACACACACATCTGGGTGTGGTGAAATTTGTCCTCTGCATTTAACCCATCCCCATGTGATTTTGATCCATCCCCTGGGGGAGCGGGGAGCAGTGAGCAGCAGCGGTGCCGCGCTCGGGAATCATTTGGTGATCTAACCCCCCAATTCCAACCCTTAATGCTGAGTGCCAAGCAGGGAGGCAATGGGTCCCATTTTTATAGTCTTTGGTATGACCCGGCCGGGGTTTGAACCCACAACCTTCCAGTCTCAGGGCGAACACTCTACTACTAGACCACTGAGCTGGTGCTCAAATGTTCATTTGTAAACAATACACGTAATCATTTCGACACCCGACCACCAGGGAACGTCCGCGCACCACCGGGGAGGAGAAAAGTTCCCCGGGAAGCGTCCGCGAGCACAGCGCGCGTCCGTCCCGAGCGTCCAGGATGTAGACGGTACCGTCGGTGGAGGCCACGCCCACCAGCTCCCCTCGCTTCCCGCCGTCAAAGACGCAAGGGCTGGCGAAAACTTTACTCTCCGTCCGGAAAGTCCAAAGCAAGGAGCCGTCGGCGGTGTTCAAGCAGTAGAGGCAGCTGTCGTGTGAGCCGCACAGGAGCCTCTTGAGGTCGGAGGTGACGCACGGTGACGAGAAGACGGCGGCGTCTGTCCGGAACTGCCAAATCTGATGGGACAACGGCAAAGCTCCAATTTACTGCCACACAAATTTCAATTAAATGTAAACTGCAAGTTTTCTCACTAATGTGCCATTGTAGCTGAAGCAGAGGATGTTTCCGTCCACCGAGCCGATCGCCACACGGCCGCCGGCGCCGCCACACTTTGGCGATGAGAAGAAGGGGACCTTCCTGTTGTGCGACCACAGGACGTCACCGCTGTCCTGACGCCACAAAAAAAGTGTCATATTTGGTTGACTATACACTGCCCAGATGGGGTCGTTACACAAAAAAACTTACTGGGTGTAAACACAGCAGCTTGCCACCTAGCGTGGCCACGTACAGTTGGCGGCGGGTGACGTCCAGATACGGCGAGGAGAAGACGGCCCCGCCCTCGCAGTGATGCCTCCAAATGCAACGCTGAGCCTGAAACAAAAATGGATACACTGGCACCTTGAGGTTTTGCCTTTCCGACCCGTTGCTTACATTTAACTTGTTACCCATCCTTTGGTGACTAGAGTCCAACACACCTGGAGGTCTAAGGCGTACACAAAACCGTCGTGCGAGCCCACCATCATCCGGCCCGAGACGCTGTCCACAGCAGGTCGGCTCTTCACGGCGTCGCCCGTCTCAAAGACCCAACACGTCTCCCCGGAGTCGGCGCTCAGCACGTACACGCCTGCGTCGTAGCAACCTGAAGCGGGCCAACACGTCATGACGGCATTTGTCCGGGAGCGGCGGTGAAAAGGATGAAAACCGACCTACGACCACGTAGCGTCCACACGGGGACACGGCGGCCGACGCCTCGATTCGTCCCCCGAGGACTCGCTCCCACAGCAGGCGTCCGCTGTCCAGGTCCAGAGCCTGCAGCCTGTGCGAGTGCGAGCCGATGAACACGCTGGTTCCGTTGCCGTCTTCACGGACCAGAAGCACCGGGGAGGCGTCCACGCATCTTCCCGTGTCCGAAGACCAGTGCTCGCTGAGGTCTTCTCTCTCTGTCATCTCACCCTCTCGCTTCAAGGCCTTCACAGGCCGCCTCGCTTCGCCATCCCCAGAAGGTGCTTCCGCCTCGACACGCTCTCTTTTCCCCGGAGCAAGGAGGAGACGCAGGACGTCAGCAAAGGTCCCGTCGAGGATCGCCTCCAAAAGCTGAGGCGAGCTCACTCCGGTGGAAGCCAGAACGTCCTCGCAGAGTCGAAGCGCCTTTAGGGAGTCTCCGCCGCCAAATAGGAAACGGGAGCCCTCGTCCAAAGCGGCGTTCCCGTCGAGACCGAGGGCGGTCTGTTGACAGGTCAGAAGGAATTTGAATTTTAATATTTCTAATGTTATGTTTGGCATGAAACTAAGTCCAAAGTGGCATTGAAGGCATCATCAATATGTTGAAGGAATACTAATATGCTTTTTATCTTTAGTTCATGAATACAGTTAAAAGGAGCCAGTCAGATTTCCTGCCACTAGATGGCAGTAGCGGTCCATGTTGACTATTGGTGATAGTATTTTTCTAATTGAGATCAAATTAATTGGAACATGATGTAATATATGAATCACTGCCTATTTTGTTCATTTGTAAACTCAAACTTTTACTTCTAAGTAATTATTACTAAATTGTTGTATACAAGTTTTATACTCAAATGTCCACTCAACTATAAATTCTGTTGGTGGAAACATTTTTCATACCTGCCATAAAGTTTGCAGAGTTTTCTTGAGTTCGGCGACATCTTTATGGGGCTGACTGACATCCAAGCGTCGCCTCTCGTATATTTTCACCAATGCTCGCATATCTGTTTTTCCTGCACACAAGAGGCTATGGAACATTCCAGCCAAGCTTAATAAATCAATTTTTGGTCGATACTCACCGTGAGGGGTCAGAGGTAAGGCCTGGACGCACACCAGCGTGTCAGGAATAGCATAGGAGGGGAGCAGCGGGGTCAGCTGATTGAGGAGGTCCCTGCTCAGGTCCTCGGAGGACGGCGACCCGTCTTCCTGGGAGGGGCTGACGACGAAGGCGAGCAGTCGGCCGCTTTCGTGCAGACACGCGGCGCAGGACTCCACCTCAGGTAGACTCGACAGCAGCTGAAATTAGAATAATCGAATCAACAATTGACGATTAATATTTAATACTAATAATGAATTAACAATGAACAAAAACATCAATCTTAATTCAATCCAAATGACAAAATAATGTATATTATACTGTGAAATTGTAATTATTGACAATAATTTGATTCTATTATTGTGAGCATTATAAATTAAATTATGTTAGTAAAAAAAAGCTTACTTGTTGCAGGTGGTCCAGGTTGACGCGTTTGCCGTGGCGCTTGATGCTTCTGTCCTTTCGTCCGCGGTAGTACATGTGTCCCCCTCTCACATCCACCCAGTCTCCCGTGGCCCTCATCGTCCCGGGCACTGCCGAGTCCTCGTGGTCCAGGAGGCAGACCCGCTGGTCACCGCCTGCCTCCACCAAGCATTAATAACTTAAGTTCTGAGACCCCTTGGCTAGTTTTATCAAGCTTTGACGGATGGCGCTCACCTATGAAGACCTCTCCTTCGCCTTCTGTCACCACGCCGCCATCTTGGCCCCTCACCTCCACCCTGGTGCCCATCAAAGGGCTCCCAAGAGGCACGGCGGAGGAAGCCGAGTCCTCGGGCCGCCGGAGCAGCGGGATCTCGTAGCAGGTGGCCCAGCAAGACACCTCGGTGATGCCGTAAACATTGAACACTGCCGTGGTATTGTCTTTGTGACGCCAGGAGTTCAGCGCCGATATCGACGGGCATGCCTCGCCGCCCAGGGCCAGCACGCGCAGCGGCGAGCCGCGAGACAGCACCTCCTGTCGGAGGAGTCGCGGACCGAAACGACACAGCAGGGTGGGTGTGACCTGTGGAAAAGAAACATGAGTGGCATGATAGTCCGTTTCTTATTTTCCAGTTCATTATGGAATAAAAGATGGAAGGCAAAAAGAAAATGTCGAGATGCCAATGACCTGCATGAGCGTCGTCTCGTGACGGCGGAAGAGAAGCCGGCAAAGCCGCTTGGGTATTTTCTTGAGCACGGCCGGAACGACGAGGAGCCGAGCCCCGGATGACAAGGCCAGGAAAATGTCAACCACTGACGGGTCAAAGGTCAGCGGCGACGCCAGGAAGACCACGTCGACACAGCTCACCGAAAACAAACGTCTGACAAAGAAAAAGGTTGACTGAGATCCACTGTGGACCAAAGTTGGAAGAAATAGAACATCTTGTTCCTGACCTCAGGTGTAAAATGTTGGGAATTATGCAGTTGTGTGGCACCCGCACAATCTTGGGCGAGCCCGTCGTTCCAGATGTGTGCAACACGTACGCCAAACCTCCTCCAGCTGCTTCGTGGAGGGATGACGGCGGTTCAGGTGTTTCTTGCACGGCGTCCGTTGGTGGCTGCACCCGAACCACAGTGAGTTTGAACTTCGGCCACACCGCGTGTATTTCGACGCTCATGTGTTGGGTGAAGGCTGCCTGGAATCTCTTCAGGAGGTCGCTCTTCACAGCACAGAATCTGAGGTGACACTTGCTCATGACCCGAGAGGAGACAAGTCCTGGAGCTCCTGGATCAAGCGGCACATAAGCAGCGGGTGTCTGCAGGATCCTGCACCCCCAAAATGGAGGACATAAACATTGCATTCTTTGGTTATGTTAAAACATGTTTAATGAGCTCACCCAATGATCCACACGGGTATAAAGAGATCATCGCTACAGTAGAGTCCAATTACGCCGTTGTTATGCCCACAGTGTTGTTGTAGAAGGCGGCAGAGTTCGCTGGAAAGCTCCACTAGGTCCTTGTAGAACAATGACACCGGACCGTCCGACGAGGACCCGCCGTCAAAAGTCACCGCTACCCGCTCGGAATGATCCGAAGCGGCGGTGGCTACGAGCCCCTGCAGAGTTACGCAAGACTCCATGCTACCGCTCCCCACAACAAAATATTCCCTTTTCGTGTTTATTTAATACCGGACATGATTCGGGACTGAAGATTGTTTGGATCCACCGGCGTGATAACATTGTTGCTTTTGTTTATGACGTAGAAAGACCGGCACGATAACATTGTCGCTTTTTGATGACGTAGCGCGTGCCAACGCAACTGAATAAAAAAGATGCATTCAGAGTCAAGTCCTATATTTGCGATAGTTTATGCTACGACATTACAAATTTTTAAATAATTACACACATAAAATATCAACTTTTATTAGCGTCTGACACGCCTCTCTATTTGTCTTCTAAGTGTGTTGTCTTCAAGTACAGCATGTTTTGAAGTTTTGAGGATTCCAGTCAGGTGCACGGCTTGCCGGAGGAATCCTTTTCTTGGTAAGTATTCTTTATAGAACATTGTTAAGACTACCGAGAATTGCTTTAAATGTTTAAATGCTAATTATATTTATTATTATAAAACAGAAGACGTTGCCGTCTAAAATGTTGCCGTTGTAAAGGTGTTCAGTTAGCGCAGCTTCAATTTGCACTTTACGTGAAAAATATGTTTGATCATTTGTGAATTACGGAAGAGGATTAGGGCCATTGAAGATAAAAAGAAAACGAGGTGACAGTATTCTGACTTTTGTTCTCAGAATTCTGACTTTGAAGTGAGAATTCCCATTTCAAAGTCAGAATTCTGCTACTGTTAAAGTTAGTTTAAAAAAAAAAAAAAAGGACTAAAACAAATGGGTGAATTCGATCGGTTTATTTGATGTGTGGGAAAACAGAATATTAACGCATTGTAATCAGGACCACAGGGACATTTTACACATTGCCTCATTTTAGTACAAAACTCAAATGATCTTAAAGGATAAACTCAAATGACCTTAAAGGAAAATCTTTGGTTGCTTGTTTCCCCCTTTTACCTAACAAATATGGTTGAATAAAATTGGGCACATTCTAATGGTATATTTACATAACTCAGCTCAATCCAACCACTAGAACAGAAGCAGTAGAGGCACTCGGGTGTAGTAAGAAGGACAAAGTTTTCATCTCAAGATTGAGTGTAACTTCTAAACTGACTTGGCAGTTTACCATTCCAGCTCTACTGGGTACTTTCCAGTCAGACACGCGGTGCAGTGCCCCACTCTGCTGCCGGACTTGCATGTTGAGTCGATCATTTTATCCCCTTGCAGGGAGGTGATTCCCTTCTGGACGGCCGTCACGAGCCCTTCTACGCTCAAGTACTGCACGCTGTCGGCGCCTGAATGCAACACGGCAAAGGTTAACTAACGTAAGTCAAACGCTGACTCGCCACGTGCGCTTACCGATGTATCCGGCGATGTCCTGGAACTCTGGCCTGTTGGCGATAAGTTCCTCTTTTGTGGGAATGTTGATTCCCATGTAGCAGGGGAACTTGATAGGAGGCGAAGCCACTCTGATGTGGACCTGTCAGAAAGGTGCGGCTCAATCCACATGGTCAAATTGGTAATTCCAGCTAAAATTTCCAGGAATAAAATATGTTTTGGATTAATGATTCCTAACCACTGTGCAGAGGCAAAGTAGTGACTTGTGAGAGATCACGAGGCAAACCGAAGGAAAATAGAAGTTAGAGTAGTGTGTGCCTTGGCCATCAGGGGGCAGTATAATACAGTTTCACAACTAACTTGTGTTTCGCAGAGGAGAAATATATACAGTGGAACCTTGATTTAATGGAATAAACGGCAGGTTGGATTGTGTCAAACCTGTGTGGCGCCCGCCTCCTTCAGTAGTTTAATGATGGGCGAGATGGTGTTGCCCCTGACGATGGAGTCGTCTACCAGCACAACCCGCTTGCCCGCAAAGTTGTCCGTCAGGGCGCCAAATTTCTTGGCCACGCCCAACTGCCTCAGGCGGGTGTTGGGCTGGATGAAGGTTCTCCCGACGTAGCGGTTCTTGCACAGAACTTCGATGTAGGGCAGGCCGGACTGTGGGAACATTCTAGTTGAGAACCGAGGGGGACGATTTAGTGCAGGTTTGGATTCTGACGGACCTGCTGGGCGTAACCCAGTGCGGCGGGGGTCGCAGACTCTGGTACGGTGCTGACCACGTCCGCGTCCGTCGGGGCCTCGATGGCCAGCTGTCTGCCGCAGCGCTGTCTTACAGTATACACCATCTGTCCTGTTGCATAAACGGTTGACATACATTTTGGAGGATGTGGAATGATAATTGGAGACTCCGCAGTAAAGCAAAAAAGGTCCAAAAGGCAAGCACAGTGTACACACTAACCTTCAAAAAGGGAGTCGGGTCTGGCAAAGTAAACATATTCGAATATGCAGAAAGCCGGCAGGTCCCCCTCGCGACGAGGCACCACGCTCAAAGTCTTGACTCCGTGTCGGGATATCTGGACTATCTCTCCCGGGAGAACCTCTTTGTAGTACCTGAGCGGCAAGAGAGAAAGCGGTCAGAAGATGGCAAGTTCAAGTCGGTATGGACCTACTTGGCGCCGATGGACTGGAAGCTGCAGGACTCCGAGGACACGACCCAGCCCTCCGTGTCTGCCTCGCCGCCACCTGAACAGGCCCGTGGAGATAATCATCGGAAGGTTTTTATAAAAAAAAACAAAAAAAAAACGCCTTCTCCTCCTGCTTACCTGAGTTGTGGAATTTGGAGACGGGCACCACGCGTCCGATGCAAAGGGGTCGGTTCCCGTAGGGGTCCCGCACGGCGTAAATGACGTCTTTGAACATCACCAACAACGAGTACGACGTGGGCGTCTCCGTCATGAGATTTTTAATCCTAGGAAGTCATCGGAAGACCATTTGATGGCTGGCAGCATGAGCGGCAAAATGGTCGTACAAGGACACACACCTGGCCACCCAGTCGGGTGCGTCCACCTCCTCCTCAGGCGGAGTAAAAGCCAGCAGCTGGGTGATGAGCTCGCTGTCCGAGCTGGTGGACAAACCCACGCCGTGACGCATCACCTGCACGCGAGCACAATCGATTCAGTACGCCGAAACGAAGGCACCGAACGAAATGGCGGACGACGGACCTTTTTACGCAGGGCGAGCGCGTTGACCAGCTCTCCGTTGTGCGCCACCGCTATCTGCCCGTGCAGCGTGTCCACCACAAAGGGCTGGCAGTTCTGCAGCTCCGAAATGCCGGTGGTGGAGTAACGCGTGTGACAGATGCCCAGGTTGCCGTAACGCAGCTTGACGAGAGCCTCGGGGGGGAAAGCCGTGCTCACCAAGCCCATGCCCTGATGACAAAAAAAAAAAAAAAAGAAATCGCATGTGGTCATGAAGTGGAGATGTCATTTGTGAGGGGATCTGGGTTCACCTTCAGGGTCGTGTACGTGGGTGGACTGGCGCCATCGCTTGTGACGACCCCGGCGCTTTCTTGACCTCTGTGGAGGAACAATCGCAAAGGTCAATGGAGGGAAAACAACAGTAGTGAAGACTGTATTCCCCTGTAGTCATCATGCCCCTGAATTTTTGCAGGATTAAACATGCACCAGCCAATCCAAGGGCAGATGATCCGTCAAGCCTGCAGGCAAACCAGACAGGTTTCACAGAGCGGGAAGGGAAATCTTAAGGTGTTTTTTCTTCTTTTCTTTCAGGGGCGGTGACCTCTTCAAGGGATTTTGTTGCCTCGCTGCAGTTGCAGTCTATTTACCAAGCTGCTTCTCAGATTACACTCAGGGCCCTCCCCCTTCGACACATAGCTTAAGCCAGTGGTGAGGCCGCTTTCCTGCGCGGGGGCGTTGCTTTCAGGCTTAACCGCCTGGTTGCCTAGGGAACTGAGCAGCAGAGCCAGATGGGTCGAGGGGGGGTGGGGAAAGCGTTTCCACGTCAGCTCTGAGCAGACAGTGCGCCGGAGGGGTGGGGGGGTTGCGAACTGGCTCTGGCGTGGGGGAGGGACGAGGCGGCGGCTCAGCACCAGGCTCAGAGCAGAGTCACATTTGAGCTGGTGGCGGAGCGTCTAAGGAGGCTCAGCGTCGAACGTGGCTGGGAGGACGGCCTGGGCCTTGAAAGCAACAAGAGGCCTCAGACGGACATAACAATGGACCAAATGGGGGAACAGCGGAGAGGCTTCTACCCCTCCTCAGCTCCTGAAGGTAAACATTTAGAGGGGACTGTGGGCAGTTGGGAGGCACGGGGGGGGGGGGGTTCATTATGTCCAAAAGGGGTCACGTGAAAAAGTGGAGCTACCTCAATTATCCTGCTTCAAATCCATTTCAAGTATTTCTTCTACAAAGCATCATATTGTATTATTTGAATACTACTGCTACTTGTATCGCGATATGTTTTAAATATAAGATAGAAATAAAAAGATTCAGTTTGTCATTAAATTGACAGTTAATACATATTTAAGTGATTTTTTTTTTTTCGTAAATTTGATTAGAATAGAAATGAGGCTTCAAATCGAGCCGCTGTTTCGCTGTCAAAAGATCGTGGGCAACCTTAGGTTTCCAAAATACATTCCACCGGGTCGTCGTGGTGTCCCAACAAGAGGCGCTAACCGCCAGCGAGCTAATTCTGCAATTTTTTAAAATCTATTTTTGGTGGGTACTTCTATTGCTGAAGTACCAGCTATATTGTCAACATCTGTACATTTGTTAAAAACCAGGGGTTCACCTAGGCTCAGTCGGGATAGATGAAGGCCGCCATTGGACGGACGAGGAAGTGCGAGCGCTGCTGTGCGTCTGGGCCGACCGGCGCGTGCGGGAGAGCCTCAAGAGCACGTTGCACAACAAGTACATCTTCCAGGAGATATCCAGCCAGATGAAGCGCACCTTTGGCGTGGTGCGCAACTGGAAACAGTGCCGCACCAAATATAAGAACCTCAAGTACGACTACAAGATGGCCAAGAGCACGCACGCGGCCCGCGGCGGCGCCACCAGCAACCCGGGGAAGTACATGAAGTTCTACCACGAGGTGGAGGCCATTCTGCTGGACCACGACTTGGAAGAGGGCTCTTTGGGGATGCAGAGGAAGTTGGGTCACGGGGAGAACACGACGGCCCCTGGAGAAAGCGAAGTCGTCATCGAGATTGACAACGGTACGTACGCCGTGTTCTTTCAATTCGGAATCCGGCAAAACCCAGATGTTGTTTTCTGCGCCGGCAGGTGACACCAGCGACCATTACGACCTGGACGCCGACATGGATTCCAAATGGAGAGAGACAGGTCAAAGTTCAAATATTTCATCCCGACGATGCCGCCGATGTTGACTCCCTCCCGGTTTCATTTCAACAGCCGTGGATCCGTCCACCGCCGACCAGCTCCAAGTGGTGACCGTGTCGGACACGGGGAGAAACTGGAGCGAGCAGGAGGTGCGAGCGCTAATTCAAGTGTGGTCCGACGAGCGGGTTCGGCGCCAGCTGGAGAGCTCCACTAGGAAGCGGGATGTTTTCACCCAGATCTCCAACCGGTTGATGCAGCAGGGCATCGAACGCGACTGGAAGCAATGCCACACCAAGTACAAGAACCTCAAGTACCTGTACCGCTCGCTCCAAAAGGGCAAGACGGACGACGCAGACCCCAAACGCCTCATGAGGTATTACGGCGAGGTGGACGCAATTATGAACCGCAAGGCCAGGGGCTCGCAGGCGGACTTCCGCCGAACCGCGATGCCGCGGGAGGACGCTCATCCAACGAGTGAGGCGGAGGAACCAATCTGTCGCTCAGAGTCGGTTTCGCCCACGCGACTCGCACCGATGCCACGGGAGGAACAAGGGATGAGAACAAGAAGTACTCATCACATGGACCAGTGGCACCCACAGAGCATTTCATTAGGTACACCTTTATTTCTTTAACCTTGAAAATATCGCAAAAAAAAACCCATCTCTAATAAAGACACTATGTATCGTTTGCAGGATGTTGTGACAGCAGCCTGACGCACGCCGACTATTTGTCCACTGGGCGAGGGAGGAAGAGGAAGGCGGACGACGAAGGTTTGAAGAGTGTCCGCTATTTGCGTATTGACTTCACATGACAGCCACAAGCCTTTGTGCAGCCCGAACGAGTCCCATGACTGGCCTTTTTAATTAGATTAGTACGGATAGTAGTACGTTTGTCACCGTGGACAAAAGGCCAGGCTCATGACGGAACCACAGAAACAAATCTTTTGCATTCTTAAAAAAAAAAAAAAAAAAAAATTCTCTCTACAGATACTCTCCTGACAGCGGTGAAGAAAAACGAGGACAGTGTGACCATTAAAGAAGAGCAGCCTCACGTTCCGATACTTGAAGTCCTTTCAGTCTGCTCGATGGCCTATCAAGATGCACCTCCAGAGGCGCAGGTAATTATGAGAATAATTCCACATTCACATCATCTGTGGGAGGTCACATCAGACCAGTGCTCGGGGAAATACGGTTTGAAGCAAATTACAACCACGTGAGGTGACATTTCATTGGGTTCATTTGTATATTGAGGTGGGGCGAATTATTCGGAATACTTAATTAATAAAAATTTGATGTTAGGTTGAACAACTGAGGACAAATTTGCGACTCCAACTCCCCCCCCCCCTTGCGTTACTTTGGTTGTAGTTTGGAAACATTACTGACTTACTTAAACTCCTACAGAATTTTTCTTGAATGCCAACTATTTGAGTAAAGAACGTACTGAACATTCTTAACAGGTCTGAGCAGTACGCTCACTCACATTTTTGGGCTTCTGATTTTAATGGTCATAATGTCAAACCAGTTTGGACATCGCTGTTTTACGACGACTAGCGCCAGTCTTGAACGCATCTCGGAGAAAAAAAAGAACCTTCACACTTGCACGCTAGATCGGAACTCGTTGTCAGTATGAAACCCCACGTGTAGAAACGATTGAACAAATAACAGCGATAGGTCTCCATTTGGACCGTTTGGATCATTTTCAAAGCATAAAAAAACATATGCGCCTCGAGTAATTTGAAAGTGTAGCGGGTTACCTGTGTTGCAACGCCACAAGTCCCAGGGTGAGCACCTGAGCCACCTCCAGTTGCGTGGGCCACTCACCGGCAGCCACACAGCCGAATACCCCGCACTCCTCCCCGATACCGGACTCCTCGAACTCCATCTGGCCGCTGCCTGATCGCTCGCTAGCCCGGTGTTGTTGCTGCAGCTGGTGGTCCTAAGTGGCCTTGAGGGTGATCTGCGCATGCGCAAGACAAAGCAGCTCTTGTTTCCAGAACACGTGCTACAACAGGAGCGTGTTTCCTACACGAAAAACATACGATCGATCAAAATCACACAAAAAAAAAAGGTACGAAATCAATTCGGTGTGATAACTTATCGTCGGGATCAAGCATGATCTTAAAAAACACACACAAATTGCAGTTTTGTCATTCGGGCGCCATTAATTAATGTCCGAGGAATGTAACCAAGCATCTCGACGTGCTGTGAGTTAAAATTGACAACAAATCACCTCGATCGAGTGAATCGATTATGTTGAGCTGTTTGTTCGTTTTCTTTCACTGAGTCGGTAAAAAGAAGGTTCCAACATCTATTACTAAATGTGTCAGTGTTAAATCAGGGGCGTCTCCCCTTTCACGTGACGGCAATCCGCTCTTGTGATTGGTCCAAATAGTTCAGGGAGAGCAGCGATTGGCTTTCAGAGCACGTAAGAAACCGTCTTCCGTCTTCTGCCTCCACGCTTCAGACTCCTCAGTTGACAACTTTTAGCGTCGCTGACAGTTTTTGGTGTTTGTTTTATTTTTCGTGCAGTTATACAGCTCGTTGAAGATAAACATGACCTCAACACAAGGTAGGGTACAATATTTCCGATTACGCAACCTTTAAAACGTCACACTTTTAAAATAGCTTCTCATGTTGTCTTTTTTTTTTTAAGAACTGAGCATCGGTCAGAAACTGAACGAGGGTAAAACCAAGCAGATCTTCGAGATCGTGGATCAGCCTGGGCTAGTTCTCGTGCAGTCCAAGGACCAGATCACCGCCGGGAATGCAGTGAGGAAAGACCAAATGGAGGGCAAAGCAGCCATCGCCAATAAAACCACAAGCTGCGTGTTTGAACTGCTGCAGGAAGCAGGTGACAAAAGACACTGAAACGTCATGCGTGCAACACTTTACTACTATGACTAAGTCAGAAAAAACGCTAAATTACTAATCCATCATCAACATGAGTTTAACATTGTACACTACTTAACCAGACAGTGCTGAAACGTCAATGCAGTAACAGAGGAAACAAGAAACATTTAATTGTAATTCATTTGTATTTAACATTTAATCCATACAAGTGGTGTAACCTGAAATGCCCCTCCCCTCATATAACATTTCTAAAAATCTTTTTTTTTTTTCCATCACAATTTTCCTGGCAACCTAACTGCTGTATTGTAAATAACCATAATGAGCTCTATTAACATTTTGCAGTGTTCAAAGCCCACTTTAACGTTGTCATGTGCCGTGGCATTACGGACTCTTGCGTGACTCGGCCCTCTGCTTAAATTAATTTTCTAACCGTAACCCATTTGCCACTCACGAGACCATCAAATTTTGCACATGAGCACCGTGTGACTTATAATCAAGCTGAACGTACACAATGTCATTTTCCTTACTTGACACTCATTTTGTCCGATTCTTGCAGGCATCAAGACGGCCTTTGTGAGGAAGCACTCGGACACGGCCTTCGTGGCGGCCCACTGCGAGATGATTCCCATCGAGTGGGTGTGTCGCAGGGTGGCTACCGGTTCGTTCCTGAAGAGGAACCCGGGTGTGAAAGAGGGTTACCGCTTCTCCCCGCTGAAGATGGAGATGTTCTTCAAAGTCAGTCCATGCTTCGTAATCTGCAACTGTGATATGTGGACGGTCTTTGCGATGTTCCTAAACTATTACGTGGCTTCTCCAGGACGACGCCAACAACGACCCACAGTGGTCGGAGGAGCAGGTGCTGGAGGCTAAGTTCTCCCCTGCTGGGCTCGCCATCGGCCGCTGCGAGGTGGACATCATGAACCGCAGCACCGTGGCCATCTTTGAGATCCTCGAGAAGGCCTGGGCCACGCAGAACTGCACGCTGGTGGACATGAAGGTGTGTGTGTGCGTGCATTCTGAACGAAAAAGTGATGAAAACCCCCAAACTAATGAGTGAGTGATTTTGGCTGATTTGCTGCCCTCTGCTGGCTGTATAGAGTTGTTAAGGCTCTTTGTCCCCCCCCCCCCCAGATCGAGTTTGGCGTGAACGTAAAGACTCACGAGATTGTTCTGGCCGATGTGATCGACAACGACTCGTGGAGGCTGTGGCCCGCTGGAGATAGAAGCCAGCAGAAAGATAAGCAGGTCAGCCTTTTTTTTTTTTTTTTTTCTCGTCTTCACTGAAGAACTCATTGACTTGAGCGAGTCAAGGACTTTGCTCCTCTCTCTAGGTTTACAGAGACCTCAAAGAGGTGACCCCAGAGGCCATGCAAATGGTGAAGAGAAACTTTGAGTGGGTCTCCGAAAGGGTCAAGGTGCGACAAAACCTCACTTATCAGAAGATTTTGATCTTTGATCAATTTTGGTGGGTGGGGGAGTGCCATTGCTTTGGATGACCAACTGTGCTTTTTTGCTGCCCCTGTCTAGCTTCTGCTGGAGTCCCAAGCCACCAGCAGGGTGGTGGTCCTGATGGGCTCCACTTCTGACATGGCCCACTGCGAGAAGATCAAGAAGGCCTGCAACTCTTATGGAATTCCTTGCGTGCTGCGCGTCACCTCTGCGCACAAAGGCCCGGACGAGACTCTGCGTATCAAAGCGGAATACGAAGGTAGGTATCGTCCTTCCAGCAGTGGGACGTAACCAAGTAGTTTAAATATTTTTTTAATATGAATGTAATTATTCATTATGAAACAAGAAAGCAGATTATTTTTTCTTGTTGTTGTTTACCAGGAGACGGGGTTCCCACTGTGTTTGTGGCGGTGGCCGGCAGGAGCAACGGGCTCGGTCCCGTGATGTCGGGTAACACGGCTTATCCCGTCATCAACTGCCCACCGATCACGCCCGACTGGGGCTCCCAGGACGTGTGGTCCTCCCTCCGAATGCCCAGCGGTGAGTGATGGTTTTTAGTTTTTTTTTCAATTGAGATCATTAATTGAAACGCATCTTACTCTCGTTCGCTACAGGTCTGGGCTGTTCCACCATCCTCTCCCCTGATGCGGCTGCTCAATTTGCAGCTCAGATCTTTGGTCTGACCAATCACCTGGTGTGGAGCAAGCTGAGGGCCTCCATGCTCAACACTTGGGTGGCTCTCAAGGTGGCCGACAAGAAGCTCCAGGCCTGCAGCCTCTGAGCCAATGTCACATTGATGTTGACATCATCAGAATCAAAATCTTTAACATGAATTTGTGCGTCATTCGTTCCATTAAAAACAATTTCTAACGCAATGTCTCTGAAACTTAGAAGTTTTTTTAATTCATTTTTTATTTCTGTTTATGAATTTGTGTTTTTCTATTTTGTTTATTTTTCCATTTATTATTTGCGTCCTTTAAAAAATACTTCCCAAGTTTTTTAATTAATTTCTACTTTTCTGTGTGTTTGGATGATCTCATCAAGTTGCAGGACACCATCTCAACCACAAGGCGGAGCTCGTTGTCCGCTTTATCTCCAATGAATCAGATTCTTTTGTCTTTCCAGCAGTTTTCAGCCAAGGGAATGACTCAGAACCTCCTGCCACTTTTACTAAATATAAATATTTCTGAGTATTCCAATATATCACAGCTCCGCAATCCTTTGTTGGCAACAAACAATGGGTAAAACGACCTGCGATGTTTCAAAAAACGTGTGGGCTGAAGACGTGGGAGCATAGCGGATGAGAGAGCGAGCGCCAAGATCAAGAGGAGGAGGAAGAAGCTGCTGGGTGAAATTGCAAAAGCATCGCAGCAGCAGAGGAGGTAAGCGTGCCATGACGTCATCATTGCGTTATGATGGGGCCCACGTCTCCTTGACGACCGTAACGTGGCAACAATGCTTCCGCGTATATATTCCTCCATCCTCATTTTATCTCTTTCCTTACTATTCAGTGGATTCCCCTGCTTGACCGTCGTTGCCATGGAGACCACAATGAGACGAAATGAATCATCAGCGTGGTATCCCTCCTCGCTAATGACTTCGGAATATTCGGTCAACAGGAGCGCTGCTGCTTCCTCCTCGTTGTCACTGAGATGAACGAGGCAGACTATTATTTGACTATAAAAAAGCCTTTTATTCACATTGAAGTATCACTACAGCAGCTTACTTATACACAAGTATTGTGTCTTTGTCCGTTTTGTACAAAATATGAGTGGATAAATATAACATTACGCTTCAGGTGTCAATTTTAAGGCATTTTAAAACTTAATTAATTAGGCAGCCACATGACCTCACTAGCCTATTTTAGCTTCTGCCTTAAAGAATTTGTTTTAATGGTGAAAAAAGTTTGGAAATGATTTGTCTCCATTTTTACACCACGAAAACCTGGCATTTGGAAAGGGGTGTGTAGACTTATTATATCCACTGCATGTGGTTTCACTGTCAATAGGGTACCCTAGTTTTCAAGTGAGCGAGTTTTCAATGTTATTCCTCGTCACAGGGCCCCCAGGTCGTGGCAAGAGCGCGACTTCTGCCGCAGGAAGCGTCCGGCGTCCCCTCGCTCGCGCTGGTAACGAGGAACCAGGCTGGACAGGAAGCGCTTGGCGCGTGAAGTGATGCTCTCCCACTGGCCCCCGGCACTCATTTCCTCCGGGCTGGTGCCCGGGGGCCACGGGGGTTGGCCCCGCGCTAGCCGTACAACACTTTCCAAGAGCTCCGGGGTGCGGTGGTCCAGAGAGGCCGATATCTCCAGATAGAGGCAGTTGAAGAGGGTGGCGCTGGACATGGCCTCTGGAGGGGAGGGGGGGGTGGATTCGCATGAGGTTACAGATTTTTTTTGTGTGTGCAGACTTTTAATTGGGTCTGTTATAGCGGTTGTAATTCCACTCTCAACCAATAGATGGCAGTACACATAGCACCAAGACACAAGATGGCTCTAATGCACTACTTTTACTTCAAAGTTTTGATCTGACCTATAAAACAGCAAGGCGAAAATTGCAGAGGTACCACGACTTCAGTCTGACCTTGAGTGGTGACTTCTCGAGAGCGAACCAGGTCGCTTTTGTTGCCCACCAGGATGATGGGAGTCTGCGGCTGGGTCTCTCGCAGGAGCAGGCGAAGCTGCGCCGTGCGATGGAAACTGCGCCGGTCGGTCACCGAGAACACCAGCACGCACACTTCGCAGCGCAACGCTGACAGGTCCTGACAACACACACACACGAGAAATGAATGTCACAATAGAAACACAACATCCAATGATTCATGTTGTTTTTAGAGCACTCCCTCTGGAATTTGACACCTTCATGCATCTGTTGGCAATCCCCCCCGCACACACACACACACACATACACACACCTGAGTCGTGCCTCCGGGAAATGGAACACGCAAAACAATGTGGCCATTATTTGGATCCCAGAAGAAGTGCAACAAAAGATTCATTTGCATGTCCGCGCATGTTTGTCTCACGTGTCTCCAGTTGTCATAGATGACGATGTCGCTCTCCTCGTCGTCCACGGTGACGGCGCTGACGCGACCCTCCCCTGAAGACAACAAGAGCACGGGTGAGCCTGGATAAGTAAGTATGGAAGGAGCAAAACAAACAACCGTCTGAATCCACCGACGCCGTCCTGTCCACGTCCCCCGCTAGGGCGAAGGCCAGCGATGACTTCCCCACGCCGTTCTGTCCGAGGAGGGCTATCCTCAGGGGGCCGTCGGGCCTGCTCTCCGCCTCCTCCGCTGGTGCCACGTCGTCCGGCGCCAGGCTGAAGCGGATGGGCGGCGTGGCGGCGGCGGCGGCTCCACAGTCCGCCTCCGAGGACCAGTCACAGTCGTCGTGCACGGCCTCTTCCCGCCTGAGCTGATGCTTGATGGGCAGCGGCGTGCTGCCTCGGCGGGCGGTCGGCGTGCCGGTCAGGGTCATGGGGTCACACTGGAAGATATGTTGGAAGTTTGGCAAGGAACCATTTTTGAGTGGGCGTTCAAACCGTACATTTTTGCCTGCCAATGAGTCAGGATAAAAAAAAAGGTCGCAACCTAGTAAAAAGAAAGTATATTTTAGAAAAATTATATTTATATTATATATATATAATAATATATAATATATATATGTATTAATAATATTGAAAAGAAAAAGGATTTGGAGTGGCTGTGTTTGGCAGTTAGACAGCAGTTTTTTGTTATCAATTAATATTTCTGTCAAACTAACCATAAAACACACACACACACACATAAACACACACACACACACACACAAACACACAAAAGCAGCAACTAATTGACTGATTGCTAATCGTCTCTTTACCTTAAGGGGCTCCTGCTGGGTCTTGAGTCCGTCTTGGGGCACATCTGTCGGCATCTGCAAGCTGAGACACGACGCTGGATGAGGACTCGGTGGGGTGGGGGGCAAACTGGGGAAAAGACACCATCCAACAGAAGCATCCCCCAACCCTCAATCCCGTCTTCACCCACTCACGCAGTCACTCAGTGAGTACCTGAGCCGTCCTCACCTGTCACGCGGCTCTCTGCAACTACAACAAGATGATTGGAGCGCTCTTTCTGTCTCTCTCTCTTTCTCTCTCGCTCTCTCGGAGTTGACCTTTCTGTGACAATACAAGAACGTACCGCTAGAGGGCAGCAAAGTACAATGTCTTCATGATGAAGCGTTTTCTTTCCCATCTTTTGAGGCTATTATTCCAGCTCTAAAACACTCTATCTCCACCATATCTCATATCTCCTAGCCAGTCTATGGTGTTTTGCATTGTGTGTTAGCAAGAAGCTAATGAAAGGCAAAATTGTGTTGGTTTTTTTGTGTAGTTTTTTTTCTGTAGTTCTCTGTCCTCTTGATGAAACAACCCATTAATATTATTATCAAAATATGGATCACTCTGCACCTCATAATTTGCTATGTGCTCCCTGTAGTCAGAATGCAACGTGTGGCCGTGTGAGTCTCTTACACACACACGCACACACACACAAAGGCACAAAAGAGTCCGGCAGTGGACTGCCAGGACGCTATTATAGGCCTAATCCTGCAGGCCAGAGAGAGAGCCAGAGACACACAGAGAGAGAAGGGAGGCAGCGTTGAAGATGAGGTCATCCCAAACAGCGCACAGCCGGGGTCACTGACCCCCCCCCCCACCCCCCACCCATAGAGGGCCGTGGATAAAGGGATGGAGGGATGGATGGAAAGAATAGGCCGAGAGGTACGCGTGCGGAGCGCTGAATGGAAAGCTACAAAAATGACGGTGTGGCTAGCCGCATGCCGGAGCTTTTCTTTCAAATGTCGTTTTTGTATTTCTAAACTGATTTAACGTCTCAATTCAATATTCAATTCTCAATTCATAAAATGGCAGCGAGTCAGAGTATATGGTCAAGTATGTCGCGTTTATTTGCCGTGAAACCACACTACACTACAGTTGGAGCGAGATCCCTTCACATTTTGTCCTCATTTGTCTTCTTTCTAATTGTCGTAGGGCAAAACCAAGAGTAGGAAAGTCAATGACACACTAATAAGATCAAATGAGTGATTAGAATCAGCACAAAAGGAAACAATCAATAAATACGGAATAAATAAGTGAATAAATAAAACAGCACCTTATTTATCCTACCCTCAAACAAAATAAATAGTTCTAATGCATCCACCCTGTCAAAGAATTTCATGTCTCCATGAGTAGATTGTTTCGCTGCATCATGACTTATTATTAAGACCCGAGCACCCGAAAGGAAATTTTGAGGACTCAACTAATGTAAATTATTTTTTCTTTTTTTTGCCTATGGTCAATTTGATGCCAAGGATAGTTTGGGACTGAAGTCCAAGTCTGATGCGATAACACCTTTCAAGCAGCAACTCTTTTGTATATGTACAAAACCAAAAAAAGGAAAAGAGCATAATGGAGGAAAAAAAAAAAAAAAAAAGGTGCATCTTGTTCCGGCTTGAGCACAATCGCATGCAGGAAGATTCTCGTGGTACATTCGTCAATCTGACAGAAAGAGCTGAAACGCTTTGGTAGGCAACTGTGAAATATTAACTGCATGCCACGGACGCTTCCTTCAAACTTGGTTAGCCAGCAGCACCACTGCACGACTCGCAACTCAGAAGCAGCCTCGTAAACCATTTTGAGATACAGCATATATAAAAATAACGACATTTTCAGCCTCTAATGCAGGCTGAGTGAAATTTGCATAGACTAAAATGCTCAGCAGTGTTAATGCAAGGTAAATCCATATCAAATTCAATATATGGACAAAAGTATTGGGACGTAAAGTGGAAATCACAATTGAAGAAAACCGAGTCAATTTCCAAATTAAATACGGCTACATATTACAACATTTTGAAAAATGCAATTGAACATAACCAAAGAATTTTTCTATATATAAATGAAAGGTATTTTATTTCGATATTTATTTATTTATTTATTGATATATTTATTTTAGTTGGAACTTGACATTTTACGTTAATGCAGTTTTTCCTCATAGATGAATAATAATAATAATAATATTATTATTCCATGGATTTCTTTGGTGTACTTTTAGGAAAAAATGTTTTAGAATATTAATAATAATTTTACAGAAAAATTTGGTGAGGTGTGTCCCAGGACTTTTGTCCAGATAGTGTAGCATGTCCCCGTCCACAGTTGCACTGCTGTCCCCGAAGCTAGTGCAACCAGCATTCACAGTGTAATCAAAGTGAGTCCAAGCAGCAAACCCAACGAATGAAGAGTCACAAGCATCCATGTTTGCTCCACGTCGGCTCTTGTCTTTTCCTCTGTGTGGTTGTGGTGGCGGCTATGGGTCACCTCAGAGGAAGAAATCGGGTGAAGGCGAGCCACCGCCGCCGTTGCCACGGCCCGTCGGGGCTTTGGCGTGGCTGGCGCTGAGCAGCTTCTCGTAGCGGGCCTTGTAGGCGTCACGCTCCCTCAGCACCCGGGTCAGATCGCACTGGAGCTGTTCCAGCTGAGTGGACAAAAATACATGATGATGGTTGTGACTGTTGAGGGTGGTTCTCAGAAAGCGTGGTCCATACCGGATGGCCAAACAAACCCGAGCAGCATCGGCGTACCTGTTGCGTGAGCACGTGTTTCTCCGACTCCAGAGCGTGGCGGTGCTGTAAGCGCTTGTAGCGGCACGATTGTGCGTAGCCGCGGTTTTTAAGTGTGCGTCGCTTCTGCTTCAGGCGCACCACCTCGTCCTTGCTGACGCCACGCAGATGGCGGTTGAGCTCGCGCACCGACAGGCTCACCAGCTGCTCGTCGGAGAAACGATCGTTCCCGTCGCACTGCCACACACAGAAATTTCGGACTATAAATCGCACCGGAGTATAAGTCGCACCAGCCATAAAATGCCCAAAAAAGTGAAAAAAAACCCCCATATATATGTATATAAGTCGCTCCTGAGTATAAGTCCCTCCCCCCACCCAAACTATGAAAAAAAAACGCGATTTATAGTCCGAAAATTACGGTAATTGATTTTCTCCCACCCGGGTTGAAGATAATAAAAGATGTGTTTATGCTGTAGTGTCATGGTGGATGTTTGTTTGTGGGTTGGCTGTCCAATAATCTGTCATGTAATCTGACCTAAGTGTGCCTGACAGTTATCGGGATTACGCCAACAATAATAGCAGATATTAATGTAAGACGGAACTACGCTCCACATAGAGCTCAGAAACATCCCCCAAGATATCCTACATTTTTGTAAAAGCCAGTAAGGCTGGCATCAAAAGTGAGCGGAACCCTAGGTGGAAATATCCCCCCAAAATTCTCATTGTACCGTAATTTTCGGACTATAAATCGCACCGGAGTATAAATCGCACCAGCCATTAAATGCCCAAAAAAGTGAAAAAAAAAACCCATATATATGTATATAAGTTGCTCCTGAGTATAAGTCGCCCCCCCACCCTAACTATGAAAAAAACGCGACTTATAGTCCGAAAATTACGGTAATCACTTTTTATTTTTCATATATTTTATTAGACCCACCTGACCCACTTGCGAGTGATGATGATGGTGAAGGCCGGCGTGCATTTGGTGATGAAGGTGGTGCTGATGGTGGCAAAGCCTCCACGGCGTCCTCGCAGCCGAGGAAGCCGTTGCCGGGCGCCCTCTCTCGCTCACCCAGGGCGCCCAGCAGGGTGGCGGGCCCTGGGACCTCGCCGCCAAACTGCTGCTGCAGGGCCGCAAACCAGATCAGGTCCTCCAGCGAGGCCGGTCCGGCGCCTTGAGGATGGCCGGCGTGACCCGAGCTGGCGTCCGCATTCCCTTGCGATCCGCCGGAACCGACGGCAGACGTGAAGCCGGAGAGCGGGAAGGAGATGGAGGACGACGACGAGGACAGCGAGGACGAGCCCGACGGCGGCGGCTGGCCGTCGCTCAGGGTGGGCGAGGGCGGCAGCGAGTCGTAAGGGCTGGAGCTCAGGCTGGAGTCCGGCGGCGGGCGGGCGCCGTACGGCGAGCTGCCCGCTTTTGGGTACCCGCATTGAGCGGACAGCGGCGGCGTGTCGGGTTTGACCTCGAACTTGAGGAGGTCAAAGTCGTTGAGGTACTCCATGGCCAGCGGGCTGGGGGGGAGGGAGTTCATAGGGAGGGGGGGTGAGGACATGATGTCTGCTGTCAATCAGGAATGCTGGAAAGTCCACTGGAGAACCTCGGGGCAACTCATAGACGGCAGCGGCAAGCAAGACAGGTGAGGATCTTCCTCTTTTTCCAAGCGTGATTCCTTCTGGCCGAGTGCTTCTCTGCTCCTGGAAGAAGTTAAGGCAAAAAATGACGAGTTGACAAATCTTGTCCACTGACACAATAATAGCCCGACCATCCATCCATAATTTGACCCATTTCTCAGTTTGACAGCTTCCCCATCAAACATAATCTGGGTTAAAGATCTTTTCCACACATGGTGCCTTGATAATTCCAAAAACAATCAATTGCTAAAGCCAAAATAATGCAGCCTTGCGTCAGCCATTGGAAACTTCTCGCAAACAAATTTCCATCAAAATGCGTTCTCAAAACAAATGTAAACTAAATTGATTAACTGTGATATTTTAGGTCTTAGTGACTATTGATTAGACGCACTCATAGATGTCTTGTGCAGTGTGATAACTGAGCAGGCTTAATCATTTTTGACACAAAGATTCACAAGTCTCATAGGCCAAATCCAATTAAGGTCGGATGCTTAATCCACAGCGGACACTTTCGACGGGAACGCAAGCACGCTCTCGCCGAGCCGCCATTTCAAATAACTACAAAGAAGTACAATCACACATTTGCAGCGGGTCATGTTCAGTGGGTCAAACTGGCCCGTTCATATCTTGATGATGAAAATAACACACGGCGGGTCAAAATGACCTGACAACACGGAAAAAGCAGGTTTAGGGATGGTATGATGAATCCGAACTGTTTTTATTGGCTATCTCGTTTTTCACAAAATGCCATTTGGGTGTGTTGGTGATCGCTAATTACAAACCTTCGATTGGCATCAAAATGAAAGTTTGGAAAAAAAAATCCACCTTTGACTTGCACCTCCGCGGTACACCTCATTAGTTGGGACCCCGACGGTCTCCAATGAGCCGCGGTGGTCGTCAGCGGCGACGGAGGCCTCCATCATCACACGCTCACTCACAGATGAATAAAAAAAAAAGTATGAGATGAACTTACCGTCCGTCATAGAGATGAACGATGAGCCGGGGTCGACATGACGGCACGCACACACACACACACACATGCACGCACACACACATACAACAAAAGGATGGACGCACCACTGCGTGACTGACAGGCGGACACCGAGTGTGTGTGAGTGTGTCGGTCGGTGTGTGCGAGTGACTAAAGTGTCGCTGCCCCCTTCCTTTCTTTCCCGGCTGATGCAAATCCCTGTTTGCAACAATCCCACATCCCCTCGCACCCTCCACCCAGCCACTGCGTCCCCTCACATGGTTCACTGGCATGTGCCCCCTCTCCATACCAGAACCCCCCCCCCCCCCCCCGTCCCATCCCACCACTGTTTTTCTCCTCTGTATCGGCCTTTGTCACCCTTTGTCTGTTTTTGAAGTTTATCTGGCTACCTGTCAGACCTCAACACACACGCACACACACACGCACACATACACACACACATTTTAAATGACATGTTCTGTTTTATTATTTTGTGATGCCTGTGATGTGTCATTGCATTCACTCCTGACACACTTGTTGCTCATATTTGGTTTTGGCTGCAAATTTGGGACCGTTGGCAAATTGACTCAGCATAGCCTCGGTGTGGACACTGGCGGCTACTGCATTCTGCCTCATCTTGTGTTTCGGTCATTGCTCAAACAGCAATTATTGATCCAAATGGAATAAAATGCGACTGCTAAAAATAAGATGTTCATATTACCTTTTGAATACAAAGAGTAAAATATAGCTAATCATGCAATTTGTAAAATTAATTAATTTGACATTTCATTTTACATAGCTTTAAATTGTGTTAGGCATTTTATAATTACATAAATTGCAAGTAATAATAAACTTATGCAATAGTAAATGAATACAATTTATATACATTACTAATATACATATATATATATATGTATATACCCATATGCAAAATCCACTTTTTTAGCTTTTATATACATTTTATTGTGCATTTGGGGTCTCCAGGATTGTAGAAAAGTTTAATCCAATCCCTCCAGGTGCGACAGAGATACTTTCATAATATATATATATATATTTTTAATTTATTTATTTATTTATTTATTATATTGGGGAATATTTTTTACTCCATTCAATTTTATTCATTTTTTATTACGTATTTCTAACTATTACGTCACATCCGTTGAGGCGGGACAAACCAAACTAGGTCCGCCATCTTAATTACTCATTACACCGTTCCTCAGCATCAGAACCTCAAAGAAGTTCCTGTTTTAATTTCATTTTTCAGGACGAAGTTCCCAAATCTGTGGGCAAAGTCTGTGCGAAAGATTTCGTTCTTTCAATCTATAAAAATGACGGACACAGTAAAGAGGTAAGCTTGAGACGGCACAAAATAATAAACTATTTCATTTCCATATTATTGTGTGTGTATAATGCCCTCGTCTTCATAGCATAGCAATTCTGCTGATTTTAGCACGGTGTGCTTTATATTTTCACTTCCTGTGGATGTATTTTGAGTAGTTGTTTCAAATGAATTGCATCGTATGTGCTGTTTTATTCTTGGGTAACACAATAATGTGTTAAATGCGATCATTAGCTTCTCGCTAACGCTATCGTTAGCGCTAACGCTAGCGCTAATGTTAGCGCTAATGCTAGCATTAGCTTTCTTCTTAACTTGACTGTGGTGCTTTTTTACAAGACGTGTTCATAAATATTGTGAGGGGATTGATTTTGCTACGTGTTATGTGTGTGGACAAATCAAAAAGTAAGTAAACTATGTCTGCTAGCAAAGTACAACTAAAAGTTGCTAGTAATGTAATTTCTAAAACATTTATACAGTTTATATAGTCATATCTAGAAATAAGACAAATGCTGTTAATTTGTCTCATTAAATCAGTAATAAGTTCACAAGCGATAACAAATTCAAAATTTTGATATATTTTTTTTTCCCAGTGTCAAATCGAATGTTTCAAGCTAATGACATGTAATTGTAGTCAAATATGAGTGAGGCGTCTTCTGGAAGATTGCTCAAATGTCCATGAAGTGCTTTGTTTGAGACACCACCACCACCCCTGCCCCCATGGTCCTGCCTCTGTCTGTTAGACTCAAAATCTGTCAATTAATTCTGTTTCTTCACAAGCCATCTAAGTCGAGAAATGCACAACAAGCATTTCTGCCCGCTAAAACTTGTTAATCCGGAGTCTGTGTGCGCTTTACCGTTGTCTTGTTAAGCAGTTAATGAGCATTTTTTTTTCTTTACAAATCTGATTCGTAACAACAAACAAACCGCTGAGTCATGAAAATGCGATTGCACTTCTGTTTCTCAAAGACTCATCGCCTGCTTAAAGTTCCCATTAGTTGCAATTTCCACGTGCTTCTTTTTGCTCCTCTCCCTCTTGTTCTATCTTTTAACCTCTTTATCTTGTAATCGTTTGTGTTTCCGGAGGAAAGCTTAGTGGCAAAAACAACAAGCCCTCCGGCGTGGTGAGCGAGGGTTCGGGACAAAAAGAGTGGGAGGCACACAGAGGAACTTACCTCATAGTCCACGGCATACCGCCATCCCTCCGGCGTCTGCACACACATTTATCTCGCCAATCATTTCATATCAATTTACACTCTAAAAACAGTTGGGTCAAAAATTACCCAATGATGGATCAAAAGGGTCAACTAGGGGTCAACTTTTTTTTATTGGCACAACTCCCACTTGTTTTGTATAACAAAGCCCCAAAATGTCATTGTTCAGTAATAAACATGTGTAACATCTGAAATTTTACAATACATGTATGTGCTTACCGCGCTTATCGCAATATCTTCACCAGCCATGTCGAGTCCCCCAAACTACATGTATGTTGTAGTACCGAGGCTGACCTGTGAGAGGCAGTAGCGCCATCCAGACTGCATATACAAATACAAAGAAGAATGAGAAGCAGTCGTAGACAAAATCATCTGTTATCATTGTATTTGTAGCTCTTTGCTGTTGCCATCTAGTGTCAGCTCAGTGCTACTGCACACATTGTATGATATTTCATGTTAGTTGACTGTACCCCGCTTATTTATTGTTCGATGCTACGATCCATATTAGCACATTTCAAACATTACAGAACTTCTGATTAAACCCGTTTAAATACAAGAGCGTGCCCAATGTGGCCCCAGGGCCATAGATTGCTCATCCTCGCCTTAGATTGACCCTTTAAATTTGCGGAATGGCTACCCCGCCGCCTGCTGTCAATGACAATCTGACCCAGTCACCTCTCAGCTTTTGTCCCCCGAGTGGATCTAAAGTTCAAGTAGGGTCATCAAACAGTAGCCAAGCAAATCTCAAGCTGTTTTTTGACGTACGGGGGGATGGACAGGATGTGAGGTGAGCGCCGCCGCGCCGGTGCTCGGCGGCGGTGAAGCGGCAAGGCGTCAGGGGGCCACAGGGTCTCCACTAACGCGGCCTGATCCCAGAGATACATGACCTAATCCGCGCTAACGCCAGCGCAAGCGTCAGGCTTACACGTCTCACCTCGCAAGGGGCCATCTCCCGCCCTCGTGCCCTGCATGAGCGGGCTCCTTCACTCTCTACACGTGCGCACACGCATGCACAAAACGGCCGCACAAATCATTCAACATTACATTTTTATTTTAAAAAAAATAAAAATACAGTACGTTTTTATTTTTAGCAAACTGCTAAATATGTCTTTTTGTCTCAAGAAAGTGTGACATCAAAAGTTTGTTGGTTTTTCGGACGTACTAGGAACTCAAAATATTTTCTGTTGTTTAGGAGATATGAATAGTTTATCCTCTTTTAAGGAAAGTTCTAAAGTTTGTTTTTGTTTTATGAGTTTTGTTTTTTTCCCCCCTCAGAAATTGCAAATTGAGTAGTTTATCTTTTGGGAAATTTCAACCTCAGTATCTTATTTATACATAAAAGGTTTGTCTTCCTTTAAGTTAAATCCAATATCAAAAATGATTTTCTTTTTCAGAAATTGCTAAATTAGCATCACCTGTTTTTTTTTTTTTTAACAAATATTGTTTGTCTTCTTTTTAGTAAAAAACTGCAAACTCAGTAGCTTCTCTTCTTTTGAAGAAATGGCAAAAATCTTCATATTAGGTAAGTGGCAACATATTTTGTACCAATCATTGTTTTTATTATATCCAAATTTCCAATGTCCAATACTGAAACAATTCCCTTTATTGTTTTTGGTTTTAATCGATTTTTTTTTCCAAGCCGGCCCAATGCTGCCTTGTTGATTGTTTATGAATGCGTTGTGAGTTGTCCACACAACTCTTATTGTCTTATTGTGAGTGGTATTATCAGGCTAGTCATGGGATTAGCGCTGATTGTCCCCCTTGAAACGGGTGTCGGATTAACAGATAGCAACGCCGTCTTCATAAACCGTCTGCAGTGAAGACATAAGCCGCCGAGGATATTAGCTCGCCCTCCTCGCGCCTTTGCCCGCCTCGGATCGATGAGTTCTCGCTCGCCGAGCTCCCGGTCCCATCGATTCATAAGCGCAAAGTGGCACCCCCTGCAGGTCAATCAATAGAAAAGTAAAACGGGCTATGATGTCACTTGCAATAATTGCCGGGTTGTCCTCGGTGCCAATAAATCAATATGTTGACAATCTCCAGCAGTCCTCGGCGTCACGCTGCTGGGTCTGCTCCAGGCTTACAGCGTAGACGCTGACACATACAAACAAACGTGAAGTATTATCTTAATCTGAAGGTATCGAAAAAAACACACGGATAAAGAGAGGTGGAAAATCAGGGGGTGCTGGTAGACAGTAGAGGAGGGGGAGGAGGAAGAGAGGGATGATGAGGGATTAAGGTGGTCGATACTCCCAGACTGAGAGATGACACTAAATCTGTTAATTCAACCCCCCCCCACCACTCTTCTGTCTTAAGCAAGTTTTTTCTACAATTTTTTGGGGAGTGGGGGGGGGGCAATTTCACATATTTTTATTACTCGACTTTAACAAACAGCATAAGAATGAGTTCCAATCGAATCCCACATCATGACCGTCCCATCCATTTGGCATTCAATAGCAAATGCTCACCATCCAAAGCATACCACACCATATCTATCATTCCATTTATTCAGTCATCAGTTAAAAATGCCATGATCCAAAGCACATAGTTTATTCGAAATCGATTTAGCCGTGATCAAAAGGAAATGGCGGATGGTGGAGTTGGAATGCAACTGGCTAGTTCTAAACACAGCCACGTTTTCTTTTTGCTGTAAGAGGGTGTGTGCACTTGTGCAACCACATCAGTTGTCTATTTTGACTTTCCTAGCTATCTTAAAGAAAGATCAGTGTACTGCTCTTTTGTATTATAATGACATCATGGTGCTCACAGCTGCCAGATCCTCCAGGGGACTCTACGCCGTCCCTGTTAAGGAGACGGTTCCCATGGCGACTGAGCCCAGCAGACCACTTGTGACCTTTTGCAGGCGTGATGGGAAAATGCGTTTCGAGTTGTCTGCTGGTGAGAATTTGTTTCTTTATGGATTTTAATAAAATAGTGAAGTTACTTTTTTTTCCACTTTGACAGGTGTTAGTTACTTTTGCCTTTATTTTTATTTTATGTTTTTATTTAAAAAAAATACATATGTTATTTATTTTTTTGCCAGAGCCTTTACAAAAAAACCAAATTAATTTGACCTGTAAGGCAAGCGGATCCATTTGTGTTCTAGCTCTACCCACTCATTCTCTATCCCCAGCTTCCTTCCCTCACGTTGCCTGGCAACCACTGAAGAAGGCTGATGATTAAGAGGAATATGCGTAGCTCAACCAAAAAAAAAAAAAAGAGAGAACAAGCGACAACCACAGTGAGTTTAAAAGTTCACGGCACGGTTCAGCCATTTTTCCCGCAGCTTGCTTGTAAACTTGTCAACGGCAATAAAAGCGCTAATGAGCCCATACATCCCCATGAAACTTGCTTCCAGAGAAAAGCTGTCAATTACCCAGCGAGAGCCTTACCTTTTATTTCATCAGCCGTACTGCCCGCATGAACAAATGTGCAATATCAAGTGCGGAACTTAAAGATTAATTATTGTGAGTGCTAATTTGCTCGCGTAACGATACCCTCATTTTTACCCCTTTATTGAAACCTTACCCAGGATCGAAGCCTTATTTTGGTTAGAAAATGTGCAATATTGCATCGCAAAGGATCCAATTAGACTTCCAGATGACTAGTGGAAAGTCAAATTAAAATGATGGATGGATAAATACTTCGACTATGATGTGGTGTGTGCGCACGTGTTGTCGTCAGGCTTGCTTTGGACTCATTACAGCAGAAAAGGAGAAAAGGTCAGGGCAACGGTTGCTAATAGCAACCAGGAAGGCTCCAGTTGTGTATGAATGTGTGTGTGTATGTGTGTCCAATGCCTGCCTCTGCCTATTTATAGTGATCAGTCGCCCCCTGCTGTTCCATATTCTCCAGCTTGTGGCGGGAAAAGCTGTCGCCATGCCAACCTAAGAAGGGTGGTGGGCGGCTTGGGAGGGGTGACATTATTTATGAGGCGTTTAAATAGCATCCACCTGCAAGGTCGATAATCAAAGCAACCGCGTTTTGCACACTACATGCTTGTGAGTGATTAGCTCCTCAAAGTGGACCATTGGCGGACTAATGACTGCTGATGTGGGACAGTTTGCACTTTAAGGAGCCACATGTACTCACACGTCTGTTTTGCCAGGGAAAAGTTTCCTAGAGCAAGTAAAAGAAGAATCGAAATAAAATAATGCATCAATAAATGATGAGTTTGTGGACGGAGAGCCTGACCTCAAGTCCATGACGGTTCCTTGGCAGCAGGTAAGACAGCAGGGTCGCAGATGTTCCTCTGGCTGCATGGATGAATGGGCACAACTAATAAGCACAAAATATTAAACGAGTAAAATATCAAAACTAGAAAAAATAGTCCGGCAAAAACAGTTTATCCATTACATTTTTTTATTCATACATTCGTTCATACATTGCGTTTATGGTTTATTGGGGGTGCTCATACATAATATTGATTTTTCTCTCTCTCTCTCTCTATAAAATATAATATCACCTTTCAGATATAAATCCTCAAGTCATGTTCAAGGCAGTCGGCTGTGTCGGTGGGCACTCCAGTTGTAGAAATCACATTCTGATAATATGACTAAAAAAAATGAAGATTTTACAAGTCACAAGTCAGATAAGAAGTTGAGGGCGGTCTTCTCAAGAAGCAAACACTGTTAAATAAGGGGAGCACGTGTGTGGGCTGTGACATCATCACACCAGCTCGCTGTGACCATGTGCTGAGTTGAAGCTGTCTGTGAAGACAAAAAAAATAAATCCGATTTTTATGTCAAACACATCCAGTTGTTTGAATCATTCAGCATAAATACAATCGTAATTTATACATAGCGAATTAATTTGCCGTGACGTTTTCAAATGGTGGAAATTTAACACTGGTACAACAATACAGGACAACCACCACACTGACAGCACACAGATATAAAAAGCAGACATGTACCAGACAAGTCCAGTGACTTATTTCTGTTTTGGGGCAGTCTAGGCTTTTTCTCTGGGGGTTTGCGATTGGGGGGCTTCTCAATGCCATTGGGGCTGTCCCTGTCCGTGCCTGAGTTGATGGAGGACATGGGTAGAGGAAGACATGGCGCAGCGTTAGCAAGATACAAAATGGTAGACTGACACTTAGACTCGTGGACCGCATCATGAGGCGATACCTGCGTCGCATGACATGGCTTTCCGGTTCCTTTGAGGCTTGATGGGTGCCTGAGGGCGCAATCCTTCTTCACCTGAGTGAGTGAAAGGAAAGGAAAATATTAACAAATCGACACGACCGTCACATTTATGTCTGACTGACGGTGTTGTTTTGTTTTCACGCACCTTGACTGGCAGCTCTGTCGGGCAGCCCGTGCGCATGTCTGCCGAACGGAGGGGGCAAAGGTGGAGGGGGCAAGCTTCTCTCCGGAGCCGGCTCTTTCAGGAAACTCACGTACGACGTCGCCTTTGGCTGTTTGAAGCCCATCGGCACAGAAAGTCAACTCGCAAAGTAATTAAGCGCAAGGATATTTGTCGTATACCTTTTCGGGAATCGGCGGAGGTTGAGTCTCCTGGTCTCTTCTTTTTTCCTGGTCCTTCTTGGCCGGTTCCCTCTGAACATCGTCATCTTCTTCTGCAGCAACAGAGCAAATTGTATTTTGTATTACCTCCAACATAGCAACACTCACAGGCATGAACTTTGACCCCTACAACTACCCTTACCAGGTAGTGTGTCTGAGCTCTCCACCCGATGCCTTTGCCGTAGTTTGGACAAATTGGGTTTGCTACTTTGCGGCGGGGGTTCAGGTTTGGGGGCCGCTCGCCCGCCGTAGCCGCTCCTCCACCCTTCCGGGCAAGAATCGGGACTGACCCGTCTTTCCCCCTGTGAGTCCACCTCGGCGCTCACTTCCTGTTTGGGCGAGGGCGTCCTGTCCGAGGGGTACGGCGGCAACGGCCTCGGAGTGAAATGATGTCTGTCGGGCTTCCAGACACTTCTGTCCGTCAACTGGGCATCCTGCTGCACGTCCGTCTGCTTGCCTTCCGACCACGAGCGGTCTATCTGCCTGCCGCCCAGCCGCTGTCTCTCCATCTTGCGATCAATCTGCCACTGCGTGTGTCTCTCCGCCGTCCACTGTCTGTCTATTTGTCGGTCCGGGTGTCTGTCGACGGTCCACGCCTCCCCCGGCCTCTCGTCCGAGCGCCGCCTCTCCACGTGCCGCTCGCCCGTCCTGGTGTCCAGCCATATGTCCTCGGCCTGCAGAACCTCGCTGGTCCTCTGCTTGTCGTCCGCCCAATACTTGTCGGCCTCTATCGGCGGATGATCGCCGGGCCCCGCATCTTTTTCGGAGCGCTATCGAAAACAAAAACAACTCGGAATAGTTTGAGAAATTACATCAAAGTCTTTGACCCGGTGGCATCAGTACCTCAGTGGGGGAGTAAAAGGGGTGTTTGCTTCCTGCCATCACTGAATACGGAATGCCCGGCATGGGTGGTGGCAGACTCAGAACCAGAGTATTCTTCCCATCGGGTCTATCTCCGGGAGACCCTGCTTTGGCCCTTGGGGGCTGGAGGAGTGTGTACACGTTCTCTGTGGCTGCCCTGAAGACAAAAAACACGAGCATCAAAAGTTAGTCAAACACAGAAATATAAAACGGCACTCGCCAGGAACTGCTGTAGGCCACAACTCACGCCCAGATTCTCACATTGAACTAACCGGACATTCCGACTCCAGCTACCTTGACAGGAATTCTACAGTTTGTCTTTACATTCTATTTCATTATTATTGTAAAATATAGTTTTACAACTCCGTGCTGGTATTATCTATTAAAAATGCAAAAGACATAATATGGACAGATATGGTTTCCTGTAGTCATTTTCCGGTAAAGAAAGTGTGATCTGCCGGCTGTCGTCGACATCTGTGTCCTGTGTACACCATAAGTTGCTTGGCATATTGAACAAGATGAGGCACATATTTTTCTGGGTCGTTTCGGGGATTCACAGCCTCCGAGTGTCCTCAAAAGAACCACGAAGATGCGTTTTGGAACACTGCAAAATGCGGAGCAGATGGTATTTTGGTGGCAGCGATGTAAAGCACGACATTAGCGGAATTTGTGTGAGGCGGGACTAATGGGCAAGTGAGAGGGGCTTTTGATACAGTTTGGTATACAAACCCCGATGGTGCCGTAGCAACGGCGTGCTCGCCGTAAAACTCGATGTCCGACTCCTGGTTGGTCTGGTTGCGGTTTCTACGGAAACCGAAGATGGCGAGCACGTTCCTTCTCTTCTTCCTCCTCAGTGAGTGCGTGTTGTGCAAAGAGGAGAGTTGACTGCGGGAGACGATGAAGGTCACAGTTGGCGTGTCAGACAAACTCGCTCCCGTCTGGCACAATTATACCTCGCGTCCTCTGTCAACTCTGTCGGGACCTTGTTGCATTCAACAGCCGCGTGTTTGCGGTTTCTCCTTCTGCTGTTTGACTGTTGCTAGGCAACACCTCTTCATATACACAATGGTTTATCTCTGTCAATACCTCTTGCTTTGTTGTTTTATAATCCAATGTAGAATGTCAATAAAATATTTGCACATTTTCTTGAGGCAAATTGGTGCATTCTGTTGATTTTGAAATAATAGAAAAGCATTGTGACTTTTTACATATTTTGAAGTGAGGCAGATTTGAAGTTATGTGCCAAAATGATTTTAACAACAGCAATAAGGAAGCACATACCTGTCTGGAAGGACTCTTTTAGTATAGAAATCTGGCAGACCATCATCCAGCGGGCTTATTCCTCCATTTTCACTACACTGCTGAACACAAAGAACATAACACAGAATGTGCTTAGGGGTTACTGCTTGTACTTCAAATCATGATTCCCCATTGGAATGAATGGAAATACTGTTTATCCGTTACAACCCCACATTCAAGTATAGGGTGTGCAAACCTTTGCCACCTCTGGGATTAAAGTATACTTCAAATGGCGAGATAGTAGGAGCGAAAAGCCCCTCACCGTCTCAGCCGGAAGGTATCCTCCTTTGTGCCTGCGCGGAGGTCTCGGGCGGACCCTGGTCACGTGGTGGAGGGGCAGACCCTGCGTGGGCAACTCAGACAGGCCCTCCCAGGAGGCTGAGCGGGACAGAGGTGTGGAATAGGACGGGATGGAAGGGGGCGGCGAGGAGCTGGAGTCGTCGCAGAGACCTGAGGGCGAAGAGAATATAAATGGGTGCGCATGAAATGTGAAAAGTGACCCTAGTTGAGAACGTCCAAACTCAGAAGAACCAAAAATCAACCTCTGACTGTGAGGCAGACTCGCCATCAATGCAGCCCATGTGTAAACAATCAACTGATGTTTTGATTGTTAATCTTCCCTATCATCAATCAGGGATATTTCCCGAAAGGTCCATTACGGCTCAGCCGCCGCTGAAGAAACCATAAAGTCATCTTTCAGACGGCAATACAGCAAAAAGGAAAAATGGGCTGATCAGAAAGTACTCTAATGGAGCCATTTGTGTCATTGCAGGGGGGATTGGAGGTCTGACGGGAAAAGAAGAGGTAGGGGCGGGATGTGTGGGACTACTCACTCAGCCTGGTGGAGACGGGTCGTATTCGTCTCGTTCTTGAGCTGCGCTTCTTAATGGCTATTGTGTCCTGGAAGGGAAGAAGATACTGAAAGACCGGAGACAGAAACATGACGTCAACACCCGAGAATACAAAGACAGTCCAGGGTAAAAAGAGTGCTTTGGTCAGTGGGAGTTTGAAAAGAACAAATCCTCTTTTAAAGGCTTTTTCTGTTGCAGCAAGGTTCTGCAGGAATTTAAACGGAGAGCTAAATATAGAATGTTGACAGATTGCAGCTGAGATCCTTCAGGGTGACGGATACAGAGATATTTGAGGTCTTTAAATTGTTAGCAAAGGCTTGCAGAGAAGTTTCTTATCAAAGTGAGGACAAAGGGGCTGAAGACGGAACCTTGAGGAACTCCCCTCAAGACAACAATAGTAATAAACGAACCGACACATAATTGGGTGGGCATGAAAACAGGCTGCACAAAGAAGTCTCGATGTCTGAAACGGAACAGGAAGTCAGCCGCTTTGCTTTTGCTGGGTGAAACTCAGATCTTAGACCCGGTGACACGGAACTAGATCCCTGCGGTTCTCCTCACAGCGTACCCTCACTTACTATACTGGTGCCGAGCTCCTCCTCAGTGATGTCCAGAGAGTCTCTGTGTCTGTTGAACCTCCAGCCAGTCCCGTCTTCGCACGAGCCATCCCAGCGTTTCAGATGAGACACCTGCCGGGTCTGGGACAGGGAGTCCACTTCAAGGATGGACATTTGACCGCTCAAGGCACACGTGAATGTCGACAACGTCGGATTTACCAGCGTCTTGTGGGTGGCGTAGAGTTCCTGCAGGATTTGGTCCACGATGGAGTTGGTGAGATAAGATACCACGGACAGCTTGACTTCTCTACGGAAGGAAAATCGATTTCTTTAAACTACATACCCGGCTGGGGAAAGAAAATAGAAAATCAGTAGTTTGCCCGAATCACGGAAGAGTTACTCTAAGGCTCGGTGGACGTCCTGCGCTGCTCTTTCCATCAGGGCGGTGCGAATGGTGGCGCGAGGTACGGACACGCGGTCCGAGACGGACGAGAGCGGCGGGGACAGTCGCTCCGCCGCGGCGGACGACAGAGGACAGAGCTCACGGCAGAGCGACACCATTGAATCAACGATCACCTGTGCAAGAGCAGCCTTCCGTCACCTAAGGAACACTTATGGCCTGAATCGGAATTGGGCGCTTGGACGAGCAATGCAAACAACCTGAAGCTCTTTGTCGGCGGCTTTGGCAAGCTCGCCAGCCAGTGAGTCCAAACGTTGTCGCACCGGCCCGTCCACGGATAGCACGTGCGCCAGCTCGCACAGGGAAGGGTACAGCTTGGAGTGTGCAAAAACAAAACATGCTTTCAGCTTTACTGCCCCGCACTTGAAGAGTTGAGTGGCTCACCGCGCGGGAATTCCTGGCCTCCTTTAGCACTTGCTTGGCCGCTTGAATATCCTCCGCTTCACCGACGCCTCGTAGCAGGCACACCTGCTGCTGAACGCGTGCACATAGACGCTCCATCACCTTGGAAACGGAAAAAATGTTTCACATGAGATCGAGGCCACCGGCTGTCAAAACAGCAGCGCTACCTGCTCTGCGGTGCTGGTGACGAGGCCTTGATGCAGCCGGAGAGCCTGACGCTGGGAGAACCGCTGAGTCTGGTTGTTCCTTACCAGAGCTCGCTGGATCTATGCAGGAAGTCAAGATTTCTCCACCAAGCCCAAAAACAACACCACCACGCTGCACCTACCTTGGTCAGTGCCTGCTCTGTCCTCTCGGGGGCGCTACGGTATGCCTGACTGATGTCGCTCAGGGGGAGAGGCATGTACTGCAGGGTGAAATTACTTAAGAAGAGGAGAGAAAACGTGGCAGTGAGTTGGACACTTTTGCTAACCACTTTTCCACGGCTGCCTCCATATTTGAGGGTGAGCTCAGTTCAGTATGGCCACTGGACAAGCCCATCCCATAATAACCCCTCATGAGAGCGAGTGAGTAATACCCTCTTCAACCATGTCCTACTTGGCCTGAAGAGACGGCTGAACATTTTAAGATAGCCACGAGGAAAACATCAATTCGCCAAGCTCGTGTTGCCATTTTCAACGACGTTGGCACTGCAGGTCTTACAGAGCAAACTACATCTGACGGGATAACGCCTTACGAAAATGCGGGTGAACAACTACATACTCGTTTTCCCAGATGATGATAATAATAAAATTATAATATTAATAAAATAATAGTAAAAAAATGCTATTATTATCAATAATTAATTATGTAAATAAATAATAAATATAAATAATTATAATAAAAATAATAATAGTAATAATGACAATAATAATAACAATGACAATAATAATAATAACAATAATAACCTCAAAAGACAATCTTATGCTCTTACTGTTCGAGTGCTCTGGCCACGTCAAGAAATCCTGCTGCGGAGGTACTGTTGCGATCCCATGTCACGCTCCTGCAGTGAGCACATGGGTGAACGTTTGCCGACAAATTTTCCACCCCATCTAACCGCTACCTGTAACCACCTCCGACCTTCCCAAAACCACAAGCTTACCGAAGCGTGGTGTTAATCTGCAGGGCTTTGCTCAGCATCTTGGCGCCAATGTCGTCCATGTTGTTGCCGCTCAGATCCACCTTCCTCAGGCAGGTGTTGCTCCCCAGGGCGTTGACCAGAACCGTACCCCGGGAACGGAGGCGCGAGTCGGTCAGCGACAAGGTCTGCAGGGCCTGGAGAGAGACAAAGGAAGCGTGTTTCCATGTGGTTTGATACACTGGACGTATGAATTATTGATTATACATGCATGTGAAGATGGTGGAACACAAGGCAAACAGGGAGACAGAAATAATTCATGTTTCTGGGAAACGTAGTGTGAACAGGATTTCTCTTTCACTCTCGAGCTGTAGTGAAGTCTGTAGAAGAGCATTTGGATAGATCATCCTGTCCTCACTCACACATTCCTCTTCTTGTATGAGCTGCACCAACTTCTGCAGGACTTCGTCCAAAACCCTGCGGATGTAAAGACGTGAAGACAGACAGAATGAGCCGAGGATAATTATCGTAATTTAGCTGCAGCTGCATAGCGGGTGAGAAGCCGACGGCGTCTGAAAAGTGAACTAGAGTCAACAGAGCTGTTGATTCCAGCTGGCACATGCCGTGTTTGAGATTTTTTTTTTCTTTGAGCCGCAAATAACTACAATAAAAGCGTGACGCGGATCACCTGTTTTTGATGTTGAAGTTCTTGCCGAGATGAAGGTGTTTCAGCGAGTGGTGTCGGGAAAGGGCGGGCAGAACCGTGAGCAAGTCGGCATCCAAACCTGTCGACACGAGAACATCTCAAAAGTCGCCCCGGGGACAATCTTGACAAAACCAGACAAGGTCAAAGCAGGATGGGAAGGGCAGGGTACAATATGTCACCCTGTGTCACCGTACCGTTGTCTGAGATGTCCAGAGTGGCGATGGAAAAGACTCTGGGGAAGAGCTCCTGCAGGACGGCAGCGCCGGCACATCGAAGCTGGAGGATGGTAAGAAAAGGCAAACAAGCTCAAGATTGCAGAAGAACCGTCGTATTCTGGATCTGTTCTCACCTCACAGCCACTGATGTCCAGATGAAGGTCACTGATATGAGGGTTGGAGGTTAAGCCCAATAGCAGAGCCCTGTTGACCCAGACAATTGTTCTTTGCAAGTTTTAGAAGCTCAAGTGAGAACAAGTGTTAGGGAAAATGGAGGGGGGTACCTGAAGACGTCAGGGGGGAGTTTCATGGCGGCCAGGCTGACGTGGGTGAGGCTGAAGGCGGAGCTGAAGAACTGACGGAACAACGGCAGCGTGTCCTTCCCTTTTCTGCTAGGTATATATATATATAAAAAAACAGTAAGAGTAGGGAAAGAGAAAGCAAGATGGATGAGATGAGGCGAGAGTGGCCACATAGACAAGCGTCGACGCTCTTGAAATGCTGAGCGCAGAGTACGGTCATCGCATACAAAAGAAAGCGATGACTGATGGCCCCACTTAAGTATTCATACACAATGAGAGCTCTCAAATCCATCCGTGAAGCGCAAACAGTGAGTTCTGCCAAAAAATACTACACAGCCGGAGAGTTTAATTCATTCTACGACCAAGATCGCCACTCGGCTTTCTCATATTAGAAACCAAATCGTGTTTCCCCTTTGAAATGAACTAAAGTGGCATTAATCCGTTCCAGACGCTCAAAATATCTTGGTTTACATTTGAAATGAAGAATAATAACACTGTTTAGAATTCTAAAATGTAAATGTGGTGTAATTAAGACAATTTGGAGGCCAGGTTCTAGCCCTTTGCACAGGACTGACCTGTTTGAGAAGGAATTTTTAGAAAGATTGAGAAAGGAGAGATCAGCGCAACAGCCCCTCAGTAGAGCCCCGAATAGCTGCCGGGCACAGAGTGGAAAGGGTTAAATCCGAGCAAAGGAAGGACACGCAGCTTTGGACGGTTGAAGCCTTACTGAGTCCACAGAGCAATCTGTACCCGACAGATCCAGATGCACCAGGCAGTTGGGCTGCGACAAGAACAGATACAAGCTCTGCAAAGACAGAAAGAAGAGACGTCAAGGAGAAATGGCTCCATTTAAGAAAATGCATGGGGCTTCCTGACCGAGGCGTCGTCCCCGGACAGGACGCCGGGGTTCTTGCTCAGGTCCAGGTGCAGAAGCGAGTTGGAGTATTTGTCACTGGAGTTGAGCGCCATAGAAAGCGACACCACGCCTAGATGGAGAAAAGGTGAATTGGTCGAACGTTATATGAATTTTAGAACGAATCAAAAATGGCGGGGAAATCCGACAACCTTTTGAGGTGAGCGAGGTCTTGGAGAGGTTGAGGAGACGCAGACCCTTGCTGAGGTGGCACATTTGCTGGATCAGACTGGCCACGCCTGTATAAATGTTACAAAAGTGGCAATATATTCCGACAAAACAAGTCAAGAGTGAAATAGCGAGTCGTTTCTGAACATTTGAACATCGCCTCCTGTTCAGCCAAGTCGCTCTCACATTAACACTAGCAGTCACAGTCACACGCCGGCGACCAAGGCATCCATGCGTGGTGGCAGTCGACTCATCAGGAGCAATTAGCGCTTGGGCGTCTCGCTAACGGTCACTTAGACACGGGCGCTAGAGCCTCTGCAGACGTGTCACCACCCTTAAAATTAACTTCCAGTGGAGACACCCGTGGCTTGTCAAATGTCCGTGAAAATTGGAGGATGGTTGGACTGAGAGTATGTGGCTGGTTATTCTTAGAGTGTAATGGCCGCTTATCTCCACCTTGGTTGTCCAGAGAGTTATGGGCCAGGTTGAGCGAGTGGATGACAGCGGTGGGGTTCTCCGAGAGAGCGGCCGACATCTTCTGTGGGAAGTCTCTGCAACACAGCAAATGAAATGCTGGAAATTGTTGAAAAGTTCTTTCTGCTTCATATTCAAGGCTCAACCCAAGATCACTTTAAGAATTTTCCACTTGAGTCGAACCCTCGTTCAGGTGTAAAATCGTGTTTTTTTTGGTGCTTACGATTTCAACCCGACATTCTCCAGCGTGATCTCTTCAAGGCTGGATGATTTGCTGACCGTGTGGAGGACCTGCTCGGTCACCTCCGAGCCCTGAACCCAATTAAGCATATGAAAACGTAAGCTTCCCGCTTGACAACAAAACAACGCAGGCACGGATTAATTTTCACTTGCCAAGCGCAGGTCTTTGCAGTACAGCTTAGTGAACCACGTGTTGTACGCCACTGATGCGACAATCACCGCCAGATCCCTGCAGGGCAGTGTGACCATCAGAATTTATTTGTAAGCTAGCATGTTTTTGTATATGTTTGTTGTTGCATCATCTGACCTGCTTTCAAGGTGGCTAAAGTCCAGCAGGTTAAACTCACGGTTGTCCTGGGAGTGGTAGATGGTGTCCACGTCCTAGAGGACACAGATAAAGTCACAAAAAGTCAACAAAAGTGCAAACTAGCTAGAAAATCCAGACAGTCTTAGATAAATTTAGCCAAGCAAAGTCCCAAGTTCTAAAATCGGCGACGTGACTCGACTCCCCCACCTTTCATATTACTCATCGGTCTGTTGGCACGGTGAAACATTTCAAAACGCTTCCTTACCCACTGCACTTCCTCCTTGCAGCTGATGCCATTATAGTCGCACAGCGCGGCGTACGTTTCTGAAAATCCTCCTGTGGGGTGGAACAGACATCAGCGAGTCTTTCTTTGATCGTGTGTGTGTGTGTGTAAATAAAGAACACCTAGGAAACTAATCGTGTGAAAGAGAACTTGCTCATTTTCTTTACCGCAGGCCCGCTGAGTTTCCACCGACGTCTCCGAGCTAGGCGAATACTTCCTGCTACCCTCGGAGAGATCGCTATCGGAGTGACAGATGGAAGGTCTGCGGAGGTCAAGACATCGCAAAAGATGGAAATGTCTGGGTCATGTGCTTATCAAGTCGTCCAGTTGTGAGCTGGTGAGTCTTACGCAAACACTGAGTTGTTGAAAATCCGTGAGAGCGCATGATTGATGTGGCTGACCACGTGGTTGAGATGGTCACGTGACTCGAACCTCAGGCAGCAGGTTGACTTGTCGGTGTCGATAATGACCTGGGACAAGATCAGTTAATCAAGAACTAAACCGTGACTCGTGAACAGCAACTCACCTGGTGGTCTGGGTGTGAATTCAAAGCTCGGATCTCCAAGAAGTTAAACGTGGTTTCAACCTGTCGTCAAACAATGGTTGAGAGAAGATTCCGACTTAAGCCGGAAATGTATGTCTCGGTACCTTGGCGGGAATCTTGGGCGCCAGGAAGTAGAGACGCCAGGTCGCCAGCACCTGAGGAGAGACGAATCATATCGACGCCATTTTGTTGTTGCTGAAAACAGTCGAGGGAGTTTTAATGGTTATGACAGGACGGAAAACAATAATCTGCACGCTATACAAGACAGTTAAGGATGAGACTCATCTATTGCTTTCTTTCCGTGTTCTTGTATTGATCCGACTAAAAGCCCTTCCATGTTCGGTAGACGACTTTGTTCAGTCAGGGGGGAAAAAAAAGATGGTTCCACTCACATTCTCACATTTCTGCACAAAGTGGCCTTGGGCTCGACAAGCCGCCACAACTTTCTTACCGCGTTTACATTAGCGCTTCAGGGGAAGACGTTATGTCTTTAGCATTTGAGTCGTAAGATGTGTTCGGCTAGATTGCGACAAAACGTATAATAAACCTTGCGGTGCCTTGAGACTCGAGTTGAATTCATTCGACTGTGTTCACACCTACAACGGCGCAAACGGCCCTTTTTTCACTGCGCTCGTCAGCAAAAATACCAAGAGATTTAAAACGCCACTTGATTATGCTTTGTGTTACTTGTACTGGGCACAAAAATAGACATCAAATTAGACTTGTTTGAGCTGTCACAAATAAAACAAAAAAAAAGTGGCCCTAAAATGTCAAAAAGACTTCTGTACATATCAAAAAAGGTACAAGGCATACCTTTGAGTACACTACCAGTCAGATCCTTTCTTGACTAACAAAGCTAGCATTTGCTATCTAGCGAGCTAATTTGCAGCCTAATCACTCGTTAGCGCCAAGATGGCTATTTCTACCTTCCCAGCTCTTTTTGAGCACAGAAAATGGAGCACACATCCGTTCTTGACAACTGAAAAAGTCAGGTAGCATCTCGAGGTTAGTTTTTGGCAGGTTGATGCGTTCAACCAGCAGCAAAGAGCACTGCCCTCTGCTACTCCTGCTCGCATTTTCTGCCCCGTCGCTCCCAATCATTTACTTCATACACTCCGAAGGCCCGACTAAAACACTCCCTGGAGACCAAAGAGTCTCCTCGTGTTTCCTTCATTACAGAGGAAAAACAGGAGCTGTATGCTTTCACACGGACGCTTCTGAACAAAACAAGAATAACAAGCGGATTGTCACTTTGCTATTAAATATTGAAAGAATGGCCAGAGCTTTTAAAAGTAAATCAATCCTGTGTCGTTGAGAAGTCTCCGGAAAGATTCCGACACATTTGTAAGATGCTCTCTTAAGTTATTTTTCTGAAAATTAATCGACTCATTCACTGCCATTGACGGCCATAGACGTCAAAGATCCATTTTAGCTGGGCTGACAGTGAAAGAGTTAAAAAAAAAAAAAAAATATATATATATATATATATATATATATATATATATAAATTCCACAAGGTCACTTGTGTGTAAAGGTGATGAATTCAATCAATTGTCTTCATTTTCTGTGTACTCAAACCCTCATGTTCATGTTTTCAAAATATGGCGGTTCTGACACAAACAGCAACAACACTTAGCGTGAGCACACGATTGCGAAAGCCACCACCTGACGCTTTCTTATGTGGCGAGGAAGGACTCCGAGCCGCTTCCAAACATTCCGGATAGATATTCCGAGTCGATAAACCCCGACCGTATCGCATTACAGTAATGAGTCGGCAGTCGGAGGCATAGTTAAGAGTAAACGGATGTGAAGTGCGCTGACGCAGCAGGAGGAACGTCATTACCGCTGCCGCCACGACAACACAACTGAAGTCTTCTCAAGTCTTCAATCGTCTCCAAAGTCTTTCATGCGTCAGAGCGCGAAACACACCTCGTAACCTCCGGTACATTTCCACACATCTGACTTTGCACTCCCACCCAATGTTCTTGTGGATTACCAACATGACACAGTGCATTTCAAAAAAACAACAACCCTAAACCGGCGTGACTGATCAAAATCGGTATTTAAGTCGATGAGTTGGGGCTACGTAACGAACGACGGCTTCCCTGTTCAAAGATAAATGGAGAGAGGTGTTACGGAGAGAGAGTTTTGAAAGGATTGCGCGGTAATCAAACGCTGCACATGTAAAAGAAAAAAAAAATCTTTAACTGCCTGCTCTTGCCACGCGATGAATCATGAACACATCCACAGAGCAGCAGAAGCTGCCAAAAGCCAGACCGATTCTGAGCAGGATAAAAGCTCATGGGCCTTGCGGGGTTTGCAGGAAGGGCAACTGAGGATATTGTAAATCATAAAAACATATCTCCATCTTAATCCTTCACATGAGTCAAGCCTTCATCCTTTCTATCCATTCCAAGTTCATAGCGGGCGAGCTGATTGGCCCAGATCGAATCCAGATAAATTGGCACTAAACAAAAACGAGATCTTGCATCTCTGCCCTATATTCTCAGATGAAAGTGCCCTGGAATCAAACGCCGTGGACTGCTCAGCCCCCCTACCGCTTAACCAGCGGCATCTGAGGAACCCGCCCTGCTATCCTAAGCTTTCTTCTGTGTGGTGAACAAAATCCCTTTTCTCACCGCGCTGTGCTGTTCCCTACGATTGGGGCTGCCATTGGAAAATAATTTGTGAAATACCCGAGTAGTCTTCAAATTTACCAGAATCCGGTCCTCGGTTTTACCACTCTTGGTGTCGAGCTTAATCCCGCAAATGAACTTGATGGTTGATTTCTCGATGATCTTCTTGATGCTGTCTGTGGATGAAAGAGACAAAAAGATGTCAGTGATGTCAGTAAATGAAGTTTTTAGATTGTGGGCCCAAAAAGTAGTTTGGATTGGCACCCCCCTGTAATACAAAGGGGAGGGGTGAGCAGTGTGACACAGAACCACCCCCTCAAAAGTAAATTCAGATGTTCCAGACAGAAGTATTCAACTGAGAGCGATGACCTTGTGCCAGCCTACAGGAAGGCTCAGCGCCCCCCCTACCCCCACTCCGGCGCAGCCCGCCCCCTTTTGCCAGGAGGGTGTTTTGAATGAAGTGATGCTTGATTCAATCATCACAGTGCGACTCTAAGAGCCATTAGGAGTAATTAACACAGCAGCAGCCAATGTGTTACAAGGATTCCAAAATTTAGAAAAGAGCATGGAGATGCATGGAACATCTGCCTTCGAGCACCCCTCCCTCCCTTTTTCACGCACTGGATGGCAGAAAAGAAAATCCCACTTAAACGGCTTCCAATCAGCTGGAAATCTAATCAATTGTTTTCATATTATCTTACGCTCCCCCCTGCCCTTTTAAAAGCCAATTTTTAGTCCGTGTAGAGGTCCTTGAATGTTCTGCTGAATGTTCTCCCGCTGCATGCATCTGCACATGCATGCAAACAAGATGTCACACGTAGCAAACTGCGTGTTCGGAGGAAAGGAGAGGAGAAAAGAGAAGGGGGCGCGGACGACATGCCCGATTGAGCCCGCAGTGAGTCGGAGGAGGGCGGGGGATGGTTTGGGACGCAGAACCACAAGAAGACCCACCTGTGATGTCCTTGTTCACACTAGCAAAGCCAAAAACGGTGATCTCTCTAGCGGCCATGACTGCAGCGGCTGGCTGCCCTGCTCCTGCTCCCTGTTCCTGCTCCTTCTCTTTTGTCTTCCTCCTCTGATGGACGCCCTTTTGTTATTCTTCCTCAGTCACAGACAAAAACAATGGTCGCACTTGCAGGCATTCCTGCAGCGCGTACGAGGTTCCCGGAAGAAAACCTATGGATTATGGGAGAATGGATGTGAAAGGAGGGAGGGAGGGAGGAGGGGAGGAGGGGTGAGGGAGGGGTTACCTGCAGAGGATTTGAGAGTTAAAGGGAGAGTTTGCAGTAAAAAAAAAATCAAAATAAGCCCCATAAATATGAATCAAGTATGATTATGTAAGCATAAATGCACACTATTTGGTTTAATGTGTTTATGGAATAGACGCCTCACACTACTGATGTTCTGGGTTCGATTCTCATCTTCAATCTTTTTTTTTTGTGTGTAGTCCGGCTTCCTCTCATTACCCCAAACCATGCATGTACGTTTTAAGTGCTCTAGCTCTTAGTTAAAGAAAGTTTGAAAGTAGTTTAGGGAATTTGCCCCCCCCCCCCCCTTTATCTGACACTCCTCCTGTTTACAAATTGTCACAGGAAGGAAATGTCTCCACCAAGATGACCATCACTATCTTCTGTGACTGGCCTCTTTCATTGCCTTTTGCTTTATTACAGCACTGAGATATTTTCCAGAAGACTGGAAATATATATATTTATCATCAAATAATAATTTTTCGTTTTGTGAGAAAGATCTCAAAGCTTGGGGTGGAATGAACATCATCCTAATCTCCTCATTGCTGGGTGAGTACATCAATAGATGCCAATTCAACTTTTATTTTATTTTCAAGTCTCTTAGTGCAGTGGTCCCCAACCTGTTTTGCACCACCGACCGGTTACGTGTCAGAAATATTTCCGCGGACCGGCCTTTATATAAATAAAATACATTTATATGAATAAATAATACAATTATGATAAATATATAAATACGATGAACGGGACGGAGGTACAGTGGGAGCTCTCCTGGATGGAGATGTCCAACCTGCTCTATCCGTGCAAATGAAGTGGGGGTGGGGGTAGTGGTACATATACAGAGAGAATACACAATTGTGCGTTTGTAGTTTGTTGTGTAGTTTTTACTTCAGCCTTCAAGCAAGGTATTGCCAATACACGTCTGTGTGCGTTCATGTTTATGAGAGAAGAAAATACAAGTCCATCCACATTCCAGGCGCTCCCATGAGGACGACTAGCCAGCGTGAAAGATTCATTGAGTGTGAGGCTGTTGTGTTACAGCACATGTGTAAAAAGGCTCACAAGATCATGACAACTCTGTGTGTCTATGTGACTGGTCCGGACTTGTCAAGCACTGCAAAGCTTAAAGCAATTTGCAGGGCTGTCACAACACTTGGGGATTCATTCTTTTGTATCACCGTTATTTTAACTTCTTTTTTTTTATTTTTTTTTATTTATTGGTGGATCCTGTGTGTGAGGTTTTGTTTTTGTTATTTCAGGTGTAGCGGCACTCGTACTCCTCGTTGCAGCTTCTAAAGGTAAGGTCACCGGCATAATTGACTTCAATTAAAATTGCATGATGGTTTATTACTGGGAAGGTGAGGTGGAGCTAAGGAGGGAGACACATTTAAGCACATCCAGTTACAGCTCTACTCTGCATTGTGCATCGCTCAGTCCCGAGGACATCATTCAGCAGCATCAATCAAACTTCCAACCCAGATGACTCGCGAGTCAGCGTGACCGTGTGGCCGCCAGGGACGAAGGTCTTCCTCGGGGAGTGTGTGCTGCTGCGATGTACGGTGGAGTCCAACTCCACTTTGGCGTGGACTTACCGCTGGTTCAGAAATGAGCCTCGCCCCACCCGGATGGGGAAGGACCCCCGGCATCTGCTTTCTGGGGGTAGCTACTCCATCACCGCCGTGGCGAGGGAGGACGCCGGCAGGTACTGGTGCCAGGCCGAGTGTTCCGATACTAACACCACCAAGGCGCTCCTAAGCGGTCCGGTTTCACTGAGTGTGTCAGGTGAGGAAAGGTTTGTTTGGTAGAACCGGCGGATTTTTTTCTTGTGGAAGGGGCATTGGGTGGGCAAATATATCATGGGGTCTGCAAAACAAAACTTTTACAAACTCAAAAAATTATTTGGAAAATGCTAGTTAACATTCAATATGTTGCCCGTGTGGATGTGAGGAAATTTTGACAAAAATTCTAAAAATAAATCAGTAAATGCCCCAAAGTCAATTATCCTGCCTGGCACCTGGGGTGAGGGGGGGCATGTCTAATTTGAATATAATAATGTATGTACTTTTTTGTGTGCTTCAGAGTTGCCCCCACCCTCACTGACTCTGACCCCCAGCTCCAGGCACATGTTCGCTGGCGAGACCTTTACCTTGCACTGTCCCGAGAATCTGACCAACTCCACAGCTTGGGTCCTGAGGCAAACCTCAACCAGCCACTTCATAAGAACCGCAGACTCCAAGACCGGTGCATGCTTCTCACCAGGCAGTGTAGTCAACCCAGGCAGATCCAGCACCTGTTTGGTCTCGACTACGAAGGGCCAAAGTGGGCTGTACTGGTGCGACGGCGCCGAAGGCCGCAGCAATGCCGTTCACATCACCGCCACCTGTGAGTCTTCAGAAAGATGTCAACGCAGCATCATGTCATTTTTCTTTTCTGACTTTTATATTGTCCGACAGCCGGTCCGGTCATCATGAGGACCCCCGCCTTCTCCGTACCACAAGGGGGTAGCGTGGTCTTAGCATGTCGCTATCAGAAATCCAACCACACAAAGACGACCTTCTTCAGGAACGGCATTGAAATGTTCACATCCAGTTCCCTCAGTCCAACCGCGGAAATGAAATTAACCATTCAGAATGTGAGCGAGGCGCACGAAGGCTTTTACAAATGTGCGTCAGAGGACGGAACGCTGGAGAGCCCACAGAGCTGGTTGTCCGTAACAAGTAAGACATCATCGCTGCTGGATCTTCTCTCGTTGTTCAGTGTTGACGTTTTCTATTTGTTTTAGGCGACTTCTTATCTACGGATGTGTCAGCCGCCTCCACCTCTAGTAACTCATTTTGTTTTAAGCCTGAATTATAAACATGCAGACCTTGAAATGAATCTAATCGTCACATCACTCAGGAAAACAAACATGACTGATTCTTTGAACAGGCTCCTGGACGTGGCTCGCTGTTTCATGCATTCTTATGATCCTCATCCCGCTTGCTATCTTGCTAATTCATCACTTCAGGTCAGTAGCATATTAAAAAAATATTTTATTATACAGTGGGTCCTCGGTCATAATAATGTATGTCTATAAAAAAAAAAAAACATGGCCTATTTTATGATTCTTGTGTAGGTACAAGATGCTTTACACGCGCAGCTGCTGGACGGGTTCTGGCGAGGAGACTCCCGCCTCCGTCCTTCCCGCCACCAAACAGGACGTGACGGAGGTACAGTGGGATCTTTCCTGGATGGAAATGTCCAACCTGCTCTATCCGGGCAAATGAAGTGAAGGACTTGGCAGACAGAAGGCAACAAACTCGTTTTTTCCTGTTATTCTTCTAACTGTCAGATTGTTTTGGCATTGAGTATTTTTCCTTGTTCAAATAAAGTTTGAGCTTTTATCGGCAATTGCAGTGGGTTAATATACAGTATAGAGTTCAACCTTTAAATCAGATTTGCTGGATGAGAAATATTTCAGATATGCAGAATAGAGGCCCTCGAGGACTGGAGTTTGACACTTCAGATGTAGATAGTGTATAGTTGTTCATTTCAGGCTCTCAGTAAAGGCTTGGTAGGGATATTGAAAAAGTCATTGAATGACAAAATGTTGGTCTTTGGGTATAAAATGTTTTTGACATACTTTCATCATTTTGAGATCTGTACCTTTAAAGTGAAACGTACTGGCTGAAACCAGTTAGACTGCTTTGTCTTTTTTTGGCAAAACTGATTCCTTTCTTAAACCCGCCCACTAATCATCACTGAGGAACGGTGCGTGACGGAAGAATTCAGTCTGCTGAAGTCAGTCTTGTAACAGGTACAAGAATTTTCTTTCAAAGAGTTCTGGCGAAGAAGCGTGAAATCAGGAGATAACTAACAGGAACCAGGGGGAGTTGATTTATTTGGCTTTGGGACCATTTGAAACCCCCCACCCCACCCCAGAATGGCAAACCCAGAAGGTAAGTTGACTCTCTTCCCTGCAATGAATATGAATTTGTCAGTAAGGTGTTCATTTTTTATTTGGGGTTTTTATTGTGAAGGTTGCATGTGCAAAATAAAAATAATAAATAAAAAAGAAACTTTATTTGCCCAGGTCTTATAACTTTTCCTTTGTTTGGTGGTGTTGGGCGTTAACATTCAAAAGAACTCCAACCGTCAAACCAGAAAGACCTGACTAAAGAGAAAGACTTGTTGATTACAGGGACAAGGAAGCCAAAGAACATTGGTTGTCAACCTGTAAAACTGGAAAAACACTCTGAACTTTGGAGTGAATCAAATATATTTTTTTTGTATTAGAGACCTTATTCTCTGTTTAGAAATGTTTGAGGGACACAATAAGGGGGTTAGAAAAATATATCCAAATACGCCAGCGACTGTTTCATTTCAGGTAAATTTCCGTTGTTTGCACAAACAGCAACTGAAAGTGTTGAATTCAGTGGATGTATAATTAGCTTTTCACTTGCAACTGAAACCAGTAGGGAGAGGTTGGCATGAAAAAAATAAATAGCTGCTTAACCTCGAGTTCAGCTTTTTTTAATTTTATTTTTTATATATAACTCTGCTTTGTTGTGTACTTTTTGCTTTCCAGAGCTAAACGAGATGCCTGAGCGAAGACTAGTCATAATCGGTGCTCGACGGGAGGGCAAAAGCTCAGCAGCAAACACAATACTGACAAAACAACGCTTCGAATGTTCTCGAACTCAAACACAACAGGCCGAAGCCAGGCACGGAGTTGTGGAAGGCCGCAACCTGGTGTTGGTCGACACTCCGGGATGGAAGCGCTCGCCTTCCCTCAACGAGATTCCAGAGAGAGACAAGCAACAATTTAAGCTATATGCCTCCAAGTGCCAACCGGGACCGCACGCCTTCCTCCTTGTGGTCCCTACAGATGCCAGCTTCTCCCATAAAGAGAAAAAGGCCGTGCTAGACTACATGAAGCTGCTGGGGAATCGGGTGTGGAGCTACACCATGGTCCTGTTCACCTTCGGAGACTACCTGGGCAACAAGACCATCGAGCAGCACATTGAGAGCGAGGGTGCGGCACTCACCTGGCTGATAGGAAAATGTAATGACAGATACCACGTGCTCAACAACAAGGACAAGAGCAACTTATCTCAGGTCACTGAATTGTTGGAGAAGATCGACGAAATGGTACGTGAGAATAACAACGGCTTCTACATGCTGGACAGCAGCGTCTTCCATGCTATTCAGAAGAGGGACGAAGTGGCGAAGAAGGCCCAACAGCGATTCAGGCAGGCTTTGAAGCAACAAGAGGAACTGAATAAGAAAATTTCAAGTAAGTATAGCAAGAGCTACTCTACCACCTGGTTATGGCCTTCCTCAAGTCAGCAACTTTTTGACAACAATATCTTATTGTTGTTTTTTCCTCCCCCCTGAAAATTTTAGAAATGAAGCCCATCCAGAAACTTCAGATTATTCTCCTGGGCAGCCATGGTGTTGGCAAAACCTCCGTGATGAACACCATCCTGGGTATCAAAGAACAAGAAGACGAGACAACGGTGCTTTCTCAGCTTCACGAGGGCAGGGTGGGCAAGATGGAAATAGCAGTTGTGGACACGCCCGGTTGGCGGAAAGGCTCCCTCGCGCGTGACACGCCAGAAATGATCAAGGATGAGGTTGTGCATAGCCTGCTCAAGTGCCGCCCTGGACCCGATGTCGTCTTGCTGGTGATCGATGCAGATGCTTCGTTCAACCGCAGGCACCTGGAAGCAGCCACCACACACGTTGAGCTGTTAGGGTTGAACGTGTGGAAACACACCATGGTGGTGTTCACCCGAGGAGACTGGCTGGGCTCACGCAGCATCGAAGAATACATTGAGGGTGAAGGCAAATCTCTGCAGTATCTGCTGGAAATATGCGGGAACAGATATCACGTCCTGGACAACATGAACGAATACGACGGCGCTCAGGTTGACAAGCTGCTGGAGAAAATCCTTCAGACGCTGGCAGGGAATGATGGGCAACATTTTGCACCCAAGAATGAGATGTTGAATGCCCTGAAAGAGAACGAAAAAAAAGTGCAACTCGCTGTTGGTCGGAGAACTCAACTCAAGGCCACCAGAGGAGTAAAAGGTACTTGTCCCAATGTCTCGCATGTTTAGAATTTGCGTTTTTGGCGCCCCAAACCTTGTTGGCTCTGGGAGCCCGTTTGTAACCTGAAATGTTCATAAATCAAGACAGTGTGTCCCCTTGAATTGAATGGGAACACAATGAATCTGTTCCACTCATACATTTATGATCTTGGGATTTTTTTTTTTTGCCACACAGGTCCTACCAAAAAGTTGCACGAGATAAAAATCTTGATACTTGGTGAAAGAAAGTCCGGAAAGACAACAGCAGCCAATTTGATCCTGCGAGATAAAGTCTTTCCTACGCAAGCAAATGACGGGTGTATGGCAAAGCAGGCACCGGTCGCCGACAGGCAGGTCACAGTGGTCGACACCCCTGGCTGGGCAGCAGAGGAGTCCGAGTGCACTCGGGAACAGGACCGAGAAATAGTCAGCGGTCTGACCCTGAGTCCTCAAGGGGTCGACGCTGTTCTGATTGTGTTGTCCTTGGATTTGAAGTTCAGGGAGGCCAATCATGACGCCCTGGTGGATCACATCACGCTCTTTGGCGACAAAATCTGGAACCACACAATGGTTCTGTTCACAAACGAAGACACTCTGGCAGACAAATCCTTGGAGGAGTATATCGAGAAAGAAGGCCAAGCACTGCGACGGTTGGTCGACAAATGTGGGAACAATTACCACTGTCTGAACATCTTAGAGACACGCGATGATACCCAGCTCGTCCAGCTGTTTAGGAAGATAGAGGACCTGTCAGCAAAGAACCAGGGCCGCCTCTTCTGTCCCAACATGGACGACATCTACCGTAGTATTGACGAAAAGTTCCAGAAGAGGAATCGTGCTGTTCGTAATATGGTGGTGCAGGCGTTCACAAGCCAAAGGCTGGAGCTGTTGAGAGAGCACAAGACGAAGCTGGAGAAGCTACATGATAACATAAAGGAGATTGTTCCCTCTTCATTGGCACCGAGTAAGTCCTATTAAATTCTCATCTTGATCATCTAATATTCTTTGCGTTTCACGTTTGCTCTTCTTAAAGGCAAGGCCAAGAAGAAATCTGTTCTGTCAGATATTGAAGCGCAGATTGATGAGCTGAGTAGGAACATTATGAAGTTAAACAAGTCAACGAACAGCATGGACTTCTTGATCCCTACCTGTACGTAAACGTGTCTTGTTGTGTGGATGTTACTGTTACCGTACTGTGCAATAATAGCAAAGTTAGCATACCGACTGTTAGCATTTCATTTGTGTCAGTGATGCCTATTAATATGTGAATTGTATTCATTTGCAGTGAGTCAATCGACACCAGAAGTGGATAAAGTTCTGGACTGGATGTCTAAACATCAACGCAACACCGATGATTATAACTCGACGCTCAACATGTCAGAGTCATCAGCATACGGATCCCTGCCTGTTTTTCCACCGGGTGACTGAGCTGCATTATGTCGTCGGTGTGCCAATCAGGGAAAGGCCTCATACAATCCCAGAACGGGCTTCTTTGGGGTCGCGGGGTCGCGGGCGTACTGGAGCCTATCCCGGCCGTCATCGGGCAGTAGGCAGGGGACATCCTCGACCGGCTGCCAGCCAATCGCAATTTTTTAATGTTTATGTTTCGTTTATTTATTTTGTAGGCCAATTGAGTGATTTTGAGTTTTGTTTTTATGTTTATATTTCGTTTATTTATTTTGTGCTGGACTACAGATAGAACTGTACTTTTCTGCTAAATCTGGTGTAAGGATCGCTTCATGGCTTGTCATACTAAAAAATGTATGTGCACAATGAAAAAATAAAATCAATAATTTCCTATACTCGAGATAAAAAGTTGGCAAATTGTTGCCGTCATTTTTATTTCACGTTTCATCTGTGCTTGTTGATAGAAAAGTGCAGAACATGCAGAATAGCAGCCCGCGAGGACTGGACTTTGATACCTCAGATGTTGATAGTGTATGGTTTGATCATTTCAGGCTCATAGTAAAGGCTTGGTAGGGATATTGAAAAAGTCATTGAATGACACAATTTGGTCATCACATTTTTTTTGGGCACGAATGACATACTTGATCATTTTGAGATCTGTACCATTAGAGTGAAACCTACTGGCTGAAAGCAGTTTGACTTTGTCCTTCTTGGCAGAACTCTGATTGCTTTCTTAAGCCCGCCCACGAATCCTCACTCAGGAACGGTGCGTGACGGAAGGCAGTCTGCTGAAGTCAATCTTGTAACAGGTACAAGACTTTTCTTTCAAAGCGTTCTGGCGAAGAAGCCTAAAATCAGGAGAAAACTATCAGGAACCAGGGGGAGGTGATTTATTTGGCTTTGGGACCATTTGAAACCCCCCACCCCACCCCAGAATGGCAAACCCAGAAGGTAAGTTGAAATAAACATAAATTTGTCAATAAGGTGTTCATTTTTCATTTTGGGTTTTTACTGTGAAGGTTGCATGTGCAAAATAAAAAAATAATAATAATAAAAAAAAAAACTTAATTTTCCAAGGTCTTGTAACTTTTGTTAGGTGGTGATGGGCTCTTGCAGTTTTTCTTTTGTTTGGTGGTGCTGGGTGTTAACATTCGAAAGAAATGCAACCAAAAACCAAAATGACCTGACTAAAGTGAAAGACTTGTTGATTACAGGGACAAGGAAGTCCTGGCCCAAAGAACCTTTGTTGACAACCTTTAAAACTGGAAAAACACTCTGAACTTTGTAGTGGATCAAATATATTTTTTTGTACTAGAGACCTCATTCTCTGTTTAGAAATGTTTGAGGGACACAATAAGGCAGTTGGAAAAATATATCCAAATACCCCAGCGACTGTTAGGGTTTACAGATTATCTTGATGATATGATTATGTTGGGATGTAACGTGTAATGATTAACCTGTCCTGTCTTAACAACAGTAGTAGAACAAAGTGCTAAGGTCTTTTGAACTGATTGACTAGCTGCAGAGGAAGTAATCAAAGTTGTTTTGTTTACACAATGTCGTAAAAGACCCCCTGCTCTGCTTTGGTCAGCAGGCCAGGGGCATCAACCCCATCCTGTCCACTCTCACCCCCACTCTTTCTCTCAATAAAAATGCTCCTGCAAGAGGCCAGAGTCAGACCTCATTTGATCATCGCTGTACGCACAGCGACGAATGACTCTCCACCTGCAGGTGTTTCAAAGGGCATACTGTCTCCTGTGTGGTTCTTGCAAAATAAGTTAGAGTGAGCGCCACCCTAACAGCGACAGTTTCATTTTAGGTCAATTTCCATTGTTTGCGCAAACAGCAACTGAAAGTGTTGAATTCAGTGGATTCAGGAAAAAAATAAATAGATGCTTCACCTGGAGTTCAGCTTTTTTTTTGTTGTGTTTGTTATATATATATATAACTCTGCTTCGTTGTGTACTTTTTGCCTTCCAGAGATAAACGAGATGCCTGAGCGAAGACTAGTCATAATTGGTGCTCGACGGGAGGGCAAAAGCTCAGCAGCAAACACAATACTGACAAAACCACGCTTCGAATCTTCTCGAACTCAAACACTACAGGCCGAAGCCAGACACGAAATCGTGCAAGGCCGCAACCTGGTGCTGGTCGACACTCCGGGATGGAAGCGCTCGCCTTCCCTCACCGAGATTCCAGAGAGAGACAAGCAACAATTTAAGCTATATGCCTCCAAGTGCCAACCGGGACCGCACGCCTTCCTCCTTGTGGTCCCTACAGATGCCAGCTTCTCCCATAAAGAGAAAAAGGCCGTGCTAGACTACATGAAGCTGCTTGGGAATCGGGTGTGGAGCTACACCATGGTCCTGTTCACCTTCGGAGACTACCTGGGCAACAAGACCATCGAGCAGCACATTGAGAGCGAGGGTGCGGCACTCACCTGGCTGATAGGAAAATGTAATGACAGATACCACGTGCTCAACAACAAGGACGAGAGCAACTTATCTCAGGTCATTCAATTGTTGGAGAAGATCGACGACATGGTACGTGAGAACAACGACGGCTACTACATGCTGGACAACAGCGCCTTCCATGCTATTCTGAAGAGGGACGAAGTGAAGCAGAAGGCCCAACAGCGATTCAGGCAGGCTTTGAAGCAACAAGAGGAACTGAATAAGATTGTTTCAGGTAAGTATAGCAAGAGCTACTCCACCACCTTGAATGGCCTTCTTCAAGTCAGCAACTTTTTGACGACAATATCTTGTTGCTGTTTTTTCCTCCCCCCTGAAAGATTTAAAAATGAATTCCATCCAGAAACTTCAGATTATTCTCCTGGGCAGCCGTGGTGTTGGCAAAACCTCCGTGATAAACACCATCTTGGGTATCAGCGAACCAGAAGACGAAACAACGGTGCTTTCTCAGCTTCACGAGGGCAGGGTGGGCAGGATGGAAATAGCAGTTGTGGACACGCCCGGTTGGCGGAAAGGCTCCCCCGCGCGTGACACACCAGAAATGATCAAGGATGAGGTTGTGCATAGCCTGCTCAAGTGCCGCCCTGGGCCCGATGTCTTCTTGCTGGTGATCGATGCAGATACTTCGTTCAACCGCTGGCACCTGAAAGCAGCCACCACTCACGTTGAGCTGTTTGGGAAGAACGTGTGGAAACACACCATGGTGGTGTTCACCCGAGGAGACTCACGCCGCATTGAAGAATACATTGAGTATGAAGCCAAATCTCTGCAGTATCTGCTGGAAATATGCGGGAACAGATATCACGTCCTGGACAACACGAACGAATACGACGGCGCTCAGGTTGACAAGCTGCTGGAGAAAATCATTCAGACGCTGGCAGGGAATGGTGGGCAACATTTTGCACCCAACCAGGAGATGTTGGATGCCCTGAGAGAGAAGGAAAAAAAAGTGCAACTCGCTGTCCAACGGAGAACTCAACTCAAGGCCACCAGAGGAGTGAAAGGTACTTGTCCCAATGTCTTGCATGTTTAGAATTTGCGTTTTTGGTGCCCCAAACCTTGTTGGCTCTGGGAGCCCGTTGGTAACCTGAAATGTTCATAAATCAAGACAGTGTGTCCCCTTGAACTGAATGGGAACGCAATGAATCGCTTCCACTCATACATTTCTGATCTTGAGATTTTTTTTTTTTTGCCACACAGGTCCTACCAAAAAGTTGCATGAGATAAAAATCTTGATACTTGGTGAAAAGAAGTCCGGAAAGACAACAGCAGCAAATTTGATCTTGCGAGATAAAGTCTTCCCTACACAAACAAATCACGGGTGTATGGCCAGGCAGGCAACGGTCGCCGACAGGCAGGTCACAGTGGTCGACACCCCTGGCTGGGCAGCAGAGGAGTCCCAGTGCACCCGGGAACAGGACCGAGAAATAGTCAGCGGTCTGACCCTGAGTCCTCAGGGCGTCGACGCTGTTCTGATTGTATTGTCCTTGGATTTGAAGTTCATGAAGGCCAATCAGGACGCCCTGGTGGATCACATCACGCTCTTTGGCGACAAAATCTGGAGCCACACAATGGTTCTGTTCACAAATGAGGACACTCTGGCAGACAAATCCTTGGAGGAGTATATCGAGAAAGAAGACCAAGCACTGCGACAGTTGGTCGACAAATGTGGAAACAATTACCACTGTCTGAACATCTTAGAGACACGCGATGATACCCAGCTCGTCCAGCTGTTTAAGAAGATAGAGGACATGTCAGCAAAGAACCAGGGCCGCCTCTTCTGTCCCAACATGGACGACATCTACCGTAGTATTGACGAAAAGTTCCAGAAGAGGAATCGTGCTGTTCGTAATATGGTGGTGCAGGCGTTCACAAGCCAAAGGCTGGAGCTGTTGAGAGAGCACAAGACGAAGCTGGAGAAGCTACATGATAACATCAAGGAGATTGTTCCCTCTCCATTGGCACCGAGTAAGTACTATTAAATTCTCATCTTGATCATCTAATATTCTTTGCGTTTCACCTTTGTGCTTCTTAAAGCCAAGGCCAAGACGATATCTGTTCTGTCAGATATTGAAGAGCAGATTGATGAGCTGAGTCGGAACATCATGAAGTTAAACAAGTCAACGAACAGCATGGACGTCTTGCGCCCTACTTGTACGTATACATGTCTCGTTGTGTGGATGTTACTGTTCTGTGGTTAGCATTTGAGCAATTACCGTACTGTGCAATAGCAAAGTTAGCATACCGACTGTTAGCATTTCATTTGTGTCAGTGATGCCTATTAAAATGTGAATTGTATTCATTTGCAGTGAGTCAATCGATACCAGAAATGGATAAAGTTCTGGAATGGATGTCTAAACTTCAAGGCAACACTGATGATTATAACTCGATGCTCAACATGTCAGAGTCATCAGGATACAGATCGGTGCCTGATTTTCCACTGGATGACTGAGCTGCATTATGTCGTCGGTGTGCCAATCAGGGAAAAGGCTTCCTCATACAATCCCAGAATGGGCTTCTTTGGTTAATTGAAAATTCTAAATTGTCTGTAAGTGTGAAACCGTTTTTAAATGGTTGTGTAATTACATTTGCTCTGATTTCTGTCTTGTTTCCATTCCGGATGAATGGGGTCGCGGGGTCGCGGGCGTACTGGAGCCTATCCCAGCCGTCATCGGGCAGTAGGCAGGTGACATCCTCAACCGGCTGCCAGCCAATCGCAATTTTTTAATGTTTAAGTTTCGTTTATTTATTTTGTAGGCCGATTGAGTGATTTTGAGTTTTGTTTTTATGTTTACATTTTGTTTATTTATTTTGTGCTGGACTACAGATAGAACTGTAATTTTCTGCTAAATCTGGTGTAAGGATTGCTTCATGGCTTGTCATACTAAAAAATGTATGTGCACAATGAAAAACTAAAATAAATAATTTCCTATACTCGAGATAAAAAGTTGGCAAATTGTTACCGTTGTGTTTATTTCACGTTTCATCTGTGCTTGTTGATAGAAACTATCTTTCTTATATTTGGTCCTCGAGGGCCGCTATCCTGCATGTTTGAGACGTTTCCCTCCTCCAACATACCTGATTTGACCCATTGTTATCAGGCCCCTTTGGATCTTGGTGATGAGTTCAACATTTAAATCAGATTTGCTGGATGAGAAATATTTCAAACATGCAGAATAGCAGCCCTCGAGGACTGGACTTTGACACCTCAGTAGATAGTGTATGGTTTGGTCATTTCAGGCTCATAGTAAAGGCTTGGTAGGGATATTGAAAAAGTCATTGAATGACAAAATGTTGGTCTTTGGGTAGAAAATGTTTTTGACATACTTGATCATTTTGAGATCTGTACCTTTAAAGTGAAACGTACTGGCTGAAACCAGTTTGACTGCTTTGTCCTTCTTGGCAAAACTGATTCCTTTCTTAAACCCGCCCACTAATCATCACTGAGGAACGGTGCGTGACGGAAGAATTCAGTCTGCTGAAGTCAGTCTTGTAACAGGTACAAGACTTTTCTTTTAAAGCGTTCTGGCGAAGAAGCGTAAAATCAGGAGAAAACTATCAGGAACCAGGGGGAGTTGATTTATTAGGCTTTGGGACCATTTGAAACCCCCCACCCCACCCCAAAATGGCAAACCCAGAAGGTAAGTTGACTTTCTTCCATGCAATAAACATAAATTTGTCAATAAGGTGTTCATTTTTTATTTTGGGTTTTTACTGTGAAGGTTGCATGTGCAAAATAAAAAAAAGAAATCAAAAAGAAACCTTATTTGTCTTGTAACTTTTCTTTTGTTTGGTAGTGTTGGGCGTTAACATTCAAAAGAACTCCAACCGTCAAACCAGAAAGACCTGACTAAAGAGAAAGACTTGTTGATTACAGGGACAAGGAAGTCCTGGCCCAAAGAACATTTGTTGTCAACCTGTAAAACTGGAAAAACACTCTGAACTATGGAGTGGATCAAATGTATTTTTTTGTACTAGAGACCACATTCTCTGTTTAGAAATATTTAAGGGACACAATGAAGCGGTTGGAAAAATATTTCCAAATACGCCAGCGACAGTTTCATTTCGGGTCAATTTCCATTGTTTGGACGAACAGCAACTGAAAGTGTTGAATTCAGTGGATGTATAATTAGCATTGTTTCACTTGCAACTGAAACCAGTAGGGAAAAATAAATAGCTGCTTAACCTGGAGTCCAGCTTTTTTTAATTTTTTTTTTACATATAACTCTGCTTCGTTGTGCACTTTTTGTTTTCCAGAGCTAAACGAGATGCCTGAGCGAAGACTAGTCATAATCGGTGCTCGACGGGAGGGCAAAAGCTCAGCAGCAAACACAATACTGACAAAACGACGCTTCGAATCTTCTCGAACTCAAACACAACAGGCCGAAGCCAGGCACGGAGTTGTGGAAGGACGCAACCTGGTGTTGGTCGACACTCCGGGATGGAAGCGCTCGCCTTCCCTCAACGAGATTCCAGAGAGAGACAAGCAACAATTTAAGCTATATGCCTCCAAGTGCCAACCGGGACCGCACGCCTTCCTCCTTGTGGTCCCTACAGATACCAGCTTCTCCCAGAAGGAGAAAAAGGCTGTGCTAGACTACATGAAGCTGCTGGGGAATCGGGTGTGGAGCTTCACCATGGTCCTGTTCACCTTCGGAGACTACCTGGGCAACAAGACCATCGAGCAGCACATTGAGAGCGAGGGTGCGGCACTCACCTGGTTGATAAGAAAATGTAACGACAGATACCACGTGCTCAACAACAAGGACAAGAGCAACTTATCTCAGGTCATTGAATTGTTGGAGAAGATCGACGACATGGTACGTGAGAATAACGACAGCTACTACATGCTGGACAAGAGAGTCTCCCATGCTATTCAGAAGAGGGACGAAGTGGCGAAGAAGGCCCAACAGCGATTCAGGCAGGCTTTGAAGCAACAAGAGGAACTGAATAAGATTGTTTCAGGTAAGTAGAGCAAGAGCTACTCCACCTTGTTATGGCCTTCTTCAAGTCAGCAACATTTTGACGACAATATTTGTTGTTTTTTCCTCCCCCCCCTGAAAAATTTAGAAATGAAGCCCATCCAGAAACTTCAGATTATTCTCCTGGGCAGCCGTGCTGTTGGCAAAACCTCCGTAATGAACACCATCTTGGGTATCAGCGAACCAGAAGACGAAACAACGGTGCTTTCTCAGCTTCATGAGGGCAGGGTGGGCAGGATGGAAATAGCAGTTGTGGACACGCCCGGTTGGCGGAAAGGCTCCCCCGCGCGTGACACGCCGGAAATGACCAAGGATGAGGTTGTGCATAGCCTGCTCAAGTGCCGCCCTGGGCCCGATGTCTTCTTGCTGGTGATCGATGCAGATGCTTCGTTCAACCGCTGGCACCTGAAAGCAGCCACCACTCACGTTGAGCTGTTTGGGAAGAACGTGTGGAAACACACCATGGTGGTGTTCACCCGAGGAGACTGGCTGGGCTCACGCCGCATCGAAGAATACATTGAGGATGAAGGCAAATCTCTGCAGTATCTGCTGGAAATATGCGGGAACAGATATCACGTCCTGGACAACATGAACAAATACGACGGCGCTCAGGTTGACAAGCTGCTGGAGAAAATCATTCAGACGCTGGCAGGGAATGGTGGGCAACATTTTGCACCCGAGCAGGAGCAGTTGGATGCCATGAGCGAGAAGGAAAAAAAAGTGCAACTCGCTGTCCAACGGAGAACTGAACTCAAGGCCAACAGAGGAGTGAAAGGTACTTGTCCCAATGTCCTGCATGTTTAGACTTTGCGTTTTTGGTGCCCCAAACCTTGTTGGCTCTGGGAGCCCGTTGATAACCTGAAATGTTCATGAATCAAGACAGTGTGTCCCCTTGAACTGAATGGAAACGCAATGAATCTGTTCCACTCATACATTTCTGATCTTGGCATTTTATATTTTCTTTGCCACACAGGTCCTACCAGAAAGTTGCACAAGATAAAAATCTTGATACTTGGTGAAAAAAAGTCCGGAAAGACAACAGCAGCAAATTTGATCCTGCGAGATAAAGTCTTCCCTACACAAGCAAATCACGGGTGTATGGCCAGGCAGGCACCGGTCGCCGACAGGCAGGTCACAGTGGTCGACACCCCTGGCTGGGCAGCAGAGGAGTCCCGGTGCACCCGGGAACAGGACCGAGAAATAGTCAGCGGTCTGACCCTGAGTCCTCAGGGGTTCGACGCTGTTCTGATTGTGTGGCCCTTGGATTTGAAGTTCAGGGAGGCCGATCATGACGCCCTGGTGGATCACCTCACGCTCTTTGGCGACAAAATCTGGAACCACACAATGGTTCTCTTCACAAACGAGGACACTCTGGCAGACAAATCGTTGGAGGAGTATATCGAGAAAGAAGACCAAGCACTGCGACAGTTGGTAGACAAATGTGGAAACAATTACCACTGTCTAAACATCTTAGAGACACGCGATGATACCCAGCTCGTCCAGCTCTTTAAGAAGATAGAGGACATGTCAGCAAAGAACCAGGGCCGCCTCTTCTGTCCCAACATGGACGACATCTACCGTAGTATTGACAAAAAGTTCCTGAAGAGGAAATTTAATTTTCTTAATATGAGGGTGCAGACGTTGACAAGCCAAAGGCTGGAGCTGTTGAGAGACCACAAGACAAAGCTGGAGGAGCTACATGATAACATCAAGGAGATTGTTCCCTCTCTAAATGGACCGCGTAAGTACTATCAAATTCTTATCCTGATCATCTAATATTCTTTGCGTTTCACGTTTGCTCTTCTTAAAGCCAAGGCCAAGACAACATCTGTTCTGTCAGATATTGAAGAGCAGATTCACGAGCTGGGTAGGAACATCATGAAGTTAAACAAGTCAACGAACAGCATGGACATGCCCCTTAATTGTACGTATACATGTCTCGTTGAGTGGATGTTACTGTTCTGTGGTTAGCATTTGAGAAATTACCGTACTGTGCAATAACATACCGACTTTTAGCATTTCATTTGTGTCAGTGATGCTTATTAAAATGTGAATTGTATTTGTTTGCAGTGAGTCAATCGACACCAGAAATTGATGATGTTCTGGAATGGATGCGTGAACTTCAAGACAACACCGATGAAGATTGTGACTTGATGCTCAACATGTCAGAGTCATCAGGATACAGATCGCCGGCTGTTTTTGCGCTGGATGACTGAGCTGCATTATGTCGTCGGTGTGCCAATCAGGGAAAAGGCTTCCTCACACAATCCCAAAACTTGCTTCTTAGGTTAATTGAATATTCTAAATTGACTTTAAGTGTGAAAGTGTTTGTAAATGGTTTGCTCTGACTTCTGTCTTGTTTCCATTCTGGAAGAATGGTCAACAGAGTGACCCTAACTCTAGTAAAGAACAATGCCAACAATTCTTGGTATTCACTGAAACCCTGAATGACCACGGTTGGTATTTAAATTGAATTTGTAGGGATGTTAACATTGTCCTCACACTGTAGACTAATTTTAATTGGCTTCTTACACCATCCTTGCAGTGTATGTTTTAATATATATATATATATATTTTATCTGTGATGCATTTTATTGTATATATTATGCATCGGATTTTGTTGTGTAGGCCAATTGAGGGATTTTGTTTTTGTTTATATTTCGTTTATTTATTTCGTGCTGGACTACAGATAGAAATGTACTTTTCTGCTAAATCTGGTGTAAGGATCGATTCATGTCTTGTCATACTAAAAACGGTATGTGCACAATGAAAAAATAAAATCAATTTCCTATACTCGAGATAAAAAGTTGGCAAATTGTTGCTGTCGTGTTTATCTCACGTTTCATCTGTTTGTTGATAGAAAATATCTTCCTTATATTTTTTTCAGTATAGAGTCAGCGTCCTGCCACGAACAGCCAAATTGTGTGTAGAATTGACACTAACTAAAAAAAGTTAGCAATTGCCACTGAATAGCAGCAAAGTACCTCTTTTAAAAATAATTATTTGGCCTGAATAAAAGAAGCTCTTCAACTTCGGTTAATCATAGTTGCTTGGAACCAAGATGCCACTAGATGACGCGTAAAATTGCATTTTTATATTTCACATGTCTTAGTACAGCAACTAATGTTCCTCCCAAAAAACTGCCAATACACTTTCTCGTCCCACTTTCCACCGGAAATTTGATACAGGATTGACGTTGAAATATATTTTTGGGTATTATAAAGTGTTTGTTTTACTTGAGCAGGTCGAGTATTACAATTGATCATTCATCCCCTCCACTAGAGGGCAGCAAAGTACTGTGAAAGGCGTGGCTGTGACGTCATTTTTATGAGACGGAAGTAAGCAATACATCGCCGATGACTCTCATAAAACATATTTCTTTTTAAAATATTCACAAGACGACAAGCTAAAGACAAGGTGCGTATTTGTGTGGCTTACCTAATTTGACGTCTCACTGTTTTACAATTCATCTAAACAGCATTCTGTTTTTAGTTGGTGTGCTGATAATTTTTGTGAATGATCTGCCTAATGTTCACTGGGAGGCAAACTCAAATTGATAAATCAAATCATTCACTTTGTTAATTGTGTCACATTACACAGATGCGCAGGTCGACTTGTAATTCCGTTCTAATGTCGCCTTTACGTGTGCTCGATACATGTAACAGTTTTAAATATCTGTCTTTATATGGCATTGCATACAGATACTGGCAAAGTCTTCTTCTTAAACCGTAAAAGATGGTGAGTGATACATCTTTATGTCAATGCCTCCTCTTTTTTATTTGCATATAACGTATGTAGACTTTTTTAAATAAGTCCCACCCAATAAATGAATAAGTGTGACATCCTTTCTTATCCATTTCATTGTTGACAGCACGGTCGAGTGAAGATAAAATCCACCGCCCAGCAAGAGGAGGAGAAAAAAAAGGAACGGGAGAAGAAATTGAAGATATACACGACAACACGAGATGCCTGTTTTACCAAGGTGCTTGTTTGTTATGGAACTTGTGTCTTGTACAAATCCGAAATATATCATGGAAATGTTTACATAAATGTTTAATGGAGCTTTTGTCTTTTTATAGTGTGGGTCTGGAATTTATCACGGGCAATACTAAACCAATATGCTAAAATGTTGTCATGGCAGAGGAAGGACGGCATTTGCGATGAAGAAGCCATCCAATTGACCCAGCAGCTGCTATCATCAAACCCCGATTTTGCAACCCTTTGGAATTACAGAAGGGAGATCCTCATGCACCAGGAGACCATCAAGTGAGTTTATCCACCATTGTCTATGCCCCGTGAGGTGATTTAACATATTTGATTGACTTGTGCTTTCAGGGACGAGAGTGAAGTGCAAAAGATGTACCAGGCTGAGCTGTCTTTTCTAGAGTCTTGCCTGAAAGTCAACCCAAAGTCATACGGAAGCTGGCACCACCGAAGCTGGGTCTCGGAACGGGCGCCTCAAATGGACTGGGCCCGAGAGTTGAGCCTGTGCGACCGCTGCCTCGGCCTGGATGACCGCAACTGTGAGTGACAGAAGATCCTTTTACGCTTGCAGGATTTCTCCTGGCTCAAATTCAAGCAGAGGTGGTCCTATTCGGATTAATTCGCACTCCTCTTGGGGAGGGTCCGAAAAAAAAATCTGTCGGTCACCGAAAATAGGACAACATAAATAAGATGTTGGGTTATCGTGGAATTTTTGTAGTTTCAGTGCTGTCTTGAAATTTACTGAGTGAAGAGCCCTGCGCTTGTCCGCACTCATCATGCCCACGTTTGGCTGTTTCCGCCAGTTCACTGCTGGGATTACCGCCGGATGGTTGTGAAGAAATCCGCCGTCCCCGTTGGAAAGGAGTTGGAGTTCACCGATCGTCTCATCGGTTCCAACTTTTCCAACTACTCCAGCTGGCATTACCGCAGTACCCTGTTGCCGCTGCTGCACCCGCAATCTCCCGAATCGGCCCCCCCTCCGGACTCCTCGCCGCAGTCGCACTCCCATCGCGTCTGTGAGGAGCAATTGCTCAAAGGTATACCCGCTGCAGACGGTATTACACAGCACCCACCCACAGGGGGCAGTCTGAGTCTATAAATTGAGTGATGTCGCAACAGAATGTTGCTGACTAATATTTTTCCACCCACACAATTCAAAATGAGTAAGCGCGGATTTATTCTGTGGCGAACAAACGATGCATGTCATTAAAGAAAGTGACGGGGACCGTAATGCCCTACTGTAATTCTCCACTATTCGCACCACTGGAGCAAGGCCAAAAGAGAACAAGTCTAAAGTAATTGACTCCCCCGCCTCGTGTTTATAATTGACGGTATTAAGAGTTTATACGAGAAGTTGAGTGAGAAAAAAAAGGAAAGATGGGCCATTTTGGAAGTCTTCCATTTTAATAAAGTAAAAACACTCCAATTAGTAAGATTACCGTATTTTCCGCCCTATAAGGCGCACCTAAAAACCTAAAATTTTCTCAAAAACCAACAGTGCGCCTTATAGTCCGGTGCGCCTTATATATGGACCAAATTCCTAAATTTAAACTGGCCAGAATAATTGTGTCATGAAATCAATCATAAGTGGCCCACTGAAGACTATGAATCATCAATCAAAAAGACTATGGATCATTATTTTATGATTATAAAGTAATTTGTTCCGTCTGAAGTTGAAATAAAAAAGATAAAATGGAGAATGATTTGATTTGGATTAAAAATCTGACATGATGCATTAATGGTGCGCCTTATAGTCCGGTGCGCCTTATATAAGGATAAAGTTTTAAAATGGGCCATCCATTGAAGGTGCGCCTTATAGTCCGGTGCGCCTTATAGGCCGGAAAATACGGTAGTTGAATTATTAGTAAAATTATAATTTTTTAAAAAATTGACATGTTGATATTTTTAATGCGACTTTGCAATCATTTCAGTGTTTTCTTCACCCCCTTTTTCAGAATATGAGCTTGTGCAGAACGCTTTCTTCACCGACCCCAACGACCAGAGTGCTTGGTTCTACTATCGCTGGCTGCTTGGCAGAGGTGTGTTTAAGTGCGTGTTTAAAATGCGCTCGTGTGTGTATGTTTAGCACAGTCCAATATTGTCTTCTAACTCAGTGACGGGCCCACCTTGATGCATGCATCTTTCTTTTTGCATGACAGCCGAGCGTGAAGAGATGATAAGTTGTGTTTTCATTAGCCGGGATGACGAGAGGGTGGCTGTTGCCTTTTCGAGGCCAGTCCAGGTGAGTCATGAGCCTCTGTTTTTTTTTTTTTCTTCTTCTTCTTCTTTATAGTATGTTTACTTTTTCTGGGCCTCGTATTCAATCATGCAGGTGCAGTCCGTTGGCCTACTGCTGTTCCTGGACGGTCAGCCGCTGAAAGTGGACTGGAAGAGCGTCCACCCACGATTCAAACATAGTCCTGTCTGGGTATCCTTTTGTGTCCAAACTCAAATGAATTGCCGTTACAATCAGCAATTAATTGTCATCAAAATAATCGCTAATTATACCGGTCACCAAATTTTGACTAGATTGTCAAACCAGAGATGCAAGTAAATTGCTAGCCATGGGCCAGAAAGATCTTCTCGCTTTGTTTTGGGCAGGAAAGTCCTATTGGGAAAAGAAACCCACCTCCATAGGCCAGATTGATGAGGAAAAGTTCCCTCTTAAGCCTACTAATAAGCAAATAGTCAGAGACGACAATCCTTGGAGGGACTATGTGATTGAGAATGCTTGATTTATCAACGCTTAGTGTGCCTCCCATTAGTGGCTTCAAATACGACAAAAATAAATTGATCGCTGTTGCTGTTAACAAGGTGTGTTAGTATGCACACTCACGCAGTGGGACCTTTGGTACTCCCATGATCAATTGCTTTCAGTTATCCTTACTTTTTCAACTCCATTTATTCCCCCCCTTGTGTTTAAGCTTCTTAACCATGTCTCAGATATGCCAACTTCCCCCGGGATCCATCAGCGACATCGCTAACGAACACAATCTGGCGGTGCACTGGTCCGAGAAAGCCTCTCGTCGAGACTGCGCCCTTTACACCGGTCGGGCTCTCATTGTGTTCGTTCATCCCTTTGGGGGCAAAATGATTCCAATGGATCCGCGCCGAGAGCGAGTGTCGCATAGTTAGCCCAAGTGGAAGGACAGTAAGCCATATTAGAAAAAGAAGAATGGAAAATTGTGTTTAATTTTATGCAATTCTAACTTGCTAAATTGGGATCGTCATTGTTGTCCCTTTCTAAAGTACCAGCGGTATCGGTACTTGGTATCGGTATCTTTGATTACGCAAGAATTAATAACTCGCCGCTGCTATGGGTTTGAAAAACAGGCGTATTGAAACAAAATGAATCCAAGGTCCTTGCTCAGTCATATTTTAAAAGTGTTTCCTTCCTCAGGTCGAAATGAGAGCTGGTGCCGCGATTCTGCCACTGATCAGGAGCTCTTCAGGTCATGATTTGCAAGATATCGAAAGTGTCCCTTTTCCCCTTCTTGGAACTCTTATTAGAATATAAAAGTTTTTTTTTTTTTCGCTCCACAGGAGTGAGCTCTCTGTGGAGAAGAGTTCCGTGTTGCAAGCTGAGCTCCAATCATGTAACCAACTGCTCGAACTAGAGCCGCTCAATAAGTGTAAGTGCTTTTTTATGCAATTTCTGTCAGCGCGTGTGCGCGTGTGTGTTTCACGGAGCGAGAAGCCTTATTTGCTGCTCGCTACGGTCGCGTCGCCGCTGCTGGTCGGAGCGATTAAGAAATAATACGTTTTTGGAAGCACCTTGCGGCAAGGGTGCACTTTTCAATCAGGTGAACTCACACAGTACAGATAAATATATTCCGACACTTGAATAATAGCACCTCGGGTTGGAAGTGGGATTTGAAGAAACGTTTGAACTCGCCAACATTTTCGCTATTCGGGCTAGTGACAGACGTCATCATATCAGATCATAAAATAAAAATAAACGATATATATTACAATAAAAAAAAATAATCCACTTTTTGCTTGCGATATCAGGTTTTGTTGCAGATGTGCTGGCTCAACCCCCGGACCCTCTAGAGTGGACCGCCTCTCTCGGAAGAGGGCAAAGGTCTTGCCACTGGTCTCTGGCCAAGTAACAAGTGGCTTTTGGTTCATTTCAAAACTGGCTGCGGTTGTGTTTAATTGTCTTTGTGTGTGTGTGTGTTTTGTATTAGAACCTTGGCAGAGGTTGTATCATTGATAGCAGCTGCTGTCAGTCTCACAGGGTGTGCCAAAAATTGGACATCCTGAAATAAGACCGACTACTGAGCATTTGCTTTCTAAAATCATTACTAGTTTTTTTTTTGCGGTCATGTTTGACAGTAATATATTTCGGGATCATAGTTATGAATATTTCTTGACCTTTGGTGTTGATTTCCGGAGGTTATGTGTGTTTTTCTCCGCAGGGTGCCTGCTGACCATTATCCTACTGATGAGGGCTCTCGACCCCCTTGGCTACGAAAAGGAGACGCTCGCCCATTTCCAAACTCTCAAAGTAAGCAGCAGCAGCAGCAGAAATTTGGTGTCCATCCCATTAAGCGGAGATGTATTCACAGGCAACACGCTCATTAGCTCTCCCTCCCTCAGGAAGTGGACTCCATGCGGACGGCCTATTACAGCGACCTGTGCAGCAAATGTTTGATTGAAAACACCATTTTGAAGATGGAGTATGCCGAAGTGCGCGTCTTCAGCGTCTCCAACAAGGTTTGCGCACTCAATCCTCTCTCGCCCACCCCTCACGGAGTCATTTCTGACTATTTTCCCCCACATCTAACAGAACCTGACCACCTTGTGCCATTTGGACCAGCTGCTCCTTGTCACTCACATCAATTTTTCCTCAAACCAGCTACGGCGCATTCCCGCTCACTTCTCCATGTTACAGTGCCTGGAGGTGAGAAAAAAAAAAAAAAAGCGGTAAATGCAATTTTTGCCCTTGTTCTATTTGCTGGTGTTTGTTCTCTTGTGTGTGCTTTGCAATATGTCCCAATGCACTACCTGCTCTCGATATTTTTTAGGTGTTAGAGGCTGATAACAACTCGATAGAGAATTTGGAAGGAGTCTACCGCCTACCTAAACTGGAGGAGCTCCGCCTGAAGAACAACAGTATCCTTCTTGCTGCAGTATTTGCCTTAATTTGCCACTAGAGGGCGCTTGTGGCGCTCCATTTATCATTTCTTTCCCCCCCATCATTTAATTTATTTATCCAAACATGCTATCTCTTGCGGCCGGCCTCATTAATTTCCTAATATATTTTCATAAAGCTTAAGTTGAAATTGAGTGATGGGTGGCCTACTTGTTAATTCGATGTGGTACCGCTCCTCTTGCAGCCACACTATAAGCACATTTTGCATGTCCTTCCTCAACCAAATCGTGCTACTCCAACCGGAACCCTACTTGGGGTTCCTAACTAATTTTTAACAGTGTCATGCTGTCACACGGGCAGCGAATAAGCCATTTTTTTTCGTACAGTTACAGTCCGTCTGCAAGTGAAGCAGATCCTGCAGCTGAAAAAAAAAAAGTTTCAGGCCTGCAACAGCTACTTGGAAATGCTAATTAGCGCCGGCAGAGAGAATTAAGTAAGCCAGTCGGACACGATGATTTGGCCAGTCTTCACTCCACTGGGTCCTATTCCCTTTTTTTTTATTGTGCTTTATTGAGCCCATAAGGGAAATTGTCTTTACACAGAAAAAGCAATGTCAGTCCTAATTACCAGATTGTCCATCTGCCATTAAAATTGACCTTGCAACGCTCGGTTAAATCTTCCCAGACTGAGCTACCGCCGCCAATTTGTTAATTCTTTGCCCAAATTAACAACTTTTTTTTCTTCTTTAAGCCAAAGTTGCATTACAAGCGGTAAAGTCAACCTCGGTAAATAATCCCGAGAGTGTGCGATGTTCTGTTTACATGTTATCATTACGCTCTAGGGAACTTCAACGGCATTACGGGTGCCGAATGTTATATTTAATCTCCGCGCACAGTTGGCGGTGACTCAAGAAATGTGCGAATCGGGCCCGAGCGTGTCTGCTGGGAAAGCAGGCGGGAGCATCTGACAGTGTGCAGAGAGCGACCATAAAAAAAAAAATCAATAAATAAAAATAACAGAGTGGTTTATTTGCCACGCAATTAGCAGCCAAAACAGTGTAAATATATACAACAGTGCTCTTTTTTTACACACTGTTACTCCTAAGTCTTCCTTGATTTGTTCCATTCCAAATCAATGTTGACTTTCTTTTTTTAATTGCTAATCATTTGGATGTCCACAGCTAATTTAGCTATTTCACAAAACAAACAAACAAACAAACAAACAGACTCCATTAAGTCACCACGGCAGCTTCCCCCTCCTCTTCATTTCTCACTTTAATCTCCGCAGCTATTAATGAGTTCTGAAGGTTAGGAGGCATTTACCCTGTCTTTGTTTTTCTTTGTTTGGACAGCCTCACCGTGTAAAGACGTCAACTATAGTGAGTCAGCACACCGATGTTGAAATAGCGTCTTTATTTTTTTTTTAATGATGGAAATGAAGTCGGCAGTAATGAACTCGGTCCAAACTTTGTGACCTTGTAGGAATTCAGCCAACCGGGCCGCTTCAAATCAAAATGGCTGCCTTCCCGTTCCATGTCGGTCACGGGGCATGATTACACGCTTTCGTGTTGATCAGTAAAATCTAGGTCGGGTCTTTGGCTGGCCCAATAAAAAAAAAATCGAGGTGATGTGTGAAGGTTTTGAGACATTGTTCAAGTTATAATTCATGTTACTATTTTTGAATAAGCCTTAAATTGGATTTTCTAAAATGAAGTCATTATTTTCCCTCAAGAATGACACTTAAATCCTCAAATCCGCCGTTCCGAGAATTGAAACGTGCATTCTACAAGATTGCTTTATTATCCTTGGATGACGTTTGATGAATTTGTGAAAGCTCTATTTCCTCTCTCTATTTGGTATTATTGACCGTGTGTCGGCGTATTCACATCTCAGGTAAACAAAACAAAAGTCTTGATCTTTGACCCCACACGTTCCAGACCTCTCCACGCTGGCAGCGCTCCGACCGCTCGCCACCTGCCCCAAGCTGCGGCATCTCGATCTCCGCGGCAACCCCGTCGCTCAGAACGCCGACGCCGAGTCGCATCTGGCGGAGCTCCTGCCTTCCTTGGCCTGTCTCCTGCTCTGATGTGCCGACGGTGGGAGTTGCGACCGTCACTCAAGGATGATGCCGCCGTCGCTGCCGGCTGGTGTGCGAAGGAGTGAGTGGATCTTTTTTTTTTTTTCTTCCCAACTGCGCTGTCACTCCCACTTGTTTGGTAGAAATGTGATCCAAACAGCCCCCACTCGTCGGAATGAAGGCAGATATCAAAACACCTGCAATGAAAAAAATGTGTCGTCCGTGTGTGTGCGCGTGTGCATGAGTCATCACTGTTAGTTTTGGGTCAAAATGTGTGAATGAAGGTCTATTAATACCTCCGAGTCCAAATGCATGCTGCAACAGTGCCAATAATGGAACAAATTGACAGTGTGTGGATGGATCAGCGCCATCCCATTTTATATGCTTTTAAGTCACTTAAAGCAACAGCAAGAAACATGATGGAACTCACCCAATGTGGTGCGACCATGTGAGCAAAGCTCGCTGAGATCTAGCCCCCTAAAAAAAAAAAAAAAAAATTTGACATCATTCCCAAGATTAAAACGCTGTCGGTGTAAATATTTATCAAAATGAATGCGGTTAATTTATCATGCACTTTGAATATCAACACTCAGCATTCAGTTTCGCACTCAGAGCCTCACTACAAATTGTGGCGAAATGTTTCAAAGCAAACCAGCTTAAATGCAATTTTTTTTTTACTTAAAATTCAATACAGCTGAACCGTGCTTAGCAATTGGTCACTTCAATCGGCAACCTAAAATCACAACACTATTTTTAACTGTAATGTTAGCGCCAATTGCTCAAAAACTAGCAATCCAGCACCCCGATACCAAGACAAAACAAATTATATCCGCACATTTCTTATTGTTGCTTTAACAGCCGCGGCTTATAAGTGACAATGGGGAGGTTTCCAACTTGTCACGTGTTGTGTATTTCTGGTGCAAAACTTTTCCTGTACTTGTCAAGTGACGCACCCAGGCCTCACAAAACATTAAAGTGTGTCACTGTTGCCTTCAACGTCAAAGCTTCTTTTGTGTTTTATCAATGAATGTCAATGACACTCTCAGGTGTTTTCTTAACAGAAGGGAGTGTTGGCTGACTCAGCTCGCTGGAATTCCACCACTTTTTAAAATTCTTTGTGCTGCGCCTACCGGAATAACACACAATGTTACACAAGAAACAACAAAAAGATTAAATGACGCAACTGGAATGTGTTGGCAGAGTCACACCTCAATCCTATTTTTTATTTTTTTTTATTTTGGTAGCAGCTAAAATGGTTATGGTACTGCATATTTATTTTTTGAGTTAAAAAAAAAAAAAAATTGTAAAATGGCAAACAAAATTTAGCATTTCCTTGTGTTTCTGCAGGGGAAATGATTTTAGAACATTTTTAATTTTGTGTTTTGAAATATAACAAAAGTCTATATGTATAAGTATGCATTTGCAAAGTTGACAAATATATTTAAACCTACAGAAATTTAATCCTCCGACTTAACACAACTTGCAACAATGATGACGATTCCACCCCCAAAAAGCTATTTCTCAATTTTTTATTTTCGAACTGCATTTTTTTTTCCCACCTGCTTACAAAACACCACTTCCTGCAAATGCCATCCTTTACCCCCTCCCCAGTCGTCTTCACCGGGTGAGTAATTTTATATTATTCTATTTTTCCTATCCAGACTTCACAGTTAACTTACTAAAAATCCACTTAACCTGTCAGTTCAAATGAAATATGAACCGGTCATCTAATGCATCATTTCTCTCCGATTACGTAGCATCTCGACCACCACCTCCTCCTCAGATGTCCCGTCGTGCCACGAGACATTGAGCAAAGACGGCACCTTAAGGTAATGAATGATGTCATCATAAAAAATCTACCCAGTGAGCAACAAAAATAAAATAATCTGACATTTAAAATGACATTTGGGAAGTTGGCCAAAAGTAATATTGAAATGCCTGTGTGGGTGTGGAGGAAGAGAGGTGTGCCTTCGGCGTCTGAGCACTACTTTAAAGAGGTGTGAACATGCAACTAGTCTCAAGAACCACTGCAAAGCCTTCGGGAAAAGAAAGGCAATTTCTTTTTCTTCTCCTTCCTCCTCCGCTCAACCTCCTTTTTTTTGTGTCCCAATTCGTCTGCCGCTGACTTGAGTGAGTCGCTCTCTGCTAACTTTTGTTTGTGGTTTGTGGGAGCTGTCGGGCCTTCTGGTGATGACTTGCATGCAAACTTACTTTCTCAGCAGCATATTTCACCGCGTTTGCTGTTTCGATGGCCGTGCTGAGCCGTTGCTTCGGTGAATCACGGGGAGAAGAAACAAATAGGAGTCTTGCAGTCGTAATTGACGAGCCTCTTGCTGGCTCTTCAGACAGAGCCGCGGCAAGAACAAATTCAAGCTGTAGTTTTATGGCATAATGTGTTTTTTATGGTCTTGTCATACACATCAGTCATTTTTTGGAAAGACAATTCGCTGATATGGCACTTCCCCCCCCAAAATATGACAAATTATTGATTTGTTTTTCTTAAACCAAAGACACATTTGGAGTCGTACTTCCACTTTTTAAGACATTCCACTTTGTATAGTTTGCTAGCATGGCTGCGTTGAATTAAATCCACCAGGGGCACACAACAAGCACATTGTGTCATCTTTATAAGCCTCAAAGTGCAACATTCCCAAAAGTTGAATGTTGCCTTTTGTTTGTGGCAGCAGCTCCTCAACAACAAGCAGCCTGCAGGCGAAAACGGTTCACGAGTGGGCCTTCTTGCATCTGTAGCATCCTCCCGCAGGAAGCCATGTTGGATCTGACATCGCGGGGGAGGGGTTGTGTTGTTTTTATTTGTTGGATGAGCTTCATTCACGAGATTTTCTCAGCTCGAGGTGTCTGGTTGGGAGGAATGTTGTGTACCGGGTGATGCAATCTGTTCTGTGATCAGTTAAGGCGCAGGAAACCTGTAGCTGTGCTACACCAACATTTTTTACGAATAAGCTGTCGCATTAGACTGTTATTTTTTTTTTTTTTGTGGGTCTGGGCCTGTGCAGGCTGTAATCTCCCCAACATGGATCATCACTGCATGTACCACTAAATCCGCCCGCATTTTGGCGCCGGGGGCAGGTGCCAAGGGTGGATTCCATTTTCTATTTAGTGTGTGAGGGTAAAGGGAGAAAACAGCTATGCTGCTTTTTGTGGAATGTGAAATGGATGAATGAGACAAGGTCACATTTTTCTCCTCAAGCCATCCCCGATACCAACTTTGCATCAAGCGAGCATATCTCGGCTGTTCATCGGGTTGTTGTGCATTTTTGGGGCGCATTAAAGGGCACGGAGCCAGGCGCTAGCAGAGTGACGCACTCCAGTTTCAAGGAGGTGTTTTCTCTGCTGTCTATCTGGTTGTCCCCCAATCATTGTCTGGATTCCATTTTCATATGAATGCAGCGCAAAGCCCATTGTCGGCGCTGAGCTTTATTCTTCAAAGCGTCACTGCTGGTGAGGGATTGGCATTTGAATACAGGAATAATACAAAGCGTTCTATGCAAAAAAAAATCTTATTTGGGTCTATTTATTTATTTATTTATTTATAGCATGCGCCACATGCACAAATCTGCTGCTGCAAAAAAAATAATTCTTTTACATCAAATTATTTGTTCCACCATTATTTATGCCCCTGCCGTTAATAGTTTTGGCAACAGAAAACAATAAATGCTTGAAATCATGACACAAACTATTCATTTATTTATTTACTATCCATCCATTCATTTTGCATATCTCATATACAGTCAACCAAAAAGTTATTGTACGGGCAGAGACAATGAAATGAAATATTTTCTCTAATTGAATCAAGACACATTAAAAAAAAAAATAGGTGCACAGTGGGTGTATTGTTACAATATTGTCACAGAACAAGACCGGAGAGACCAGAAGATTACTTTAATAAGCAGACAAAAGGACGTAATTAGTATAAAACTGCTATGACAAAAGCTTTTCTGCTCATTTTTTTCCCCCCAATCCTATTTAAACCCGTTCATAATTTCTGTTTTAACACCCCAGGTTACGGTTCAAGGATACATTCTTCTCCCCCCCCCTCGCGAGAGCAGCAGGCGGATTTTAGTGCGATGGGGATGAAGAGGAGGAGGTGGAAGCAGGGCTGTCAGGAAACAAACGGATGATAGTGCTAATTAAAAGTGAGTCATCGCTAATGATGCGATATAGCTACATCTGAATGGTGTTTTAATAAGAAGGCTTAAGAGGCGGATTGGAGTCGACAGTGGCTGGCACGAGCAAGCCGGGCTGTAAGATCAATCACTGGTGGCGTTGAACGTTTAATTTAAGGCTGGATTAACACTGCAGCTCTAATTAGGATTTAATGACTATTGTTTTGTTTGGGCGAGCAGGGGTTGTATTTCCATGTACATTTCAAGTGGACCACAAAAAAGGAAGTAAACAGCAATAAATGATTCAGACTAAAAACGTTCGATAGGGGATGTAAAAATAAATTGACATGATGGTGTTGCACAAGTATGCACACACTGTTATAACTAGCAATGTAATATCAAATGGGAATTGGCGCACCTGCCACCTTTTAAAGTGCCTTAAAGTTAAGATGATCGAAAGGCCCCTGCTGACTTTTTGCTTTTTTTTTCCCCCGCAGCAGAAGCCTGAAGGTTTTCTTTTTAACCTTCCATAATTCCTTCCGCCAAGTCTCAAGTTCTATCTGAAAAAAAAAAACAGCCCGAAAGCATGATGCCGCCACCCGCGTACTTCACTGTAGGGGTGGTCCTCTTTTCGTGTTTGTGAATTATAGAGTTATGGCCAAATATTTCCACTTTTCTGGAACCATAACACATTTTTTCCCCCCTACAGATTCTGCTTCATGACTTAACATTGAATATGATGATGGGTGATTCTGAACAGTTATCAGAGGGTGTGCATACTTATACAATCACACTTGTGTTGGACAGGTTTTCGGCCACATTAATGTGCACATAACAATAAATGAGCATGAAATGAAATTGATTTCACAGCAATTTTTTTTCTCAGGATGCCCATGGAGACGCGCTCTTTTCGAAACATGTCCGCCGTGGGTCGATTCCCGAGCATGACTCTCACCGCCGTTGACGAGAACCCCGAGGAGGGCATGAAGGAGTCCAACGAGAAGGCCAAAGAGAATGGCTGCCAGCGGTGGCTGCGCCGCATGGGCTGCTGCCTCGAGACCACCAACGACGACGACGACATCACCAACACGCTAGTGACGGGTCTGGAAGAAGGCATGGACCACGGGGGGACGCCTGTGCCCGGCGATAGCGAGCTCGGAGGTACACGGCGCACCTGGCATGCTCACATTATTGTCCATTGTCTGTCTGCTGTCACTCTACTCCCAACCTTCATTCATCAAAGCCATACTCTTTTGCGTTTTGAAAATCTCATGGCACACCGACAAAAGAAAATGTTCCAAAAAGTAGTGTGGGCCTGGAACAGAGCCCTGCAGCAGACAGTTAAATTGAGTTTCATTCAAACAAAAGTAGTGCTTGTGACATCTTTGTCCCGAGGAACCATGTTTAAGGGAATTGTGAAGCTTTGAACCATCGTGTGGCATCTATGGATTGATTGTGCCTTCTGCCATGTAGCGGAAGAGGATTTATTCATCCTTATCCGTCGCTCTGCATAGTTGGATGAATAAATGGACCAATTATATGAAAGTGGATCTTCTTCCCCGCAGCACACCTGATCTTTCAGGGGTTGAAAATCTCAGCTCAACTCTAATCTGTCTGTGTGCTCGGCTTCCGCAGAGCTGCCCCTCAAGGTAAAATCAATCGACCTGATGAAGAGCAAAACGGGAGGCGAGCGCCTGGCGCACCACACGCACCTCTACCAATCCGACGACTTCATCATCCGCAGAGGGCAGACGTTCCACATGTGGCTCACGCTATCACGACCGTTCCGACCCGCCACTGACAAACTTCATCTGGAACTCAAAACGGGTTAGTCAAGTCTTTGTGTTCAATCCAGAAGTGGCAAGTTTGATTTACACTGACACCGCGGTTAATTCAAAGTTGAGTGAACAGCAATAATTAATATTGCATAGTAATTCATTTTCATCAATATCAGGTAGAAAAAGTCAAATACTTTATTTCTGGACTGGAGGAAAAGTTTGTCCGGCATGATTTATGGATGCTCCCTTTCATTGTTTTTTACTTGGCCACCAGGGGGCAGTATATATGTTCATCTTCACTGTTCTCAATGAGTTAGTAAGCTGCAATGATATCACACGTTTGATCAATGAGGATAAAGAATATGTGCCTCTGATATTTGTCTTCAAACGACGTTGCTCCTTCCGTTGCTTTAGGAGTTCAACCCCACGACTATTGATGCTAATCGGTAGCATGCCAATGGCTAGCATTAAACGTTAAATACAGATAAGTGAAAAATCCACTATAGTACAGTTTAATTTCTTTTTAAACTTTGTTCATTCCTATCAGCGTCCACATCCTCTCCTGAGGCACGACTGTGATTTCGAATTCCACGTGTGAGAATTGCCCCTCCGCCTTCTTGTCTAAAAATGGCAGATGTTAAATCGGCCCGGAACGCCACCATGTTTCGGATTTGGCGGATGAAATAAGTACGTGTTGCTGCAATTTTTCTGCGTGATGGGGCGGGAGATTGACTAGAAAAAAAAAAACAAGAGAGCGATGGGAGGAAGGGTGAATTTGGGAGGGGGAATTTTTGGGCTAGTATTGCTATGGCAACCGCTCTCGGTTGCTATGCTTCAGAAGGCGAGCCGATGCCGAGCGCTGGCTCCTGAGAAATCCCTCCGAGTGACAATCCGCCCTCGTGCTTGCCACAGACACAGTGAGAGCCTCCTGTTTACCCTACTCGTACTTTGGACTGGAGATGCCGCGACAGGAGCCCGTCTACATCCAGCAATTAGTGCTTCTTGTGACGCTTGACTGCGGGACTTAACTGTAGTTTCCGTGCATCCATATTTGGAAGCCATGATGAATCGAGCCCATGAAATGTACCAGGGTTTAACTAAACCTCCAACAAGGCAATTATTATTTTTCAGTTTCCTCTGTAAAGCCTTTTTTCTAGGTGTGAATGGTGCCATACAAATAGACTCACCCTATGCCATAATTGACATAATTGACATAATTGATAATTGAAGAAGCACAGGATCCATTGAATTGAGGCAAAATGAATAAATAAATAAAATAAAATTAAGGGTAAAATAAATGAATGCTTTTTTTATAATAAATAAAAAAAATAATTTACATTTTTTGCATGGGGAAAAAAAACCATTATTCGGTTTATTGGCGGTTTATTTTTTTAAAGATATTTTTTTTATTCATCTATAATGGCCATCACTTTATTGATTGATGGTTTCAAGCCAAAGATAAGCGGGAACGTCCATGGGCAATCCAGGTTTCTATATAAAAGCCCAAATGAATCAATTCAGTGCGTCCTACTCAGTGGAGGTAATTAGCCTCTTTCTTGTTTTTGTGGGGGATGAAAAGAGGATTACTATTGAAGGCCACATTTTCCACTGTCCCGGCCCGTTTGATGTGACAGCACAAAGACGCATCCAGCTGGCAACTAATGGGACTGGCGACATGTGAATGGCGTTTGACTGCTGATGTCTTTGCGTGAAGTCGAGCACAAAGAGCGACGTTCAAAACAACAACCGTGCTGACTTTTCTCATATTTGAATGAAATTCAATCGTTTGAAACCATTCCATTCGACTTGGGTGGCTCGTGCAATTTCCAAGTGGCGAGATCTTAAGCTGTAACTTTAAAGCGCTAAAAAAAGAGGAAACTCCACATGGTGTGAAAGTATGCAAATTGCAGCTCGCTTTGACAATTGCGCTATTCTCACTCCGTCACCTGTTGCGGGATTGAAAGCAAGTGCTGCGAATTGTAACCGATGTGGAGAAATAGCAATAAGTTATTTTTACATTTTATTTTAGTGCCTAGTTCATATTTTCTATTCACCGCATATTTAAACACTAGTCATCTGCTTTGTCGCTTGGAACATCTTTCTTAGGGTGGGACAAAATAGTAGATTGCTTCTTTTATGGGATTGTACTCTATGCTGCCTCTTGTATCATAATGATTGTAGTTGTCTCCTCAGCAATTTTGTTGTGCCAGAAGCAAATTACCCTGATAAATAATAAGAAAGCTCATCCTGATCGCCAATAAAGAGCTTTTCATGGGGCCGTTTATTGGCTTTCCTTGAAATCCAGCCTGAAGGCCATTTACTAATTTGCTCTTTGTCTTTACTGGTAAGACAATTTTTCACTGTTTTTGTATCAGAATTGTTTTGCTTTGGCATAGTAGCCGTAAAACGGCATCTCACTAACGAGATAAATATACACAAGCAACTGAAGCTGGATGTTAACCATTTCAAAGAACATGCATCTCACTAATGAGATGAATGTACAAAAGCAACTGAAGCTGGATGTTAACCATTTCAAAGAACATCTTTCCACTAGCACAAGTTGTATTTTCCTCATAATCAGCATCATTAGATTTTATTACGTGGGCGCATTAACACTAAGCGGTGGTGAGAGAAATCAAACGGGAGCTCTTGAAAACACAGCATCAAATCCCGCAATTTGAGCCGAGTAGTCTCACGTGAAGCATTAATGGACTGTAGAACACTTCATATACAGTATATGAAAAAGGATATTAAGATGGAAAACGGACTTTTCTTCTGCCGCTTGCAAATAGTTGGCACTCTGGAGTGCCTGCCTAGCCATCAAGAGGGAAATCGCACTTAGCTACACGGTTATTATTTTTTGGGCAGCTCAGTTCCCCAAAATGTGATTTGTGATTCATTTGCGGATTACCGCTCCGATGCTGAGTTTGTTGTGCTTCTAATTGGCAGCTCGGCCCAGTGACAATCGGCCACTTTCCAAGTGACAACTGGACTACTATGAAGCCAAAGCCAAAAGGTTTAGCTCAGATTAGCATCAGCTTCTGATAAATAGCATAACAAAGAAGCCCCAAATGTTGAAGCCCCTGCTAGCTTAATGCAACGGACATTACAATACTGACAGGTATATATATTCTTTATCCTCTGCAAAAAATAAATAAATAGGACTGCAGCTGACTGAGTTTGAAAACAAGACACGTCTTTGTGCCGTTTCCAGCTCAAAGATACCCAACGACCAATAACTTCATTATTTTGGGCTTAATGATACGTGCTTGCAAGATAAATGTTGGAGGTTATTTGTTTTCCTTTACCGCTACCTTCTTGCTTCTTATTAGCAAGTGCAGCACGTGTCATCCTGCAAATAATGTAGCCCAATTTATGGAGCTGTTAAGTAAGCGTATCCTTCCGGGCATCTAGCACAACAGCAAATGACCGTACGTGCAATCATTGCTTTTTTTAGAATGAGGCGGCAGCTGAGATCAAATGACCGTTTGGTGTGTGCGCGTGTTTGCGTATGACTGAGCGAGTAGAATTTTGTTTTCCAAGTCACACTTCCATATCCATTCCATATTTCATATAATAATAATAATAATTCATTAAATTTGTATAGCGCTTTTCAAAAACCCAAAGACGCTTGTCTCTTGATACTACCTCGAGATACAAGTGTCATTCCTTTTTTGAACACTCCTATCTCAAATCATTTCCAAATGATTTCTCAATTTCTAAAGATGCACAAATTCCACAATGCGATGGATCAAAGTACGTTCAAGTATCATTGTGATGCAGTGCTGTGTTTTATTTACATCACGGCATTGCCTCAGTACTTAATAATAAATCCCAACGAGATGGTGTCCATCAAAATGGAGTATTCAAGTTTATTTATTAAAGTAGAGGCAGAATTGCTAATACGGCATGTGTTGTGCTGTCATGGCGCTATCAAGAAAAACACCAGTTGACTTAAGTCGGGCTGAACAATTGTTGATTTTTAATTGTGAAAAAGGCCAAAAAGTCTCCTTCAATATAAGAATGCGTTATGAGTGTTTGTCATCATCGGCATAGCAACGGTTTATTTCCCTTCCCCTTCTCGGTCTCGTCCAAGAAAACCCGTCAAAGTAGGAATTCAGGTGTGGCAGCAGAATAAATATACTTGCTGATCTCTGTGGCATAGCGAGACGCGTTCACATCCGCCCGCTTCTGCTTTCCCCCCTCAGGGCCTTTGCCGACAGTGTCAAAAGGAACCCACGTCATTATCCCCCTGGTGGACGAGCTGCAGGACAACCACTGGCAGGCCGCCCTTGTGGAATGCGACGGCGCCAGGATGAAGCTGTCTGTCAATTCCTCGGCCGCCGCCGCCGTGGGCCGCTATCGCCTCCAGGTGGAAACCGAGTGTCCGGGTGGACATACTGTTTCCGAGCACGACCCGGCCAATGACATCTATGTGCTGTTCAACCCCTGGTGTGACGGTAAATATATAAAAATAAAACACCTAACAATCTCCAACGGTATTAGATTTGTGTCCCTGTTGGGTTTCTGTCCAGGCGTCTACACTGCAGTCAGCGGTTTTCAAATTCAGGTTCAGGGAGCTCTGGTGGTCTGTGAGCCCTCCTAATACATCATTGTATGATGGGGAAACTGGACCAATAAAACATTATCCGATAGAAAAATAACCAATAAAAAACAGATGCAAGGTGGACCCTGGAGCACAATCAAACAATGATAATAGCACGCTTGTTTAGTGTGCAGAATGCTCAGCATATGGTTGTGCTTGTTGTGCACAGCGTTCCAAGCATATGGATGCCAGCTGAAGACTTTGTGCTTGGGATAAAGTGCCTTGGAATGACTTTTCAAGCGATGACTTTTTAATCACTTGTTTACAAATAGTCTTCTGAAGTGCCTGCTCGTTCTAATCAAGTGTGAAATTGAACAACTAAATGCTTCTTTTCACATCACTGTAAGCCCTTCTGAATTTGACTAGAAGGTAACTCTGAGATTGAGAGATTTTTTTTCTTTTTTTTTTTGCTTGTATTTACCCGATGCCAGTGGATGCGGTGTTCATGGACGATGAAGACGAGCGTCAGGAGTACATCCTCAACGACGTGGGGCGAATCTACTACGGCACGCAGGACCAAATTGCTGTCCGAACGTGGGACTACGGACAGGTGAGACTGCGACCACATTTTTTATTTATTTATTTGCATTTATGTATTTATTTATTTCTTTTTTAAATTTATCTGCATTTATTTATTTATGTGTTTATTCATGTATTTATTTATTTGCATTTATTTTTTCATTTTATTTTTTTAATTAAAAAAAATATATATATAAAAAAAAAAGTAATTCTTCAATTATCTTGCTTGGCATCCAGGGGGTCCACATATATTTCAGAGGAGCCAGTGCCCCCGCGGCGCCCCTCTTGCTCCGCTAGTGTCTGTGATCAATAATTTACAGCGCACGTTGACGTTTTGTGGCGCTTCTTTTGATTTTCAGTTTGACAACGGGATCCTGGAAGCGTGTCTCTTTGTCCTGGACAAGAGTGGAACTCCTCCATCAGGGTGGGGCGACCCTGTCAATGTGGTGCGAGTCGTGTCAGGCATGGTGAGAAATTGGGTTTGTGGCAGAACACACACACACACACACACACACACGCAACCTGAGGAGTTCCGCCACATCATCTCAGTATGTGGCGGCCCTTAGGCTGCCCACACTTTTCCTTATTTTTCAGGAGTGCGAGAGGCATAAGTCCCCTTCAACCCCAAATGATTTCTTTGGGTCTTTGCTGTCATCTACTCTAGATCAACTCTCGCGATGACCAAGGTGTTGTGGAGGGAAACTGGTCAGGGAATTACACTCAAGGGACATGTCCGACTGTCTGGAGCGGAAGTATGGAAATACTGACGCAGTACCACAAAAACAACGGCACCCCTGTCAAATATGGCCAGTGTTGGATTTTTGCCGGGATTGTCACCACAGGTAGATAAAAAAATAATAATAATAATATGCAAAAATAAAAATTGGTTAGAGTGGCTGATTTAAGTGATTTAAGTCGTAACCAATTAAACTCAATATTTTTTATTACATTTTAATCTATTTATTTAGCTTTTTTTTTAATTGATAATCATTTTTTCCCTCCAGTAAGTGGTGTTATCTTTAAAAAAAAATAAAAAATGTGCCTTTGTATGCAGTGTTGAGGTGCTTGGGTATTCCCAGCCGAACGGTGACCAATTACAGCTCAGCCCATGACACGGACGTCTCCTTGACAACAGATGTGTACCTGGACGAGAACCTACAGCCCTTGGCTCATCTGAATTCGGACTCCGTCTGGTGTGTGCGCTCGTCCAATATTACGCTTTTTACCCGTCGTGACAAGTGAGCCTCAATAATAAATAAATCCTACAAATATGGATTGCTGAATGTCATTTAGGTGGTTCGGACTGACTTTCACACCCCAAGGGATTTATTTCATATTTATTCAATATTAAATTGTTAAAATATAATAATTATATTAAATGTAAATATTAAATATAATATTTAAAATATATTTATTTTTATTTTGATGGCAGCTTCACTGTTGTCACGATGTTTTCGGCATAACATGATTGCGACGTGTGCTCCCTGCAGGAACTTCCACGTGTGGAACGACTGCTGGATGGCTCGTCACGACTTGCCCCCGGGAATGGGCGGCTGGCAAGCGCTGGACGCCACGCCCCAAGAGACCAGTCAGGGCACCTTCCGCTGCGGCCCCGCCTCCCTCGCCGCCATCCGTAGCGGCCAGGTGTTCCTCAAACACGACGCTCAGTTCGTCTTTGCCGAGGTCAGTCGAGATGATGTCATTTATTCGTATCTTGCCAAATCCAGCATTGAGGAGGGCGGCTCGGGTTTTTGCTCAAGGGTAACCCTAGGAATCAAATCCTTACGAGTGCTGGACAGAAAATCTCAGCGAGGAGCAGCGAGTGCCAAACCCAGAGCACAAGGCCGTCTGAGCGTTGACAGCGTGTGTAACGTGTGTCAACACTCAGCCAGATGGCGCTTGTCAAAAGTGACACTCGGCATCTGTTCTGAGCTCTCTTTCTGTCGCGCTCCCCTCAGGTGAACAGCGATAAAATCTATTGGCAGAGGAACCCGGACGGAACCTTCTCCAAAATACATAGCGAGAAGAAGGTCGTGGGCCACCTCATCAGCACCAAGGCCGTCGGCTCGGAACAACGTAGCGACATCACACATCTTTACAAGCATCCCGAAGGTATCGCCGGCTTCATCGTAAACGTTCACGTTATCTGCTTGACAGGCTTGTAAATGAAAAACACATTTTTCGCAATCGAAAGTATTAGAACTGTTTTATCCGTTCAGGTACAGCGGCGGAGCGCATCGCCGTGGAGACGGCGTGTCGCTTCGGTTCCAAGGCGGACGCGTACACGTCGGCCGAGGTGGAGGACGTCCTCATTAAGGTGACCATGGAGGGCGACGGCCCCCAAATGGGCCGAGACGCCCAGCTGACAGTCACGCTGCAAAACGGCAGCGCCGAACACCGCCGCGTGGTCCTGCATAGCCAGGTGGCCGTCATGTACTACACGGGCGTTCACAAGGCCACCGTCAAGACGGCGCACACCGATCTGGACCTGCTGCCTGCTGCGGGTGAGTGCCCTTGACGCCATCTTTTCCATTTTGCCGAGAGGACAATTTATCAACTCTGAATTGTCCGACTCCACAATCTTTGTTTTGAGTCTCCTCTTATTCCTCTTTCTGACTGATGTGTTTATTAAAGTTTCGTTTTTCGCTATACAATTTGACATTGAGCGCTCTCTTTTCAATAAAGAGTCTGTTTATTGTTTACGAGCTTCCGCTGCTTCCAACACATTTAAACCTTGAAGGACGCTGATGGGTCTGCCACAATTTTATCAGTCTTGGCAATCCGCCGCCTGCCTCGGTTGCTTTTGAGCACAGCACACAATATATCAAATGGCAGGACCAATCAGCACCGCTGTCAGTCACTTGTGTGATTGCCTTTTTTTTTATACATAAATACGGTATGTGTCTTTTTTAGTGGAGGTTTTGGAATGGACGCTGGAGTACAAAGACTACAAGGACCAACTGGTGGACCAGGCCGCACTCATGTTGACGCTATCCGGCCGAGTCAAAGAGACGCAGCAGGTCCTCGCCACTCAGTTCAGTTTCAGACTCAGGACTCCAGACCTGCTCTTAACAGTAAGACAATGAGAAAAATGAAATCCTTGTGACTTTTCCGATTGCTATGTGAAGTGTGCCTTATTATTTTTATTTTTTTTTGCGTCAGCCCATCGGGAAGGCTGTCGTCGGGGAGAAGATGGCAGTGGATATTTCCTTCACTAATCCTCTCCCTCAGGTGCTGAAGTCGGTCATGTTCCACGTGGAGGGACTGGGCCTTGCCACCGCTCGGAAAATTCATTACGGGTGAGCGGAAAAACATCGTGCCCTCCAGACACACACACGCACACACTCACACACACTTTTTTTTTGTAACTGTCATTTCCGTCCCTCCCCTCCCTTCAGAGATATCGGAAGCCTAGCCACCGTCTCCCTGACTGAGCACTTGGTGCCCACGCTTGCCGGGCCCAGGAAATTACTCGCGTCTTTGCACTGCCGGCAGCTCACGCAGGTACACGGCGTGACCGACGTCACTGTGCACCAAAGGAACTATGGCGCGCTATAGGGGGATGACCTTTGCCCTTGAAAGGATCAAGAAAAGCACTTAGTCAAACTTGATCTAAAGTCTGACATTGTGGCCAGAGCAAAGGAATGTAAAAGCCTCCGGGCAAATGTTGGAGTTCTCCTCGGAAAAGACTCAAAGTCAAAATGGAAGTTGGAGTCGGGCTCCAAAATAATGAACAACTATAACTTGTCGTCCTTGACAGTGCGGTTTTGGGCACCGTTAGGTTGAAATGACTTTTTACACTCTCAAGGGCAATGCAGTGGTTAGTAAATTTCGAGCCCGGAGGTTCTCGAGCCCGGAACATCGTAGACTGAATTTCACCATATGGCAATTTTTGCTAATTTGCATCAAAGCCGTATAGTTGATTTTTAAATCGTGTGAGCTGAGAGCAAACTTTCAAAAAACACGCTAATGTGGGCGAGATGTACTCCTCATGCGAAGAGTGAACTCGTGTTATGAATGTATTATTCTTCGCTATCAGGATGAGAGTTTGTACCGAATCTAAATTCAAACAGTTTATTTATTCTTGCATCTGTGCATTTTCTTAACACTCGCTTAATGTTAAACACATTTGGTCAAGGTTCAGCGGAAGAGAGTTGGATGTTATTGGAAAAGCGAGGGAAAAAAAAAAAAGCTTAGCGTGACCTTGATTTTGAATTTTATCGGCCTTTGTTGACGCCTCACGTCGTGACCAGATCGCCCCCGTTAATGAAGGGCGGACGTGCTGTTTATGCATCTAATAGCTTGACCAAATGCATGCTACATTTTAAAAGCAGCCAAACATTTTCAATATGAATTCATTTGGAAGTCAATGAGGGAAGTTAGCTTTAATCCTCCTTTATTTCTTCCATAAGATTTCAAGATAGCAATATTGCACCATCCTGCTGCAAATATTATCCTTCTCCGAAAGGTCATTTTCTCATCCATTGATGTTTGTGTATTTAAATAGATGCTCATAAATACCATCTTTTATGCTCACTAGCTCATGTCATATCCATCCATCCATCCAAATTCCAATTTAGCCACAGACTGGTTATAAATCACTTGTATGGATGCAATATCCATTATAAAACCTCAAGAAAGGAACAAAAACTACGTCTTAATAACTACAGCTAGTATCATGATATATTTAGTACCACACATCAGCTACTATCAACACAACTGTAACAGACAGATATCATCTGGTATCACGATACAGCCAATATCAGGGTACAGCTACGATCGTTTCTGCTTCATCAAATTACACCAAAATAAGCTAGCATCACAATACACATAGCATCAGTTCGTATCACCAATGTGCTAGTATCACGATACTGACAGTATCAAGGAGAAGCTTGTTTTAGGATACAGCTAGTATCACTATTCATCTAGTGTCACGATTCAACCTAGACCAGGGCCAAAAAACGAGCTAGTACCATTATAAAATATCTAGAATCACAAATCCGCTAATATCAATATGACTCGTATCATGATACCGCTTGAATCACAATCCAGCTAATATCACTAATATGATATTTTTACTATCCGTTCCTTTTGCAATTAGATCCCTGCTGTGTGATAAACACAAATTCCTCATGCTGACTATCTACCAAGTGTGTTCAGTGAGTCCATTTTCAGTGTGCAAGTTGAATTTGTGTGCTGTCTGGGTCCGGAATTCACATTAACCTTTGAGTTCATTAATGAACAGGCCTCCTTGTCTTCCTGACACTGGTACCTAAAGGAAGTCCCGGCTTGGTTGCGCACCGCCACACCTAATTCCCGCTAAATGTCAGGGAAAAAGTTTGACTTGGTGGCAGAAGTAATGGAATGCAGTAATGTACAGCCGGCTCACCGTTGCGTGTCTGACACGGCGATTACGAAGCCGTCGACTCTCTGGCGTCTCAGCGTTTTACATAATCCGTCTCAATGTTGTAGAGGGCTTTCTCGCGCGTTATGCAACACCAACGCTGGCTAATGAATTTTGCCGTTTTGGGACAAGTAACAATTATTCTGATGACACATATTAAGGAAACTATGGAAGTATATCTGTGTCAAAATTGAAATTCTATTTTGTATTTAAGACAAGTGTCAAAATCTGGTTCCTGAGGGCCACTAGCAAGCACCTGATAACTATCCGATCATTTTAATTAAACTAAAAAATGCTAGCGGCTCTCGTAGTTTAACAGATATTAGTCATTTATTGATTGAAATGCAACTGGGTCATTTGAGCTTGTATCCAAAATGAGTTGCACTATCAAACTCTTGTCACATTACTTATTTATTAAGATCTTCCCTCCCTTTGCTGTCTTTCCCTTACGGAAATGACAGGCGTCGACATCTCCAACTTCTGGCACATCAAAATGTTTCGCGATGTCCAAACTTTTCGCGAGTGACACTGATCCCTTCCCACCTTCCCCGCGCTGTTTTGTGCATCATTGTCAGTTCGCCTCAGGAAATCTTTCCAAAAAAGAAAAAAACCTACTCGCCTGTCATTACGACTCACCCCGTCATACATGTTCCGCTCTTTCTTAAGCCGATTCTCAGCTGAAACACTGAACATCCCAGCTCATCTGATGTGAACAACGCGTTCTTTGAACTGAGGCCAGCGTGCCAATCGTATTTCAAACCAGATGAGCTTGATGACCTCTTTTTATTCCTCACTGATTCCACTTTTGTGGAATTTTAAATTGATTTCTTTTGTATCCACCAAAAACAAGTCCAAAACCTGAAATTGCCAATGTGGAGTCAAATATTTTGACCGGCAACTACCAACGTACTTGTAGGCTAAATGCTACAAACGTAGCATTTTTATTGACATTTATTTGATAGCTTTAGCACTATTACGCTAGGTTCAGACATGATGCGAAAAATATTTGCTTATTTTTGTCCGCCGTGCAACCTCCGACCGATGGTTTTAACATTGCTAGTCAATCAGGTGACCAGTGGTTGTGTTATACTTTGGCTAATGCTACATGCTGACTCAGTTGACAGCCATGCAGTAACATCAGCGACCGTCATTTCCTCTCTTTCGTTTACAAAAATATTTGACTGTAGGTCCGTCCCAGACTTTGACAACCTTTTTGTTGTTTTAAAAAAGAATTGTAGGCTCCACTCTATCTTGACCTGGATATACTTTGCCATGATTTATCAGGCGGCGTTTCAGGCTTCACCTATTGATTGCTTGTTGTTTTTAACAGTTTTGTCCATCAATCTCACGCAGACTTGCTATTTATTTAACACGCGTGCTTAAGTACGACCGCGAGAGGATGTTATGGAAAAGGTGGTGTGCTTGCGCCAGGTTTGCTTTTGATCAGTGTTGCTGTGTCATCCCATCCCGCGTGGAACCAGGGAAAATGAGCCAATTTAGTTATGACACAGTCTGGTCTTTGTGCGGAGGCAGCACTTTGTCTCACAAATTGGAGACAGTGAGTGCAAGCGTCACGATGAGCAACATTGCTCTCAAAGCAGTGTGAGGAGAACTTCTGATGCAAGACATGCATCAAGCGCTCCCTCGCTCAAGAGAGGCTCACTTACAGGTGTCAGCACATTTGTCCCCCACTTAGGTTTTTTTTCATTAAAAGCATCGTCGGCTTTGATGCTTTATTTGCAAGCTTCTTTGAAAAGATTGACTTTGGTGTTTCCAAACAATAAGTCATTTGTTTCGGATGTTTACAAAAAGTGCGTAATTGGAACTCTAATTGTTTTTGTTGCCTTCAAAAACATGACTTTAGTACTAAATTGTCATGTTAGGTTCTTTGAAGACTCCACATTGCCTTTCATGTCTACAAAAACAAGTTCGTGAACATCAAAAACACGTATGTATGGTTAATTGAAACTAATTGGCCTTGAATTTTGTAGACCGGCGCCTGAGCACTTGGCGTACCTTTTTGGCTTGTAACTCAAAACAGTGCCCCCTACTGGACTGAAGTGTAACACCACCACTGCACTTTTTCCATGCCGTTATCGAAACTCATTCGTCTTTTTTCACGGCTTATGTAAGAAGCCTTTGTGAAGGTCTTCGTCTCGGCCCTTCCGACATCTGACGGGCGGCCTTGTGCGACGCAGCAGCATTAGCATCATTTCATTGTCCCGCGGGTCAAGTGAGGTTGAGGTGAAATGGTCTTTACATCGATGTGACACGAGGAAGAGCAACCCGAGAGACCAATAATGGGACTCTCTTCTAAAGTCTCTCAAAACCAGCTGGGACTGGCGATTTTACACGACGCCGGGATTAAAAGCATCTTGTCCGTCGAAGCGATTGCAGCCTAAATACGTCACTCAAACTAGTCATTCCTTTTGAGTCTTAACCTTAAAAGTGCACAACCCGTTTGGTGGCGATTTTATTTCTGAAGACCGGGGAAATAAACTGAATGTGCTTATCGCAAACAAAGGAGGCACAGGCCACTGACATTAATACAGCGAGTATCGATTATTTGGGAAATTGTGTATACAAGCATTGCTTGGAAACTATTTTGCAGGATTATTGATGCTTTCCTCTCCCTCGTGTCGACACTGCCAATTCCTTTGAGCGTCTGCATGAAGTTATTAAGATTTGAATCGATCGTACGGCGATAAAAGCCATGCGTCCTTTATCGATGTTTTGTCTTCACTTGTAATGACCGCGTGTTTATTATCAATCAGAACATCCAGTCGGAAAGGCTTTTCTCTGGCTCCCAGTCAGCCGCTGAATACATTTTAAAATTCTGCCTCAAATAAAATATTTATATTTATTTTAAATATTTTTAGTTAAGGTTAGTTAGGATAGATTCTTTCGCTGTTTTTTAAATGCACAATTAGTACTCTATTATGATCTAGTGTTTATTTTGGGTGCAATTTCACTATCGGCCACTAGATGACGGTACCGTCGGTTTAGATTAAAAAGAAGAACAAAACAATATGTAAATGTTGAACAAAGGCAGGCTGCTTCAATTTGATGCCTTTGTGTCAATACTGTACATAAGAGATCATGATGGAATTCAGCACCATGGATAGTGCTTGGGAAAGTAAAATATCATCGTTCCAAGTGCTGTAACTTGACTCCGTTCAGCAGAGAGCAATTTTGACCACCCACGGTAAAAATCCAACGCCGCCGGCACGGCATAATTCAATGGTCTGCTTTATTGCCGTGGATTTTCAGCTGTTCCTTAAACTGGATATGTTTACACGGTTGCCAAGGCAACCAGTCAACTAGGAAATGTTTGGAGTTCCTCATCCTACGCATGCCTCGCAGCGTCGCCACATCTTTTGCATCTTGGCCAAAAGTGTGGGAGTTGATGTTTGCATATGAATTGGGAAAGGTGACGTACACAAATGCTTCATTAAAACATTTTAACAGGCATGCGTTTAAGAAAGCGCTTAGCTTGCGGAAAGTGGAGCCCGTGCCAGATGGTTTGGGTCGAGGTGATGAAGTGCTGAACATGTTTTTAAAAGAATTTAGAGCCTTCAAATCAACCTAACAAGGGAATTTAACCAAACAGATCATGACGGATCTGCCCCCATTTAAAATGCCTGACGGCGTCGCTTCCAATGGCCCGCTTGTCACCGAATCAGTCCTCTGTTGTCGGCTCGAATAAACTTTGAACCGAGCATTGGCCCCACTATCGATTATTTCAAAGTATTTCCGGAAACAGCCTCTCCCTTGCCTCCTCTTGCCTTTGAGAGACATTGACGTTCAAGACATTCACCTTGTAGTTTGCGCCAGATGTTGCATCATCGGAGAGCATCCGCTCCCTCCACTGACAAATGTGCTCTGCTTTTAAGGCAGCGTGTCAAAAAACTCACGGCAGCCCCGATATTGTTTTACGTGTAGATAGATCTTCTTGCATCTTGCGAGCCACTGGGAAAGATGTCAAAGCAAAACCCTCAACCTGCATTTTACCTGACGTGCTTCGGGACCTAAAAAAATGATGCAAGGTTGCAAAAAGTAGAGTAAATAGCAGTATAAAAAAAATAAAAAAAACTCACAAAAACAACTTGAGTTTAACTGCAGGCGCACCCACCAAAAAACCTCAGCATTATTATTCGCAGTTAAAACAGGAGTTCAGAACATTTATAGGTTGCTTCCTCCAACTCAGCTTGATTTAATAAAGCCACGATGGGTGTTTATTTCCCGTCATTCATTTTGAGGACCGACGGCAGGTCAATCCTGAATGGGTGCGTGCACACCCTCCCGAAAATCTCATTTGCATATTCATTGCAGTCAATTAGCCGTCCATCTACTCCTGCGGCAGACTTCTTATTTATCTCCCGGCTGCTCGTCTCCCCGCCGGCAAATTAACATACAAAACGAGGTCATAAGTAATCAAGTTTCAAACACGTATTAAAAAACAAAAAGGTCTCGCGAGTGACTATCTGAGTGACAGACGAGTTGACGAAAAAGTGACTTTTCAGTGTGTTACCTTTCCACTCACGCACAATTAGAGTTACACAAGATCAATACAACTGATTTCTCGAGCGGCTACAAAACAATTTATCACCTCTGTCTGCCGTGCGCTGTTTTATGTTTTTTTCTTTTAACCATCCATCAATCGCGTGTGGTGTAATTGCCGGTATCATGTCACTTTCTGCCACTTTGACCTAACGGTGACTTTTACGAGGCGAGCCTGGTAATAAACGTTTTTTTCTTTGGCACGCAGCCGTAAATAGGGGTGACAAAGGTGAGCCGACACGGGGTGGGTGACCCGGGAGGTAATTACATTGCAAACATATCAGAATGGAAGATGACCACTAATTAAAAAAAAAATCTCATTAGCAATTTATTTAATGAGACTGATGAGATGATTATGTGTGGCACATGTTATTTTAATGTTGTTGGTGAATGTTTTGTAAAAATATGTATACCGTATATTTTTCAACATCTTCCCGTGCTGTGTGCTAACTTCCTAGCCTGTGTGCTAACTTGGCTAGCCCATGTAAATGCACACAGGACAGGAGGATAAATATATAATGTATTTTCTTTTAATATAATGGTGTTAATATATATATATATATATATATATATATATATATATATATATATATATATATATATATACGTAGATATATATATATATATATATATATATATATATATATATACGTAGATATATATATATACGTAGATATATATATATATATATATATATATACGTAGATATATATACCGAGGCCTTTGCTGACAAAATGTACCATTTTTGTTCTTTAGAGCAAAACAATTGTTAGCGCCTCAACAACTGTGCAGTGCGCTACTCAATTGATTTGCGATAATTCAATTAACATCGCGACTTTAAAGTGCCCGCAACATTTCCAGTAAATTTGCTATTAAAGGGAAAAATAGGAAATTCAATGAGAAGTCCATGGATAATGTAAGCAGTCCTCGACTGCGAGGCTTTGTCGGTCCTCTGATTGTCATCACTTATTATTCATGTCACCGCCTGGCTTCAATCTGAATTTGAGGAATGGGATCAACGGGAAAAGCTCGACAAGAGCATTGGGAGAATTGCATTAGGCGGAGCGCTTTGCCCATTCAACTTCAACTGCCTTAAATTGTCTTCTGACTACCAAGTGACTTCCAGTGGAGAGCAAAACAACAACGCTAAAAAGAAAGAGGGAAAGCTCAGGTGCTGTTGACCGCGCCAGCGCAAAATGTCATTTTTGTTCCCAAGGTAATGATGTTGCCGACGAGGCGCCGCGTGGAGATTAACGCGGTAGAATGATAAGGAGCGAAATTTGTGGCTTTTGTCCTTCAGCCCGCACGCAGTTAGCTATGACTAGCAAAGACGCTTTAGAAGGCTGCAAAGTCAGCAAAGATCAGGTGGAGTGATGTTTTTGGTCTGCAATTACATGGGGGGGTCAAAATGGCCACTGGAAAAACATGGGGAGATTGTAACTGACTATTTCTTGCTGTTATATATCAATTTTCCACAGTAAAATAATTCAGGACAAGACCGGAGCTGTGCGGTGGCTATAGAGGGAGGAAGACTCCTTCCCCCGTGACGCAACCGTATTGAAATCAGGCTCTACGCGCTTTATTATATTTTTTGATTGTTTAATATTTGTGGTCTCGATGTGTTAAATATTTATTGTAATTGAATCGCTGAGAACTGGAGTAGGAATACTTCATTTTTGCCATTGTGCAGTCGAGTCATTTGAGCTTTTATGGCCGCACTAAAAATCCGTGGGATCTCTAGCTTGGTGATCTACTCGGCAATGATGACTTCTTCTGGATGCTGTTTGACAGACCTTGAACTTTTCCTCTGATTTTATTTTATGGCAGTGGATTTTGAGTGCATTGAGTTACTTTACCCATGGGTGAGTTCAGTATTTTGACCTTTGGTTGGATTGGGCATAATGAAAAGTTGAAACTAGCCCAAGTTGGGTGAAATTACTAACCCAGCGCAAAAGCCCCGCCCCCGAGTGAGATTGCGGCTTGCGCCAAAAACAAGCTGGTGTGAAGAATTCAAAGAGCGAGAGACAAACTTTTAAGATCTATCAAATTCCCCAAAGATGGGAAATTTGGGCTTTGAAAATGGCTGGCAGTGAATGTGTAACAAGACATATATGGAGTCTGTTCCTCCCTACTACTGCTAATTATGGCAGTCTGAGGCAAATCTTTTGCTGTCTTTGTCACTTTTTAATCTCGATAAATTGCTTCGCTCCGCGCTGCATTGCGTCCTCCTCGCGCCGCATACTAATCGCTACGGATAAGAAGCTCATCTGCGCATCCACATCTGACACCGTTGTTGTATTACCTGCCGCGTTTGAGTTTTGCCACTTTTGCCCCGTGGATTCAACAGTAGTACTGTTCGGCAAAGATGTCATTCTCTCGCTGGCCGCATCAAAGCCACCAGACGATTTTCCGTCGCAGTACCACCAGCCGAGCCTGTTGATGAAAGTTGGAATTATTTCCTTTAGACTCAGCGGGGTGACGGTGAGTAAAAATAATATTCTAGGCGAGGGAGTCGCAAACTGTGTAATGGGCAGTCCACTCTGAGAACTATCCACAGTGAAAGTGGATTTTTGGCGGTAAGGGGGGCGGCACATTACACAAATGCAATGTGATATGTGATATGTGATGGATGGATGGATGGATGGATGGATGGATGGATGGATGGATGGATGGATGGATGACAACTGTGGCCCCCAAAACATTATCACAGCCTAGCGCTAACGCAACACGAGGTGTCTGGTGCTGATGCGGGGTCGTCATGGCAACCACAGGGAAGCAATTGTCCTTATTACAAACCAGTGAGGCAGCCAAATGATTTGCAAGCCACTATTATAAGGTCAAACTAGAGAACGTTATTTGTGGATAAATTGCGTGTGAAGGCGAAGAAGCTGAACACTTGGGAAATTTTAAGATAGCTCAGTTGGCATAAACTGAAGAGTTTAAAGGTGGAAAAGCTTAAATCTGTCAATGTGGGAAAAGTTTAAATTCTTGCGGGTCTTATAATGGTGGCAGTTTTTGGTGAGGGAGAATGGTTGGTTTCTTTTTTTTTATTTATTATTATTTCATCACTGTCCCAAGTACGGCTCTTTTAAGAGAGGTGATGATCCCGCCTGTGTTTGTCATCATTCCAAAGGCAATGAGAGAATCTAGACAAATGTCCCACATCTCAAGAACCAAAATTCAATATATATTCAAATATATATTCAAATATATATTCAAATATATATTCAAATATATATTCAAATATATATTCAAATATATATTCAAATATATATTCAAATATATATTCAAATATATATATTCAAATATATATATATTGGCTCGCGTAATTCACACATTTCTTTCTATAATACAACACCTACACACTGATCCGTTAGCAACAGTCTCTCACCCGGTCGTGAACGCGAAGTTGCGTCACCGACTCGTCTAGTTCGTGAACGGGAAATTACATCACGGACTCGTAAAGTCCCGCCTCCATCTATCACTCGCTGCTGATTAGTCGTTCGTGAAGTCGTCACCGATCAACCAGCCAATCAGAAGGTGGAGGTGAGGGCGAGTGTGGCACTTTTCACTTTCAGTTAAGCTTTTTTCCCAATGAAGTGGTCTGTGATTCGGTACACCTCATGGACACTTCAATAGGTACACTACACGAGGTAATAAATAAATAAATAAATGAATAAATAAGAAAGTGTACCGAACGATTCGATGAACGACTCTGTTGAACAAATCTTTTGAGTGAACTGATTCTAAAGATTCAGTTCACCTAAAAACTGGAATGCACATCACTAGTACAAAACAGTGCAGACGGCGAAAGGTTGCCAGGTCGACATAGCCGACTGGTTTGTGACATTGGCTCTTACATGGTAAGAACTTGGTTCGATCCCAGGTGATGGCTTATACTTTTTCATGCTTTTGGACCTGGAACCTCACTTTGTGTATGATCCAAGTTCTTCTCGAGCAAGAGCCCATGTTACTAACCACCTGCGTGAAAAGATTGAGCTCCTGCAGACCGTGAAAATGAACGGAATCTTTTCACGCAGGTGTGTTTAAGGAGGGAATCTTGGAAAACATGTTGGAATGCGGCCCCGAGGACTAGAGCTTGACACCTGTGATCTTTGACCATGATATTTCCCTAATAAAGTGGCCTGTTATTAGGTACACTTGAAAATGGTGGTGTACCTAATGGAGTGTCCGTGTGATTCCCTCGTTAAGCGCACCTGCGTGAAAAGTTTTAGCTCCTGCAGAACGTGAAAATGACCAAAATCTTTTCACGCAGGTGTGTTTAACGAGGGTAACTTGGAAAACATATTGGAACGTGGCCCCGAGGACTAGAGCTTGACACCTCTGACCTTTGACCATGATATTTCCCTAATAAAGTAACCTGTTATTAGGTGCACTTGAAAATGGCGGTGTACCTAATGGAGTGTCCGTGTGAGTACCTCGTTAAGTGCACCTGCGTGAAAAGTTTTAGCTCCCGCAGAACGTGAAAGGAGCTAAAACTTTTCACGCAGGTGCGCTAACGAGGGTCACTTGGAAAACATATTGGAACGCGGCCCATCGAGGACTGGAGGTCAACACCGGTGGTTAAAGTGAAAAGTGCCACACCCGCCCTCACCCCCACTTTCTGATTGGCTGTTTGATCTGTGACGTCACTCGGACACCCCATTAGGTACACCGCCATTTTTAGGTGTACCTAATCACAGGCCACTTCATTAGGGAAAAATCATGGCCAAAGCTTAACTGAAAGTGAAAAGTGCCACACCCGCCCTCACCCCCACTTTCTGATTGGCTGTTTGATCTGTGACGTCACTCGGACACCCCATTAGGTACACCGCCATTTTTAGGTGTACCTAATCACAGGCCACTTCATTAGGGAAAAATCATGGCCAAAGCTTAACTGAAAATGAAAAGTGCCACACCCGCCCTCACCCCCACTTTCTGATTGGCTGGTTGATCTGTGACGTCACTCGGACACCCCATTAGGTACACCGCCATTTTTAGGTGTACCTAATCACAGGCCACTTCATTAGGGAAAAATCATGGCCAAAGCTTAACTGAAAGTGAAAAGTGCCACACCCGCCCTCACCCCCACTTTCTGATTGGCTGTTTGATCTGTGACGTCACTCGGACACCCCATTAGGTACACCGCCATTTTTAGGTGTACCTAATCACAGGCCACTTCATTAGGGAAAAATCATGGCCAAAGCTTAACTGAAAATGAAAAGTGCCACACCCGCCCTCACCCCCACTTTCTGATTGGCTGTTCGATCTGTGACGTCACTCGGACACCCCATTAGGTACACCGCCATTTTTAGGTGTACCTAATCACAGGCCACTTCATTAGGGAAAAATCATGGCCAAAGCTTAACTGAAAATGAAAAGTGCCACACCCGCCCTCACCCCCACTTTCTGATTGGCTGTTGGATCTGTGACGTCACTCGGACACCCCATTAGGTACACCGCCATTTTTAGGTGTACCTAATCACAGGCCACTTCATTAGGGAAAAATCATGGCCAAAGCTTAACTGAAAGTGAAAAGTGCCACACCCGCCCTCACCCCCACTTTCTGATTGGCTGTTCGATCTGTGACGTCACTCGGACACCCCATTAGGTACACTGCCATTTTTAGGTGTACCTAATCACAGGCCACTTCATTAGGGAAAAATCATGGCCAAAGCTTAACTGAAAATGAAAAGTGCCACACCCGCCCTCACCCCCACTTTCTGATTGGCTGTTGGATCTGTGACGTCACTCGGACACCCCATTAGGTACACCGCCATTTTTAGGTGTACCTAATCACAGGCCACTTCATTAGGGAAAAATCATGGCCAAAGCTTAACTGAAAGTGAAAAGTGCCACACCCGCCCTCACCCCCACTTTCTGATTGGCTGTTTGATCTGTGACGTCATTCGGACACTCTATTAGGTACACCGCCATTTTCGGTGATTCGTTCACTCTCGTTCACTGAAAGAAAATTCGTTCTTTTGAACGATTCGTTCACTCACTACACGGAGCGCTAGTGATCCCGGGATGCTTCATGCGCCCACCTGTAGAATAAGTGATCTCCAGTTGAAATTTACTTTGAACAACTGAGGAGCAGTCGATCATTTATTTCGTTTTTTTTTTTTTTTTTACATTTCTTTTTACAATGGAGGGTTAACACAACTATGGATTTTCGGTCGAAGCAGGAGGTCATCAGTAAAGGAAGACCAACCCCAGAGTCAAAAGATTTGATTCGGACAACGGGAGCATGTCTTTTCAAACGGAGTGGTGCTCACGATCGAAAACAAGTTTTTGACTCCATGTGCTTTATTGAGTGTTGTGTCAAGACTGCTGATATGAGATTCTAATTAAAATAGTTCGCATTAAATAATGAGTAATCACTCTAGAGCAGCGTTTTTTGTGACACGGTTAGGTATTGGAGAAATTTCACCCGGGGGGGGGGGGGGGTGACGTCAGTGCCTCCCCAGTCATGAACCTCACCGCACGTCACTGACTTACACGCACTAAAAAGCTCCTCGATGCACTGGGCACAAAAAAAATGGGTGGAAACAATCCAGACAAAGTTTCAACATTATGATGCTGTTTGTTTTTCAAGATTGCTCAATCATGGGCTCCACAAACAAAAAGTGGTCTCATGTGTGCTGTGTTTGGGTGGAAATTGTTTCAACGGGACAATTTTGTCACCGTCGCCTAACATTTTATCCCAAAGCGATGTTGACGAGAGGAGTGCGAACCACTTGTAATTTCCTTTTTGGAATGGCTCTGACGATCACCCGGTGGCTCTCCCAGGGCGCCCTGAAACAATGTCATTTCTGGCAGCCGGCAATTTGTTTTCTATTTGCAAGTCCACCTGCGTCTCGGCACAGGTCACCTTAGCTGCGGTCTATTCATCGGATCCTCTGCTGACCTTTTCCGAAATGCTTCCAAATTGACTTTGATACGTTTGTTTGGCCCGTAACCGCGTTGGCTCCTTGTTCGACTCTAGCCTATTTCCATCCAAACGTAAAGCTTTTGATAAGGCGGCCTATCTCGGGAGTACGTCACTCGTCGAGGGGAAAGCGTTTACGCCTTTGAGTGCTTGTTTTGCAGCCTCTCAAAGTGTTTGCACATATTCAGCGCGAGAGAAAAAAACAAAAATGACGAGTGCTAAATGGGGTCAGTGGCAGAACAATAGCACAGCTAGAAGCTGAAGAATACATTTTCAACAGCTCAGTGAGTCATGTTTTGGAATGACTCCAGAAGTTTGTTTCTTCCAACCAGCCGATGGATTCAATGAAAGAGAATTTGCGTTTCAATTACTCATTATTAAAAGATCCAAAAGTGTTCTCTAAGTAACGTTGAGCTGAATGCCAAACTAGTGTTAATAATGCTAATTTAGCTTGCCTGATGCATGCTGGCCCTCTCAATAAAAATGTATGAACAAGAAAATGTACTCATCGAAGGCTTCCATTCTTATAGTCAGTCTTTAATTATAATTTTTTTCCCTTTGGCTACTCACACCGACACACATTCATCAAGTTACAAAGTTGTCAAGTGCTATTTTTGGCGGAGGATACAAATCAGTCTTTGAATTGTAGTAAATACTGCATTGAAAGTACACACAACTATTTAACACAGAATTGGCATAGATATTTTTTTTTTTGTACAAAACTGCTTATTGTGCTGTACATTTACAAGCCCCAACCGCAGGATGACAAGTGCACATTTTTAGAGTTGGCAGGTTTCACCTATTAAGCCAACTTTTTTTTTATCATTAAATAATATAAAAACAAAATGACATTCAGTATTGAGCGGACAAAAGCGAGCGTTTCACTTCCTTTCAAGTGTTCTTAACGACATTCGTCACAATATTGCTGCGAGACGATTCGCTATCTTTACAAAACGTAAGGATTCTCCTAATGGCATCATGTTGTTTGTGAAAGGACATTTTGTCGATATTAAAAGGCAGCGTAAAACATCTCAGGATGAATTATTGTCGTCATCAGCTCAAAAAAGGACGCACAGGCAAACACGCACACACAGTGGCTGGAAGGCTTAAAGCACGTCACTGCAGAGAGATTGTCTGTGAATGTTGGCATGCATTTCCACGTGGACACGTCCATCTCACAGAGAATCTGTGCTTTTTTTTTTTTCCATTTTCGTTAAGGTCCCATGCTGCTACCTCCGCCAAGGTGGTTGTGTTCGGATGATTTTTACAAAACTTTATGAAGAGGAATGAAGATAAATTTCTACAGTTTACATTTCTACAGTTTACTAAAAGAAGACAGTTTTTTTTTCTCACAATTTTACACAGTTCACATTCTTTTTGGGAATCAGCCTGTTTTGAGGGGGCGGTCCCATCTCATGCAAATGAGCTAACTCCTCTCTTTAGCTTGAGGCGGCTCCTTCTTTTAAGAATAGCAAGTAAAAATGAAACCAGTAAGGCATGGATTGTATTTTCACTTATAGAGGCGAAACTTCACTCTTGTCAATTCGTGAAGCTGATTCATGTGACACCAGCAGCGGACATATTGCCAAAAATTGAGTATTGGAGATGCTAATGCTAATCAGTGCTAACACTGCAGCTCTGCTTAGCTTTTGGTTTTGATATGATAGTACTTGCGCATAGTCCAACCGTGGCTTGAAAATGTCGGATCCTCAGTTCAAGTTTGTTATACGCGCAATAAAAAAGTCAACTCGACTTGATCCTTTAACGTCATGCAAACTTTCAAGAGAACAATTCAAGCATTTTCAGGAGCTGCTTTTCTTCCACGGGGTTGCAATTTGCTCCAAATTACAGTGGAACCTCAAATTTCAAAATCTTAAAAAGGGTTTCAAAGTATGGCTAAAGGTGAAGATGCCATTTGCCATCACTTGACTTTTACCATTTACAGTGATGAACTATTTAAGGCTTGCCTTTTCAACATGTCACATCGGTGTTTAAGATCAAAAGGGTTTTGTTTCATTTCATGAAAGTGCTGAGGAAAAAGTAGTTTAGACAATTGGATCTGGTGAAGAAAAAAAAAAAGCAAATTATTCTAATAAAACAATATATTGTCCAAAACATATTGAAATATTGGTGAATTTGGAAATACATAAAGTTCAATGTAGAACAAAAATGTATATAAATATGCATAATTATATATACATTATGTACAACTCGTATGATGCAAGGATTTGTGAACGTATATAAATATGCATAATTATATAAACATTATGTACAACTCGTATGATGCACGAATTTGTGAACTTGAGACGTTCCACTGTAGTCTGAAGATCCAATCTATTTGCTGACTACTGCAAATCTTGGGGGCAACGCGCTTTTTCTTGATTGTCCGGCCTTGGCGGAGGTCTTCGCCCTTGTGATTCTATCTTAATGTGCTTTGAGCATCCTCACAGACTTTTTTTTTATTCTCATTTTGGACTTTTGAGATGGAAGAACAAGGAAGTGGAGTTTTTTTTTTTTCCTTCCCTATTTTACACAGTTTGGCAGTTTTTGCATTGGTTCAAGTGTTTTCGCTCTAGCACGACTGCAGCTCCACCACCTGTGGCTGCACCGATTGTCTCTTAGGACACAGGATCTTGGAGAAAGCCCTTCGGAAGCTGCTGTGGCACAGCGGGTACAGGAACGGGTTGATGGCTGAATTGAGCCACAATAGCCAGAATGTTAAGTCGTACCAATAGTTGGCCACGCATGCGCCGCTGCAGGCGGCTCGGATGATCATCAACAGCGTGTAAGGCGCCCAACAGATTCCAAAAATGCACACGATGACAGCTAGCGACTTGGCCACCTTGATGTCTCGGGAAAGCCGGGATCCCGGCGCCCTGCGACCCGGCACAGACACCGCCGGCGAATGATGGAACGGGCGGGAGCACCTCTGCCCTGGCGACAGCTTCTCCCTCTGCGCCAGGATCTGGCCGGCGTTGAGGTTGGCGCAGGAGGACGGCGAGACCCCGTCGTCGTCTTCGATGACGGCGGAGATGGCGGTGGGCTCGCTGCACGACACCTTGGTGACAAGAAACATTTGATGATCACGTGTTTTATTTAAACAGGCGACTGGCAGTGAAGAAAAAGCAAAAAGATGGCGAATAACCTTGCGCGTCTTGACGAAGAACACGGACCACGCCGCGCCGTCCCTCTGCTTCTTGGCCGGCCGAGGGGTCGGCACCTCATGGGGGCCGGCGCTTGCATTTTTGTTGCGCCGGTGGATGTTCAAGTAGATGCTGAGGTTGAAGTAGGCCACCGACACAAAGGGGGTGAAGAACTCAAAGGTGGAGGCGCACAGCAGGAAGTACCAGGTGAAATAGAACTCTGCGTAGCACTCGTGCGCCGGCACCACGCTGTAACCCACCGCCGCCTCCCAAAAGATGATGGCGGGTCCGTAGAGGAGAAAAGCCAGTGCCCACACCGCCACCATCTTGAGCACAGCTTGACGGCTCATGTTGCGCTGTGCTCTGTATTTCACCTGAGATGAAAAACAACCACGGGGCGGGTGACTTTCTGCCATGCACACACAAACGGCGTGTCTATGGCATTTTAGATTGTTTGTTAGCACTAAGCTAAACAGAGACAACGTACGCTAAGAAAATTTGGTCATATTTTGGCTCGCTGAAGTTCAGGAGCCTTGTCCACACTGACTGTTCCTAAAACAAAACTGCTTTCCAACACTGGCAATGAATTCCATTTTTTATCCTCCGCAGCTGTCGGCGTCTTCGCCAATCTGAAAAACACCCTCAGAGCGACGCGTTTAAATAGACCCAGAGTGCTGCCACGGTGACAGAGTGATGGCGTAAATAAAAAGCCACTCACGATGTTCTTATTTTGCCTTGTGTCAGCGCAGACGAGGGAGAGGCACGGGAGGAAGGCTACCGGGGGAGTAGGGCTGCGCAGCTATCGATAAATAAATTATAATCCAAGTAGTTTGATTTGTCATGTATTTGTTCAACTACCAAAACTCAAATAAATAGAATTTAAGAGAGCAATGAGGGAAAAAAAATCTAAATTTGTAAAAAAGGAAAATATTGAAATAGCAAGAAAAACATTGAATAAAATTGCTATGTGCCCGTTGGCCACTAGGGGGCAGTGTGGTTGTGTATGTGCTTAGATTAAAATAGAAGTAAAAAGGAAGTCACTTTTGAGAGATTAGAAAGTACATATGCTTTCGAGTATTGCAACATTACCTGTCTATGTATTGCTACAGCATTTGTGTGCTGCTGCTAGCATTAGCAGTGGCTATGTTTGTAAAACAAAGCAATATTTAAATATATGTGTAATTCTACACAAGCAACACAGGGTGCTTTGAAACACATGCTGTGCCCTTTGGCACATGAATCGATTTTCTTCGATTCTTATATTTTTTTGTGATCGTGAAAAGGCAAAAATCGAAATCGATTAAATTTTGATTAATTCCGCAGCCCTACTGGGGAGTATCTATTAGGACAGGCTATGGGCGACAGGAGAGATTGTAAGAGACATCTGCTTGCACACTTCATTCATTCTCATCATCATCATCATCATCATCATCTTTGTGGCCATCATGTGAGCATCACCCCATCTTCACTTCATCGCCACTCAGCCGAAATGGCAGCTCCATTGACACGTCAAAAAAAAAAAAAGCCATTTAAAAAATAAGTCCTCGCACGTCAAATATGAAAAAGAAATAGCCATCTAAAAATGAGTGGTTAGCACGTCTGCCGTTCAGAGTCAGAGGTTCTGGGTTTGATTCTCAGCTTAGGTGTACCGAAGACTTGAAATCAGGGTTTGATTGAAGTGGCTTGCGAAGCGTAGCGGATATAAACTTACTTTTGATACATTGCCACTGTCTGTTGTGCTGTATGCTCTCTTCCATGTTATGGATTATTTATTTTATTTTTTTTGACAGCGAGGGGAAGTGAGGGGTGATGATGATGGGGGGGGGGGGGGGGGACAGGAAGCTTAAGCCATTTGCTGCCAATATACTACATCCGCTGTCAGATGAGCTCTATGCCCTTCTGTCAGAGAGCTCTTCGGATTGTTTGATGCCCCTTCAGAAATGATCATCGATGATCATGTGGGAGGGTGCATCCCCCCCCCCCCGTTGCAAGCCACTGCATATAAAAAAAAAAGCTGCAGCATCATTTTTACTTTGTGTTTGCCAATAACACTCGAATTTTAATCAAAGTTGCCTTTATGTGTCCCATCAATTAGCTTTTGTAAGTTTTTATGCATCCGTTTTTTGCTCACCGCCTTAATGGGGAAGGGAACTTGTGGTGCTGCACAATCTTTTCTCAGCAGCCATGTTTTGTTTTTAAATGGCAACTACTTTTATAAACGGACAGTGGGGGGTCTTCGGGGGTGTTGAGATTGTTGAAGGGCGTTTGATGCGTTTGTGTCTTTTGCTTTGCGCGCCAGTTAAAAGGTAGGTAAAGAAAAAATAGATTGATTGAAGAAGCTAGCCACAGGCTCTAACGTTGCAGACGCTCCAAGATGTTTTTGATTTCTCCTTTGTTCAGATTCCCCAAAAATGATAAACTATAATAATCTGTGTCTGTAATTTATCATCCAAAATCTTTTTTAAAAGAAACCCTAGTCAAAACACATGATTTTTTTAAACAATGCTAATCTGACAACCAAACTTTTCATTCGGACAAAGCGAGTACCAAAAAAACAATTTTTTTTTTTTTTTTTTTACACACGACTAAAAATACCAAAAATGGAGGCCGACTCTCTGTCAAAGAGATTCAGCTTGTGCAAGAAGTGAATTTTTAAAAGCCACCTAAAATATTCCAAACAGGCATCCATAAATCAACGTTGCTTGGTATTCTCTGGTTGCCAACGTTTTCCAAATTGACTCAAGGTTACATAACTGGAATTCTTGTGCTTTTCAAGCGCTCCGACGTTCCACACCGGGGCGCTTGGTGGGTGTTCAAATGTTGCCCAATAGTAGGGAGCAATGGTAAAATGAAAGTAATTTGCTTCAAAAATTCTTTTTGAAACCTCGCCTCTGGCCATTTATTATTGAATTCCTCTAAAGTTCTTTCACCTTTCATGTAATTGCCATCCTGAAGTTTGTATTTTATTGAATTTTATTTCTAAAATTCGTCTCCTTCCATGCTCCGGCCGAGCGATGACCTCCGAGAATAGAATATGAATAATTTTCATTCCTTGTATGTATGTTTTAATGAATCGGTCAGGCTCTAATTGTTGAATTGTAACAAGTGCATATGAAAGACCCTGGGGAACATACTCGAGAGTTGGGGGGGTACGAGAAAATAATTGAGGAAAAACTGAGTTAGACAGTACAACTGTCCGTTTTTCATTCGCTGTGGGAGAAGCACATTTTTGGCATGCTAATGTGTTCTTATTAACGGCAACCTCCGACAGACTGGATGGCCATTATATTTCAAACTACTACTTTTTGGTGTGTGTGTGTGTGTGTGTGTGTACTTGATTAAAAAAACATCTTGCTGGCGAAGAGGAGAAGCTAAAGGGAAAAGGAACAATTACTGCAAAAAAAAAAAAAAAAAAATCACTGTAAAAAAAATCAATAGTCATCTCCAACCATTCAGAATGTGCACCCTATGCCAATCAGACAAGAAAACTTTCACGCTTCACAAAACCAACGACATCATCTCCCACCTCAAAGGTCTTAAGCGTCCATGCAATAAATAATGGAAAAAAGTGCTGAGCAAGAAGCGGAAATAAATCAGCACCCAAGTAAACTACATGGCTGACCTGTGCCTTCTGCCCTGCAGCATTCCAGCAATCCATTTTCATCAAAACCTGCTGACTCAAATGTATCTATTTTTGCTCATTGGTCTAAAATTAAAAAAAGTTTCCCGCTGTGGAGTAGGTCAAACGCATCCCCGACGGCTCAATTGTCCCGGAGAGTTAATTGATTTGTTCTCAAGTGATTGTTAACACTTGGTTAATAACGGATGAAGATATCTGTCCATCCATTTTTCTTCATCCTCATCAGAGTGAGCTGCCTCAGATGAACTTCCACAGACAGCCACTCGCTCACTCACATTGCCACCTACGGACATCGTAAAAAGGCGACCGGGTGAGACAACGTCAAAGTATCTGAAGAAAAACGGATTGAGGACAAAAACATAAAACTGAGATCTGAACCCCGTACTGTGAGGCACACGTGCCAACCACTAGGGCAACAAGCTGCTCCATTCATTCCTGTTCTTTTTTTTCATTGGCACGTTCAAACCATTAGAAACAGCTCTCAGTGTGACGCAGTGCAATCCACCTACAAAACTGAGCCGGGGCATCAAAAGCACAGTTTGCTCTTTTTTTTTTCTCCCCCAAAAAGCGAGTGGGGGGTGGCCGTCCAGTGCAGTGGCGCTCACACAAAAAAATGGCTCCCTCCAGCTATTAAGTTGCCCGTTTCTGCTAGAGAACAACAAAAATCCATACATGTATTGCAGGTAAGCTGCAGCCTATTCCAGTTGTCACCCTGGATCGGTCGCTGACCGATCACGGAGCCCCGCACATTCACCTTCAGGAACAATTTGCAATCATCAGTAAAACTGGCATAGAAAACCAAGCAAGCATAGAAGAGAATATTCGAAACTGAGAGTCGAACCCAGAGCCCGTACTGCGAGCCAGACATGCGCCGTGCTCATCCATTCACAAGGCCAGTTAATTAGTGCCCAATTTTTCCGAGACGGTCAAACAATGAGGAACATCTTGTGACGCAGTGCGCCCCACCTTTAAAAGTGCCAAACTGAGGCTCAGCATCAAAAGCACAGTTTTCTTTTTTTAAGGACTCACCGCTCTGGTGACAGACAGGAAGCGGTCGTAGCTGATGAGCACGATGTTGAAGACGGAGGCGGTGCAGAGCAGGTAGTCCATGACCAGCCACACCTTGCACAGACCCTTGCCCAGCATCCACCTGCCCGTCAAGTTGTACGGGATGTACACCGGGATGCAGAAGGCACCTAGGAGCACATCGGAATGAGGATCATGCCAGTTTGCTCACGCCAGGGAGATGAGCAACGTTTTGGGAATGCAATCTGATTCCCTGCAGTGGTTTGATTGGAGGGAGAGGGGGGGGTTAAATGTATCCTGTGCTGCAGATAAGAGCAGGACAAAGAAGATGTGAGGAAAATAACCCACCAACCCCCCCCAAAAAAATCATAAAATGGAATCTAGGTTTGAGCAACAAATTGTCCACTCCAGAGTGATTGGGAGATAATTGCAGGGAGGAACAAAAGACTTGGAAGGCAGGGAAAGCGGTGAGGAGGGAGGGGTACAAAATGTGCACGCAAAAAAAGAGAGGGCTAGACACAAAGGGGCAACTCACCCACGAGGAAATCAGATATGGCCAGGTTGAGGAAGAAGTAGTTGCTCTGAGTTCTCAGGGTTTTGTCCACCACAAAGGCCAGGATGACCAGCGCGTTGCCCGCCACCACCGTGGCCACCAGCGTCACCATCAGCACCGACAGGAGCAGCGCCAGGTAGCCCGGCAGCGGCAGCGCGCCGCCCGACACCGCCGGGGTCAAGTTGCCGCTGGAGTTGGACTCCAACACCCCCATGGTTAGCGGCGCTCCCGCAGCATCGTCGCCGCCCCCTCGCCTGGCTGCCACTTCCTAAGTTCTGAGCTGGCAAAAAGACATCAGGGGAGACCCTCGGGTGGAGTCGTGTGCCATTGTTTGTTTGGGGACTTTGGAGAAGTTTTGGGAAGAAGAGGAAAAGAGGGCACGGTTCATTGAAACAAAAAAGGGGGGGAAAGAAAAAGAGGCATCCGCGGGTCACCTCGCGTGGACGCTGGAGCGCGGGAAGATTCTCCTCGTGCGTGGCGCGCGCCTTTATTCTTTGTGCGCATGAGAGGTGTGAGCGCACGTTCTTTTTTTTCTTTGTTACCCATCGGCAGCTCTACTTCCGTTCAGAGCTCTGCAATAAAAGCGTCTCCACAACCACGACAAGGTCACGCGAAGGAGCAGGAGAAAAAAAAAAAAAAAACCGATGTCGAAATATTAAGGCGATGAAAAATGTCAATGAATGATTCAGCAATGGTAGAAGAGAAATGGAAGTTTGCACAATATAGACATTTTCAAAAATGTTGGCATCACATTGTTCTTAAGTACGGTTTAAATTAAATTTAAAAAATCTGACACACTTGTTCTTTAAGTGTGTTTTTTGTCTTCTGGATTTAGATGAAGCTTTCCCCCTCTTCATGCTCTATCCCTTTCAAAGGGACTCCAAAATAGATTCTAAACCGGGTCGCCCCTCCCTCGCTTCAAATTGTTCACCCACCACGTGTGCTCTTTTATTGTGAAAGAACGCAAGCATCCGGCAGCGCCTCTTTGTCCTCCTCCCCCCCCCCCCCTCATTCCTGCAGTGTGCATTCACAAACCTTGAAGAGGTTCACTCTACATGAACTTGCGTAAGCCTCAGATCCATTTAGGATCCAGCTCATGACAAATGTAATCCCTCCCCCCCAGAAAAAAAAATCAAATGAAGATTAAGGTCTCTTTTTACGAGCCTGTCTGTGTGCACAGATGATGAGGTGAGCACATATCAAGATGAGAACATCAAAGCTGAGAAAAGACTGCTTTGTCTTGAGGCGAAGATGCAGTCTCTTGGTTTTTTTTCTTTATGTCAAAATTGGAATATCCGAATTGGAGCCCCGCCCGAGTTTTCAAAGTCTAATAACGAATTGTCAAAGACGCCCTGCATATACAACCGCTGTGTAAATTATGCAAATCCACTTTGAAATTTAATCAATGAAAGCTACGCGTGCAAGAGTGTGTAGCCGGTGGTTATCTTTATTATTACTTTAAACGCATATTTAGGACTGAATAACTTCTTGTTGTCTAGTGTGGCGTAAGAAGAACAACTTTGAAGTTATTCAAGTTACGCAGGAAAATCTATTTTTCACAAAAAAGTTATCAAAGTTTCCTGCCTTGAATTTTTACTTCAGTCAACTTTATTTATTTATTGTTTATATTACCGTGCATATTTTAAGCACGCTTTCAAATGTCAACATTTTTGCCAGCCAAAAAGAACCGTAATTGAAGTTTCAAAAACAAAATGTATTGCATTTGTGTGTTTTAAACCTAAACCGGATCCATAATCATAGGCATATATATTCTTCAACTTCGGAGTTTTCCAGCATAATTGAAGCAAAATCAGCTCCCACCGTGAGCCGCCTACACAGGTATATAATTCCCGTCAAGCGGATTCCATGTTGGCTCTGCTCAGCTCAAGTTGTTCCCCTCACGAGGATAAGAAGCCAGGCTCAAGGGGGATCATATTCTGGGATTATCGCAGCCGCCCGTGAAATAAAAGTCAAACTAGAGGCAAAGTTCTGTGATGCTCATCCGCAATGCCGACAAGAGCAGCTGGATCGGACTTTTACAAAAGTCTTGGCCCTCCCAAGCATTGTTGATTTTAAAAGCATTCTCTACATTCGCCGTTTTTATTAGAGTACCGACCCCGGGTATCGGTAGCGCCGTTATTTCAAAGTATTGACATAAAAATACGATATTTGGTATACTATCAGTCTTTCTTTAAAATGATCTGTTGTTGTTTTCAAATGTAGTGGTAATCGGTGCAAAACAAGTGTTATCAGACAGCCATATTTTTTTCTATTAAATCAATAAAGCTTGTCAATTCAGCATCATCTCAAATCTCCGATTTAAAAAATGGTGTTCCTACGACTGTAACAAATGGTTGGCTATGTGTTGTCGGTTGCGTGTATTGGTTCTTTTCAAGCTCGTGGAGCAAATCTAAGATGACACGATGATGATGATTATAATGATAAGCTTGCGGGGGCGTACTCGCAGCTCCTTGTAATTATTCTGGCAGTTACTTTGCACGTCACAATGAACATGGCATCCTTAAAAAGCCCCCCTCCCGCTCCCTCAGTGCAAAACGACTAAACGCTGAATTTGTATCAATGTTTGAAAAAGGACTCGTGAGGGCGACGCGTGCCAAGAGCGCCGTAAGATGAACCCCCGGATATTTATAGGAAGCTGTCGTTATCTGACTGAAGCCAACAAGGGAGCGTTTTTAAAATTCAGATGATGTCTTCTCTCCCCCCTCCTCCCCTCCTGGTGAGGAAGTGACATCCCATCAGAGGTGAGGGAGCCCCTCCACAGCGAGACCCCACGCCGCATGCAAAACACTCGCCGATGACACGAGCAAGCACGGACATGGGTTCTGATTCATCGGAATAAATGCGCGTCAATCTCATTTGGGTTTGGAACAAAAAGATCGCCGCGATGACGCTTATGCTGGCATTTACATGTTTTGGAAAAGGTGTCGCATCACTCCGAGAAAATCTTTCTGTTCAAATGTTTTTGTGATTAAAAAAAAAAAGAGATTTGCACTAGTCATCAACACAAATTGCGTGTTCGAATAGAAACGCTGAAAGTAAAATGTTGCCTTTTAATACTTACTAAAATGCTTTCCAACAAAGGTTGGAACATAATAGATTAAAAGTCTTTTCCGCCACAATCATTTTGTCTTCTTGCCTTTTAGCCGCTTTGCCTTCCCTGCTGATTTGGTGACATCATCCTGTTAAACAACCAAGAAGAAAATGTATTAGGGACTTATGATTGTGCCAATGTTTTTTTTTTTTCTTCTTTCTTTTTTTGGATGGCGCTTTCGAGTTTTTGACAGACATTTGGGCTTTTTTGCCGCTTGCTATGTTGCTGGCTGACTGAACTATGTTAATCACAACCTACTGATTGGCCCCGGTTGCTTCTTCAACGTAAGCCCATAATTGCATCAAACGTTGCACTCCTCGAGCGCTCCTCCTACAAAATCGCCGTGAACTTTGAACCTCAGCTGGATGGAGCACACCAGCCAACGGGCGCAGAAGAGAAATCATCTGAGAGAATCTCACAAAGCCTGCAAGAAGCGAGCTTATTTCACCTTTGCCCGCAGCCATATCTTCCATCTTGTATCAGACAGCCATTCAAATCAAAACACATTTTTAGGGGTTAACAAAAAAACTGGCTCTTTATCTTTTTGGCTCTTTATCTTTTTGGCTCCTCTCACGATTTCTTCAACATGCCATTGACGTGTCCTTTTCCTGCACTGAATTGAAAAGGAATGAGGGGAGCCGCTTCCATCGACTGTGTTCACGCTCACAACGGCGCACATGCTCCTTTCTAACGGAATACGTCTGCGAAAATACCAAAAGAAGGGAAACGCCACCCCACAAAATTGGACCGCGCTTTGCGCTAGACGAAATCAGGGCCGTTCCCCAACTGAAACGATTAATCGGCGCTCTCCACTGGCAGAAATGTAGACATGCCACAACGCTTCATCCATGGCACAATTTCTGTCATTCCTTCTTTTCTTTTTTTAGTGACTGTTCTTGGGTTAGTTCTCAGCGGTTAACACAGAAGTGAGGCCTACGGGCATGTCGACCCTCTTTTCTGGGTTTTACGGACCTCGTAAATCACAATTGCCCCAATAAAAAAACCTTCGTACCTTGGGTTGTTATTTTAATTCCTTCTTAATAAAAAGTTTAGATTAGTGTGTCCTGATCTAACCTTTTTTTTTTTTTTAAACATGGAGCGTCACTGTTGAGTAAATATAATTAATCACATAAATCGGGACACTTAAATGGGCCACAAGTCTGATACCATTGCCACGGGCTGGCTAAAAACAACAAGACTTTGATTAATTTTATCGATTACCTCCGCACGGGAACCTCGGGCTGGATTACGACGTACAAGTAAATACAGAGGATAATGAAGCCGGCCGGGGCTACGCCCGAAGAGTTTGTTCCCGCCACAGACGCTACCTGGAGCGCCAGTCCATGGGGGAATAGTGTGAATCTATAAGGAGTCGTGACCTATTTATCACATGCCGTAAGTGCACAGTTTCGGCGCCACGGTGGCGTTTTGCAGAGCGGAGAATCAGGATGCAATTAAAAGTTCAGATTGGGCCTGTGGTTGCATTGCAAATACAAACTTGAAGAGGTTTGTAAGCCCACCGACTGGATTTATAAGGTGACCTTGGAGTAAACATGGATTTCTCTCCACAAACATGTTTTGAGATTTTAGAGCGAGCGAGCGAAGAGATAATGCCTGTTTTCTTTTTTAAGAACTGAAACGGCTTGTGATAGGACAAAGGCTCCCCGCGGCTTCAGATGGCCCACTTAATGTGTGTCTGCGCCAAATTACCGCTTTTAACAAATAATTAAAACAAATAAATCTTTTCAAGGCTTCCTAATCAGTCAAATGAAGCCAAATGGAGCCCACCTGAGGTGAAATTGTTCATCCGAGCTGCTAGCTTGTTGTTCAAACAAGACGAGTGTAATACGTAAGCGCCAAATATTTTTTGTGGGTCATTCGCCAGCAAGCAAGCAAGCAGGCCCTGCACCTGTTTTGGCACGCAGCTTGACGTTCAGCTGGCCGTTAAAGCGGAAATCAAGCAACAGTGTTTTTTTTTTTGCAGGACTACCTTTAATCTCTGTGTGTGACGTTCCAGCTCAAAAGCACCGTCAATGAAACAAGTTTGCGGAGCAAAAAAAAAAGCTTCAAAGCGGACCGGCGGCCGACTTCGGGGAGGAAGCGTTTGATCTCTGAAAGTAGATGCTTCAAAATGGTGTCCAAATGTGAAGGCGAGGAAGCGGCAAAGTACGCACGTGCGAGCGGACATTTTGTTGCAGCGGCTGAGCATCATTCAAAGAGCTGCCCGCTAATGGCTGCCCTCGCTCGCCGGGGTAACGCCACTTGTCACGCCGCCTCCCCTACCGGTTCCTTGAACCCAACACTCAGTCGGCCTCGGAGGCCTTTTCGCAGTCCCCGCGGGATGCTATTACAATGTCGATGTGACACAGCTGCACTCACTAATGCCTTTTTGCTATTTGAACACCTGACATTCACCTCGAACGCTATTTTGTGTTTTTGTGGGACAAGCTGTGGTGGCTCGAAATCCTATAAACAAAAATGGGGAAGACTCACCGATGAGGCGGCGTAGCCCTCTTGCAGCAGGATACTTCGAGCGCAGTTGTTGATGTGCTTGAAACGGTCCGGACCTAGCAGAATCCCTCCGTACCACCGGGACACCACTACTAGCACGTTGCGTACGTCCAGAATCTGTAGCAAGACACAAAGTGGACATAGTATTGAACTTTTTAAACAATAAATGAGTGCTCCAACAGTTGAACCTTTGGAGTGACGTCCAGCAATCGAATGTTACATCCCGAAACCAAGTCAACGTTTTATTGCAAGGCCAATTCTCAACACCAGGGAGCTACGATGCATAAAAACGGGTAAATTCATCTCCTTGAACGTATTCCATAAAATCCGAATACCGTGGGAGTGCGTACAAAATATCGCAAAGAATCGTTTAGACTTGACTTTCACTTTTAACTCAAAAGTATAAGTCTTGAAGGAGAAGAAAATACAACTGATTCACATCAAGTCAGTGTCTGCGAGGTGATGGCCCGATATGGAAAAACTAGATTTAATTTGAGATTGAATCATGATGATAGGCTTTTTTAGCTTCTAACGCCTTGGAAGTGTCTAAAAAGGTTGTTGCGTGAAATAATGTCATTGCTTCAGAGCGGCTTTACACGTATCGTGTAGTTATCGAGATCGGCGATGAAGATGCCCAATCCCCGCCATGTAACGAGCACCGCCGAAGATGGATTATTCTCTAACCCTCTCATCAAAGTCCCAGTAAATCATCATGCTATCCCTCCCTTTTAAAAATGCCCAACTCACACAAAGCCAGAGTATCGGAGGGGACCGTCCGCACATCTGGCAACCCAAATTATTAATCAGCGCCTTCTTTTATTCATGCAATCGGATGCTCACGGGTGTAAAAGCACCAATCAAGAATGAGCAAATGGGAAGAAAGGCCTGCTTGGAGAGCAATGAGATTAGAGCAGAACAGATTAATGCCAAAGCACTTGATGTAAATTGCTCCGTGCACTGCGAGTGTCACAAGGAGAAGATGAACGCGTGCGTTCCCCCACTGGGACGGACCAAAAGATAGAAATTGTCTAAGAAAAACTTAGACAAAGTGTGCATTGCTCCCACAATTGAGGACCTTGCTCTTCCAACTGTGTAGTCGAAGGGAGCAAACCTAAACGCTAATTTCCAATTAGCTCGGATTTTGACACGGTCTTGTGGTACCAGAATTAGCCCACCAGCCACGAACAGGTGAGTTTTTCAGCAAATCCCTTCCGCATAAAAAAAGCGTTAATTGGACAATCTGTGAAAAGTGGCTCGTGAATAGGTTCCGTAATGTATAACTCAGTGAAAATTACATTTTCTGATAAAACCGCTGTCAGGAAAACAATGCCAGTCTCTCGGGAGGTCTACACTGACAAGTACGGGGAATCCCCCCCCCCCATACAAATCAAATGTTAAAGCACACTTGGCATCAAAGCACCATAAAAGAATTCACAATGCCATCTTCCTGTTATTTTATAGACGTATGCATGCATTATGTAGATAATGCAAGACTTTTCTGGTATCAAAAAGAAAAAGAAATGAGCGAAGCGCGGAGCTGTCAAGACACCTCCTCTCCTCACAATCGCATCACGTGGAGGTCAAACTTTTTTTTTCTTTTTTCAGCCTCGCTCCAGTGTCACAAATCAAAGGAAAGACTCGCTATCCAAACGCAAACAAACAGGACAACGCTCACCCGATGTGACTCTGCAACTTTAACAAGCCCGTCGAGGAAAACTTTGTAATTACCCTATCGTGTTTTGATAACAAGCGGCGGGCTCGGCTTTTATGTGGCACATCCGGATAATGCCTTGACAATTATTGGTGTGCGTGGGATTGTGAATCGCAATGCCATCTGATAACTGCAACCCAGATTAAAAAAAAAAAAAAAAAAACGTCTCTTTGATTTGAGAGATGAGAAGATTAATATCATCTCTGCATGGGGAACAATATGGAAATACTACAAATTATGTAACGTACTGAGAAGGGATGGGCAAGGATCAATACAGAGTATCGATGTCAAGGTATCGGTACTCGCGATGGTACCTGATACCAGTATCTTGTGGACGTTTTAGAAACTTCAAAATGAAAAAAATAGAAGAAGAGAAACCTGATGCATTTTCAGTTAGTGCCAACTAGAAAGCGCACACTTTTTAAAGGTCAGCGAGCGGGGAACTTTTTCCTCGTTAACAATCACACTCTAAAAATGCTCGGCAGACTGTGGAAGCGAACAGGCCGTGTGCTTGGAACAGACGCAATTAAAAAAACTTTTTTTTTTTTTTTGAAGCGGCTGGGAAGTTGTACCATCTGTTTTTCTCAACCAAAACTTTGTGTTGGAGCCTGCCATGTGTGAGTGTATGTATGTATGTATGTATGTATACATACACATACAATATCTTATTATATTAAACTATATATTATATATATTATTGTAGACACACACACACTCACAGAGTCCTCAATGTGCCGAGCTTGTGCTTAGTGGAACGCTCACCTGCAGCAAATGGAGCAACCTGCCACCTGCCGCTGTCTCACCATCATCTTCGCAGTCCTGCAGGAAGCTGTTCTTATCCTCGCAGTAGATCCTAACACACACACACACACACGGAGAGTGTAAAAATTGTTTGGTCAACTTGTCACCACTAGTGACATCTGCGTTAAATGTCAGCAACTCCTCCCCGGTCGGGCAGGCAGCGCTTCAGGGGCTCCACCTCATTAGAGCATGCAAGTAAAGAAGAAAAGAAATCGACACAAAAAGCCAAGTGTGTGTGTGTGTGTGTGTGTGTGGACAAGGCAGTTCTTTCTTGACCTTTAATCGCGACATTTGGAGAGGAGGGAAAAGCTGGTGAGTGTCACCGACCTATACGCGTAGATGTTGTGAGTGGCGCTGGCGATCTTTTTGTTGTCATACAGCCGCTCCAGCGCGGCTTTGACCTGAGACGCAAGAACAAGTGTCAGAACTTTGCAAAAAAAAAAAAACAACCTCAAGCTTGAAACCCTCAATTGATTCTCTGCTCTTTGCTTAAAGCCCAAATTTGAAGCCGTAATCCTGTTTTTAAAGCAATTATTTCAAATCGGAACCCAGGCTTGAAATTGCACAACTTGTTTGACACCCCACTCAGACCTGGGGAAAGTTCCTGATCGGAGGGCCTTGTTTCTAAATTCTTGTTTCCACCTCGTACTGACTGACTTTGAAGAATGAACCTTTACACTAATACCTTCAAGCATGACACAGATGATAAAGAGAGTGAAGAGGGCGGAAAGGAAACTCGAAGCAGTTGGCAAACAGCAGCTGGCGCAACCAATTTTGCGGCTCCTTTTTTTTCTTTTTTTTTTTTTCTTCTGGGAACATCAGAAGACAAACTGAACGCTTCCAGAGCGTTGCAATGAGATGAGATGTAAATGTCACACGCCGCCAGCACCTGCTTGTAGCAAAAGCAGATCCAAAAACAGACTTTTGGGGTTTTTTTTGGGGGGGGGGGGATGGAGTGGCACTGTGGATCGCATTCAATTATGCAAATCAAATTGAGTGTGCGTGTGTTGTTTGAAGTCACCTGTCTTGGCATCACCACGGGCGCCAGGTGAGGCTGGAAGGTGCTGCGGCGGTCTGTGATGCAGTCGCCGTGTTTGATCGGCGGCGCCTCTTCATCTAAACCGGGACGAATTTTTACATCACCGAGGTGTTGAAGAGCCTTTCTGTGATTGTGTTGTTAGGTTTGATGAGCGGTGGGGGGTTTTCCGCGGACCGTTTGCGTGTTCCAGGAAACGTTGCGCATCCTCTGCACTCAACGTGAGACTCGTCAAGTCTGGCACGTCTTCGTCTTCCACGTCTTCCTCCGCGGTGAGGGTCACCTGCTTTGACTGCTCCACTGCGAGAGGCAAAAACACGTGTCGACATGCGACTATAAAGGGAAAATCCAAAATGGTCTTTAGAATATGGTCTAAGCAGCCCCACGAGTGTTTTTACGTGCGTGTGTACGTGCCAGAGGCAACGGAGGAGCATGTCACCCGGGGCAACCGCATCGCTCATTGATGTGTTTGTAATTGTTGTAGCTGGAAAGGCGCTTGGGTGACAAAAGATGTCATAGCATTACACACACAGCGAGCCAATTAATTTTGCAGGGGAAGGGAGGGGGGGAGGCGTTTTGGGGGGATGAGGCAATTTTAGCTTGAGAAGTAAACGATGGCACTAATTGGCATTTAGTCATCACAGGATCAAATAATAATGAAGCAAGCTTAACCTGATTTAAATACCTGATGAGATGCACGCTCGCTCTCACACCTTTGTTAACTCGCACACACACTTCCGGACAATTCTTCAAGCCAATGCCAGGAGCTGTCAATCAGGCATCTTGGGTTCGACTTATTATCACATGAATTCCAAGAAGTGACCGTAGTGTGCTGTACAACAATGACACTCTGGCCACACCTCCAGGTTGTTGCTCAAAAGGAGCGTCTGGCGGAGTATCGCACTCCGTCGGGATCGGCCCACAGATAACAACATCCCCTCCCCTCCGCCACAATACGGCCTTCAGACAGACACGTGTAGGAAATCTTTCATTTGGTTATCTCGTCCACCTCAAAAGACACTGCCAAAGGAACGGCGGGCGTTAGGCCGATAGTCATCTAAATGCGATGCCGTCACTCAAAGCGACCGAGCAGGCTTTTGTGTTCATCCGCTTGAAGCTTTTCGCCACATTTCGTTACGTCCGCGCCTAGCTGGAACTTCAGTTAAAAAAGAAAAAAGGAAAATCTTTCACAAGAACATACTTTTTTTTTTTTTACTGGAACGTAATCTGAGAGAGGCTGCTTGCTGTCGCAGAGTGCGATGTTATTCAAGCGCAACAATACACCGCTAGTTGCCAGAATCTTTTATGCAAATAACTCATCAGTGTGACGCGGGATTGCGTGAAAGATGATTGCATCGGGTAGCGGCTTGCTAAAATTCCGTATCCTGTTGACACACTGCCATGAATCCACTTTTCGGTCATTCGTTCAATGTGTTGGAAAATATCAACACGGGGCCACGTCGCACTTGTGTGCTGCATATTAAAGAGATACTAGAGAAAGAACTAATTTGATCATTTAATTAATTTTTCTCGTACAATAAATACAGTTGCTGTCGAACAAAAATGACATCACATGCCCAGGGCTCAGGTAACAACCAATCACGGCTCAGTTTGCAAACGTCACATGACCAAACCCATAAAACAGTGATAGGTCATTACCATGCGTGATGTGATGTCAAATGCGTTTTTAAAAGTAAAAGAAAATGAAATCAGTACTTTTTACTGATGAAAAGGGATAAATAAGCATCATGATACATTTCTTTTTCCACTATGTTGTGTCTGTCCATCTCACCTGTTTCAGAGTCTTGAGCTTTCTCGAGCAGGAATTCTCGGATTTTTTCCACCCACATGTAGAGTATGCTCTCCCCAGCATGCTGGCTGCAAAACATTCAGCGGGGTGACTGGGGGTGGGGGTGACCACAGGGGGGTTCTGTGCCCCCCTCTTGTCAAAAGCCAGAGATGAGAGGCACTCACACATAGAGGTCTTCCAGGCTGTTGGCCAGTCGAACTCTCTCAGCGCCCCGCAGCCACGCCGCACTACAAAAAAAGGCGAGAACAAACGCAACGCTATCAAGTGGGGGCGACGAGTGGCTTGTTGTCAGATAAATTAGTCAGATCGCCCGAGAATTAAATTTGAAAGGCAAATGCACCGACTTGATCTGGTAGATTGGCGGGGCAGAGCTGGGATAATCAGGCGGGAGAATAATCTAGAAGAGAGAGAGGATAAAAAAAAAAAGAGAAGTCATTATACAGATCGCATGGGGAAAACAAATGTTTTTTTTGTCTCTGCACCTGCAAACAAGCTGTCAGTTTGTTCTCTGCCATGTCATTTGATATTTTGATGCAAAATATTCTGGACGCCTCGTCGATGACACACCATTCGTCACCGTAGATGGACGACAAGGCCTCCACCTCCTCCATCTGAATGGAGTGACAATAACACATCAATCACATCATAAGACTTGCCTCCTCTGCCTCGCAACTAAGACATCAAAAGTGTCGCAAATGGCACATTTGTAAATTTTAGCCTGCATAAAAGACTATAAAACTCCAAAAGTAACTTAACTGTAGTATATTTGTTCCAAGAGTATATCTACAATTTATGAACTGTTCGTTCATTCTTGACTTTTGTTTTTTAATCTGTGCATGGCACTTCATAAAAAACAAATTTTAATTCGTTTTATTAGCACGAGGTGTACCTATTTTTTCAGGTATGACTGAACATGAATTGCACGTTGTCCGTTTCTGTGCTGAGCTGAGCTAACTATCCAATGATATCCATGATGGCAAATGAACTCTTTGTGTTTGATGATCCTCGGATCATCACGACAACCTGCCAAGACTTCTTTAAGCCATACAGCGTTATACTTACGCGCTCTCTGCAGGCTCCATCAAACCATTACAACACTCAAAATAAGAAAGAAAGTAAAGAGGGGGGGGGGGGGAAGAACGACACCTCGCCAGGTAGAAGCAGGTCACTCACTTGTGACTGCAAATCATCACCTTCATTCTCTGGAGTTATCGTGTCAGCCATTAAAACATCACTACGAGTTTCTAGTGTGAAAATAAACACTTGTTCGAGAGAGTTGATAACTTGAGAAACTAAATACGACGAATTTCGAAGAATCGTGGCCACACGTGAAGACGCCGGGTGTTTGATTTCCGGAGAGTATCAGCTGTTTAGCCTAACAGGGTTGTGTTTCCGCTTTGTTCCTACAAAATAAGAATATAGAACACTATGATGGAGTTTCAAAATCATTCGAAACAACATAGTAGAATAAAGTGTACTATTAAAAAATATACGTGTGTATTTTACTCTGACTTTAAACTCTATTAAACTATCAAGCTTAAATGACAAAGTTGCGTTCTTATTTTATTTTGAAAAGCAACTCCTAACGAGTTCCGCTACGTCCAAATCAGCTGATTCGAGTGTAAACAGAAGACAGACGCGTGCAAAGTGTTTACTACACTCGACCTCGTATCTGAGGCAAATCCTTGCAGTTGTTGCGCTTTTATAGTAATTTGTTGTACTCGGATGATCCATATCACATGCAACCGCACCGAGCAGGGAATTGACACCGCTGCTGGATTTCAGTGCCTAGTTACTTTCAGTAAGGACTGCAGTATGTACAATACTCACTATTGTGTGTTGAGCCATTGACGTGTGTGGCTTAATCAAAGGTGACAAAAGTGCACACTTTATGTACTTGACAGAAAAATAACAAATACTGGTCTGGTAAAGGTAAGTTTATCTTCACTAAATGATCATAACAACGGTACAGCCTGTAATTGTTGGTTTCTTTTCACTCGTGCTGCTTGTGTAATTATGCGCTTGCCTCATCAATCCAGGCTACTTCATCTTTTCAAAGTGTTGCAAATAGTAGCCCGACATGTCATTTACTTGTGGAAGTAGTGTAAAAGCTGAACGAGTCGTGAACAAAACATGATAAACTCACTAAAACACACTTCATTGTTGCATTTCTCCCCTCAGCATTTGAAACCGCACAATAAATAAGCTGTTAAACCCATTAGGAAATCGAATAATACATTAAGATATCAATGAAATGAGCATATTTATAAATGTGACCAACGAGTCAGTAATTATGACCCCCGTGCAAAATTAAGAATGTCATCTAATCCCATCGACAGTAATGAATGGAAGCAATCAAGATATTTAGATAAAAAACATCCTCATGGAGAAGACATAAATATTCAATTCTGCCGCAAATCCTCCGAAATCAGATTAATAGCATCAAAATCCCATTTCCTGAAGGCACAATAACGTGCAACTAAAATGCAGAGAAATGTCGTTAGTCGTGGTATGCAGAGGCATTTTTTTCGTCTCCATTTCTGGCAAGCTTTTTTTTCCTCTCCCCTATCCCGATAGTCTCTTTCTGGTTCTTTCTGACTGATGATGACACAACGCACCGGGTGGGCCTTTCGACTTTCAACACTTCCTGCAGTACAAAACATTTCCTCACTTTTAACACCATCCCGGCAACATTGATTGATTTTTACCCGTGCCCATGTGACCTTCTCAGCATGGGGACTTCCCGTTACGCTCAAGCCTTCTGATTCCCTTGCGCTCGTCCGATCGCTTCCTGACTGGCAGATGACTCTCATATGACTTTGTTCCCCTCGCATGATGCAAATGACACAATACAATGGAACGTTATTTCCTCAAACAAAAATAGCGACCAATTTAGAAATGTAATTATCTCAGTTGCGCAATGCTTTGAACTCTGTTGCTAATCAAAACAGGAGCATGCTCGTTTTCCTCACCGTCGTGTCGCCTTCAGGTGTTCATGGAGCATCCGGATCCGGATGAGCAGTTTCTGTGCTGCGCCAGGAACGGAGACCTGGACGCCGTTCGGAAGCTCCTGGCATCCAAGGTGAGCGGAGAGAGCCCGTTGGACATCAACTGCAAAGGTTGGTCGCCATCACCTGCGTGTTGTACACTCTCTTTGTGTTTTCAAGAAAGGGTTTCAATTTCAAACAATGGTTGGGATTTGAAAGTAAAGTTTCAAGACAGGCTTGTTTGAGGTTATCTCACCATCATTTTGGGTTCATGTTCCAGGTAAGAGTAAGTCAAACCGGGGTTGGACACCGCTTCACTTGGCCTCTTATTTTGGACACACGGCCGTGGTGGATGAATTATTGAAGGTTTGTTCTTCAAAAATAGCAACAAAAAAAAATCACGCGAAAGGTCCGACATTCGCGCAATTGTGTTAAAACAGGCCGGGGCGGAGGTGAACCTGCCCAACAACGTCGGAGATACGCCTCTTCACAAGGCCGCCTTCACGGGAAGAAAGGTACTTCACCACATCCCCTCGACCCAATCGATCAAGCAATCAATCAACCGATCGATCAGGAGGTCGTCATGCTGCTGCTGCGCCACAACGCTAGCGCGAGCGTCATCAACGGGACGGCTCAGATTCCCAAAGACGTCACTCGGAACGCCGAGATCAGACGCATGCTGGCAGGTCAGAACATCGCACACCGTGATATACAGAGTCGGGCGAATCGTTTCTGCCGTGTTGTTTTTACAGCGGTCGAGAAGACCGAAGAGCAAAAACGGGAATGTGAACTTCTTGAAGCGGCGGGAGAAGGCGACATGGTCACTCTGAGTCAGCTGGTCAGAGGAGAATATCAGCATTCTGGAAGAAACGAGCACAGCTCACGTCTTGTGTTTGCTGTTTCTCTTTGATTTAACTTAAGCTGAGCAGCAAGAAGCCGCCAAACATCGAGTGCACAGACGTGCTGGGCAACACTCCGCTGCACTGCGCCGCCTATCGAGGCCAGAAGCAATGCGCCGCCAAGCTGCTGAGGGCCGGCGCCTGCGCCAGCGTCAGGAACAAGATCGGTAAGGGGGAAGGATGGTACAGCAAGGCCCAAATGTCTTCAAACTGCCCTTTTGACTATTTGGAAACAACAACAATGCCGGTTTCAAATGCATAATTAACTTTGGAACTTCTCCATCCAGCTTGTGTTATTGTTTGGATAGAGCGAGGAAAACCACTTTCATTTTGGCAAATCCCATCGACGCACCGAGTGCCAGGTGCACTTTCTTAATTATTGCTATTTGAACAGCAAATTGCTGCAGCGCACCGCCGGCATTAAGTTACAACCTGCCAAGAGTGTTTTTTTTTGTTTTATCTCATCTGTTCGCTTGAATCTTACTCCCAAAGTGTATATGTATAATGAATATAAAGGTCAAATCGCCAACCCAATCCGCTGAGTATAAATAAAATATCCCAGCATTATAGTTCACCTAATTTGACCAAGCAGTTTGAAGAACGTGGGAGAGCACTGAAACTAAAACAGATCTCCATAAAATATATTATCGCGAATGCTTTTAATGCCTCCGATACGGCGACGGTTTCGCTGTGTTCTTTTCTTTTCGCCTGATTAAATGCTTGGTACTCAATGATTAGCGCCGTGACTCAAGAAGCCATGATTACACGAGAGGCCTAACAGTGTTAATTAGCCTCGATGCAGTTGAGGTTTTTTTTTCTTCTGTTTATGTTGATGACGCGTTTCTCTCATCTCAGATTGTGTGGGAGCAGTTGAAGATTTCAAAGTTTTCAAAATTGGGTTTCGTGTTGTTTTTTTCTCAGGGCAGACCGTGTTGGAATTAGCTAGCGACGCGGCCATGAGACAATTACTCGAAGGCAACGCACGCCGGGTGAGTTCTGATACTACAGGTCAACAATTCCTCTCCTTGCGGTTTGGTTTCCTTAATGACGTTTCTCGTCTTTGCAGGGGATGCGACGTCACGCCAAAACATTTGAGGGACTCCTCTGGAAGGTGAATTCCACGACGCACTGTGATTTCCAAGCTAGCGCTTCGAAATATCCTTTCAAATTGGAACTCTCTGCAGTAGGGTTAATTCACCGCATACATATCAGCAAGCAAGGGGCTCATACTGTTTGCCTCGAGCAACACTTGATGAAGCGCGCTCTCAAAGTGCTTCAATACAACATTGATTGCTCCATTTCAGTGGGCTCAATGCAAATGTCTCCATAATGAAAATGTACTCGTGACCGAACCTCTTTGCTTACTCTCCTCTCGGGTGTCCGCCCGCAACCTCACTTAGCAGCCTGTGAAGCGGCTATTGATTAGCGTAATGATTCCGTCCGTAAACACCGAGACATTGACAGAGTCAATGAAGTGTGACGAGATTACACAAATATCTGCGCAAAACAGGTCCCGATAAGTTGTCGAGTTAGCCGGCTTGTCGCTAAGCTAACCATGGCGTTTGCTAGATGGGTTGTTGTATTGTTCTGAATAAAAGCAAATAAGAAATGGAAATGAATGTCAATACTTGACAAATATACAAATAAATGCTGGGGCTATTGTTCAGAGCCAAGGGAAAATTTCCCAGTGCGGGTTCGGAATATGCAAATGAGTTACCGCTGTCAAAATGGAGCGATGGTACTGATTCCTCCCTCGTGTGTTGTTCCCGCAGAGCTCCAGATTTTTGGGCTGGCGCTCCTATTGGGTAGTCCTCCACAACGGCGTTCTGTCCTGGTACTCCACACAGTAGGTGGCGTCTCCGACCTTGCTCGCCTTTTGATTAGAAAGATGGCAGAAAATCGTCAAAGGACCTGAAAAGTGCTACTTCAGTAAAAGTAACAGAAAAGAACTTTGGTGGACGTTCGAGTCATCTTGATGAATGCTACCTGCGGAAAAGTCTTTATGTATCTGACATTTTCAAGATTATTTATCGGGTATTAAATGTAATTTCGGTCAATATAAAGTCTACACCCCCCAAATCAAATGTCAGCTTTTTATGATGATGATAAAAATGGCCATCAAGTCCATTTCCAAACTTTTTCCTATATTAGTGTGACCTAATGGTAGTTGCATAAGTGTGCACACCCTCTAAACTGGGATGTGGTTCACATTGAAACTCATATTAAGTGAGAATGTTAAACATGGATTGGAGGGTTGCTTGTTGTATGTTTAAAAAAAAAAAAAAGTGCGTAGTTGTGACTTGTTACCTCCTGCTGCTCAAGGTCTGATGCGGTCGCCAACGTCAGGAGGCAAGGATGCAAGTCCCTCAATCACGCTCAGATTCTGGTGAGAAGCAACTCCCCTTTAAATACTAGTGTAGCTCAAAATAGGGTTTTAAATTAGGGCTGCAAGACACTTCGTTTTAAAATCAGGGTTTAAATTGTGGGTATAGTTTCAAGATTTTGAATTTGACATTTTTACATTTAAAATCATCTGCCATTGTTTTTTAGAGAAAACATTTTGAATGTAAATTTCTGCTAGTGGTATTGGTGCTTGGTATCGGCAGTCTGGTAAAATAGTGGTATCCAAAAACCCTATGATAAGAATAATAACAATGGAATAGTTTTTTTTTTAAATAAAAGTATGTTTTTCTTCTCTTTTTATGTTTTGTTGATTTGTTGTTGTTGTTGTAGATTCGCTCCAAAGATAAGTGCATCTTCACCCTGAAGTGCTTCGATGACAGCGTCCATTACTTCAAAGTATCATCCAAAAAGGAGCCCGAGGCGACAAGAAAAGTACGCTTTGATGTTTCCACGCTTTTACACTTTTTCCAATGCCATCGCCGTCCCGCTCGATCAATTTGCAGGCGCCGCCGTCCAATTGGCGACTTCTATTTGTGACGACCTGAAAATTTAATCCTCTACGCTCGCCATCACAAACACAAATCACCTCGCATTTGCTGTGACATTTGTCTGAGAGGGAAAAGTCAATGGCCGCCTTGTTTGTCATGCTTTGTAGTCTGCTATTTACCAGCCCCGGATGTCGATTTTTTTTTTTTCATGTCAGAACAGGCTGACAAGTGAATGGATTTCAATAGATGCACACTTTAGTGACCACAATTGCAAGGTTAAGCTTGCTTGAAATTGGGCTTTTGAGATGAGGTTAGGATTTTAAAAGGTAGGGGGTAGGGTTTTAAATCATGTTTTCAGACACGGGTTTGGGTTTCAAATTAGAATATCAAGACATGGTTTTGGCTTCAAAACGGTTCCAAACCTGATTAGAGTTTAGCCAAATGAAGTGACACCTCACCCCCGTTGTTGACTTGTAGGGTTGGCTGGACGCTTTGGAAGAACACTCAGCCTTCAGCACACACTACTGCTCCCAGGAGCAGGACGGCCACGGGGAGGACGAAGATGAGGAAGAGGAGGAAGGCTTCTCGTCGGGTCGGATAGCCGACGCCCTGCAGGTGGCAAGCGCACACAAACAAACAACAGCAAAGCAGCAATTAGAGTCATTATCTAAAACCCAATGTGGCGCAAGGTTCACGCTGTGCAAAGACCCCCCACTCGCAATCACACTCCTGATTGGGGTTTTTTCTTATGGCTTCAAGACTTAGCGGGAGGGTTCGGGTTTCACTCACATCGTGTCGATGATGTTTGTTAGTTTGTCTCTCCCTATGGATGCAGGCGGCACAAGCGAGCCACGCCAAGTTGGAGCAGGAAGTAGAAGCCTTCCTGGCCGCCATCAAGACGGACGACTTGCCACTAGGTGACAACAGCAACAACTTTTCTTTGACATTGATTGAAATAGCCTCAAAAGATATGATAAGCCAGAGTGGCACTCAGACGAGAGCAAGACCTTCGTCAAGAGCAAATAATCAGCATCAAACACACCTCTGCGATATTCAGGAATTTAGGCAAATGGATAAAATAATCGTTTGCAAGGTTAAATCAAGCACAACTAAGTTGAATAAATCTGAAGGTAAAACACACTTACTTTTAAAAGTAATAGTCGTAAGGCGCGTTTTCAGGCTGGTTTTTAATTCGGGTCCCATCATTCCTTTTTCCTTGAGCAGAGTTTCCGTCTTACACGATGGAGAAGCTGCAGGCCATCCGCGAGCTGTCAGGAGAGACCAGTTCCCACCTGGCCGTCTGTCTTGGACTGGTCACCAAACAAGAAGTGGTGAGTTACTTCTTGACATTCACAATTCAAAATATTTCAAGAAAACCTTACGCCCAGTTTGAGAATCGGGATTTCATATATTCAGTGTACGGTTCTTTCTGGCCGCTAGGGGGTAGGATAATACATACATGTATGTATATAGTAGAAGAAGATCGTCACAATGCCTCAGTAGGCCGCATTTTCTTCCAAGAGGATAAAGAATATATGCATGTGAATATTGTGTCTGTCTATATGTGTTGCTGCACCGTTTATGTTCAAATATCCGTTGTTGTTTTTGTTTTTTTGTCAAAGGCAAAATTGTTGAGTGAACTCTCGAATCGTTCATCTGTACCTAATGGAGTGTTGGTTTCACTCACAAACACGGCTAAACCTCCGATAGCAGATTGGCCACCATCTGCAGTCACAACGGCGCCATTCATGCCTCGCACACGGTTCCAGAGCTTGGTGTGAAAGAAAAGAAAAAAAACAGGAATGAATTAGCGTGCTCATTAGAGAGCAATCAAGCTGCCAGATCATCCAGCGGAAGAGCTGGGTCGCAGCTTTCTGGGTTCTGACACCTTGGCCCGGGCCTCCTCGCCTCAGCTGGGCGAAGCCTTTTCAACTGAGACGTGTGCAGGCATAAAAAGCTCACGGTCCCACCCCCTCGAATTCTCGCGAATAGGCTGGCTCTCAGCAGGGATAACGTGATTATTCTCCTTTTCCACGAATGAAAACAGCGGGGTGTGCATTTAAAAGATGCCAAATCATCTCCAGTGTAACTCCAACCTAAAAGAAATACACTTGTTCAAAAAACAGCCTTTGTCTTTTTTAAAGTTTAGCGTTCGTTTTGTTATGTTCGTTATATTTAGAAAGTCTGACTCCAGTTTTGGGAAATAATAAACAAACAAAGTGATCTCAGATTATAATTTTTTTGTACTCCTAAAATCTATTTTAAAACTGAATCTGCAACTTCTTTCCTTTTTATGGTAAATATTTTTTTTGGGGTGCTTACAGGGTTTTTTCTCCCAAGTTTCACTTTTCTGACTTTATTTTAGATGGCGCACTACCAGTTTGGCCTAAATATTACCTTACTTCTTTTTCACACCATCTGGTGAGCTCAATTTTGGGAGGAAAGTGCCATTGCGATAGGAAGCTTTGGCTAATGGTAGCTGCGGCCGCCATTATGGCTCGACCTCGAGCAGCTGCATCGCCATCTCGGCGCAATGATGACGGCGGTGCAGAGGTGCAGGTTCAGCTCCGTCCTGATTGGCTGCTGCTCTTTTCGTTCTGATTCAAAAAAATATTGCGGTATATTTGTTCAAATGTTTTCATTAGTGAAAAAAAAATACTAAAAAAACTAAAAGTAGTAACTAAGAGTAATTATAGCTTTAGCGTACTTTTTTTTTTTCAACATTTGTGTTCCTCTTAGTGTATACACAATGTAGTATAGTGTTTCATTGTGTGTGTGCAGGTGCGTAGCATGAAATTAGAGCTGGAGGTGGAGAAGAATAAGATCCTGTCCAAAGCGCTGCAGACGCTGGCCAGCGAGCATCACGAGTTGGAGCAGGTGGTCGTCAAAGGCTCCAGCGGGCTCAGCGACGATGAGTTCCACGACGCCTTGTCTGGTCAGTTACATAGGAAGAAATGAAAGATGTTGACAGTATTATTATGTAAGATGACAACTTTTTTTAATAATCAGATTTCCCCCAAAAGTTAAAAAAAGATCTATTCTACCAGGTTCCGACTCGGAGCTCTCCCTGAGCGGCTTCGAGACGGTAGCGAGTCGTTCCTTCGAGGAAGAGGACGGTGGCATCATGTTTGGCGGCAGAAGCAGCAGCAGCAGCAGTGGCCCCGATGGCGTGTCACAGGACGATTGCCATGGCAACGACCAGCAGATGCAACCCAATGGGATCACCAAGTATAGGTCAGCGGTGCACGCCGGCGTTGCAACTGAGACACTCCGGTCTTTGATCACACACCAAAACCACCTAGTCATAATATTGCGACAAGAAATTATGATTATGAATGCAAAAATTATTTGTACACACATTTTTTAACACAACGCCAGAAGTATTAAAATTACCGTACGTTTTAAACACTTTTTAAAGTTTTAAGGGCCCCTGGGTCCTTGTACTTTTATGACATTTTTAATTTTGCTAAGAGCTGACCTGATTCTCCGAATATTATGACTCAATATTAAAATGCTTCACTTATTTATTTACTTAGGAAAAAGTAGAACAGCAAACTTTCATTTTTCTTATTTATTTTCTGAAATTCCTCATTACCGACTTCTTAATTTAGTCTCTGGGCTCTTTCCACTTGATGCGCTGAATAATTTAGAGCGGCGCTGCCCCCGAAAGAGCAGCACGGAAAGGACAGGTGTCTTTGTCTTAGCGCTTTAAATATTAATGGCAGCTCACCCTAATCAGTCAGCAGCGTTGACCGCTCCCTGCAGGCAGCTTTTAATGAACTGCGTCAACGCACACTTACTGTATAAACGCGCCATGCAAAAGTCTCCATCACATTTATATGGACTCCAGCGGTCAGATCTTCTGTCCTGCTCTGATTACTGTTCTTGGTTGCATTTCTCACAAGGCCACTTGTGACTAGATTTCATCGGGACTTGATCAGGATTTAAAGTCAACCTGGATAAACCAGCACTGTTGTTTAAGACTAAGGAGACGTTTTAGGTTTGTTCAGAAACAGAATGGCTGCTTTGGGTTTAGTGGTGGCTTCAAACGCAGACACACATTCTTTATCCTTTGACAGCTTTGAACGAAGGAGCAGTCCAATGCACATCTTGAGACTCGTTGGCCCTGGCAGACCACATATCGTACAAGTGCCGCTGGGTTTTGTTGCAGCGTGTCACTCAATACACGAAGAGGCTCCTTAGCTGGCTGAGACTTAAATAAGATATGACGTCCTGCAGCTATTGTGTGTCTGCGATGTTTAAACAAATAAGAGCAGTTGCAAATACGGAATTTAACCCCGCCCCCCCTTCTCATTATTGTTTCAGGACTAGTTTACCTGCACCCATGTTTTCAAGAAATGACTTCAGCATTTGGAGTATTCTCAGAAACTGCATCGGAATGGTGAGATTGATTGTCTGCCGATCTCTCAGCATGCCAGTTCGTTTTGTAGGTTAAATGTGTTGCTTTTAAGAACTTCTTATGCTTTAAGTGATCAAATCTCGACTGAACTATATAGCAATGACTGACGTGTGACTCAAACCAATGAGCATTTTAATACAATCATTCTTTGATAGTTAGAATATAGCCTAGACTAAGAACCTTGAGCAAATGTGGGAGTTGTCAGAGAAAATACCCATTAAATAAATAAAACCTATTAAGACAGGGCTCGTCCGGGATTTGAACCCGGGACCTCTTGCACCCAAAGCGAGAATCATACGCCTAGACCAACGAGCCATGTACTGAAGAGTTAAATTAATAGTTGTCACATGGGTTCTTATGGGACAATGGACAGGAAAACCCAAGGCCCATGGTTGGACAACGCTTCGAGTAAATGTGGACGACGCCCAATAAATATGGGCTCGTCCGGGATTTGAACCCAGGACCTCTCGCACCCAAAGCGAGAATCATACGCCTAGACCAACGAGCCATGTACTGAAGAGTTAAATTAATAGTTGTCACATGGGTTCTTATGGGACAATGGACAGGAAAACCCAAGGCCCGTGGTTGGACAACGCTTCAAGTAAATGTGGACAACGCCCAATAAATATGGGCTCGTCCGGGATTTGAACCCGGGACCTCTCGCACCCAAAGCGAGAATCATACGCCTAGACCAACGAGCCCTGTACTGAATAGTTAAATTAGTAGTTGTCACATGGGTTCTTATGGGACAATGTATCGGAAAACCCAAGGCCCATGGTTGGACAACGCTTCGAGTAAATGTGGACGACGCCCAATAAATATGGGCTCGTCCGGGAGTTGAACCAGAGATCTCTCGCACCCTAAGCAAGAACCATACGCCTAGCCCAACGAGCCATGTACTGAATTATTAAATTGGTAGTTGTCACATGGATTCTTATGGGACAATGTGCAGAAGAAATGCCAAGGCCCATGATTGGACAACAATTGGAGTAAATGGGGACCGCGCCCAATAAACAAGGGCTCGCCCGGGATTTGAACCCGGGACCTCTCGCACCCTAAGCGAGAATCATACCCCTAGACCAACGAGCCATGTACTAAACAATGAAACTAGTAGTTATCACATGGGTTCTTATGGGATAATGTGCAAGCAAAGCCAAGGTCCATAGTTGGACAACGATTTGAGTAAATGGGGACGACGCCCAATAAGCAAGGGCTCATCTGTGATTTGAACCCAGAACCTCTTGCACCCTAAGCAAGAATTATATGCCTAGACGTTGAGCCACGTTCGAAACAGTTGTCACATGGGTCCTCATGGGGCGATGTCCGGAAGAAAAGCGAAGGCCCAAAGTTGGACAATGGCTCGAGTGAATGGGGAAGACGGGCAACACACGAGGGCTCGTCCGGGATTTGAACCCGGGACCTCTCGCACCCGAAGCGAGAATCATACTCCTAGACCAACGAGCCATATATTCAGTTGTGAAATTGTTAGATGTCACATGGGTCGTCATGGGACAATGAAAAGCCAAGAGCGATGGTGGGACAATGGCTCGAGTAAATGAAATCGGGAAGACACCCAACAAACAAGGGCTCGTCCGGGATTTGAACCCGGGACCTCTCGCACCCTAAGCGAGAATCATACGCCTAGACCAACGAGCCGTGCGATAAAGTGCTAAATTAGTAGTTGTCACATGGGTTCTTATGGGACACTTTACAAAGAAGCCAAGAGCCATGGTGGGACAATGGCTCGAGTAAATGAAATGGGGAAGACACCCAACAAACGAGGGCTCGTCCGGGATTTGAACCCGGGACCTCTCGCACCCTAAGCGAGAGTCATACGCCTAGACCAACGAGCCAAGTGTTAAATTATTAGTTGTCACATGGGTTCTTATGGGACAATGTGCAAGAGTAGCCAAGGCCCAAGGTTGGACAATGGCTCAAGTAAATGGGGAAGACGGCCAATAAACGAGGGCTCGTCCGGGATTTGAACCCGGGACCTCTCGCACCCGAAGCGAGAATCATACGACTAGACCAACGAGCCATATGTTCAATTGTCATATTGTTAGATGTCACATGGGTTGTCATGGGACAATGAAAAGCCAAAAGCCACGGTTGGACAATTGCTCGAGTAAATGAAATGGGGAAGACAACCAACAAGAAAGGGCTCGTCCGGGATTTGAACCCGGGACCTCTCGCACCCTAAGCGAGAATCATACGCCTAGACCAACGAGCCATATGCTCAGTTGTGAAATTGTTACATGTCACATGGGTCGTCATGGGACAATGAAAAGCCAAGAGCCATCATTGCTAAATGGCTCGAGTAAATGAAATGGGGAAGACACCCAACAAACAAGGGCTCGTCCGGGATTTGAACCCGGGACCTCTCGCACCCTAAGCGAGAATCATACGCCTAGACCAACGAGCCATGTGCACAAGTCTTAAATTATTAGTTGTCACATGGGTTCTTGTGGGACAATGTACAAGAGAAGCCAAGGCCCAAGGTTGGACAATGGCTCAAGTAAATGGGGAAGACGGCCAATAAACGAGGGCTCGTCCGGGATTTGAACCCGGGACCTCTCGCACCCGAAGCGAGAATCATACGACTAGACCAACGAGCCATATGTTCTATTGTGAAATTGTTAGATGTCACATGGGTTGTCATGGGACAATGAAAAGCCAAAAGCCACGGTTGGACAATTGCTCGAGTAAATGAAATGGGGAAGACGACCAACAAGAAAGGGCTCGTCCGGGATTTGAACCCGGGACCTCTCGCACCCTAAGCGAGAATCATACGCCTAGACCAACGAGCCATATGCTAAATTGTGAAATTGTTACATGTCACATGGGTCGTCATGGGACAATGAAAAGCCAAGAGCCATCATTGCTAAATGGCTCGAGTAAATGAAATGGGGAAGACACCCAACAAACAAGGGCTCGTCCGGGATTTGAACCCGGGACCTCTCGCACCCTAAGCGAGAATCATACGCCTAGACCAACGAGCCATGTGCACTTGTCTCAAATTATTAGTTGTCACATGGGTTCTTGTGGGACAATGTACAAGAGAAGCCAAGGCCCAAGGTTGGACAATGGCTCAAGTAAATGGGGAAGACGGCCAATAAACGAGGGCTCGTCCGGGATTTGAACCCGGGACCTCTCGCACCCGAAGCGAGAATCATACGACTAGACCAGTGCTTCTCAATTATTTTCTGTTACGCCCCCCCCTAGCAAGAAGAAAACTATTCGCGCCCCCCCTCCCCACCGTGACTATCCTAACTTGTCTTGTAAGTCGTAAAATGTTGCACTGTCGCAAACGTGACAGAAGTAACAATGAGAGCGCCACTGCCCCCTGCTGTAGTAAACGCGCAATTACACTTTATTCTAGTACTGCCAAAAAAAAAAGCCTGTTCTCCAGGGTCACACGCGCCCCCCCAGGAATAGCACTGCGCCCCCCAAGGGGGGCGCGCCCCACTATTTGAGAAGCACTGGACTAGACCAACAAGCCACAACGACGTTGGGATCTCCATTACCTGTCACTTTCAGGAGCTCTCCAAGATTGCTATGCCTGTGATCTTCAACGAGCCGCTCAGTTTCCTGCAGCGTCTGACCGAGTACATGGAGCACACATACCTCATCCACCAGGCCAACGACACTCTGGACTCCCTTGAGAGGATGAAGGTAATGCAACAATAGCCCAAAACATACAAGCCCTGTCAGCAAAGGATTTGCTTGAGTGGGAATATGTTAATGATTCAGGAACTTTTCATGTCAGTGCGTAGCCGCTTTTGTCGTGTCTGCGGTGGCATCGCAGTGGGAGAGGACGGGCAAGCCCTTCAACCCCCTGCTCGGAGAAACCTATGAACTGGTCAGGTGAGGGGGGGGATCAATCCAGGTTTCTAATCCAAGCACTCCATGGCAAATTTTCCATTCAAAAATAGTCATGCGACTTAAATCGCATTCATCCAGGGAGGACCTCGGTTTCCGGCTCATATCAGAGCAGGTTAGCCACCACCCTCCTGTCAGTGCCTTCCACGCTGAGGGCCTCCAGCAGGACTTTGTCTTCCACGGCTCCATCTACCCCAAACTCAAGTTCTGGGGGAAGAGTATGCAAGCCGAGCCCAAAGGAGTCCTCACTTTGGAGCTGCCCAAGTGAGGACCGCCAAAATACACCATCACGTTCTTTTCCGTTTCCTAATATCACGCTAAAAGGCTTTGGTTGACTGCGCAGCCACAACGAAGCGTACACGTGGACCAATCCCACGTGCTGCGTGCACAACATCATTGTGGGCCAGCTGTGGATTGAGCAGTATGGAAGTGTGGAGGTGATCAACCACAAGTAAGAAGATTTCCAAAAATAATCATTTCCTTAACAATGAAGAAATGTTGCTAAGTTGATGTTAATGTTGATGCTATTGCTAAGGCTAACCAGCACCTTGAGTGAATCAAAATAGCAACCACAACTTGGATAAATGATTGCTGTTATGCTGCCACTCACGTTTAAAGCCTTGGAGGAGGTTTCCATTGGCTTCATGGTCTTCTGTATGTTTTCTGCAGAACTGGTGAAAAATGTTGCCTCAACTTCAAGCCATGTGGCCTCTTTGGCAAAGAACTGCACAAGGTTGAAGGGTACATATTGGACAAAAGGTACGCACACATAAATCATTGGTTAACTGTGTGCTGTTGATTTGTCATCATATACAGTCAATATAAAAAGTATGGAGGTGGAAAAAAAACTAACTTTCCATGTCTATTTCTTCAATTTAACAATTCAGTACATGGCTCGTTGGTCTAGGCGTATGATTCTCGCTTAGGGTGCGAGAGGTCCCGGGTTCAAATCCCGGACAAGCCCATGTTTATTGGGCGTCGTCCCCATTTCCTCGAATTATTGTCAAACCTTGGGCATTGGCTTCTCTTGTACATTGTCCCATAAGAGCCCATGTGACAACTAATAATTTTGCATTTTAATACATGGCTCGTTGGTCTAGGCGTATGATTCTCGCTTAGGGTGCGAGAGGTCCCGGGTTCAAATCCCGGACGAGCCCATGTTTGTTGGCCGTCTTCCCTCATTACTTGAATCATTGTCCGACCATGTGCCTTGGCTTTTCTTGTACGTTGTCCCATAACAACCCATGTGACAACTACTAATTTAACTATTTAGTACGTGGCTCGTTGGTCTAGGCGCATGATTCTCGCTTTGGGTGCGAGAGGTCCCGGGTTCAAATCCCGGACGAGCCCTGTCTTAATAGGTATTATTTATTTAATGGGTATTTTCTCTGACAACTATTTAATTCCTGTCATTTTCCAACGTATCTCCAAATGTATCTTTCATCGTCTCCTTAATCACACTTCATCATTCCTTGTGTACTTTCATTATTTCCAAACCCTTGTGCCGAGTGGGAAGTCCCATTGTCATCGCTCTAGCTTATAAGTGATGGAGATTAAAGCCTTTGCGGCAAACGCAACACGCTCGGCGCCTATTAAAAGCACATCAAAATAACCCGATCCTTCATTATATTTCCGAGCCAGCGTGATTTAATGAGCTTTAAGTATACTTTACAGAAATCATTTGTAAATCCAAACCGCCACCGTGATGAACTTTGGCTGGATTCCAATTTACCAAGAATATGATTAATTAGCAATTCCCCCGCAATTAATCAGTCGTTTGACTTGGAAGGCAAGCTCTCCAACGCCAGGAGCCGAATGAAAATTCACATCTGCAAGAAGGGTAGCCAAGTGGGATTAAAGGAAAGCAGTAAAACCGTGGAGCAGATGGCTCGTTGGAGAACGTGAGATAAAATGGGGATTTTTTTTTGGCCGGGTTTGCAAAGCATTTACAGCCGTTGACAGTGATACCAGCACTCGATGTGTAATGCGTGATATTACTTGGCGAGGCGTGTAAGACTGATAAGGACATGTTTTGTGTCTACTACAAGAAAACAATGATGGAAAAATGAAGAGAAACTCCTGATGTTGCACTTTCCTAAAAAGTAGACAAGCTGTGGATATTCCTAAAATGAAGAAAAACTTGTTACTTAAGCGTAGAATTACGTTTCCAAAATTGCAGGAAAGGCAGCCAAGTCGTGAAAAAAAAAGAAAAGAAACAAATTATTTGTATACTCTTTTTTTTTTTTATCACAGTTGACCGTGAGACCGCCATTAAATGTGCATTACTTGGCGAAAGCCACAAATGCTGATAACGACACTTGCGTTATGTTACCTTGTCACCGCCGAGTCAGAAAACGAGCAAAAAATAATGATTTTGTGTGTGTGTGTGTGTGTGTGTGTACTTTCCACACAAAAGCAAAAAGAAGCTGTGCGCGCTGTACGGCAAGTGGACCGAGTGTTTGTACGTCATCGATCCCGCTGCCCTGGAGGCTCACAGAAAAAGTGACAAGAAAGGAGCAGAAGGCAAAAATGCCAGCAGAAAGGTAATAACTCTACTTGGTGCTACTGTGACTACAGTAGCAGAAAAGGACCGGTCAGCCCATTTTTTAGAGTCACATTTGGAACTGTCACACAAGTGTAAAACCAAGTCGAGCACTGCAAAAAAATAATTAGAGGTTAATGGTGGGCTGGAGGCAACATTACTTGGATTTTATAGATTGAAAAATGGAACATAGGATAATAAACAGGAAGTGTAAATGACTCATGCTCGAGCCAGACAATCGATGGATGTTGCACTTTCTTAAAAAGAAGAAAAACGACGGATGTACTTTCATAATAAGCAGACAAATGATTGAGCTTGTACGTTTTTGCTAAAGAAGAGAGCAAAATGTATTGATCTGTAAAATGAGTTTAGTCGTCCGCGTCATGCGCAGGGCGACAGCGAGGATGACGTTCCCTCTCAAGCTCCCGACAGCGTGGACGTGATTCCCGGCAGCCAGCTACTTTGGAGGATCCCCCCTCGGCCCAATAACTCAACCCAGGTCACCTTTGAAAACGCACTCCTACTCACATGTGGTTTGAGTAATAAGCTAGCTTCTTACGCACTACCCCTTGGAAAGAATCCAATTTTGCTGTCTGATCTGATGACAGATGTACAGCTTCACTTCCTTCGCCATGCAGCTGAACGAGCTGCACGAGGACATGGAAGGCGTCCTGCCCCGGACGGACTGCAGGATGAGGCCTGACATTCGAGCCATGGAAAACGGTGACATCGGTAACCGTGTTTTTTTTATATTGTGGATGTCAAATAAATTGATTAGATGACAAGTGGGTTTCTTATTTTTACCCCTACATTTGACTGCATTGATTAAAAAAAAAAAAAAGATGCTCTCTTTTTGAGGGTTTGGGGGGGGAGCTATTATTTGGTCTAAAAAAGTTTGTTATAGTTTTGTGATTGTTGCCACAGACTTAGCCAGCGAGGAGAAGAAAAGACTGGAGGAGAAGCAGAGGGCGGCCCGTAAAAAAAGCTCCAAATTGGAGGACGAGTGGAAGACAAGGTGAAAGACAGGAGGCCTTTTGTAATTTATGCAAAGTCTTTTAATTGGATCCATCTTTGTTAGCGACAAGATGGATCCGTCGGAAACCGTGTGGTGTCCTCATCATCTCGCCAAAAACGGGACATCATTATTCACTCTGTCCGCTCTGGTTTGTCTGTTTAATGTGCTGAGCTGAGCGGCCATTTTGAGTTAATTACTCGTACTCTAAGAATGTTTTGCAAATGGCTTTATAATAGCCTGTAAATGCCGCAAGATAGCAGCGAAGCACTACTTTTTGATTCAACGGAGCCACGGCTTGTCGAAATGAAATGTTGTGATTTTCACTCGGTCAGGTAAATGCTGAGCGCTGGTTGTAAAGCTATCCTGCGGTCTGTTTGTTGCTTGAAACACTTGAGCTAAATGGATATTTATTTCCCCTTTCTTGTCTGTTTTTGTGCTCGCGCACTTCGCCCAAGGTTAGACTTTGACAGCTACGTGCTCCACATGCATGATGGGAAATCACCAGAAATAATTGAAAGAAAAGCCTTTCATATCCTCTGCGTTGAGATATCATCTCGAAATGTGTGCCCCCCTCCCCCCCACCTCTTGAGATGGGCTTGGCGGGATCCACCGTGTGCTTTTATCGCTCATCTGCTCTACTTTCTATTTATCCACTTCTCTTCCTTCTTTTGACAAGATTCTTCCTCTGTGCACTTTAAACGTGACACAACACATACATACAACACTAAAAGGAGATCCTGTTTTGTTACCGTGACGATGAGGTTAGAAGCCTGAGCTTTACGGGCTAAGTGAGGACACGATAAAAGATAAAAATGCTTGTGTCATCTCACACTGGTATTCTGAAGAGCCAACTTTCTGTAAACAAGTCTATTTTTTGTTCGTCTTACCTTTTGACTTCTTGTCTTGGTTGTCAGGTGGTTCCAGCAGGGTCCCAACCCCCACACCGGATCCCAAGACTGGATCTTCACGGGTGGATACTGGGACAGGAAGTATCCTCATCTACCGGACATTTATTAGAATTCTTTGCAAGAAAGATGCACACATGAACTGCGGCCTTAAACTGCATTTAAAAGTGTGTATGATAAATGTCAGTATCTCTGGACTTTTAGCTCCTATATGTGTGTGTGTGTGTGTGTTGTTTTTAACAGGCTGCTGTCTAAATATTTTTAACATTCCTGAAGTTCTTGTTTGTTGTACAGTATAAACACTTGCTGAGCCATCAACAATCTTCCACAATATGCTACGCTACAAAAAAAGCAATTTACATGTCCATGTATAGAAAAAGGGGAAACCGGGGCAATATCTATGATTGTTACACTAACTGGTCACTTTATTAGGTATACCTGTGAAAACAGTTAAAACAACCAAATATATGAACTGTATGGTAAAGTCTACCTCTGTTCTCTTTACTTTACCAACATATTGTGACAGTTGACAAGACAGTGACGCCACACCCTCCTTCTCAGAGTGCGGGACACGCTTTGATATCCACGGGGCCGAGCACCGTCACCGCCCGCGTCTCAAATGCGATGCGTCTGCCATTTATAATCACGTTTCTCAAGCAGCCCATGTACGGCGATGTCACGGGGGCAACACTTGAATCTGTGACCCCTGTAAAAAAAAATGCATCACTCACCTTTGGTATTTTCGAAAGCTATGGTGTGATTTCTTACCTCCAATGTGAAGTAATGCCCGTTTCATGGAGGAAAGGAAGGATGCGAAAGAGCCAGCCTTCTTTTCAGAAACGTCGTCCACTGTTAGCGTCAGGTATTTTTGTCCTGTGGAAACTAAGCAACAGTGTAACATGGATGAAACGAGCCCACCAAGAATTCAATTCTATTAAAAATTGCCATTGTTGAAGGATTAATAGCTATTGTGACTTTTGCATCACATATTAGCATTAAGCTAGCAGATATAAGTTCACAATCTCCAAATTTGGGGGCACTTGTAAGTCAAGAAGAAGAAATGGACCATCTCCTGAAAACAGACCTCTTCCAATCACGAGCTAAGCATACCTTTAATCACATGAAACTCTCCATCGCAGAGGTTTTGTGGAGTCAGCGCGGCGCTGACACTGCTGCCGCCATCATTCACAGTGACGCCCACCTGCAAGATCACAAAGTTACTCAAGTGGCCCCCACCCCTTTCCCTAATTAAACGGGATGGCGTCCAAGAGGGAAAGGTCACCGTGTCGTTAATTAAGAACACGTCGAAGCTGCTTCCGTGGGCCTGCGCATGGAAGAGAAGGCCGGTCAGGCGATGGGGGCGCAGCTCGAAGGTCAACGTAAAGTGAGCGCCCACTGCAAAGGGATCGTCTGGAAAGGAGAACAAATACCTTAATGCGGTTGTTTGTCAGGAAAATAATTTAGGGCAGGGGTGGGCAAACTAAAACCCTCGGGCCACCTTCCCCGCTTCATTCTTTGATCCGGCCTATCAACCATTAACATTTCCATTCAACAATTTTCTATCGACAAACAAAAGTGCATTGATGCAAACCAAATTGAACCGTTCCAACTTAAAATGAACCGTCAAGTTTTGAAGATCAAATGGTGCTCTGAAGAAAAATGTTGTTAGGGCATCAAACCTAAGATGACGTGACCGCCGCCAAAGTAGGCCCCGCTCTCCGTGAGCCCGTCCGAGCAGGGCGACACTCCGCGGGCAGCTTCGGGTTTGCCCACCGGGTAATTGTTCATTCGGAAGTCCCGCACGCATCCCGAGATGCTTTTCAAAAGGATTTGGGGTCCCTGTGTGAGAGCATAAACCACATGTAATAAAAGTGCATGGACACATCAAAATATATAACAATAAAGCTTGACACTGACTTTAGTGACCCCTGGGTGGCCCCCCAGGTAGACATAACTGTGGAGGTTTAAGAACGAGCCTTCTTCATTGGGCAAATTGCCGTCGGTCACGCGGATCCCATCGACCAGAAGATGAAACGTGTTTTTCTCCACACTGCAATCCACCTGCCAAAAAGAAGCGTCAACAAAGGCATCATTGAGCTAACTCACAGCCAAAATGCTATTAGCGAAATGAAAAAAAAAAAAAGGAATACAAAATATTGACATTCCAGGTCCAATTTAGGCTGAAAAATGGATCGTCCTTTTAAAGGCTGTTACAAAAATGGACCAGACGCTCTAAGTTAGCCGTAGCAATGACAAACATAGCTCCGGGGTGGTGGTTGCTTGAGCAGACTTTGCAGTCCATTTACTCTGTGCCAGTGTCCGTCGTTTGTCTTCAGCTTGTGGTGGATGACTCTGTCCGGCCCAAGTGACATCTTAATCTTGCCGTTTGTCACGTACAGAGCTAGCAGGGGCACCGGGCCCGTGCCCTCGACATAAAGGATGAGACCCTTAGAGGACTTGGTCTTAACGTCCAGGGAGAAGTGAGGCCTGAGTAGATAACGAGAAAAACAATCTGATCTTATCCTTTGGCTTAAATACGACCTATTTTTTCCAGTGCAATTAAAATAGCCAGACAGACATTTGATACATATCTGGAGGTCATATTCTTCAAAATTGTGCAAGGAAATTGTACAGCGCGTAAGGTCAAGATGAGCCAGCATCTGTCTGGCTTGATGATCACACCGGCACGTGGTTCCTGTCCTCAGGAAGGACCCGAGAGGATCACTTTGGAATGTGACATCACCTGTAATTAAGGTCCTGCTGGGACAGCTTGTACGCCAGCCAGCTGTCTCCCTGTGAGAGCTGGTAGCCTCGGCGGGGCGGCCGCTGACGTCCGCACTCGCCGTCTGTTTGGTCTGCAGTCTGACGTGACACACGAGTGGCGAGCGTAAAAAACCAAGACGGAAACTGTAATTAGCTCTGAGAATTGTGTATGAAATGCTGAGGCAAAAGAAATATAGTGAATGGAGAACCTTTTCCCTCTAGTGGTGTGACCTCCCTGTATAAGTGGATTAAAATGAAAGCGCTTACTTTTCTGAGCATCTCCAACTGTCTGTTCACATCTGTGGGGAGTTGTGGTGTTTGCGTGAGCGAACCGAGACGGCATTGACCCGGGATGACACCTGCCGTTGGCGGCAGAGAATTCAGATCCACCGGCGTCAAGCTCTGCGCTGCCGACCTGCATTGAGTTATGGATCGTAATTGCAACGGCAAGACACGACGACCCATTTCGATCGGGAAATTAAAAATAAACAATAAAGAGTCCAAACCTGGAGTAAAGGTCAGCAATGCAGACTCTGAATTCTTCTTCTTGCTTCACCTCTGCTTCCTCAACTGATACGTTAAGATCGATGTCTACGTTGTCAACTTGGACTTCAAGCCTGACGACATGGCGTCATTAGTCATGTTGTTAGAAATCTGTGGGATACTTGTCGGTGGAGAATGGCAAGCGGTACCTCGGCGTATGCGCCGCACACAGGTAGTGCCATCTCCCGTCATTGTATCTTTGCGATGACGTCAGACTGTCACGACCGAGGCGAAATTGCAGGAAGCCGTCGGCCAACGAAATGTGACCTAAGAAGGTGCTCTGCGGCACACACAGAAAAATACTCATGGAATCATCTGGACGGTTATATTGTATGGATTTTTTTTTTTTCACCTGAGAGCTGCTCCTGAGAATGCCGCCGTTTTTGTGCATGCTCCTGAATCCCAGAGCCAAACGTTGTTGTTCTGGTGCAAAAACCCAATCACCCGAAAGAGGCGAACGCAAAGTGGCTGTGCGAATGCCCTGCATTAAAGAAAAAAAAAACGGCATATGGAGTCATTATTTATTTTTGTTTGTCTCGCATGCTTTTTTTTTGGTTCGGTTGATCTGATCCCATGTGGTCTGAAATTCATCTTTTTAGTAAATACAAGTACTCCACAGTCTCCACTTTGCACCGAATTCATTACTGGAACGGAATGTTCATCAAGTTGTCAGCAGTGTTGGGAATCTTGGTGGTGACGCATAGTCAATTGCGCAGGAACAATAGCGGCGTGTTTACCGGCAGTCCGAAGGGACACGCATCACTGACGCCTATTGTCGTGTTGTACTCCACAATTTGGCCATCGGCGCTCACGAGATCCACGCAGCCTTTCAGCGGCGGAGCGATGATGTCGTGTCTGAGGTCAAAAAGGCAGTATGGATTTGGAATCATGTGATTTGGAAAGCAATCCGTATTGTTGATCTAATCTTTTAGCTGAGAGTGTTATTTTCTTCTTGTTTCTTTTTTTACCTGGTTCTAATGTGCTGCGGCACCCCTCCTATATAAAACCTTTGAATAGGAATGTGATCATGCTTGTCGGAGAAGTATTGGTCTTCGTAGTTGACCGTGAACATGTCATCAATGGTGATGGTGAAGTGTTTGTTCTGGGAAGACACAGCTGATGACATTCGGATACAAGAAATGTTCTTTTTTTTCTTTGTAGAACTTACAAAAAGAGACACTGAGTCACGCCTCCAAGGACGCCACTTCATCTTCTTGTTTTGACGTTGAATCACCAGGTTGCCTTGTTCCACCAGCAAGCACCAAAACAACTCCTGCACAAGCGGCAAAAGTCGGAATGTTTTCACACAATCGAATCTACCGTAGCGAAATATTTTAATCTTCCCTGAGCCTTACTTCGGTGCCGATGTAGAACAACAAGGCATCGCTCTCCCAGCTCTTTATGCGCAATTTAAAGATGCGCTTCCTCATCTTGTACGGCTCCTTCACCAAGACCTCGCGGTAGCCGCTTCCCTGGTAGTAATGGGACACCTCGGATCCGGGTAACCTGCTTGACGAGTGGTGTCTTTTGATTTCACTTGTTTTGAAATTTGAAGGATTTGTTTTGGGCGCTTACATTAAAGCGTGCACACCGGGCTCCATGTTGACGGTGCGCTTGGAGTTGTAAAGGCAAAGTGGTTTGTCGTTGATGTGGAGTAGTTTCACGTAGCCTCGGTAGTTTGGATAGCGCAGCTCCTTGGGAGGCTGAAAAGGAGATATGAAAAGGTCGGCGCTCTCTAGCGGTATGCCAAAAAGTCACATCAATTCATTTTTATGATTACACATGACATGTTAAAGGGTTAATGATTTTTTTTTTAATGCATTTACGCTGAAATGTTGAGGGTAACCGCCCACGTAGAAAACCGTGCGTTGTGGATCCAAGTCGAGGATGCCACTCGCGGTGTACGGAAGGTGACGTTTGGGGGTGAACAAGACGGGCCACTCTGAAGTGAAGTTCGCTGTAATGTAGACTTCGGCGTCGTGGTAAATTCTGAGGAACACCCACCCACACACAAAAAAAAACAAGAAAATATAGATTATTCAAAAATATGAACCCCCGGCTAAACTTATCTCCCTTCATGGTGGATAGATGCCTGACCGCAAATAGCAAAGTAAACATGAATAATTAATGTTCACTTATACATTGCTATGTAAAAAAAAAAAAGCAAGAAAATGAGGCAGTAAACACACACACACAATAACTGGTTCTCGCCAAAAACTGGGACAGGTCAATTTCCGAATGTCATTTTCTAAACATATACAAACCTGTGGAAAACAACGTGGTCCAAAGCGGAGGGATGCACGCCAGTGAACGTAGTTATAGGACCAGCCGCCACCTCATGGACGTGGCCGCCTAGCTTGTAGATGCAAATCAGCACGCCGTGCCTGATGGCCATCCCTATGAAGTCGCCGGATGACTGAGACCAGACGAGATTGCATATTAGTTTTGCTCCATATTCACAGGTGACAGAAAGTTCATATACAGTAGCTGGTTTTAATTGGAGGTGGTAAAAGTAAAAACCTGACAGAAAAAGAAGTGCCTGAAAATTCGACTGTGGGGAGTAACAAAATATTTGTGTCCTGGCAGGTTACTCACATCCTCGTGGCCAAGGTACAAAACAAACATGTCGTCGTCTCGTTGTTGGTCTCTACTGCTCTCCGCTGGCTTTTTTTCCACACTGAGAAGGAGGCTGAGGGCCGTGAAGGCTTTCAGGTCTTCGGTGTTGCTCGGGGGACGAAGCTCAATGTGGCCTTTCCCTCTGAACGCGGTGGCGAGCGAGATCTGCAAAAATGATGAAGACGCAACAATCATTTTTTCACATGAGGCGTTTTGGTACTGAAGTGCTGCTTCCACGAGTGAAAATACAATCTCGCCTTTTACTGATTTTTTTTTTAGTGGTAGCAAATACTCTCGAGTTCTGCCTACGTGTTGTCATGGTAACAAAAATCTGCACTCACTAGAAGGAGACGTAATCGCTAATCGTCCCCGAAAGACCAAAATAAATAAATATTGGAATACATCACCCTGTCAAGATGGCTCCTCGTCTCCTGGACCAGGTCTTTGATCATGCTAATGTTTTCTGTCATGTTGCCTCGAGCTGGTGACGTTTTTGCCAGGGCCTCCATTTGGACCAGCTTGTCTGTCATTACCGGAAGCACCCACTTCAAACTCCTCACTGAAATGCAACATCTTATTTGAGAATTACAGTTCCAAATGGACCCACAAAAATAAATATGAGTGCTTCAGCAAGGGCTTTTCTTTTTATTTTATTTTATTTCATTTTAATGAAGTACTTACCAGCATCTTGTACGTCATTTAAAATGTTATTGAATGCCAGACCGCTGTTGTTGAAAGTCAATCTGGCCATTTCCTCTCCCATATTCATCAGTCTGTTAGTGACATGAGTGGCAGTGTCATTAGTAACAGAAGTTTCTCTTTTGGCAGATTGGATCATCACATTCATGTCATCTGAAATACAAAAAGACATTTTATGATGTGACATTCCTACTAATCCTCTTAAAAAGTATATCTTTAATTCTAAAACACACAGTATTATGATTTCAGAGTCCATTTCAGCAAATAATATTTTTTAAAGGTATTCAAACTCTCCTTACTTTAGTTACAATTGCATTTTTGCGGTTTCTATACTTGTGACATGTCGATGACGGTTTTACAAGTGTGCTAAATTCCAACTGTATCGTAACGTAAAAATTTAACGTCACATACTAAACCACTGACCTCTTTTAAGGCTTTTGATTTCATGGCTCACTCTGGAGATGTCAAATCGCAGAGATTCTCTTTTGTCTTGCTGCCTTTTCACGCCATCTTTGCATGCGTTCAGTGACTCTGAGAGCGCTGTTGGACAAAAGATGTCATCATGCGTCACCTCCACATTTTAAATAGAGCTTCACATTTCTTTTTTTTTTTTTTTTCGTGGTTACACACTTATGAAGTCATTCTGGGTGTGATTGGCTGTAGTCCACACGCTAGTCAAATACTCTCTCATGGACTCAGATGTCAAGAGCAGATCACCCCGTGCCATATCCTAAGTTAGTCAAAGAACAATGTTAAACATTTTTTCACGAACTGAGCCACCGCGAACAAGAAAGGGCTCACTCCATTTTTGTCATTTTGAAGTGAAAACAGGGGAGGCGAATTTGAAAATAGTTGGCACGATCCATTATTTCACTTTGTATTGTTTTCAAGCTCAGGTGCTCGTGTTTTTCCATCTTAGTAGATCTTTTTTCATCAGCTGTAGATAGGATTTGACAGATTTGACGATTTAGGCCACTGTTGCACTAAACCAGTCAGCCATAAGAAACATGCTCTCAACCAAAATGACAGAAATGGAGTTCACCCACTTTGGTTGTCAGTGGCACAACTAACCCTGCCGGCACTTAATTCACCTTTAAGGTTTCGTCAGCAGCCTTGTCGGCCTGATGCGCAGCCATTGCTGCCTCCTCCGTGTCAGTTGTGATGTTCTTCAATCTGTTGGGCTCACTGGACCGCTTTGTGCCGTCAGCCGTGGGAAGCATTCTGTCATGACATTCGGCACAGTGGAAAAGAGCCAAAGAAAAAACGGACTGGTATCATTTTGGGCAGAATATGCTAATGATATCGCAGCGGGACAAACCTCTCACATCTGGATCCCGCATAGCCGCGTTTGCATAAACACTCGACCACCCCGCCGCCAATATTCATGCACGCCAAAGCTCGACTTGGACAAGACCAATATGCAGAATTAGACACCAACAAGGTGCAGAGCAGGAAGATTAGCTTTGGCTAAGTGACTTACTTGTTCCACGTGAAGGGACACGGACAAACGCGGCAGGATTTTTGGGCCGCGTCGCCATGGTAACCCTCCTGGCATCGTTCGCAGTGATCTCCTGCCGAGTGGAACTGACAGTTCTGGAAGTTGTTTGCATGACACCAACAAAAATGTCATCAAAATGTTTTCAACGGGCTAACTTAACAATACGCAAATATATTTTACCAACCACACATTTCCCCGTGAGCTCGTCACACTGGTCGGAGAGTCCGTTGCAGCTGCATGGTACACATTGACCTCGTAAGGGCCCGCTCCACTCCCTGTAGAAGCCGGAACCGCACTTCTACAAGGACACACACACACACAGTTTGATTGTGGGTCAATAAACAAACACTCCAACATCTCTTGACCCGACTCAGATGAATCATGGCACAGTAATCAGAGCGCAAAGTGATACATTGCACCTGTGTGCACTGTTCCAAGTGTTTTGTCTGGCTCACTCGCAGCTCTATTTGTCACACACCGCATAGACGGCGCTCAGAACGGGAGCAAGAAATGTCACCGTGTAATACAAAGTGCCTGCACTTCAAAATAGAGCTTTCTTGTTTGTTTTCATCTCGACATATTTTTATTTCCAAGGACATAAATCAATTTACATTTTGCTTTATTCCTCAGTGATGAATGACGAATTGGAAAAAAAGGCCAGTAATGGAAGCAAGGGCATAATTTGGTGCAAAAAAAGGCCAGTAATGGAAGCAAGGGCAAAATTTGGTACTGATCCAAACAGGATTATTATTATCTTTATAAAGTCAGACTACTGTTTTCGTTCCAGCTCTCTCGTCAAAGGCCGTCAGGTCGTGCAGGTATAGCTAATGAAGTTAGCCCATGCATATTACCTGCGCAATGAGGCTTCCCGTCTGGTCGCTCTGGGATGGATCGCAGAACCTTTTATGGCCTGGTGGCATCTGAATAGAGGGACTAACCCATGCCAATGAAAACACTAAAACCCAAAGCCAGGCTTTTATATTCTCTGGCATTATTCAATGGCGGACGCAATGTTCCAGCTCTGGTGATGAATCGAGTTGAACCTTGGAGCTTTTTTTTTTTTTTTCCATGAAACAGGCGGGACAGACGAAAAGGGAAGTGAGAGAGAGTGTTCATTGGGGTTCAAGGTTCAGTAAGGTGTGGTTGTACCGTGTTGAGTTATTTGGTTAGAACACTGCTTGGACATGTAACACATTGTGCATGTGGTAATTGCACTGTAAAAAGAAAAAGAAAAAAGTTGGGGGAAGACCCTGCTTTTTTTTTTTTTTAATTAAAGAGTCCCAAATATAATAATAAAATATTTTTTTTGTTTTTTTACCTGTTCTTTTCTTCGGCATTGTCATACAAAATGGTGTCCCTGACTCTGCTTTTTTTTTTTTTTTTTAACTTACAGTTTAGCTGTGCAAGGCGATTTTCAATTGCGCCCTCTGTGGTTATTCATACTATGATGTTTATTGATAGTGCTGCCAAACAGAAAGAGATTGGAGGGGCAGACGGAGAGAACAGAGGTGACACAGGAAATAAGAAAATGAAACCACAGCAGAGCAGTAACTGAATGTTCATGATATATATGACAATAAGAACATTACAACATCTTACCTCTGAACGAAATGACAACCAATTTGGGATGGATGCGACAACTAATAATCAATAAGAGGGAGGACATGGGAAAGGAAAGGACAGGGGAGGACCGGGGAAGTGAGTAAGGAGGTTTGCTGGACAAAATGTTTGGTGAAGAACTCTGTGGGGCCTGTCTTTTTGCTTTAGAGCTTCACAGAGGGCAAAGAAAGGTCACCGCACTCGCTCAGATACACAGAACTAAAGTGCTCACCATCCACTTGTCTTCATAATCGACTCGCCAAACTTATTCATGGCCACGGCGAACCGGGCCTCCTCCCTGTAGGAAAACCGTGATTATTCTCCTCAATCATACGCTTGTTCTGCTCCCAGATGATCCACTTGTGAGGGTCACAGTAACCGGAGGTGAGCCGCGCGTGTGGTTTCATGGTGTCATTTTAGGACACGCCATGGCTGCTCTTCCACATCTCCCAGTCGGTGATGACCAGCTCATCAGAGTCTGAAACGCAAAGCCGCACACATTAAAACTGTTACAAAATTATACACCGTAAAAATCAATGAAACCCATCTACTCTTCTCACAAAAGTTCAGAATATTAGCCTCCCGTCTCGGGTGAAATTGAAGGATTAACCCAAAATGCACTTTAACCTTTGGAGGTGAATTCAATTTGACCCACTCTAAACTTTTTGAATGGCAACATTTCTGTTTTAGTATTCTCCACAACTTGCTGTTCTCTAACAAGAAGCTAACTGGAAAAATGAAAAACAGGTGTTTTATCCATGAAAATTGTACCTTGAAAATGGCTTCTTCCTTCATGGAGCATCTTTGTTGGGGATAAATTGCAATGTTCGGTGTCGTTTTGACCTAGTTTAGTCGAAATATGTACAGAATAATTCAAGGATTAAACTTGTGTTCAGAAGTTTGACCTTGAGCTGACAAACCCGCGCAAAAGGTTAGCAAGGCTTTTACTTTTTTAGCCTACGTGTATCAGCAGCGCCCCCTAGTGGCTCGGAAGGTTTATCTCAGTGTTTGTAAGCAGCACTGCGGATGAAGCTACTTCTTGGCATACCTGCTGCCGCATCCCCGCTGTGCTTGTGCGGATTCGAACACTTCACAGCTCAGAATGAACCAGAAGGAAGAAACATGACAGCGTAAAAACTGCAGGATGTCTTTCAAGGTAAAATAAATAAGCAATGCGCATAATATGTTCCCTCCCATAACACCATGTTTTCCTCCATCATGGCCAATGCGATTGGCTGTTTGCATGTGATGATGCAGAGCCCATCGCATGTGTGCATGTTTTTATTTTGTTTGTTTTTATCTAAGCAGGCTTGTTTTTGTGTCTCCTCAAGAAGGACACACCGCTGGCCAATGCCGTGTTCTGGGCTGCCCACAAGGGGAACGTGGCTCTTCTCCAGCTGCTGCTTAACAGTGGACGAGTGGATGCAGACTGCAGGGACAAAGTAGGAGCTATAATCATGCATGAAATAGGAAATATGGGCAAATGTGCATTTGGGGGTATAAAGGTTCCCTTTGCTGTGTACAAATACAATTTTGATCTATTTGAGTGGCTCTCATTTGGGAAGATAAGTCATATTGATGCTTTCCATTCAGTGCGGAACAACGGCGCTGATGGTGGCCTCCTACGGCGGCCACAGAGAGTGCGTCAAAGATCTCATCATGCAAGGAGCTGACATCAATTATCAGAGAGAGGTATCATGAGAATACCAAAGATTGACATGGTTGTGCAATTTCACGACTGGACCATGCAGATTCTGTATAGTAGGTCTTCTTTCATATTCATTTGGATTGTTTTTATGGTTCTCCACAGACAGGTTCTACCGCTCTGTTCTTCGCTTCCCAGCAAGGTCACAATGACATCGTCAAGCTCCTCTTTGAATTTGGTGCCTCCACAGAATTCCACACCAAGGTGTACTTTTGTAAAAGTTTCTTGATCACATGATCACTAGATCTGTAGTTGGTTGACATTTTGTCTCGTGGCAGGAAGGAGGCACTGCTCTTACCGCAGCTTCCCAGCATGGACACGCCAACGTGGTGGAGACGCTGCTGAAAAACGGTGCCAACATTCACGACCAGCTGAACGTGAGCAGCTCTCTCTGGAATCTTAAAATGGTGCTTTTTGTAGTGTGCGCACATTGGCCACCAAGAGCAAGTCATTTTTTGCAGAGGATAAAGAATATATGCCTGCGAGTAGTCTTATAGTATATAAATATCTGTACATATATCCATTGCCTAGTCTGCCTATTTAGGACTGAGCTCTTCTTCTTTTCGATTCCTTTATTTCTTTGCCATAGGATGGTGCCACGCCTCTTTTCCTGGCTTCACAGGGCGGTCACGTGCCCATTATCCGTCAGCTGCTAGCGTCCGGCGCCAAAGTGAACCAACCAAGAGAGGTCCGGATGCCTTCTCCATCTCATTTTTACTCTCATTTATAATAATTTTGTCTTACAGGATGGCACTGCCCCCCTGTGGATGGCAGCTCAGATGGGGCACAATGACGCAGTCCGAGTGCTCCTCTTGCGCGGGGCGGATCGAGACGCCTACAGAGAAGTCAGTCAGGCTTGATTATGACCAATCAGAAGCAGTTTTCCGCAATAGTTGTGACTTCTGATTATATTTGGCATATTTTTAATATCTTTTTGTCACAAGGATGGCTCCACGGCGTTATTTAAAGCGGCTATGAAGGGACACAGTAGCGTCGTTGAAGAGCTCCTCAAGTTCTCTCCTTCACTCGGCCTCCTCAAGGTAGACCAACAATCTGGTTGACAATTATTATATTGCGCAATATCACGCAAACTCCCGTTGTCCACAGAATGGCTCGACGGCCCTCCACGCTGCCGTCGCAAGCGGGAACATCCAGAGCGTTCAGCTCCTCCTCAGCGCAAACGCCGACCCCTCGCTTGCCAACCAGGTCGAGAGCTGAAAAGCGCCAAAGACAGGAAGTGACGTCGCCTTCACTTCCTCTTCTTCTCACCTGTGTTTTACAGAACGACCAGCTCCCGGCCGACATTGCCAAAAGTCAACGCATTTTGAGAGTTCTGCGTCCTAAAGTCTTGAGTGCGATGGCAGATGACAATCATTGTTCCTGTCTCAGCATCTGCTTGCACTAAAATCAAACATTGGTATTGGTGCCTTGAGATATGAATGACCTCAGAGTTTGTTTTAATTAGTAAAGGTTTACTGTCAAACTAGTCATAATATGGAGAGTTACACATTACGTATTCAAAGCAACCACTTAGCTTAAGGCTAATGCTAGAATAATTAGCATCGATATGGCTGTGTTGTTACGCTTCCATGCAGCAATAAAACTTTTGTCTCAAGGCACCATTGTGTGATGTCATGAGTGAATGATATTAAATAGCACAAATAACACCCCAGCCCACAAGATATGCAAATCACCATCACAAGAGTGACATTTTTAATGTTTCTTTGCCAGTTTAATATGTGCATTAAAGTATGGAGTTGATGTGAATGCAAAGAATTAAATCCAAAAGGCATTAAACAACCTTAAGAGGTATTTTGTGAACAAACATGAGATAAACACACATGTCATTATGAATACATTTAATTGTTAAAATACATCTCTTGGATGAACAGTCAGGGATTTAGCAGGGACATTCATAATATATTAGCACATTTAGCTTCACAACTTTGCTTGTAAATAACATCCTTCACTTAAAAAAAAAAAAAGACTTGTTGAAATGAAGTTCTTGACCTCACAGAGCAGCCCACTTGGGAACTTTTCTGTTTGAAATGCAAATCGGGAGTGTAGCTGGTGTAACTAAAAATTCCAAGAATTTGAACATATAAAAATAAAACATTATCAATATAGTGAACAAAACACAAAACAATGATATGGCTTTTAAGCTCAAAAGTACAGTGTAATGCGTAAAAACAAAGTTAGCCATTTTTAACCTTCGAAAATCTACGTTGGTTCATGTCAAGCTTCACATAGCGCTGCATTGGAGAAAGTGCTGGATTTAAGATTTTAGGACAAGGCTTCCTACACAGAGAGGAAAACATATCGGCTCTAGTAGAACACAGACATGCAAACTACTTAGAAGACAGTGAAGAGCGAGCCCAGCGCCAGACCCGTGGCCGCTCCTGCCAGCACCCCCATGGCCATGCCGTCACCGTTGTCGCGGTGGCGCTCCTCAATCACCACGTGGTTGACGCCGGGCGCGCCGTAGTCACCTACCAGGGAAGAGAAGAGCAAGCGCCGGCTCAAGATGATCACACACAGTGATCCATTTTAGCGGTTCAACTTTACTAATCTTACCTTGGTACTGGTAAGGGTAGGCAACGGCGTAGGACTGCCCGTCAGCGGCGTATACGATCTGAGTCGTTTGAGGAGAAGCTGCGACATAATCTCCGTATGGGCCTTGAGTGTAGAACTGATTAGGGCAAAAAAAAAAAAAAAAAAGGGCCCATGAAAGTTCTCTCAAGACCTGGTGGATAATATAATAATTTTTATAACTTCAATTTTACCTGGGGTGAGGGATCATATGGTGGCGGAGCAGAGGCCATCAAATTTGGCGTGAAGCCCACCTGAGAAGCAGTGACCATCTGAAAATGTCAAATAAAAGAAGACATAAATACTTTGAATTGTGCAACTACCCTAACTACAGCTTACCGTGTTAATTCTGGAATCCTCTAGTGCCATAGCCCATGCCCTGTAATGAAGAACAAAGACCATTTTGCAACCACAATGAAGGACAATGAGATTATTAAAAGGGGTTTTACAGGGCATCATCTGCGCTGTCTCCACACAGGCTGATAACCCTTCCGTCCCTGCACACAATCTGGAGCAACGCGTCGCGAGTCTTGCCGTCCGGAGGGTTCAACTCTGCGACAGAAAAGGTGTCACCAACCAAAAACTTCAACCGTGGAATTCAATAAAACGTTACCTTGACACGCGGCGGGACCGCGAATGTTGATGCAGTCCACCCTCATGTGGATGTCGTCCTCCAGGTCCCGCCGTTGCTGGTCGTTGTAGAAGACTAGCCGTCCGTCGGACCACAGGTCGAACCAGTTCTTCTTCCAGCGTCGCAGTATGGTACCTGTCGAGGAGGTCAGAACATTGGAGGGAAGTACGACGGCTGTGGAAATGATGTGCCTTACTTTGCCTGTGGAGCCAGCCACTCTTCACCATAGCCATGTTGGAAGCACCTAAACACACCGATCAGATAGACTGTCAATTTTTACTTAATTAGAACAAAAATTATATCCTACAAATAACATATTCGTTAGGGGCATACAGAGCAATTACAAGCTTTTCCACTAGATGGCAATCAACCTGTTTTTATTTTTTATTTTTATATATTTATTTGGTAGCGTGCGATCGATGTTTTTCCTGATGTTGGTGGGGTTTTTTTTTAATGTTGGGAAAGGCTACGAGTGTCGGCGTGACGAAGGGTGTGGTGTGCCCAAACAAACATTGTGACCGCTGCAGCCTTCCACAACATGTCCTGATTTCGATTTGTTCTGCTACTTGATATAAACGAGTGTAAAACGCCAGTACTTCACACAATGAGCACAAAACACGTCCATAATGTTCATAATTTGACAAAATAAGTCGCACTTGCCTGGTTTGTGATCGTTGTGGGAAAGATAGGCTTCAACTTCCAACGTAAACGCCGAAGTAATAGGTCTTGAAGAAAATAATAAAATAGACTCTCCTCCTGGCTTGGAACGGGAAGGAACGTTACTTAAAAAAATTGCATTAAACCTTCAAGCGAGAGTTTTAAAACAGTCGTGTGACCGAGTATGGTGGCTTGATACGAGTTGAAAATTCTTAACAGGAAGTATTTATGCTCGATGATGTAATCTGTCAGATGACACACGATTGGAAAGTGCTAGCAAAAAGAAGGGTGTGTTTGTTTTTCGTTACTTGTTTCATGAAGCAGTCACATCGAAGCCATCGTCTTGGTATGTTCTGTATGTATGGGTAATACAGTATATTGCATGCTCAATGCGATGACAAATATTTATTGGTTTAATATACAATAGTACCACTTATATTTCACTGCATATGTGAAGAACAAGCAGGTAAAGTTCTATTATATCGTACTTATACACCCGTTACTGTTCCGCTAGCCACCCACCGGCGGTCGACCTTGTGTAACAAAACAAACTTCACGCAAAAAAAAATGCCTGCCCACAATTTGGCAGCACTAACGACGTGACGTCACATGCAGGCGCTTCACGTTCACGCAACTAATCCGAAATGGCGACGGCAATATATTTGGAACATTATTTAGACAGTGAGTATCTGTTACGGACATTAAATGCGAGTACTTTGCCTGCTTTGCGCTTATTTAAAGTTAACGTTAGGCCTTATTCTAGTCTTGGGTTGCAAAGTGACAGCAAGTCGCTGTCAGCTCGCGAGCTACTTTAGCACGTAGCATTCTCGCCTACCTCCTGTTTAAGTTAATAACATATGAATTAAGATGACGGCGTTGTAAAATTGTCAGTGACGCATTTCAAGTGCCTATCTGGACATGGGGCTCGTATAAAATGTGATGTCTGTTGAATTACCTATATTAAATAGATACACAGCATGCTTTTGCAACCTGTTGGTTCTGGCAGCCGCCTTTTTCTGTAACTATTTACGCCCCGGGCAGACCTATTAAGGCTAGATCTATGCTAGTCTACGATTAATATGTGTATTCTAAAGCCATGTGACTCAATAAAATGTAACAGATGTTAATAAGGGTTACGCTGTCATCTGTTTTTAGGCATTGAAAACCTTCCATGTGAGCTGCAGAGAAACTTCACACTGATGCGAGACCTGGACAACAGGACGGAAGGTGATTATAAAAATCACACGTCTGTTTTGGTGCTCCATGTCAAGTTTCCATGACTGTTGTCATCTTGTTAACACTCAAATATGGCGTCTCCTCAGAAAAGAAGGTCGAGATCGACACGCTGGCCGAAGAGTACATAGCCAAGGTGAAAAACCTGGCGTCAGAACAACGGGTGGAGCACCTGCAGAAGATCCAAAGCGCCTACAGCAAGTGCAAAGAGTTCAGCGACGACAAAGTGCAGCTAGCCATGCAGACCTACGAGATGGTTGGTCCCAAACACTGATGAATAAGCACTGATACAAAACCAAGCACACAGGCACAAATCCTTGAGTACGCTTTGTTGACACAGGTGGACAAACACATACGGCGGCTGGACGCCGACCTGGCGCGTTTTGAGAACGAGCTGAAGGAGAAGCTGGAAGTGAGCGGCTATGAAAGCGCAGATGGACGAGTATTGAAAAGTCAGTATAGTTGAAGGCGAGCCTCCTTTTTGGACCAAAATCACACTTAATGATTTTTTTTTCCGCCAACAGAAGCAGAGTCCCGCAGCCTCAGAGAGAAGCGCAGCTCTCGGGGACGTGCAAGGAAAGGTTCTGATGAAGATTCTCCGAAAAAGAAAAAGATAAAAAACAGGTCTGTTAATGTATTTTCCTCATAGTATGGTTTTCGTCACCTGTGAAACTTTTTTTCCCGATAACACAAAATGTCTGACTCGCAGCCCGGACTTGACCGACGCCCTCCTGCCCATGCAGCCGTCTGACGTGCTGGACATGCCGGTGGACCCCAACGAGCCCACCTACTGTCTGTGTCACCAGGTGTCGTACGGGGAGATGATCGGCTGCGACAACCCAGACGTAAGCTCTCGCGTTTGAGCGATTCGGCTTTCTGATGAAATGATCGCGAACTTTGTTTCCAGTGTCCCATCGAGTGGTTTCACTTTGCCTGCGTCGACCTCGCCACAAAGCCAAAAGGAAAATGGTGAGCAAGCGCTAATCGGGGTCACCCCATTCATTGCAATTTCAAACCATTGTTTCTCTCTCAGGTTTTGTCCACGATGCACTCAAGACAAGAAGAAAAAATAAGAAGAATATTGCGGTAGTAAAATAGTGTGTTTATATACAGAAATATATATTTTCGCTCCTCGTCGTACAAGCTTGCTTAATAAGACCGATTGCGGATTTTGGAAGTGATGTGATTCCAGACAAGTATTAACTTTAACAGCTTCACGCTCACTTTTCTCACCCATTATAAGACAGTCTACTTGGCTTGTAATATATTTTAGGATACTTGAATTTATGAGTTATTTTTTTATAAAAGCCTGCTGAGAAATTAAGCTTTCTTTTTTTTTTTAACAACCTCACTGAGATTTGTGTCAGAGAGCGTCCGATATTTCGTTGACCTACTACCTCCAGCACAGATGTCTAAACAAAATCAGATCTCCTCAAACCAAACCCCTAAACATGAGGTTCCTAGTCTGATTATTTTTGTTCCACGAAAACAAATAAATGAATCAAAATGTGACCTTGTTGAATGTATTGTGGTACTGGTGGTATCAAAAGCACTTTTGACAAAATGTTTCCCTTTTGACAATGCAAAGTTTATACTTAAATTTAATTTCAAACCTCAGATTATATGGGGGAAATATACTATATCAGATGTTAGTTTGTCATTTTTTTGTGAGGGTTTTGTCCACTAACAAATTGTTTAATCAGCCTTAAGTGTCTTCTCTCATGGTTGAATGTGAACGCAAGTCATGTAAGCCACAGATAAAGAGCCAAAGGCAATGTATTTTGTATATTCAATATTTTATATATCAAATAAATATCCTCTATTAATCAACTGTTGTCTGTCATTGTGTAAATGCATTAAAATCATAATGATCAAATATTAAAATCCGTTAGATTCTTCATCCCAGCTACATTTCTCATCGTCCGCCTTGCCAAAATCCACCTCCAGGTCATACACAAATTCGGGGTCCTCTCTTTGCGTTCGGTTCTTTTCAAACAGCTCGTCCATGTGTCTCTTCTTGCGAGCCAGTGCATCGTCGTCCAGCTTGTTGAGGTCCTCAGCTGGGTCCACCTGCAGCGAGGCTAGGCTGCGCTCCAAACTGATGCCCTGAAGGTGGTCGCGCAGGATAATGTGCAGCCTCTCCAACTGGGTCTGGGAGACCCTCTCCAGGTAGTCCTTGTGCCGGGGGTGGTTTTTCAGCCTTTCGGCAGCCAGGCTGTAATCTGCAATGAGTAAAAAAAAAAGAAAAAAATCTGAAATGTTTTGACATAAACTATTATTAAAAAGAATAAAAAAATTCGGGAGAAATTTAATACAGATTAATAAATATTGGAACATACCAGAATACTGTGAAAAGTTTCGCACGGGAATGACTCGTTTTCTCACTTTGTTAGTCTCTGTATTTTTATAAATCAACACGATGGAAGGTGGGTTGAAGCATACTCCGCAACGCTTCGCCTCGAAACGCATGTTTACTCACTGTTTCTACAAATACATCAAAACAAACAAAACAAGCTTTGCATTCGCAGTATGTAACTAAATTATTTCGTATCGAGCCTACCCTGTAGCCTAGCAACCAGTCGGATTAGGACCCTACTCTCTTTCCGGTCATATCGTTCCTGATTTTAATCTAACAAATAATGACGAATGGGAATATGTTTTGTTGTAATCATAAAGTTGTAAGTATGTTTAAAATGTTAATTTCACAAACAACTCTTTTGACACAATGTTGTTTTGACTAATGGTTTTATTATATACTTATTTGTGTTAGGCATTACTACGGCCGCCCTAACGTTAAAAAGGGTCCTTCGATTTGCACTTCCGTAAACAGATTAAAAGGCATTCTTTTACGTTTATCGCTAACAATATACGAGTATTCCCTAGAAGTATGTGATGCATTTTACATTTTTTTATCACTCTGTCTTAACCATTTTATTAACATGTCGTCATTTGACTGTGATGGGTAAGATGTCCTCATATCTGCTATTTTCAGACCTCATAGTAAACCTTAAAAATGCCCATAAATATTTCCACTGTTTGAAGCCAACTTTGATTATTTCTGTAGGCGAGAACAGCTGTGCTGCTCTAAAACAGTGGCTCCAGTCAACTACAGTTTCATTAGAGATCAAGAACAAGGGTTTTCACAGGTATATCTTCGAATTAGGCTTAGAATTTTAACAAAAAAATGGAGGATACAAACGTGTTTTCTTTTAGGGAGGCAGAAACGACTATTGAACTCCAGCCTGGTGGTGCGTTCGAGGACGTCCGAGTTTTGCTGCTTCACGCGTGGCCCAGTGGGGTCTATGTGGACCCTTACCAGCTTGCTTTACTCGGAGATGCAGTTGATTGGCAGGTAAAGATTAATATAATGCAATAATAAAAATTAAACCAATAATTATAAGGATGCAGTACATTTTACAGGAATGTTGCAAAATTATTATTTTGCTCTACATTGCACATGTAATTGTACTTTTAATGCATTGTGGTAGTAATTGCTTATGTATTTATCTTTGTCAGATATTAGTAGATTCCACCATTGACCTGGAGATGCCTGCACACAAAACTCTGGGATTCGTCACCTACGTTTATCCCGCCTTCAGTGAGCAAACGCCCAGCGTGCTCAAAGTTAGCATCCCTATTCACGGCCGCTATCACCAACCCTCTTTTACCGGGGAAACATTTTCATCAGTCGTCATAGAACTCCCAAAGCTGCTTTTGCGCATGGAGAAATGTAAGTAGTTGGATTTACTCAGAAAAAGCAAATGTTCGTCTTTTGACGTGCTTTTCTCTCCAAGGTTCACTGGCTGATTTGGAGCCTCACACAGCGACGGAAGCACCTTGCAACGCTGACAATTCAAGCATGTGTCTGTGGTTTCAAGTGCAACATCAGCAGGTGATTTGCTTTCAGACGTCATGACAATTGTAATATTATTTGGGAAATATGATGAAGCTGGAAAGCATGATCCTAGGTGTTAAATTCCCATGGTTCTTTTGGGCTGTCTTCCCGCAGAGCCCTCGCGACAAGACCTTGCATTTACCAGTGGGCGACGGTTCTCTGGTGACGCCTGTCTGCGGCCTGACGCTGGCCGTCACCATGATCTGCTGTTTGGCGCTTTCCAAATACACGTGGAAGTATCGGATAGTTTAAAACCTCATGGTGCTTGCTGTCTGTTTACCAGATTATTCCTGCTTTACAGTGTCTAAGAACAATGGCAACAGTCATAATTTTGTCTTTTTTTTTTTTTTTTTTTTTTTTACTTCATTCTAGTTATTATATATATATATTATTTTTTTTCTTAAATATACATATAGCATTTTATGTGGAATATTCTTAAGTGTTTTTGTATCTCTAATTTTCACTCCACTTTGTATACGCTAGTGTATGTTTTGGAAGTGCTTTATGAATAAACTTGAGTTGAGATTACAGCTGTTAATATCCGTCACACAAATTCAACAATACACTATAATTACACTTTACACAATATTTTATTTCTCTGATTGTTTTCATGGTGGCTGGAACATATCCATCTGTTTTTAGATGGAGGGAGACAACATAATAATAGCCGACAGAAAATTAAATACTGCGGAAAGAAGGACCTTAAAAATCGATAGTAACGAAGTATACTTTATTATGTCGTGGTATACTCCGTTACTTCCCACCACGGCCCATCACAAGTCGCTAGTTCCGCTTCCCCCTTCTCGACATAGCGGAATTATCATCGAAGGGCCCCAAAAAGACAGAAGGGGGTTAAAAAGTTGCACTGCACATTGTTGTCACCTGTTTTACACCTGGTCTTATTTATGGACGAGTTTCGGAAGAAGTACTGCACTTTTTTGGGATTTAAGAACCTTTTTTAAAGCACAGAGGAAGGACAGACCGCAGGGAGTCGAGGAGTTCTGTTCACATTTAACTGCCCGGTGAGAAAGTGACGAGAAAGCGGCTTAAAGCTGGATGCTCGGCCGGCCTTTTTTTATTGATTTGATTCCCTCTACCTAACAAAGGCATTTATTTTCCTTTTAAGTCACCACTTTATTATAAGCGAGTTGTCATGGAGGAGTTATCGTTAGCTGCGGGCTAACTGTCGGCCAATGAGTTGAGACGCTAACGTTAGCTCGTCCGCTAAATTGCGCTATCAAAGCTAACGTTAGCTTCGCGCGAGCGCCATCGTGAACCATAGCGGTGGTTAGCTTTGAGCTAACAGGCGTGCTAGCTCCAAGGCAAAAGGCGAATTATAGCCTGGAGTCGCTCCACTTGTTGGCTAATATAAGTAGCGGATGCTAACGTTATCCCGCTAGCCGCCGCTGTTGGCCTTTAAAGTACTTTACTTTTGGTAAAATAGACCTACGGAGAAAAAAGTTCTTATTACGTAGTTACACAAAGAGATAATTTAATTTGGATGTATGTTAGCGAACCTCATTGTTATTCTATTCTCCGCAGTTTTGCTTCCTGGTATTTTTATAAACAATGATTAATATGCACAAAATGCAATGGGTACACACAACTTGAATACAACAACTATTGTTTGTAAAGCAAAAAAAAAAAAAAAAACGTTTTTGTGTTGTGAGTCTTGATAGCTGTTGACATAACTGGTGCCTGTGTTATCACTGTCAATGTTGTTTTAAACCTGACATATTTTCAGCCATTAAAACTTGTATAGTTCAATTTGAATATTACACAGTGACGTGTGAGATATTTAATTTGTTTATTTGTTTTAGGTTTCACCAATAAACACTTTTGGTTTTCCCATTTTATTAATGAAGTACCAAAGTATAAGTACTTTTGCCACCCCTGATAATGTCCATGGTAGTTTTTCCACAATGTGCTTTAATGCTAAAAATTTTGTATAGACAAATCTGGGTTATTTGTTTGGCTACAAATATCCTGTGTGGAACCATTATTTGATTGTGTTTTATTTCCTAGGTATAGTTCTTCCTTCCTCTCCTGGCTGCACATCCTGCGGTGCTGCATGAGCACACGTGTGCTTCATGCTGATGTGATCCTCCCTCTTCGCTTGCCGCCCCATCCGTCCTCGCCCCCTCTCCTGCGAAAACAACCCAAACAAACTCCAACCTGAACGATGTGCGACAACGCCGACCCCGAGGACAAGCCCCCCGCCCCGCCGGTCCGCATGAGCAGCACCATCTTCAGCACTAGCTCCAGCAAAGACTCACTGTCGGCGAACCACAGCTCCAAGCCGCTGCCCTCGGTGCCTGAGGAGAGAAAGCCACGCAGCAAGATCATCTCAATTTTTTCCGGCGCCGAGAAAGGTGAGCGAGAGTACAGTGGAAAAGAAAAGCCCCCTTGGGTTAGTTATTAAAAATGTTTGTCACTTGCAGGCGGGAGAAAGAAAGATCGAGACAAAGAGCGACCGGAGATATCACCGCCTTCCGATTTTGAGCACACTATTCATGTGGGCTTCGATGCTGTCACGGGGGAGTTCACTGTGAGTGGGAACCTTTTCACGAACCTACACTAATGCCAGTCATAGCGTTTAGAGTTCATATTTTTCTTTGCTGTATCTGTCAGGGTATGCCGGAGCAGTGGGCCCGGCTTCTGCAGACCTCAAACATCACCAAGTCGGAGCAGAAAAAGAACCCGCAGGCCGTGCTAGACGTCCTCAAGTTCTACGACTCCACGGGCAACGGGCGCCAGAAGTACCTCAGCTTCTCGTCTTCTGGTGAGTCTCTTAAGACGAGCGAGGAAACGGCTAGCAAGAACTTGTGAAGCCATGTTCTTCTTGTTCCTTCACAGAAAAAGAAGCATTCACTCCAGGGCCACAGTCCGTAAGTATATCGAGATGCTGAGAGACCAAAAAATAAATAAATCATGCTCATGCTTTTATGGGCATTTATGTCCTTGGTCTCTTCCTTTTTCTCGAATCCAGCCAGTCAAAAAAGGCGCAGAGCCAACATCTCCGACTATCAAAGACATTGACGACGACGATGACGACGAAGCCCCGCCTCCCGTTGTGGCCCCCAGACCGGAACACACCAAGAGCGTAAGATGACGACGACGACGTTTTGTTACGTTGGACTGCAAAATGACAGCGATTTCCGGTGCGGCCAGGTGTACACGCGCTCCGTCATCGAGCCCCTCCCCACCCCCGGCTTGAGCACGGACGGCGACTTGGCATCCAAGGCTGCCGACAGACAGAAGAAGAAGGGCAAAATGTCAGATGAGGAGATCATGGACAAACTGAGTAAATTTCATTCGTTCAATTTCCAACAATTGCTTCGCACCATGCATATATTATGGACCACCCACCTGTTAATTTTTTTTTCCACTATACCATAATACTTCCGTAGCATGAGATTTAATAAACCCAAGGTGACAATCATTAAAAGTGTAAATTTAAAATACCTGTTTTTATTCACTCCCCTCTGCCAAATAGGAACTATTGTCAGCATTGGTGACCCTAAGAAGAAATACACCAGATATGAGAAGATTGGTCAGGGGTGAGTCATTTTTAGTTTTTTTTTTCTGACCAGTTTTTAAGGTTGAATCCAACTTTTTTTTAACCGTCTTCATGACATTGTATTGAATGTACTCTCGTGACCTTTCTTACAGAGCTTCTGGAACAGTCTTCACTGCCATCGACGTCGCCACAGGACAAGAGGTGAGAGGAAGACGTAACGCATCTTCTCCCCGACTGTCATTTCAAATCATAAAGCCAGTGATGATGACACAAGTATTCTGCAACCATGTGGTAAAGTGTTTGTCTTGTACCCTTGTGTATAGGTGGCTATTAAGCAGATCAACCTCCAGAAGCAGCCCAAGAAGGAGCTGATCATCAACGAGATCCTGGTGATGAAGGAGCTCAAGAACCCAAACATCGTCAACTTCCTCGACAGGTGACGCCGGGATATGGGTGGGGAAAAAAAGAGCATGTCATGTGAGACACTGCGTCTGTATGTTTTAGTTTCCTGATGGGGGAGGAGCTATTTGTGGTGATGGAGTACCTGGCGGGCGGCTCGCTCACCGACGTGGTCACGGAGACGTGCATGGATGAAGCGCAGATAGCCGCTGTCTGCAGAGAGGTGTGCCCACGCAGTGAATGGCGAGAAGAAAAAACAATATAAATACTAACGTGCCACCTTACTCTCTGCAGTGTTTACAAGCGTTGGACTTCCTGCACGCCAACCAAGTCATCCACAGAGACATCAAAAGTGACAACGTGCTGCTCGGCATGGACGGCTCCGTCAAGCTCAGTGAGTTGTGAAATATTCCCGTGGATTTTATACTACAAAAAAAAACATCAAGTAAACGTATGGCGTTGCCCTCCCTCGCCAGCCGACTTCGGCTTCTGCGCCCAGATCACTCCGGAGCAGAGCAAGCGCAGCACCATGGTGGGCACACCCTACTGGATGGCCCCCGAGGTGGTGACCCGTAAAGCCTACGGGCCCAAAGTGGACATCTGGTCGCTGGGCATCATGGCCATCGAGATGGTGGAGGGCGAGCCCCCCTACCTCAACGAGAACCCCCTGCGAGTGAGTGCAAGCACTTTGGACAGGGTCTTGCCAGTTATGCAAAACAACAACAACAGGGTTTGGGCAAATGTGTTCCGATTGGCCTGAACTATTGCCTGTCTTCTCAGGCCTTGTATCTCATCGCCACCAACGGGACGCCCGAGCTGCAGAACCCTGAGAAACTGTCGCCGGTCTTCCGAGACTTCCTCAACCGATGCCTGGAGATGGACGTGGAGAAGCGAGGCGGAGGCAAAGAGCTCCTGCAGGTGACTTAATGATCGCCGATTAAATGTGCCCACCGTAAAAACTTTTAATTCATTCTCCCCCAAAAGACCTTTGATAATTTAATTAATTTGATTTGTGTGTGTGTGTATATTTTTGTCGGGCACAGCATCCCTTCCTGAAGCTGGCCAAGCCTCTGTCCAGCCTCACACCGCTCATCCTGGCCGCCAAGGAGGCCATGAAAGGCAATCGTTAAGAAGAAGACACACGTACACACAACCACGCATACACACACACACACACTCATCACGTGCCAACGATTTACAATTTGTGCCAGACAAAAGGTTAACAAAAAAGAAAATCACTGTGAAGAAGACCAAAAATGTCAAGCATGAAAGACACGCACACAAACACACACACACACTATCCGCTGTCCATATGAAGTCTCTGACAAACTCTGGTTAGGACTGGGCTTGTATTTAATGAAGATGATGCCTCGTCCTAGTTTCTAGTGTTGTTGTTTTTTTTAATTGACTGCCTTAAAAAAAATGCAAAAGTGTTGCCTAATGTATTGTTGATTTTTGTCCCCCTGTGATTTTTACTACTTTTTTGTAATTTTACTTTCCTCAGCTCTGTCAGTGTCTTTTTAGTTCTTTTGATACTTGAATCTCTGTCTCTCGCTCTTTTTCATTCGACTGCTTTTATAGGAAACATTTCAAGAGCACGATATCTTTTTGTTGATTTCACATACGCACCACACACACGTACACTCACACGCGACAGAGCTACTGTACCATGTTAGTCCCTTGATAGCAGAGGTGCACCTTACAGGCAAGTTCATTTTACATGGACATGGTTTATATTTTCCTCTCTACTGTTGATATTAAAAGTGGAAAAATTGTACAGTTGTTTGTCAATAGTGTTAAATCAATGTGGTGTTTAGTTCCCCAAATGTGTTTCTAATCAATTTATACATGCTTACTGATGGAAGCTGGCCGTATTAAGATCCTATGCATGCATAAGTAATTGCAATAAGCAGGTCACTCAAAAATACACAATTACTCAAATATGTACCCCCCCCCGTCCTAAAAATGTTTTTTTTTTTTTCAACAATAATTTTGGTCTAAAAATGAAATGACTTGAGTGATTTTCCCCACAATATATACATTTTCAAAAAATACAAAACAACTCAATTGTTCTCACAAAAATATCCTCTGGAATGCCTTCCCTCCAGTTTTTCCAGGTCTAAAATGCACAACTTTAATATAAAATAGTTATTTTTATTAGATAAACGTTTTCAAGCGTCTGCAAATGGAAAAAAAATATACGACCATCTATTATAAAAAAAAAGTGATTATTGCCGGGTTTGCTATGTGCTTTTATTTTGAAAGGAAAGACCCGGATAATGTATGCTATCGCCGAAGAGACCGATTAAAACAGCTCCAGCACGATAACAGAAATTAACAGCTTCGTTTAGATTATTTCACTGCAATTTCATGTCATGTCCGGGCACGTTAAGGATAAAGAAGCGTACCTAAGACTGAATTATCTCTACCAGGTGAGTGCAAACCATTATGACTCGAAAGGGTCTCGTTTTGAAATGGCTAACCGCTAACTAGCTTCTTTCCCATCTCATCTTGGTTACAGGCTGCACATTCCGTTTTGGCCGAAAACCCAGCCAATGTGGAACTGGCTCGTTTTTACTGTTTTACTCAGCGGACTATCGCAAAACGTCTTGTTCTACGACAGTAAGTTAGCCAGCTGCATAAAAATATCTTATTTTGAAGGCGCGGTTAACAGTTTCCTGTAACTTTAGTAACTCAATGGCCACTAATCAAAGTGATATTAGGGGGCGTTACTCTGCATTATATTCCATCTTAATTTCTTAATGTAATTTTATTCCTGCAGAGATCCGTCCGTGAAAAGAACAATATGCAAGAAGTGTTGCTCCCTGCTCATCCCAGGTTTGACTGCGACAATCAGACAACGTAAGCCGCATTTATACCCTTCCCACCTGAAGGAATAAAATTATTTACTAATAAATGCGACTCTGCCAGGGAAAAGAGGCAAGAAGAGGCGCGTGACGGTCCTGCGATGTCTCAGCTGTAAGCAGAGCAAGACGCTATTGAACGACCCAGATTATTGCTTGTGGCAGGACCGTCCGGAGGCTCAGGCTCCACTCCAACAAAAACAACCAGGTAATCCTCATCCAGCATGCATTTGTCAAATTTCCGTAAGTAAATATGTCTCACCCCTATTTTTGTTGTTTCCTATCCACAGAACAAGGGGCATCTAAAAATCAGCCCAAAAAGTCCAAATCTAGTCAGGTGGATTGTTCCAGCACAAGTACAAGTACTGCCGCTACACAGCAAACACCTCCATGACAAGACGAAATGCAAATGTACAAACTCTTTTGTTCTATATCAACTGAAAAATCGTTTTATTTATTTCAGTTCACGTTACTTGAACAAGTGATGGTCACACGGCAAACAAATGCATGATTTTGTTTTTCAAAAGACTTTTATTAAAACTAGCAACATTTTTGCAGTTTCCCTAATTTTGAAGCCTTTTTTTTGTTCTTGATGCCTTCTGTTGTTTGAAGGATACATTGTAAAAAAATTAAAAAACAAATGTCATTCATTTCTTTTCTTTTTCTCCTCTTTTCCGCACCCGGAAACGCGTCTTATAGAGGAGGTTCTTGGTAAAGATCCTTGGGATGTGGCCCATGTACAAGAAGAGGGCCAGGGTCATTCCTGGAAAGCATGCAGATTCACTTTTATAAATTTCACACAGGATAAATGGGCAGGTACTCCACAAAAAGAAGAAAAAGTTTACCTGTGATGGGGGCCAGCCAGTAGACTAGCGCATACTCTGTCAAGGTGAATCCCGAACAGTTGAAAGTGAGGCCGTAAGCTAGCGAGGGATTGATGTAAGATGACGTGTAACCTTTGGCTGCCAACGCAAAATCATTGTCGTTTCATCACAATTGGGACATGAAATGTACATTTTGTTCTTCTCAACATATTTCTGTTAACTCTTCGAAATATAGGCCACTCGCATGCTTACCTATGTGTGACAGGAAGGTGAGGAGCACGGCTCCGACCGGCACCTTGAGGAATGCGCTCCTCCCTCTGAGGAAGAGGTGCGCCAGGTAGAAGAGAAGTGCACACACCGCCTCGGTGAAGAAGCCCTGCACGGGCGAGACCAACAGCGAGGTGCTGCACTCCCAGCCCATCAGGTTCTTGATCATGTGCATGTCAGTCAGCTCCAGGTTCCAGTAGTATTCGGCCGCCAGCATGGCCAGGAAGGCCCCAAGGAAGTGGGAGGCCACGGCCAGAACGGTGGAGAGCAACGTGGCGTCCAGGTGAAGGAACCTGAGCATGCTCACGCTGGGGTTCCCCAAATGGTCGCCGCAGACTATACCGTGGACCAGCAGCACCGCGAACAAAATGGTCACCGTCACGTCCGGGCCCAAGCCCCCGGCCCACTCGCCCACCTCCACGATGGTTTGCACCTCCAGCCGGCACGCCACCAGCATGAACGACGAGGACAACTCGGACAGGAAGGCGAGGCGCGGCCATCTTTTCAGGGGTGCCCGCAGCGAGGCCGCCAAGACCACGCACGCCAGGAAGTAGCCAAGAGAAGCGTTGAGTCCCGACATGTTCACGGAGGGTTCGCTCTCTTCTGACAACGTGGCGCACAGAAAGACCCGCGCTTCTTATCACACTGCTGACACCTGCCAAAATACACACGGGCCATTGCAAGGTCAGGTCATCAAGCAGGTCACAGCATTGACATTCAATAAGACTGGTCAACAGCAAATTTGAATGGGTGAAACATCTTTCTTAATTTATGCATATTAAATATATGACTATACATATTAAATAATTGTATTTCTTGATACGCTCGATAAAAAAATACTCGGAATCACCTCAAAATAGATCATCATGAAACCTACATTGTGATTGGATACTGAGATGACGTATGGGCTCAAACCAGGAAGTGATTTTCAGTAAGGGCGGAAGTAATTTAGAAGTATATAAAAACGCGACATACTTCGATGTAACCCACACCAATTCTGAATTTGAAAGTTTGAGATTAATCATAATTTACTGATACAATGATTGATGTAAGCGTAAAAAGTAAAACCCGAGTGTACCACTCGTGCGTGCCTACGTCACGTAATTGCGCGTGCACGAGCAAGCCAGGCAAGCGACTGAATGGCAGAGCGGCCGAAGCCGACGGTCCACAGTGCGGAATGACAACTCATCGGGGATGGCGGACAAACCTCCGACGGTTTTCTTGAAACTCTTCGCCGCCGGCTTTTACGCAGTCAGTTCGCTTATCATCGTTGTGGTGAACAAGAGCGTGCTCACCAACTACGGGTAGGCCGACCGTCCGTCCGACCGGGTCAACTCAAGCTAAGTTGTTATCCAAGTTAGCTCAAGGCAACTGTTGCGGATTTAAATAGCCGCGATGTAACTTGGACACTCCAAGTTTGCACACTTTTTGCTCATTTAACACGCCTTTTTTATTTCTAGGTTCCCGTCATCGATATGTGTTGGGATAGGGCAAGTGAGTTTCGCAACCTTTTCCCCTAAACACAAGATTCATTCACTTGTAGTTGAGATTCAGCTGATTTTTTTTTTTCTCCCTCCAATGTGTGTTTGTATGCGTGCAGATGTTGGCCACGGTGCTTGTCTTGTGGGTGTGCAAGGCAGCGAGGGTGATCACCTTCCCAGACTTGGACCAGAAAATACTTGGCAAGGTAAAACCACCTGCATATTGTGTGATTGTGCTTTATTTGACATCTCTGGTTCATTTTTTTATCTTTAGACATTTCCTCTACCTCTCCTTTATGTGGGCAATCAAATAAGTGGTCTATATGGAACCAAAAAGCTCAAGTAAGTTCTTGTGTTAGTGGTCGAATAGAAGTGAATTAAATGATTGATTTGATGATTCTACTCTAGCTTGCCGATGTTCACCGTGCTCAGGAGGTTCTCCATCTTGTTCACAATGTTGGCTGAGGGATTTCTGCTCAAGTAAGCGCTTTGCATTTTCAACTCGATTTTGGAGTTTGGTTTCAACCGGCATCTTTCCTCGTTGCCACAGGAAGAAGATCTCCAGGTCAGTCCAGATGACGGTATTTACGATGATACTCGGGGCCTTCATCGCCGCCAGGTAAGAACTGTTTTTGTTTTTTTCACATTTTTGCTGACATACTTATGAGAAACACATTTGAAGTGAATCATTATTTCCATCGCATTTTTAATATTCTTTTATAGCCTTTACTGACTCTTCACAATCCTCTTTAATACTTCACTGGCTGCCATCTGCAACTGTCTTAATTATTTTATGAAGAACCCACCCTAAATATAGAACATTGACGTCATATTTAATGCTCCTTGTTTTGACTGTAGTCGAGATTTACAGTGGGTGTTTTTTTGGTTTTTGATGACGTCAACCTGCCAAATTTCTTTCTGCCAATTGGTGTTGACCTAAGTAAAAAAAATCGACATAATGATATGAATAGTGTTGATTTTTTGTTTTTAATGTCAATCATTTTTCAGTATTTGAATAATCAAAATGCTGCCTGGCCAGTAAAGGAGTGAATCGGATTAAAACATGTTGTCAAAGGCCTGAAAATAACAATTGTGTCCACCTCGTCATGGTTTTACAGCGCAGACATGTCGTTCGACCTGCAAGGCTACAGCTTTATCCTCCTCAATGACGTGTTCACGGCGGCCAACGGCGCTTACGTCAAGCAGAAATTAGAAGCCAAGGTTAGTGGCGGCGCCGGCATGTGAATACCACTCATTGTTTTGGAAAGGGGCGGGGCGGTTATGTCGACATGGAAAAATGTAAATAAATTCGAGTTTTACATTCAATATCTTGTCTGTGTTTGTGGCAGGAGCTGGGCAAATATGGCTTGGTGTATTATAATGCGTTATTTATGATCTTACCCACTCTGCTGCTGGCTCACATGACGGGAGACATCCAGAAGGTAAGGAGCAGCCAAGCGCAGAGAGCTCCACCCACCTCCTTAAAAATACTCGTCAAATGAACACGCCCTTTCGTTCACGAACAAGCTGCTGCTTTTTTTCCACGTGAGGCCGCAGAACTCCGAAAGACACAAAGGCCGCCATTATGTACCTTCCATCCAGTCGCTGAAAAATGTGTTTTTGATGTGACCAGGCTATGGACTACGACGGCTGGTCAGACATCTTCTTCCTCGTCGAGTTTTTCTTGTCCTGCGTTATGGGGTAAGAATGTGTCCGTGAGAGGTTGAATGACTTTGGGTGTTTTTGTTGTTGGTGACTGACGCCAATGTGACTCAAATTGTTTTTTGTGTGTGCGCACAGGTTTGTCCTCATGTACGCCATCGTGCTTTGTACACACTACAACTCTGCACTGACCACCAGCATCTTGGGCTGCATCAAGGTGAGTGAGTGGCGGTATAAGCGGAATTGATCTAATATAGTGTGCTTCCGATTGTTGTCACTCAGCTGCCTTGTTTTTCCAGAATGTCCTGGTGACATACATCGGAATGGTGTTTATTGGCGACTACATTTTCTCCTGGACCAACTTCATAGGCTTGAACATAAGGTACGGCATTTTAAAGTATGTTAAATGCGATTTTTGACAGCTTAGCAAAAACAAAAGTCTCCTGTATGTGTAATACCACTATCGACCACAAGGTGACAGCACACCCGCTAGTGTAAATTAAAAATAAAACAGGTGAGTTTTTGTTGAAAATAATCAAATCACCCTCTGTAATCTTGCTTTTTAGGCTATATATAATATTTAAAGCATACATCACGCCTAGAGAGTATTTTTGTCTTGCGGATTTGACTTGTGACGCGTTTCATTTTGTGCCGGCAGCATCGCAGGCAGCCTGGTTTATTCGTACGTCACGCTACGAGAGGAGCAACCCAGCAAGGCCAGCGAAAGCACCAAAATGGACATCAAGGGCAAGGTGATTGTATGACACTGGACTGTTTTTTTTTTTTTTTTTTTAATTTTGCCATGTATGTTTTTTTTTAATTTTTTTAAACAATTTTATTTATGTCTGAGGAGGAGCTGATGCTTTTAAATCAACAGTCTTCTAAGTTACATTAACGTTACAATACATTTTTAAAGGGACGGTAGCATTTCCAAGTGTTGAAGGGAAAAATATTTATGAAATTTTTATACACATTGTACTGAAGACACACATGAGAGCCAGCTGTTACTTTCTGACTGGTTTACCTGAACCGCCAGCTGAAATTCTGAAGATTTGGATTGTCAAACATCTCGAAATGGTTAATCGGTTATCAAAGTCGTTGTCGATCAAAATGCGGATCAATTCATTTTTAGATTCTGACGCATACGTCAGATTTGTTTACAAGGAATGTAACATGGATGCCTTCAATGTCGTGTTTTCTGTGCACTCTTTTAGTCTGTTACCACATTTTTGCGCATGCACTGGTACAACTTTGGGAGAGGGTGCAAAAGGAGCAGTTTACTTTTAGCTTGGTCAGTTAGTGCAACAAAATTTGAGTGAGTTTGTGGTGGGCTGTTATGTTACACGTTAATCTGAACATCCCTCCGCTGGAAAAAAAAATGTTTGTTGTATTTTGCAGGTAACTTTTTTAAAGGTCTTATACAAATGTTTTGTTTTTATCAATTTTATTTTAGCTTAAAAGTAAGAATTTTATTCAAGTATGGCTTTGTTACTGTATTTTTTTACAAAAACGCTTTCCGATGTTGCAACATTTGTTCCTGTCTAATTAAAAGATGAGCCATTTGGAATTTTTGTCAGCTTGCTGTGCTTTATTGAATCTTAATCAACTTATCTTGAGGTTAGAACTTTTTTTAAACAATCACAAGTTGAACATTTTTTTCTTTATTTATTTATTTTTAAATAAAAAAAACATACAAGTATAAATGACAAAGTAAAGATTTAATTTTCCGTCTCTACTACTGTCCATCCAAAAAAGTCCACCTTTTAAGTAGTGACGTCAAGTTTCTTGATCTTTCCCTGAGCATTGCAGGCCAAACCTGATTAGATCCACAAAATTTTACTCCCACTAAAACGCACCAATACCTTACAGCAACAAAAAAAAACAGTATATAAAACACATTCAGACATAAGACAGAAAAAAAGGACATTAAATAGTTAACTTAAAGCTTGCATGTTTAAAAGAAAATACCTCACAGTGTGCTAAGGTTCCCGGCCATGTAGCTGAGGCTGCAGAAGTTGCAAGCCAAGCAGCACAAATTGCAAAGCGACGACAGCAGCCGGTAAAGTTGCAGACGCCCGCTCAGGTGGCGGTACTTGGCGTCCGTTTGGCTAAGCTTGGCGTAGGCCTCGCGGTTGGACGACAGGCCGATGTCCTGACCCAGGCCGCAAGCCTGCTCCACCAGGTGCATGTCGGCCATGATCTCCGACGTCATCTGGCCGAACCACTGGGCGTTGACCGCTGCTACAGTCACTGACACAAAGAAGATGAAGATCTGTTGGGGTAGAAGGAAGGTTCTAATGAAGATAATTATATTTCCTCACAATGACCTAGCCCTACTCATCAGATCATAAAACTAATAAAGTATCCCAGCATCTTAAATAGTCAGATTAGAGGCAGTAGAAGACATCCTGTTTATATTTGTCTGCATGACTATTATACCGCCTCCTAGTGGCCAAGTTGGGAACACCAGAAGGCGAGGTACAATGACTGGATTTTATCTCATCAATCAAGACTGTATGTATACTGTATGACGTCACTGGTGGAGACCCACTTGGAAGGCCTCTCGCTCATCCAGCAGGTCGCTGGGATGGTATACGGTGAAGATTGCGAGGTTGAAGAAGGCGCAAGCCGAGCCCAGGTGAAGGTAGAAGGGGACCAGGCGACTTTGAATGAAGCCGTAAGTGTGTCTGTTCAGATGGTTGTCCATTACGAAACCTGATCGGGAAAAAGCTCCAATTTAGTTTCTACTTTGTCATTGTGCAAATCCAAATCTATACTTTTTTTTCTTTTTAAACAGTATGACATGCCAATTATTTTGCAGACAACTCGAGCAGCACCTTCGAGAACCACTTATTTATTGGATATGTGCACCGCGTTAAGTTTAAAAAAACTTTTAACTAGCAGGCCAGTTTAGCCTGAAGCCAAGTTGCTGTGACGTCAAACTTGATAGACGACCTTTGCTCCACTTTCTCTGTGTACTCAAAGTTGTCATAAATCAGGGGGAGTTATTTTCTATCTTGTCGCCTTGCAATAGGACATATGAAGGCCAATTAAGATCTTGTTTTTAAATTTATGATTAAACCTTTTTTCCCCTAAAAATCTGCAGAATGTGTAGCGTGGGTGTGGTACCAACTTGAAATGAAGGTGACCCAAATCTGCATTCCCCAGTAGGTGGAGAGGAGCAGCAACTGGGCCAGTTTGACAGTGAATGACGGCTCCTGGTCGGTGGCCATGCTCCCAACGCTCGCCTCCGTTTGGGTTGGTGGTCTCCAAAACCAAAATGTCCGGGAATGATCAAGCCAACTCTCTGTAAAACACGTGTAAAGCTGCGACACACCCAAAGGACAACTATAAGCAATTCTTGTCTAAAGCGAAATGAGCGCTGTTGTCATGGAAACTGCATTTGCGCGCACCCAACGCATCGCCGATTTTAAAACCATATAACCGACTAAACGCTTCTATTGGAGGCTATATCATATAGAAACAAAGCGCGAGCAGATTAGCTGTAAATGTTAAATTTCCGGGGTAGAAGTGGCTGGGGGTTGCAAAGTTTGACCGAGCGAACAAGTAGGGCACAAGGTTAACACTTCCAACGCGTGCAAATACGGAACATTATTTTAAAACCCGCTTTTGTGAATATTCAAAATCGCTGAGAATATCTACCAGTGCGACGGGCGCAGAAGTTGAAGGAACACCTAAGAGGAGGAACGACAGCAAGTCACTGCAGTAAGGGAGGGAAAGGTTCCAGCCAGCACAACAAACTGGTTCCACCGAGCTTCGAGCGCTTGTCACTCACACAACTTCTTTGACACCGCTGCAGAAATATTGGGAGGCGACAAACAATAAACGCAAGCAATACATGAGTCTTGAAAGGTTAGACCGATTACTAGAATAAAAGCAAACAAATGAGCTACTAATCAGAAGACAGCAATGCGAATAAATCTGTGCTTTCGTGAAATAATGATGCAAAAACAAATGGATAGCACCTTTTAAATATAACACTCAGTAAATAAAAAACACAAAAACTAAAATGATTCTGATGATTTATTTATTTGTGTTTTGATCGCGCTTCCAGGATTAAAACTGTAATTTCCAAGGCTAGTGAAGTATGCCTACCACCTGTGTGGGCGCTGTAGTGGGGGAAGCCAGATCGTGACAGTCAGTCAGCAGCGGGGCTGTAAACATGGCGGCGTGCACGGCTACAGGGCTGTGCCCCAAACCCCGTTGCTCCTAGGCTACGAACACGGAGACACCCCAAACATGGAGACCGAAGAGGAGCAACACATCACCACGCTCCTCTGCATGGGCTTCCCGGACCCCGACGTGATAAGGAAAGCGCTCCGCTTGGCCAAGAACGACATCAACGAGGCGGTCGCGCTCCTGACCAACGAAAGCCCGGGGCTCGGCTACGGATATGAGCCCATGGAGAGCGGGCCTGCCCCCGCCTTGAGTACAAGCGGCGACGGGGAGACGGGCGGGAGAACCGGTACCGGTTTCGATCCCCCGCCGGCTTACCACGACGTCGTTGACGGAGAGGTGAGATCTCACTCCCGTATGTTACGCTTTGGTACTCGGAACTCCCGGAGTGAGTGGCTTCGCCCATTTAACTAGCTCCGTGTTAGCATTGATGCTAGCTGCGCAGCCACCCCGACGTGAGCTGTCAGAGCAGGCGTGCGTGAGGCTGCGGATCGCTACCTCGGCGCATTGGCGCCAATTCATGTCACCGGCTCGCAGTGGCCTGGAACTCGAACCTGCACACGGGAATACTTTTAATATCCATTTTCAACTTGCTGCACAATCTCGCTAGTAGTAGCTGGCTGGCTAGCTGAGGAGAGTTGCCTGCAAAAGGGGAGCGCGCGCTGCACCGCGTCAATGGGAAATGAACAGTTGTAAAAATAAAGAACTCAATATATAAAGTTGTTTTTTATTTGGAAGTATCATGGCGGAATGAATGCATTGGTTTAGGGGACCCCCGGGTTCACTTAGCATGGGTTTAGGGGACTCCCCCTGGCCCTCATGTCATGGGGGTTGCATTCCACTGCAGCTGGACTTTTTGGAGTGCTTTCGCAATTCCTGTGGACTACGTGGCTGTTTTATTGTATTTCGTTTTTGCTTGAGCTTTGAGCCACTCATCTACACCAAAACAAACTCAGTGCTACTTGACTTAACCTGTTACATCCATTTTTACTAGTATTCAGCTCATGCCATCTTATCCCAGAAGACTTTGGGGTACATTCGGAACTGATTGCCAGCCAATCACAGAGCTCATATAAACAAAGATTCACACTCACGTCCCCAATGCTCCCAAAACAATCTGCTATTATTTCACTTCCACATTCAAGTGAAGACCAGCGTGCATGTAAACAACTTCCCGCTGGCCTGTCCGTCCGTCCGTCTCTGTCTGGCTCCTCGTCACTGCTATCACACTGTGATGCAAGCTGTTAAATATAAACGGACAGTTGTCAATTTGCTTCACGCGCAAATAGTCGCCGTGTAGAGAGAGTCTTGTTTTCGCAAGCTTGATCGCTTATGGGCTAGATGACTAGCATTTTCTGCTTGTGATAAAAAAAAAAAAAAAAGAAGATCCTCTAAATTCTACAATTTTGGGCTATTCAAATTGTAAAGTTTCCACAATAATCACCTTTTACGCCAAGGGACTCATGCCGCTCTGAATGAAATGACCTTGCAGTTTGAAATTTGGGCCACCGGAACTCAAAATGTTCCTTTTCTTCCCCCCCCCCCCCCCCCCCACCCCCACCCCCCTTCTGCGTCCACTCACTCGATGATGCCTGCAGGTCGCCTGCTTAGTGTCATCGCTCCTAAAATAGCCCTGCAGTGTCTTTGACAAATCCATTGCAGACTTTGCCAAAGGGTGAGAAGGGCTTCGCCAATACAAAGATGAGCTGATCTTTCTAAGGGCGGAGAACATTTGGGAGCAGAATTGTGACGCTTTGTAAAATTCCAACGAGTTCACTCGCAAAGCTATTTCCAGTAATCACAAAAGATTTAATTGCTTGTGTAATTTCACGCTTGATGTGTGAGCAGGTTCCCCAGAGACCCATTTGTACACAATCAATTCAAAAGTCGATGCCCCCCCCCCCCCCAAATATCCCCTTTTAAAACTGTCCTGCTTTTCATTTTCATCCTCTCCTCATCTATCGATGCATTTGTCATTTTTAATATTCTGCAAAGAGGAAGCACTGAAATGCGATATCGCTGAAGGACCTTCACCACTTCTTCCTGTTCTCATTTTTACTCTCACCGATTGGTTTGGCCGGTAGCACCAGAACTCACACTCATTGTTTACCGCTCATGAGTGAAGATGTACACAATGCGTAAAATGCCAAAGGTCTAAGAAGTTGATTTTTAACCCGTGCTCGGATTGAAAGCGGCCCAGTAAAACAACAAATTGAATATTATTGTCGGAAGAATCGCTTCAAAGATTTTGCTGATTAATTCAATCGTTTATTTTCATTCACGTTAGTTCTGTTTTTTATTTATTAATTTTTTTGGGGGGGTTGCAGAGGAGCAACGATGAGAACGGAAACTGCTCCGGCAGCAGCAGCAGCAGCAGCATGGAGTTCCCCACCACCAACTTGTACGAGCTGGAGAGCCGAGTGTTCACCGACCACTGGTCCATTCCGTACAAGAGGGAGGAGTCGTTGGGCAAATGCCTCATCGCCTCAACTTGCCTCGCCCGGCACGGTGAGACCGATTTTGTGTCAAGAAAGAAATATTGGTTCGTAAAATGGCCGACATTTCAATTCGACCGCTCCGTTTTCATCAGGCCTCGCCGACGCCGACGAGAACTGCAAGAGGTTCGTGGAGCGCTGCATGCCGGAGGCCTTTAAAAAGGTGAGCCGTCGGAGTCTCCCGATAGATTCTCACCCACGACTGACCTCTTCATCTCGCCGACCCCAGTTGCTGACCAGCACCGCCGTGCATAAGTGGGGCACGGAGATCCACGAGGGAATCTACAACATGCTGATGCTGCTGGTGGAGCTGGTGGCCGAGCGGGTCAAGCAAGACCCGGTTCCCGTCAATCTGATGGGTGTCTTGGCCACGGTGTGTATTATTTTGATCCATTTTGGCATTTTCTTTGAATACTTAATAGTAAAAATAGTTGACTTTCGGTGGTGTCCACCAGGCCTTCAACCCGGACAACGAGTACCATTTTAAGAACCGGATGAAGGCGTGTCAGAGGAACTGGGCTGAAGTGTTTGGAGACGAGGCCAACATGTTTGCAGTTTCTCCGAGCAACTCTTATCAGAAAGTAAGGCCGAACTCACCTGACACTTGATACTTACAAGATTGTAAAGTTAGGTTTAAGGGTGTGAGGAATGTTAGCTACTATAGCTATTGTTAGCTACTGTAGCGAATGTTAGCTACTATATAGAATGTTAGCTACTATATCAAATGTTAGCTACTATATCAAATGTTAGCTACTATATCGATCCTAGTGGAAATTCCGTGAGGCACTCAGAAGTGGGTCAGCTAAAACCGTAGTCCACTAACGGCCCATAAAACCACGTGTGTGAATGTGTTTCGGAAAACTGCACTTTAAAAACCCTTTAGGGGGCAGTTAAATATTTCATTTAGTTGTATATTCAGCAGGCTAAGGCCAGCCAGAATGAATGTCTTGAATATTGCTACTAGCAGTAAGCCTCCACAAAGGCACCCATTATTGACTTTTGCTTGAAGTCTCCTTGGTGTGTTGAAGTCGGTTTACAATAACAAATTAAATGGAGCCAGTGAGTTCTTCATCTCCTCGTGTTGTATGACTGAGCCGCAGACGTAAATGTCCGACTGACATACGGCAGCCGTGAGCACGTGTGCGCCATGATGTGAAATGACGCCGCTTAACGCACAATGATCTGTTTCAGGAGCCGCACGGTTGGCTGGTGGATTTAGTCAATCAAGTAAGTCAATCCTTTCACTGTTGTTTAAATTCACCTAGGGTGGTTTTATGATGTAAGTTGGTGGATTTGCTGATGTCAGGAGTTTCAATAATGTCAAGGTTTGAGCTCTTCAGTAACGCTAGCACGGCATTGGCAAACGTCCCATACATATCAGATTTGTAACTACTTATGGAAGTGGCCTCCATTTTTTTTTTTACATTTTAATGTCTTCCCCAGTCCGGACTAAAGTACTAAAGTGTCCATATTTCTTACCTCTGCTTTTGTATTTGCTTGTTTGATGTAGTTTGGAGAGTTGGGAGGATTCACCGCCATCCAGACGAAACTCAACGCGGAGGAGATTGAAATAGCTGTAAGACTATACACACACACACACACACACACACACACACGTCCCCTCCGCCTTGCTTACAAACAGCCCGACATACCTTTAAGAGACACGGCATTCTTTCCACGCTAGTTCCGAACGGAGAGAGCTGGCTTGAGGTTGCGCATATCTCGCTACCCTGCAACGGTTGAAATGCTCCATTGTTTCGCCTCTTCTGAAGCATCCTTGTGCTCGCGCTTCCTTCAGGGAACCTTGGCGGAAGCGTGGTGATGGAAAACTATTGATTTTTTTTTTTTTTTCGATAGCGAAAGCCTGCGAAGCCACTGCCATTGTGTCAAAGCTTTGATTGACATGTTGGATTCACAAAATAATGTTAGCATCTATAAAATTAAATTAAAATAAATTTGTCCATGTAGGGTTGCAAAATTCCTTTTCAGTGTGAATTTCAACTCGACCCAAAGAAATGAGGTGACTTTGACCCTTGGGGTATTTAGGCAAGACATTTTTGTTTAGACATGTTTTATAAACGATGAAAACAAAATGCAGATTGCTTGCTTTTGAAGTCAGCTTAAGCGAGAAGCCAGTGAAAGTGAGAGGTGAAAACACAACAGAGTAGGAGGATGGTTTCCTCTATTCCTGGCTCCCAGGGGCAACCCATTCATTTGTCTGCTGAGAAACAGGAAGTCGAGTGTCGCAGTGAATAGCTGAGGGGAGGCGGCAGTCGCAGCACGAGGCTTCGAGTTGATCAAACCGTGGCCGGCTGAAACGCACAAAACATTCATTCATTTGTTCATTCATCCGGGCACTCTGAAAAGAAGTGTTTTTATTGAGAAAAGTAACACAATGCACTTTATAAAAAACATTTATGATGAAATTTCGAATGTAATCTTGACTGAGGATAAAGAATCTATGCCCGTGAGCGTTGCTATATTATCGAGCTAACCGAGCAGCTAACATTTAACACTGCCAACAAAAAGTCATAATTTTGTGTCCCGCAGTGTGTGTCTGCTTTGGTCCAGCCTCTCGGCGTTTGTGCCGAATACCTCAACTCCAGCCTTGTCCAGGTAGGTGTTCTATTTATTAATTTTTTTACCCCACATTGCTACGAGGCCTGCTTCAGATTAAAAAAAATATATGTGTGTTCCAGCCGATGCTTGATCCAGTCATCCATAAGATGATCACATATGTACAGAACCTGGAGGAAAAGGACCTCAAAGACAAGGTAATAGACATTTCACGACCAACATACAAAAGCCTGGTTTCAATCTCCACACCGCCTCAAGCGGAACGACCTCGTTAGTGTTTTTCTTGCTCATCTGAAGATTAGGAGATCATTAGCAAGCCCGTAAATTCCGTTGTTTGTGTTCGAACTAGCGGCTAGTGAGCATCCCTGACCTGTTGTCGGCCATCAAGCTGCTGTGTATGAAGTTCCAGAGAGAGATGGTCACCGTGGTGGATGACCTGCGGCTCGACACGTTGCTGCGCATGCTCAAAACGCCCCATTTCTCCACCAAGATGAACTCCCTCAAAGAGGTGAGCCGCCTGGACTACCTTTTGGGATTCCTTGAGCTTATTTTGACCCTTTTGTTCCCTTGCAGGTTACAAAATTAATAGAGGAGAGCACGGTGGCAAAGACTGTGAAGAATGCCATAGATACGGATAAACTACTGGACTGGCTTGTGGAGAACTCTGTTCTGTCAATAGCGCTAGAGGGTAAGAAATCATCCATTTATGAGCATGGCCACAACATTTGGGAACATTATTCCCTGTTGTCGCAACAGGCAATATCGACCAGGCTCAGTACTGCGAGAGAATAAAGGGAATCATCGAGCTGCTGGGAAGTAAACTCTCCCTGGATGAACTCTCCAAAATCTGGAAGATACAGGTTAACATTAGCGCACACACGCAATGGTGGTTTAGCCCCCCCCCCCCCCCACCCCCAAAAAAATGGACATGTGAACCCTGTCGTGTGTTTGCATTTCAGGCCGGCCAGTCGTCAACTGTGATCGAAAACATTCACACAATCATCGCCGCCGCCGCGGTCAAGTTCAGCTTCGATCAGCTCACTCACTTGTTTGTGCTCATACAGAAGGTCGGCGACAAGTCCCGTTAAGTGAAACGTGTCGTTTGGCTAAAATGTGTGTGGTTCATTCAGAGCTGGGAGGTGGAGAGCGATCGCGTCAGGCAAAAGCTGCTCAGTCTGATCGGGAGGATCGGCAGGGAGGCGCGCTCTGAAACCACCACCGGCAAGGTGAGAGTTTGCTATTAGCTAGGCTAATTACCGTTAGCACTTGTATGGCGCTTCACGATATATGGTAGCGTTAAGATTTCGTGAGATGAAACATTTTGAGGTTCAAATATGTTTCTTTTATTTACACGCCAAACGTCTTGAAGCAAGCACGCTGTGCCTCTTTTTTTTTTTTCGGTCTCACTGTCTTGCAGTTCAATTTCAGTCAAGCTCGCAGATGTTCAAGTTGAAGTTATTCCATTCCATCCTTTTGTTTTGTTTCCGATTTACTCCGCCGTGACAGAAAAAGTCGCAATTGTCACTTGAAGCATGCCAGATAAATCCAGCCCGACATACCGATTGCGTCCAGGTGCTGGAGGTGCTTTGGGAGTTGGCTCACCTCCCCACGCTGCCCACCAGTCTCGTTCAGCAGGCTCTGGAGGAGCACCTGGGGATCTTGAGCGACGCCTACGCTGTCAAGGAGACCGTCAAACGCAACTACATCATTAAATGCATCGAGGACATCAAAAAGGTGGGGTGGGGGGCGAGCAGCCCCGTACTCTTCCCTCCTCGTTTATTTGCTCCTTGAGCATTGGCTTTCATTGTATTTTTTATTTTTTTTATGGTTCTAAAGTTGAGAAGGCTCAAAGTTCAGCGGGTTCGTTTTTAAAGCAAGCGCTGCGTTTCAGCACTTGCTTACAAGCGCTTTTGTGTGAAGCTGCCATGTCCCCGTTAACTGCACTTGGATTCTTTGTGGAGTAGTTTGTGAGAAACAGAAGCCGACACACGACTGTTATTATTTATTTATTTTTTAAAACAAATTGCATTCTTGGAATTTTCTAAAGATCAAGACAAGGTTATGAACAGAAAAGCAATCATTGGACAATTGACTACATTTCTTTAAGTAAAATGTACTACTCATTTTTGCGCAAGTTTGCACCCCCTAAGCAGCACTGGAATTCGGGTGTCATTTTTCCCGGATCGCGCAGATGTTCTTGTGTCAAATGAAAATATGTGCTGTCCAGACTCAAGGGGACCCAAAAGGCAGCGACACTCAAAGTTCATTTCTGTCCGGCTCTTGGGGAAAGCGGAAATCTCTGTTGGTGAAAGTAAGAGAAGACGGCCGATTTTCTGGTTCCCTCTCCCCCCCCCCCCCTTTTTTTTTTTTAAATTCCACCGACTTCTCTTGTCTTCAATCTCGGTGCTTCACCAAACGAGTGGGCTTTCATTGGTCGCACGTGGATAATTTCAGGTGTATGCTAATTTTGGGTTTGGGTCATCTTATAGCGGGTGTGTGAAAAGGAATCCAATCAGAGCCATGGATTTTTTTTTAAAGTGTAAATTCCACGCTTTGCATCCATGGCGCTGATTCTCTTCCTCAAACGGGTCTTGCTACAAAAAATGCAAGGTCAGCGATGGCAAGGCCGTCACGGTCTTGCGTTTTTTTGCCGTCTGTGCTTTTTTTATTGCTTTCGTCTGATCGTCTATCTTCTGCTTGTTCCTCTGGCAGGCTTCTCAGCCGAGCAGCCCTCAGGCAGTTTGGGTGGTACCCGCCCTGCGTCAGTTGCACGAGATCACCCGCTCCTTCATCAAGCAGACCTACCAGAAGCAGGACAAGGTTACGGCAAAAAAAGGCACAGCGATAAAAATATATATATCTATTTTTTAAATCAAAGTATTTCATGCAACAGAGCATCATCCAGGATCTGAAGAAGAACTTTGAGATCGTCAAGCTGATCACGGGTTCCCTCGTTTGCTGCCATCGGCTCGCGGTGACCGCGGCGGGAAACGGTTGCCTGTCCGGCTCCACCATGGTGGACGGAAGATACACCTACCAGGAGGTTCGGATCGCTTCAGCATAATTCCTGCTACTGAACTTCTTGTGGAACCGCTTTCTTTTCCACTTTCAGTATCTGGATGGCCACCTGCGCTTCTTGGCCTTCTTCCTCCAGGAGGCCAGCCTCTACCTGGTCTGGAACAGGGCCAAGGAGATCTGGGAGTGCCTGGTGTCCGGCCCGGATGTTTGTGAACTGGACCGTGAGGTACCCAGACGATGCTGCAAACGCGGCCTTTGCAAACGTCTCATCTTCTTCTCATTTCCAGATGTGCTTCGAGTGGTTCACCAAAGGCCAACATGATCTGGAGAGCGACGTCCAGCAGCAGCTCTTCAAGGAGAAGATCCTGAAACTGGAGCCGTATGAGATCACCATGAACGGTAGGTCGGGCGTGCATTTTGCAATCGAGTGTCTGCTGCACCTGCTAACATCCTTACGTGTCCCTCAAGGTTTCAACCTGTTCAAGACCTTCTTTGAGAACGTCAATCTGTGCGATCATCGACTGAAACGCCAAGGAACCCAGTTGGTCTGTCTCCACTCGCGTTATTTCATGTCCCATAAATAAGAGCGAATTGTCTTCAATGGGCTCAAACGCTTTCAGTGTGTGGAACGGCTCGACCTGGCAGGGATGGACTTTATCTGGCGTATCGCCATGGAAACCCCCGATGAAGAGATAGCCAATGAAGCCATTCAGCTCATTATTACATACAGCTACACCAACCTCAACCCCAAGATGAAGAAGGTCAGCGGCAAGAACTTAGAAGCGTGTTTCCACAATCACTGACCGATTCAAATCTTCGCAGGATTCAGTATCTTTGCACAAGAAGTTCATCGCCGATTGTTATAAGCGACTCGAGGTGAGTGTTGCGCAACGCTATGGTGGCGAACATTTCAAGCGCACCCCTGAGAACTTTTTTATTTTTATTTTTTTATATCAGGCAGCCAGTTCAGCCTTGGGCGGCCCTACTTTGACCCACGCCGTGACTCGAGCCACCAAGATGCTGACGGCCACCGCCATGCCCACGGTGGCCACGTCTGTACAATCACCTTCCAGGTACCATCTACCATCAGGATGATTAAATCCAAGTCCACTTTACAACCGCTCTTTCTCCTCCAGATCCACTAAGCTGGTCATAATAGAAAGACTGCTGTTGCTGGCCGAACGTTACGTCATCACCATCGAGGTTAGAACCTCCTCCTCTGGCACAAATCTGTTTCTATTCTTCTGTAAAACCACTTCACCCCTTCCTCGCAGGATATGTACTCGGTTCCTCGCACTATACTACCTCACGGGGCTTCCTTCAACGGACACCCCGTCACTCTTCACGTCACTTATGAGTCTACCAAAGACACGTTCACCTTAGAGGTGCTGCACCCCAAATAGGCCTTTATGGATTAGCATCTCCAGAGGAAATCTCAATTCCTTCTCCCTTCTTTGCAGACGCACAGTAATGAGACGATAGCAAGCATCCGGTGGAAGATATCCGAGCACTTGAGCTGTCCGGTGGATAATGTCCAGATCTTTGCCAATGATAGTGTGGTAGGTGTTAGTCATTGCTAAAAATAGGAGCTCTGGGTTCTTCTTTTTTTTTTTTTAATACTATTCTTATGTCACTCCCTCATTAAAGTATTGTACTCCTCTCCCAGTCATGTGTTTCCCCTGAAGTAGCTAATCCATCTGGCGTGTAGCGAGTGGCAAGGGAAACACCACCTTAAGCAACATCCCGGTTTTTCTTTCTTTTGTTCTCTCATTCGATCCCTTCCGCTTTCCCCTTTCACCTGGTGTTAGTTGACCATGAACCGGGACCAGAAACTGCTGTCTCAGCTCGGCTTTAGCGACGAGCAGAGCCTGACGGTGAAGAGCTCGGGCACGGGCACGCCTTCGGGAAGCTCCGAGTCGTCCGCCTCGGCCTCCAGCGGTTCCAGCTCGGCCGTCTTCAACTCCGCCTACGCTCTGGAGCAGGTAGAGCAGTAAAGCGTCCCTTTTTCACGCTTTGTTTTGGTTCCAACGTGTGTTGTTGTCGTTTTACTAGGAGAAGTCCCTGCCTGGCGTTGTTATGGCGCTGGTGTGCAATGTGTTTGAGATGCTTTACCAGCTGGCTAACTTGGATGAAACAAGGTAGAAAACGCTAAATAGTCATCATTCAAGTTAAATTGAATGACAGAATTAATGAATTTATCGAGTGCGTTTTTCCTCTTCTCCCAGGATCACTCTCCGTGTAAGAAAGCTGCTCCTCCTGATCCCAACAGATCCCGAGGTGCAGGACGCTCTCGACAACTTTGTCCCCAAAGAATCCAGCGTATGGAGCCATCAGGTACAGGCCACGCTTTCTTATATATACATTTTTTAATTTGCCAAACATAAATGACAATGTGTGTTACTCAAGATAGCCCACGTGAAACAATTTGCGTTGTAGTACCAAGACTGACCTGTTGGAGGCAGCACTCCTACTGTGTTGTTTATTCTTGTAGAAGACGTTGTTCACCCTTGGCCAGGGGACCGGCTCTCGCTCACCATCGACGGCTTCTAAAAATCAGCATCAGCCCAGCGCCGCGTCCATCCTGGAGTCCCTGTTCAGGTCCTCGGCCCCGGGCATGTCCACCTTTCGAGTGCTCTACAATCTGGAGGTAGGCGACGTCATGTTGTGTGTGTGTGTGTGTGTGTGTGTAGTTCACCAAATGAAACGCTCACTGTTTTTAATTCACGCCTCAGGTGCTGAGTTCCAAACTCATGCCCACGTCTGATGATGAGATGGCGAAAACAAGCAGCAAGTCCTTCTGCGACAACTTCCTCAAAGCAGGAGGCCTCAGGTATGACACACGAAGCATATTATCAAGAGTTAATACTCGGAGGCGGGGGCGGAGTCATAATAGAAGAATGGGATTTCTGTTCATTTGCAGTCTGGTGGTGAATGTTATGCAAAGAGACTCCATCCCTTCAGAAGTGGACTACGAGACCCGACAAGGCGTCTACTCAATCTGTCTTCAGTTGGCCAGGTGCAGCCAAACGCATTAGAGGGCGCCAAGAATTTAGTCTTCCATGCTCACCCGCCTTTTCTTTTTTATTTATTTACTTTTCTTAAATCACAGGTTCCTTCTGGTTGGCCAGAGCATGCCCATGGCCCTGGATGATGATGTCATCCGGGACGGGGATGCGCTGTCGTCCCGCCCGTTTCGCAACGCGGGCCGCGCCGGCCGCCAGCTCTCCCTCTGCGCCACCCCGGAGAAGTCCAGCTACAGACAGATGTCGCTCTCTGAGCGCTCATCCATCAGAGTGGAGGAGATCATACCCGCTGCCCGTGTGGCTATTCAGGTGACGCTACTTCTGCTTACCGCTTCTCAAAATGGCCGACCCAGCACACTACACAGAACCATATTTGTCGCAGACCATGGAGGTGGGAGACTTCACCTCTACCGTGGCGTGTTTCATGCGACTGACCTGGGCGGCGGCGGCGGGGCGACTGGATCTCGTCGGCAGCCCGCAGCCAATCCGAGAGACCCACGGCTCGCTTCCATCTCAGGGAGTGCGCACCAGAGTCAGTAGCACAGGTGAGAAAAAGGTTGGAATGCATCTTCTCTAGGATGACCACATTTCTGAGTAGTGACGATACTAACGAAGTGTTGGGTGGCTTCACAGGAAGTAACTGCAGCTCCAGCAGCGAGGGAGAGACCACGCCCACCGCTCTGCACGCCGGCATTTGCGTCCGGCAGCAGAGCGTCTCCATAAAAGACGCCATCATCGCTCGCGAGGCTCTGTCGCTCCTGGTCACCTGCCTGCAGCTACGCTGTCAGCAGCTCTGTAAGAATCTCAAGTCACGCTCGTGCGGTTCATCTTGAGGCCTTCTGACGTTTTCTCTCCGCAGCTTCTTTTTACAACCTGCCCTCTGTGAACGACTTCATCATTGACGTGCTGCTGGGATCTCCCAGCGGAGAGGTAAGGAGAGATTTTTTCTTCTTCTTCTCAGGGTTCCAAATATCTTACTGTGAGCTTCTTCATCGTTTTTCTTTCAGATCCGCCGCGTGGCCTGCGACCAGCTGTACACTCTTAGCCAGTCGGACACGTCCGGCTTTGCCGACGTGCAGAAGCCCAACTTGTTCCTGCTCTCTGTCATCCTCACCGCTCAGCTGCCACTGTGGAGTCCCACGTCGGTGATGAGGGGAGTCAACCAGAGGTAAATCCTAGAAGAGGTCCAAATAAGATCGGAAAGGGATGGCGCTCATGTCGTCGCTTCGATTGCAGATTGCTGTCGCAGTGCACGGAATACTTTGACCTGCGATGTCAGCTCCTGGATGATCTAACAAGTGAGCGTTAAATTGAGCTCCACTCGTGTGCTCCGATCCCTTATCAACTTTTCCGTTTACCTGGCGCAGCTTCGGAGATGGAGGCGTCGCACGTCATCACCGCCACCATGCTGGAGGACGAAATCTCTTGGCTGGACAATTTTGAGCCCAGCTGGAGCTCAGAGATGGAGACCAGCGAGGCGGACAACATCCTCCTGGCGGGACACCTGCGGCTCATCAAGACCTTGCTCTCACTTTGCGGCAAAGAGAAGGAGCAGCTCGGTAAGTAGTAGCGGACAGAAGTATTGGGACGCCAATGTTTAAATTGAAAAGTTTGTCGACACCGATCCTTAAATTTTTTTCCACAGGCCCGTCGCTGATCCAGCAGCTGTTGGATGACTTCCTGTTCCGAGCGTCGCGCATCATCATCAACACCTCCAATTCCACCGCCTCGCCGGCCCCCAGTCACGATTTCCACCCAAAGTATGATCGCTCAAGATTATTTTTCCAGACAGAAAATAAAATGATTATTTTTTTTTCCGGGACTACCGTATTCAGGTGCAGCACGGCCAGCAGCCGTCTGGCGGCCTACGAGGTCCTGGTGATGCTGGCCGACAGCTCCCTCTCCAACCTGCGATTGATCACCAGCGAGTTGCTCTCCATGCACCACCAGTCCGACCCGTCGCTCTGTAAAGAGTTTGATGTAAGGCGAGATATTCCACCCGAGCTCTGACGTTCAATTTTCTTACCTCGTCTTTGTCAGTATCTTCCTCCTGTAGAGAGCCGCTCCGTTTCGGGTTTTGTGGGTCTGAAGAACGGCGGCGCCACGTGTTATATGAATGCCGTTTTCCAGCAGCTTTACATGCAGCCGGGTTTACCAGAGGTACCCTCGGCGTTATTTTTTTGTTTGTTATTTATTATATTATTTTTTTATGTCATTTATTATTAGATCTATTATAATTCTTTATCTATAAAATATTTATTTAATTTTTTTTAAAATGTGTGTGTATATCTATATATTTTTTTTCTGTACATGGATGTTCACATAAATGATCACTTCTCAAGGCGTTCCTGTCGATCGAGGACGACACAGACCAGCCCGATGAGAGCGTCTTCTACCAGGTTCAGTCTTTGTTTGGTCACCTGATGGAGAGCAAACTGCAGTACTACGTCCCGGAGAACTTCTGGAAGGTATTAGAAGATTTGAGAAAAATCAAAATAAAGTGCTTAAGAACACGGGCTCCATTTTAAGATCTTCAAGATGTGGAACAAAGAGTTGTACGTGCGAGAGCAGCAGGACGCGTACGAATTCTTCACCAGCCTGGTGGACCAACTTGATGAACATCTCAAGGTATGATATTCATCCCATATAAGCTTACCGTGCTCTAAATCTGACCTTTTCCTCCCTCTCTGCCAGAAAATGGGCCGAGAGCAAATCTTCAAAAACACCTTTCAGGGCATCTTCTCCGACCAAAAAATCTGCAAAGACTGCCCTCATCGGTGAGTCTGTGGCAACTACATTAGGTATTGTATCTTTCATTGAACCCGACAACTAAACGGAAACTGAATTGCAGGTACGAGCGGGAAGAGACCTTCATGGCGCTGAACCTCGGCGTGACCTCTTGTCAGAGTCTGGAAATCTCACTGGACCAGTTTGTCCGAGGGGAGGTTCTGGAAGGCAGCAACGCTTACTACTGTGAGAAATGCAAGGAAAAGGCATGTAAAGCTTCTCGTCTTTTTATTTTTTTTGTCATGACCACCGTTCCTTGAAGCTCTCTTGTATTAAACAGAGGACCACTGTGAAGAGGACGTGCATCAAATCGCTCCCCAGCGTTCTCTGCATCCATCTCATGCGCTTCGGCTTCGACTGGGAAAGCGGACGCTCCATCAAATACGACGAACAGATTCGGGTGCGTATGGAAGGAAGGTTTGATCCATCCGTGTCGAGACCGACGAGACGTCAACTCGGGTTTTGCAGTTCCCCTGGGTGCTGAACATGGAGCCGTACACCGTGTCGGGGATGGCGCGCCAAGACTGCAGCGGCGAGGACGGCGAGGGCCGAGGCGACGGCACGTCTGGCGGCTCGCCCAGGAAAAAAGTCACCATCTCGGAGAACTACGAGCTGGTGGGCGTAGTGGTCCACAGCGGCCAGGCGCACGCCGGCCATTACTACTCCTTCATCAAAGATAGACGGTAAGTTGTGTACAATTGAGTATTTGTCCGTGTTGACGATATTTTTGTCCACCGGTGCGCAGCGGCAGCTCGCGAGGACGTTGGTACAAGTTCAACGACAACGTGGTGGAGGAGTTTGACATGAACGACGAAACTCTGGAGTACGAGTGCTTCGGAGGAGAATACCGGCCCAAAGTTTACGATCAGTGTGAGCAGCACGTGCAAACTGTTAGGAGGTCCGTGAAGAGCAAAATTTTGATTCCCGTGTATTTGCAGCCAATCCTTACCCGGACATGAGGAGGAGATACTGGAATGCCTACATGTTGTTTTATCAAAAGATCAGCGATCAAAACTCGCCCGTCCTGCCCAAAAAAAGCCGGGTCAGCATCATGAGGCAGGAAGCAGAGGACCTCACGCTGTGAGCGATGGGCACTTTTTAAAATCAAGTCGGCAAAGGTGGCAAAATGAATGAATGAAGTTTTTGTTTTAGGTCCGCTCCCTCCTCGCCCGACGTCTCGCCGCAGTCGTCCCCCCGCCCCGCCAGGGCCAACAACGATCGCCTCACCCTGCTCACCCGCCTGGTCCGCAAGGGTGAGAAGAAAGGCCTGTTTGTGGAGAAGATGCCCACCAGCATCTACCAGGTGAGCGTCGAGCTTCCCGCGTCCTGATTGCGTCACCGCCTTGACCTCCCGGTTGGCTTTGTGACCCCGAGTAGATGGTGAGGGACGAGAATCTCAAGTTCATGCGGAACAGAGACGTCTACAACAGCGACTACTTCAACTTCACGCTCTCGCTGGCGTCCGTCAACGCGGTGCGTTTTTCTTTTTCAGGTGCAGACAACTCCGTAATTACTGAAGACAAAATTGAATCTTGTTTTTTTCTTTGCAGACTAAACTGAAGCACCCAGACTACCAGGCCATGGCCAAAGAAAGTCTCCAGCTGGCCGTCCATTTCCTCTTCCACACCTACCTGCACACCAAAAAGAAGCTCCGGTATGAATAAAGACGAGTACCAACACGAGCAGTCGCATTTATGTCACCATGTCTTCTTCACCTAAACGAGCAGCGTGGACACCGAGGAGTGGATGGCCACCGTGGAGGTGTTGCTGTCCAAAAGCAGCGCGGCTTGCCAGTGGATGATTCAGTACCTGGTTGGATCGGAGGGACGGGAAATGACCAGGTGGGAATTAATCAGCGGCCTTTACTGGAAAGACGGCTTGAGTGACAAGAAACAACAACAAAACTCTGAGGACACTGTTCTGTTCATCGTCTCTAATGATGAAAATAATAATAATGGTGTTGATGATGTTCTTCTGGCTGTAGGATTTGTCTTCTGGAATGCGGCATGAGGGAAGTACGGGTGGTGGTGGCGTCCATCCTGGAGAAGACCCTGGAGAGCGCGCTGCACTTTGCCGACCCGGGTCTGGACGGACTGACGGACGCCCTGCTCTCGCTGCTGGACAAGGACGTCCCCGAGAACGTGAAGAACTGCGCGCAGTACTTCAGCCTCTTCAGTAACTTCTCTCAGAAGGTAACGACGGCAATTTCACACGTTGTGGTTTCCATACAATTGATTTTTTTTTTTTTCCACTCAGGGTTGTGAAGCTTGTCAACTGTTGTTGAAGCACTCGGCCTATCGCCGGATGCTCCTATTCCTTTTGGGACCTAATCGCCAAAACAATCAGGTAGACTTTTAATCACAAGCAGGTGTGATCACCATCTTGCTTCGTCTTTCCATCAAGTTCTCCTCCGGTTCTCTGTAGAACCGGCGGTGGAGTCCGGCACAGGCTCGAGAGTTTCTCCACCTCCACAGCACTCTGGCGCTCATCACAATGCACTCGGACCTCGATTCCCAGCGGACGCACTGTGAGTGCACGTCCCCGACCCGCATATTTGTTTTCACGTTACAATCAAGCTGATGATGTCCTCGACGCAGCTCCGGAAGGGTTCTGCCTGCGTGTCGGCAGCGTCCCGTCCTCCACGCCGCTCCTGCCTCTCCACCCGGACATCCTGGCAAACATCTTCACCCCAGAGGGACAACCCTACCTTCTCGAGGTCATTTAAAAAGCACGTTAAAAGAATATGGAACCAAAATTGAACACCACGAATGTTCAGGTGATGTTCGCCATGCGAGAGCTGTCGGGTCCCTTGACGCCTCTCATCAGCATGGTGACCTACTGCTCCTACTGCAACGAGCCTTTCTCCTTAGGGGTGCTTCAGCTCCTCAAGGTAAGCGACATAATCTTCCGACGTGGCTTCTCTTCATTTCAACCCCGTTTGTGTCCCGGCAGACGCAGCTGGAGACGGCGCCGCCTCACGAGTTGAAGAACATCTTTCACATGCTGCAGGAGCTTCTGGTGAGTGCTCGGGCGACACCATGATGATGTCACCAACAGGTTGGTGAGTGTCGGTTTGTCTGGTTAAGGTGGTGGAGGACCCGCTGCAGTCCCAGAGGCTCAAGTACGCCTTTGAGTCGGAGAAAGGCCTGCTGGGTAAGTCACCTATCATCTCGCTCAAACCTATTTTCGAAGGATAAATAAATAAATCCACAATTTGATACTCCGCAGCTTTGATGCACCAGAGCAACAACGTGGACAGCAGACGTTGCTACCAGTGTGTCAAGTTCCTGGTCACCTTGGCCCAGAAGTTCGTAGCAACCGCTGTGATCCAGTCAAATGTTTAAACTATGATTTGTTTACGCTTTTTTTTTTTTGTCGCCAGGTGTGTTCCAGCCAAGGATTATTTCAAGGATTTATCCGGTCACTGGAGTTGGGCAGTGCAATGGCTCCAGAAGAAGGCACGCTTATATTCAGTTCTAGAAAAAGACGTTCTAAATAAATTGTATACAGTCATCATCAATGTCCCCACTTGTCCTCAGATGACAGAACATTATTGGACGCCGCAGAGTAACGTGTCCAATGAGACGTCAACCAATAAGAGCTTCCAGCGCACCATTTCGGCGCAGGTATGCACATATCGTATTTCATTTTTTTTGCATTCCCAAATATCGGATCAATTGAAGCAGGGTGTGTAGACTTTTTATATCCTCTGTGATATACATCTATTTGTGTGAACCCGCGAAGGACACGCTGGCGTACGCTACGGCCTTGTTGAACGAGAAGGAGCAGTCGGGCAGTAGCAACGGCTCCGACGGAAGCCCCGCCAACGAGAACGCCGAGCGCACCCTAAGACAGGTAAACCCAACGACACACAGAAGCTCAGCGTTTCTCGTTTTGTTTTTTACAACGCAACTCTCCTCCTCGCGGGCAGGGATCCGAGTCTCCTATGATGCTCGGCGATTCTAAGAGCGACCTGGAGGACGTGGACCCTTAATCTCCTTTTGAGGGCAGACAAACCCCTCCGGAAGGCGCCCGGGCCGAGCTCCACGCAGCCCCTCAGCCATCCCTAATTCGGGGTGCATTTATTGCCCGAGGACGTTTTAAGGGGAAAGAAAAAAAAACGAAACCACCAATCGGAACAACTTGATGCAGAAAAGAGGAATAACGTACATGTGAGGAAAAAACCGAGAAAATCGTGAATGACTTCCACTGATTTATAAGGGCAGTTTGGATTAAAAGGGGAAGCTGCCGATCTTCCTCCATCCATCATCTTTTTACAGCGAGGGAATGGTGGGGCATTTTACCCTTTGTCGTTTTACACACACACACACACACACACACGCGCACACACACTAGCCAATTTCATTTTGTCGCATAGATGTAAGATAATGTTTTAAAAGTCCTCTAGAGGAACCTCGACGTGAACACACACACAGACACACACAAGCACTTGCTTGATGGGGGGGGGGGGGTTCTTGATGGGGGGCGGGGTCTTAAGTCTGCACTTTATTTGTTCACTACGCGCTTCCTCTAGAGCCTCGTCGCCTTTTTGTGTGCTTTCTCTGCTCATTTTAACACTACTACTCAGTACCAAGCACACAATACGCTTTTTTTTTCTTTTCTTTTTTTTTAATACGCGCGCTCTTTTTTTTTTTTTTCTTTTACGCTCTCCATCACCTCTTTGGGCTCGGTTGGGAGCCTTATGCAAGAAACAGAATATTTGTAAATGCCAATGCACGCACACACAGGCCAACATCAAAACCACACGCTAACGTTACCTCTGCCATGCTTTCATTTGCATTTTTGTGTCTTTTGTGCCATCTACAATATACACACGCTCATACACGCTGTTACCTCGGCCAAGCTTTTATTTGCCTTTTTGTCCGGTGCAGTCTTGAATGGATACGCACGCTCACACACACACACAAACACACACAGAAAGACTTGTAGCTTTGACTCAATAACGCACATACACATGTGTAGCCCAGTTATCGGGAGTTCCGAAGTGCCTTAATCTCCCGATAACTCCAACTGTCACCCCCCTCCCTCCCCTGCCGCACAATGACGTTGTGTGTGCTGTGGAAGGCTTCAGCAGATCAATGTTTACACGGCGAGGAGCTAGGAAGCAATTTCAATGGTCACGTGATCACAACCCCCCCCTCACCCACCCGCCACTCACCCAACTACCCTAATGTGAGGCTTGCGTGTGACAAGAACAGTCTGTGTTCAAAGGAAGCCAAAAAAGAAAAACTTGACTCAATCTTTACTTTTAATGACGAGGAAAACCTGGGTTACGATGGAGAGGGTGGAGGGGGGGGGCAACCATAATACAAGTGGATTTTACAGTCAGTTTCTTTTGGACAATTCACAATCTGCCATCACGTTCTTGTGTGTATGTGTGTGTGTGTGTGTGTGTGTGTGTGTTTGTAACGCATGTTAAAACACAGTTTTAATTTGTACGACAAGAGTTTGATTGGGGGGGAGGGAGGGGGGGGTTATTTGATATAAAATAAACTGGAATGCACAAGCTATGTGTAAACATCTGTTGTTTTTAATTTGCAGTTTTGTTCTCTAGAGTGCCCATGACGTCAGAGCAGATGTAGCGCGGGGCAGCTGCTGTGCCTCTTTAAGGGTGTGTGGACGCAGGACGTGGCTGCCTCTGCGTGCCTTCCATCAAAATAAAGTGACACAAATGACAAGTTGATCACAACGTGTTCAATTGTTACTCCAATACTATATGTACAGTAAGAAATACTGCATATGTGAGTAATGTCTGTGTACCTCTCATGTTGATTAGGACTGACTACTTCCTCCAGGTTCTCGTTCCAGATCCCGGGAACGAGAACAATCTAATAATACACACATCAGTGTCAACAATAACAGACTTCCATGTGCAAGGAAACCAACCTTAGGGTAACACTGGCACAGGCTCCACGTGGTCCCGACCAGAACCATGGCACCGCCCAAGGCACACATGGTGGCGTAGACGTGAGGCCTCTCCCTGGTCATGATGAAGAGGCCCAAAGCCACCACGCACCAGCCGGCAACTATCAGCCCGTAGCGGTACGGCTTCCCTTCCACCATGACACTCAAGCTTGAAGGTGAGGTGGTGTGTGTGTGTGTGTGAGGAGAAAGAGGAAGGCGGTCAAGGTTCCACTCTGCTGCCTATTAAAGCCCAAAGACAAGCAAGGCCGGGAGCGTTGGGTTGTGATAGGTCACCTTGGGCCCAGTCTTACATATGGATTTTCCATTAGGTCTTTTTTTTTAATTGAGTTAGTTTTTAGAACAGGTTTGCTGTTTGTGTGCGTTTTAGATCAGTGTGATTTGGCGCCTTAGGTTAAAATCTAGCGTGACCTGTGGTCCCCTTTAAAAACAGTCAAATAGATTAAAAAAAATATCACCCACAAAATTTTTATATAACAAAAGTGTGTCAAAATTGTCACCAAAACAATACATCAACAAATTGAGTAGAAGTCAATCAAGGAATCTGCAGATACCATGCAAAGCTGCCCCCTAGCGGCCGTCAGTAGCGTGGCGAATAACAGTCGAGCGATCTGATTGGACGCTGTCTCAAATTATTTTTCATGGCACCGAGGCCAGATTTCTTCACCATAGTGATACACAGATAGATAAATAAATACCTCGCCTCCAATAAAATCCATGCTTCTGTGGGAAAAGGAAAATGTGAATCATTTTGGATTTGTTTTGTTTTTGTTTTGAATGATGCTCTGTGTGAAAAGCAGTTTCAGATTAAGGCACCTAGTGTTTAGGGAATGCTTTGTTAAAACAGAAAGTGCTCTGCAGCCACAGTAGTTGGTCAAGTAACTTCAAGCAAGCCAATCAAGTTTAGGAAAGTCCTTGGTTCCCCTTATAAAGGCACCGCAGCCAAGCAGCTTGTTAGCGACCATTTTGTCCACAAACAGTCATTAGAGTTGCGACGTTAGGGCTGCTCGTCGCCGCCATGCTCTTGGATCTTCATCACTGTGTCGTAGGACGGTGGGGGTTCCATGGTCCAGGGGGGCGGGGTACACGGGAGCGCTGGTTCCGGAGATGGTTCCAGGGTCGCTCCAGGGTCCGGCCCACCGCTGACAGAGTCTGTTGACATCTCACGTCGGATTCGGTCCAACCTCCTGAAGATGACAGATAATTCATGAAAATGCTCCACTTCCTCAAATCTTTTCAATCTAGTCCTCACGTAACATGGCTGGGAAGTCATAAAGTCTGCTTATAAAGTATTTTCAATTTTCCCAAACAATGCTCGAAGTGGTTCAACGCTGTAGTTGTGTGAACAGTTTAACACAGAGCAGAGCACATCTTGTTTAAAGTGTTTGACCGCCGACGTCATTGGAGAGTGTCAAGCTTCATGCATGACGTTTGTCGATAATCAAGCCGTAAAACTGTCGCCTTTTTATTCTCACTGTCATCTTCCCGAAGCCCCAAAGCACGTCACTTGCATGACAAACTCCAAACTAACCCTGCAATTACGACATAAATACGACAATGCCCAAATACTTTTCCTCAAATAATCGATAAAAGATTGCGTTCCTCACTCAATCGCTCGTGTCAACAAATAAACGGCTTAGGAATTCCGACCCAATCCAAAAGTGTTGTATTTTTAATGGGAAAGGAAAGCAGGGTAAATAATGGATGAGGTCTGTTTAGTGTTTGCTTACAGGATCTTTGTGCTGGAGAGCGCCCTTTAAGATATTATTAGATGACTGATGTTAGTGTCAATGCCTTTGCAGCGCGCGCACACACACACTCATGCGCGCGCACTCACTGAATGCAGGGACACCAGGTCAATGTAATCAATGAGTATTACTATCGCTGTAAATGCAACTGTAATTTTTTGCATTTGTTCTTTTTAAATCTACATTTTCCCTCTAAATGGTAAATAAAAAAACTGCAGCTTTTGTACAAAACATACTAATGGCTAGCAATTTTAAAATTGGTGGCGCAACATGTGTAGACCAATAATCATTTGCAAAAAATGATTTGGAGAATTAGTTTTTACTTATTTTGCTAAATTTGCTGATAATTATATTAAGTCTGTCTGAAATCTGTCTTTTGGCACCCGTAATTAAGTGTGACGTCATGCTTAATGATTGGTCTTTCTACCTTTGGATGGCCAGCGACTGTTGCGGGCTGAAGCGAGTGCCCGTCCGCGGGTGCAGCAAGAAGTGTCCAGGCACTGCTGCCTGCAGGTTCTTCATGGCCATGCACAGTACACTCACCAGCAGGCTCGCGCCCCCAATGCCCAGGAAGAACCCCAAGACGGGAGCCGAAAAACTGGGCATAGGCGCGCACAGAGCTACCAACACGCCGGCCACCATCAGCAGCACGCCCAGGAGGAGCAGCGCGCACTGGGGCAGCCGCATCGCCGCCGTCCCGCTCCTCCTCGCCTTCCTTCGGGAGTCCTCAGCCAGCCTGCTGCGAAGACGCGTGTGCTTGTTCAGGCATCTTGCCGAGGTAAAAACACTTCCATGCCGCCTCCTCCTGCTGATGCTTAGGCGGTGAAGCTCCCGGGCGTTGCCGCATGGAGAACAAGCATATCCGGGTTTGCGGCGGAGGAGAGACGCGGTAACCGGGGAACTCTGCTCTGCTTTGTGGTTGCAGCAGAGAGGAAGTGTGTCCGTGTGTAGGAGGGGGGTACACGAGGAGGGGTTTTCTGTGACGAGATTTGGTTGGGCTGGACAGGTCCATGCGCGTTTGGTGCACATTTTGGACTGACGTAAACAATGTTAGCAGATAGAAACTCAAAAAGTCCAGAATGCAGTTTCTGGAGAAATCGCACACGAAGGCTAAATGGATTTGGGATGATACTGACTGAAAGAACGATATATAGCAAGTTTGAATGAAATATAAATACATTTAGAAAGTAATGGCATGGAGAGAAATATTAAGCATTTTTTCTCTCGTATCCAGATGTTGAAGCAAATACTTGCAGTACTGGGCAGCAACCAGGCGAGGGCGCAATTGTGACAGGCCCGAATCGTCGGCTGACAAATCCGTGAGATAAAACTTTGGAGCGTGACTTTTTTTTTTTGAGGAAAAACAATAAACGTGTAAATCTTGCAGGAATATAATTTGAACGTTCTGAAATAGGAATTTGATAGTCTAGTTTTGTTTAAATAAAAAGAGTAGTATACAGTAATAGTCTTGTATTTGAACTAGAAGTGCTAAAATAAGACAACCAACAGTCTGCACAGTCCAGTTGTGCACTTTTTTATTCAGTTGATATGAATACATTCACACACTCATAGTCAAACAAACTGTTGAAAATCTGTTGCACGATGAACCCTTAAAAACATGCATATGGAGGGATCGTTATGTCAAAAAAAAATGCATCATCTATATTCAAAGTCTCACCTAAATCCTGAAATCTGATGGTCATTCTTAATGATTTTTAAAATGTTTAAATAAATAGACATATATGACTACAAACAAATACCCCAAAGATTTTTAAATATAAGCAAAATAAAGGCAGGAAAATCCTACTAAAGCAGCCAAAGTGTATCTGGGGTCAATCTGAGGCACTTTTAATGGTGGCAGGTGTGTGCTGACTCCCATTTAAAAATGAGTTTCAATGTGATTGTTTTTTTCTGAGCCTAGCCGCATCCTAGCTAAGAGGGTGTGCACACATTTGCAACCCCATTAGTTCAATCATTTCTTTTCATTCCTCTTTTTTTGAAAAGATATGAACAATTTCAATTGAGTCGTACTGTATTGAGTTACATTATTTATCGGAAAAGTTTTGAATTTAGTCTAATTTCTCATTTCTGGCATGTTTATCAACCTTTTTTTTTTTTTTACATTCACTCTATGTCTCCAAAAACGTGCATATTATGTTAATTGAAGACTCTTGAATTGTGCATAGGTGTGAGTGTTTATTCCCAGGTATTGCCTGGGAAGCTGTCCAAGGTGTACCCCACCCGCCTCCACCCAAAGTCATCCGGGCTCGGCTCCATCTCACTCGTGACGTCACCCTACTGAAGATAAGCGTGGTAGGATGTGTTGGATGTGGCTTTTAAACCTCAAAGCTAATCTCTCTGGAGCGTCCAAACAGTGGCTCGGCGGCTAGGTGCGTGTCAGAGTAGGCGCGACGTAGGTGCGTGGAGCTGCACGTGGTTTTGATGGCCACCTCGTAGGGAGGCGGAGGTCCCAGCCAGGGGGGAGGATGCGGCGACGGGCTGAAGCCACCGTGATCCATGGGGGGGTAGTCAAAGTCCTCGCTACGAGTGCCTTGTCGGTGGGAATCCAGAGTCCTGCTCGGGAACACAACAAATGCTTCATTATCTTCTTTAACGGCCTCGTCATTCTGAGGTTCGGATCTCGGAACAAAGTTATTGGAAATAAATATTTTAAAAAATGCTGTTTTAAAGTTAATCCAAACTTATTTTAATGGTGCTTTAAAGAGCCTTGATGTACTGTAAGTATGTTTCCTTTTTTCGCCTCCATTATAATGGGATACCATAAAGAAGGGCTGTGTTGCCCCTACCAACATGGCCGCCAAGTAGGCAGCTCTGTCACCCAGAACTTTGTACCCGTGACGCAACCCGGAAATTTAATAACAGCAGACAAATCTTGGACAGACAAACTTATACAATTACTGTTCATTTTTCTATTTTCATATATATAAAATGCTAAATATAATACGACGTTTGAATTTGACACTTGTGGATTAGCCTAAAGAAATGACTTTTTTTTTTTTTTAGTCCTTCAGTGTGCGAGGAAATTAAAAATGACGAAACTCACCCTGGCATAAAGCCCAATTGGGACTCCGGGAAGCGAGTGGCGTCGTGCGCAAAGAGGGCATGGCTGCTGTAACCAGCGTACTCATTGTAAGGGTAGTGAGGGCAGTCGGGGTCGAACTCCTGCTGGTCGTAGTTGGAGGTGCCCTTGCTGTTCATGGCCCAGAAGAGCCCCAAGATGAGCATGACCACCCCCAGCACCACACAGCACAGGGAGAAAGGCTGTAGGCGGCTCTGCGACGACGCCAGGAAGGCGGTGGAGCCGCCCGTCACGATGAGGAAGGCACCGATGAAGATGGCTCCGTGGTGCAGGGACGGCATGGTCTCCACTGCGAGGTCGGCGCCGAGGCCCAACGGATAGCGTCACTCGGATCCGGACGGGATGGAGAGCCCCATACGCTCGGAAGGTGATCAGACATTCACGTATTCCTTCAAATAATCCAGAAAAACTCACTTTTTCATCCCCGGGAGTGGAAAGTGCTGAAAGAAGTGAGGCTCCAGCTTTGGGTGAAGGTGCTGGAAGTGATCTTTTTGAGACGAAATGAAGGACTTGTTTGCAGAGCAGGCTGATGTGGACAAGCTGCGCGTTTGTCATCACAGCAGATGGACGAGAAGACTGAAGAGCCCATTAAGAAATCTTTACTGGCGCCCCACCCTCCTCTGTCTAATGTGTCTGAAGCCTACCACTTTAGTGTGTGTGCATGTGTGTGTATGTGTGTGTGTCCAGGAAAATGATGACATGGAAACTGGGTTTATGCATGTGACATCAATTACAGAAATAAGAGCATGTGTGGTAACAATTCCAATGATGATGGCCCATTAGGAATACACAAACAAAGCCTCTTGTGAAAAACAGTGGTGAGATATGGGAATAAGATTTGTGAAGATTTACACTCAATAATGTCACACAAATGGAAAGATTGTTCCAATGTCCAGGCGTCCAAGCTATTTCTCACACTCAGGGGATTTGTTATATAAATAAATACTTTATTATAGTATTAAAATAATGTATAGAAATAACACGCTTAAATCATTTTGTTTAATATAAAATGTACGTTTAGTACGCACATTACTTTTATTTATTTTTTAATAAACATGATTTTGGCATACTGTCGCTTTGCGGGTGGGATGGTGTGACTCATTTCCTGCACTGCGATTGGTCGAGCGTGCCAAAGAAATATGTGCCACTCTTCCACGCTCGACCAATCGCAGCGAGGTATTTACCCTTCATCCCGCCTTTACGGGGTAATGCCCCAATGGGTGTCTTCGGGTAGGCGTGGCTTAAAATCCAGCGAGCACCATTCTCCTATCACTGGTGTAGGGTGACCGGCGCTGGCATTTGGCACTTTAACAAACCAATCTCCGTGGAAAGTATGATAGGTTTTGTGTGATAAGATAAACTTTGTGTGTCAAAGAGCGTTTCTACGGTACGACTGGGCTTCCACATGAGCATACAAGATGGAGTCGCTGCTCTACCTCGGTTTTACGGCACTTCTTCTGCTCCTCCTGTGGGTCCAAGTGAAAGGGGTCGACTACGTGATAGTTCACCAGCGGTGGATATTCGTGTGCTTGTTTCTGCTGCCTCTATCTGTCGTTTTCGACGTGTACTTTTATGTGAGAGCATGGCTCATCTTCAAGATGTGCTCGGCGCCCAAACTGCACGGACAGCGCGTGCGTGACATCCAGAGACAGGTGAGAAAACCTTGCGCATGCGCAGAGGATAAGACTTGGTCCAAGGTGCATCTGCTGTGTCTTTGTGTTCAGCCAAAACAAAGTCTAATTTAAAATGAGTGATCGGGTTGGCATCTTGGTTTGATTTCACAATTAGCCTTAGTGAAGAAAGGTGAAAAAAATAAATTGGCATTCTCAACTACTGATCAAGTGTAAAAGTAAGATAACCAACCCTCAGCTACTCTGACCTGTTTTCAGGTGCGCGAGTGGAGGAAGGAAGGTAGCAAGGGCTTCATGTGCACCGGCCGACCCGGCTGGCTCACAGTGTCCCTACGGGTGGGCAAGTACAAGAAGACCCACAGGAACATCACCATCAATATGATGGACATCCTGGAGGTGGACACCCAGAAGCAGGTGGGAGGAAGACTCAGCCATATTGCAAACTCTTGTCTCCTAGGATTTTTGGGGGCCATTCCCTGATTTTGAAGTTGGCCTTTTTGTTCAGGTGGTGCGAGTGGAGCCCTTGGCCAACATGGGTCAGGTGACGGCACTCCTCACCTCCATTGGTTGGACTCTACCTGTGCTCCCTGAGCTGGATGACCTCACCGTGGGTACGTCGCATTCATGTCTCGCAGAGTAGGAGGAGCTATGATGGGGGAAGGGGACTTCGGTCCCCCATCCATCACTGCCTGTTTGGCCTCGTTCCTAATAATATTAGAGGAACGACGCTGGAGCTGCGCAGATAAAAAAACAAAAAAAAAACACGGCGGAAATGGCCCCAAAGCTGGAGGCGCCCGGGGATCGTGTTTCATAATGGATTTCCTGATGCCATAAACTGCACATCAACGCGGCCTAATGTTTTCCCATCAGGCGCATTCGTTTACCCTGACGTCCGTGCGCAGCTCCACGGCATCTGTTGTTGTGCTCCCAGAAATTAAATCACACCATTTTCTCCGGCTCCCTCTCATCTGTCTCAGGTGGTTTGGTGATGGGCACCGGCATCGAGTCGTCCTCTCACATTCACGGCCTCTTCCAGCACATCTGCGTGGCCTACGAGCTGGTGCTGGCTGACGGCAGCTTTGTGCGCTGCAGTGAGGTGAGACACGGGTAGAAAAAAAATTCTGCTTGGCAGGGTAATTTACTATTTTGAACATTCTCACATGTTTACTGAAAAAAATTAATTTATAGTAAAGTGATGAAAATGAGATATTTGATTGATTTGATTAGCTAGCTAGCTAATTAAATAGCTATCCCTTTTGAAAAATTCAACTCTAATATACTGTTTGACCACTAGGACGAGAACACGGAGCTCTTCCACGCCGTGCCGTGGTCCTGCGGCACTCTTGGCTTCCTGGTGGCGGCTGAGATCAAAATCGTGCCCGCCAAGCCGTGGGTGAAGCTGCGCTACGAGCCGGTGCGAGGCCTCGACAACATCTGCCGTCGCTTCGCCGAGGCGTCGCGAGACAAGCGCAACACTTTTGTGGAGGGCATCCAGTACACGCTGGACTCCGCCGTCATCATGACGGGCAGCATGAGCGAGCACGCCGAGCCCGACAAGGTAGGATATTTATATAAAAATAAATAAATAATTATATAACAAATGTTTGTGTTGTTTCCCTTCAGATCAACAGAATCGGGCTGCACTTCAAACCGTGGTTCTTCAAACACGTGGAGGGCTACCTGATGGGCGGCAAGGACGGCGTGGAGTACATCCCCCTCAGACAATACTACCACAGACACACACGCAGCATCTTCTGGGAGCTCCAGGTAGCAGACCTGAACCGTTTTTGAAAAATCATTTTTCAGAGACCGAAATGAGACTCCATTAGTTTGGTGCAGCCACTTAATGGCGTGTTTAATTATGCATCGTGCTGGTCTGACACGTGGCCATCTGCGGACGCCGTCTGCTCGCATTGAAAGCCATGTCACGGGATGGGCTGACTCGACGAAATCTTAAAACGATATCTGCTTCTTCTTGGCGTTGTAATTTTCCTCTCGCTTCTTCCGTGAAATTATTTTAAAATCGCACGCAATGATATAATGGTTGTTGACGATGTAGAATAAAAAGTTGAAGTTGTCACCCCACCAGGATATCATTCCCTTCGGCAACCACCCGGCGTTCCGCTGGCTCTTGGGCTGGATGGTCCCGCCCAAGATTTCCCTGCTGAAACTCACGCAAGGAGAAACCATCCGGCGTCTGTACGAGCAGCACCACGTGGTCCAGGACATGCTGGTACCTATGAAGGACTTGCACTCTGCCATCACATGCTTCCACCAGGACATCCAGGTAGAGAAGATATTTTGACTTTCGCCAAAATGCCGCGACAGATAGATGGACGAAAGATTTTGGATTATGTGAGCCACCTCTCGACACGGCCCTTTGAACAATTTTTTTTTTCTGTGTTCAGGTTTACCCTCTCTGGCTCTGCCCGTTCCTCCTACCACCCGGCAGGGGCATGGTCCACCCCAAAAGTGACGAGGAGGAACTGTACGTGGACATCGGTGCCTACGGCGAGCCCAAAGTCAAACACTTTGAGGCAACGGCGTCGACGAGGCGGCTGGAGAAGTTTGTTCGAGACGTCCACGGGTACGTCGCTTAAGATTTTGTATTTCTGCTGTGAAGTTTAACCACGCAAATATTTCAAATTCCTTTGACGACATTTGCCATCTAGCTTAATGACTCAGAGATGTTTTCTAAGGTTCTTGTGTTGACTTTGCAGGTTCCAGATGCTGTACGCCGACGTGTACATGGACCGCGACGAGTTCTGGGAAATGTTTGATGGGCGGCTGTATCAGAAATTGAGAGAGGAGCTCGGCTGCAAGGACGCTTTCCCTGAAGTTTACGACAAAATATGTAAGGCCGCCAGACACTGATCTTCTGCGGCGGCAGGTTGGGATCGTGTCCCCATCAAATGTGACATATGTTGATCATCTACCGTCAAGTCGTAACGTGCCTGCGTTTTAAAAAAAAGTTTGACAAACATTTTTGGAAAATAGATAACAAGGTCCAATTTTTATAACAGTGTTTTAATCAATAAAAATTTAAAATGTACAGTTCGCATTTGCTATCTTAAAATTGAGTGCATTTGTGTTTAAGGGAAATTCACACAGAATAAAATTCATTTTAAAAATAGAAATAACAGATTAAACAACTTTTGTAAAGCAATTGTAAATTACAATTGTAAAATATTACGAATAAAGTTCCATTAAAAGACCATTAAAAGAGTTAAACAATTAAAAGATTATAAGTATGTAATATATGTAATAGAAACAGATAAGAAGAAGAAATTCCATTAAAAGACCATTAAAAGAGTTAAACAATTAATAGATTATAAGTATGTAATATATGTAATAAAAACAGATAAGAAGAAGAAATGTATCATGTATATCAAAACATTCATAAAAAGTATCAATTCATTGTGTCTGTTTCCATGCCCTAAATGAGGTAGGAAGATAAATAGGAGGCTGAGGACCCCTCAGCCGCCTCCAAAGCTACCAGCTGCTGAAAAAGGGCAGAGGTCAGATCCTCCTCATCCTCATGAAGGCTGCTAATGTCTGAGGGTGAACCTGAAAAGCAGTCCGAGGTCTCTTCGGCCCACTCCTTGAATAGCTTGGAGGCCAGGTCGTCCTCGTCCTCGCTTGGATGAGGAACCCCAGAAGGTGAACCCCAGAAGGAGCTAGAGGAGATGTCCAGCTCCTCCAACTCCTTAAATAGGTCGGAGGTTGTCAGGTTGAAGCATGAGGGCGAAGATGGAGGCAACTCAAAACCCTGACCGATGGTGCAGCCAGGGTCCTCGTTCGGCCCTGCCTGCAAAATGCTTGTATACGGCAAGAAGGGCTGCGTTGGCACCCCCAAGTGGCCACTCAGGTCTGCTGTGGGGGCCTCAAAGTCGCTGAAAGTTACAGAGGGCGGGGCCGGTGTGGAGATGTCAGGTACACTCACTGCAAACACAAAAATGCCACGAGATGAGATTCACTGCGAGTCTTCCTTCACTAAACAGAATGCTCAGCTTGGATGACACGCTCGGTCAGATGATCAGTTCAAAAAAGAAACATTTTCCAAGACGTACCTGTATTATTATTATTGTCCATGAAAGAACCATGCGGTTGGACATTATTGGTGCGCTCAGATTTTTTAGTATTGCACCACACTCTCTTTTTCTTTTGACCCTGCACAAAACACAAAATCATGTTATTTCACACAAAAACACTTTTTTTTTTATTGTTCCGATGGATTCTAACTCACATAGTTCTCTCGACAGGACCAATCTGGGTGCAAGCTGGCGTGGATCTTGTTGAGACGATCCGATTCATTAAAGTACTTTAACTGCTGGTCCTGCGTGAGCGACTTCCACTGTGGATTTAATGAGAAAGTGTCAAAAAAAAAAAAACACGCGCGCGTGAATGCGTGCGCATCGTACTTACCATCTGCCCCAACATTTTATTAACCGATGCACTGTCTTTTCGCTCTCCGGTTAAATTTTGAAGTTGAGCTTTGACAAACGGCCGTTGCTCCTTCATAAAAAGCATAAACGCGTTTGGTGGTTTTTTGACATATGGCTTGGAAGGAGTCTGGGGTTGTTCTTTTGTCCGGCTGGAAAATCCAAAGCACAAGCAAATGCATGTCACCATCGTGTGGGCATTCAAAGGAATACATTTGGCAGAAATTGAGGATTTACCGTGCTTTTTGGGGTGTTGGTGCTTTTTGGGGCGTCGGTGGTAAAATAGGAGTGAGCAGGTAACATCCTGGTGGTGGTACGTTATTGGACACATGCCCAAGGCTACAGAAAAAAACGTACGTTAGGCTGCAGAAATGTTGACGATAGAAACATGAATATACATTTGTTACTTACATCACTCGATCAGGCAGGTGCCACCAAGGTTCCATCAAGTGTGCATCCAGAATCTGCAAAAAAAAAAAAGTTATCAATTGTTTGACGAGAAACATGTAACTATTCCATTTTTCATGTTCTCGTGCATGATTCTCCTCAAAATCCAGAGTTTGCATTAATTGTTCATACTTTAATCTTCATTCAGATCTAGCTGCAATTCCTCATTAAAAATGTGGAACACTAAATTAAACATTTTAGTTTTCAGTTGACTTTTTCCGTCCCGAATTGTAATTGCGTCTTCAAGTTTGTGCATGTTCCAATAAGTTTCAGAAAAGTTATTAATGCGAAAAACGTTTCTTTATTGAAGTTATTTGGGTCTAAAACTTTTCCCCTACCTGGTTTTGACGGTTTTGGATCATCGTTGAATCAGCGTTGGGGAATTTCTGTGCGTCTGATCGATGAGCTTCTGACATCTGAACTGATTGATATCCGTTATGATCAGCGTTATTATCGAGACATACTAAAAAAAAAAAGGCCTCCTCATCAGCCAATCACAACACAGGGATCCCCTTTGATCCATCACCGGATATTACGCACATCGAACATGAAAGAGCAGCTATGCTAACCTGCTAAGTGGCTAACTAACGTCTGGACGTGGCTCCTGGCCGCCTTCTACTTGGACATAATGGTTTCAACTTCTCTTTTTAAACCCACTAAAGCGATATAATAAGAATAATTTGTAGGTTGCCAGTCCATCACGATACGGGAAGTCTTCTCGGCGGGCCTTCGAGAGTCGCCATTTTCAGAGCCAGTGCACTTGACGTGATCGCATTTTGGTAAATGTTACAAACTTTCATAAACTCTGTCAAACATGATATTAGATATTCAATGTGTTATAAATTCAAAATATAAATTCACGGCACTCTTTAAACATCTTTTGATGGGTGTGTTTTTTATTGTCAGTAACGCTAGAAATGTTAAATCTGGTTAACAGATTGTCACATTTTGAGGATTAAATTTAAGTGTAAAATGGAATTATGTCAGTAAAATTTAAAGCTAATATAAATATTTTCAGTTGCGTTTACTTTTTAATGCTTTTTAACTTTTGCAAGGACAAATAGAAAAAGAATGATCGAAAAGGCAATCACTGTAGCCTACTTGATGCTACACGTAAATTCAACCAACTCAAAGGTATGTATATTAGATTTATCTTCGAAATGTATTCTTTTTTCATATATATATATATTCTTATGACTTTGGCCAACGGACAACTTTTTCTTTTTTCAGTGGAATTGTTGGCCCTGGTGAGGAAACAAAAGTGAGAATGGAAAAATGCCGCTAATAATGGTGCTTAAATTGAACGAAATATTCATGTGGAGCCGAACAAAAAGGATGGCGAACGTCGACTGGGACCGAATTTTACATTGGTAAGTAGCATACAGACTTTCAAATGTATATTTTTAGTTTTTAAATGAAAGGAGTTTTTCTCTCTTTAAAGATACAAATACTCGTCTTAATATTAGGACTTCAATTTTAATTGAACAATTTTATCAAAATATTGCGGGAATTATATTTTTATTCAAGAAAATTTACATTAAAAAAATTAAATCGGAAAACACGTGTCTCAAAATCACGTGATAGAGGGGCGTGGGGAAATCAAAACAAACACAAAATGGCTGCCGTCGGAGACGACGCTGCTGCAATGGACAGCATTTCCAGGTCGCCCGGAGTCCATTCTGCTCCTTCGAACGCCACTGCGAATGTAACGAGTTACGCGGAAAGCGCAGAGGACGTGAAGGAAGCTCCGCTGCCAGCCGTTAAAAAAAACATGACAAGTAAGTGACCAACCGTTCCATCTTCCGTAGCGTGCTAATGCTAATAGCTCACAACAACTGCAGTAGTGTTTTCTATTGTTTAAAGCAAGTAACGTCAAAGACCACTCTTGTATATAGTACGTCGTTTCTTTTGTTATTCTTCCAAAATCTTTATTTACTAGTGAGCTCTATATAATGATTTTCATGTAAATATTGTAAGTAAACTGCATTAGTATAATGATATTTATTTTTAAATGCAGACAAATGACTCAAGCCCATGTAAATTTTTATTTCAGAAGATGTTTTGCACCCCAAAAAGCTAAAGAAAGTTAGTTAAATGCAGATGCTTATTTTGAAACTTTGGAACAATTGTGGTTTATTATGTGAAGCCCTTTGAGATGTTTTTTGTGATTAAAGGCTATGTAAATAAATTTGACTTGACTATTCCCTCTGCTAACTCAAGGCGATGGCGGTGTGGAAACAGCAGAAGAAGCCGTGGAGCCCACAGAGCCCGACATCAATGTGCTCTGTACCGACATGTTTGAAAAGATGTCCGTCTTTCTTCAAGGAGAACTCACTGGTATCATTAGTGTATTTCTGCACGCCTTCTATATATTGTTTCGGCCATGTGCCTTCACTTGTCGTTTTATTGTGTCAACATTCTCATGGTCTGTGTTTCAGCCACTTGTGAGGATTATCGTCTCTTAGAGAACATGAACAAGCTGACTAGTCTAAAATACATGGAGATGAAAGACATCAGCATCAATATCAGTCGAAACTTGCAAGATCTCAACAATAAATGTGAGTCATGCGTAAAATGTATGTCATCCTCTCCTGAGGAACAACCAACGCTTTTCTATCGGTCACCTTTGTTTGCTTCTTAGATGCTAGCCTTCAGCCTTACCTGGACCAGATAAATCAGATTGAGGAGCAAGTGTCATCATTGGAACAAGCTGCCTATAAACTGGACGCATATTCCAAAAAACTAGGTAAGACCCTAATGTTGCATTAAGGTTTCAGAGATTTTTTGTGTTATTGTTTTATTTTGAAACTCCGAAAATGATTTTAAAAACGTCCAGCGTATGTTTTCCGTGAAAATCCGACAAACAAACAATATATTTAACGTCGTGGCAAAATACTTCCTCTTTGTCGACAACTTCCCAGTCACTTGAAAGTGACCCTCGTTAGCTTTGGGGTGTCAGAAATAGGCAGATGAGCAAAGTGTGCTTCTTGCTTCAGTTTGTGCGGAGTCTTCAGTTGGCCAGCATGTGGCGATATTGCACCACAAATCAACTTGTCTTTCGAGCTCTCTCAGCTGAAGTTTTTCCTTCTCTCTGCAGAGGCCAGATTCAAAAAACTGGAGAAGCGCTGAAGGCAGACACACCACAAACACGTAGCTTTTCCTTCTGTCACCTGATCTAATCACACTTGATTTCCGGTGCGTGCACGGCAAGGCGGGATGACGCACACTTGACTTTCGAGGCCACTTCTAGAGAACGGGTTACTGAGGAAGCAGCAGCAGCTCAAGGCTGGTAGTGTTTTGGCCTTAGATTTGAACACGCAGTGACACAGCAAATGTTGTACAACAGTGAGTGTGCACTTTCTTTAAAATAGCAACACCCTCATCCTGGTTGAATGCCAGCGTAGGATCATGATCTGCACTTGTTTAATGTCACGTCCCGAATTTAGATAAACGGTAGAATGAAGCAGGTTCCGAGACTACTGAAAGCCAACCTCCTCTTAAACCCGAAATGTATTTAACGAGTTTTATGCTATAAAATATTTACTAATACTCAACATGTTTTGTTTTTTTAAATAAACCATAATGCTGACTTGATTGCACAGACTTTTTCTCTTACCACAGTTAATTTGTTTTTAGAGCAGGTTGACCGAACTTATCCTGATTAGTCAATGAAATACCTGAAAGCTCTTGTATGATATTAATTGACAAAGAGTAAATCAAAGGACATTTTTGCTGTAATTCAAGCTAGCTAGAACTAGTTGGCCGAAAGATCCATCTCTGGCTTACAACACGAATCATAGTAACTGATCTTGACTCATCCACAGTTTCTCACCAAAGAATACATAATAAGTACTGCAAACGTGTGCGTGTGTGTTTGTGTAAGGCCTAATGTAAACCAGGTCTCTGTCATTAGTCCGTTTGGGGCCCCAGCACACAGAGGGAGCTCATTATTCATACTGTAACATTATTTACTGTTGCACTGTGATTCTTCCATGTCTACTCCCCCCCCCCCCCCCCCCCCTCTGCTTGTTTGCAAGGCTCCATGGGTGCAAATTCTGCTCCTTCTCCCAGAGGTTCTCAAATCTGGATCTGGTTAAATGTATTGACATGTGTTTTGTTATGCACCAACACTCAGTTAAGCACAAAGAAAGTAATTATTGGTGAAGAGATCAAATGGAGATTTAATTCCATAGTAAGGACCAAAATATTCATTGCTCTAAAAAGCAAGAAGAGTTCATGCTGGTGTACCTAATGCAGTGTCTATAGAATATCTCTGGAGATTACAGTAGTACAGAATACAGATGCAACCTTCAACAAAATAATCATTCTCCATTATGACTCTTTGACATTCAGCTTCCCCTGGGAGTTTCCCAGAAAAGAAATTAAAAGACATCTTGAGGATAAGATGGGGAGCAAGCAGGTCCCTCGCTTCATAAATCTCCATAAGTGAACATTGGGGCCCAGAGAACAACAACAAGGCATGCCGCCATGCCGCAGAGTTGTGTAACCCTCAAACCAGCGAACGAAAAAGATTGTGAAAGCCTGCTCATGAATGAAAGCGGACACACAGACACTTAAAAAGTCCATTTAGTGACCACATTTGTTTGGTGGTTTTCCAACAGTGTCCCAAACAAACCAGACTGTATTGCAAAACACTGATCTTAATCTTCTTGAGTTTAGGAAATGACTATAGATTTCTCAAAAGTGCTTTTGAAAGCGTAGCTACAAAGTATTTGATATTATCGTCACTGCTGTCTTGTTAGGATTGAAAATGTGGGGAGAATATTAAATGTTGATGCGAAAATCTGGAAGGAAAAAAATGTTTTTTTGTCATATGGACTTGTTGCCATAACTGCCATTCAAAGCAAAAATACTTGCTGATATTAAAAAAAATAAATAAAAATCAATACAGGCACTGCATGGGATCATATTCCGTCTTGAAACCGCATTTAATATTTCCCCACAATGGCATCCTAATCTAACACAGCACCCCTTTTGCTTGCATGCTCACAACAATGGAATACACAATGGCCGTAACGATGCCCTCAACCCTCTTAAAGTGTTGGGCAACACAAAAATGCATGTCAATGCGCTTTGTGTTTACGTGCCATATCAAAGCAGCCAATAGATCTGGGAGGTATTTGAGTGCAAATATGAGCCACATGTTGAGATCTGAGAGTCTCGACTTCAAAAAGCCTCCACGAGAGGGGGGCATGACAAGCAACATGAGGTCAACATTTGGCATCACAATCACTCACACCTTCATGTACTCTACACGCAAATGGAAGGATGCGGCGAGACTTTACAGTTTGCCGCGTACGAGCCTTTTGAAATTCTATTCCAAAAGCCGGCGCCTGCAGTTGTGTTGATCTTGGATGGTGAGGACCAACGCAATCTATTTTGATTGCGGCAAAATCCCAACACCGTTCCTCCATTATTGCAAATCTAAAACGGGAACAGATGGAACGCCGTGTAATACGCAAAAGTGGGACACAACACCCACGCTAAAATCCAATGCAATCGAGGTCGGCCTACGTTTTATTCCCATTTGGAAGATATTTCATCCTAAATGACGTAAAGAAAATATAAAAAACTATCGCTGTCCTAGATCTTTAATCCAATATGCGGGAAATTCTAAGTATTTATTTTTATAGTCATAGAAGTGTAAAAATAAGCTAATTATAATGCAAACCTGATTTAAGTCTGTTTCGCCTAATGCTAACAAACAATGCAAAGTGCCATGGACGGGCTAACGAATAGCGCTGGTGTTGCTGTGCTTCAACCCTTATAGCAATGCCACAAACGGTGCAGCAAGACAGTTCGACAGATAACAACAAAACTCACTGAGATATTGTACCTCTGTACTATACTGCCCCCAACACAATGTTCATTGAATTGAAACAAAAAGATTGTTTTATTTTATACTACAGTGCAGTCGGTATACTTCTGAGTGCGTTCGGCGCTTCTCGTATATACGCCGCTCAGACTTTTTGGCACCAGAAGCATCTGTGAGCGCGCTTGTATGACAACGGGACGGCAACAAATAGATTAGTAGTGATTTACAACCCATATGTGCCTTTGAAGACCAAAGACGGATGCTAACATGATGCGATTAAATATAACTTCTAAATGCACAATTGGAGTGGCGTAGCAATGCTCCTGGCAAGTTCTTTGTCAAGATGCAACCGTTAAGCAAGAAGAAGCCATTTCAAAAGTGGCCCGGCCAACCTACGACCTCTTTCATTGCAATTCCTCAGTAAATAGTTTCAAGTAGAACAATTGTCTCGGTCTGCTCCGGTCCCTCCGGGCACAACTCCCAGCAGACAATAATTTAGCACACACGCTTTGGCCAAGTTGGATAACACTGATGATTGCAGGGAGGTCACGCTGGAAAGAACCACAGTCTGTGACTCAGGAGATGTCCAAACTGAACACATTTAACTTGTTTGCTGTTCTTATATATAAAATATGGGTGGTCCCAAAGCACTTAGTACTTAAGCTACAGTCCTTTCGCTTACGTATGTGGTTAAAAGTAAGGAAAAAAAAGGCTAATATAAATAAAATTAATTTGCCATTCAGACTCACAAAGATGTTTCTATGGTAACAATACATTTAAAAAATATATGAAAAAGAGATCAACTGTAGGAAAATAAACAAGTAAATGATAATAAAATATGAAATTAAGATCAAAACAAACATTTATCAAAGGAAATACACAATAAATAAATCCACCTAACAAATTGTATGTTCAGTCATGTTCTGACTTTCCCCTGTTTTTTTTTTTCTTTTAAGAACATTATTATCACACATGTGAATAAGCGGTTGAAAAATAGGCCCTAAGGCAACCCGAGCAAGTGAACCTCTGCTTTGTGTTAACATGAGCGCATGGGGTCAGTGTGTGTGCATGTGCATGTGTGTGTTGTTTGTATATGAAACGTCCAAAAAGAACATTGAATTAAACCAGCTTTTATTTTCGCTCTGTAATCAACTGATGCTATTTGAGAGGGAAGCTAAAGCACATCATAGACTTTCTGGAGCGGCTTCATGTCTTCTTATATATTATATTTGATAAATTAAATCAACTTTATCTAATTCTACCCTCCCCTCATCCAATTCAGTGTGTGTGTGTGCGCCTACCCCTCTCAGAGTGTGACTAACCAGCTATCATTATTATTTCTATTTTGAGAGAAAGCAGGAAGAAGACTCTTTGACTTTGAGCTATAATGTAACAGTAAACACGCACATGTATATAATGTTTCTTCCCCGCCGGGTTCGTCCGCATAGATCGAGAGAGCAAGAGGGGGAGCCATGATTGATGGCCTGACCTCCTCGCGCTCGGAGATCCTAGAACGATCTGTAGCAAGTCTAACCTTCAACAGATGTGTGGGAGTCTTATGAATTAATACATAATCCACTTACGAAGGCTTCCTCCCGCATTCCGAAAAAAACGTAACATTCAATGAAGCCGCTAAATCGTCCGTATGTCGAAATGTCACCCAAAGTCTGCTGGGATGGGCTCCAGCTCTCAATTCTTAATGAGGATATACATGATGGAAAATTGATAGATGGATCATGACACAAACAAAAAAAAATCACTTCATGGAAGTCACAAAATGGCGTTCCATCGTTTGTTGGTTGCTAGCCAGCGACTAGCTTAGCATTTGTATTCTTGGTTGGATGAAACACTTGAACGAATGAGAACCCGCCTAATAAATAATTCAAATAAAAACCTCAAGTAAGATGTTTATCTGGATTCGCACCAAAAATCAAACTCCCCCCTCCGCAGAGCTTCACAAAAATCCACTGTGTCATTTTATTTGTGTAATCTTGCTAACGGCAGTCAAAATAATATAGATTTTCTTGCCAGCGGTCGTCAATCACCATTGAAGACAGTCGCTGCGCTTAACTTACATAACATTTCATGTTACACTCCAACTTTATTACCGAGGGCCTCTAAAGAACCAGATTTCCTCGGGTCAGACCCTCCAAAGGGAAAACAAACTGGATGCTATACATCCTGATGATTCCGATTTGGGGGCTATTTTGAGAAGACCTTGGCAGTGTGTGTGTGTGTTTGAGAAATAAGAAGTGTTCCTCAAGGTGTGTCCAATTCCCTCCTGCGCGACGTCATGTCACTTCCCCCCTTTGTTTCCCTCTTTCTAAAAATGCCTCCTTGTTTAATGACTCAACAGCCCTTCTTCCTCCGAGGGCTGAGGTGTGTTTTTGTGTATGCTTGTGTGTGTTCTATGTCGTGGATGCAATGTGTGTGTGCGTAGTCATACCCTATAGAGTGGCTAATAAAAACAGGAAATGTTTCGATGTAGACGAGGATGCAGCAAAGGGCGTGTGCATTTCCTATTCCTCGTGTAGTCCAGTATCGGGTTTGAAGTATCGGAGGCCCCGTCCCCATGCTGCGCCAGTCACCTCTGTACTTGATGACCCCTAATTTGGGGGCTGCTTTGTATTTTTTTTATTATCATTATATATATATTTTTTAATTGTTTGCAATAGCTTCCAAAGGGATCCTTGAACAACATTTGATAAGTGGAAGTCCAAGAAAAGCACACATGCTTTTTCCCCTTCGGTGGCTTTGCATTCTCACTTCCTCTCTTGCCATTTCCATCCACCCAACAGGGGACTGCGAAACGCTATCCCGACTTTGCTTGGCTCGTTAAAGGCCACCGCCATGTTTGTGATCTCTATTTTCGGAGCCCGCTGTTTGTGCGTTTTCCCGTATCGCCACTCGGAAATAGCTCTGGCCAAAGACGAAATCGTATAGCGTTGTCGCATGCTTCTTTGCGTCCAAGAGAAAGTGATTTCAAAAGCAGGAGCCCGCACATACATGTGTGTGTGTTTGTGCTCTTCCCATGCTGCCTGTTGTGTGTTTGGCGGTGGATCAGAGGACATTAGCGCTGCGGTTCTAATCCAAACATTTGGCAGCATCCTGTGAGACTCGGGATCCATCCCCTCCACAGCAGTGCAACAACACCGAAAAAATACAACAAGACACAACGGGCAGTGTTTCCCTGAGGAAGTCATCTGGTCCAGGGTCAAACAGTGGCCAGCAGAATAGAAATGAATTGAATTGATACCAGATTAAAATGTCAAATGATCAGCTGTTGCGCAACATGCTGGTGTTGGAAATGTATTATTCCCAGAATAAATATGAAAAAGAATAAATGTGAAACGCACACACAGAGTTCCCTGGAATTGGATTTAATCAAAACCTGCAATGTGATTTTCTTTTCACTTGTGCGATGCTTGCCAGATTGTGTGAGTCAATGTGCTGTTTAAATGCAACAACACAATCAGTGATCATGTTTGAGAGGGAGCAAACGCTCACACATTGACGACGTTAACTTTTTTTTTTTAGTCATCCAAACGTGATTTTTTTCCTTTTTCAAACTGCCACGCCCAAAACATCTGTGCAAGCTAGTTTTTTTTTTTCTCCATATTGCTCAATAGTGTAAAGACTTTGTTCACCCCCAAATTCCCAAAACAAACACGCTAGGTTAATTAAAGACTCAAAATTGTGTGTAGGAGTCACAATCACTGTGACAGTCACTTTCGACATTGACAGTCTTTGTCACTATCAAGTCAACACGAGGCCATCGGTGGTCTCCTTTTCTCCCCTCTTCTGGGCTTAACAACATCCCCTTGGTACCATCAGCAGTTCAGAACCGTTACTCAATATCGGGATGGGGGGGGGGGGGCTCGCACAAAAACACATATCGGAGCCCGCACCTGTTTTCGCTTTACGGGGTTCAGAGGTGAGGCGTAGATGGATGGCGATCGCAGGTCAGCCACGAGGCAGGCGCACACGAGGAGATCAATCCCACTGATGTGACGACACATTTTGATTGACAAGTCCGCTTCGGCCCCCGACCCAGCGTGTGTTTATTGTCTCGTCGATACCGGCTGATATCAAATCTCCGTGCGAGGCGGCCGTCGGTTCGAGGGAGTGCGTTATGGCGAACATTCGATGATGTTTGTCTTGCAACACAGATCGCCAGGAGGAAATCAGGGAGGGGAACACTGAGGGTGACTTAAGTGCGTGTAGCTTTAAAAGGCAAGGCCAGGCTCGGTGAGTGATGTGGGTGCCAGAGAATGAGTAATCTGGTAATGCATGTAATGAAAGCATTAATCAACTCTTGCGTGATAACAATCACCTGCTGCTTCAATGCCGTCATGACCGTACAGAAGATAATACAGGATAAACTCATGATGTTCTCCACACGGGCCCTTTTTAAAATCTTAAATCTTGTTGCTTATTATTTTCATCACCATCAGCACAAATAAGCTAGCTAATCACGCAATGTCTTCCAGATGAGCCAGAGGATTGTCAGTGCTTGGCACAAAAAAGTTGGTCTCATGCAAGGCCGTGGTTAAAATTACGGATTATTTTCTTCGTCATGCTTAGTGGGCGTGAAGCAACCAGTGCCAGGAATTGTTGGAAGGGTGTCAAACCAACTTTTCTGACAATGGATTCCTGGGGTAACTTGGCGGTGCGATGAAGCCCCTCTGAGGAGTTTGCCCAATTACACGAGCCGTTTAGCAACAGACAACGTATGGAGATGTTGGCGTCGTGCAAATTCCGTGGAGGAAAAAACTTGGAAATAATAAAATACTCGCGTGAGTCCATGTTGAATCAAACAAAAGACAAGCAACCCGATAAAAAGCCATTTCGCTCCAGAGTTAACAATGGACGAAAAGAAGACATGAAAAGTTGGGGTCAATCGGCAGGGAGGGACAATGAGTAAATATTGAAAAGAGATAAGGAAGGAGGCGAGCGCCGCTGACACCGTACAGGACGCAGGTGTGTTTACGTTATGAGGCAGCGAGTCTCTGCCATGAGAGCATTGCAAAGACCCTCATGGACTTGTCCAGCGGGGGACCTGTTGCAAAAGATCCGTGTGTGTGTGTGTGTGTGTGTGTGTGGTGACCTGCAGATAGAAAGGGCTCAAAGAGGATAGAACAACAAATGAGATCAGGGTGTTATCAGCACCGCCCGAGGCTGCTCTCTGGGGTGGTGGTGGTGGGGGGGGGAGAGGCTACACTTAATTAACTCGTTAATGCGACTTGAAAATGGAAGCACTCTGTTCAGCGCAGCCTTCACCATGCGGAAGACAAAAGTGAAAGTAGAGCGATTCCATTCAGTTTGATTCATTTGACTCGTTCGATTCTTTTGACTCGTTCTCTCTTGTGCGTGCAACTTTTAGGGTCACATCAGGCGAATATATATATTTATTATTTATCGTATATTTATATAATATATAATAAGAGAATATAATATATGTATATATAATAATATAATATTTTTCTATTTATAATTATTTTATTTTTATTAATGTATTTATCATATATTTATATTATAATATATAATAAGAGAATATAATATATAATATGTATATAAAACAATAAGAATATAATAAATAAGAATATAATAAATAATAAATATATATAATATATATTCGCCTGATGTGACCCTAAAAGTTGCACACATATTTACCCAAACATCCCTGCAGAAGTTAATCCAATGGCTTCCTCTGGCAACGCACATGCACACACACACACACACGCGCAGGATATGGCCTCTCCACTTGTAAACTCTGCTCTGTTTTTGTTGGCGTCCAGAGCTTGCAAAGCTTGCCGGGAGATGCGAGGCAGTCCAAGCGGCTGAAGTCACAAGTTTTTTGCAGGTGAAATGCCAAAATAGAATCAAGATGTATGAAAAGGAAACCGGGTCGCTTCTTTTCGTCCAGCGGGCCGGTCGGCTGCGGCCGATAGCTGCTCGATGGTAGGAAACATATGGACGGGAGGACAATGGACAGTAGCTAAAATAAACCCCCAAGTGTCACCAAGTCAACAATGTGAACTGCCCCACTGTAATTCCGTGCGACTCGTTTTGCTTCTTTTGTGTCTGTTTTGTCAGGCAACATTAATAAACACATTTAGGGGAAGGTTTATGGGAAGCTCAACGGAGCTTCGATTTTGATGGCTCTGAAGGAAGTTGTCTTGTTGGCAGGATTAGAAAAAAGTTACAAAAAATTATCCTTCAGAAAGTTGATGCCTTGAGATATGAGTTTAATTTGTTCCGTGACCCCGCTTGTAAGTCAAAACAAGTCATCATCTTTCCAAACCTCTGCCCCATCCAAGCAGCCCTCGGTGGCTCGTAAGACTTTTAATGAAACCGACAAAGAGTGCAACGTGAGTGATTCATCTTGCGCTAACGTGCTTCGAATGCTTTGACCTCAGGCCAGCAGAGCCAGGCTCATTTAAAGAAGGACCAAACAAGCTGTTTGGGAAGAAATACTTTGAAACTAAATGATGCGATAGGTTGGAATGTCTTCTTTTTTTTTTTTGGCGGAGGGGATTCACAATAGCTCACGGCTATGGAGAAGATGTTTATTTTGATGGATAAGCCAGCGGTGGCCAGCTGTTTTCATTTAAGAACAATACTGGAGATTCTGCCTCCATGTGGTTTTCATTGCAACTCTCGCCTCCTCCTCATCGTCATCATGAGATGGTCCCTCCACTTTCTCCCCCGGGCACTTTTCTTCTCTCCATAGCCACACGAATAATGTATTTTATTTAAAGGTGAAGTCAAACATTTTTGTTCCAATAATATCACCTATGTATCCATCTGAGGGGGCGGCCATTTTGTCCTTTTGCTGTCCACTGAAAATGACATCACAGTTGCTCAGCTTGCAAATGTCACATGACCAAAACCCCGAAAATGATTTACGCTACGCTATAAAATTTGGTGTTTGTTCCCTTTTGGAACATATTTCCATTATTTTCACTTGGGGAAAGATAAGTTGCACAAATAATCACTTTCTGTTGTTTTTCCTTTTGTTTATTTTCAGCTGTCATTTTGTTTTGTGTGTTTGCTGCCCATCTTGTTTAGCCTACCGGGAGTGTTGTCAACTCAAACCTCTCCAGTTTCACCACGCGGTCAACCTCGAGCCGCTTTGTGGTGGCGCTGCGGCCTCCTCGTTCCACTTCAGTGTTCTTTGCGTTTTTTTTTCCACCCTCGTCTTTCTCGGGTTTCTCTTTTCGTATCCACACAAGTAAACACCAGCTTGTGCTCAGCTGTTGCTTTGGACAGAACATGGTGGGAAAAGTGTGAAACATTACAAAGTATTCACCGTGAACGCGGCAGCCATCATCCCATTTTTGCCATTGGAATGTCACAACCTCAAATTGGCCGAGACGGAATCCCACTTTGGGATAATTCGACGCGAAGCGGCGTCAGCGTCAATTGCTCTCGACACAAAAGGCCAGGGGTCGTTAAATTTCACAATCTGGTCACGGCTGTCAGCGTGATGTATGTTAAAAGATGACAAATGTCCTGTACCTTACGCACAGGACGGCGAGCTCGGAAAAAGACGTTGAAGATTGACAGAGGGGAAAAGCCTCGTACAGAAGCCTCTAGTGTTTTTTCACAGTATGGAAAAAAAAAAAAATGGTGTGGTGACGCCAGCCTGACAGTAACAATTGCTTTGGATGTGAGTCTCGTGTTAAATTTCACACTCCGGTTACGGTCGATGAATTAACGTGCGCCGATGTATCTTGCTAATACATCGACGCTAGCCGGCTAGCCCTGTGCGGATTCATTTGACTGGTAAATTAAATGTCGGTTTTACACGGGCCAGCAATGTGCCGCTAACCTATCAAATATTTTCCTCCTCCTAGATGTCCACGTGTACAACTCGGCGTTTAAAAATAGTACAGTATGTCGAACGATCACATGAGCTAATTGTTGGCTAACTTCCTGTCAGCAAATCGATGGCCGACCGCCACCGATTTTACGACCTCGAGTTTGTCGATTCAACTGAAAAGCGGGATGCTAATGGCTGCCAAACCCCGTTGGCTTGCGGCGGCGTTAGATACGTACAGCTTGTTGTTGACGGTGTTAAAAGATGTCTGGCAGGAGTGTGCGTGTGTCGACACACAATAGCGCCAGCTGGACCTCCACCTCGGGGATTTTTAGAATTGGAGCCATCATTTTTGTGTTTCGTGCCGTGATTGGATGTTTGCAATTGAATTAGATATATTTGAGGTCAGGGACACGATGGGGGCCTCTGGCTTTGTGACACACACACACATGCAAATACAAGCATTTCTCAATCTGTGTTAGATTAGCGGTGAGGACTCCTAATCTGATCATGAGAAGCACAAATAAAAATGAGCGTTGGATTTAGCAATTATTGTGCGATGTCAAATGTTGAATCCGAAACACTTAACAGTAGCCACGACTTAGCTGTTACTGTTATTTGCATTCAACTGAATCTGGCGATGTCACGTGGTCAATACCACAAAAACAAGTTACGACCTCATCCAACAACACCACGTTAGTTATAAACCGCAAACGTGATCTCCTGCAAGATCTGCCTAGCAACAAGTGACATATACGGGATAAAGAATCAGAGGCCTAAACACCAGCGAATAAATGATTTCAGATTCTTTTCGTCATTTTTCACTTGTGTTGCAGTTTGACATGGACAAGATTGTGACAAATGGTTTCTTTTGATTGAAACTTATTAAAGTAGTTAAAATCATGTTTGTAAAGCAATAGAAATAGAAATTCTTTCCTTATTTGGAAACACTCAAAGTTGATTAAAACTCGGTTGTCATTTTCTCTTCTCCGAGTGAACAAACAAACGGGATTGTGATTGGCTCCAGAGTGCACCTGCATCTCATTTCTCATTTTTCCAACGTCTTCCCGTCTGTGGCTTTCATTAAAAATTCAAATCAAAGCGAACGCAACGGAACATCTGCAAAGCATCCGCGCCGTTCCGCGGATGCTGACGCATATGAAAGCGATTTTATTGTAACTTTACTGCGTGAATATCCTTACATTTATGACCGTGTTCGGCTCCTTCTTCGGGCCTGCCCGATGTTGTCATGCAGCCATGTAAAGGAGGTGTACACGTTCCTGTCTACTTCCATTCTTGCGTAACAGTATATCGAATTTTCCTCATGAAATCAATTGAATTTATAGACAGTATAAATAAAAATACAACAGAACTTAAAAAAGAATGTAAAGCTGATTTTAAAAAGTGCAAGTAATAAAGCGCTGAGTCAGCATGTGAGTTTCCTTTTGGCCTCGCTCCTTGCGTGTGTTTGCATTTTTCTCCCTATCTATCCAGTTGTCTGTCAGAACATTCAGTTTGTTCTCTTTTTGGCTGTTGAACAGACCTTTCGGGGGCCTTTCTTGTTCCTGGTTTACGTTTCCTACTGTTGGCATGTTGCTAATGTGGTGCGGACGCATAAAGTTTGAATAGAACATTGTGTGTTTGAACAGAACGTCCTTTCCCAGGCCTCCTTTGCCCGCTTGCTCTGTGAGGGCATCGGCTTGTCGTTTCCAACATTATCTTTATTTATTCATACGGACATGAGCTGCGAGGGTTATAAGTACACAAATCAGTGCGGAAAATAATACAGATGACACAGTGATTAAAATAGACTTCTATAGTATTCTATTCTTTCCTTGGCGCCTGATAATAAACAAGAATCCCCCAAAAAGCGAGTCTAGAGAGAGAGAGAGAGAGAGAATCCACAAGGATCACATTTATCTCCTGAGGCCGAGTTTGAACTTGGCAAAGGTTCAAGGCTAAATGAAATTTAAAGGCAGCGCGGGGGTCTGCGTTAAGCGGACGCTTTGTATGCAGCCTGCGGTCATGCCAGGTGTATGCTGGGAAAGTGAGACATGTTCACATTAAGAAAGAAAAAAGTTGTATCAAATTTTAATCACATTGGAAAGAGAGCAGCTCTCATTCTCCCATGAAATGACAAGGCGGTGAACGTCAGAGCGGTGTGTAAATGTGTAACTTTGGCAACCTTCTTTTTTTTATTTTTCATTTTCACGCGCTGCCGTGACGATCGAGTTTCATTTGCGCAATACAATACTTGGACGTACGCCCCTTGGTCAATTAACCCGCCAGGTCAAGTCTGATTTATGGGAAGAGGTCATCTAAACAATGACATCAGGATTTAGTGTTTCCCGTGGCGCTTTCTGGCTCACAGAAAACTTTCAGTGAAGCCGATTGAGCTTTTTTTCCAACCTATGATGCAATTTTTCTTGGGTGAATGCATTGACCTTTTTGTGCAAAATAAATATCTAGCATTCACACAATTAGCACTTTTCCTTTAAAAAAATGATTACATATTTTTTTGGCTGTTCTTTTGGATCTTTGGAATGAATGCAAGGCTCTAAACAAGACTTGGAAGCCCTTTAAAATTTTCCATACCCTTGGAAGAAAAACTCAATTATATTCAATTAAAACAAACATTCATTTCATCATAAAAAAAATCCAGCTTGGACATTGTTAATCGTGTAAATCAATGTTTTTTTTTTTGCTGGAGTTGGCAGATTTTTTTTGGATTACTAACAGAGCTCCGTTTTAGCAAGAAGCGGTCTTGCGAGCCAAGCGGCACATTTTTGGTTTTAGTACGAGAAGCTGCTAGACTTGTACTACAGCCTTGCGTATTTTCATGTGAAAACCTAATTTTTTTTTTCTTTGTTTTGTTTGCGTATGTAAAGTGCCCCGACTTAACTTGAAGTTTTCCTCCAGTAAATATGAAACTTAGAAGTGAGTCTTGAGACTTTTATATGATTTACCCATGTGACTTGCTCCCACCTGAAGGATTGGCAGGAAGTGGAATTGCTCACCACTTTTATCCATAGCCACACAAAAGCAAATATTTCCATGAACTGACACATCTCTGCTTCGTTGCTTGCTGTGGGAAAAGGGATGTTAGGTTGTGTGTGTGTGCGCGTGTGTTAGAGAGGGAGGATTTGTGACTTAAGTCTGTAACAAACAGTCATTTTCCGCCCTGATAGGCAGCAGAGTGGGAACTTCCTGTGGGCAGCACACTCACAGAGCAGCCCGCTAAATCCACTCTGCGGTCATGCGGTCGCCGCAGCAAGGCGCTCGTTAACAACTTAAAAAAACAACGGCCGTATCACCATTTTGATGCGATATGGTCGCTTTAAATCGTCAGAGTTGTCAATGGTCACAGTAGTCCCAAAAAAAATCTGTTATGTTTCATTGGGACACGGAACTTGCTGTTATTCTCTGCATGTTAAACTGTGCCCCAAAAAATCATTTCATTTTTAAAAAAGAGACTTTAAATTAAATGTATTTTACTTTATTTTATGATTAAAAAAAATCAGTCTTCGATAATGTTGATAACAATTGACACGTGGCACCAAAGTGCATTTTCTCCGTAGTTTCTCTTCTTCTTGCCTGGTGATGTCATCAGTTAATACTAAAAATATAATAATACAATTAATTTAAGAAGCGCCTTTCAGGTCACTCAAGGTCACTTTACAAGAGTTAAAAAGTTAAAAACAAGAAAACAATGCCATCCATCCATCCATCCATCCATCCATCCATCCATCCATCCATCCATCCATCCATCCATCCATCCATCCATCCATCCAACCAACAACAAAAACAAAACAAATGTAATGTAGCAAGATAAACGTCAGTAGTCTACTTTCCACCTCTGTTTCTCGAATAAACGACAATCCCTCTCCGTCCGTATTTCATCTCTTGCGCTTCTGCAGCCAGTTCATTTGATTTCCTGCAGTCTTCTCACTTCCTCCATTCCATCAGCTCTCCTTGGGGAAGATGGAGCTTTATAAATGAAATAAGACTGTCTCCAAGTAGTTTAGGTGACTTGGACCATGGTCTTATATTCCTGTGTGTGTGTGTGTACACATTTGGATCAAAGTCACTCACATTCTTTCCACACTCTTAGGTGCATCTCGGGTGCACGTCCACGTAGGCAAACACTCGTGTGTGTGTGTGCTGAATGCGACATGGTAAAGTCATTATTTTATCGGGATCTGAAAAGAAAGTGGGCGAATCCGTAAAGAAATCGCTTTATTTACTCCAACACACATTCCAGATTCAATCCAGGTGATAAATCTTTCAGGAGCAACAAATCCATCATAACATAACTGAAACCAATATTGTTACTTCCCCCCCCCCCCCCCCCGCCCCCTCATTAAATAACTCAACTTTTGTCGACAAAATTATAACCTCATACTACCCTTTGCATATTTATTTAAATATAATATTGTGGCATTCTACTTTTTTCAAGGTTGTTAAATCCCAACACATGATCGGTCCCAAACACGTGCAAACATACCTTTCCAAATGGGATTTGCTCCTAATGTGCATCATGCCCTGCACAATTTCAAGAAGGGGAATCACATTAGGCAAGGTACCGTGGGGGGAAGTCCCGCTCCCTGGTTTCCAAGTCAAAGCATCACATGAGGTGTTCTTGTTTGGTTTCCATGCGAGTCACACTGAAGACAGCTAATACGCGCTCAGGGCTTGTAAGTGATGTCAAAGTCTTAAAATATAGCGCTCCGAACTTGAATTTGACAAGTTATTGAGTTCCACTTATGGATACTTAATGATTGGCCTTGTGAGGGTTGATACTGGTGATGGTAGTTTGAAAAAGCAAAAGTGTGTGTGCCCAGTTAAGAGGGATGTAGCTGCAGGGGTAGTGACGAAAAAGACCTTACTCAGCAGTTATTTTCTAAAACACCAATCCCACACTCTGATCCTGACATTTGCTTATGAGCGATATTCAGGAAGCAGCTTCGGCGTGGCACACATGCACACACACACACACAGGCAGGCAAGCTTTTGTCAGTTGGGCTAATAGGAAAAGATAACAAGCCTTTGATGCAACCCCGAAAGATGTTTTTCTCATCGGCGTCGCTTAATGAGCTGCGGCTATGTAAATGGCTAATGAAAAGAAAACATCACAAGCGCCCGGGGGAAAGAAGTTTCCTCTTCATATTATTCGCAAAAAGCTCCAATTTGTGCATGCTCATTAGGACTATGAGGAGATAACACAGTGGGAGGTTTGTAAACTCAGACAAAAGCGGCGTTCAGTGAAAAATTAATTATGTGTCTCTGAAGGAGAGCCAGCTTAATGCTACGCTAAATTCGAGTTGCTGTCTATTGCACAAATTCCTTCACAAAATACTCGAGACAGACACAAGATTAAGGATGGCATTTTTGTTGACGTCAACTTTGCTCTTTGACACCTGGCTGTTCATATGGGCGTGTTGGAGGTCAGAGGTGAACGCTCATGAGGTCACATAGCCTCCCGTCGTGGGAATTGAACTTCCTGTTCAGACTTGAGCTTAACTGACTAGAAAGTAGAAAGGTCAAAAGTCAGGAGACCTCAGTAAGTCTGGCGAAACTTTAGTCAGTCTTGAGTTGGTGAGATTTGACTTCACTAAATTTGGTAGTAAATCTGGTGACATGCCATTACGGTAAATCTTTTGAGACCTCTCTAAATCTCACAATAAATCTTGTGAAACTTTAGAAAATGTGTCGAGACCACGAAATCAATCTCGTGAGACATAAACAAAACTTCTGCAAACTTGCAAAATTGAAATCTTGCAAAATTTAAAAAATGTTTGCAAAATCTTGCCCCCCAAAAAATCTCATAAGACTTACGTAGTTTCATGATACTTTGCGTAAGATTTGAAATCTTGTAAGACTTCAACCCGAGACCTCTATAACTCAAATGGCAGCAAATCTTATGAGACTTTATTAACTCGTCCTATAAATGATTCTTCCGTGCCCTCCCCTCAGTCTGGCGAGTTCAGCTGTTGCAGATATTCGAATCCTCCACTAGCACCCACACTCATCATTACTACCTCGCCCGTGAGGTCAGCCTATTTATAATTAGGTCAGTTGGATACTTCCTCCTGTGTTTTGAATGTGAGGCACGAAAAAAAAAAAATCAGACAGGAGCAGATCACAACCGGGCCTCCAAATGCGGCGTGGCAGCCGTGCTATTTCATCCAGGTGGATGGATCCTGACAGTGGTGGCTTGACGGCTGGCCTTCTCCGCTTACATTTCCAATCATGCTCGCTATGCTTTGATCACCCACAACAGCTGCTGGAAATCATGGCCATGATGTCCCACCCAGATTCCTCCTCGGCCCTTGGCACTGCCAGGTAGATGCGGCAACTCCAGTAAATTCCGCCCGTGTGAGTCATTGAGGGAATGCTAAGCCTCAGTTTTCTAGGGGGCAGTAGTGAGTAGGTTTTTGACATCTTGGAAGTGAGCTTCAAGAGACCTATGATGCAAAAACAATTTTTTACCACGATCGATTTGGCTAGCGGGATACATGGAAAATATTTTGTCACAAGAATCCAGCCCGGCCAAAACTTCTTACTACTTGGTCCAAATGCCCTCGATGCACCTGCTCCCCCTCATCTTATTCATATCCATGTTAAGTTAATTCAAACCAGTTGTTGCGTATTATTGTGGCTAATTTTCCAATAAAATCACATTACCATCTGTGAAGCAAAACCTTAAGTCCAGCTCCTCCCTTCCTCCCTCCAGCTTGTAGATCACTTTCAATGGCTTTGTCTGTGTTATGCGACTGGTTAAGCTCTCCCATGCATTATTTATGAGCCTACTTATCATCTCATGTTCACAAGAAACGGCGGAGCCAAATAATTTGTTGTCGTGATAGTTCATTGGGCATAGTGCTGGTCTTTTGACAACCAGGTGGCAGTATAACACTTCCACACATCAAATTGATAAAGAAGCAGAGTAGAGTAAACTAAGCTGGAATAATATGATTTGTTTTTTGCAGAGGATAAAGAAAATATGCCTCACTACCGTTTTTTATTCAAATATAAATTTACGGCGAACGTTGATGCTAATTCCATAAGGCTGTTTTCGCTTGTTAGCATTAAGCTAGCAGACATTTGTGGTGGTAACGGATCTTTGTTTCCTATTTTGTCATCGCCACAGCGCTCATAATGAGATATTTGCACTTTACTTCCCGCCGGATATTTGAACCGACACACTCCCTGCCAGCCACTTGGCGTCCTTAAATACCACGCAAATGTGAAGCGGATCGGACCCCAGCGGGTAAATTGAGGAATCAGCTCATTTTTCCTTGATAACTTCAGTGAAGTGATGAGACCCTCCCCTGGGTTAGTGAGGGGAGGGATGGCGCGGATTCCAGTAAGTGTTGTGAAACGGCCCGGCCGCCATTTGCCAGACGTCATTACAGTGCGATGGTGTGTCAGAGCATCCAGGCTCACGCATTCCTCCAAGATGCAGTCAACGCTCCTGCCGTCTGACCTTCTCGGAGCTGGGAGGTAAACAATTTTTCAAGGTAACACAGCCAGAAACCTAAACCGAGAAGCAAAGTGGTTCTCTGATAAATCAACAGTTGTTCCGAAATTTACAGTAAAAAAAAAAAGAGGAAGACTTAGTGTTGTCACTAAATAATCTTAGGCTGTATAAATCAAACCAAATTTGGCAGGAGTGTTTATCCAGCTAGAAATTTATACCGAGTAGGGGCGGCAGGCTTGGTTTTCCAAAATTGGCCTGGTAGTGCCGCCTTTGGAAAATACAGCCTTGGAAGCCTGTTTAGTTTTCTAGGCAACTCTAAAAACGAGAAGAGCCAAAATTCCAACATTTTGTATCAACATGTCCATTTTCAATAAATTCTTTCAGTCTCTGACATTAGAAAAATGTCGATACCCCCGCTTAACACATTCTGTCCTTAGTCAGTGTAGCACATGACGTCATCTAATGAGCTCCACGTTGCCTGTGCCCGTTAACGTGACATGTTGACGACCGCCTTGGCCGAGCAATGCGGGGCGGGTCCACTTTGGAATCGTCATAGTTCATACAAAGATTAGTTAATTTGTAATTGATGGTATTATTTGGAGATTAGTAAGCACGTCAGCAATAGTGGAGCTCCCACGCTGAATGATTGACACCGCAGAAATGTTTTCTGGAGCTCATCTTACACGAGCAGTCCGTTCCAAAACCAGTCAGATGAAAAACAGACTCCGTGCCACTGCACGTCCCGGCCCCTCGTTCTGAAGAGCTCGCCGCCATATGTTCCGTATAGATGCATGAGTAGAACTGGGCCTCTCTGGGCGACGTAACCATGGCGACATGGACGTCTTTTACCGTTACCTTCAACTGTGTGCGTCATGCGGCCATTTTCTGTCTTGTGTCTCTTCACCTCATTCGTCCACCACCACTACCACCCTCTTCATAATCCAAACTCTTTTAGACCATTTTTCAATGATGACATCACAGAGGCAAACTGCGACATTCTATAGCAGGGGTGGGCCCGCTAATTTGGCAAACGTCCTAAATATTGGTTAGATTGTTTCTTTTTCATATACACACAAAATGACACACCTTCAGCTTTGTAGTGTCAGTAGTTTGGGGAAGACCCTTTGGTGTATGATTTGGATGACTTTGGTTCGGAAGAAAACACAGCCTGTAATCGAGATGGTGAACCGGCAGGTCCAACATAAGTGATCTTTAATCCTGAATCAATGTTATTCTGGATAAAATTCCCACAGATGCTCCCCCAAAAGCACGTGTAAAGAATTACCCAGTGATCCAGTGCTTATTGTTATGTTTTGACCTCAACATATCAAAATGTGTTTTTAAAGCCTTTTCCTTTGGTGTGTTGTGTGAGCCATGAGAAATAAGTCTTTCACAAGAGTCGTGTCGTTAACCTCACTATTTTTATAGCAACGATGCGGTCAGCAATAAATGACAAACTGACGAGGCCCCTTTTGTGACCATGATTGTCAGCAATGCGTGGTATGCATCTGTTAAGCAACACGGAAAGTTTACTGAACATTGAACAAATAGACATTGTGTATTTAACCAAATAACCACATAACTCTTGCCAGGGGAAAGTCAGCTAGCTTTATGCTAACGCACAATGACAGGCTAATAAAAGTAGAGTCAATGTTGCAGTGTTAGATACACTTGGATATTTAAATACGCACATGTACATTATAAAAATAAAAAGACATATATTCTTTATCCTCTGTGAAACAAAAAGTGTTACGCTGCCCACTAGTGGTCAAGGTGGATAAAATCATTATGCCCCAACTATGGATGGATTAATTCCAGCAAATTAAAGGTCAGGCACCCTGTAATGGATGTTTGACCTTATGAGTTTCCGTTATAAATCCCAGCATCTGAAAAGTCTTTTCTCCACCGGCCTTCTTCTAAACAACAGCGCGGTGCGTCACGCGTTCTGTAAAAACACAAAGAAGACGCAAGCAGCTTGAATCAAGTGCAGTGAGTCAGAGGCCAACAACCGTACACATCTTGTCGTCTTTAGCGAAGACATGTTGCCGAAAAGTTTGTGGATATGAATACGGGTGGCGTCTGGCTCCAATTAAAGACTTCCCATCACGTTTTGAAAACGACACAGTCGGTGAAGTCACGCTGGCGCTTTGGCCGTTTCATAGCCGACAGCTGATTGCACTTACACGTCAGTTAACCGCAAAAGAACAAAGAGGCGAGCGAGGCTCCACGCAAAGATAAAGGTCGAGTGAGTCTGTCCCGGTTTGATTGTTGTTGTGATAGTTCGTCATGTGCTAAAAATCTTTGCACGCAAGTTAGCGATGTTGCGGTTAGTGAAAGCCAAAGATGTTACTCAGACACCTCGGCTGGCGTAAATGCGCTCAGTCATTTAATGAAACACGTTGGACTAATTATTGGAAGTGCAAAATGGTTGTATATTGTAACAACTTCCACCTAACCCTATTTTATTGAGTAAATGTACTGGCCACATTCGGGATTGGAAGTCATGTTAGGTGATGATGTCGTCTTAGAATTTCATTGAGTTTTGCCAATTTATCAATATGTCATTATTTAAAAAAAAAAAAAAAAAAAAGTACTGCTCTTTTAAAGCCTGTTGTAAATATTTTTTGTACGCCACTGCCGTTTTGTCAAACATCTCGTCCAGACCGCGCACACCTGAGGGATTACCGCTACATCGTCACCTTTGTTTATTTCATCTCGTCTTGCAGCCCCTCTTGTCTCTCTCGGGACTTGATCTTTGACTTTTTGAAGTGGGAGGGGTGGGGCCACGCTTGGGTGACCCCACCACCATCACCCCAACTGAAAACATAAAAGTTCCCGAGTATGGTAAACCGCATATTAGTGGTCGGTACGGCATTACCTTAACAAATTATGAGCGCCCCGACTTCCAAGTTTCATTACTGGACCCACTAAATTAGATTTCGCCTGATCTTTGCATGTGGCGCAATAGTCCTCTCGGTGCTGTGAAGATGCTCAAGGCTACGACTAGAAGTTTGCATGTGTACCTTTCACAATCGTATGTTGCAACATCGGATTCAATATCACTTGTATTGTGAGGCGTAATGAATAAATCAGAAAGAATGTTGCTGGAATTCTGTGGTTAGAGCTGCGGGGTTGAACGTGTGGTTTATCCCCAGCAGAGTGAACAAGCCCCCCCCCCCCCCCATGGTAACCACCCACTTAAATAGTGCCCATCATTTGTAAATATGACTTCCATGGGGAGTTGCTGTTGCAGTTCTGTTGAAGTCCTGCAGGTGTCACTAATTCACAAATATTGCAAACAAACTAAGAAGAAAATATGGTGACAAAAACATCCACTGTTGACAAAATGAATCAAGAGGAAGACTACACACAAATGCATTTTGCTTTTATTTTTATTTTTTTACAAATCCTGCCGAAAGTTTTCTTGAAATTTTAGCCCAATGAACTTTGCCTCAACACCCTGACGCAGTATTTACAACCGTACTCACACTTAATGTGCTCATCCATCTCTCTGCAGGCTATTGTAAACATTTACAGCACACATTTGACTCTCCCCAAAGTACTCAGGGAATACAGTAAATGCATTCCAGCTAGTCACAAACTGTTTTTAATCATTTTAGTTTTCCTCATTTGCTTTGAGTGTGGCTCATAAAATTGAGGTGTTTGTGAAATTATCAAATTAAACACGGATAAAACATTTTCCGGCTTAATATGTTCACTATCTCTTTAATTCAGGAAAAGCTACTAAAAACACCAATAAAATATTTCTTCTGCGTTGCCGCTCATCACAGGAAAACCAGGAAAAACCTGAGCAGACACGAGAAGGAAGCTGTCGGCCATGGAAGAGGAAGGGCGGAGGAAGAGGAAGCTGCCAGTTAAGCGGCCATCAAATGCCTCAGTAGGTCGTCTCATCGCCGCTTGGGCTCTAAATAACCCACCTTATGCTTCTATTGTTTCTGCCACTGCCTTCCCATCAGCCCCTCCTCCGGCTCGCACACTTTCACCTCGTTTTTGAGGCTGGTGGGAAGTGCGTAGACGCTTTCGCCGCCATTTAGCTCGGGTGGAGTCTTCCCCTCATGTTGACCGTTGATTGCCGCGCCAATGACGCAAGCCTAAGCTAATGGCGGAACCAAATAGAACAAGCTGCAAAGTAAAAGTTTATGAGTCACTAGCGCTGCTTGGATGCTTCAGTTGAAGTTTACTACCAATTGTTAAAAAAAAAAAACAGCTTTGCCTGAGGTAACCTTGCTTAGCGTAATGCTAACTTTGCTTCGCTTAATGCTAATAAACATGAAAGGTGGATTTCAGCCATGTCAAATGTCTCTGGATTTTAAGAAGTCCTGCTCTAGTCGACCGTGACGTTTATTTGAACACATTCCACACTTCTGTCGTCCCCTCATCCAGGGCTAACGTGCTCTCCGGGACTCTTGGCTTTAATTCAAAGTGTGCGGCTTTCAATCCCTGAGAGCTCATTTTCTGCCATTTTTGTTTTGCTTGTGTCGCGCGGTCATCTGCCTGACGATAAATCAGGTTTAAAGTCACGTCATAACCGCACCGAACAAAAAAATGTCAAAAATGCATGCCGGTGCTTTTAAATCCCTCAGTGTAGGGATGTTCCGAAATGAAACATTATCATAGAGTTGTCGAAGTGACGAGAGTAGTTAAAAATGCGTCTTCCATCATAGGGAGTGTCCATCAAATCTCTTTACAATTGACCACATTAGAAAAGCAAATGAATTAAAAAAATTAAAGAAATAATAAATGTCAACTACTGATTGAAATCCTTCCATGTGTTGATCGGATCATGACCTCGGTACCGTGTCTTTCGTACATTTCCTGGTTAGTCAGGAGCACATTCATTGGTGGGTCGGGCCTGCCAGTGAATGTTGGCTCCGTTCAAAAAGAGCATCCCGCAATCAAACCCGTTCTCGTTATTAGTATTGTTAACACGAGCGTTTCATCTCCCGCAACGAAGGAAGCGGCAAGTTAAAGACAGGAAAGTGAACGAGATTTCCCTTGAAACTTGAAAGCTGTGTGAAATCTTGCTTGAAAATATAACGACCGTGCTGTGCTGCCTTCCACTCTGGCATCGTGCCGTTATCTCAGCTCTGCCATCTTTCCAGGAAGTTCACCCTCTGCCATTTTCCTCACCCGTGAATAATGAGCGACTGGAATATTCCGTCACGCGGGCGTGAAACGGCAGGACAGGATGGCCGAGATGGGGGGGGGATGACCTTTGACACGTCCACCGTCGCGCCTTCTAATTAAAAAGAATTACCTGACAACATCATTGGATTTGGCTGACGGGTGACATTTTGGGCTCATTATTTATGTTCCTGACAAGACGTCAATTTCAACCTGACCTTCATCTAATGAAAGGAGTCCTCACAATCCAATTCTAATCCATCTTGGAACCCTACATTAAAAGATTTCATTGGTCAGAAGTGCAAACTTTGCCCTGTTTTGCTAACACGCTTGATAGACAAGCAAAAGGCAAGCTAGCTGCATCCATCTTCGCCTCCCACCCCAAACCAAAAGGCTATCTGAAGACTTTTGATCTCTGTGATATCACATCTTCCTTTATCTTGAAGGCAAAATAAAACCTCATCCCATTCCTGGAGATAAATCCTCCGGACAAACTTCAATCCTAGGGAGTTGTTTTTGTCTGTCTGCGGTTGATTCTGATTTATGGTTGTGCAAACAAAAAGACAGTGTAGGTCATACTGTTCAAAACGATGGTAGGGAGAGTCCAAAAGAAACACATACCTGAGTAGTCCTCAGAGGGCCTTATCATGAAGGTCTTGCAGTTCCAGACACACAACTGAGAAATGACGCGTACACAGAAAGACCGATCCATCAATCAGATCTCAAATTCTGCACATCGATTAACCCTAATCCAATCCTAACCCAGACATGAAGCCCCAATTTGAAATCCCACACCAGTCACCAGCTTTGATATCATCAATCAACATCTGCTCTTTGAAACATCCCGAGGTCAGCTTTCTTCGAGCAAGTCAGGAAAACGCCGGAAACGCGCAGGTGGAAACCGGAGCCGTAAGGCGTTGAGCAGATGGCGTGGAGAATGTGAACTTAGAAGTTCCCGCACAAGAGGGCGGCGTGTGAGCAATCCATGACGCTGGCTTCCAAAGAAGCCCGCAATGACGTCTCATCCCGTCAGCATTTGCTCAGCCTTGCCGACGCTGAGCAACTTTTACGAGGAAGCTTTTGAAAAGGCTCTTTTGGGAAGATGACGTGTTTGTCGCCACCTGGCTTTCTTTCTCTTTTTTCATTTTAGCTGAACCGCTTTCCCCCCTGGGCTTCATTTCAAGAATCTTTCAAGAATTTGTTTCAACTAACACTGTTATACTGTCAATGCTTGCGAACATGCCCTTAGCATTAGCGCTAGCAAAGCTCTCCCCGGGGTTCTTTATTAGGATGCACTCGTGTTGGCCTGCATTTTTCATTACTTGGCTTCAGCCTCAGCCCAAAGAGGAATGCGCGTATGACTTTTGTGTATGTTGGCGCCGGACCAGAACCGCCTTTTCTTTTTGCCTCTGACCTCCTGCAAGCTCTCAGTGGAGGCCATCTTCTCTTCATCATTCATAATAACAGACACCAGAAAAGAGGGCGGGAGGGAGGGGTTGGAGAGGGGGGCACGATTCACAATGATGGGAACGTGTGTTTGTGCCAGCTCCAATTTAACATTGCACAAGCTGTGCAACCACTAAATCAGAGGTACCCAATCACCGGGCCGCGGACTGGTACCGGGCTGCCAAGCCGCACAGGAAAAAAAAAATACATTTTTTTTTTTTTTTTATCGACGATCAATTAATTCAAGTCAAGACGCTCGTCCCGGTCACGTGACAAGTTTCCCCACTTTATTATTTATGTATTTATCTGTGGAATTGAGTTGATGTTTTGTCAATGTGCAATTGTTTTTATTTTTGTAAAATATTTTAATTAAAATAAAACCTAGAGAGAAAAATTAACGAATAGAAAATGAAAATAAAATGAATGCCTATCCATCACAATTTTCCACATCCACTCATATTTATTTGGGACATGGCATTTCTTAGAAGGCATTGAGTATCCATTTTACTGTCTGGTGTTGAACGGTAAGTGACAGTACTCTGCATGTGGATAAATCACCCCGAAGGCTCTCTTACAGATCATATTCATAATCCACATCCTCAGTCACGCCGAATAAATGGTGCTTCTGTAAATGTGAAATACAAAAAACGAACTCTCTCTCTCTCTCTCTCTTGGGAACTTGGCTACATTATACCTTCAGTGGTCCCAAAAAATTCAAGAACCTCCTCAGTGTGTCTTTTCCCTCATGGTCCTCCCACATTGAGCTCTGGGAAGGTGTTCTGCATATAGAAGCAGTGTGTGAATGAAGGATTGTGGGACGCCAGCCACAGGAGGGGAGAGGAACGCGCCGTTCACCCCGCTGGAGCTGAGCCCTAACCTTGGTACACATTGCATCTTTCCTCCTGTCAGCACATAAATACGCGCCTGTCAGAGGGCCTGCAAGGAGAGTTCTCCGTCTAACTCCTTGACGGGCCCTTTAATATTCCAAACAATGAGGAAAACGATGCCTTTTTTCTTTTGACCCTTAGATCAGGGGTCGGGAACCTTTTTGACTAAGAGAGCCATAAAAGCAAAATATTTGGAAATCTGTTTTAGTGAGAGCCATGTAATATATATTTTTTTAAAAATTAAATGTTATAATTAATGCGACTTCTGGTGCTGCATGGATTTGCTGATGTCTATGTAGTCTGGTTGATACTTGATGAGGTTAAGCTTCATCGACTTTCATCCGTGATCTAAGAGTTAACCATCCAACCTTCACATATGAAATACCACATCCAAAAAAAGTGCACTTTGCATTGTGTCATTGTTTGTGTCTGACCTTTCCCCAAGGTCAAACGCTCCTTATTTTAGGGGGGCAGCTTTTCCGCCGAGTAAGCATTTGTGCCGTTTCCGACACATAAAAGAAGACGTAAAAAGTGTGACTCTTCTGTCACACAAACAAAAAAAGAGATAAAGCGAGTGACAGAAGACAATAGACAGGGAAGGACGAAGATGAAGAAAAGGAGGGTCTCAGTCGCCCCTCCTCTTCCTCTCCGCCGTAAACGAGCCTTTGGCTTTCATCCCTCAACAATCAAGCGCATTACCTGTTAACCCCCTGACCTGCGAGCACATGAGGTCCTGCATCCTGACCCCTGAACTCTCACCCAGCCAGTGTCCTGTCATTCATCACCCCCACCCCTCCCTTCCCCACGAGCCCAACAAGAGATTGCATCTGATCTGATGACGAGCGCTGGTCGGTTCCCTCCTAAGTGCATCCATCAGGCGCTGCTGGGAAATGAGCAAGGCATCATAACGGGAAAGTGGATTGTCGTCCACCATCTCTGATGTCGGCCTCCGAGTGGAACCAGATGGGACCGGGAGAGCATGGATTGGAAATCTGATTGTAGATGCAAGAGCAAAAATATGGTTCGGTTTAGCTTTTACAACCACCACAATAAACCTCAGCAGTGAAGGCTACCTTCAGCTTTCACATTCCTACCAGCTTTGGCACGAAGCTCAAAAAAACACCACAGTGCAGCCGAAGACATCCGTGACATTGTCCCCGAGAGGTCATAAATATACACGGACAGTTAATGTGTTAAGGAAACGCTATCTCCACGCTCCACGTGTCTCACGGCGACAACAAATAAACATCTGCTTGGCGTTTGTCTGGAACGCTCAAAGTGACACTTTATTAGGTACACTTGATTGATGTCAAATATGATGTGCTTTGCATCATCCAGACATGAAATAAATAAATATATAAACGGAGCAAAATCTTATCAACTAATGATGCTGTGTTATTTCTACATGAAATCAAATTGTGGAGAGTTAATCCACTCAATTGGAGGCCGGCTACATTTCCCCCTTTATGGCCCCCTAAAATGGGAACACAGGAATTAGGTTAATCCCGTCCCTCCTGTGTACCACAATTAACACGAGCCTCTCGTCTGAGCACATTTAACGCCCCCGCTGGATTGAATGTTTGTATTTTCAAAGAAAAAAACAAAAAAGGATCCTCTTGTGCCAGACAAAGACTTGCTGTTCTCATATGGGATCCTCGTCCAAAACAGCGCATTAATCCGGAATATTAATCCTGCCTACACGTACAAACTGACTGACTTCATTTGCCTGCACCCGTTTGTGTCCTCCTTTTAAACCAAATAGGTTAATACTTTTATATGCTAAAATGAAACCCTAATTTGAAAAACTGGAGCGTTTGAAACCCTAGCCGTAAATAATTTCAACATCGACTATAGAGTAAGGTAGACGGTTTGGTGGGGCGCTGTTTAGCACGACCGACTCGTATTTAGGAGGGTGCGGGTTCGAGTCCTCCCTGTGTGGAGTTTGCATGATCTGAATATACAGTAAAGCCATCATTTTAAAAATGACTTTCTGAAGTAAAAATGTTTTCCCAATCAAGAGTGAACAACTTAATACTAACCGGAACTAGCTTCATTAACATTGTAAAGGCATACATATAGAGTAGTGTTGGCTCATGAGTGAACGATTCGTTCAAAAGAACGAATGTTTTCAGTGAACGAATAACTTCCTAAAGTGATTGGTTCTTTTTTTTCAGTTCATATGACTTCAACCAGTAGGTGTCGGTAATGCGCATTGAAGCTGGTGCCACCACGCCGTACAGCAAAACGAAGAAGAAAATGACGTCACTTCCCGTTCACGAACGAGTCGTCAATTGCATTTCCCGATGACCAACGGAACGGAGCTGTGAGTGAACGAGTCAGTGATTTGCATTTCCAGTTCATCGCGAGAACGAATCAGTGAGGGAACGAATCCTGACTTTCCCGTTCGCGAACGAGTCAATGAGTCAAAACTGCCTTCCTTCCCGTGCATCAACGGATCAGTCAGTGAACGTGTTGCGTCTCCCTCCTGGCGTGAACTACGTAAGCCAGAATGTAGATTTGCGATTTGCCAAGGAAAGAAAGAACCACTTTTATGCACGTTTTCTCCAAACTAACGGCTAACTTTATTGCATGAAGGGATGCGCCGTTATGCAACAACGGGGAGATGACGCTTCTCTTTGGCTAATCTTGATTTTATAACACTTACAGTAGTTTTTAAATAACGTGTATATAGGCATTTATACGCCTAAATATTGTTATCCAATACATCTACTGCAACATTAGAGTGCTGGTTTGAAATTTACTTGTATTATTATTATTATTTTAATAAACATTAAAACCTGTTAAAACTTGTCTGGTGTTTTATTCCTTGTTTTTATTTTTTTCGGGATGAAAACCAAAGTTTGACATTTGGTTCACTGCTTTATATGACAATATGTATGTGTTTTACGTTCTGTAATATATGTTGGTGTCCCCCAAAATAAAGAGCAAGTAGTCACATACACATTCTTGACACGTACAAAAAATGCATAAAGTTATTAGGTACACTTGAAAATGGTGCTGTACCTAATGGAGTCTCTGTGTGACGTCACAGATCAACCAGCCAATCAGGAGGTGGGGGTGAGGGCGGGTGTGGCACTTTTCACTTTCAGTTCAGCTTTGGCCATGATTTTTCCCTAATGAAGTGGCCTGTGATTAGGTACACCTAAAAATGGCGGTGTACCTAATGGGGTGTCCGAGTGACGTCACAGATCAAACAGCCAATCAGAAAGTGGGGGTGAGGGCGGGTGTGGCACTTTTCACTTTCAGTTAAGCTTTGGCCATGATTTTTCCCTAATGAAGTGGCCTGTGATTAGGTACACCTAAAAATGGCGGTGTACCTAATGGGGTGTCCGAGTGACGTCACAGATCAACCAGCCAATCAGAAAGTGGGGGTGAGGGCGGGTGTGGCACTTTTCATTTTCAGTTAAGCTTTGGCCATGATTTTTCCCTAATGAAGTGGCCTGTGATTAGGTACACCTAAAAATGGCGGTGTACCTAATGGGGTGTCCGAGTGACGTCACAGATCAACCAGCCAATCAGAAAGTGGGGGTGAGGGCGGGTGTGGCACTTTTCATTTTCAGTTAAGCTTTGGCCATGATTTTTCCCTAATGAAGTGGCCTGTGATTAGGTACACCTAAAAATGGCGGTGTACCTAATGGGGTGTCCGAGTGACGTCACAGATCAACCAGCCAATCAGAAAGTGGGGGTGAGGGCGGGTGTGGCACTTTTCACTTAAACCACCGGTGTCGACCTCCAGTCCTCGATGGGCCGCGTTCCAATATGTTTTCCAAGTTACCCTCGTTAAGCGCACCTGCGTGAAAAGTTTTAGCTCTTTTCACGTTCTGCGGGAGCTAAAACTTTTCACGCAGGTGCACTTAACGAGGGAAGCACACGGACACTCCATTAGGTACACCGCCATTTTCAAGTGCACCTAATAACAGGTTACTTTATTAGGGAAATATCATGGTCAAAGGTCACAGGTGTCAAGCTCTGGTCCTCGGGGCCGCATTCCAACATGTTTTTCAAGATTCCCTTGTTAAGTGCACCCTAATAAAGTGGCCTGTTATTAGGTACACTTGAAAATGCGGTGTACCTAATGGAGTGTCCGTGTGCTTCCCTCGTTAAGTGCACCTGCGTGAAAAGTTTTAGCTCCCGCAGAACGTGAAAAGAGCTAAAACTTTTCACGCAGGTGCGCTTAACGAGGGTAACTTGGAAAACATATTGGAACGCGGCCCATCGAGGACTGGAGGTCGACACCGGTGGTTTAAGTGAAAAGTGCCACACCCGCCCTCACCCCCACTTTCTGATTGGCTGGTTGATCTGTGACGTCACTCGGACACCCCATTAGGTACACCGCCATTTTTAGGTGTACCTAATCACAGGCCACTTCATTAGGGAAAAATCATGGCCAAAGCTTAACTGAAAATGAAAAGTGCCACACCCGCCCTCACCCCCACTTTCTGATTGGCTGGTTGATCTGTGACGTCACTCGGACACCCCATTAGGTACACCGCCATTTTTAGGTGTACCTAATCACAGGCCACTTCATTAGGGAAAAATCATGGCCAAAGCTTAACTGAAAATGAAAAGTGCCACACCCGCCCTCACCCCCACTTTCTGATTGGCTGGTTGATCTGTGACGTCACTCGGACACCCCATTAGGTACACCGCCATTTTTAGGTGTACCTAATCACAGGCCACTTCATTAGGGAAAAATCATGGCCAAAGCTTAACTGAAAGTGAAAAGTGCCACACCCGCCCTCACCCCCACTTTCTGATTGGCTGTTTGATCTGTGACGTCACTCGGACACCCCATTAGGTACACCGCCATTTTTAGGTGTACCTAATCACAGGCCACTTCATTAGGGAAAAATCATGGCCAAAGCTGAACTGAAAGTGAAAAGTGCCACACCCGCCCTCACCCCCAACTCCTGATTGGCTGGTTGATCTGTGACGTCACACAGAGACTCCATTAGGTACAGCACCATTTTCAAGTGTACCTAATAACTTTATGCATTTTTTGTACGTGTCAAGAATGTGTATGTGACTACATGCTCTTTATTTTGGGGGACACCAACATATATTACAGAACGTAAAACACATACATATTGTCATATAAAGCAGTGAACCAAATGTCAAACTTTGGTTTTCATCCCGAAAAAAATAAAAACAAGGAATAAAACACCAGACAAGTTTTAACAGGTTTTAATGTTTATTAAAATAATAATACAAGTAAATTTCAAACCAGCACTCTAATGTAAAATTGCAGTAGATGTATTGAAAAGTACTGAAAAGACTCGTTCTTTTAAACGAATTGTTCACTCACGAGCCAACACTACTACACGTGCACAACACATACTGAGCGGGTTAGCCGTGTGTGTGCCTTGCCAAAAAACACGACCACAACACGGGGCTCTCTCTCGTCTGGCGCTGGGCCTCGGGCTATTACAGCCACGCATGGCCGAGTCCAGTCAGGGCCGCCAGCTGTTTAGCGGTCAGCGCATTGGTTCTGCTTTTGAGCTGACCTCAGAGCAGCCGTAACGTTGCTGTCGATGAAAGGAAACATGTCAAACATTTTCAGTTTGTTTTGGTCACAATCACAAACAATCAAGTGAATCATTTTTATTTGAGTTTACAATCAAAATGAGCAGCAAAATATGTTCATAATGAGCTTTTTATTTCAAAGCACACGAAGAGCAAAGTACATTTTGCAGTAAAACAACAAAAACATTTCTTTTTTTTGTACAAAACACAAACACCAGCGAGACCATACAAAAATACTAATATGGGATTGAATAGAAACTGGATGTATTTCCTGGGTGCATATTACAAAATGTTATTATGACAATCTACAATAGGTTGAATTGTCTAAATACAAACAAACATACAAACAAACAAAAAATGTCTGTCCACTGTTGCTTTTCAAGCAGCACTTTGCAAAGAACACAGGTCTGTAATCATAGTGGATATATCTAAAACATGTACAGTTACATTTTGTTTAGTGATCTATACATTATTTATATATTTTTTATATACTATATATATAAAAAAAAAAGAATGGAAAACAGCTTTGAGAGGTGATAGGACGGACTTTTAAAGAGATGAAGATGTGCAACAGTGAGTGTGTGAGAATTGAAAAGGGGACAGTTAAACCATATACCACAGTTTTTTTTTTTTTTGGAACCACGACACACACACACACACACACACGAGAGGCTGTTCATTCACAGCGTATAATGCTCACACACGCATACGTTGAGTGACTGGGGTGTGTCGGAGCCCCTCCCTGCCAGCAGAATGAGCCCCATCCATCCCAACATGATGTGCCAGACTTGCTGTCAATCACACTGACCCCGCCCCCCCCCCCCAACATGTATGAAGTTTTGCTTATAAAGATTTTGAGTGTATTTTAGGGTCAGCCCAAAATATTTTTTTATCATGTTGTGGTAATGTAGATGGCAGAGGGGGGGGGGGCACCCACATAAACACAAGACCCCACCCCGATTTGACCTAAATCTAAAATAAATGCAACATCCCGGTTATTAGGCCGCACTGAGCGCGCTCAGTAGAAAGCCCGACGAACGAGGCCGGTGTGGCATTAATCGTCGTCGGGTTTCCGCTTTGCCGGCGAGTGGTGATCACGGTCAATGAACTTGAACAAAAAAAAAAAAAAAACAGTGCTTTAAATTACATTTCTCATCCTTCCTGTTGCTCAGGAAGTTGTTGTTGCTGACGCTCCAAGGCCACAGAGACTTTAGAGAGTAAACATTGCTAGAATTCCTTCTCTCCCTTTTTGCGGGAAGTTTGTTTTTGTGTCTTCATTTCATTATTTTGTCGTTTTTATTACCTCTTCCAAGCTCCGCCTGTCGGTTTCCAATTTCTCTCGGATCTGTTGGTGAACTCCCTGCACTCGCCCCCTCCCATCCAGGATGGGAATTCCTCAGCGAATAAATGTGAGGGGTCGGAGGTGCGCTTGTTGAGATTGCCCTTTAGCTACATTCTACTGTCCGATGGGAGGTGAGCGGCGACGCGGACGGTCGCGGGAAGACGAGGAAGAGGAGGCGCGGCCGTCTTCCTCACACCATATTGTGGTGGTTGTTTCTGTCGATGATGTCTGACGAGGGCAGCAGCTCCTTCTTGATGGGCGACGGAGGGGACGGGGTCGCCTTCTGCTTGGGCTTGAACAAGTCGGACACGTAGTACACCTGGCGGCAAAGAAATTATTTTAGAATAAATAACGAGAAACAAGAATGAAATATTTACAGAGGGGCTAACTTGTGAAAATCATCCAAGTAAAATCTACAAAGTTCTCATTTGGAGCACCAGCAGGTGACTAATCCGCCAGACGGAAGTGACTTGAGCGCGGCTCACCCACACATGAAATGGATATTTGAACTAATCCCCAATTACTCTCCACCACCGTATGACGGAAGAGCAAAGAATGGCAGAGGAGAAATCTCTTCCTGCCATCGGGATGACATCACACAGGAAATGAGGCATCGGGCGAGCAGGAAGCGTGGAAAGTAATATCGAGAAAAAACACTGAACAGTCGACTTGAGTGTTTGAGTGTTCTCTGCACTTGTTCGAACAATAAAATCCCCCCTCCAATTACGCCGTGACATTCAGCGGCCGTGTCATGACCTCAGTGGGTGACCTTCGCCGGGCGGATGACATCACGCGGACAATACACACAGCTGCCTATGAAACAAAAGGGTGTCTTTGTTACATTCATTTTTGTTGGTGGTATATTGACGGTTAATCAAAATGGCAGACTATGACTGCAATTAGGGGGGGGGGGGTAGTGGGGGCTCATAAGTCTCTTCCACCGCCCCCCACCTTTCTGTCCACGAGACGTCATGGGAAGCCATTTTTCCCATTGGAGGCAGCTGTGTTGACGAAACCTGGGAACTTTCACCCCTGAACCTGTCGCGGTAATAAACATATCGCCATTTCCTGTGTATGTATAGACAACTGTAAGTGCCTGCGCGTGTGTGCGTGTTTGTGGCCCTAACCACAATTGAAATGTCAAGGCTGACACATAAAAGGACACCACGTCATACACAGGCGGTGAATGTACAGCAAGTGTTAGTCATAAGCTTTGTTGGCGGCTGTGACTCGCGATATTACGTTTTCAATATCGTCTTTTTTCTCCCAGACTTGAATTTCATATCTTTCGAATGATTAAATAAATCAGATGAAGAAATTAAAGTCTCTGTGGGTAGTGACGCGCCACTAGACGTGTTGTGTAATTCTAAATTCAAGCGGCCCCAACTTGCCTCCTTCGCAATTGCTGACCAAACGTCTCAACAGCGGCGACAATGAACTCTAAAAAAAAAACACCGCCGCTTTCTCCCCGACAGCTGCTTCCCTGCTGGATGTGCTCCTCTCGACCTCACTTGGCCCGCGCGTTGAAAAGTAGGTCACGCCGTCTGATAGGAAGTGCCAGGTAAGCGGCTTGGGCCACTTCCTGTTTGCGATTCCGCCATCCCGCTTCCTTCTTTAGCATAAACCATTTTTGTGTGTTTAATCATAGCATGATTAAATTCATCCTCATCAAAAAGTCAGTCAACATCTGTCATAAAATGAAGGGCTAGACAAGCAGTGTGAATGTGTCCACACTTGCCCTATGTGTGTGTGTGGTTTTTTTTTTTCTCCATTTATTGCCGCTTGATGACGGGTTAAAGCGGTAACTGCAGCCTCGGGGTGGCAATAAAGTCAACTCCCCCCTCGTTAGTCTGGCTGCTTTCTGTTTAGGAAATCTCACTTGATTGATAAAATAAGATGTATTAATTTTGCTGACTTTTTTTCCCCTTTTTTTTTTTATGTAAATAAAAGTACAGACCGAAACATACTTCAATACGTTGTGCGCAAAATGACACTTGGGAGATTTTGTCACATTGTCCAGGAGCTCAATGAACCGCAAGCACTGCAGTCTATTATAATTGCAGCAAATTTTGCTAGCACGAGAAGATCGACCCCGTACTGGGTGGCAAAGTGTCTGCATGTGCGCTGCCAAGCTCGGTCTTGGCGCCACAACTCCTCTCTTGCGAAATTTTTATGGATCTAATCCCTACCAAGGTAAAGTTCGACTCTGTGCGTGTGTGTTCATAAGTCTTCTCAGAGGTAACTGAGTTGAGCCAAGGGGCCCAGTGCGCCAAAAAAAAAAAAAAAACTGGGAATAATTAACAGCTTCATTCCTGTTTCAAAGGCTTATCGTCTTTCTTTTTGCTCTCCTGTAGTTTGGCTCAATCTCACCCTCCTGCATGATAATAATGATGATGATGAAAATCATCTTGGGACATTTATTCCCCCATTTTGCTAAGTGTAGATTTACACTGACACAAAAGGAAGCGAGCTTCTCGCAACGTGTTCTTCATTATAGAGAACGACCTTCTCCTCACTTCACTGCTTGCCTGATCAATAAAGTTTCCTGCCTGATGATGGTTTCATGAACCAACATGATGGTTTCACCCCTAATATCTCATGGAATGGACTAGTCTATCTCCCTCACTGCATTTACATATTCTAAAAATGTCAGATTTGCAAGAAAGTGGGACACTCACTATGCAGTAGGCCACCAGGGCTCCCTGCACGAAGCCCGCCAGCACGTCGGTGGGGTGGTGCTTGTGGTCGGAGATGCGAGACAGCCCGGTGTAGAACGCCATCATCAGCAGGGTGAACTGCAGCAACGGGCGCAGGAGACGGGCGCCGCGCCACGTGAACCGAGACTGGAGATAGAACTGGAAGAAAGAGGAGCCAGTTAACCTATGGCTGTCGCTTTGAGTAGGAATAAAAAGCAGGATTGCAGATGACAATCATTTTAAACAGAAATGAGGCTCAGCTGACATATAGTACTACCAGTTTTGTATTTATTTATTTATGTATTTATTTATTTATTTTCAATTCTGCCATTTATTGATGTGCTATTTTTTTTGTTTATTTATTCATTATTTTATTATCTATTTTATTTATTTTTGTTTTGCACTTCTTTCGAATTCACAAGTGTGTCACCATGGAATTGGTACCCAATATAAATGCGACTTAGATCAAAACAGAGTTATTAACATGGAGGTTTCAACGGACTTCTTTGTTGACGCGTAGCCTTGGCTGCGGTCGCACGCCGGCTCATTCCGTATTCTCGCATTGCCTTTCTCCACGTGCACCTGCACGCACGACCCAACTCAGTCTAGACCGAATCAAAGTGGAGAAGTGCGACTGAGGAGAAGTGCAGAGCTTCACACACTCAACTGCCCGTGACCTGGACGGGCTCCTTTCATGGTTCTACGTGCCAGCTGTAAAAACATCAGCGCAAGAGGGAGGGAGCAATTTTTTTTTCGGAACCGCAGAAATGTACACACTGACGTAGAATCCCGAATTGCTCTCGAGGACGTTCTTGGTTGCGATGAAGTAACCCCTACTGCCGTATTCCCACACTTACTGAAAACGCTAAGTGGTAAGGTCAGATGAGGTGCCTCAGACATCCTTTGCTTCCTGTTTCTCATCAAAGTGGGCAAAGCCTCCACCAAGGTCCGCCCGGCCCAAAAATCCTGACGTACGCTAACAATATTTGCAGACAGCCGCAGCCGAGTGCCCCGGTAGGCGTATACCCCGAAAAACTCCCGAGCGTTTCCTCTCGGACACTCTATCATTGTTATTTCGGAAAAAGAGGAAGGGGATCCCTCCCATCCCTCCCGGTCGTGTCGGGGATTGTTTAGACTGCAGACTTCCTGTGCGGCGGTTCTCAGGTAGTCGGGGCGAGGACGAGCCGGCCGCAGCGAGCTGGCAAGTCCTCGGCCGACATCCGAAACCTCTCGACTCAAAGGGCAATTTGTTGAGGGCTGATGAGAGAGGGTGATGTTGAGAAAAAAAAAAAATAGTGACATGTTTTGCTCACTTTGGTCAACTCAGTTATTTTTTGTGTGAAGACAGTGAAACCTTGGAACCAGAAAGCATTCCGGATTTTGTTTCAGAAGCAGCATTGTGGAATGTCCGTGTTAAAACAAGCCACAAAATCTCCGAGCCTCCTCACACCTCCCTAAAAAGGTTTCCCAAACTGTCTGATCTGCAGAGAATAACAATAAATAAGACTCCCAAATTCCCACGGTGGAGGCAGACAAAAGCCACGCAGAGTCTGGCGGTTCCCAAAAGCCATCCAGCCCATTCCCGTAACATCTTCTCCCTTTGTTGCTTTGTTTCAACCAGTCCGTTAAATGAAAACACACTTACAAGAAGAGGAGGAATGACGACGTGGGCTTGTTTTATACGTCCCCCCCTCCCCTGTTTTCACACCGGGTTGCGAGTAAACGACATAGCTGTGGTCAGAACCGCAAATATGACGCTCATGTTGTTTCTATTTGTCCAACAAATGTTTGGCTCTTTTACTGACGGTTCTCCGAGAGGCACAACCTGCATTTTGGTATCCGTTGTCTTATCGTGTCCCCTCCCTCGACTTGATATAAATTTGAGAGTAACTTACTGCCAAGTAGAGCATGGTGAACATGGAGAATGAAGCGTGACCAGAGAAGAAAGACTTCCTGTGGAGAAAAATATCAATAAAGTTCAGTACAGAAGTATTAGAAACAGGTGGTGATATAAATCCTACCCGCTAACCCGAACCGGGCTTCCATAGTCCAGCCAACATTTAAACCACCAGATAACTCCACCCACCTAGCTTCCTGCACGTCGCTCTCCTTGCCGGTGCAGGTGTACTCGGTGATGTAGCCCGACGAGCAACTGATGGCGGTGAAGTCCGGCTTGCACACGTCCAGGAAGTGCGGCCTCATGCGACCCACCGACACCTTGGCGATGTCGGTTAAGGACTGGCTGATGGCGCAGCCGAAGATAAACACGCCTATCTGCGGGACGACAACACGCGTTATTAGCGGAGAACGTTACGTGGAATCTCGGTTGAGGTCGAGGACGAACCTGTTTGTACAAAGCCGCCACGTACGGGTTTCCAACAAAGGACTTGGTCCCTTCGTGCAGTTGGTGAATCCTGTAGGTTTCGCCGATCACAATCTACGAAAAGAACACTGGTTGATCTTGACTGGCGGAAGACTTACGAGATGCAGATGAGAGCATGCGGTATGACGTTTGACTCATGCGCGAAACACAGACACACACAAAGACACACACAATGAGCATGGCCTGCCTTTCCCTCGGGCAGTTTGAATGTGATGGGAGATAATTAACCAACGGTTTAATGGAGATGGAGGAAGTAGGAAACCCTTGGTGTGTTTCAGGTGCGGTTAACCTAAACGGACAAAGGGCGTTTTACGTACAGTTAAAAGCGCGCCTGTACCAAAACCCTCGAGTCTACGGCTAATATCTCTACCATGAATGGTTTGACTTTGATGGTGTTTAAATGGTACTAATGGTCTTAGCTAGGGTGAAGGAACCCTCCCCGTGTGATTGCTGCGGTCTTGACGTAGCCTAGGGCCCCATGAAAAGAGTCCGTCTGTACTTGAGGCGGCTTAAAACCCCAACTACTCGTCGAGCCGCGGTGCCTGTCAATCACGTCGGCACCTCCGGGGGTGTCTGAGTGACAGGCTGGCCGGACTCCATCTTGAAAACCACAAGGCTTCACTTTCTGACTTTGACCCGATGGTTTCAGGCATGCTATCGACTGCGTGCTGTGTATTCTGCTAGCGCGGTGTGTGTTAGGTCTTCCAAACACACTTATGGGTAAACAAACACACATTGGTGTTTATGCTATTGTCTGTAAATCGGCGGAGATAGAGCGGTCCTTAACGGTTTATTTGGACTGTAAACAGGAACATTGAGTCTTCTCACATATTTGTGTGCAGAGTTCTCCGCCAAGGACCGGGTTTATCCGAGATCCGAGGACTCGCAAGCAGCAGGGAATTCCCTGACAGCGTACACGACGGTATAGACTTTAAGGAACGCCGCCGTCGGCATGGCAGCAGACGCCACTAATGGAGCACAGCTGCGCCAGACACGCTAGCTTTGCCCACACATGAGCGTGTAACAGGCTAAAGTATCGCGAGCACGCCGTCTCCTGGTTCTAATAAGCAGAAGAGCTGAGCTAGTGCGATATAGTGTTCGCTAGGAACTTTTGATGGGAGGTTTATGCTGCAAAGATCATCTAGCCCGACCACGTGCCACTAATTGACACATAGAAAACCACCGCATGTCGTTATAGCATGTTTCCACTAAGCCTGACACTCCCCCCTTCTTCTCCATTCCCTCTCAATAACAAATTCTGTGGAACAGGAGTCGAGCCACGGGAGTGAAGACTTTACGCTAACGGGCTATCAGTAACTCAAGTAGGATAAATGGGACAAATTCTCAATTGCATATAAAATCTTTGGTGTTTGGCAGGCGGAGACACAGAAACACTTGATGGGGGCTTTTTGGCTACCACCGACTCACTTGGGGGAGCAAATTACTTTGGATGATTCAAAGTGGATGGAGTATGATTATGGATGTATGGAAGGAGGACAAGTAAAACATAGAATGCATGATAACATACTGGCAGAGATGGGATCTTGTAAATGTCAAAAATTCATTTTACCAGAGTTAGCAGCATTAAGTCTCAAGCAGGTCCTGAGTCATTTTTCTTAAAGTCATATCACCTGAAGGGTTATTGCAATCTGACATGCAGTGTTATCAAATTTCTATGTACATACTTCATCTAGTGCGGAGTCTTGAACTTGTCTCCAAGTTAAGTCTCAAGTCTTAGGTTTCGTCAAGTCATCAAAACAGTCGATACCAGTCCAAGTCACAAGGTTCCCATCACTGCCGACTGAGCTTCTATCATTTAACGTCTAGTTGAGGGATGTAAAAGTTAACAGAGGGAGTTGTTGAGGTCGACTTACAGAGATGATGGCAATAAGAATGCCAACACCGCAAAGCATGGCATCGCTAATGGTGTCGCCCTCTTTTTGGGGGTAGCGGATGGACTCGTCCGAACAGTAAAACCCGCGCTGGTACGGCTTTATGGTGCTAGTCTCAATGATCAGGAAAGGCAGGCTAGCTACAAAACAGAGAGAGGGAGAGCAAGACAGGAAGAAGGAGACAGAGAAAGCACCAGGTCAGTGACACAGACATAAACAGGAGAAAGCACAAGGAGCGCCCTGGCACTGGGGGCTCGATGGGATATGGCAGAAGTGGGTGGCCCGGAGACCTGCCATAAATTTTTACAGTCAAAATGTTCCCCCGTTTCTGCCTTCCATGGTTCCCCCAATGCGGATTGGAGCGCTCCTTGTGGGGTTGGGCCACTTACAGACACCGCAGGCAGTGTCAACCCAACAGAAGTGAGCACCGAGGATGGCACGGTGCTGTTCTTGTAGGGGTACGTCAGGCTGGAGTCACCGCAGTAAAACCCCCTCTGGTATGGTCGAATAGAGGTACGATGCAGAACAAGGCTGGGCAGCATTGCTACACACACACACAAATGGATGGATGGATGATGACACACTCATACGCATCTCCATTGCTAAGCTTCACCTGCTACTTGTAAACTTACCTGTAGCCTGAAAGGAAAACAAATTAGAAGGTTTGGATTGTCCAATCACTGCGGGACATATCAAACGCTACCACTTATATATTATTATGGCGAGTCGTGATACGTGGTTAGACGCCGATACATCTCTGATCCAAAGTCATCTGGGATAGACGCCAGCTCGCCCGTAACGAGGACGAGCGTTAAAGAAAATGGATGGATGAATAGCTCACATACCACAAAAGACATCAAAACTAAATCCCCCGAATCCTGGCGTGCAAACCTTGGCATTAAACGTAAGGGAATTTTAAAACGACTGCATATGAAGGCAAACAAATCCAAGCCCACCCAACTGTGGAACATTTTTGCCCATGAGAGCATGTTTGGCTCTGCAACGACTCAGAAATAGATGGAGACGAAGACACCGAGGCGTCCCGAAGACATCCGACGCCAGGCACCCCTTCTCCTTCGTGTCTTTGAGATTAGGGTCAACACCAGAGGTTCCCCTTCCCCCTCTTGCATGTTGCCACCTAATGAGGCTTAGAACTCGTCTCAGTGCTGACGGGAGGGGCTGGAGATTGAATTACAGAGGGCCTGTCCTCAAAACACACCAGTAACCATGTCTGGAAAGGAAGAAAAAAAAACCGATCCAAAGCCACTTTTGACATCTGCTCCCACTTGGGGCAAGAATGTGTTGCCTCAGGTGTCAGACTGACCACTGACTTAATGACCAAGCCACTTGTGTAGTCCGTGGCTTGCAGATGATGTTGGTGAATGCCATCTCGACTTGTTACCATAATGACACCACAGCAGGTGCAGGGATCGGACTTAAATCAGACAGTCTTGGAAACAACTCAGATTACCTGCAACAAGTTTGGCCCACCTCTGACCAATACCTCTTGTTTTAAACCTGCTTCCACAGAAACAGTCTTTAGGTGAGGTCATCTATTGATGGTAAACTCCATCTGATCATCTAAAGCTCTTTAGCCTTTTGGGACAACTGTTTATAAAGTCTCAAAGAAAAGTTGCATGTGTCAAAGGACGGCAGATGGTACGGCCACTTGAGCAAACGGCACACCTCCTGGAACTGGGCCCACTTGGAGCTTGTGCCAGACTTTGATGGTGACTTAGGAGAAGAAAGGCAATTGCAGGATTCTGGTGCGGATATTTATGCGAGTTGTTTAGCTTAATGCCTGAATGAACTTGGCAGCAGTGAAAACACTAGCGGGCGTTAAAGCTAAAGCGCAACGCGAATCCAGTTGCTAGGTAAACACTCATCACGAATTGAATTGGTTTCAAGTGTGAGGGGGATTCTTATGGTAATTCGGAGGAGGCAAAGAAGGTTAGTGGTTTAGGAGTCATGAGAAACACAGCTGCACATGCTAACCGGTGCTTAGCGATGCAAAGACACCATGGGAGACTCGCTAGCTGACTCAATGAAGAGAAAGTGAAAGCGAGCTTTTGACAATGAATGAAAGACTCTCTTGTATCGGAATACGTCGAGATGCCAAGGTCGGTCGGCGGTGCCACCGACCAGTACTGTTTCTCTGAAAAGTTTTGTGGGTGCAATTTGGTTCAAAATGGTGACTGCCCATTTGGTTCCTTCCTGTTTCTCACGTTTTATAAACTGGTTCGGATGTAAATCTTTATATGTGCTTTAACTTCCTCCGTTAGTGTCTGCAGGGAGAAGAAGCATCACTTCCTTTGAGGGAGTGACCTTCGGAAGGCCCGCTGACTTGAATTGAGTGGGAGAGTGGTGTGGCAGAGGTAGCACGGGTCTGAGCTTTCTCTGACGGGGCCGTAATCCTTCACGGCATCGCTTGGGAAAAAAAGGGCCGAAACACGCACGGAGTGGGTGGCTGGTCCAGTCGGGGAACGGTTCAATTAGTCTTATCAGATGCGGTCATGCATTTCTCTCTTTAAGTTCGTGAGAGGAAACCACTTTGGACCATTTGACATGACTTGCCTCCATGGCCAAGGCAGAGAGTTTTTTTTTTCTCCGACTGCTTGAAGTATTTATATGCACAGGTCACGGCTGGGTCTTTGGGCCTGTGTGACTGCCATTCACTCAAAATCCAATCACATGCTTCCTGCTCTGAAAAAAGGAGATTACAGCATTCCCTGTTTACTGGACTGTGTTTTGAAGTGATTTATTTTCATCCTCAAAAACTGAGGACCCCCGTCCCTACGCTTCCCTAACATACACTAGAAGACCGTGTTTGTTGACTTTGAAAGCTTGTGTGAGGCAGATGACATAGCCAAGGGCCGTTTGATTGGCTTTGGGGTTAATTTTGGTAGAGCAGATTAGCGACGCGGCTCTCTTCCAAGTCTCAAACTGTTCATCCTGCAGACACAAAGAAAACAAGAATAGGCTAGACAATTGTGTTTTATCCTGTCGGTTCGGCTCAATTTGGTTGTGTGTGTAAAACCCCAAGACTCAAGTCCTTATTTCCCATTTTCAATCTCTACCTTAACAATGTGACATCAGCTTGTGTGCTGACATGCAAACAAGAAAACAACAACTTTAAATCCTCCTACAGCCTTAGTCATAATCCAGCGTCAACTCATGGTGGTGTACGGTACCAATGTTCCATAAATAGATCGGCTACAGAGAGAATAGAATCTCACGGGAACCCGACTTTTCCAACAGTGTTCTTTAACGCCGTTCCGTTAAATCAACGGTACTTCCCAGGAAAATTGCAAACAGTCTTACATGGCTTGCTGTTCCAATTGGATTCCGTTTGATTCTAAGATCCTCGTGGAGCCAGTCTTCATCTCTGAGTAAGCGCCCTTCTGAGCCCGCTATTCACATTTTAATAGGATTTAGCGGATTTCAAGAGCAGAATTAGAACGATATATCCCGATCATAGCAAACGTGGGTAAACGTCAGCCATTGTGGGAGGGGACTCTGTCTTGTCTCTCAAAACGGGACATCTGAGCTGATCCGAGAAAACAACAACAATTGGGTAGAAGGTTAGGCGATCCAATAACGCAAGAACCTTACCAAATAAGACTTTTATCCCGACTAAAACGCAATATGCACACAATGTGTTCTGATCGGTTACATCTAGACCCACCCCGGTCTCTTGAGGAAACCCGACATACTTCCACCAATTCAAAGTCTCTCTACTCTCAATGCAACATAAACTAAGTCAACAAACACTCACAAGTGGCCTCTGTGTGCGGATATCTTATGCTGGCTATTCAATAAGTGTATACATGACAGCGTGGGACTAGGAAACTGTAAAAAGTCCGTAGGAAAACACGTCAAATGTTTGTTTCAACCATAAGTGGGTCTACTTAGCCACATTTGTGGTTTTCAAACCGGCAAGCTATAGCTAGCGGGGTCGTACCATTTTGTAAGCCTTCACTTACAGCAAGAGTGCCAAACGCATTTTTTTTTCCCCACGTATGTAGTTTGAAATTTTAGTATTGTGAGGGCCACATAAAATGATGTGACGGTCCGTATCTGACCCCCGGGCCTTAAGTTTGACACCTATGACTTACAGTCACGATACTTGATCTTGATCATTTTCAGGTTAAGTCGACTCACTGAGTATGGACTTTGAGGAGTGCAAGTGAGCAGACCCCGGCCGGGAAGGCTAAAGGTGAGTTTCGTGACACACAGCGCAGCTTTGGAATTCCACTGTAACGTGCTTGTGTCGCTCTTGTGTCTGTGTGGGCCCACGTGGGTGTCGACAGTGGATGACTGTGGTCTTACTGGCGGTGTCTGCAAAGATTTTTTCCCCCACAAACATTTCTGAGATGCTCCAAACCCAGCTTGCTGCAAACAACCCCCGGGCCGTATTTGCGCACATTCATTGTGGTCGACTTGCTGTATCATCAACACTCTACAATCAGGTCCTACGCTTCTTTGGCTAATTTAGATTTGATGTCTATATCAATTTTTTTTTTTTATGTCTATTTCAAGTGACACAAATCTTATTGAGTGGAGTTTACATTCGTGAAACCCAACACAAGGCCCATTTCCGAACCGTGCCGCTTGGGAAACGGAGAAGTCGGAATTGGGTCACTTGAACCATGCAGAGTAAATCCAGCCTTTGTTATCTGATGTGTGACACATGAAAAGACACAAAATGCACACACACTCACACAGTGCAGTGGGTCAGTGGCTCAGTGGCTGAGGTCAGCAGAGTGGTCTACAGAGTGAATCCCTATCCTGCCCCTCCCTACCGAGGGGCCGCTAGAGCAGCATGTGCTTACTGAGAGATTTGATTCACAGGAATAAAAACTTAACCTAACATTAAAATATTTACCCCATTTCTGAAAATGTGAAACTGGCACTTTTGCCTCACTGCAAAATAATGCAGGGCTCGAAACTAACGATTGCCCGATTGCCCGGGGCAAGTAGCGATGGCAGACGGGCAAGTAGAATTTTTCCTCACTTGCCCGAACTTGCCCTGCCATAATACCATGTTTTCAAGCTGTAAAAAGACGATTTTGTGCATAATTTCTCGCAACTTCTGCCGCTTCTGGTCCGACATTTTGTTTTCTAGGGAGCGGTTAGTTTCTCGTGTAAGTCTGCAATACATTGATAACGGCAAAGCGCTTCGTAATTAAATGCATGCTCCCTCACCCGTCCCTGGCTCTTCTGCGCCTGCGCACCAGCAGAGCTTGTTTCCGGTTGAATTTTGGTACTACAGTAGACTAGTGTGGTTTAATTGCATCAAAAGTTCTGCACTGTATTAAAACAGGCTGCAGGCACAATATGATGGAATAAAAACATATGAAGGCAAAACTTATAGTGTTGTCTTTTTTATTGCAAAAATGTGTCGGGCAAGTAAAAATCCACTCCAAAAAAATTCGGGCAAGTAAAATTTTGTTTCGGGCAAGTAAAATTTTCTCCAACTTGCCCGAGGGCAACTTGGGCAAAAAATAAGCTTCGAGCCCTGTAATGACCTAAATTTCGCCACCTATGTCATCGATCAAGTCGGCGGGGTGAAGATCCGGAGCCACTTTCAGGTGACAGCCAGAGTTTGCATATGTCCATGTATTACACACACATACAGCTGCTGCCTCTTTTAAGAAGCATGGTGGGCCAGGCGCTCAGCTGGGGAAATCTGAGCAGATCCCCGAGGGGGGTCGGCTGGAGCGCGGCCACATCGGGCTTGATGCCATAATGGTACTATTGCCCCAGGGGACAAAAGAGAGAGGCTCGTCTTTGAAACCTGACACCTGTATTCAGGGCATTCCTTGCCTTTCTCATCTGCTCCTCATTACCTTGATCCCGACGAGACAATGGGTGTCAAACCGGAGCCCCCGTGTGAACGATCTTTGCAACACTTAGCGTGGAGTTCTCCTTTGTATGTTAACTTGATAAGACTCAAGCAGAGGTGGCCAAAAGTACCCGTGCACTCAAAACGAAACGGTTCAGATCAGGTCATGTGCTCTCCAATTAAGATACAAAGCTGATTAGCATCCAAGAGCTAGCCACAGCCCAGCAGATAAGCGCTACGAGACTAACAATGGGGCTCGGGCGTGACAATAAACTATTGATAGATCATGAGGTGGCCTTGAGTGCTTCTCTCTCTCTCTCTCATTCACTTATTCGCCCCCACCCCACTAAAATTCAGTCTGTTGGTCGTCATTAGGCCAAACAAAGGAACTCCGAGATGCATCAAAAGGCTTATTGTCCTCTGTGAAACAGTGAAAAGTAGACCCCCCCCATAGCATCTCTAAATCCACACAATACACACACACTCAGAGAGGATTGTAGCCGGCTGCGTATAAGCGAAAGTGACAGACAAGAGAGGCCTGTGTACCAGCAGGGAGGCCCAGGCTGGGACAGCATGGTGCACCACAAGCATGCACGAGGACCGCAGCTTGCTATCTGGTGAGCGCTGGAAGGACTAAACGTGCATAGATAGGCTGCTACTTCTCATATCACGCAGCTTGATCGACACAAATGTCTTCATTAATCTATTTCAACCCCTCCCAAAAAAACGCCCCAATGCTATCGTTTAGCCCTTCGATGGCATTCCCCATTACGTGTTAGCGTTAAGCTAACAGACTTTAAGGCAGATTTTGCCACTTGTACTAGAGTATGTGTAAACTCACACAGAGTGTTTAAAATAAAAAAAAAAAGCCTCGAAAGCTTCCCAGCCCTTCTTTTTCCTTGGGAGTAACAACATTGTAAGCTCGCCAAGATCCCGCACAGGCAATTAAAAACTCAAACGCACACGTACACAAACACACGGAAGTTTATAGTGAGGCGCTGAGGTGTAATTGCACACTTATCCAAATAAGCGCTCGCAAGTGTGTTTACCTGAGAGGACTGTAATCATAAATGGTCGTAAAGAGGATTGTTGGACAACGGGAAAAAGTGCGCTGTAAAACGTCAACTGAGACACTACGAGCGTCACGAGATGCTCAACTTGTCGCCATGGGAACCACAACGGACAGATGTTCTGCTCCCTTGCAGCCAGGGCCTGCATAGATGAAAACTAAATTATGAAAAAAAAATCATATTATGAAACCGAGGCACGGGATGATGTTCCTGATTTTGTTTTTTCTAAATATTTGTCAAATATTTTTCTTCTGTTTCTGTGCAGCAAAATGGACTGGCAGTTGCGGACTATTGCTTCAGACTACATCTAATGACAGCTCTGCGTACCCATAAAGCCCAGGGAACACACACACAGACACACACACCTCTAATAGCAGCCTTTGGCAGACACACACACACTCCAGGGGTTCCATCATTTTAGTCGGGCGACACTCCAGACGGACCAGTGATGGAATACGATGCCACACGCACAATGAGCTAAACGTAAACACGCACACCGCAAATATAAATATCACCGTCTGCATATTTTGCTTCCCGACGATTGCTGCGGCATATTTTGTGCGTCCCGTAAATGTCAAAAAAGTCGGCACGCGGTCGCTATATGTGTCTATTTCCTCGCTCAACTTTAAAAATAAACTGAAACGCACATCAACCTTCCTGTTGTGTTTGTTAGCTGCAACAAGATGGCTCCTGGCTCAATTTCGAGTCATTGAAGTTGAGGTCACCAGTTCAGGTTAGAAGTGCACTTTTTGTTCAGGCAGCCAGACGTTGAACAGGATTTGCGGTAAGCAAACTGGATGGAGAGACAGAGCCCCAAGCTTGGAAGCAAAGCAACCAACAAACTCCATCAAAGGTCAATCCAACCTCAAAGTGTGTCAGTGAACGTAGCTTATCAAGTTGTCGCTGGGTTCTGTCAAGCCAAGCCACTTCTCCCGCCCGCCCGAGCGAGCGAGCGAGACGCACAAGGCCAAACAACCCACCCGCAGTCACAGCACGCCTCTGACGACATCATAGCGTGCCCTTTGCTTCACTCCCAAAATGACACCAGATGTCACATCAAGAGCGCTTTGGTCAGATGAAGAATTTGAGAATTTACAGGAAATATTTGCGGGGCCCGGCTCGGGATTGAAGTGGCCGACGAGCCCGAGAGGTTAAAGCTATCCGGCTTTAATGAGCGGCGCCGCGTGACTGCTTGCATTGCAACGGCGAGCTAATGGTGGAAAAGGTGGGTGGGGTGAGGGCTGTATTAGGTTAATGTCCCCGGGGAAACTCCTCGGAGCTAAAAGGCTGAACCGCACTTACTAATTTCCCCGTATATCACTCATCAAAGCGCCCAACGCCTTTTGGCCGAGGGAAACTGAGCGAGCCTCGTGTTTTGATATATCAAGCAACCGTCAGTCTAATGTTGACTTAGAATGTCACTCAGTTGCATAGAGGCAGACGTCTGAACAAAAAAAAAATCCCATTTGCAAATTAATCAATTTCCTTGGTGGAGGTAACATACTGTATTTAAATCCTTCCATCTGACAATGCAATGTCGCAACTAGCGTTCCCACTTTTTTGTAATTGCAGAGCCAAACAGAACCCCAGGCCACTTATAATACCAAAAAAGCCGACCCCAAAAAAAAGAAGACGGAAGCTTGCGAAGCCAGGTTCTGTGAGTGCGTGTGTGTGTTCATCCTGCTGTGTTTATGCATCATTAGCAGCTTTGATTACCAGAAGCGAAGAAAAAAAAAAAAGTCCCTTTTTGAAGGGTGTGATTATGGGGTACCTCAGATGTTCTTTTCGCCTGAGGTTGTGTTGCTAGACATTTAAAAAAAAAAGGGGGATTGTGTCACACTTTTCACACTGGCAGATGGTCTCCGTCAATGTATAGCGTACGCCTTTTCATTCAACTATCTGAGGCCCTTCACACACCCGCATTCCTTGACCCGCACCCCACCTTTGTTTAAGCCCCGCCCCCCCTCCTCCAACACCCCTCTTGTCCCACTAAAAATGGGCCAACCAACCGCCACGGGGCAGCCAGACATCATTTAACATAACAAAAGAAAAGTGGCCATTTGTGTGTTGTGATAACATTTGATTTTCTTTTCCAAACTCTCTTCAAGCATTCTCTGACACGCAAAATGACTTTTTGTAGCTAGAAAATATTATCCGACTCCCGTAAAAACAAAATAATAAAGGTGTAACCCTTGGACTGGCATTAGAGTTAAACTCAAAGTTAGTTTTGACATCATTTGAGTGGGAATTAGACGACGAAATGATGTCATTTTTTTTTTTTTTTTGGAACACCCTCGGGACACAAAGCATGTGTGAATGTGTGTGTGGGTTCTTCACTCTTTACAAGTCGAGGAAGTCAGTGTTGCCAGGAAATTTGTTTCATGTGTTCTGCGTGTTTTTTCTCTCTCTTTTTTTTTTTTTTTTACAAGTACAGATGAAACACTTAAAACCTCTCAGGGAGGAAAAAAACTTTGCGCCCATCTCTGACAAGGCAGTAAAAAAAAAATTGTGTGGTATCTCTCGGTTGCTCGTGTCACATGTTTGGCTACTACATGGCTTTTCCGTGGCGTGCTTTTTTGGCGGTGCGACAGGCACCTGCTGTTTCGGACGCAGGGTCCTCCGCCTTGGATCCGAGAGGCATTCCATTCGTGCCGCAACACATGCTTAAGCAATTATTAGGCACAGGGCCGCGCGCAAAGAGGGGGCGAGACGGAGTACTTTGGACAACAGGTGAAATGGAGCGCAGCTTCTTCCAGCAAGAGAGGCAAAGTGAAGGCTACCGGAGATTAAAAAGTAAAAGGGCAAGCCAATAAAGCTCGTCTGATATGCATTGCAAACATCAATTGTGATTTAACAGTGTCAAATAGACAAAAAGTCAAAGTAGTAGCAGAATCAACCACACAAACATCTTTTTTGGGGGGGGTCAAATTGAGGGGGCATAAGAGTTGGAAGCGGGTGGGGCAGTGCTATTTAAAGGACGGGTCACAACACTTCAAAACATTTATGTTCAACGGAAACACATTATGTCAAGGAAAACAAGATATATGAAATAAGTGGTCATATGTGTAAATGCGTTGACAGCAGTGAGGAGAGGAAAAAAAACGGTCTATTATTTACAATGCATTTTTACGCTTCTGTTGCACTGGAGTTGCATGATAAGACATTACAGCACATATACTTTGAGAAACGATAAGCTTTATGATGGACAGCCGTTACAGAGCACAAAGTGATGAATTCAATTCACTCACCGAGTAGCAGACAGAAGATGTCCAGTGCAACCAGAAGCTTCCTCTTGCGGTTGTCGACACCGTTGTTGTTTAACGTGGAGCTTCCCCCGTTCCTTGTTTCTTGTGCCATGGCTTTCTCATACGTATACTTTTGCATTGGACAACTCCACTCGTGTCCGCTCTGAATCCTACAGGCGCGCGCGCGCACTTGGGAAAATGCTCAGTTCTGAAAAAAACAAAAAACAAAAAACAAATACTGTACACTGAAATAAAAATATAATAAAACAAAAGAAACGTCTCAGAGAGGGGAGTATCGGGGTTTCAGCGCCGACTAAAGAATGGCAGCCAAGCGCCACTTTGCATTTCTATTGAGAAATGAGGCGCACATCGAAAGACGCTCTTGTTATATCTTCTCCTTTCCACTCCTCCTCCCCCTGCTCTCACGCTCTCTGTCTCTCTTCAAGTTTCCCCAGCAGACTGTCCACAAGGTTCAGCCCACATGCGCCTCCATCCCAGCATGGAAAACTTTTCCCCCTTTCCAGTATGGATGAACCCGGACTGTTTATCCGCGTCCACTACGCCCCCGGTGGTTACACGCGGTATGACATGCCTATTCGAGCGCCTCAATCCGGAGACTTTTTTTTTTTAGTTCTCCAAGCATACTAGGTCCAAATGTTCATAGGTAGCGCAACAATAAATGTTATTCGTTTGAGGTGTCATTTATTTGAATGTGCAATCAATTAAAAGTCAAAGAGATGACTTTACCAGTTGTGCAGGAATGGTGCCAATTCCGCATTGCTGCTGAATCCTCAGCGGCCCGAGAGCTTCTAGTCTTTTGTCCGGGTATTACCAAACGAAGGATGGGCATTTTTTTCAAGTCTCCAGAGGTGGATAGCCTGAAGCCAGTCAGCATGAGTTTGCAGCTCATTCTTCCTCGGTCACAGTGGGTTCTAAAATATTAAATTAGAGATACAAAATGGGGAAATATTATTGATTTGTGTCATTGATTATTTTAATAATGTATGACAAATCGATAAGTTGAGCGCTAATGTGATTTTGCAAATTTCCCATTAATGCCAGACAATAGTGTAGGTCTATACTGACATCTAGTGGCCACAAGCCCAAATTACTTCAACCCGAACCGTCCAAATGCGCGGATTCGGCTTACCATTTTCGGAAAGTGAACGAGCGTGTGGACAGTATAGTAGAGTATAACATTAAATTTGCTTTTTGTCGGGGAAGCAACGTTTTGTTTTTATGCGTGAAGCGAATATGCTTTAACCGGTAACGACGTGAGTTGCGGTGCGCCCGCTGATGGCCACCTTTAAAGCCGAGAGGCGGGGTCATTCGTCAAGTACCGTCTTCCTCGAGCAAAGACACGAAGCGCCCCTCCCTCCGCGCGCCCCGCCGATTGACAGGCGAGCACACCCACCCAGTCACCCACTCCGCGTTAACGCAGCGGAGCTCCTGGCCATCGCCGAACCGAGAAGATGGCAGAGCGGCAACAGCAGAAGCACGAAGGCAGGGTGAAGATCGGCCATTACATCCTTGGTGACACGCTCGGAGTGGGGACCTTCGGCAAAGTAAAGAGTTAAGTCGTGATTATTACACGCGTGTTTATGTTTGTGTGCGTTTCGGTTGCAAAGTAGTTGACGTCCTCCCCTTTTTTGGACGTGTGGATCGAAGTTACCGATGATTAGTTGTTTGGCGTATCTAAGCCGAACGACGTTCGCGACGGAAGGTCGCCAATGCGTAAATACGCTTTGAGAATACGCTGTCTTGAAAGTCAAATTCTTCCACCAAAACAGATCACCGTCAGTCGCTATCTATGGGACAGGGGGATTTAAACGGACTATTAAAACAAATCGGACATAATATGCAAATCGGACATAATATTAAAAATCACGCCATCTTTATGAGATATCGTTTTTTTTCCCCAGCGGCTGCGTTGTGGTAAAGGACACCGGTTTGGCTTGCCACTAACCAACCTTGGTTGCCCAACTAGCAATTTAAACCTCTTATAAGTCAGGCAGACGAGAAAAGCAACATAATACGTGTTCAATGACATCAACGTCCATTTCGCGTCAGCTAGTTTTGACCACTTGTGACCTTGTGAGCGTCAACTTGTCAACTCGCAGAATGTCTGCGTAACAAGACACTCATTTCACACGGGGATGATGTTACAAATACAATAAGATGGTCAAAACATTATAGCACAGGTGTCAAACCCAAGGCCGGGGGGCCAGATACGGCCCGCCACATCATTTTAAGTGGCCCGTGAAGACAGATTGTGCATCAAATTCACGTCATTACTAGAATTGCAAATTGTCTTCACTTTTAATAATATATGTATATTTTTAATATTTGACCAGCTTTTACTGGTCTGATTTGAAAAATAGTTATTTGTCAGTTTGTTTTGTTGCTTTTACTGTATATAATATGAGGTGCTCATACATATATTTGGGTTGACAGTCATAATGGCCCTCCGAAAGAAGCTATGCGGCCCGCAATAGAAAATAGCTTGACACCCTTACATTATAGCGAGACGTAATCCACCTAGTACTTTAGCCTAAAATGCAAATAAAGCCAAAGATGATGCTAGCTGCTTCTAGAGCTGGCATCTCCTCCCTCACCCTGTTGTGTTAATGCTTCATAATTGATGCTCAAAAGTGAAGCTTTTAAGGCACTGTCAGAAATGTTCCAGGATTGCAACTCCAAGTTTTTGCCCTTTAGTGTGTGCCAAACAATCAAGCAGGACATCCATAAAGACATCCTGCTGCGTTTACAAAATGAGGACAACTTGTGGCTGGTTCACCAGGACAACAAACCTGCTCACAATGTCCTGAGCATCTTAAGAGTTCCTGGCAGTAGTGGAACTTTTTTTTCTGCCCCAAATCTTGTTCTTGCACTTTAGTATTTCATTAATATGCTTTTAAATGTTGTACTTTTAATTATGGAAATTACATCTCGTTTTTTTTTCTTTTAGTCGGGGAGCACCAGTTGACGGGCCATAAAGTGGCAGTGAAGATCCTGAACAGGCAACGAATCCGCAGCCTGGATGTGGTGGGCAAAATCAAACGGGAGATCCAGAATCTGAAACTATTCCGCCACCCTCACATCATCAAGCTGTGAGTGGAAAATACCGGTTTGACTGGTCTGTTGTGGTCTTTGCGGTGCTTGTTGCTGATCGTTTACCACAGCGAGCGTGCCCGTGGGGCTCGCAGAACAAATGTAGACAAGCCAGCACAAGTTCTTCTAACACTTCCCGGCCCGCATAGCTAAATCCTCCCGACGGCATCTTGGCTCTAGTTTTGTTTTCCCTTTGACCTTGCCTGCTTTCCCCTCTTTCCGTTCCTGGCTTTCTCCTTCTGGCAAAGCCAGTATCCGTGTTATTTTTAGCCTCCCTCCGAGGGTCAGCCCTCCGTCACACTCCAAGTTATGGCAAGATATGCAAGCTGAGGTGGATCGGAGCTACAGACGTACACACACACATTTTTACAAGAGGCGTTGGCCGACGTGAAACCAATGATGAACGGCCGAATCTCTCACGAGCAGCCATTCATGAGATTAGGGTTTTTATTCCCTGTGACCTTTTTTTCTTTCCTTCTATCTAATAATGACTCAGGCGTATATCACGGCTCGGCCTCGCCCTGCTAGTTTTAGTTCCTTCATGATCTTTCCGATACATACAGAGGCTTTGGGATCAAACGGGAGCTTTGCGTCAATGTTTCCCTACTTAATGTGTGTTTGTGTTTCAGGTATCAAGTGATAAGCACGCCGACCGATTTCTTCATGGTCATGGAATACGTGTCTGGCGGAGAGCTTTTTGACTATATCTGCAAACACGGACGGGTAAGAGTTGATTTAGGTTTGCACTGGAAGGACATTTTAGGTGTTGTTTTTCCCGCCTTCGCAAAGATAATACAAAGATAACCCAAACATTCCGAATAACATTTTGTAACGCTCGCTTCTCCTTCATCTGTCAGGTGGGGGACGTGGAGGCTCGGCGCCTTTTCCAACAGATTATCTCGGCTGTGGATTACTGCCACAGACACATGGTGGTCCACCGGGACCTCAAGCCTGAGAATGTTCTGTTGGATGCCAGCAAGAATGCTAAAATCGCTGACTTTGGTAGGATTTAAAAAAATAATAATTGGTGCCCACCCTTAAAAGTTTGTAATTTTATAAAGGTGTCACATGATGCCAGCAAATATTTTTTTTTTTTTTTTTTTTTTTTTAGACAAGGCTATGTCCCGGCTAAATGAAGTTCTTCCCCAAATAGTTTTTCAGCAAATAATGGATAATATGTTCCCCCCTCCAAAATTTGCTAATTTGCAAATATGTAGGGCAGGGCAATCATTCACCGCCATTGACGAGATTAAACGTCAAACATTACTTTGTACTGGGCTGGCCACAAATTTTCATCAGTGCTCCTCGAGGTACCACAAAACAAAGAGTGTTGATACATTTTTCCAAACACCTATGCGAGTAACACGGGTGTGAGAAGGTCACCTAGCAACAGGCAGTTCTCATATCGGTTCTGGCAAGACGCCTTGAGGCCCGGTGTCATCTGATACGAAGGCCACCGGGGGTGGGGGTGTGTTTTGTTGGGAGTGCCGCAGACTGGCGAGCGGTCGGGGGGGGGGGGGGGTTGTGTTAAGCACACCGGGGATTGAAAGCTAAGCAAAGGTCAGCGAATAGCGGGGCGTCTGGTATCGGAGTGTTCAGCTGACAGGCGCAGAGAGCGTCATCTCATTAGGTGAGCTCAGAGACTCAGTGGGGAAAGGCGGATTGAGATATAAGCCTGCACTTTAACCTGCTAGACAAAGTTGCCTTTCTAAAAAAAGATTGCAACAATCGTACGTTGAGTATTTGGGTGTGTTTTCTAGGTCTGTCCAACATGATGTCCGACGGCGAGTTCTTAAGGACGAGCTGTGGTTCGCCCAACTATGCCGCCCCGGAGGTCATCTCGGGAAGGTGTGTGTGATGACTTGCCTGATTGGTGCCGCCAGTGGACTCTTCATTATTTGTGTCATCAGGCTCTACGCGGGCCCGGAGGTGGACATCTGGAGCAGCGGCGTGATCCTGTACGCCCTGCTGTGCGGCACGCTGCCCTTCGATGACGAGCACGTGCCCACGCTGTTCAAGAAGATCCGAGGGGGCGTCTTCTACATCCCCGAGTACCTGACGCGCTCGGTGGCGTCGCTGCTGATGCACATGCTGCAGGTGGACCCGCTGAAGAGAGCCACCATCAAGGATATCAGGTGGAGATCCACTTATTAAACACCACGTGAACAAAATGTGACCCGCTTTGTGCCGTTCTCAGGGAGCACGAGTGGTTCAAACAAGATCTGCCGGGTTACCTGTTTCCTGAGGATCCGTCGTATGACACCACCGTCTTGGACGAGGAGGCCGTCAAAGAAGTGTGCGACAAGTTCGAGTGCAACGAGTCCGAGGTGGTCTCCAGCCTCTACAGCGGTGACCCTCAGGTAGAAATGGACACTTAGAAACCAAACATGAGGACACTTTTACAGTTTGTGGTCTCGCAGGACCAACTGGCGGTGGCCTATCACCTCATCATAGACAACCGTCGCATCATGACGCAAGCCAGCGAGTTCTACCTGGCCTCCAGCCCGCCCCAAGGCTCCTTCATCGAGGAGGGCATGCCGCTGCCGCCGGGCGTCAAGCCGCACCCGGAGCGGATGCCGCCGCTGCTGGCCGACAGCCCCAAAGCGCGCTGCCCCCTAGACGCCCTCAACACCACCCGACCCAAGCCGCTGGCCGTCAAGAAGGCCAAGTGGCACCTGGGCATCCGGAGCCAGAGCCGGCCCTACGACATCATGGCCGAGGTTTACCGGGCCATGAAGCACTTGGGCTTTGACTGGAAGGTGGGCGGGCGGCAATGTCTCGTGCTCGGGTGGCCGCGCCTAATACACGTGTTCTTGTGCGGAAGGTGGTGAACCCGTATCATCTGCGAGTGCGCAGGACAAACTCGGTGACGGGCAACCTGGTGAAAATGAGCCTGCAGCTCTACCAAGTGGACAACAGATCCTACCTCCTCGACTTCAAGAGCATCGACGGTTGGTGTTGTAGAAGGCAGGGGCCGCAGTTTGGGAACGTGCTATAACTCTCCTCTGCATCCCAGATGACATCATCGAGGCCGCGGGCTTCAAGTCGGGATCGTCCACCCCTCAGCGGTCGGGCTCGACGGCAGGGCTGCACCGGCCGCGCCTCAGCATCGATTCGGCGAGCCACGCCGCCGAATTGCCACAGCTCAGCTCGTCCCTGCCGGGCTCGCTGTGCGGCAGCTCGCCCACGCTCGCCCCGCGCCAGGGCTCGCATACCATGGACTTCTTTGAGATGTGCGCCAGTCTGATCACCACGCTGGCCCGCTGAGAGGAGCGGAAGACAATCAGTCTCGATGTCAAAAGCCAGCCGAGATCAAGACAGGACCTGAAAGGGGAGTCACTTGACAAGATGACAAAGGTCACGAAGAAGGAGACGACCTACCATCTCTTTTCAACTGCTGGAACAACGCTTCATCCTGTCGCTGATCAGAGGTCAGTGTGGAGTCCGGAGTGGATTCCTTTCTGTATTCAATATGGAAAAGGCTGTTATCCGTGTATATTGGAGTCATATCGCAGTCACAATATGTAGCTGAACAGACAAAATATTATTCAGATTGCTATTTATTTTTTTGGAGAGAGAGATTATTTTTAGGGCATTGATCGGATTATTTAAAGGACTTTTATTCTCATTGACCTGCCATACAAATTTCCTCCAGCTGCCTTAAAGAAACACAAACGACTACTTAGGTATGTGCGTCCGCGCGTATCACTGATGTTATTTTTACGAATGTATATTTTGGAGGACAGTTGGCTCAAGTTGAATCGTCCTCTTTTTTTTCAAGAATGTACTGTTGTCTTTCTGCTGTGGTCAGTTAACCCGTATGTGTGACTTGTTTCTCATCGACACTGTTTATGGGCCAGTGTGACCCGCAAAATGTTTGGGGAAAAGAAAAGGAACAAAACAAGGCTAACAGAGCATGTTTAATCCGGCTTTGACCCACAACACTGTTACAGACTGTTCAGTCAACATTTATTATTTAAAAGTTGATAAATATCTATTATCATTATTATTTACAATTTTATATGGGTCATTTTGACCTGGTGGTGTTAATTATCAAAACAAATACATAGTAAAATAAAAACACCATGTAAAATGGTTACTACCTAGCCGATCAATATTTAATATTTCGTTGAAATTTTATTGTATTTTTAAATTTGATTATTCCTGCTATTAATTTATTCGGTTAAACCGATACGACGACGAATGAACCAAAATCAGTGTGTACATGTAAAAGCATTTAAAGCGTGACTTGTGTGTAGCGCCAGTTGGCAGCAGGTGGCGCCATAACACCATTTTAGCCAATCTTGAATCAAATTCAATTGGTAAGGGCAATGAACAGTAAGTAATACAATTCAAAATGCCCTTTGTGTTTTCTATTTTATTATTATATGTTGTATAATTACTTTGTGTCATAGAAACATTAAGGAGACATGAAATGGTCAGTCAAAAATAATGTACTGTATAAATACTCCACTTAGTCCTTATAATGCACTTATAGAATTTTTGTTTGAAGCATTTTTTTTTTTATTCAAAGGGGCATTGCTCCACAGTGACTAATTCTAAAAAAAGAAAAAAAAGAAATCATTATCCACCCCATAATTGCAATTTCGTCTGTTGATTGGTATTTTGTTTCAGGAGTGACCCCCATCCCCCTTCAGATAATTTATCACGCAGCTCATAATTAATTAAAACACATGAAGCCATCTATTGATATTTTTTGTGGCGTTCGGGGAAAGCCGGCACGCCTGCACCGGAAGGCACTTGCTACTGTATTTGCAATTTGTCGACAACGATAAATAAGCAACATCGGCATTTTCCCTTTGAGGCTGCGTACGTGACATCTGTATGCAAAAATGGGTGGCATGCTAGCCATGTTCAAAAGGTATGAAATTAGCATGTGTGTAAAACTGAAGGACACACACGCCCGAGGGCCTGAAATCAAACATTGTACCAAAAGTGACTGTTGCTGTCCTTGTTTTGTTACCACACTGTGTGTGTGCGTGTGTGTGTGTGTGTACACTGTTCCTACCTGATTGTGAAAGCTTTGGATTGATCTCGTTATGCACTGCATGGAATTGCTGTTATGATATTTTTGCACTTTAATGAGTATATATTGGAAAAAAAAAATGATGACAATAAACGAACAAATGTTAGAGGTGGTGTGTTAATTGATATTCTCACACACTGTTAGAGAGAAGGTCTCGGAAGGTGCCTAAATGAAGGTAAACACAATGACGTTTCGGGATGGCGTTTAAAATCACCAGTCACCATCAGTGTTTTCAAACAATATTCATCATGGACTAAATAATAGGCGCGCTCCCATAATCTAAACCAGCAATCTAAACTAAATTGTGATATTTTAAGTACATGCCCGATTGTCGGATATCTCTTATCTTGACTGATTATCATGTCGCCTGGGGTGTGTTTAAAGCAGGCCGCACGCGTGCCTAATACCCCCCCCCCCTTCCAATCAAAGTCAGCAAAGGTTGACTCGTCTCCTGTTTCCTCTTCGGCTAAAACACTGCAAACTGGTAAAGGCTCGAAAGGGACCTGCAAGTTGATCCGATCGGGGTTATGAATCGGTTCGCAACACAAAGTCCAAAAGCAGGTCCACTCTCTTGTGAGTCCACTTGATTTAAAAACCAAAAAAGGTGAAGGTGTCACAGTGTGATGAAAGGCCACCTTCTGCTGCAAAACAAACAGAACATAGAAAATATGAAATCACTTCTGGTGACATCCTCAGCAGCAGTGGTTTGGATGCATCCTCACCCGTCTTCCTCTTCTACTCGCTATCGTCGGCGTAGAGTTCCGGAGGCGGTAAAATGAGCGAATCGGGATATTCGAAATCCATAGCATGAGGCCTGGGGGGGGGGGGGGGGGGTGTTAGGTTACTTCCAAAATGTAACATGATATTGAAATGTAGTTATTGCAATAAATAAATAAATACATACATTTCTAATTACAGTCACGCTACAACATAGAAAGAGTGCAAATACAAGATGACTGAATTTTTTTTGTGTGTGTGTGTGTGTCTTACTGCTGAATGGGACGTTGGCTTCCAAACACAAATCCTGAGAAGCAAGTCAAGCTGCGTTAGTTGGTAAATGGAAGATACACTGTCTTGACACTGTCAGTGAGCTAACCTCAAACTTAATTCATTAAAAAATAATGTGAATAAGGATTGGCCTTTGAATAGCATAAAATAGAATCAAAAAAAAAAAAAAATCTGGAAGAAATGGCATTGCCCTATAATAAACACTGAAAAACTTTTTCCGAGGTTTCTGTTTCTGCAACAGATAAATAAACCTGAATTCCGTCTTAACCAAAAGACACTTTTTGCGTTTTTGTGGAAACGATTGAAAAAAAGCTCTCTCTCCCTCTCTGAGGAACATGAGCGCTCCTCTTTAAAACAGGTTGGCCTTTGTTATGGTTTTTTTTTAACCGCAGCACATCAAATGCAACTTTTCAAATAGTTGGGATCTATTCATGCGTCGCGACTCAACCTGAGGTAAAAGGTCAACCTCAGTGCTCCTGCAGTCAGAATTTCTTCATGTGTCAAACTTTGCACGTTGTTAGCATTCATTTTGTTGCGTTTGAGTCAAGACTTACTTGTTTCTGGTTCCGAAGTGCTGCTATAAAAAAGTACAGACAATAAAAATAAACACAAGCTGTGTGTGTTATCACATTGCGACACTTTACATTGTGGCATAAAGCCTACCTGGCACTTGGCTGTTCCGCTTTGGGTGCATGGAAAAATGTTGCCAACTTTTGAAGCGCTTCATTCTTGGCTCTGCAACAATTATTATTTTATTTTTTTACAGATCATACGCATGATACATAAATCAGACTAGTCCGTGTAAAAGTGAGCGGTGAACTCACTGGCCGCCTGCGTGGAGGTCATGGCGACTGTGGTGGTGGCTAACGTTGAAGTCAGCGTTTCCTTTGAGGGAGCCAAAGACAGAACTGTCAGTAAACTCTGTGTGGTGGACTGCTAGTAAACGCAATGCATGCTGGGATTAGCTTTAAGTACAATAATGCTACTATTTTCCTACAAAAAAAAAAAACAAAGGCTGGAACGGATTACCGGCATTTCCATTCTTTGAATGGTGCAAGATGATTTGAGATACAAACGTTTTGAGTTACGAGCATGTCTTGGAACAAATCAAACTCTTATCCCAGGGCACCACTGTACTACAAAATACAAGAAATATTGTTACCCAAGTCCGGCATGGAGCGGTTCTTGCTCCTATGATAAAGACACATGAAGGGGGCGGGGCATGAGTGAAAGCAGCAGCAGCAGCAACAACACAGTCTGTGTCATCGTATCATCATTTGAACGTGAACTCACAATGGCGCCTGTGGGTACGCGGTGTCTGTCGGGGAGATTGCATCGTCGTCATCAATGGTCCATTCCTCGCTGTCGTCCGAGACTAGAAAAAATCAAATTTGTTCCCGGTGACTCTAATATAGAGTCAAAGAGCAAGACGAAGAAAACGCTTACAGCTCTCGGACGGTTGCGGGTACTGGTTGGAAATGCCCGAGGGGGACATGGCGGAATCCGACCGAGGTACAGACACACTGGAGGAGTCACAGAAAGGGATGGTTTTATATTCCAACTGAGTTTTCATGGTTGACTCACACATACCCAGTGTCCGCTTCCACTGGGCTGCTCACGCGAGTGCCGGACGTGTTCCTCCCCAGCTCCAGCATTTCCTTGATGTCCAGGTCCACATGGTCCACCGCTACGTAGCCGTCTAAAGAAACCAAAACAACAGCATCAAGATTCCATTCGGCACCTTTAAATGCGCTGCGACTCACAGTTGTTTGTGAAGTTCCTCGCCAACCATTTTCCTTTTGGGCAGTTGGTGGTGCGAATGATGCTGATGTCCTCGCCCTTCTGGACGGGCAGGTCGTCCTTGCGTCCTTTGGTTGTTACGGTAACCTTCGCTCGGTACATGGCCTCCTCGGAACCTGTGATCTAAAGCAGATATTTCATTAGGTTGATGCGCTGGGCTTAACGTTGACAAAGACCAACCAAGGAAATGAGGAAAATATAGGTCTGATGAGAAAGAAAGAAGGTAAGAAAAGAAAGTAGAAAGAGGGCAATGTTTGCAGCAAGTCCCCTCCCATCTCAGTCGCTCGAGCTGGAGGAACAGGTTTGGAGGCCGCCAACTTCCGGCCGCCTTCAGCTCACCTTGAATTTCTTCCTGATCTCGTTCTCGCGCTTCTCCCGTTCCTTCAGCTCTTTCTTCTCCCGCTCTTGCTTTTCCTTCAGTTCCTTCTTCTCCTTTTCCAGCCGTTGCTTCTCTCGCTTCTTCAACTCCTTGTGGTCGGGCCCCTCGGGCGCCAACGCGACCTTCTTGTCCCTTCTGTTCCATTCAATGAGTTGAGTCAGAAAAACAAAATAATAATAAAATAAAAAAAGACAGAAATAAAAACATTATAAACAAAATAAACAACAAACTATTTGATTTAAAAATAGTAAATCAAAGTTACATTTTATTATTATAATGCAGATAAAATAAAACAAAAAACATAATTTCAAAGAATAAAAAGGAATTACTAATAATTATTAATTATGATAATAAGAAATACAAAGACTATTCTAGAATAAAAATAATAAGGGGCCGGCCTTACTTTCCAAACAAGCTTGCCTTATTGCCTTCATTCTGCAAAAAACAAAACACTGTTGGCTTAATTCAGTTTACATCTCACTGTGACACTCACTGGCAGATAATCAAAACTTATCCAAACAAATCCACTTACATAGTCCTGCATGGTTTCGGCGTATGGATCTGTGGAAAAAGAGCCGTCATCTCATTTTCCTAAGCTCCAAAATACCAGTTTTAAGCTCTCACACTACTCAGTGAGATCTTTGACTTCTTACTTTTTGGAGGTCCTTTCTTCTTCTTCCCCACTTCCGTCTTTGCTCTCCTTTTAGGCGACAACACGTCATGATCGGAGTTTCCCGTGTAGGCGATGCCGTGAGCTTGATCCCTGCAAATTGAAAAGATAAACACTCGAGAAAATTCTTCCAAAACATTTCAGTCGTGCCTCTTACCCTGCCGTGGCTTGACTGTTCACGGTCGTAGAGACCGGAAATGATCGCGGATGGTCCGGTAATTGGTTGCCGATAGTCGGTTGATTGCCGGTCAGCATGATTCCGTTCACGTATAACGCCGTATTCCCGTCTGGAATATCTGGGCCGGTGTGCTCCCCGTTGCCCCATTGGGACGCCGCCAACGTTTTCGAAGTCGCATCCCCAAAATCATTAGCGGAGGGCATCTCAGATAAATTGGAAGCCGTGGGGATCGCTAAAGCACAACGTAAATCCAAATTAGCCGGGTGCGACTGGATATGACGCTTCATTCTCTTGGGATCTTTCATATCTGCTTTCCATACCATTGTGTTGCGTCGGAGGTGGTGGTGGTTCAAAGTTGGGCGTTTTGATGGAAGAAGGTTTGACAGGCTTCTTTGGAGCAACCTCCAGGTTGGCTCGGTCCACATTCCTTGGCAAAGAATCCAACATCATCGGTATGTCTTCAGTCCCTCCCTTCTTTGTGTCCTCCAACGTCGGGGAGCTTTGCCCTGCGCAGAGTTTTCAGCTCGTTAATCCTGAATACTCTGTGGAATTCCAGGACGTTATCGCTCCGACACGCTTGACGTGCGACGGCTGACATAATGCCGTCAACGGAATGCGGTCAGAGGGAGTTGAGTGGTAGACGACCTGACCTCACGGGAATGACGCAATTGGATTTGTGAGGAAACCAAACCTGTTGGGGTGACTGGAACTTAAATGTTAGCATTTTAACAAATTCCTAGAATATTGTCGTGGCTGACTCAATCAACCTGCTTCAGGTTGGTAGTCCAACCAAGCCCGGACGCAATTTATTTGTTTGTTAGCCGGTTAGCATAAGTCTGCTACTTGAATATTCAAGGAATCCCACTTTTGAGTAGAAGCATCTGCAGCTAAACTGTTTCCGGACCTGGATTTGCCACCTCCGACTGTGAATATTACGGCGCCCCAATGGGAACACAAAGCCTTTGAGATCGTTGAGGACTCACCGCCAGTTTTACTGCTGTGCCGTCTGGCCCGAGAGGTCTGCAAGGAAGGTAGTTCTGCTAGCAAAGTGGTGGGGCTTGGAGGTAGGTGGAGATCCTCGGGAGGCGGCGAACTGGAGACGGAACTGTTTGTCTGCAAGCTGAGACCAGAAATGTCAGTGGTCATATTTTTAACATTGTGATATTAACGTTTAGGTCGTCTGGGTTACTTGAGGTTTGACTTCCTGCGGATCTTCTGCAGGGCGCTGAGGACCCTTTGGTCGGCAGCGCCGTTCCTCCTCAATTGGCCAATGTCGTCCGCCCTCTCCAAGGCTGAGAGAGCTGAACGGGAACCCTCGGCTGGGAGAGGCGACGGCGAGTCGTCGATGTTTTTCAGCATTGCTTCGATACTGACCGGCGTCACACCGCGCTCAGGCTCGGAAGGTGACGGCATAGGGGAGGAGAAATCAGGTGAAGGGGTGGAGATGGTGTGGTGGATGGGTTTCGGGCTTGGCACTAAGCTTATTCTACCTTGATGGTCAAGTATAGAAATCTCCAGTGGTGTTTCACTCTCTGGAGATGGGAGGTAAGGTTCTGGAATATCAGAAATGAAAAAGGGGGGGGAGGTGACGCCATCAGAATCAGGTAAGGATGAAAAGTTTGGCTCGTCGTCAAACTCGGGAGGTATCGGGATGAGCGGAGCCAGTACAGGACCGTCCAGGGTGGGCGTGTCCAAGATGGGATCAGTCGGAACATTATCCAAATTAGTTTTGGCGGGCCATCTTAAACCCAGAAAGCTTTTCTTCTTGGAGTTCGGAACTATCGAGGGGTACGGAGCAGACACCAGATCGGCGGTGGTCACTGGCTGGGGCTTCTTGTCTTTTATCAACTTGTGGTACAGCAAATTCTCATCGAGCGGCTCCTTGCTAGCCTTGGTTGGAAGCTTCCCCTGGTTCCTCTCCAACAAGGTTGTCTTGAGAGGCTTCTCGCTCTCTTTTTCATCCTTGAAGACCACCCTGGGGGCCATGACGGACCGTCCGTTCAGTGTCTGGTTGATGGAGGTCAGCAGGGAAGGGCGGGCCCCTGCTGGGAGGTAATGCGTGGGGCTGGTGGGAGGAGGGACCACTTTGGGTTTCTCTGGGAGATTTGGTTTCACTCTGGGTTGCCTCAGCAGGAGGTCTTCCTCTTGGAACTTAGCCCTCAAGGCTTTGAAGTCCATCGTCTGCTGGTGGGAGGAGATAACTGCAAAAGATCAACGTCACTTGCGAGAGCGGAAAAGCATTCTACTCTTAACGTTGTTTTGATAACCAAGGGGTGCGCCCCTTGCTCGTATGACAATGCTTATCTCCTGGTGACTTTTAAACGAGCATGTTTGCATATGAAATGGTCTTGCCCAACTTTTGACAGGGAAGGCCCCCCCCACACACACACACAAAAAGTAACAAAGAACAGAGAAAATCACCGCCAACATTAGGTTGGTTCGGGACCGCATTTCGGAAAACCCTTTCGCAGCAGACATGACAGCTGGCATGATCTCAAAAGTGGAAATTCTTCAACTCCACACGCCCTTTAGCATGCCAACAGATGACGCACCCCTCCACCCCTGCCCAAGAAGTCACGCGACATAATAAGTATAAATATAACTATTATCCAGACTGAGGTGGCGCATCCCTTTGCACACTGTAAAAATAACTGATAAAATCATGTCAAAATTATTGCGACATGGATTGTTGTCTATTTAGGAACCATTTGGAAATTCCTTTTGTCACAGCATAGAAATTAGAGTTAAGTGCAGCCATTCCGTATTTTTTTTTTTGTAGCCACGCACCGCCTCTCCCTTGCACACACCCTTGCTAAAAATGATCAAAAGTTATTTCAGATTAAATGGAAAATGGGTTACCACGTGACAAAATTCACGTGTAAGTTTTGAGGACAGATGTGAAGCGGCGTACCTGTGGCATCCGTATGTTGACGTCCTCGATGTCCATTCAGTCAGTCGAGCATCTCATCTTGCTCGGGTGCTGCTCAAACATATCGGCCATTAAAACAAAGTGACTGGAAGAAAACGACTTCTTACACAACACTCATGCGCACTGAAAATGGTTCCAGTGGAGGAATGACGCCGAGTCGAAACACACGTTCACACACACTCACACATCCCGTCAAACGAGTCTGCTTCAGGACAGATTGTCAACAGAGTTTGGTTGTCTTTTTTTTTCCTTTCATGTTGGAGGAATGTCACTCGGCCAGTGCGAGTGAGCGTCATGAAACTTTGCTGCAGGTGATTTCTTTTTCTTTTTTTCTTAAAAAAAATACAAGTTAGCATTAAAGTTTAAATATTCATAACACATTTTAAAATTTGTATTATTTGTTCGTGGATTTTTTTTTTTTTCAGTGAAAAGATGCAGACGAGAAAAACACAACAATAGAAGAGGTTGGGCAACATTCCAAACTGGTAACGCAGAAGACGACTTACTTATAACATACATTACCTAGTAAGGCACTTTCTCCAATGTTTTGAGTTCCCTGGGAAAAAAAATATCATTCCAGCAAATTTCAAAACATTTTTGACACTGTGCACAAATCATTTTAACTGCACAAATGACAGCCAACAACATAGTTGAGATGTGTTTATTTGGAACAGTAATACATGGTTGGTATATGGAAATTAAAAGTGAATCCAAACCTAAAAAAAAAAACAGGAGAAAAAAACGATCGAACCCCCCGCTGTAGAATGTCATATATTGGTAAGATAAAAATAATATCAATTTACATTAAGAAACTGTTAGTTGAGGTAAAATCTAGAAATGTTCCTGTTCCCTTTTTTGTGTATGGTTTTGCTCGCTCTCTAGAACAACATGTCATCATCATCATCGCCGACTCTGGCCATGAAACAGGGAGTCGCCGGATGAAGACGGTCGGTCACACAGGCCGGAATACGGCGCAACCTCGAAATACGAACGATGGATAAGCAGTGGTTGCTTCCCGATGTATTTTTTGCCACATTAAAATGAAACTTAATCACATGGACTTTTTTTTTTTTCTGACCAACGATCAAAGACACAGAGGGCTAAACTATAAAGCTAGGAAATTTAGCATTGTTGGCTAATTCCATATATGTATTTATACATTTATCTCTCTATATATGTATATATACATACATGTAAGTTAAATTAGCCTTGCTTCCCAGAAGTGGGCAGGGGGAAAAGCAAGGTGGGGTTGTAAGAATTAAAAAAAAAAAAAAAAACGAGAAGCTGACTGTCATGTCATGATCAGACGAAATGTTGGGGAAACGCATGTGGCTATTGCTTGGGTTCAAACATTTGCATAACTCGAAGCCTCCCTATTTGATGGCACAGAGGTCTGACATGGTGGAGACGGTGGGTCATGTTTATTTACACACTGGCAACCCCCCCCCCCCCCCCCCCATAATCTGGATACCTTTAACGCCACTCTACAGCGCCTCCTACAGAGCTGAACCCGACATTACGGCTCAATTTTGAATTGAATTCTTATTGTACAAAAAAGCTATTGAGAATGAAGTTGGCATCCCTTCCACATTGTTCTGGTCCTCTTAAAGCAGTTTGCCAGGAGACTGGTTGGGCCAGTCAAATGCATGTGTGTGTATGGCTGGCGAGTGAGTAGCTCCCAGAGTTTGTTTCTGCAACCGGGTCAAGGCCTCCGCGATAGTCTACAGTCGGCGAAGATGGAGGAGGAGAGCAGGAGGCGAGGGAGATAGAGGGGGGGGGGGGGTAGTCCACCCGTTGGGTATACCTGGCCTGCCTGGAGTCAGTGAGCAAAGAGGAGGCAGGAAGATCACACACACATAAGCAAGTGTGGGGAGATGGTTGGGGGGTCTCCCTCCTCCAGTTTTCTCAGTGCCGGTCCAAACCGCCTTGCTGTTCCCATATTTCTCTATTTCTTCCCTTTGTTGATGCGGGCGTACAGAGGGTCCTTCTTCTTCTAGAAAAAAATTATACAACTTTAGGAGGATGTGTGATTTGAAAGGGTCATGATTTGTTCTGGGACGGGACAGTAGATGGGTGGTTAGCATCTACGTTTCACACTTGAGATTTGAATCTTGAGGGTTTTTTTTTGGATGGATTGAAAAAAAAATAGAATCAGCTCATGCAGGATGGAACAGTTCACACTGATGATGACTTAAAGCCAGTTTACATACAGGCCCAATATTAATATGAACAAAATGCTTCTTATTACTAAAGCGACCACTAGGTGGCAGTAGTGCACTAGCTTCAAAGCCAACTATCACTTCAGCCTGCTTTCCAGGCCTCCCTCTTCAAGCAGGAAAAACTCCCAATGCGTGAGACCCAACACATGACTAAATAAATAAATAGATAAATAGCCTGACCGATTAATCGAATACTGAGTTAATCAGCCGCTATTTGCGCAATGTTTTCACCAGGCAAGTCCTAAGAATGATGACTCAAGTCTGACTCATGAGACTCGAATGGCACATGTCTGACTGGACGACTCGTTCTTGACTCGCGGATCTTCTCTGTGTACAAAAGACGGTCGTGACTCATCGTGTCTGCCCCTCAAGCTAGCCGCGATCGCTCGCTTGTTAGTCTTCTCATATTTACCGTCGCCCACTTCACTTGCCGTGAAGACGGCTCGACGGCCTTATTATATTTCCACTCAGCCGAGTGAGAGCGTTTGGAGCCTTCTCAATTTCCAAACTTACTTTCAATCCCTAATCCAATCTTGAATACTTCATTTGAAAGAGTTCTGGAAAGTGGCTGGAGTATTTGGCAAACGGAACCCAATGCAGATTGGACCTTCTGTTCTACTACGGAAGCAGAAGTCTCTTGTTGATTTTGTTGATCGGGGCCAGTTGCAAAGCGCCAACGTATCCACATTCCGGATCGCTGGCCTTGGTGTCAGGAATGTTTTTCCTGGCCCCTATGCTCATTAAAATCAACTCATTATTGTATTTTTTTTTCCTGCGCTCTTGGCTGTTGGTTTGGCCATCTTATGCTGCACAATACCCAAGGTGGATTGTGATTTGGGGGAGGGGCTTCATTTTCAAGTGGCTTTTGACACACGTCCTGACTCCTCGCTGCTATAAAAAAATTCAATCACGTTGGAGGCCGCACAAAGACTAAAAGTATCTTTCACCGTGCTCCAAATACAAGAGGGCAGAGGAGCCGTGGTCCTAATAAAACCCTCACGCGGGTGTTGGGCTCGATAGGGACTGGGGGGTCGTTGGCGTTAGGACCTGGACAAGAACAGCGAAATGAGATTGGCCGGCGAACCGTGACGGCGGGTCGTTTCACGCGCTCTCTCGCTCAGGACGCACTTACTCATTGAAATACAAAAAAAAAAAAAAAAAACACCCACTAGATGTGACAGTTCGATTCAGTGGCATCTTGATTTGATTCGATATGGCACGGCTACGTAGCAGCATTTAAAAGCGTTGTAATCGAATTCAAAGGAACAAAACATTGCCAGCAACATCAAGGCGATTGATTACGATTCATACCCGATGTGTGAACGATTCAAGGATCGTTTATTTTAAGGTCACGATTCGACTGGACTCGGCTGAATCAAAACCGGTTTCTGACTCAAAACGGCTTTACATCACACCCCTAATTTGGAATTTTCTTCCTCCTTTTTTCTTCCAAATTGCAGACTCAAAGTTTCATTCTACTACGTTGCAAAGTCGATTTGAATTTGATTAATTGTGGAGCCCGGGTACACACAGCGGCACATTTTGGCTGCAATATGAGCCCAGTTGGTCACAGTATCAATCACAGGTGTGATTGTCCTGGGGATAAATGGGCCTAATAAGCTAGTGTGTGTATGTGTGTGTGTGTTAGGGGCGGTGTGTAAAGTCGATGTGATCGAGCAAGTAAACACCATATGGGAGTCACATCATTGGCAAAGCTGCCCGCCTCCTACATGAGAACCGCTCAAAGCTTCTGGCCCAAAACAGTCCAACTCCCGCCAGATTCCGCATGGGCACAGGAGGGAGGGGCGGGGAGGAAGGGGGGGGGGGGGGGGGGTAGAGGTCCGCCGCCCCCTCTTCTCCCGAGTCGAAGTAGGACCAGGGGGGAGGCTTCTTGGGTTTGTAATTAATGGCAATTACGCAGAGGCGGTCATTAATCTTGGCAGCCCGGAATTAGCTGATGAAAAACAAAAGCGTCCGTCCGTCGCCTGCAGCTGTCATTAAGGAGACTGGAAGCACAATGAGGCTTTCAAAGGCTAACCTGGCCTTGAAACTCAACTTTGAATCTCTCCAGCCCGTCCGTTGAAGCATGAAATCACAAATCCAGGCTTTGAAACCTGAACCAGGTTTTCAAAGCCTAATAGAAAACCTTAAGAAGATGGTAATGGAAAAATGTAGACTGAAAGATGGATGAGAAGGTGGTGGTGGTGGTGGTGGTTTTGGGGTTGATACCTACCGCGCCCTGCTGCTATCTAGCTCCCAGCCTCTGGACTGGTCTGGTCTAGGCTGGGCCCTGTTGGCTCACTAGGGCAGGGTGACCCAGAAGCACAAGCCTGCCAGCGTGTGGCCGAGCGGGAAGAGGAGAAACAGGAGGAAAAGAAAAGAGAAGGTTGCCAAGAATTAAGGAGGGAAGCAGGCAGAAGGAAACAGCTTGTTAACAAGAAAAGAAAAGAAAAGAGCACCAAGTTAAAAGAGGAAAGAAGACGATGATTGCACTGTGCAACCAAATCCTGAAAAACTCACGACAAAATTGCAGGACATTTGACATGGAAATAAAATAAATAAATAGAAGATATATCAAAATACACATTTAAATACAAATAAAATACAAATACTATAATCATTATTGAATATTATTTTAAATGAATATTAAATACAATTTTAAATATTTAAGAAATACAAACATAACTATTACATGCTTATATGTATATATACACTATCATCGTCATTATGACTATTAATATCTTAAAATATAGTCATATTTTCATTTCCCAAATTGATAGATGACGTGTGATAATCTACAATATTATCTGCACGCATGGCAACATCATTGGGATTCTAGCGAGCGACAAGTTGGTTCGGAATTACTGAAAAGTGTCAACGGGAGGTTGCAACGCAGCATGCGGAACGTACGCACGGCGCGCACACAAACAAAAAAGTGCAGTGGCTTCCCTTTGAGGACCCGCCGCGTTTCACAGCTCACTTCACAAAAAGCACAAGCTGTGTTTTCTTTCCCCCTTCTTCCGCCTTCATTCAATCACGCTTGTCTTTATTTTGCGACCTTTTCATCACACGCCGCTGCCGTTGTACACTTTTTATTTTGTGAAGCTTCTCTGTGACATTTGCAGCTGAGAGGATAAAAAAAAAAAAAAAAACTCCCTCTGTGACCCGCCCGCCCTCTCTCTGTCTTTTATTTTTTATTCTCCCCTAAAATGGCTGGATTGGATGCGTTAAAACCAAAATGATTGCTTCACGCCTGGAGTGAGCGGTGGCGAGTGTAGGAGGAAGGACTTGAAAACGAGAGGAGACAAAAGGGTAAGAAAGCACCAGAGAAGGTCAGCGACTCCGCGGCGGAAAGATTAACTTCACGACCGGACATCGAAAGTGACGTTTTCTCGGTATCTGCAGTTTTTATGTTAAAATAAAAAGTCGACGGCAATTCCAAACTTACAGCATCTTCCTCGCCGCTGCGGCTCGGGCTGCCCTCCGCCTCCCCAAACGAGTCGTCGGTGGGCGGGTCGGTGGCGTCCGTCGGGGGGTCGCTGACGTGCGAGGCGGACGATTTGGAGGGCGAGCACTGGTGGGGGGCCGGTGTGGGGGCTGCAAAAAAAAAAAAAAGCAAGCTCACGCAAGGAATGCGGCACATGTGTCGAGCGTTGATGATGTCATACGCCGACGACTCACGGGAGTTGGTGGAGGGCGTCGTGGAGGTGACCGGCGTCAGGTTCATCTGGGAGATGTCAAAGTCGTCGCAGTCGTCCGTGTCCTGGGCGGTGCCGACGCGGCTGAAGTAAGTGCTGAATGCCTCTGAGGTGCCCGCTAAGCCATGCTGCTTCTTGGACGGCATCGCCGGCGGCTTTGCCAGCTCAAAGTCCTAACGTGAAACATTCATTTGAATTTGCACCGAAAATAAATGACACAACTTCTCGTACCTTGAACATCTCTTTGCTCATCTTCTTGGCCCGCTCGTCACGTTGCGGACTCGACGACGCGGATGGAGCCGCGGCGCCTGCACCTGAATGCGTCTCGCCGCCCGGCGTCACGGCGGGGACGGGGGTGAGCGCCTGGAACACGGCGGCGGCCGGCAGCGGGCCCACGGGCTGCGTAGGGAGGTAGGCTGCGGGGGGGAAGGCTCCGGCCGCCATGGCCGCCCACTGCTGCTGGGTGGCGGGGAAGATATTGGCCTGCCCCCAGATGAGAGGCTGGCCCCCCGGCAGAACTTGCGCCACCGGGCCCAGAGGGGACTGGACCCCGAAGGCCAGCGGCGTCTGGGCGGCGAACGCCTGCTGGGACCAGGCTGCGGAGGGAACCGCTCCCATTGTCACGTAACCTGGAACCAGACGGCGATAAATAACGCTCACAAAGATGCTGCCCATGCAGACGAGGAAGATAAGCGTGCAATGAAAACATCCCCAGCTTTTTCTTGGACACACAAACGCACGCGTACGTAGCTAATAATCCATGCGGAGAGCGCTGCCCTACTTGCGCCTGAAGCTAATGTAGCATCTCTTCACGGTCACGGTGAACGAGCAGAATTACCTTCGGAACGAGGCGGCGGCGTTTCGGCGAAACACACTCATTAAAATGGCTCAAATTCATCAGCTAAATCTTGAGCAACGATGCATTTGCTCAACGTACAACCTCGGAAGGGGATGTGGAAGGTGGGGGGGTGTCGAGAGTCTTTTTCGGCTCACGCCTCATCCGCACACAAGTACCGCGACTAGCGAACCGGGGGGTCGCGGCTATCTTTCTTCTCGGCCGCCTCGGCCCGCAGGTAAATCAACAGCATCCGAGTCAGCCGGCTAATGATGCATTTTATATTCCACTCACAGCCGACGCCACCTCCTCTCCTCATCAACATTTCATTTCTATTCCATCCCTCCCTATTAATCACATCCTGTTCTTTTACTTCCCTTCTCACCTCTGCCAATCGGCTGGCAATCTTTGACAAAAAATGAACTTAGGGGTACAGACGGAATATTCCGCTTCTGTGAATGCTAATGAAATTCCATTTGGATTTAGGCTAGAGATGCTAATTGTTAGCCTGTACGCATATGGCGTTTGTATGTTATTCATGTGATGTCCTGAATCCTTGAAAACGAAAAAGCTCTGCTTATTTCTCCACACCTGAGGGCACAGACGAAGGGTTGAAAGGAGCAAAGAGCTCAGTGGGTGGCTGCAGGCCCAGCGACGGGTCCAGGGAGTTTGCAGGTGAGGCGGGGGTCTGCCGAGGTGACACAAAACAAGGCTTGAAAGAGAATCCAAATCCCAAATTACTCATGCAAGGCGGCGGCGGCGGCGGCTACTCACCGACGGCGAAGTTATGTCAGGGGGTGTGGACATGTCTCCGAAAAGCTCTAATTGGTTGATATTCTGAGAATCACATAAAGGACACACAGTGGGAGTCAGGCTAGGACATTTGCTGCGCCACGTCGGCGCCTGGCGTCCTATTGTGCGACATGCACGACTGGCGCCGCATGCAAAACATCAAAAGAGCCGATGCCACTTTACCTCGACGACTGGCGAGGCAACAAAGAGCGAGATGCACAAAGATGGGGAGGGGGGGTGAAATGAAATGATTATGATGACATACCTACCGTGAACATTGTTAAAGTGCTAACTAGCTAGCGAGCTAACATTGGTCTTTCATGCTATCCAAACAATGTGTTCCCATCTCATTGTGAAGTGAAATGTGGAACAGTAATCAAATGTCCTTTTTTTTTTTTTTTTTTTTACTTTCCACCACTGTGACCAACTAAAACAAAGCCGCAGCACCCGTACGGCCCCGACGTCGCTCTGGGCGCGTCGTTAATGTCCTCCCATTACGGCGGATCAGCGGCGCGCCTCCGAGCGTCTCGCTATCAAAGACGGCAGCCTTTCCATTTAATCAGAATCTATTCTGTATTTCCGCTCTTCTGTAATTTGCCCCTCGTTCCGTGAATTAATAATATCTTAAGGCCAGTGTGGAGCGAAGGGAAACTATTTTTAGTTGTGAAGGAATTTAGAAGCCTTGAATACACGGTCCAAGATTTGCATAAATCATGGACCCGGATCATTTCGGTAGAGATAATGAATGTTCTTCGAATATCTTCCCGCTCGCCATGATCTCGCATAAACCACCAGGCTTTTGAATAGAAAAGATGTACATATACACTATGTATTTATTACTTCTATCAGAAAATGGAATCGCTGCACACGGTGTTTTACATTTATGGGGACTGGGTGGTGATTTAGCGAGAGGAGAGGAAGGCTTCGGAGGCTGACTTATGGGCTATTTTAAGTGCGGAGGAGATGGAGATCGCACGGCAAGACAATGGGACGCGGATATTGATGATAGCCGCCTAAACGGCTGTGCGGCCCCGTGGGGCCCGCGTGATTGAGCGCGTCAAATAAAGCGTTTCCTTCTACGCCTTCATAACGTCAGACTTGTTACTGAACGTCTTCTAAGGCCCCAAGTATTGTCTTTTCAAAACACGTCCATTCTTACTTTTGGTCGCTATGACAACATCAAGGTTAGATGTATTATTCATAAGCAAAAAAAGGGGTCAGGAGTCGGGGCAGCGGCTCCCGACAGCTAGCGAAAACAAAAGTGCGGTCAAGATGACAGGAGGTCGGCTGACGAAAATTTCAACCGTCCTTACCTGAGAAACCGTCTCCAGGTTTAAGTCTATGAGATCCACCTGCTGATGTTGCTCCTCACTTAGTCCCGCCTGGGGGGGTTGCGAATGATTATGAGGATGGTGATGATGATGGCGGATGCTTTGATGTCCGTTCTGCAATCAACAACCTCGACGTTAGATAGATAGGCTGGTGGGATGAAAATGGCGTGGCACGTGCAAACTACATTAGCAGAGTTTCTTCACGCTGAGGCAAACGAGAGAGACGGGGCTGATTTAGGAGAGAAGGTCTTGCTCTCGTCAAGTGCTACACACACACACCATGCACACACGCAATGGCACACAGGAGACTTAAAGAGGTTTAAGGCTCATCCCTACCTTACGTCTAAACTACAGCTCTGAGCTGCCTTTTGTGTTTCTGTAAATCCTCCTCCAAAGTCTCAATGTTCTGAACTAAGAAAAGCAGCTACATCTTCGCCGCCCTCTTTTAAACAAATCAAATTCATAAAAACAATGGATTGTTATTGTTTTGTTACGGCCATAAAACGCCAGCTGTGGTAAACAATGAAGTGAATCGTCAGACGGCTAATGGTGCTTTGTGTCATTGTTTCACCCAAATGTGCCATTATTTCATCCCGTCACGAGACAGAGCTAAATGCTACGTGGCTAAACAGATACTCGCGAAAATCACTTGACATTTGACCGAGTGGCCAGTTAAATGCTTCGCTAATGAGCATTAAATGAAACTGATAAGAAATCAGTCAATAAAGCTCATCCGAGCAGTGTATCACCGCCGCATTTGTCGATACTTTGCTGTTGGCCTCAGTTTGGAAACGTGGACATTGGAAAAGAGAGATGAACCTTCTTGAGTTAGCGCTATGGTATGCCAGAACATTGACGAATCCCGAAGCCCGACCGACGTATGTTACTTCAAAAAAGAAAAATGGCTTTTTTGGCAAAGCACTTTGAACAACTGGACTTGTCACTGTTTGGGGGAAAAAGTCGAATTCGAGGGCTTCACTGTTTAAATTGTAAACAAATAGCAAACTGGGATTTTATGGGCGAGCCAGACCTCTAGCGTAGCCTTTTTCGGCCCGTTCCTTTGTCCTCGTATGTCCTGGCCACTGCTTATCAATTAGCCATCTCCAGCGGGGAAACTGTAATTACCTGTGTACGTGTTCCCTCAAGTAATTAATGCAGTCGCTATAATTAATGCCATCTTGCTGATCCCCTGCAGAGTGACTGATCACAACTGCAAACACACTCGCACACTGGCCGGCGTTAAAGCTCAAACACATTCGGGAGCCCGACGCGAACACGACACAAAGAGATTACGGACATGTTTCTCTCCCCCCCCCAGCCCAAAGATAATAATCAGCGGTAAAAGCGACTACTGTGTGCGGACGGGGCGAGGGCGTGTGTTGATTCAATACCAACACTTGGCGCAGGGTCAAGGGCTCAGTAGATTGGAATGGCCTCGCTCGGGTGTGTGTTTTATTGATCGCCGGCCGTTTAAGATGGTGACACAGTAAATAACAGAAGCGATTGCTTCGCGCAACGGGGTCACGTTCGGGGAGGGCGTTATCTCGTCCCAAAAGTTGTCGCCTATGCACACGCGCGGGCGTCTCAATGATCTCCCTTTATCTGCTATCGATTGTCGTGCTGACGATAAAATAAAGGCTAAATCCACTCCAAAGAAGCGCAGCAGGTAATCACGTCGCACAAATAAAAAAAAATAAATAAAAAAACATCTCATCAGCAGCGATTGATGAGCCGGAACGCTTCCAATTTCAAAGTGCATCATTTCTACATTGTTAACCGCAGCAGGAGTTCTTTGTTGTTTATTGTGACTTAGTTGCTAAGCTTAGGGAAATGATTCATAAATGATCAACCCAAACCTGTACCGCCTAGAGAAAATGCGCCAATCAAATTCAATAATAAACTCAACACAAAAGTGCTAGAGTATCCCTATTTGTGACAGTTTAACTGGATTGGCGTCTCCGTAACAAGGTGAAATGATTGTAATGGGGTCGACGTGATTTTGATTCCATTTAGTGGAGACTAAAGAAGCTTTTCGAGCTCCTCCAGCAATCAAAGTCAAACCTCCTCACCACAATCAGAACCTTTTTTGACTGTATCTTTAAATGCAAACTGATTACCATCAAATCACAACAACATATTTTCATGCCCGGGATACATTTAACTGTGATTACTGCCCTTGACCAACTGGAGGGAGTAAGTATTTTTAAAAAAATCCCACGGAGACGGCGCGAACGAGCTCAACGCGAGCGAAAATATCGTATTTGTTAGCTTACAGACACCTGCCAATACGCCAGCCATCCAAATCGCAGCATGTGCCGCAGGACGGGCAAGGCCGAACACACGCGGACGCGCCAACGCACACACAAGTATGCTAGGGTGCCTGTAAGCTTCTTAGCGAAGCTCGCGTTGAGAAGCCCAAAGAAGAAAAAAGTGAGACTAATTCCCAGCCGGCCAAAAATTCACACTGCCTGCGGTGAGGTGGCCCAGCCCGGCTTTAGCTGTTCAAGGAGGACTAAACACAGAAGGCGCGAAAAGTGACTGGACTTTTCAAAACGTTGGCTCCAGGTATCAACAAGAAATGCTGGCTATGTGCAGAGAAATGATTTTTTTTTCTTTCCACATTGGCCCACAAAGCACCACTTCAATATGCTGAAGGTCAACATATGCATCTAAAGGTATTCAAAAATAATAATAAATAACTTGTGTCCTCCATGAAAAAAAGAAAAATGTTGGTGTTGAACAGTGAAAATATCCAAATACAAAATCGATGATATTGGCTATAGATGGCGCCAAATAACTACTTGAAGCTCCTCAACTCACTTCAACAAAGTTCCTTAACGTTAGTGTCACAGGTTGGCAGCAGGGCTACACAACTCTCCTCAACTCACTTCAACATAGTGCATTGACATCAACTTCCCACAAGGTGGCACTCTAACTAACAACATCAAAAGAGGTGAATTTCTCACTGAATCTCATTTCTAACATTTTGATGCAGGCCGAGATATCCATATATAAATTATTCAAAGATGCAGTTGTGCAATAAATAACCTGCAGTGAGCCGGACTTTGGACACTCTTGATTTACACGTACACACAAACACACACACACACATCAACGATGCAATGTGAAGCAACTTGCCAAAACTAACGTGGCAGCACAGAAACACGCCCATGCACACACACGTTAACACACACATCCACACAGGGCGAGCGGCCCTCTTATTACGACTCTGGAGATTTTAGCAGATTAAATCCAGCGGCAATATAAGCCGCATCTTTATGGGCAGATAAAGAGCAGTGGAGTTACAGCCCGCCGCTGCCGCCTGACAGTAGCCAAGGTCATCTTTCATTAGAACTGCCGGCAGCGGGAAGCCAATAACTAAAAAGATATACCACGTGCACACATCCATACACTAACCGGGATGTGCGACTGCAGTGTAATGTATGAGCGGGTGGGGAAATTCCAATTTAAAAAAAAAAAAAAAAAAAAAAAAAAAAAAAAAGATCCCATTAGATTACCATTAGATGCCGTCATGTGGCTGGTTGGTGTTACATGTGGAGATAACAAACCAGAGGAAAGATGATGGTGACACACTGTGTCGCCTATGCAAGGTCATGCGGCTTTGCACTGGATGCATGCTTAATTGAGCACCACAAATACGCACACAATACACATAAGCGGCGCCGCGGTTGACCACGCGGGGGCACGAGGAGGAGGGGGCATCGGACACGCACACTGCACAAAGCACTGGGTCCCAGCAAACCTCTCAGGGGGAACCATAAATGCATTACTGAACGGGGGAGATAGGCTGAGTGATGCTCACAGGGGAGGAACGAGTCGGGTGATTATGGCGGGCCGATCTGAGAGGTTTGACTGAGGTTGTGTGGGGAGGCAGGCAAAAACGGCGTCACTCACTGGGTGTCGCTTTGGGACGTCATAGACCCCTTCCTTCTGCTGGCTGGTGGGAACCTACACAGCCGGACGCAAATCCAGAGCACAGCCGAGAGAGCCCGTTACCTCGTGATAAGATGGAGTGAATAACAGGCCTCTCTGATTGGGCAGTTTTCATGTTTTTTTTTTTTAAAAAAAGCCTTGCTGGATAAATAAGTATAAAAATATATCGTGTAATATTTTTAACTTGTATGAAAAAAATAAATATGACGAGAACACATTGGAATTTTCCCAAAGTCATCAATCTAATTTAGCCGAATGCTCTTTTAGCGCCGGCGCTAATCCGAATTAAAATCTGCACTGAGATCTCAGCAGTCTCGTCTCAGCCAATGAGGGAGCAGTTTGGTTGTCAGGTGAACGGGATGGATAAAATGAAGCTTTTCACCCCGTCGACGTGTAATAACTCAGTGTCACGCACTTAATAATATTCCGTGCCACAAAAACGGAAAGATCTGACAGCATGTGTGCGACGAGCGGCTACAATAAGCGCTGATGGAAAAGATAGAGATTGTCTAGTTTAGAACAGCAGGGACATTTTAATAAATAGCCAGGCTGAGGTTCACAATGACTCACTTGCCTCTAGAGGACTGGAGTGGTATTACTTCCTGCGATGAAATCATTGTGTTTTGCTAAACGTTTAAAGCTAAATTTAAATATTTAATGGCACTTTAATTTGCGTGAATTATTGATATATACATGACAAATTAATAAAATGGGAAAAACAGAACAATTAACAAATAAGACTAAATATAATAAAATAAAACGAATGACCCGCAACCCTCGTGAGCATAAAGCGGTTCTGGGAATGGATAGATAAAATAAATCTTAAAAAAAAAAAAACTCAGTAACCTTACCAAACAGCTAAAATGATGAGTAGAGCATTTCTTCCCTATACAAAAAGTAACTCAATTTTAGTTTTAGAAAAACACATTTTAAATGAAGAAAATGAAAAGAGCTTCCAATTGCACAGACTCAAAGTTGTTACGCTGAGCCGAGGGCGGGTTGAGCCCAAGTAATATTTAAAAGTGAGCACGGAAGCGGCTTTAAAAAAATAATTGGAACAAATCCAACGTATCTGCCCGCCGTGAGAGGCCTACTAGAGAAACTCGCCGGATTCATCTGAATCATGCAAGGGCGGATATGTTGGCTAATGAACAGAAATGCACACACGTTTATATTCGGATGCCATCATGTTGGCGTTCCCTGCGCGGACGCGTGGAGCAAAGGGATGAATGCAGCGCACGTTGTCCCTTGTTTACTCCCTTTGCATGTTTATTTCCAGAAGCGGCCATCTTTATTCATACATCAGCTCCTCTGTGGCTGCGGGCGGCCTCACGTTTGCGTTGTGCGCACGCCAGCGCTCTCACTGGCGCTCGCTCTTATTTTCCAATCCATTTTATTTAAAGATCAAACGAGAGTCGGGTGATTAATCTTTCTTTTCTTTCATCTCGGCGGGAGAAGAGGATGAGGAACTATGTCAGGGTGTTGGATGGGGGGGCGGGTCTTGCCTTCCGCACCGGCCAGGAATAACCTCCGCTCCCCGCCCTCCACTTTTTCCCGCCCCTCGGAGGTCTACCCACGCCGCTTGATTGCACGTTTTTTGTTTTTTTGTCACCATGCTCTCTGCCATTCACCTACCATGGCTGGGATATATCAATTTTTTTTTGTGGTCTGTCATAGAAAACATTTTTACATTAAGTTAAATATTTAAAAACATTACAGTTAAAGTTTATGAGATGTGACAGCAAAGCCCTACTTTTGTCTAAATGAAATTCCTCATCTCGCTTCAACATAGTTCCTCTGCACCAACAAGCCACAAGATGGCGTACGTAATTTAATTAATTTTTTTATTTTGCGAGTATACCTGATAAATGCTCTCGTCTGATTGGTCGCGGATGGGCTCGTGTCCGGCCTCAAACACAATGTACTACGGCGCCGGTAGCACAGGAAAGAGACAGGGAGAGGGGGGGGAAAAAGAAAAGAAGAAATGGAAGAAGTCGAGAGAAAAGTCAAACAGCATTTGTTGAAAATCAGCTGATCATGCAATCCCGCAAACATGCACGTTATGTGGATACATTTTGAACCTGGTTCTGTTAGAAGCGAGCAAGGGACTGTCTCCCCAACACAGTGCACAAACACACACACACGCACACACACACGGAGAGGGACAAGGTGGTGAAGCGGGGAAGTGAAGCAAGGCTTGCCGAGGTTACCTGATAGACCGGGTCCTCCAGATCTTCCTCCAATATCGTCTGCGGACGAGCCAAGCCGAAAAGAAAAGCAAAGAGGGCAGAAAGGGTTAAACGCATTATGCGGCCAAGTAGAGCGAGTAGGCGGAAAGCATAGGCCAAAAATATAGATAATTAACAATCAAATAGAAAATGAAAGAAAGAGTCTGGGGCTTCCAATCATTCGGTAATTTGGCAAGCATCAGACAGAGAGAACGGAAAGCGCAGCGGGCAGACGGCGCCACGGCCGGGACCTTAAATGATCCTTTTTGCTTTCATTGTTGTCTAGAGGCTGGAGTGGCGCATAAACAATGACATTTTTAACATCTCAACCAATGCTTGAAATATAACAGACCTCTCAGTTGATGGTGAAAAGAATTTTGACCTTGGATAGTTTGACAAGGGTGCTCAAATCTTGGGGACTTTGATTGCAAAGGGGGGAAGAAAAGAAAAATGGCCGACAGTCAGTGAACTGGTGTACCTGGTAGACGGCCTGCTCACACTGTTTGTCCTTCTGGGCCTTCTTCTCCATCTCCTCGCGCTGCTTGATCTCGTAGATGAGCTGGAACAAGTCTCGCAGGTCCAGGATCACTGGTTCCGCCTGATTGGGAGGGGGGGGGGGGGGGGGATCATAAAGTTAATCTGGAACAAGTTTGCATGGAGACACACACAAACGGTACATGCACATAGTGTGGCACTTCCCAAAACGCACACACACTTGAGTGCGACGCCACAATACACAAATTGAGCATCTTGTTAGAGGCAACGACTTTTGTTGGTGCGTCTGATTGTGACTCCTTCTACTCCCCCCGCCCCCCCATCAGACAAAGCCGCCGTCTGTCAGAGTGAATTATTCCTACAAAGAGCTCTTGCCAACGAGCGGCACACCGGCGAACAAAAACACACTGGCGGCGCCACCGGCTTCCATCTTTCCCGTCCCGCCGCCTCGCCGACATCGCCAGCCAGGCTTCACGTTCCCTTCCGCTGTCACCAGAGGTGGCAAAAGTACTCACACCCTGCACAACTATATCAAGGAGCAGAAAAGTCGTGAGAAGCACAAAAATTAAAGTTCCCCAACACTGCTCCGAGTGAGTTTCAACACTTACGCTAATTCGACCGTCACCGAAACAAGCGGAACAAGCCTTTGAGTACGACAAGCGTTTCAGCCCTAATCAATTATTGACCTCCAGCATTTTGCGTAGTGCACTCGGAGTTCACAGACGGAAAAGAAGAAGAAGAAGAAAAAAAAAAGCGCAGCTCTATTTTAGCGCCGCCGTTCCATGAGACAGTTTCTCCGCCTCACGCCGCTCTTGACAGGCCCGGCCCGAGGGGAGTGTGTGAACGTCTGCTCCTGCTGGGTTGCCGACACCAAACATATTGTCACGCTGTCACATTCGCCTCGCCTTTGAAAGTACAGATTCCAAACGTCTCCGCCGGTCTTCGTCTAGCATTCCCACAGACCTTTTTTTTAAAAAAAGGGGCTTTAAAGCCGATACCAAGATCTCAAAAAAGGGATAACTAATTAATAGTTTCCTTCGGAGGAATGAACCGCCTTGTTTTGAAGCCTCAACATGGCCCTTGTCTTCTAATTAGTGGAGCCTAGACTTCAAGGAAACAAGGTGAAGCGGCATTTCGCTGCATATAGTGGAAGAAGTTGTCACCATTTTACATATTCTTTTAGTCATTCCAAAAAGCAATTTTCTTATTTCTGTGAATTAGCTGTTGGCCAAAAATGTACAGGAAGTAGTTAGCTCCTCGACAAGACTTGAGTGGAGTTCACAATTAAAATAAAACATGCAGCGTTAGCTTGCCGAGGCTAAAATGCTACTTTTAAATAATCAATAAATTGTATTATTTTATAAAAATTCTCAGACTCATTTGATAGGATTGTAATCATACATTTTGTTATGCTGTAGACTCAGATAAGTTCAAGTACTCATTAGCTCCTCTAGAGGACTGGAGTGGAACTCCCCCTTGAAAAAACAAAACAAGACAAAACTGGTCGATGTTTGGATTCCCTTCACAGGTGTCACACTGCAGAATAGTCCTTTTGAAATCTTTTCAGGTGTAAATTACAAATACAGGTCAAGCGGCGGCTGGCCGCAACCGTCCAATAAAATGGCGACGTTTACTCAGGCACACGTCAGGTAAATGCCAGCTAAGGCTGAGCGATGGCGCTCGGACGGGGTCGCCGTTGGTGACAACCAATTTTGGGATCTCTGATCTATGTCGCAATAAGGTGCGCATGTGTGACTGCGCCGTTTGTGTCGGCGTGAGTCAAAGAGCAGCGCCCGGGAGGATGGATGTGCCATTAGAGCCGGTGACACACACTCAAACTCCCATCGACTCAGCATGGCGGATCGATACGGTGTCGGAGAGAGCCGGCTGGATGCAAACAGAGCGCACAACAAGAAGTCCGGAGAAGGGATTGAACACAAAGCTCGGCAGAGTCGACAGCGGCTTGATAAATAAACAGCACGACGGGATACGGGTTGGCCGGCAAAGGTCGTTGTCGAAATGTCAAGAGGTCCGCGGCGTCGAGAGCCATGCATTATACATGAACGCGGTTGAACAGCATGAAAATGTCCAAAGACTGACCGACTGAGAGGTCTTGATGGCCACAAAGCGGTGGTTGCCTTCCTTGCCGCAGATGTAGCCGAACGCTCGGTGGTCCGTGATGTCCTTGGCGATGTAGGAGATCTCGTGGACGGCGTGCTGGTGTTGCAGCACCTGAGGCCAAGAACCACACCGACGCTTTCATTAGTCCTACCATATTGGAGTCCAATGTATCAATAACAAGGGTTGATACAAAAAAAAAAAAAAACATTTAAATAACATAACAATCTTAATTAATAATAATTTAATGATAATTAAAAAAAAATAGACTAAAACATTCAAATATTTTTTGTCACGTACAAAATTAACAAAAGAAATACGTAAAAAAAATTTCCCACCAATATATTTTAGTTAGTCAGTTACATGCAAATTTTACCTATTCACGGACTGGCCCTGGTCCCAATATATTGTTAAAATAAAACAAATTATTTGATTCGATATTATTAAACAATTGTAAGAACAATCTCAAACTTGCTAATCACTAGTCAAAAAGTCTGAAAAGGTGCCATGGCAGATGGCAGGGTTATTTTCTTTTTTTTTTTGTCTGCTGTCTCAAGGGAGAATATCAATGACAATCATGGTTCGGCAAGCTGTCCACTTGATGGTTTCATCTGTGCCCACACGACGAAACCCACCCGTCCGAGGCTAAAATGTGCCAGTTGCATGCTGGGAACACACAGACAGACACACACACCAGCCACCGAGATGTAATCCTTAATGAGTCATTCATAATTAATAATTAGACTCATAATTATCATTGTTCCCCCCTATTGACCTGAAAATGGCCGCCACAAAACACAAAGTGGTTTTTGAATAATCGCTTTGTGTGTTTGTGTGTGTGTGTGTGAGTGCGTAGGTGACCAAGTGCACAGAACATTTTTGTTTTGTTTTGCAGCCTCTCCAAATTTAAATTGATTTCACGTCCAGAAAGCCAAAATCGCGACAATCACCTCTGGACTGAGATTGATTAATAAATTGCGCAAGTGGCAGCAACCCACATGAAAACTTTTGCGAGGAGTCACACTGAGGGAATGCTAACATTTGTTTAACTTTTTACCAACTGATGGCTAACGGCAAAATAATAACACCCTTAAAATGCCATCACACAAACAAAAAGAAGCATTCATATAATAATTAATCATTCAGACAACCTATCAATGTTAGAGAAAAGTGAAAAAATTCGACATTTCAAGTGTTTACTGTAGCAATTTACCATTGAAAAATGCATTTATAAAAAAAAAAAAAAACACGAAAAACCTTCACAAATATTTTATGCGACTGTTGGGGAAGATCATTACAGCCCAAACGTAACAACGATGACCCTCATCTTTTTACAAATAGGAATATTTAGAAGAACGATGACATCCATTTTTCTATGGCCAGGCTTTGAATCCATTCATGATCAATTGATTCCTTGCTTGTCACTCTGCTTGAACAATAACATTATTTATGAGCAATTCCAGTTGTCTGTCAAGCCCCGTGTTTATTCTATCCATGCTTGTATTCTGTTATTAGCTTCTATTGATACAATATGTTTATTGGGCCGTTTTAATTTACTAAGCACATTTGCTGCTGATAGGAAAGACAAACTTCTTTCTCCTGACAGGCTGTCAGTGACAATGAAAAATGTTTGCACAAACACAAAGTCAACAGAGAGCGATGTTTTGTTTCCCCTTCTGGTGAACGCTCTCTGTATCCCCCCCAAAATGATAACAAAGCCTCGGATGACAAATTAGTGTAGCGTAGGCAACCTTGCCAAAATAAGTTTAAGGAACCAGATTTGTCCACTGCACTGGCAGAGCTAAAGGGGGGGGCTGAGGGGGCACTGGCCTCCCTTGAAATATACTTGGACCTTGGAGTTTTTTTTCCCAACATTTCTATTCATCCCCGTCGGGAACATCAACCGAATCTTCATCAGTGATTTTTTTTTGGATGTGTAAAATGTTTTGTTTTACATTTGTTATTTTACAGACCTCCTAAGGTATTCTTGCCCCGCCGTGGCCCCCCCCCCCCCAAAGTAAAACAATCCTAGCTCCGCCAGTGATCCACTGTACCCAAATTATGTCGCAAACCTGTCAGAAAAAAAATCGCAGTATACAAATGACCTGGCACAAAATTTTGCGGATACAAACACCTAACAGTAACCTTCTCGCGTACATGTACGTTTCCAATAAACGCGCATGTGTCTGAGAGAAAGGAACATGCCCTCTGTTAAGATTAATGTTCTCCTCTCTTCTTTCCCCGCGTCTCAAGCGCCAGCCTTCCTCCCTCCCTCCGCTCCGGACGACCTTCCCTCCTTGGGGAGAGAGCCACCATCCATCCTGTCGGCCGAGCCGGCGCATCCATCCGCCCATCCGGCTGAGTGATGCGCGGGCCGGGAATGAGACTGTCAAGAACCCTGAACCTCAGCAGAGTCATTCCGGCTGTCTCTCTCTCTCCCCGGCTATCCATTAGGACTGATAGTGAGGACGGCGTATCACTGGAGTTAATATTAATGCGTGGCGACAGAGGACAAAGTCTCCCTATGGGGGGCTTTACTTTGACATATGCTTGCCCGTTCCCCACCCGTCCCACCGACTTGGTCCTTCTTCGTGTCTTTATTTCATCGTCCCCGCATCTCTCGGGGCTGAGACAAAGACCGACGACGGACATAAAAAGAGGCATGACGGACGACACTGCCGGCGGGATGAGCTCGGCGGCGTGAAATACGGCCGCCGCCGCGCGGGAGGCCACCGGTGACCGGTGCCGCGCCTCTGAGTTACGTGCCGCCGGGGTGTAAATCTCCAGGATCAGCACCTTGGCTAATGAGGGCGGGTTTGCCGTTTGCCCTCATTCACGGTCATTCGGATGAAATGACATGCTGATGCTACGCTAGGTTCATTATTATATAACCACAATGCTAAGAGGCTACCAATACTGTCATCAGTATCAGGCGGGATTCCCAACTTGTCATTGAGAGGGATCTTGACAGAGTTAAAAAAATAAATAAAAAAAAAACGCAGAGGGGGAGGATAATCGGCAAACAAAAGTTGCGTGGTATGCAAAGAGGCAAACAATGGGACAGCCATGTTCCCTCATCTACTGTTGGCCTTGTTCGCAAGGTTTCAATTAGGGCTTCCAGATTTCCCCCAGGACCTCCCCCCCCCTCGCTAGCCCAGAGATGCCTCATTAACGGCGCAAACACACAACGCTGCGTGTTGGCGTACCCATTAACAAACACACACACAAAGATGGAAGGAGCCGTTTGCTTACCCCTGACTTCTCATCAAAGATCTTGATCCCTCCAAAGGAAACGGTGAGGAACACTTTCTGCTTGTGTTCTCCTTTGGAGCGCGCCGCTGCCGCGATACCCTGAGGGCAGAACATTGACAACTCAATGTGTTGAAACAGCGGTGCAACATGCTTGACTTGCACCCCGTGTCAATTAAGAGGTGAGTGAGCTGACGGAATCAAAACAAACCGGAAAGAAACGCGTTTGTCGTTACGACATTTTATTAACTGATGAGACAAAAAAAAAAACAATCTGCTAATGAGTTAGGAGAAGCGGCCATCTTTTTTTGTACCATGAAATGTTTGTTCCTCAGATGTCTTGTGAAGCCCAAAAATGACAAAGTGATCTGTCCAAAGAATCAAAGGAAGCGCAGCCAAATCAATAGCGAGTGACGAAATAAGACAGGACAGGTGCCGGGGCCCAGAGTTCATTTGCAACGCTTGGTGCAAACATAACCCGTGGCAATAGCCCAAATTGACACATTGTTGATGAAGCGCCCCGACCGCACCTCCGAGAGCGAGATGTTAGCTGGAGCTGCGTTTGCGCTTTGTCTTGGAGGAGGGAAAAGCAGCTGGCACGAAAGAGAAGGTGAAAGAGATCAGAGAAAAGCTCTTGATGGATTTGCCGTAGCCCTAAATGAGGAGGAGGAGAGGCGTTTGATCAATGAGCTGTCTCTCCTCGTCTGGAACCTTTTGCCACCTCAAGCTTTTTTTCCTCCCAATTCAAATACATCCTGGAGGAGAAATAATGAATCGGGCTCTTCCGACTTCTAGACCAACTCACCGGATCAAGTCCACGGTTATGCATACACTTGAAATGATGACAGTCCAAAAAATCTGATGCGCCGCCCCCTGGTTGTCATGGTGACAGAATCTACATCCGTCAATGGGGGCTATATTTTGGCCAATTGCCAGTATTAAATTGCGAGTTTCCTCACCCATCTTCATCCTCTCATCTTCCTCACTCACCTCTCATCCGAATTATTCCCCGGCGCCGCTTCCCTTTTCTTGCTAACTAGCCCATCTGTCTTCCTCTCCTTGTACTTGTTGCCGTCCTGAGACTTTCACCCCGCGTGGTCCTCGCTCTATCATAGCTAACCTCGCCTCTTCATGTTCTTCTCTTTGATGGAATTCGAGAAAGCAAAGAAAAATAATATCTATGTAAGTATTCTTCTTACCTTGAGCTTCATCATGGAGTCCTGACAGAGTTTGTCCCCGCGAGCCGCTGTGACCTCGTCCAGGCCGATGAGTTTCGCTTTGTAGCGGACGCCGTCGCTCTTAAAGCGCCTGATGAGCGTCGCTTCGCTGCGATCCTGCCCTGCACACACACACACACGCAAAACCTGGCGTTTAAGGTCTTCCATCATCTTTTACCTTGGGGGTAATCAATCCCGTGTAGCAGAAAAGACCATCCCTGATCTGAGTGTTAAAAAAAAAAAAAAAAAAAAAAAAAACACAGTAATGTTATGTGCCATTCAATGAATGACACGGATCAATACGCTTCGTGCGGACATTTATTTTTCCTCCGTTCTTATCTCGTCCATTGTGTGAGAATGTCAGCGTTGCGCAAGTGGCGGCCATGACGTCCCCGTGTTGAACCTGCTCGCGTATCCCCTGTGCTGAATACACAAGGACATGAAGAGCAGGAGGAAGTGATTGTTCCTGCGCAATATATGGTCTAAAATATTGGGTCACTTGGACATGAGTTGGTCCTGTATGTGTGGAATCAAGTCTGAAATGGTGCGATGACATTTTATACATTTTTGAAAGCTAATTAATTCCCGTTTGGAATACGTCTGCAACATTAAAAACGTGGAGGAAAAAAAAAAAAAAAAAAACTGCTTACAAGCTCCGATGTAATAAAGTTGTAACTCTCGGCGTAATAGTTTCTTCCTTGGCCCGAGGCGCTGTTAAGTAATACATTCACGCAGCGCTGACAGGAGGGGAAACCCTTTGAATGTTTTTAATCTTCATTCTGGTCCCGTAAAGGCTCTAAATCAGCAGGTAAAGCCGACGAGTGGCCACGCGCCGTCGTTCGCGATAATGCAGGGGGGCTCGGATGAAACATCGACACATTAACGACGTGACCCTTCGAAGGTCGTGCGGTGGTGGAGGCGATGAAGGTAACCCCCCGTCCCCTCCCTCCTCTTGGATTGTTGCCAGTGTTGCCTGGCAAAAAATGTGGCGCTTTTCTGGCTACACGTGAAGGCATTTGTTTTTCAATTTTCAGTTCAAAAACTGTGGCTTCTGTCTCGATTATCTATCACTGGTGCTATTTTTAGTGGTCAAAAAAAGAGGCACGCGTGTGTACGTGTGTGTCAAAAGTGGGGGAAAAAAACAGTCGTATCTGGTAATATTAAATGTGTGCGACTGCCGTGACGCCCGCCGAGTGCCAAAGAGAACTAATGAAAGAATCTTTGGTTTCATCCTCCTCCCCACACATGCGCAAACAGATCACGTCTCACAGAAACACACCGTTACACAAAGCGAACACTGCCAACGTGCCACTCGCGCCTGCTGCTCGACAGGTCAGCACTCGTGCGTGCACACACACGCACACACACCGACGGGTGACGTCTCTACCTTCAAAGTAACACAAAAGTGAACACTGAGGGAATCTGCCAATGTGCCAGTCATGGCTGATGCTCAACGGGGGGGGGGGGGCATACACACACATATATACGCACACACGCAAGGGCACCGACGGGAGTGGGGAGATGAAGAAGAGGATGGATGGTGATGAATGGTTGAATGAGCAAGGCCTCCCTGGATAGATGTCACTCAGGATTAGAGCGTTATGACAGGCAGAAGCCCCTTTGACACACACACACACACACAAACGCACACACACTCGTGATCGATGGCAGGTAGAGTACAGTCGGGCCTTTCAGGAGAGCCCAAGGCGTCGCCCCCAGCAACTGTAACCTCCTGTTCGCTCAATGCATCACTCTCATCCAGCAGGCTTCTCCATCAACGTTGTCACACACACACACACACACACACACACGGAATTGCATTTTTCCCATCATGCATTGCGATCGCACCTTGCCCTCCATGATAGCTCACCTTTGGCCTTGCCCTCAAGGTTCGGCCATTAATTCTTTGCTTAAAGAGCCCTGGGGTGCACTTGTAAGAAGCCAATATAATGTTTATATCATTCTTGTACAGGGAGACCTTAAAATAATTTATTCTTATATTCTTTATCCCGTGCTAGGAACCACTAATACTAGTGCCGCACTGAGAAGCCAAGAGAGAAGCTGAGTCTCCACTACATTTTGTAAGTCTTACACTGCCCCCGGTGGCCAAGGAGTCCACATCAGAATGAGTATAGCAAACTATTTTTAATAAGATATAATTTCTGTGGTTGGGTCCTCAGTCAATTACATGTCTAGTTTCTTGCTAACGTCAACAGTGCGAAAAAAATAAATAAATGACCCAGCTCGTAAACGGAAGCTCAAGGATCTCGCTCATTATATTTATTAGACATTCGAGACCAAGGGCCGAGTCGTTCGCAGCTACAAGCTAACAATCGCCACTGAGCATTCTTCGCAAATCTGGGATTAGCCATGATCCGGCCTCTGGAAATGTGCGCACTTGTCGTTTTTTCAGCAGTTGCGTGTTTTTTCTGGCAGGTGGTGTTTTGTACCCAGGAGCTCCAGATGCAACCGCAGTTGGGACGCTTCCCGAGCAACACTCGACGGCCTTGCAATTAATCCCGCTCCGATGCCCAACGTTTGCGCGTCTGTGCGTGATTTCACCTCGCCGGAGACAAAGCGCCACGTTCCAAATCCGGTTCCAGGCCAGCAAGATTGATTTAGCGCATAAAAGCTGGCACTTGACTGACGAGACGCGGATGCAAATGAGCGACGGCGAGTGTAAAATTCGATGATAAAGTGCGACTCATCGAGGAAACAAATTGCCTCGCGCGTTTGCTGACGCCGGCGCTTTTTTGTTTATGGCGCCGCCGCGTGATTGCTGTTGCGTTCATGAAAACGGTTTCACATTTCACTGCTGTTTTTTTTTTATTAACAAAGACAGCTAGCATCGATGTCAATGGTCAACTCAGCTTGTTCTTAGATTTCCTTCAGCCACTTTTTGTATTTGATATCATTTTGTTTTCCAAACTTTGCCACCTGCCGCACTGACCCGGACCAGACGAGTTCAAACGCGAGTCAGTCACAAAGGCGCCCCCGAGGCGACGGCTCCCTGCTTTGCGGCCTTGGATCAGACGCACCCTGATGTCAAGGTCGTTTTAGAAGGAGCCGATAGACGGAACTTTTAAATTGTGGAGACAGTTGCCTCCCGAGAGGCATTTCTTGTTGCGTGCGGCAGTGCCATGGCGTTTTCCTGAGTTTGACTCTCCTGTGTCCATTTGCGAAATGAAGCAACAGCTACGTTTCCCAGTTCAGGAGCCACAGCCATTGGAGGTTTCATTTGAAGGTGTTTTATGATGTCAGAAAACACAACTCAAAGGTTCCTTTAAATATGGCATTGCGACTTTCCTTCGTGGCCTGTCCTGAATAAAAAATTCAGTACAGGCGTTCCCATATTTTATCACGGTTCATCATTCATGTGTGTTCTCTTTTTTTTTTTTTTTTTTTTGGTGGTGGTGGTGGTACTTTGGCTGTGACACACAGAAACCAAATTCCCAATTATTTTCCGGAAATGACCCAACACTTTTACTTCTAATTGAAATTTATTTTCGAACTAAACATAAAACGTATTCATTTTGTCTTACAAAAGTCTGCTAGCTTTATGCTAACACGTAAAGCAAAATATATGCTAATGACGCCATTTTGTTTTTTAATTTGTCGAATTTGTTGAATGGCTCTTAATGGAGCTGTAAGCACATTTTTGCAACAGTTCTCTTTTCACATGTTGATTAAAGATACTTTGATGTAATTTCGTCACCGGCACAAACTTGAAGAGACTCTCTGCCTTAGATCGGCTTGCCGCAGATGTTTTTTTCCCGCCGCCCCCGCTTGTTGTTATGAAGCCACAAAGCGGCACGTGGCTTATTTTTAGAAGGTGCTAATTGTTGTTTCTTAACATCGAATTTGAGGAAACACCTCGAGCATCTCGCCGAGTCAAAGAATCAAACGGCTCATCTCGCGGCTGCTTTGAGCTTATTTCAGTGTTCAAACTGCAAAGGGACGCGCCGAGCAGTCCGTGTTTTGCGTCTTTCCGGGTTTAAAAAAAAAAAAGCAGTTTTTTTTAAAAAGTCCAAACCGAAAGTAACGCAACATTTGGAATGGTTGTCGCTAAATTTAATACGCTGAATATAAAATATCACCAAGGGCAAAATGCCGGCAATGCGTATTTATGACTGTTTGTGATGTTTGTGTGCACACCTGTGTGCCGTCCGCCTTCTGACAAGCTGTCACAGTGGGATTCGGGAGAAGGGGGGGGGGGGGGGAACACAAGACATCCTTATCCTGTCATGCAACACTGAATCCGCTCCCCCTACGGGCCTGCACCGCGGGCCACTCGTGCACCGTGACAATCATTACAAGAGGCATGCAAAGTGCGTGTGTGCGTCACGAGAAGCACTTTCTCGAAGCGCATCAGGTATCTCCTCAAAATCCAGCATTTGTCTTTTCATGCCAAGAGCAAAGTGCTTCCTTCATGAGGGTCACAAATGAGTTGGACCAGAATTACCATAGTCAAGCAATGACCCTGCATGGATTACGAAACCCTGCAAAAGACTTTTTCAGTTCAAAACATTTCCACCGAGGACACAACTTAAGAGTCTAGTGGGCCTGCTCTGTTGTCAAGCTTGTCAATATCACACAAAGAAATGTCCTTTCGGAACTCATTTGTGTGTTGTCCTCCATTGAGTGCGTGTTCATGTGTGTGTGTGTGTGAGAGACTCGGATGTTTTCTCCTTTTTGTGCAAATGATGTGCGGGGAGCCAACTGTTGCCATGGTGACCGGAGTTAGTAATGCGGCGGAGGAAGCGAACACACAGACGATTGTGACGTGCGCAAACTATCATACACACTCCATGAAGACACACACACACACATTGTAAAATGGTCAAATAAGATTTTTAGTTCCATATATTTGTGTGTGATGGGTGGAATGTTTTTGAAAGTGTGGGCGAGTGAGGCCAAAGTTGCCTTACAGGACTCACTCAAATTTCTCGATTTTTAATCTGGATATGCATTTCTTGAAATTTTTACATGATTTATTCCTACAATTCTCTCGAGTTTTAAGAACTCTAGGAGCACTTTAATTTCCCTGATGTATGCCGATTTTTTTTTTTCCATTAGCAGCAATAAGAAATGACATCCTTCATTTTACGCAAATCAGCAGATGGAGGAGACGGAAGCCAAAAGGACAAAGACGTCAATAAAAGAAGACTTCACACAATGTGCCTTTACCAGATTTTTTTTTTTTTGGGTCGGCCCGTATCCGTTTCTGGCCAACAATGACAACCGCAGCAGCACTGAGCCAATTCAATTCCATCTAGAGTTTGATTGGCGGGAACGGATCAGATTACCTCTCAAGGAGGACGCAAATTTAAAATACTGTCTGTTTCCAAGAATTCCCAGGGGACAAATATTAAATTGATGGCTCCAGATACTTCAGAACGGCAATTTATAAATGTGGTCCACTGGGTTGCCCGGATAGCAGCCATTCCTTTTCCAAACTTTTCAAGAAGTGTCGAATGTTGCCTCATTGGGCATTCAGAACCGATTCCGAGCGCGAGATGGGGTCCCAATCTCTACGGATTTAGCGAGGATTAAGCGCGACTTCGAGAAGCGCTTGACCGCTAATAATAGGAGCGACCCATCGGCCGTCGTGTCAAACTAGAAAGAACAAAAAAAATAAATAAAGCCCCTCTCCTTCAAAACGACAAAGGTCAAGTGTTATCTTTTTCTTTGTCATGGTAATTGAATAAGAAAAAGAAGTGAGGTGCCACAGAAAGTAAGAAAAAAATAAAATGAATAAATAAAACAGGAAGTGCCAGAGCGCAACGCCGGTTCGTTGTCATTCAAAGCAGAGCTGCCAGACAAAAGACGGGAGATTGCCTCACATTAGTCTCTTTGCTCGTCATTGCAAGGTCATTTAGCAGTCAGGGGGAAGAGGAAGAGGAGGAGGAAGAGGAGCGAGCTGCAAGGGATCCTCTTCCATATGGGCTATTTTCATTTCATGAGATGACGAGGAGCAGTTTAGCAACATCTGCGTGACGCCCGTGTGCGTCATATGCACAAGAGCAGCGTTCGCTAACTTGACTGTTCTCAATTGTGTTGCGCCGCACTTTCATCACATTGTGGCGTGTGCGTGCGTGCGTGCGTGTGCGAGACAGAATGACCCAGATGAGGCGAGTGATGAGTTCCCACAGTGAGATAAGACTTTGTTCGGTTTGAAACAAATCTTTTTTTTTTTTTTTATCTGTATTTTTAGATAAGCTATTAAGATTTCTTTCTACTTTGAATTTGTGTATCGGTTTGTTTTCACATCTAGTTATTTCACATCTATTTTATGATTTCTATAGTTTAGAAATGTGTCTTCCTATTTTTAATTTTCACATCTTACACATTACATTCGTATTTTCATCTGACATAAGGCTTCATTTATGATTTTATTTCACCCACTGACACAAGGTTGGCGCTACTTGTGTGTGTGTGTATACATGTGTGTGAGTGTGTACGTGTGTGAAGAAGTGAAAAGGCAAACAGGAGATGTTAAAGCACCCCCAAGTCTCAATGCTGAAGGCAAAACATTAATCTTACCTCTCATACGCGCTTCTGGGCTTCATCCCAGCCTTGTGTGTGTGTGTGTGTGTGTGTGTGTGTGTGTGTGTGTGTAAGTGTGCAAAGGTGAGAATTTGTCTTGATCTCCCTCAACTATAGAGAGCAGTATGAATGATGAACATGATTTCCATTGTGGCGAAACAAAAGGTGCTTCTAAATAGGACATAAGGGGCGCCTGCTCGCATTCACACACGTGCATGCATCTGCCACCTGCAGTGTGTGTGTGTGTGTGTGCTTGTGAGTCAGCTGCAGCCGTGTGGAGCATTTTTTTTGGTGCTCCATCAGCCAGGTTGTTTAGTGAGAATGTGCTATGTGCCGCTAACACAGTTAGCCAGGTGCCAACAAGCAGCTGGGCCAACTTTGGCCCCTCTCATCTCACGCACACACACACACCTGCTGTGGTGATCTACCCGCTCCATATAATACACACACACACACACACACACACACACTGGTCAAGTTTGCAGTACCTTTCCTCCTGGAGTCCCGCCTGAGGGTGCCGGGACGGACCGCCGGCTGGAGCTCCGTCTCCGTTGACATCCTCCAGGTTCCGACCGGGTTGGGTTACGTGCGTGGGCGCCGGGTGCGCGTGCGTGCGTGGCGTGGCGGCGCCGGGTGTGCGTGTCTGGGCACACGGGCTCATGGGAGGGAGGGAGGCGGGGCTTCAGCCCTGATGCAATGTCCGGCGTACACCCACGCCGAGCTGGGGGGAAAAAGAAAAAAAAGTCAGTTAGGGAAAACAATGGTTGCCCCTCCCTTTAGGGTGAGCTCGTTTCGACTGCTGGCCAGCATAACAATGAGCTGCTCTACTGGGCCTTGAGTGCATGCTGCCCGTGGTAACGACGGCGTGCGGAGACCCAGCTCAACACTTCCTAATAACGCGTCTCGCCATGACTGCCGCTTCAGTAACAGCGGAAGGTGTTACGAAACAAAAACACGGCCCAGACTCCACCTGTCCTTGACAGCAACATCTACTGTAGTCTACAAAGTGTCTCCGCAGACCGCTAGCCGTGAATTAAAGTCATACAAGAGTTTCCAGGTGATGGGATAAGTGATTAAATCACCACGCATAGGAGTTCCCCTTAAAACATCAGCCCTGACCTCTTCTTCTCCATCTACCCTTGCTCGAGTGCAGACTTGAAGGAAATGAAAAGCACCCGGCACTCCTTGAGAGAATCTCCCAACCGCCAGCACCCCCTCCCACCGCCACATCCTCGTCGACTATGTTTCTATGTGAATAGAAGGGCCCCCTGTAAGCCTCGGGCGAGAGCAGATGAATTGAGAGCCTTTTAATTTGCTGCCGACAGAACAGAACAGAGTCCATTTAATTCCGACAGCCGAGGCCGTGTCGGCAAAACGCTGACAATATTCTTTATCTGGTCCAAACACACTGGAAAAGTGCGAGTCACTCCAATTACAGGCATTATCTGCGGGGCTGCTCCAGCAAATGGATGGATGGATGGATGGAGAGAGAGGCAGGGTGGGAGAGGTTAGAGGGAAGAGAGATGAGTGGGAAGAAAAGTAAAGGGTGAGGGAACAGAGAAGACATAATGAACCCGGTGGGGTGGGGGGTGGGCAAATGGGAAGCCGAAGGAAGTCAAATCTGGAGAGAAAGCATGGAGCGTAAAACCTCCTTCCACACTCCTCCCCACTCTCGCCTTTGTGTCCTCCAATTTTGTTCATTGCCCCCCCCTTCGAGCCCAAGCTTTTCTAAAACCGGCTGTGACGAAAGGTGGCTCGGTCAATTCCTCCACTTGGATCAGGAAACACAGACACACTTGACCCAGTGTTCCTCGCAGGCACGCTAAGGCTGGACAAGAGAAACCTTAAGGTCCCCTTGTGAAGCTTTTATAAAATTCCAATGAAGAGTTCAGGCTTCTTTCTACACCAGCACAATGCACCCAACACATTGCAAACACAACATCTGCTAGTCCGCGGCAAAGAAGTGCCACCGAGCCCATCTCCAGATGTCTCCTTGGCTCCAGACATATGCTCGTTCCTCCGGAGAAAGCCAGAAGAAGACACAATACTGCTTCTGAGCCACAGTCCCCAGCAGGAGGAACAGAGTGATATCTAAACCCGCGCCCAAAAGCCTTTGAGCTCTTCGAGGAAGTGCGACGCAATCCATCTTAAGAGATCACCAGTTGGTTTGGGGGGGGGGGGGGGGGGGGGAATTTCATACATCATCACAATTATCTATAATGCGATGGCCGGCGAATCGAATGATAGTAATCGGAGCGAATCCAATCGCGTTTGGAACGAATCGTATTACAACTGGAGCGAACTGTATCGAATTGAAATGGATACTATCAGATCTGCAGTTAACTAGAATAATCGGTAACAGGATCAGAATGTATAATATGTGGATGGTATCAGAAAGTAACTGCAACTGATAATACCTCGGAGTGAATGGTATCGGAAGTGGATTGAATCGTATCATAATTGAAGTGAATCCGACGGCATCTGGAGAAGCTTTACACGTAATGCAAAGGGTCACGTCAGCTTTTCGGATTAGAGATGTACATCCCTAATAACTAGCGTTGCAGCTGAGCTTTGACCTGGAAGTGTGTGAGCAGGCGTCTGAGCTAAAAGTAGCGTCAAAGTGGGATGTGAACATGCCTTAGGCAAGTCTGGCAAGTAGACCAGAGCGTGTCGTAAATTGGACGTCCATAAATGGAATGCTGCCAACAGGCTGGCGATGTCAGGATCTGTGTGTGTGTGTGTGTGTCTGTGTAACGGCGGCCAAAATGCTTCCAACGGGAGCCGAGTGCCCACCAATCAATAAAGTCTGCCAGATGAACGGAAATACGACTACTTTCTCCATCGTCATCAGGATGCTACCTAGGTTTTGGGACATTTCATGTCCCGACCCTGTTGATAATACTTGGAAACGTTAAGTGAAGACTAGGACCAAACCAGGACGAGAAGTCCTGATCCGACAAGTTCAACATCAACAGCAACACCCAGCCGGCCATTCTTTGGGTTATAATAGGACAAAATGAGACACATGATAGGAAATCTAATGGGAGTCCATGTGGATGCAATGGAACATTTATGGAACCCAATGGGGGACATTGTGGGACAAATGGACATGATAGGTGCTACACGATGTGATGCAGTGGAAAATCACGGGACATTATGGCACAGTATGGGACAAACTTTGAGACACTAAGAAGCATAATGGCTCATAATGGGGCATGATGGGATACAATGGAATATCATTGAACACGAGAGAGGGCACGAGCTGTTTCTCGATTTGCATTCTCGTCTTTATGATCTCTTGACACAATTTTGAAGCACAAATTTTTTTTTTTTTTTTTTTAAACAAGCTGATTCGGTTCATCTTGAATCTTAAGGAAGCCTTTCTCGAAACACGGAGAACATTTTACGCTCATTATCAGGACAGCTCCACACCCTTGTAGATGAATAATCCAGGTGTCTGCGCGTGCTAAAGGTTATCCCTGTCAACAATGTATGCGTTATGATCAGCTCAACATTATTTTGATATAACAGGAAGTAGATCACCAAAGCCAGTTTAGTCCCGACATAATTCAAAATAAAGTCCATTACGGAGTATCACCATCGTTGCCATTTGAGAACCGAGATCCTATTTCAGAATAGCAACACATTCATAGTGTTCGGACAGATTGTCCAACGCCATCATTCAACTGCAAACAAATTAAAAAGACGTGGCAATCCAAGCTAATGTTTGAAGGACTACCTCAACGTTAACCAGGTGAGCAAAACTAAGAGGGAAGATATGGAATAAAAAAAAACACGACTTACAATTGATCACCGAGTGTCGCTTCAGCAAGTCAGGTTACCCGCTGGACGCAGCACCATGGCTGAACTTTGCCCGACGTACCGAATGGATGTCAGTTATTAACAGGCGGCCCTACCATTTGATCACATGACTCAAACGGATTGGATTGTTTGAAGGCGATTTCGTTCGTCGGCTCTTACGTTGCGGGAAATCACAATGCTACTTTCAAGCGCAAAAATGCCATCGTCATGGAAGTCACGCTCATCGTATCGCCGCTCTGCTAACGATGGCCACTCAATGCCGCCCCCCCCCCCCCGCCTCCCCTCTCGGCCGCGCCTAAAGTGAGTGATGGATCGACTCCATCTGTAAAGTGGAATGGAGCACAATTGTTGGGTGTAAAAATAGAGCGGGGGAGCCTGCAGCAGCACAACTGGGACTTAATGAGGGATGCAATCATCAATTATTCAAAACTCTTAATCATGGCTGTGCAAAAACACGCACATGTGCATACACACACACACGCCGACTTGCCACATGCCTCTCAAGGCGTCGCCGCAGGCAGACAGATCCAAATAGATGAAGAGCGATCGAAAGAAAGAAAAACTACTGTTGCTCTACTTTGTGTTTACGTTATTTCCAACAATCCAACACGCATACAAAAAAAAAAAAAACGGATTTCATGTCTCACTGCAAAATTGCTGTCAAACAAGGAAGCAACATTTGAAGGTAGTTTGGAAAAGTTCCACAAAGGCAATGTCCCATTTCCCCCTGTGTGTGTGTGTCTGCGTGAACTCCGGCGTTGTCTCAATTTGGATGGAGTTCAAAAAGCGATTGACACCTCGCTTCCTTACCGAGCGACAGGGTCCCACAAAGCGAAAGGGAAATTGACAAAATGACCACCAGAAATCATTTGTCTGACTGGATAGGCTTGGAAATCAATAGTGGCCTTCCATGATCAAAGAATAAAAATAAACATATTGGAAGGAGATGACAAGGGATGCGGCCACTGCACCGCGGAACCTGCTAGCCTTAATCAGCTCGGACGAGAGCGCAAAAAATCAATAAACATCCTGCTCTCATGTCACTTGACTACCCAACCAAAGTGAGATTTTTTTTTCAACGAAAGTCTAACCAACAGATGGAGTGGGAAACAGACCCACCTACGAAGGATTTGAACTTTTCTACAACTCCAACACAAATGCATACAAAGGCAAAATGCGGAAATGTGCTCCTGGAGGTGAAGCAGCTCTGGCAGAAAGCCAGCCTTTCAACACCCTGCGGTCCATCAGTCGGTCGGCGTGAACTCTCCCAGGGAGCACAGAACGTCGCCATTCGCTCCCCAGTGGGGGGGGGGCCCAGAGTCAATACAAAAAAAAAATCCTGTGTGTGTGTGGCACAGACAGGGGCAGGGTTTTAGCATTCAAACATTTTCTTTCCCCAAAATGCAGACGACTCAAAAAAACAACATAAACGCTTTCCACTTTCACAACAACGACATTGAGCCAAAAAATGCAACTTTTTTTCCCCTAGACAAAAAATTCCAATTTAATTCAAAGTACCTTATTCAGCATTGAGCAAAACATGCTCCATTTACACCACAGAACAATAAAACGCCAACTCAATGTTGTATTGGAAATCACCAAATCGCTCTCATTTCCTGGGAGAGCAGCCCATTTAGCGTCAAAATAAATCATATTTCCAAACACGACACTCTTGGTGAGCAACTCAATGTCACCATTTGTTCTATACGTTGGAAACACCAAGACTGTGTGTGTGTGTGTGTGTGTGTACAGGTACGCCAGCGTCCCAGCCCGTTAATGTCCTGGCCTCTCGGCGCCATCCATCATAGCGCCGTGCCGCTAACGATAGCATAGACACCGGACCGGGGAGGGGGGGTGGTGGGGGGGTTAGGAGGAAGAGGACAAAGATTGATAAAGACAAAAGAGCAATAAAGAAGGCTGAGTGTAAAATATACCAGTGGGGATTAAAAGTGACAAAAAGACTACGAAGAAAAAATTAGGGATGGTATTGGATTTTCGGGTGATATTTCACAATGAACTAAATTGTAATTTGCGGGTCAACCTAAACTGACCTTGTCTCAACTTTTGAATGCAAAGTATCTTTGCCGATCTGACGGTCAGCAGAAAGAATGAAAACGGCAGAGGCCCCAGAATTGAACGCCAACTCAACTGTTGGTTTCTGGGAGACTAGAACGGGCCTTAGACGGTGCCAAATCGAGCCCCGGCTAACTCAAGTCCAGTGTGGAGCACGTTTGACTTCAAGTGTGGTCATGGAACAACTTAAACTGGCATCTCAGGGCACCACTCCATAAAATGTACGAGTCCTTGACTGTCTCAAAGTGGAAAGTGCCTCGAGATAACTGCTGAAGCGATACGGTGCCGTACGAAGAAAAGCAACGTGACAGCAATCGTGACAATATAATAAAGGCTTCTTCCTCATTGTTGTGATGTCGCCCTGGAGGTGGCTTCTAAAGAGATTCTTTATTCATGCAGGTAAATGCAATGAGAGGCTAACTGTTAGAAGGCAAAGACCTGAGCGCTTTCGTCCCCCCCCCACCCTCCCCACCCTTCCCTATCTTCTCGCCGGAAGCCCGGAGCGAGATGGAGGCCGACGCTGCTGTGAAATTGGCCTGTCAGATGCCTCCACTGGCAGAAAAACACAAACTGCGAATATGCTAATAGACTGCAGATTAAGATAGAGTACAGTAGTAGCTGCGGGCGCATGCGAGGGCATTGATATGCGCTCGCATGCGCCCGCAAGCCGGCTGGCTGCGGCGCTAATGCAGTGTGGAGTGGACTGAATGGTGATGGGAGCAAGTGTTTGATGAGGTTGCAGGTGAGAACAACAAGAGAAAATGGGCTTGCATGGAGAATGCAATGGAGAATTCGACCACAAAAAACACTATCTAGTTCAATAAATTAAAAAAAAAAAAAAAAAAACATAAGTAAATATATATTTAGTTATTAATTAATTAAATATTTAGCCACCATTGATCATTTCCTTAAAATCGACTATTAGCCTCAGATATGCTATCAGGTTCCACAAAACGCTGAATTAAGCAACGGGGTCACGACGTTCAGAAGAGTCCGACCTTTTCCAGGTGCTGCCTTGTTGCATTAATGCACATGTGTGTGCACATGCGTGTGCGTGTCCCTGAGGGCAAGCATGTGATGAATGTCAGCAGCGAGGCTAATAAATTGCCCAGGGTCAATCCACTCCGGTGAGGAGGTCCAATCCCGGGAATGTCCGGCAGATATGCAGGATTCCAAATCTCCCCTGCAGCACAAATTCGAGGAGAAGCCGTTCATCAGGCCCAGGATCATTAAGTCCTTCTCGGGAGAGTAAAAGAGAAGGTGGGGGGGGGGGGGGGGGGGTCGGGGGGGCAAATCACCATAAAACCTCAATCGAGGATCCATTTACAATCGAGAACCAAGTCAGAGTGTGTAATTTCCACCATCAAGGCACATTTATCTAACCGACCTCTCGAAAAAAAAAAATTGCTTCCGTTGCCATGATACCAGGAGGGCGGAGCTTATATTTTCACTTGTGGAGGCAGCACTTCATCCACAAGGCTTCAATTTACTCTGGTCAATTCGGCAGTAACTCCAATGGAGTGGTTTTGCCGTTGTGATGTCACAATTGGGCACATTTCAGAAGGGCTTGAGCATCGGACACTTCAATCGGCCACGACTCCTCTCGCCACACGTCACAGAAACCAATCAAATCAGTTTAACCACTCACAGTTTCCATTAATCCAGTTCCATACGCACACGCAACAGACCCCGAGGCTGAATGGGTGGTCCTTTAACGCCCCTCATTTCAAAAAGTGACTTATCGTGCTAAACAGAGCGCTACGACGGGGAGCCGCTGTTATCTGGCGGAGAGTCGCGCTAATTGAAAGCCGCCCATCATAATGTACAGATACGGAAAGGGAGCGGATGCAATTACGGAGAAAAGGCGCATACACACATGCCACCCTGTCCCAACCTTGCCATTGTAAGCTTTCAATTGTCGCGGCTAGATGCTCTTTGTTGCCACCGGGGAGGCCGACACTATTTCACAGCAGCCAAGTTGCAAGCAACATTTGAAATTCAAAACACGACGGACCAAAGACGGCAAACCGTATATCAAAGGCAGCAAATTACATCTTAACAATAATGGAGAGTTGAGTGAAGGCTATTGCAATCTAGTGTAATTACAATTGCATAATAGCAGCCTGATCATCTGTTGTTGGCATTCATATCATGAGCGCGTCTGAAAAATAGCTAATAGCTAGCTTCGACGTTGCGACCTCCAAAAAAAACGCACCAGGCGATCCGTGGCAGCCGGAATTCTGAAACCTTTACAATGTGTATTTTTCAGATAATCAATAAACTCATAAAAATTGTAATTGCTACTTATTTTGTTTGCAAGCAAACTTTAATAACTTCATTAGTGGCAAATAAACGGAGTCATTTCGTCGGCGTGTCGGGATGAGCTGGAACGCGTGTTGCTACTGCGCGAGACGAGATTTAAGCTACTTTGCAAACACGTGAAATCGACGGCACCGGGTCGCTTTATTCCTCGTCAAAAAAAAAAAAAAGCTTGACTAATATAATAAACGCACGCTTACAAGCTTCTAAAGCTTCTAAAGCCGCACGTCGCTAACTGTCTCTGGCGGTTCTGATTTGGGGTGTGTACACACGGGAGAGGCCTGGGTCTTTGTTAGCGTGTCGCTAATGTGTATTTACGCGGGTCAAATCCTCTTACGCGTGTGTGCCAGTAAACAAGGCTAAAAAGGAAAATGTCATCGGTGCTACACGGGGGCGGCATGCTGCGGTCAACAGGAAGCACGGTGACATTATCAAGAGCACGCTCTTTTGGTATTTCAACATATGTCAACATCGGCACAGTCCATCAGTGGGGCGCCATTTAACAAAATCATGAAGGTCTCAAGACTAAGTAGCATCACATGGACAGGACGCATGGAAAAGTCCAAGGTGCTACTGGATTACATATTGGATTATGTTGCGATTTGAGTCTTCCTGATCTGATCCGAAACCCCGCCCTCTGATGCCGCCGCCAATGTTGATTGGATAGAAGTTAAATTAGGTGCTGCCAGGAACGTTGCTAACCGCTGCTATTGAAGCGCGTCTAATATCGACAACAAAGAGGAGATGCAGGCTTGGAAATTAATTAGTAAGCGAAAGGAAGGAAGAGGAGGAGGGATACAAAGACTAAATCCTCCGAGGAAAACATCTTTGCCTTATTGGTTGCTCCTTTGCAACTTTTTTCTCGCCCCAAGCTGCAGTTTCTGAGTGAGCGCCATCAGCGGCGACGCTAACGACGCTAACTCCCCCACCGGCGCTCGTGTTCATTAGCCACTGCGCTCGTTGAATAAAGACTACAGCGTCGCCACTTGCTGGCGGGCTTTTAAGTGGGTAATATACTGGCTGGTGTTTGTTTGCGCTTTTCTCTTGTGCACCCAAAATGTGCGCACAAGTGTGTGTGTCTGTGTGTGTGTGTGTGTGTGTGTGTCTGCAGATGCTAATCCCAGCACTGCTGCTGGATTGCGAGTGTTTTAAGAGATTACAGCCGTCAGTGGCAGATTAGCTGTTGGATTGACCCGCGCCATCTCGCATCCAGCGGCGAAAGAACCGCAATGGATGGATGGATGGATGGATGGATGGATGGATGGATGGATGGATGGATGGATGGATGGATGGATGGATGGATGGATGGATGGATGGGGGGAATCTAGACTGGATGGATAGATGGATGGATGGATGGATGGCATGTGAGATGAAACATTTCTTTTAACACATACAAGTATAAAGGGTGCAAAAGTAGATCTGCAGTTTTGAAAAGTCGAAATAGCAGAAAAAAAATACATCCATCATACTATATTACTATTATATACTATTTTCACCCATGTGATCCTACTGTAGACCTACTTTTGCACCTCTCCTGTATATATTAGAGCTTTGAGGAAAGATAGTCTCACTATGATCCAGTATGATTTGTTCACCAGCACTAGCAAAATAATAAACATATTGGGTATTACAGGTTCCCTCCAGGGACTAAAAGGCCTCGAAACGGAGCGCATACATACACAAGCAAACAAGCGAGCACATTCCCTGTGGAGTGTGCAAGCAGTGTGGTTGATAATTACACGAGAAAAAAAAAAAAAAAAAAAGGGGGAGGAAGGGCACGGTAGGGACTGAACAGCAACAGAGTGGAACACCTCTTCTTGAAGGGACGCGTCATGCTGCTTTCACTTCATGCTTATTTTAAAATGTTCTAAGAAGCCGCAGACGAGTGCTTTTGCAACATCTCTAGCTCATGCTGCGAGGAGTGCCGGTCTCATCATGAAAGACAGAAATGGACTTGCACCGTAAAGAAGGACCCCCATGTCGACACTGCGTCTAAGCCTGCGTCGCGCAATGCTAGCCCAAAAAATGAGCCACGGTTTTATAATAATAACAAGGCTCACTTTTCATTGATCGGGTCAACAATACAGCCAAATCCAATCGCCTTGAGGTCGCGCGGCTCAAAACGTAGTTGCTCGCCTCGTCATGACTCATAGCTCCGCCTCCGGTTGCCATGGCGCTGAAACAATACAGGCATAATTCGGTTGACGTGGTATGCCTTGGATCATGATGTCTTACTCGAAAATGTTACGTTAAGGCCTTCTGGTTTGAAAAGTTACTCGGACATGTCTTCCTTGAAACTTTTTATTGATTTCTTTTGAAATTGGAAACATTAAGGCCGAAATACAACAAACGGGAGTTCTGGGTGACGCACAAAAAAGCTCAAAACGACTTTTTTTTTCTCCCCAAAAACGGTCAACCAGCGCCGGTAAAACAAAATGAGACGAGCCCAAGAAAGCGAGAGCTTGGGAAGCTGAGATTTGAAGGAGGGCATAAGAGAGCACTCAATAGTTTGTCTTGCTTTGAACCCAAACAATACTCCAGGGGTTACCATGGCGACCGGGCTCGCCTGCAGGGCCCATATAAGCGCATGTAAGAGGAAGTGGTGGGGGGTAATTGCGAGAAAAGCTTAACTTGGTGAAAGCGGCAATGGAGGAAAAGGGGGAAGAAAAAAAAAAAAATCAATACCTTGCATTTATTTTGGTCTTTTATGCAAGTGCAAATGTTCACTTAAGATTTCATTCAATCAATCATTCAATACGAGAGCTGATGAGAAATCTACCCTGAGGGCACTCGCTGAAATAGTTTAAGAAAAAAAAAAGCTCCTTGCCCTATAAAAGATGAATGTTAATTAGGGGGAAAAAAAATTGATTGACAGCCACAGCATAATATTACATGTAATATTCGCTAATCTTTTAAGCATGCTAGGAGCAGATTTCAGTGTGAGCCAGTGCAATGAAAAAAAAAACATTTCAAGATAACTAGAAGTTGCCTCTGAGACTTCCCATGATTTAAAAGAAATAATAAAAGTTCATATTTTCCATTTTACTTCATTGCATTGCTGTCAAGAATACATATTGGTCAAGCTCCCACAATTTTTCAAAACATAACAGCAAGCAAGGCACAAAAAAAAGTCAGCCAACCGACAGAGTTAGAATTTCATGAGCACATGGTGGTCCAAGCTGACTGGGTACTGCTTAATATAACATGACAAGAAGATTGACTGTGCGGAAAGACATTTTGCGAGTCGCAATGTAACATCAGAGCCTTTCTTAAAGCCACAATTTCCCCATTACGACCATTTCGGGGACACGTGCGAAATGTGAAAAAAAGAATGCACAAGATCAAAATGACTCCTTTGATAACAAATGGAAATAAAACAACTTGACAAGCCGATTGAACCCTCAACGTATCCTCATCCAACTTAGCCCCCTCGGGCCTTAGGTTGCACACCCCCCGCCCGCAAACCGTCGGCACCCCGGGCAAGCCCGACGCTAAAACGTGTCGAAGCGGACGGCAAAGGAGCTCAAAATAACTTTCACGGTTTGACGGGGTTGAATTAGCAACAAGCTGATGAGAGGAGACGCCGCTGAGATGCAGCAGCGCGGCTTCACACACACTACGTTTGACTGAGGGGGGGTGCACACACACACACACACACACGCACTCAACATCTCAATGCACCAGCACAATTTGCGTTGTAGTGATTCCACACACACTACCCCCCCCCCCCCAAAACACCTGTTCTGCACTTACCTTTGCACAGCAGCTAAAAGGAGCACACTTACTTCCCATTTTGAGGAAGAAAATAAAAAAGGAGAATAATTGAAAAGCAGGTTCAGTGGCGTTCCCGCGCGCCTCCTTCACCTCCTGCTGCTTTTTTCCGCACATCCACAGAGAGTTGCAGCGACTGCAATAATCCACTTTTCCATGCCGGGGAGAGCGCGCGCAAGCTTCTTCACATCTTTTCTCGCTCTCAATCCCTTTTTTCCAAACTATGCCGGTCTTCTTTCAGCACCTCCTCCTCAACCCCCCCCCCTCTCTCTCTCTTTCTCGCTCTCCCCGAGGTTGCCTGGTTACCTCCTTCTGCCGCACGTTAGCCAATGGCGGGCCCGAGCTCCTCTTAACCCCTCCGATGCCTGACTGTCCTATTTGTAGCTTTCAAGGAGTAGGGAAAGTGATGGGGACGGGGGGGGGGGGGAGATTGAGCAGAAATGTATATTACCAAACTATAATGAGGAAGGAGAAGATGAAAGGAGAGTGAGGGGAGGGACTAGAGTCTCGGATTGACTTTGGAAATAAAAAAAGAAAGTGTTATGTTTGCAGGGCATTTGATGTTTTTTTTTCTGTCAATATTAAAAGGTTGGCACATCCCATTGGAAATTTAAAAAAGGGGGGGGGGGAGCAAAGTGGGCCAGCGGTGTGCCTCACATCGACGAGGTTTGGGGGTTGCACGTTGTCGTGATTTGTGCCGTTGGGTCTCTGGAGTGCGAAATGAAACAACCAAGTGAATTTGAAATTCTAAACTGTAAATGCAATATTTTACTTTTGGAATATTGCACTGGTGACAAATGTCACCTATTCTAAAAAAAAAAAAAACAATCAATAAATAGCGCCGTCCTTTCCCGGCACCGTCGATACGTCTGGAGGTGAATTTACGACAGCGCGATGAGATTAGCGGCGACCCGTTTCACCTACAAGCTCCCACAATGCAACAGCGCCACGGCCTTTAGCCTGCCATACAAAACCGGTCTTGGCTCCTTTAAGATTGATTTCATCCATTCAGAATCTGAACATGACAAAAACTACGTTTGTAAAAAAAAAAAACTAAAACTAAATTATTTGCACGTTTTTTTATTTATTTAAGTTGTTCTGGCCGTAAAGTAAAGGAGGCTCTGAAAATGTCCGGCAGTGATTTACCAGGCATTGTTAAAAGCGGCTAATGAAGTGCTGATATTTACCCAACTTCCTTTTTACGGCTTTGTTTTAACGGCCTGCTTCATTCTGCATTAGCGGCCGGACCGAAAGTCCATTTGACGCTACTCGCGTGGTCAATGCAGACCGATCGGAGCTTTGATTCGATAAAAGCACAAGGCCGAGGTGACTCCGAAAGACTTTAAGTGTAGAAAAATCACAGACAGAATAAAATCTCCGGCTCTGTTGGACCGAAGCGCCGGGATGGCAACCTCGCTTGGCCTCTGTTTAACTGGGCATGTGCGGCGATGCTGGCGGCGGAGAGGCCTGAGGGGAGGGGGGGAGAGGAGCTCGACCAAAATAGTGGCAGTGTATATTCTCAATATCGTGAATGAATAATTCAAGGTTGGCTCGTTCCCATAAATGTTGTCCTCATTCGGTTAAACACACAAGCTGGGGCTCTCACGCGCGGCTCATGTCGAGAAGCGCTTTCGACCTTCCGGGTAATCTTTCCGACACTAAACGTTTTTTTATTTTTTATTCCGGAATGTGAACTTGCTCGAGCATCGCTTTCGTTACCATGACAACCGAGCTAGGGCACTGGGACTAGGTGAGGAGGGCAAGTCGTGCTTTCTAAGTTTGGGGCTATTTTTAGCAATGGGGTTACTGGAGACTTGGGGAAAAACTCCCTTCAGAGCAGGAGCCGATCGCCCCTCGGCGTCCAGACTGCAAATAAATGCCGCTTGCACAAAACGCCTTCTTACTGAGCGACCTACCTGAGCAGAAGCACACTTGGCATCCATGTCAGAGCTCCTCAGAGGCGGGCAAAGGTGCACCTGCGGGGCGAGGAGAAGAAGAAGAAGAGAGGTGGGAGTGAGTGAGGGGGGCTCGGCTTTAAAAAAAAAAACGCTTGTCAGGTAGCCCATTAGAGCAACAATACAATTGCAATCTGAGTGTGTGAGAGCGACTCCTTTTGTGCCTCTCAACGCCAGCGGGAAGATGAGATCATTACCTGTGACTGTGAGGCTAATGTAGCACACAGCCGACAAACACACACGCACACATTGGGAATAAATGAGGCTATGTGAGTGCGCTTCGGGAACAAAAACGGGGCTCGCCTCCATTTGGACACCGCGCCGCTTCCCATTTTTACAAACGTCGCGGCGAGATGACAAGAGACAAGAGCGACGGGAAGTCTAATTGGACACGTGACGGGGATGAATCGTTCCATTCTCCGCGCCGTCAATGAATAAAACAGCTGTAGGCTCGGCGGGCCGTGCCGAGGTTAGCTTGTTAGCGCAGGTGAGGATAGATCTAGCTTTGCATCTCGGGAGGGTGGTATAGTGGTTAAGCATGTCGGTTCTGAGGTTAGGGTTCCAATTTGGGTTGTGCCAATTTGAGCCTCGATAATGCGATTGCAATTCAGTATAGGATTACTTCTTTTCAAGTTAGCGTTACGCTAGCAAACAGCATGATGACGAGGACGGAGTCACAGAAAGGCACTGAAGTGGAAATCCTTGGAAATCCTTGGAAATGTCCATGTTTTGAATTGTTAGCGAACAACAAGTTGTAAAATGCATTGAGTCCCTCCAGAAATTTCACCAGAATTTTCATTTAAGCCTGTGTGATGTCCAATAATTAAAACTCCTCGGCACTAAACAAGGTCCAATTGTGCAGACTAAAAACAGTCTGAGGACTGCTATCATGTAATCGAGTTGTTTTCCCCCAGCGTGGCGGTTTAACGTAAAGTCCCGGCAGACAATGAGAAGTGGCGAAATAAACGACTTGTAATTTCCGAGTAGATTTGCATGAGGAGAATGCACCGACTCCGCTTTCCAGTCATGCCCGGTAAATTGCCTCTTTCGCTTCCATTTTTGTTTCTACTTTCAATTACTTAAGCATTACCGCCGAGGCGAAACAGAATTAACCAAGTCGTTTACAAAACCGCACCGGGACGTCTTCTTCGTCTTTTTTTTGCTCGCTCGTCTTCGCTCCCCCACGCGCTTTCGTAATCATGCCGCAATCACGCGCGTGTGAAGCGGCATATGGGAATATTGAATATTAAGTGCACATTAATTCCCGGCTAAGAAGAATAGGGGATGAATTAATCATGGCCGACGAGGTTGTTGGGAGTCTTCTCTCTTCTCCTGCGCAAAGATGATGCCAGGCAGGAAATTAGCAACAGCAGATGCTTGCCTTGATTCGGGCTCAAAAGAGTATTTAAGTCCGAGAGAGGCGGCGTATCTTGAAAACCGTGCGATGACGCCGTAACACACACACAGAAGGTTTTCAAACTCAGGTTTGCGTTTTCATTTTTGGGCCTCTTAAACACGCCGGCCCCCTGCTTGCTCCTAATAACCAATGATGAGCCCTCCACACTTGAGCACCCTCTCACCAGATACCCACTGAGCCCCCCCCCCACCTCCACACACGATGACAGCCACCTGCAAGGCAATTAATGGCCGCATCTACTAAAAAGCAGAAGAGCAAGCATACGATTGGATGTGAGGGTTTCAATTAGGCTTTCCAATTAGAATTATGGAGTCAAATCGGGGTTTGAAAATTCCAGTTTCTAACCTGAGTTTGGACAAACCCCCTTTAAAGTCTGACAATGGACGCAGTGGGAATTTGGAGAGTGGGCTGGCCATTCTTCAGCGGTGCAGTAAGTGAAGGCCGCGCTGGCAGCTAAGCCAAATGGAGCTCCATTTTGCCCTCAGAAAGAAGGATGAGTCGCAGAATGAGGGTGCACACAGACGGGAGCAGGTATGACTGAGAGTGCGAATCATAAATGCAGGGGGGCGGGGGGGTTAGACACATGACCACGCTGCCAGCATACTGATGCCGCAGGCAGGCAGACAGCCCAGCGTGTGGCGGATTCTCTCGGCTGTTTCCATTAGCGGGAAGTAATCAAGTACAAATACTCCAAGTTCAGTTTTTGGGAAGAGGGAGACAGTTGGAGTATTTGGAGAAAGCCACACAAGCACGAGTAGAACACAAGAATGCTCCGTCAGGGATTCAAACCAGGAACTCCAGAGTGCGAGGCAGATAAACGAATCACAATGACAACGCAGGTAAATTGCACTTTTGCGTCTCAGTAGACACAATTACCTTGCACTTTTTTGACGTTCCAAAGGTCTGAAAAACTTCAAATGCTGCATAATGAATCTCTGGAGATGTTTGAATGCAGCATCTTACACAAAGCAAGTAGAGCAGGACTGTGATCAGATCCCTCCTGAGCCAGGATGCTGACTAACGGCGGACACCGTAGGGACGGTCGGCGGCGGCGGCGGCGGCGACCGGCTGAGCCGAACCGAGCCTGTCCGCGGCCATTTGCTCGCTCTTTAATCTCGGCGGGCCCCGCTGCGGAGCAGGCGGCGCGGCACATTCCATTAATGTAAAGTGGGGCTTGAAGGCCCGTAATTTATTGGCTCTGCAGACTCTCCTCCACCACCAAATACTCCCCTTGAGAGCCTCGGCTTCCTGCTTCCACTTTGACTGTTCGCCCGTCGACGGCAGGGCACGTCGAGACAAACCGACACACACTATTTATCCGTTCCACGTACATTTGAAACTCAATACTTGGTCGACTTGTTGACCGGAAAGGTGAGATGAGGAGGATAGCAGAAACCGTCAGGCAATTGCCTGCTTATTATTAATGCTTGGGGGGGGGGGGGGGGGGGGGGGTAGTGGTCATCCCTCACTGTTAATTATTGAGACCCTTTTCTTTGTGTGTGCGGTAGTGTGTTGTGCATGTGTGTGAGTGAGAGTTAATTATGTGGATAATTTATGAACAGTTGCAGTCAGCTTCCCTTTAGTGAGGTCAATGGCCATCCTGAGGAAATAACACTTGGGTCTAAGTGCGTGTGTGTGTGTAACTTTAGTAAACTAGTAGAGAGAGTGAGATTGGAAATATTCAATCAAGTGTTCTTGGTAATCATAATCAATAGCATTATTGTCATTTTGGAGAAGGGGAGAGGGGGGGAGCATGAGTAAGCTGCCTTCAGCCGGAACAACAAAATAAAAATACATGTTTACACAAAATTAATTTCCCAGCTTGTGTTGTTTTATCTCTCAATTTCACTTGTTTGTTTGCTTGCCGCAGAACATTCTTGCCTTATTAGCAAATTGCGGGGGAGCCGGGGCACTGACTAGCTCCGTTAATCAACAGCCTCTCGCACTAGCGCTTAGCCTAGCATTTAGCCTAACGCCCCGCTAACAGCCACTGTCATGGGAACGCTAACGAACGGCGGCTTAAGAGAAAAACAACAAAAGTGAGTTTAATGAGAGCTCCGAGATAAGGCGCACCACACGCATGCGGACGCGCGCACACACCGTGACAGGCTCTTTGGCTTCGACTCTAATTAGACGGGAAGGAGCGCGTTTGGAGAACGGGCTAACTAAGTGTCCGCGTCAATACGCCGTTGAGAGAGTCTGTTTGGACCTCACAGAGATCCATGGAGGAAGAACCAGAGTAGGAGTCGGCGAGACAAATTAGATCGAGGCCAAGGCTCGAAGGGCAGCAGTGAAGAAGAGGAATGTGCTGCAGTGGGAATGAAAACATATTGTGGTGTAACATGGGCTGTCTGGATATGACAAGTAGAATATGTGCTGGATGTGGAGAAACAAAGTATGTCTGGTCTTCCTGCTCTTGTTCAGATGGATGTGAATTGATGGTCTGCACTAAGAAAAAATAAATGTATATACGTGTCCTACTATGCAAAATGTATGCAGGCCTGGTTGGAAGCAGGGCCGTAGAATGGGGGGGTTGGGGGCTGTGGTGTGGGACCGATAGGACTATTAGCATTCATAACAGACAAATAAATCTGCACGTGCGTCTTCATTCAAACGACTTTTGATCACCTTAATCAATTAGAGTTGGTTTCATCGAAAATGAACTGCCGTGTGTTAGTGAAGGCGTCTCTTTAGAAGAAAGCCACGGCGGACAATTTAATTTCCTCATCAAGGTGACGGATGAAAGATATTCGCTCGCTCGCTCGCTCTCACACTTGTACGCAAACACACGTGGCCACACGCGCGGGGTTATTACATTGCCTTTATTAAATATCCCGGCGGCCTCTTAATGGACAAATAGCATCTGATTCTATCAAGTCGTGTGTGGAGGACGTAAAGAGGAGGAGGAGGAGGAGGAGAATATTAACCGGGTCCGCGGCGGTGCAGAGAATATGTCACGCCGAGCAAATGAGTAATTCCCAAACTGATTGATTGTGCCGCGGAGAAAGCCAGAGGAGAAGAAGAGCGACTGATAAAAGGGGCCATAAATGTGCTGAGAAGTGGAGGCGATTGGAGGTGATGAGGATGAAATCGGAGGGGGGGGGGGGGGGGAGAGAGAGAGAAAAAGAAGGACAGAAAGAAGTTGTGATGGAAACGGTGGAGCTTGTTGGACGTTTGACCGCACCCATATTCGGCGCATCCACGTTGGAAATTGGTGGGGCAAGGGCCACTTAGGTGGGTCACGTAGCGGCAAAACTCATTTACTTTCAATTTCTCCTCAACTGCAACGTAGCAAAGTCACCGTTTTGAGGTTTTAGGGGTGGGGGGGATCTTTCCAATTGTTTTTTTCCTGGAATCGCAGCCTTTTGTTGTTTCTTGAGATCAGGCCAAAGGGATAAGCTTTGGCATCATCTGATGACATCTTGAACTTTGTTGAAGTGATTTGAGTGACATCTATGGAGATTGAAACGGTCTTCCTTTTGGGTTGGGTAAGAGAGCGATGCGTCTCGCACACGAGCAGATATCGACAAAGCAGAGAAGACGCCGCCACTGATGGAGAACAATTGGTGACTGATGTTAACCGACTGCTTTTAGCCATTCTGCTGCAATGAGTTATTGATCAGCTCTGCGGGACACAGCCGGGAAGAATATTTGCCCCAAGGAGAGAAACTTTTTTTTTTTAACAACACAGCTCTTGTTCTGGATGGATGGATGGATGGATGGATGGATGGATGGATGGATGGATGGATGGATGGATGGATGGATGGATGGATGGATGGATGGATGGATGGATGGATGGATGGATGGATGGATGGATGGATGGATGGATGCGTCTCGGCTGTCGTGCTGAGAAGTCGAGCATGGTTAAATGAACACAATACAAGAAATGACACGCCGCTTTGCATGCTATGGGAAAGGTGGGAGGAAAAAAAACCCAGATGTTTAATTAAAAATATGCAAATGTGCCTCCAGATCGGTGGCTATCAAATTCAAATTAACAGCCGGGGAAAAAAAAACAACGTTTGTAACGACGTTTTGATTGCAGAAAGTCGTCTTAATGCTTTGCGATGAGATGACGCATCAATATTCCAAATGAAAAGGCAAATATGATATATTTGAATGTGTCGGCGAGTGGGGCTTCTGCTTTGCATCCCGCGTGTGAAATTAAACAACATTCAGTGTTATGGCGAGTTGATATTTGTTTTTATTTCAGTTGTCGACAAATAAAAAAAAAAAAAGCAAAAACGCAAGTCTGCTCCATTTCTTGAGGTTTGCCTTATTTTGAAGAAAGACTTTCACGGTAATCCTAAAACACCTGGGAACGGTTTAAATCGTGGCGAAATAAAAGAACCCGCAAAACGTCTCCTTTAAATGCGGTCTCGGCATATAAGAAAAGAAAAAAAAAAAAAAACTGTTAGAAAACTAGCACAGTGTTCATATCTAAGGCCACGCGTGTCCCCTGCGGCCAATTACAGCCATCAAACCTTGCCGAGCTATCGATCACGCTGACCCGCCGCGTGTGGAGCACACATGTAACTTGTCCAGCCATCGGCCGAGCCAACGCGTCAGCTAACTCGCCGCTTGACCCCGCCGTGCGTGTGTAATCAGAACTGAAGTGGCAAGTGACGAAAGTCAGCTTTTTCCCAGTCCGGTTTTGTCAGGCGTATTATGATAATCATAATATCCACACGGAACGCTCCTGAGTCCCGTGCGTGCGTCACCCTGGTTAATTATTCAAGGTTGACATCTACATATGCAAATGAGCTGATGTGAAGGTAACCCAAGTCACCTCGGGCGGCAGGATCAAAAGTAAATTAAGAGAGTTTGAAATCAACGATTTCTGTTGTTTCTGCGAGCCCACTTATTATCAAAAGGTTTCAAGTAATCGGAAAAACGGTGGAGCAACACATGTAGACAGACTTTCTAACAATACTTATTTACGGCTGTGATCAAATCGGCAATATCGCCGTCGCCCCGCTACTACGACTACGACTCGGCTAGCGTCTGACAATAGCCGGGGCATTGCTGTCAGGGAGTCGTAGCAGCAAAGGATTGTGGGTCGAGGCTGTCAGACTGCAAGCGGCGGCCCATTATCCAACGCGTCGGGAAGCTGGTGGAGCGCTCTGCTTCCTGTCTGCGCTCGCCTCATCCCAGAGTCTTGATTAGGGCTTCGGGGAGAAGGCGAGCAAGCTGAAGGGCAGCGGAGAAAGAGAAACGACGAAGGGAGAGAGCGCAAAGACAAAGGGAAGTTCGGAAAGAGCGCAAGGAAGAGGCTTTACTTCCTAATCTGACTACACGACTCGCTACAAGTATTTTGACAGGCCGCTTTGTTACCTGATGAAAAGAATCTTTCATATTCTATTTCCATCCTCGGCAGGGCGCTTGTGTAAAAGTGTCGCTCCCCGAAGGGGGCCAATGGGTCTGCCTGTGATGTCTGAAGGAGAAACGCAAACGCTCGGCGTGCTTTTCCCGACCACCCGGCCGCGATTCCAGAGCTCGACATTGTGGAAAAACGCTTCTGCGAGTAATTGGATGATTTGGAACGGTGCTGTAATGATGGGCTCGCAGGTGAGAAGAAAAGGACGGAAAAGGGGCGCCATGAGATTCGACGTAAATCCCGGCATTATTTCCACTGAGCTGAAGCTTTTCGAGGCTTCGCTGCGCGTTATCTGATGGCACGCTAGGAATATCCTCGTCACCGCTGGCGCAAATTAAACGGCGTGACGCCAGAGAGGAGCCGCTGCAATTAGCAGGCACCTTAAACTCCCCCCTTATTAAAAATCAGTCCTGTGGTTTATTTTTTTTCTTGGTCACCAAAAATGTGAATGTTTGAACTCCCCCGTCGCCCCGAATCAAACGACTCGTACCGGGGCGCTTGTTAGCGAACGGCTGCTGTCAGTTTGCATTACACGGCGAGGCGTGACAACGCGGCGGCACAAGGACTCATTTAAGGCATCAAACCAAATGAGCGTAAATGTTTTTGCCAAACAGCCCCTAGCTGTCGTCGAGGCTTATTAGTTGGTGGGGGCTGAGATCTAACGCGGGAACATCAGCTTCGGCAGCGTTGCGCTAAAAGCAGAAATATGACGCGCTATTTGGATCCTGAGCTGAAAACCTGCAGTGATGTTTTTTCTTGCTGTTTTTTTGGGGTCCTTAATTAAACGTCGCAGCTAATAGTCACTAAATTAACTTGGGAATGACAAAAATCATAACGGACATCTCAAGACCAAACAGCGCATTCTCAAAGAATGTAACTGTTGTGTTTTGGGCTTTTTATTCCCGCTCTGCAGCCAATTAGAGCGAGCAGCAGGAAGCAGCTTGTCAGCGCGGGTCCAAAGGAGCTCGTCTCTGGTTTTGTCCAAATGTGACATCCCAAGCTCCCCGCTCGCTTCCCGTTTAATACTGCGGACACACGGCGACCGCTCGACCCTTCGCATGGAGGCCACCTGTGTCAAGTGTGACACCTCCTCTGGGCCTCCATCTAAGCACCATATGTGTGTTCTTGTATTTCTAGCTTTGGCTGGACTAAGTCCAGGTCGGCGTTTCACTTTCAAAATGATTTGTAACTATTTCCATGCATAGTTGAAGTAAAAATGTCTCCGAAAACGATACAATATTAAATTAAATTACAACACACTAGTAAATATAATCTTTCGACGAGGAAGGACCCACAATGGTGCGGCTCCATACTGGAATGAAGAAGATTCTATGCTGATGACCTTTCAGGCAAAGACGAGGAGGAGGAGGAGGAAGATATATAGACGAGGAATCGCACCAATGTGGGGGTGGCAGGGTGACACAAGACGCTGTGTGTGTGCGTGCTCTAAGACACTCTTTCCCACGCCGCATTAAGGCTAAGCACATACGATCGACAGTATGCTTGGCAGCCCAAAAACAAAGCTCGTCTCCGGCGAGCTGCAGACCGAGAAACACTCAACCGTCAATGCGTACGTGTCTGTTACTGAACTGGACTCGAGAAGAAGAAAGGTAAAAGCTGAAATTAAGACGCTTTGGTTTCCCGAAGCGTGTCGTTGCTAGGCGGGGTTAAAAGCTGCCCCTCGGGCTGACGGAGATACGCCAGTGACACAAGTTAAGTGATTCCCAACCTCAGCCAGTCGAAACAAAAAACACTAACGCACGAATTTGAGCACCGGGAAGCATCTTTATTTTTTTTTCCTTCATATTCATCGATTTCCTCCACGCAGGCGGCCGTCGAGACGTGCACTCCTACGTGTCTAGTCGGGTATGGAAGAGTTCACGCCGACCCAAGTGGACTCTCCGCCCACCACATTAGGTACACCCACGCACGCTAAAGCGATCCAGTAGAAGAGCCGAATGAAAACGAGTCGCTCTGCATCTTTTGACAGCATGCTAGTTTTGGGACTCATTAAAGTTGAACATAATCTGATGATGCTATATTGTTCTCTTCTGTCAAAAAGAAACGACGATATTGTGATGACTGAGCGGCTTTCGCCGGGAACCTTGTCGGGAGTCGGTGAGGGGAACGAGATGCTAACAAAAGCGCAGAAGTATGCGTTGTATATCAAGAGTGGATTTACACACACGTGCGGGAAGGAAGGAGCAAATATATCACAATGTAAAGCGAGTGAACATCCGTCTGAGGCCCCATTCGCCTCGCTAATTAATACACAGGCAAGGACATGGGAAGCCATTAATCAGCCGTCTACGAGCCACTGCTCGGCTTATTGGCTCATTCCGTGAAGGCTTTGTCGAAGTGGCACCAAATTTGCACCAGGGCTAAGCCAATACGAAGATTTTTCAAAAGGCGATAAAGAAATGGTCATAATAGGGTCATGCGTTGTCTTCATCAAAAAAAAGCTGTGCAACAATTAATCGATGAATCGACTACTGATTGGTTATCAACTATTTCCAATGTCGTTTTAATTTTAAGATGTCCAAATCTTCTATTCTGCAAGCTTATCAAATTTTAAAGCGATCCAATCTCAAAGCAAAAAAAAAAAAACGAGATAAAGAAACATGTAGCAAATGATTTTAAAGGGACTCATGAGCCTAATTAGTCTTTCAGTGGTTGATGGTGAGGAAGCGAGATAAGGTGAAGGCCTCAAACGACGACTCAGCTCTTTTTGTCGTCTTTGCCATCTGTTACGCTTCATCTTTGTACGCAACAGCTAAGTCTCGCACACAGACCCGCCGGGGGACCCCTTTCCCAAGATCTACGCCGACTTGTTTTGCACGTCAGCTATTTTGATAACCGCAGACATTCAGGTATGTCAACAACAAATGCGGGAGCTGACGTCAAAAAGGACACAAAAGAGTTGAAGACGAGCGTTTAGGTGCTCGGAGGGGGGGCACAAAGAAGACAAAACGTTAGATGATAGTTGGGAAAAGGAAATATGTTGAAGTGACGTACGTCATCTCTACTGGTCTTTGCGTATCAACAAGATGTGAAAATCCTCGCGAGTTGTTTGTTAACTCAAAATGTCAGGACACTTGAAAAGCCGAGGACTGCGTCAAAGTGTATCGGTCTTGAATCAGCTTTCCATGCAGCTCTGGAGAAACCTGCCTTTCAAAATGTCAGCTCTCTGCACTTCTGTTATTTTCCCAGCAAAGTGGAGCAAGCGGGAAAAGGAGGAGGCGCGGGGGGGGGGGGGGGGGGGTGACTGCTTCCCATTATCATCTTGACTGTGGGAGCTCGAGAGGCGATCGTTGGCTGTATCTGGCAAGGAGCTCCGCATGGATCTATACGGTGCCCCCCTCCCCTTTTTTTTTTTTTAAAGAAAAAAAATCGTAGCCGTACACAAAAAGCCCAGAGGAACAAATTGCGATGAAAAGTTCAAAGTGACTCGTGCTGAAATGGAATGCTCGGATCACGGCGTGCCATAAAAGCGGAGCGGGAGGGAAAAAAAAAAAAACAAGCTGAAGGGTGACAGCGTGTCATCTCGATAGCGTCGGCGCTTTAAGGTCAAAGCTGTAAAAGGCGCAGAGGCCACGATGAAAGATGATGAGTTTTAACACATTTAATAATCTGCAAGTCGCCAAACTGTAAGGGCGCCTCAAAGGATGAAAAATGGACTTTTTAATGCCTTGTATACAAATAGATGGGTCTCTGGAGTGCCCGCCGAAGTGTGAAATTAAATCAACTAAGTACTTCGTTATCTGGCGACTTCTCAATGTATGGCTGTGAGCGAGACCGTCGCAATTTTTAAAATGCTATTTCAAAATTCGGCCATTTCACAGAACACAATGATCACTGAGAGGGATTTTGGCCAAATAGTAAAACATGAATAGTGACTAATTACACAAGAAATAATGTTTGCAAAAGGCCTCGGGCTATTTTGTTATTGAGCCTGGGGCCTGTTTTTAAAAAAAAAAAAAAAAAAAAAAATGTACGTCTCCTATAACACTGTCTAGCACACGCAGAAATACAAAGAAAACCGCAAGACATCTGGGCTGCCCATCCTGTCCGCCCGTTAATGAACTTTATGGAGACGGAAGCGACGTTACTTAACGGAAACAGTTGGCTCATTGAGGCCCGCAACTAAATGCCGCGCTCTCGTTAAAGCGGCTTGCGTTGCTAAAGTGCGTTCAAATGGGCCCATAACGAAGCAATAGTATTTACATTTATACAATGGGGACACAACCAAAGCCCATTCAAAAAAAATCTTAACTCGAGTGTATTTATAAAGCAACCAGCGCTGCATACTTCTGAGGAAATAATAACATATTGAGAGTATGATGTCATGCATGCCTCACATGCGAGCGCCGGACACCTTGAGCGAACACTCGCCGAGCTACAAGGTGTTGGCAGCCGGCGCTCCCGTGGGATTTGCGCCACCGCGGCAACACACTTAGATACTCGCAAGTATACTGCACACACACACGCTGCATGAAAGGACAGACTGGCAAATCTCAGCGACGCCGTGTGATCCTCGACACATCAATAATGCAACGCCTCTAACATGCAGGGGAACTCCGATTCGCCACAATGCATCACTCTACTTCTCACGCTTTTGCGTCAGCCCTCTATATTACTTCTCGGAGGCGCAAGGCACCCCCTTGGGAACGAGCGGCCCGCGATGGGACATTCATGAGTGACGTGTTGAGCCCCGTGGGAGCCAAATGTAACTAAGTGTGTATGTTTCATCCAGACATTGGACTGCAGGCGTACAGTTGACTGAAATGTGTGGTGCAACCAAAAGAGACACACACATTGGCTTCCTCACCCACCTCACCCCCTTCTTAATAGCGGACACAGTCAACCGTGCCAGTGAGCGGCCCCCCCCCCCCAAATGCTAATAGCGCCGGGCTAACGCCTTTCCCCTCTCCGCAGCGTTCCGTCTAACAGCCTCACCTGCAGTCTAAATGGCTCTGACACACAAACACACACACACACACCCGCAGACATCAACTCATCCATTTTTTGCTGACGGGCCGCACTGCCCTGCGGAGGGATATTATTTAGCCGTATTGCATCGCTTGCACTTGCAGGAGAGTGAAGCGTATTAGTCAAAACAGCGGTGAGGAGGGACACGACACTTGTCCTTCGTCATCATCTTGAAAATGCTCTGTGGCTTTCTAAGAGACAGAATCTAACCAACGTCAACGAGGATCTAAAAATGGTTTAACTATGCAAGCCGAGGCAGTTGGGTGACTTTGAGGTGGAATTTGTTTCCTGCCGGGATGGCGGCGGCGGCGCGTCACGGCGTTGGACGGGGGTTGGGGGGGTTCATGACTTCTATTCAAAGACGCACGCTGAGGGGAGCGCGGATGCGTGACAAGGGCAGAAAAGAGGATTCGAGCGAGAGAAGGCTCACTACCTCGACTTGGCAAGAAGCCATGCGGGCTGTCTTTTTGCGAGGGGGGGGGAGCATGTGTATTAGAGTGGGATTGTATATATTTTGGGCAAAACAATGAATAAAGCAACGGTAGCGGAGTGGGAGGAGGGGGCTAGAGGCCTGTAAATACACCCCCCCCCCTCCCCAACATCCAACATGCTTGTTTGGCGAAAAAGAATTTGTATAGAACCAATGTGGACGGAACCGAGCGTTTGCATACATTAGCATGAATTAGCCCTCCCCCTCCCCAATCTTGGTCGTTTTCCATGCAGAAAAGACACACACGTACACAAACACACATGTTGGAGGAGAGCGTGCGCATCCCAAGATTACCTACGTGATTTCCTATTTGATATTTCTACGTTGAGAAATTACAGGAATGAGGAAATGAACACATGAGTGGAATGAGCTGCGATAACGATCAATGCGTCCAAGGTTCCTCGCCAAACCAACAGGAAATAGTAAGAAAACACAATTCCGTGACTAATTGTTTTATCCCGATGATCAATTTTCCCAGCGGAGCTTGAAATAACGGACTAAACACATTCAAGCGGATCTGCAACCGAGAAAGACGATCCGATTGATCGGAAACGGACACAATCGGAATCAGACTGAGCTTCCATCTTCGTGTGCTGCAGACCTGCAACCTACCCACCTCACACCTACAACACGTTTGTTTTTTTCCACTGCCCACAATTTTCTCCGAGCGCTCCAAAACAGACGGCGCCAATTAGCCGGATTGAATGTTTGGAAACAATAGAGAACACGACGGCAGCGGCGGCGGTGCTCGTCTTGGCAATGCATTGCGGCAGATAGGAGCTAAATTAGCGGATTAAAATGGAGGCGGAAGGAAGAAAGCGACCTTTACACACTCGTGTTTAAATGGTCGCCCAGGCGTAATGACAACAAGCGAAGGGAGAACACGAAAGATTAACGCCGAGTCAGCACATTAAGTTTTGTTCACCTCATTACAATCATGTTAGCAAAGTGTATTTGCACTCAGTCTTACTTTTGAAAAGCAAAAATCCCGGGGAAAGACTTTCTTGGGTCGTCTAATTGGAAGAAATCAAACCAGAACCAGAATCATTAGATCCACCACGCGGCGATCCACTCGTGATAATCGTCACAGGGATGGAGATAAAAAAAAAAAAAAATTAAAAGGCGCATGCTGAGTGCGGACCAGCAGGAGACGTGTTGGCTGGAGGCTGGCTCAGTGTGACAAGAGCGAGCCATGTGAAGCTGCCATCTTATCAATTCGGTTTGTAAACAAACGCAGACACACGCCACTGGTGAATTGCACACTTGTTGATGTCCTCTGACAGCAAAATTCAAACCCGCTCACAAATCACAGAAAAGAATTAATGGCGAGCGATGAGATTTCGGATGGCAGCGCCGCAACGCTGCCGTTGTGGATGATCAGATTTCCACACATCGTCTGGCGGCGGATCAATAAAACGTTTCAATCCTCTGAGGCTAGCTGCCAGAAGACAAAATGCACAACTTCAAATTTATTTGACGCCGCCTGTACGTTTGACAGGCGTTTCCCCCGCGGTGAGCACGCCCAACATGGCCTCATCAAACATTCAAATGAAGCCTGATTGATTTGCAAATATTTGCATCTGGCACCCCAAAAAAGGCACAGAATGAAAAGAAGCGAGGAAGGAGGCCGGGGTGGGGGAAGACGCCATACATGATTCAGACAGATACAAAAGAGCTCAACAACAAACATTCGCAAATACTAAGACCTCCATAGCTGGCATATTCATAGTTAACTACTCCCCAAATAACCTAGTTATGTTTTTTTCGAAGGGAATACATCCCCAGCAAAAACAAGCTGGTACACATGACAGCAAGAGGCTAATTCTGACTTGATTCCTGCGTTAGCATAGCTTAGTGAAAGCGCTTTCTGATTCAAGCTACTTCGCCGTTGTGATGAGCCATAAAAATGGTACGACCAACAACAATCCCACAAAGAAGCGATATCTCAACCACTAACGCTAAGAAAGAAAAATGAGCCTCCAAAGTGACTCTCTTTAAAAGGTTAGCAAAGAATAGCGTGATTTACCGACCTAGTCCAAAGGTTCCGCAGGGAAAGCGGGAAGCTTAAAATGATAAAGCACATGCTTAATCGCTCGATTAATAAGTACTGTAATTGTATGAAGCGCTTTTCCAATTCAAATTGTTCCTCCTCCACTGGGAATTTCCTCTTGATTTTTGGGGGGTCATTCACCTCAAGAAATTATTGTAAATCATAATTGAACTTTTTCCTGAACCATCTTCGAACTCTTATTTGCACATCCTCAGACTCAAACGCTCGCAAAGGCAGTCATCCATAAAGACGAGCATGCGCCAGTAAATTGGTCTCCATGTTGTCGCTCGGCCCCTCCCCTTCCTTAAACACACACACACTCCTGCCCTGTACAGTATTTTCACATGTGCAAACTCCCACTTTCGCCAAAGTGTTGACGAGTGGCCTTTCCCCGTGGAGCCCGGCGAGCCACTTTACCAGGGTGTGACCTCGGTGTGCGCTGTAAAAGGAAGCGTTTAACCTTCTGAACTTTACACCTCGCCTTCGCTTGAATTGCGTCTCGGGTTCGTTACTGGTCGACAAATGCCGTGCGTCCATCCCGCGTGAGGACATCTTTCATTCAAGTATGCCGTTTTTTTTTTCTTTCTGTCGGGATCTGTAAAGGTGCTGAGGAGTTGTTCCCTGCCGCGGCGTTCTATCAGAGAGAACATCAATCTCCAAGAGTGACATTTAATCCCAAACCTGGGCTGGTAGACCAGCACGCCAATATGCACACAAACAAAAGATGTCCAGAGGATAGCAAGTCTGGCAAATTAAATATTGTTTTCATTTCAAAACTTTGCGGACTCATTTATTATGTACAGTATAAGAAAGTATCGAGAGGCTAAGTTGATGGCGTGTCGATTAAAATCAGAGAGTGAGAGCTAGAGAAGTAGATTTAATTGGAGCCGCAGCCGAGTGCGACGCCGTAACGACAAGCGAGTGCCGGGGAAAAAAGCCGCGATCCTTGACACACCTTCGGGCGCTCGTCGCATGGCTGTGACTCCAGGTAATGCGCGGCGCTAATTAAAAGAGATTAGAGTTGTGCATTAATACATGTTATAAAGTGAAATGAAATTAGCGGGGGGAAAAAAACCCCAAAGCGTGGCTGGAGAAAATGGTCGTCGCTAATGAGTACATTCAGATGATTTCCTCAATCGGCATTAAAAGATGAAACGGCCTGTAAAAGCAGGAAGTAAATGTTCTGGAGCCGTTCCCATGACAGCTAACTCGGGTCTTTTTTAACGATAATAATTTTAAAAAAAATTAAACATGTAAGGACGCATGGCGTCAAACTCCAGGATTTGCTACGAAAAATATTGGTGCACTCTGACCCAATTTTTATTTATTAATATATTTATTTTTAATTGTATTTTTATTCGATTCTATTTTTAATATTTATGCATTTACTTACATCTACATTGATAGAGCGCTTTCACAACAGCCGGAGCCGGATCATATTTTCGGCACAAAAAGTAATTAATTGGACAGCTGTCCAAAAGCTCCTGGTCCAAATAGCGCATAAAGATGAAGCTACGACTACGGGCACGTTTTTTCGAACGCCATTTCCTTGTTGGCCCTCAAGAATAGTGTGTGTGCTTGGCGGAGTTCAATTAAAACAATGCTTGATTAAACCCGCGGGCCTCAAGCAGAGTGACAGCATGAGATCCGTTTCACTGCGAGCGCTGACATATTAGATGATTACACTGTGTGCTTTTGACAGCTGACACACACACACACATTTTCGCACACACACACACAAAGAGCCAAAGTTACAGCAAGCTATGCTAATGCTATTTAAATCCGAAACACACACCTGCAATTAATCTCCTCAGGAACATGACCACTATGAGATGTTATTTTATGATCCTTTAAGCTTCTCCTCAGTCCAATATTTACATTACAAGATTGGATACATGTTTATTTCTGTTGTGCCGTGCAGCACTTATCGAAAACTGGCAAGGAACGGAAAATCGTATATCGCACGACGGCGACGCTTTCAAATCTTGCTAGCGTCTTTAGCACCGCAAACTCAAAATTGCAGTCATTGTAAGATAAGACGACGCTGCGGTGGGCTTTTTCTTCCATGGGGATTATTTCTAGTCGTTCCATAGAGTATTTCCATCGAAACCGACAGGTTCCGAAAAAGGCCCACACACAGACAATAGCATCGTTAAGTGGATGTGTGATAGTATTCATGAAGCGGCTCTTCGGCGGCCCGGGGCCACCCGGGTCACATCGGGGAAGTGAAGTCTCTTTATGGCGATGGTCACAAAAGCCCAATCCCTCACATTAGCAACCAAATTGTCTCTTCTATCTATACAGCTAGACCTCATGCGCTTCATTTGGATTTTTTTTTTTTTCTTTTTATAACGACGCACCTCTAACGATAGCCTCGTCTTAGTTTTGCTTGTTGTTGCACCCCTGGAGGTTTGCTAAACAACGCAATTTCCCCGCTGTTGACGCGTCGCTAAAGACAAGACAAGGTGCAAATTAAAGTGGCTGTTGCATTTCCTTTCAAAGTCTGGCACTTTCCGCGAAAACATTTCACACGCCCGCCGCCGCTAACACATTAGCGACAATTAGCCTGCCAGAGTGGTGGTGGTGTTGGGGGGGGGGACTAAGGAGGGCAAAACGACCCTGTAAAGTAGCTACGACAAGAATAACTATCCCCTTATCATAAAGCAGGCGACCGAGGGCATGGAAGGCGACTAAGTAGCACAAGCTCAACCAGGATTTTTTTTCTTCCTGCATAAAATTTGGAAGCGGCTGCCCCTGGCTTTAAAATCTGTCACATCGTGAAAACCGCTATTATCAGACCAGCTTTGCAACTCTTTTTTTTTACAATTGTGGTAAAACACTGCGCCAGTGGAGACGTTCGTTTTATCCCCGGTTTATTTCCAAATTTCCTGAAAAATACAGAAATATATCAGGATTATGAAAATGTTCTCAGAGATGCCATTTAGCGTTAGCATTAAGCTAATGGACTGAGAATCGAAGCTATCCGATCGCGTCCATCATTGGCGTTGTATTTCATCATGTGCCTGGCAAAAGGTTGTCGTGCTAAAAGGTGCGACCTCCCTCGTCGCAGTAGAATTAGTCCATCAGCTTTTCATTTGGCCTTTTATTACGACACACTTGAGATTGAATTATACTCTTTCCGTTTCATTTCCTCTGCGAGCGCTGACCTTCCAGCGAACAATCAGGGAACATCTGAGCCCGGAGCCTAATAGAACTAATATATCCTTTTTGGAATCGTTTTTGCAAAAGGGAAATGACATGCGGCATGAGTATTAAGAGGGAGAAAATGAGATCTATAATGAAGCGGTGATGTCCCGCTCGGACCCCAATTTGATTCATGACTATTTAGTAGTGTTCTGCTAAACAAATTGGCCAAATGGGAAGTGATATTGGCAACAAATTCGACATCCAGCTTCCCTAATTTATTTATCGAGCACTATTAGAATATGAGAATATTTCAATTGTCCTGATTCTGTTCTTAGTTGTCAAAATTGTATCCTGCCACATATAAGAATGGGCCTAAAAAAAAAAAATCCAGAGCAGTTTAGGTAGTTTCTTTAAAAACCTAGCACAAAGAAACAAGTCTTCATGTTGACTTCTTTCACACAACACACACACACACGGGACAGAAGTGACTGATGACTGGGCTCAGCTGATGTGAGCCCCGTCGGGATAATCTCGGCTTCTCGTTCAATCGCTAGGGAATCACTGTGGGTAGCAACAAATAGCCGAACGCAGTGCACGTGTGGCTCTATTACAAACACACACACACACGGAAAGAGCTAGTGATTTGATGCGAAGTGGAGTGTGTTGTCCCTTGGGGGGGATATATGATAGCACACAATCAATAAACTCCTCTCGGTTTGTTCATGTGATACGCCTCAACCAGACACAAATACGACACAAATAGACAGACAGCTCCCCCCTTCCATTTTAGCTCCTGGAGAGTCCACATGCATGCATAGCACACTTTAAATAAATAAAAAGAATGGGGTAACGAATGCCACGCAGATTGTAAATTATGTCATTTTCTCTCAGCATCCGAGCACGGCCGGATCATTAGTCGCACCATTAAGCCCCTCGAGATAACACGGACAGTTTGTTTCATACACCCGCCGTCTGCCATCTGTCTCGCCGATGTGCGTGCGTGTGTACGTACATATGACGGAAAGCATATGAAACATAAAAGGACAATCAAATCGAAAAAGTTGAAATGGAAAAAGCTAGAAAGCGGCTATAACATTCACTTTTGGGGAAACCTTGGAGGTCACCGATGAACTGATGGCTAACTTTCTGTTTAATTTTGGCTGCTGGTCCTTGAGATTATCCCCCCGAAGCTATTAGCAGTGCTGATTCTCTGCTACATTACATGGCGTGTCTTCTATAGTGCTGCGATGCCTCCAGTTGTCAATTTGTCGCTCGGCGGGGGAGCTCGAGAGGGTTAGCGCACGTGTCCGTGACGCTGCGGCGATTTCTTGACTTTACGATCCTCTATGCAGAGACTTCAGATCCGATTAATGTAATGCAAAAACAACTTCAGGTAGAGGCTAGTGGTTAGATTTTCTTTTCTTTCCCCCCCAAATCAGTTTGGAAATCTTCACCCCTCCGATTCAATACAGATCCGATTAAAAAGTGGAAAAGGCAGAAGATTGCGGAGACCAATTGAAAACAGGCACAATGTTTGTAAGGCAGTCAAAAAGAAAGAAAGAAGAAAAAAAAAAAAGCATCCTTTGAGGATTCAGCTGTTGGCTTTCAAAGTACACGCAATAGCATTCATTGTGGGCGCCATCACGTGAATTAATTCAATTTGGGAGGCGGCGTTAGCCTGCGACGAAAGCGGGTTAGCATCGGCGTTAGCATTCAGCCCGCAACAAAGGTTGTGATTAGCTGAGCGATGCGGCGCAATCGCTCAGCCTATTTAAGACGCACAAGGGCCTTAACCTTATTCACACACTCCTATTCAACGAGAGCCTTTTTTTCTCCTCTAATTGTACTCGAGGGGGTGGGGCTTTTGAATGAGACCCTCGTAGCGATGGGGAAAGGTGGCTTTTTATACTTTGTGACACATGCACCTGTTTGCTTGGAGTGAAAGAGGCAGCTGACAAAACCGAGTTGAATAAAGTCAAGTCCCATTACTATGGGGTGGATTCATGTACAGCTGAAAGATTTTCATTTCCCGACTATTCTCTCCATTGACTTAATCACCGCTCTTGTTTTTATGTTGGCGGCAGAGAGAATTTGCCAGATATATTCACACAAATGAAGTTTACCTTTAAAAGATAAACCAGAATAAATCTAGCTAAAAAAATGCAGAAAGCAGGAGGTCTGCGCCGCTGCGGGAGTGGCTCGCAGTTAACAGAGGGAAAAATACGAAGTCCTTTCAAGAAAGTTTAACATCAGTTGTTTCCATGTGATCTAATTTACATATTTATATTAGTTTACGTGATGCCAGCTATCTTGAGGCTAAGCTCCACTGATTTTGTTTGGGGAGCAAATGAATTGCTAACACGAGAAGCAGTTTCTGCATGGGAACTCACCAAACGTTTCACCCTTCCAAAAATCCGAAGTACACTCAGTTTGTTATTTTTATACAAACACAAGAGCATTTTCATCAGAGAACTTTGTAGTTTCCTCCTCACCCACAAGACAAATCATCAAATTAGCAGCTAGTGCCATCAACAAAATTGCTCCTTGGCTAAATGTTAATTATCCACGGTCGAACATTAACGTCTGACTTATTGAGTGTAAACGCCGATTCCAAAACGCGCTGACCGACACGTTTGTGTCCGCGAGGTTGCTCTACGTATTTTCCCACTGATGACAGCGTTCCCGCTTGGCACGGGAACTCCATCGTAGACGCACCCATCTCCTAGATGCTCGCCGTAATTTGATTTGGAGGCCCCGGGTGATTGGATTACAAGGGTGACATCCATGTCCAATTTTCAGGAGTCACGTTTATTTTGTTCAGGGCACCGAGTCGAGCGTACACAGGAGTAGTAAAATACAAAAACAGAAAACTAAATGTTTCCATTTAATGGGTAACAATGATGCTAAGTTAGCATTATCTGCTAAACTACTGTATGTTAGTCTGTACAAAGTGTGGAAGGAAAAAAAAAATGGCTCGCATACGTTGGCCGGAAGGAAGTCGTTTGTAGTGGCGAGGCTGGAAGGACTCGCTGGCTCAAGAGACATGAATAATTCAAATCGGTCACTTCAAAATGTGAGCGCAAAGGGACCAGCGTGTACTTTGCGGCTATGAGCACAAATTGGCCACATCCGCTCAAGTTAATGTAAAGAATCCAGACTTTAAGTTTGTATTTACTTGGCAGAGTGTTTACCTCTGGCCACCGCAACACAGCGACTCGCTTTTTCCGCGGCACGTTGCTTGGAAACAACAAAACGACCGGCTACTTTTCAAAGGATTCTGAAACATAAAACAACAGTAATCAATTTTTGTTGTCCTTCTGCATGACATATATATTCATGTCAGATTTACAGACCTGTGTGCACATGTGAGTTCCGACCATTGCCGCAAGGACGTCGGTGGAATAATCTACATTCATCAACTCGGAAGATACTAATGAGTGGATATCAACATGCTGCTGGCAGCAAACAATAAAGGGGCGAATACGGGATCATTGGGACCTAAAACAAGCACGCATGCAAGTCTGAAGCTTGTTTGTTGTGATGTTGCAGTTCAACTGATTGAGACGCGCCTGCGTTTAGGTTTAATGACTGACGGCGACTCCCGCTGCGCTCGGGAACAACATGTGATAGATAATAGGTGCAACATCACACTCGCACGCTTGGGTCCAGACCTCATTTCCAGGGCAACGCAGCAATCTTTTGTTGGACTAAGTCCTCTATGCAATCATTTTGTACATTTGAAAATTGTGTCTTTTTATCCACCGATACCAAGTAACCAATACCAATAGTACTTTTGTGATAACCTAAAGGTCTGTCTAGTATTTGTGGCTCAACTTTGGTGTTGAGGATGTCTGAAAATGGCCAAATTGGCACTAAAATGTCTTTCTCCGACTACCACCATCAAATATTTTTAGAATTGATTTTATTGATTATTCTATCCAATAATTGGATATAATTTTATTTGCATGTGTATTAAAAAAATGTCCTCCCAATTACTGTTTATTAACCAATTATTTTTGCTTTGTATTATCTATTGGCTAAAAAAAAAAAAAGATGGAATTACATTTTTGATTGGGACTCACACGATTGCTAAAGTGTGAGGCGGGAGATTGACAGGCTGCATTGTGGGCGGATTTGCATGCTTTGTCATGGTGATCTCGCGCAACTTAACCTGGCTTCACCTCCTCTCTGTACTCTCCGAGTGCGTGTGTGCGTGGGGGGGGGGGGGGGGGGGGGGGGGGACGAGATGGAACACTTGTAAACGACACCTGTTTGAGGAGCATCTCACTCCAGAGAATTCACTCTCGCTCGCTCGCTCTTTTGCGTCTCGCCGCATCCGCTTTCATTTGCTCACATTGAGAAGGCGGCGATTGGAATTGGTGTGCGTGCTCAAGTACTAAATGCCAATCTTAAAATCAGCGGTAAGTCTGGTGGAGGAAAAGTCGAGCTCGTTTGAAAGGAAACGGCTGCAAAATTGTTTTTCTGAATCACTGATTGCATCTTTCTATTCACCAATTTGTTTTGGGTTTTCTCCAATCAAACCAATTTGGTTGAAAATTAGCAAATGCTGGACTGGCTAAGACACTCCCAAAAAAATAATTGTTGTATTGTGATGATAGCGTGTTACAGACGTGTTTGTGTTGGGGATGAACCCCAAAAAGAAATAATGGCGCACTTGAGAAGCATGACTAGAGGAGTTTTGGACGACGACCCTCTCAGGATCCTTAAAAAGTCATCTGCGAAGTGACTTTCCTTCATTGTTCATTAACGACATGCATAAACAAACTTTGTGGACTTCACGATCACCCTGGGTGCCGTCCACCATATGGCCATGAAGTGAAGGAAATGGAGAGAAGAGAAAAAATCCAATTCAAATATTCTTGAATGCTGATTAGCACTGATGAATATGGAAATCCAACTGTCTCGCTCGCCCCACCAACCCACCGATGAGGGTTGTCAGCAGTGTCAGGGGAGTGGGGGGAAAATAAAAACGCCAACGCCCTTCCGGTCACTCGTGTGTGTGTGTGTGTGTTATGTGAACCCGCAACAGATGCTCTTGTATATTTATGATCATGACGGCGGGTCCAATGGCTTCTTAGTGAGACGTGTATTTTCATTTTTTTTTAAAGGAACAACCTTAAGCAGATGCACGAGGAGGTGACTTACACTGTCGCCATCAGAAAACCTTTATAAACTGCATAGGTCGTTTTTGAACTCGTTTACTCCCAATGACGGCTGTAGACGTCAAAGATCTATTTTAACTGGTCTGGCGGTGAATGAATTAAGGAACCGCGCAAACGTTCTTAGCTGTCATTTGCTGCTGCGTCGTGTTAAATATTGTCTGAAGGACCGTTTCAGACTCCCTGAAGGAGAATCCATTTTCCCCGTCGAAAAAAAATGCCATGGTAAAAACTAAATAGAAATATGCACCGTTACTATTGTTATTAATGAGGCATGGAGCATATTTCTGCTACTATAGAAAACGATTTATTTTTCTTATTCCCTAACAGCTCTATTGCTCACCCGGGACAGAAAATGGATTCAAAGTGTTTTTTTTTTTTTTTAAAAGAGTCACCAAGCGCAGGTAATACGTCAGCGGGATGGCGCACGGTGTAACGTAAGCAGGTTACTGCTAAAGTGGGAGATAGATGGAGACGGATGGCGACGGCTGCTGTAACTTTATTTGTTTCTGTACACTTGGATGTTCACAAAGAAAGCTGCCTGCACTGGCAAGCCTCAACTGTTACTTATTACAGTGTATAAAAATGTCTGGATGCGCGTTTAATAACGACGGGATTGAATTGGAGTTCCCAGCTGACGGATGCCGGCCGTGGCTCGCCGTGTCACCACATAAATGACACGAGCTGAGACAGAGTGTAAAATGTAATCTACGGCCATGACAATAACTTAAATAACTTCATATCAAGATCAATGTAGACGTGTCACTAATCAAGTAGTGAGAATAAACGGGCCTTAAGATCTAAGGCTTCCACCTCGTGAACGTAAAAAAAGGAAATGCGACCAGAGTGGAAGAATGACTCCATTAACTGGAGCAGATCAATGAAAGCTCGCAGGATCTTTTTTTTTTTTTTAAATGCTAAAAAAGACGATTACGGAAGACTGTGCTGTTGTGTTTGAAATGTATGGCATGAATTGAAAAGCGCTGCGGTAATGACTTGCCGGTTTAAATATTGAGCGCGCTGATGGGAAGTTAAAAAAAAAAAAGGAGGGGGGGGGGGCAATTGATTTCCTTTGAGAAGGTTTTAATAAATATGGCTGTTGATTATTGACTAGACTAAAAAGGAGGAACTTGTCACTGTCACCTGGAAATACAACGCAGGGCCACCACTCAGCAGGCAATCAATAGCCAATTAACACGGCGACTTCGGAAATATTAGTTTGGAACACGATACAATGTCAAGTAATGCATGTTGTTCTCTCTCATTGCGTAATTTATTTTACTTTTTTTATATGAACAAAAATTACAGGATTAAATAGCTGTTAATTTTTCAGTTTACGTAATGATAATTTCGTCTTGGTTTATAGATATTCATCAATGGAATTAATTCAAACTAACAATGAATATAAAAAAACAATTGGGAAAAATACACAAAATTACAAAAAAATCTTAATGAAGACACCCATGAAAAGTTCAATTAAATTCCCCAAAAATAAATGTTTTGAAAAATACTGAATGAAAAGCATATCAAGAGCCCGCCGAGGAAAGTCTCCCTCCCTCCCTCCCTCTCTCTCGGATTACTAGGCAGGACAAGGCCTCGGCAGGTTCCGTGCGAGCGCGATAATGAAGTGTACACAGGAGAGGATTACACCAGCCCTCCACTCCCGCCGTCGGCCCCCGTCCGTCCTCTTCGATGTGTGCTTGCGCACGAGCGCACGTCAACGCTGATAATGCCCAATCGCAGCGTGGAGCATCAGTCGGCGCACAGGGAGTTTCGAGATCTCAAGCAGAAATATACCAGCCGAAAAGCCTTAGAAATCACGTAGCGGAACCGCTACGCAAACATACCATGCTAACTTTAGCCCGTGACCTGCCTGGAATAAAAGCACAGCCCCCAAGTGTGAGCAAACCAGGTCGGGGGATAAAATACTTAAAAGCCGCAATACTAAAAATATGACTTACGAAATGTGACCCTTGAGAGTTTTTCAGTCCAAATTATTTCGTGGCTTTCTCTGATGGCACTCTGTGACAGTGATCAAGCTGCGGCATCTGCTCCATTCCCCTCCCTCCTTCCATTACCTTCATCCATCCATTCATTCATGCTGCCATCCATTCATCCTCAACTCATCTCCGGGCCTGTCAAAGCAACGAGAGGACGCCATCTCGGCGTGATGCCGGTGAGGGGTCGTATGTCACGCCTGTTTCCCCGCCCGCGGAATGGTGTTATCGATCGGAATGGACCTCACTCTCTGCCGCCATGGCTGAGGCGGACAGCTAAACAAGATGAAGGGGATAGTTGAAAGATTTAGTTTATTTTTTTTTTCCAAAAAAGAGCTAATTTTACAGAATTTGGGGTGTCACAGCTGGAGGAAAAATATATATTTTTAATTATTACTTTAAAGGCTAATAAGTAATCAGATTTTGACGGGAGCGCGCAGCAATCGGCAAAATTATCATTAAACTATCGTCTCAAAACATAATAATAATCCAAGTCGGCCAGCACTTTGTTAATTAAAACAAAGTAACGATCAGTTCTCGATTCGAAAAAAAAAAAATCAACAGAGCGACGAGTAGTAGAGCAACCGATCGGTAGAAACGATCATAGGGGAATGAAGTTAAAATCGTCAAGAGTGCACAATCCATCTCACACAGTCAACTGAACCAACTGATAATCAATGAATCGTCAATTACTATGAAGACCCGCTCATTCTCACGAAAAAAAAAGACTAAAATACAAAATACAGAGCAACATTGATACTTCATCTTACCAACATTCCTCCAAGCAAGTCACACACTGATTTATTAGAGAAGTACAAAACGGGTCCAACAGGCTGAAAATGGCGTCAGCGAAAGGAATACAGGAGATGCACTGATAGAACGTGCGAGCCAGATGTCGTCGGATAGGCCTGAAGGTGAACCGATCAATTATTCTCTGTTGTCAATAATTCAGAGTAGACCAGGGGCTGTGTGTATAAGCAAACACGCACACACACGCACACAGACACGCTTGTACACAGAGCAGTAGCCTGATTTGATTTAAGATGACCGGTCAATGTGGATCTTTTAAATTATTGCTGGCTTTAAAGACACACGGGGCAAGCACTATTTCTCCATCCAAGCTTTCAGTTGATCGTTGGCTTTCCTGATTTTGACCGAAAGGGGAAATTTGAAAAGAACTTGCTTTGATAAATTACTCAGAAGTGAGAATCTTTGATAAAGTCTCTGGTGATTTCAAAAAAAATAACAACAAAACAGTCTTCCCTGTGGAACAGTAGCCCCGATTTAAAAAAATAATAATAAATCTTGACGAAGATTGCCCAAAACTTAAAACAGTTCTTGGAGAGAGGAAAATACACAAACACACACACGCACACACTTGAATAGAATCGAACAGAAGCCCTGGTTGTTTGCCACACTACAAAAGTGAATCAGATGATAGAATTTCCCTGAGGTGGTTCATCCCCTACAGAAAGAATCAGAGGAGCAACTCTCTTCTCTAATCTTCGGTCCTCATCTTCTACTACACACACGCACACACACATACACGTTTATGTAGCCAGAGAGGCCTAATCTTTCTTTCTGCCTTCTATTAAAATACAAATGGGCTCGTTAAAGCGCAATTGGACCATTTGTCTGCGTGGGATTCTTCTTGAGCGCAACTCTGCCATAATTCATAACAAGAGGCTCCCCCCCACGAGATGAACGAGGACCAGACAAGACCTGCCGTTTTTCCTCACTAGACTCTGCTGGAGCTGGCAGCAACAATAATGATAAGAGATCAGTCATGGCGCTTTGAAAAGGGTGCCGACTTCTGGCCGCTCCTTCCGAGTTGAGGTCGAGCTTTCTGATACTGGACAGCAAATTTCACTTTCTGGGATTTGATTATACCCGGTCTATCATTTTACAATTTAACATGCGACGTCTGTCACTCGCATGTCAGATACGACACGAAACTGATTTCAGTCTTGCTAAAAACAACCGATGACACATGAAGAACTAAAACGTCAACGACAAAGTACCAATTCAACATTGACACGAGGTTGACAGCCGTCACTTTCAACCCGAGCTGATACGAGCACGTTACTACGGCTCGTTTTGGACAATAAATGTGCCGAGCCTCCGCCGTGGAGCTGACAATTGCCGCTAATTGCCATCGTAGATATCGGTGAGCGATGCTCGCCTCGGCAGCATTGCATAATATCAGGCACGTAATGTGCGGTCATAGAAGTACTCCATCAAACAATCAGACGGAATATCAACCCCCATAAAAAAAAGAAAAAGATTCAACATCGACGCATACACACTTGCTATTAGAGTCAAAATATTCCCGTTTTTTTCTCATCTAAATTGAAGTCTTGGATTTGAATGCAACATAACGCTCCATATGAAATACTGTCCGAGGTGGGGGAAAAAACTGCTGCGTTGTGTGTTTACAGATGGAAAGCAGCAAGCCTGTTGCACATGGGCAGTTGCCGCAGTCGCTCTGACAAAACACACACACACACACGCACCTGCCATCTGTAATGATGATTTATGCCGAGGCGGAGAGGATGGCGGCCATGCATAACTGTAGCAGTCACAAACAGCCGCGGCGAGCCGGCCGTCGGGGAAGCGACACCCCGCGCCCCGGTGCCCCGTCGAAAGGAGAACGAAATGACAAGATGGATATGTCGCAACAGCTGCGAGCGCCGGGCCAACTGTACAAATGCATATTGATGAATGACAAGCGAGCAGATACATGAAAAATGCATGCGCGACTGCGCCCGATTTACTTATTTCCCCCGCCGACTAGCGCGGCCCAAGCTCATTTACCATTCGTTATCTGTGACACCAGTATAGATGCGCGATGCTTTTGCTAGCTCTTTTGTACTCGTCTTCACGCGCGGTGAACTTGCGCTCTTTGTGGGAAAACATACTTGTGACGAGCAGTTGCCGTCCGTGCGGCGCTTGTATAAACATGCCGGCACGTGCGCTCGCCCCTCTTGAGACGCGCTCCTTGACTTGGATGCTAATTATCGTTGTTTGAGCAGTGTAAACAGAGACTTTTCGTGGGGAAAAAGTCCCGCTCCGTTTGGCACTACAATGAACAACGTAGCTTTGTTATGGAGAGAAGGGAGCAATCTCCAATGAAAAGAGAAAATTCTAGTATTGACTTAAAATGCCCTTTAGCCGTTACGGGTAAACTTAATTGTGCAATTTGTTCATTGTGTAGACAAATCTTGCTGTTCTACAACGTTGGTTGTTTTGAAGACATTTTTGATTGAGTTTTTACAACGCAATACTTACGCAAGAAAAAACAAGGTAATAATAAAACCAATAAGGACTCAACTAAAATGAAGGACTAACAACAACAAAAATTAAACAAACCTGCTCTGAAAATCAATTTAACAATTTGCCACATAGCCAAATTTGAATAATTTGTAATATTGGACTTTTTTTTTCTTTTCCCCTCGAGGGTGGCAGGAGTCTGGATAGAACGTTGTGTAGCCTCGGCTAACAAAATAAGATCAACATTTACAGATAACTATCGAAATCATGAAGCATGGGAACGTATTTGACGATACGTTGTGCTCTTTTCTGTGTTAGTTCAAGTCATGGCCAGACTGCATGGGAACAAACTCATTAGGAGAATCTGTCCCTTACCTTAGGACATGACATTTTTCTAATTAATGTGCGAAATTACAATCAGTCGCCTGGATACCAGAGCAGCGTGCGGGAAAGGTGATTAATCTTAAGATTGGCGTTTCCAAAAGAATATAAATCAGCAAACCCTCACAAGCGCCATGCCTGAAGCTATAGATGTGAACTTTAAATATGTTTTTTTTATTTCCAAGTCGACTGCATCAGTGGGGAAAGGCAGAAAATAGAAAAGCAAAGCAGCCGTGTATGCACTTAGCATTAAGATGAGGCGCTAATTAAAGCAATCAAAACTATTTCTATTTAGAAATAGAAGCTTCCACGCTGTTATTACACCAAGCAATGGAATAAAGTTCCGAAGCCAAAACCAAAACCCAAAGGAGCCTTTTGATTCTATTTCGTTTAATATCGTTTTCGGCAACACCGCCACCTACTGGAGTGGAGTGGAACAGCGATAACAAAAGGGTTCGCTGTTTTTGTTTTTTCCTTGGTCTCTACTGTTGGCGCGACCTTTACTCGAAATCTTGAGAGACGAGCCAATTCCACAAATGCACGGTGGGCAGACGTCCCCGCAATCAAACTCAAATCCAATCTCGCAAAGGATATTTGAACGCATCCTGCAGGGACGCGTGGCATCAAAGAGTCAAACATACGGCGACGGGTGCTGCTTTGGTTTGCCGCCGCTCGACAAGCCACACAGGAATACTGCGTTTAGCTGCCATAACTACATGTCAGCCTCTCTGGCGCTCCCATCTGTTCCCCTCCGCTTCCATTATCTCTTCCCCCCCATACCGAGCCGCGTGTCCTTGCAACCTCCTCCATCATCCACCCAGCGCTGGGGGAGACTTGGAGGCGGTCCAAGTCCGGTCTCTGGAGTCCTGCCTGGGTGACTTCCATCCTGGCTTTCCCTCCTCCCACCTTTTACTCCGGGGCCTGTGGCAGTTTGGGGGAGCCCATTGTTGGGGGGAGGATTAACGACACACGACAGCTATTTTGCGGGACACACACCTGGACAGATGCGGGGTCAGGTTTTCCAGCGACAACAGCACTGTAGCCCCTTCCCTGGTATCTCAGAAATGTTACATGTGCTACCGCTAATCGATCCACCTGAAGCTATCGAGCGATGACTCACAAGAGCGAGACGGCCAAGACTTTATCAGCGTCTAAAAAGCGCGTGCTGATATTGCAGGTGTAATCCGCACGGGCACGTGAGATGATCTCCACCGGAGGGGCTCCAGATAAGAGTCCTCCCCCCGGGTCCGGTCTATGTAATCATGTTGAGATTTGCTCTCTCACATGCCAGGAATTGAAATGAGCAACGCCGGCACTAAAAACAACATTCTATCTAAAAGGAGACACGAAACATTTTTCTTTTAGATTCCAAAAGAGCTTTTTTGCTCGCTTGTTTGTGGTCTAGGGAATTGAATGCGAGAGCGTGATAATGTTTTCAACAATGGTGTTGCTTGAAAGTGGCTCGGAAGCTTATCCTAGCCTAGTTGCTCATGTCATGGAGCTCGGGGTTATTTATTGAATGTTTTGCCTTGGGCAAGTAGAAAGTAAAAGAGGAGATAAAAAAAAAGAGAAAAGGCAATGGAGAAATTGAAGCAGGCTTCGGTGTCCCACATTTACATCTCCTCACTGGCTCACCACTCTAATCATACCCAGCCTCAGTTTCCTCCTTTCTATGCCTCTTTCTCGCTCTTTTCACCAATCTGCACAATCCTTTCGCCCCCCCCCCCAATCCTTCACCACCCCAACCTGCACTGCAGAGTCCCAGCAACAGCTCACAGGAGAGGTGGCACACTTTGAGGATAAATTTAGAAATGAACCACAATCCCCAGGCCGGCACACAAAAGAAGGGGGGTAGATACAACACACACACACGTGTCTGATCACATGTGCCAAACAGTTGACATACTTTCGACACACTGAGACAATAGCATGAAAGGAAACTGCGTTAGCGAAGCTTTGCTGCAGTCAGATCAGGTGAGCGGAGCACTTTGAATGAAACGTAACAAGTTCAAAAGAAGTTTGAGAGGCCACACTGAGAGCAAAAGGAAAAGAACATGCTATGAGAATACTACAAGTCAATTTTCTGAGACTACTTGCAATTGGGGGAATGATAAACTTGGAATAAATATAGAATTAATATTTATTTATTGATTGATTTATAATAGTTTGATGGGGGGGGACTGTGGAAGTGCAGCAATGGAGGCATGTCTGGGTACAAGCAAAAAAAAAAAAAAACTAGTTTCCTATTATTCATTTTATTAGATTTTTTTTTCTCACAAATTAATACTGTTGGTCAGGTGGACTATTCTTTTTATAAATTACCGAATATAAGTTACTCAAAATGGCTGCCTCCCTTTGACGACGACAACGTTAACGTCTCAACAAATCTTCCGTCGCGTTGCTGTTTGCATACCGATGCATTTTTTTATCCGCAAAATAGTTTCCCATTAAAACTTTGCCCGTCTGTGAGTTTGCGGAGGTTTACTGTGTAGCACTCAAACGTTATGCTTTTTGCTTTAATATTTTCTATTTAAGTTCCACCACTAATAATAACTTTTTAAAGGCTTCCCCGAGTGCCTACTCAGCCTTTACGGCCCCTCTTGGCGGCAGTCGGGAAAGATCGGCGCGTTACTAATGCAAAGATTGGATAAGAAAAATGAGAGGAGGGGCGGAGGCAGTCATGGCTGTCTAGTGGGAGGAAAGAAGCTCGTTCAAGCTTGAGCAGTGACAACTCCTCCAGCCAAGTGTCCTCCCGCCGCCTCAAAGTCACTCTCCTCCCGCCACGCCGCCGCCGCCTCCCTCTCATCGGGCGGTCCGAGGCGACTCGGGTATTAAGGGTCCCATTACGCCACCCACCCTCTGCGGAGCGTTTGATAAGTCAGCGCTCATCTCGTTTTGAAGGCGCAGCGAATTATGAAGTCTCGCCTCCCATAACGTAATAATAGGATTAATACGGTCCAAGGTCAAAACAAGTGGAGAAGAAAGCAAGGCTGACGAAAATAAATCAATGATGAATAACATCTTAGACGTCATAGTTTTTGTGTCGCTGACCATAGGTTTGGCATTTAACGAGCAATCTTTTATTTTCACTGACCTGATCAATTTCAGCAAACGCCACACTTGTCTTTCATCTATTGGACGGGAATCTATAGTTCCCTCACTTCCTCCGCAGTTGACTTGGATCCCATCATCGACGGAACCTGCAAGTAGAAAGTTCAGTCAAAGCTACGAGGCGACAGTAGCATCGACTAAAACCCAAACGGACTTCAAATATTGGCGACCGAAGGTCTGTCCGTGCGTGAACCGACTTAAGCGTTCAATAGTGAAGTCTGTGTGTGTCTGTCTGTGTGTGTGTCTGTCTGTCTGGTCAGCGGACAGACAGTGACCGCAGCTGCCGTTTAAGAGCGTCTTTGGCTCTAACCGAGACAAATTGTCCAAGAGGGACACCGGAGAAGAGGCAGAGAGGGATTACTTAACACGTGCATCTGGAATAAACACTAGCGGGAGCCTCGGCAGATCAATAGCCGCACGGACGAAACCCACACAAACACACTCGTGTGCGATGTGGATCGATGCTCGCAGTCCGGGAAAGCGCATTAATGAACAGACGTTTGGATGCGGAGGATATCTCAAACAAAGAAAGTTGCAACAGATTCACAAAATATATCAAATAAAATGACAATAGGAATTGGGAGATGGATTTGATGCCATCGGCCGGCCATCAGTCCGTAAATGCCAGTTGGGATGGATGCACCTTAATAAGGAGAAGTGCATTTATAGGAGATGGGTATGAATTTTATTTTTTTTGTGTTGTTTACTTGTACGTATATTGTGTACGATGTCTTGTCACCGTGGGATAGTGGGAACGTAATTTCGATTTCTTTGTGTGTCTTGGCATGTGAAGAAATTGACAAAGTAGACTTTGGCTTTGAATGACAAAAACAATTGGATTAACGTATTTTTCACTTTATATCTTGACAGTCATTTCGTTCACAGATAGATTGAGCTTGATGTGTTATTTATGCAGTTTTAACAACTTTCTTCCTCTCTGTCTTTTTTTTAATTTATTTTTTTAAACACCCAACCCAGCACGGCTTCATGCTGCCTCCAGTGGCGGGTCCCTAATTAGAGACTGTCTTTTTTAATATAAACCTTTTATAGAAAACTCCACCGAGGAAGCGCCAGCTGCCAGCTTTGATTGGGGTGGACGAAAAAAATTAGGTTAAAAAAAAAAGGCTAATTTGAGCAATTTTGCGAGGCAGATGCAACTCGCTAATAAAAGAGAAGCCTTGCTTGGTGTTTGTTTAGTGAGAGACAGCAGATATGATAAAGTGCCACACACACTGTCACTCAAGCTAAAAGAAATTCTGTCGGACAGGGATTTGCACTTGGTACACTCCACGCTCCATTTGCACACTTGGCACAGTCCACTTGCTCAATTTAATTCATTTTTTTTAAATAATAAAAGTTCCAAAAAATTATATATAATAATCAAATGTTAATTATATCTAAATATAGTAGTCTGCAACGCTAACAAACATTTTCATACAGTAGCTAAATTCTAGCACAACCGTGAAGAATTTGAGCATCAAACAACCCATGATGGGAACATACTAATGGTGTCACTCCTAATAAATACAGTTTGCGCAGTAAACCAATATCATAGGAGATGCGCGCTAATTTGAAGAAAAAAAAAAAATCTACAGTCGCACATGCACCAGCAGGCCGTCTGCCGGGACCTGGGGTGTCTAAGAAAAGCAGACAGTGTGATGCTGGAATCTCCTGCTGCCAACTGGCATATGTAGGCCAGCACTGAGTTATAAATCCCCCCCTCTCGCTCTCTCTCACTCTCCCTCTCTCGCTCCCATTCACAGCATGCCACAATAATACAAACTACTGTTTGACTTCAACCGCAATCATCGCTACTCTGCACACATTCAGCCCGCCATATTGTTTGTGTGCTGTCGGTTGAGTGGATAAAAGATTGACTTCAACGAATGGCGGGAAGAGATCTTCAGATCTAAAATAAATGAATCCGGGAAGTTGTAGACACGATTTAGGTTGGATGCTTCCCTCGTTAGCTGAGGTAACAAGGGTCAAAGCAAGAAGGAGGGGGTGGGGAGGGTTAGTGGAGGAGCAGACGGATGATGGAGGGGTCGAGCAAGACACACTGAAGGAAGGTAAGAAAGAAAAAAAAAGTCGACTTTGGCAGCTCCGCGGGGTCTCATTAATTCAGCCTAATCAGACGATATATTGCTGAGAAAACACATCGCGCTACTGCTGTGTGCGCGCGACGACTTCCGATGAGCTTCCCGCAAATGCGGCCGTGGCGCTTTTGCAGCTTCCTGCGCGCTCATTGAGGTGGAAGCCAGACGCTTGGGCCCAAAAGTGCATTTCGGGGAGCCGCTCCTCTGTTTACGTTTGCGCCGACGGATGACCCGCCGACGTCTGGATAATCTGCGCCAAAACACCCTGCCCGATTGGATCCCTCCAGAGAGGCGGGTGTGCCAGAATAGTAAGGGGGGGAAAAAGAACATCAAGCCCAAAATAAGGCAGAGATCACATCACGTTCATGTTGGAATGATTGACCCTATTCGTGGGGAGTCGGACCCCTGTCCAGTTTAGAGAAATGTGGAGGTGTGCGACTGTTGGGTGGAAGCGGATCGGAGGGGGAGGTGGTAACAGACGTCGACACCAGTTTGTCAGAAAGTAGTCGACAGCAAAAGTGGGGGTTAATGAGAAAAGGCTTAGAACGGGGGGGGGGGGACAGTAGCGTGTGTATGTGTGTGCGTGTACCAGGCGGGTTCAATGAACGCACGAGGGAATTGCCCTTTAAATCTAAGCCAGCATTTAGCCTGGTGCTCACATGCACATAGAGCATCTCCTTAGGACTTGCATGTCGTTGATATTCCGCTTGCGTCTGCAAAAAATGTGATAAGACAAAAACGATGAATAAAAAAACAGGAATGGGGCGTGCAGATACATCAGAATCAACAAGCAGTATTTAAAAGAATAAAAAAACGCTTTCTGTGTCCTACAAACCTACATATACATTTATGTGGGGGATGAAGTGGCTGAAGTATGACCCAATTATTAATCACACACACACACACACACACAGAGGGAGACACAGTGTATGTTCAGGAGGCGTGTAAGTGCTTGGAGCAACCCCTATTAATTCAACTCATTTAGCCTCAGCCCAGCCATTAAATTTAAGCCTGACCCTGGAGCTCCCAATGCAACAGCAGCCCCCCCCCCCCCCCCCCCAAAAAAAATATACACAGTTTATTACCAAGATGGTGGAATGGACCAAATTACACAGTGAGCTTCTGTATCAGAAATTGAACCGCAAACGTGAACCCGGGATCGCATGCCACTCGGGGGTCAGGGGTCAGTATTCCACCGCGGAGCAATTGCCGCCAATTCAATTAGAAGTCGAGCGAGACCGTGTTATCTTTCTTGGTGGCGGAGGGGTGTCGGGGAGCCGCCAGGCCGGCCAAACCAGATAGTTACGCCGATAAACTAATCACTAAAGATAAGAAGAGAAGCGGGTAAAGCTGGTTACAGTTCACAAAGTCGGCTGCCGGAGCGGCGCGTTCGTCGCCTCGGTCGGTCGGCGGGAGTCCGAAAAAGCGGAAGATGATGAAGATGAGGTGTCGGTGAAAGCAATAGACGAGTTCGCTCTCAAGAATTTAAAGCTTTCAACAGGCAAACGGAGCGGCCACGAAATAACACGTTTAATAGACTTGTTCTTGTGTGTTTTTTTTAATGCACTCTAACCTCACACAAGGTCTTTTCCGGCCCGAGTCGTGTCCGACGGAGCGATTTGTAAACACTATAAAATGTTAATTATTCAATTAGTATTTATTATTGCCTGAGCGGGCTAATCTTGCTTGGTGCGGAGGCAAAGAAAATCCCCTTAAAAGCCACCTAAGTTAACTTTATAATTACAACGCAGAAGGTCCAGTCAAGAAACGGGTCAGGGCTGCAAAAATCAAAATCCATTGCTATTCATTAGCCTGTCTACGGTGTTTTGCATTGTGTGTTAGCATCAAGCTAGCAAGGTTCCTGAAGGCAAAAGTATGTGCTTGTGAGCAGAGTCCTCAGCCGGGTCACTCTTAAGTCAAGCTATCAGTGCAATTGCCAAAACCTTTATCACTATGATTGATCAGCTTTGACGCTAATGATGCTGGAAGTTTGATATTTCCCAGCGGTCTCGAATGCACCAGCATCTTAAATCGGCTTCCCCCGCATCAATACCAATTTCCATTTCTTCGAAACTTTCTTTTCTCCTCGTCTGAGACATTGATTGTGTTAGATTTACTTGTGCGAGACCCTCACTCCTTATCCCACGCACACACATACACACACACCAACACGCCCCCACCGCTTCTCTTCTGAATAAGTCCCATTCCCGAGCGGCGGGCCTTCTTTCTCGTCGTTTAGCGCGTGGCCGGCGAGCTGGGGAAAGCAAAACGGAGGCTCATCGGCGTCAGCTCGGAATCTCAATCATCTCAAACAGGATGAAGGCAAAGAAAGGCGTAGCGGGCGGGATGGGGGGTTGTGGGGGGGGGGGGGGGGGGGTTGTGTAGCTCTTGCGATAAAGCTGACAGCACACTTCATTGGACAGGGAGGGTGAATTAGATTACAAGCCTGCCCTTCTTCAAGCTCCTTTTTCCTATTCCCCCACAATCTTACTGTAGATATTAACTAAAAAGCCACAGGGACATCTCTTGCCTTTGGCACGACCCGGTTCAGGTGACATTTTGATAGACCGGGCCTCGGGCTTGTCGTGCTACCACACCGATGAGATCTATAACTGAAGCGGCCGCTAGCCGGTTAGCCGCGGACGGGATGCTTGCGCTGAAGGAGCCATTGTCTGCTATCATAGCTGGAGGTGATGGTGCTATTAGAGTAAAATGCCGCACTCCTCCACTCCCGCCGACCACAACTGTGAGTGTGTGATGGGAGAGTGCGGTGTCTTTGGAGTAATCCACTCTGTGACATAAACCGGAGTACCCCCCCCCCACCACACACACACACACACACACACACACAAAAACCACCGGCCCCTCCTCTTCCTCGCCTCTGCTGAATAAATCTTTAATGGAGGTTTTATTGTCTCTGATCAGTATGCAGCACTGCGCGTGTTTATGCAGTTCCATCACACACGCATAAAAACGTGCACACATATGCGCACATTCAAAAACGTGCACTGGCTCGCACCGACTCGCTCACTGACAAAATCTTACACACGTGCAAATATGCAGACGAGCAAAAAAAAAATAATCTTTCAAACAAAATATTCTTGCTAATAAACACTGTACAGAGAAGAAAACTTGTTAAAAAAAGTGAAATATTTTAAAACTGGGGTGGGGGGAAAAATACAATTAATGTGTAAATTCTGTGTGGGTAGGACAACAAAAACAATCCTTGACTCCTTGAAAACTCCACTTTAAATATAACTTGAAAGAACAATCACAACAGAGTGTAAACAGCAATAACAAAACAATTTAAAAGAATGAATAGCAGCCATTCCTGCTGACAAGGCCACACGCAAAAACCTCACACACTCTTAGACCCCATTGTCTCACAAACACACTTGTATTAACGCCCTCGAGTGGCCGCATACACACACTTGACGTGAACAAACAACACGTGAAAGAAAAAAAAAAAAGAAATTGTGCCACTTGAAAACGTACGACGAGCAACACAAACCATTCAAATAAAAGCAAAGTGAAAGTAACGCACATGCTGCCACAAAAGCACGCATTCATTTGCCACTAGAAGCGGCGGGGAACCTTGCGATTGTGACGCGGCTGCCTCCTACACTCCACTTCTGCTTGAAATTGCTGCAAAATAATAGAAACTCGCCGATTGCTACGCGACGTTGTTTTGCTACTTGATAATCAGTTTGCGTGTCCAAGAGTAGGTCACGTTTGTCGTCCCTTAAGTCTTCAAACGCACGCGCATGCACAATCGAGCCATCTGCTTTATATTCTCCATTCACAGCCGCCGCCCTCACCGGAGACCCGCCTTCACAAAGTTTATTTGTCAAATGCATCTTTTGTGTCGCTGTGTGTGTGTGTGTGTGTGAAGTGGAGATAAACACAAAAGCTCAGAGCACAAGGACAGAGATTTCCTGATGGAGGCGAGAGGCAACCTTGCTGCAGGGAAGACTTCTCCACAAAGGCTCAGCATTCATCAATTTTAGCCGCCAGATTGCTCCCCCTCCCCCCATAATCTAACGATAACTTCACACAAGCTACATTTTATAAAACTTGTCTTTCGTCTGATGACCCTTAAGAACATTAAAACGTGACATCTGGATCGGATTAATTGTCTGAATGACAAATAAGCCATCAAAGGGTCAGAACCGTCTGGATGCCCCGAGGCACCACGCTGCCTCTTACAGGTCGGTCTTGGTACTACGGCAACGGCAATCACAACATGCTAATTCTCATGTCCCGGGGCTCTCTCACATTCCAAACTAAATATCTTGACGGTATGAGAGTACGAGAGGCTCCGTAATTGGTTGATGGCTCAGCACCGCCCCCTCATATGAAAAAGCAGCACCGTCGAGAGGTTAAAAGGCGGTCAAAAAAAAAAAAAAAGAGAGCAAACGAAAGGCCAGAGGGCAGGGCGAGAGTAGCGAAGGGAAACGGAGGCTGCAGAGAGGACGGCGCTTTCATTAGCGAGATTGATTAGATGAATGCTGAAGCTAACGGCCTCTCTGCTCTTTAGCTAAATGCCATCTCTGGGCCTATCAGCGCCACGGCTTCAACAACAACACATAAATTAGCGCAACAGAGACGACGAGGGGGGGGGGAATGCAATCATGAGAGAAGCTTGCGGTAGCGTGGCCGGCCCAAGATCATAAACAAAAGCAAGCGGCTGATCATCTCATTAAAGGGTGACGATGCACCGCGACTGTGTTGTGATGTATCGGGGTTGTGGTTTCATTTACTGTAAACACACAAATTCACCTTCAATGGATATTAAAAAAAAAAAAATGTAGGACGCAACACAAGTAGACAGACGATATAACCAATATCAACAATGATCATATTCTTTATCCTCTGCGAAGATACAAGTGCTGCCCCCCCCCCCCACACACACACCTCTTTGCTATTCACGTCGAGGCTGCAGCTGTGTGTTCGCGACACACACACACATTCATCCTGCAGGCGACCCTTTAAAATGTTGCCATTTACATGGAAACTTAACAAGTGTGAAATTAGAGCGGATTTCAAATTATCACACACACACACACACACACACACACACACACACTAAAGCAAACTGTGTGCGATGGTGAACGGCACTCATATGTTAGGGGGGGTGTAAACCGTGAATAGTCTCGGAGTGACTGATGTAAATTTACAAATAATTTTCCACCGTGTTGACAGCAATAGAAATAAAGAACACAATGGCTTTGGTTTTGTTTTTTTTGCATAGTATGGACAGAAAAGCTGTTGGTGTGGATTCAGATATTGAAATGAAACTCATGACATCAAAATGCCACCAGATGGCGCCAATGCGAAAACATTTTAGGCCAGCGAATAGGTGCAGTGAATTAAAAAAAAAAAAAATTATAATCTGCGAATAGGTGAATTTTCAAACATCAATACTCCATTTTAACATCACTTTACACAAAACGCATGCACATGGAGAGTCGAGGGAGTCTCCCGACAATACGGTGAGGTCACGCATGTGTGCGTCCCACAATTTGCTTAATTAAACACCTGCCACACACTGCGTACAGTAACCAAAATCGGAACGCAGACGTCTATCTGCTATCTTGACCCTTTATTGTCAGGGGGGGCGGGGGGGTCATGCGATTAAATCTATAATTAGATGCTAATAAGATGCAAATCCCTCTTACGAGAGTGGACCACTGGAAGAATGCTTAAAAAAAAAAACAGGGCTGAGGAGGTTAAGATTCACTCCTATGTAGTGTATTTGTATGAGTACTCGTGGTGACGAGGAGGAGGAAAATAAAAAGCTCCCAAGCATTGATCGCCAGGGTAGGAAAAATGTTTTTGATTTATCTCCGACGCAGGCAGCAGAATAGGACTTTTGGTATCGCCGCTCAAGCAGGGGGGAAAAAAAAAACAGCAAAATAAAAAAGATAAAAAAAATACTCCATCTGTCCAGAGTGCGGCTGCAGATAGGACGCAGGGCGGCCCAGATACGAAAAGCCGCTGATTAAGAGTCAGGGAAGGCTGACAAGAAAATAAATAAATAAATTTAAAAAAAAAACTTTTTACAAAAAAAAAAAAAATGCATTTTCACCTTCCTCTCTCCACTGTGACTCATCTGAGAAACATAAAAATGTAGTCCAACTTAGAATTCATCATCAAGGACCAGCCACACCATCTTTAAAAGGTGGCCCCAAAACTTGGAGAAAATACACATCTGTAAAATTGTTCTGAAGAAAAAAAAAATGAAATGTGACCTAGAAGGTTGTTATCAGACCGACTGTGCAGCCAAGACCGCCTTGATCTGGCGTCCGCTCAGTCCAGAGGGCCATCTTATTTTTTTTGGGTTGCTCTTCTGTAGCTTACAGATAAAGGCAACGAATTGGCACCGGACACAAAATGTCTCCCATCTTTCTCTCTGTAAAGCAGGCTCAACATGACAAGCCGGCACCCGAGGGCCCGTGTGACGGTGATAGATCGACGCTATTTATGTCAGACAACAGAAGCTCGACTGACCGGCGCGAGCCAAGACCATCCAACATCAGGGCCGGATCGGAAATTCTGCCTTGGACTTGGCCCGTGATGTATTTATTGCTGCAGTCCTTCCAATGTGTGATAGTTTCATATTTTCCTGATCAGACAGGTTTGAGCGGAGGTGCTATTGTATTCAAAACGTGCCACGACTGGAGCGCACACACAGCTGCGCAAACACGCATCCTTCCATATTGATATTCACGGCGCACGCCGCTGCCCCTCTGCCGCCGCCGTGACGCAAATAGAAACTGCACTGATGCAATTTTGCATTCCCGTTTTGATGACGCCGACGTTTCAATGTGTTGAACGGCGCGGCGCGGCCTGAGACGTGACGGACTCGAACGCGGAACCTCCTAACCGTCCCCGGCACTGTTTCCTCACGCTTCGATCAGGATATTAGGAGAGACGATGAAATGGACAGGAGGAGGAGATGGAGCTCTGCAGAGTTTCCCAAGGTTAAAAGAGGGGAGAGGAGGATATTTTCTGGCGAGCCGCCCAGATGTGATGTATCGTCCCGTGGCTGCGCGCGCCCCGTGCACCTAATGCCTCTTAACAGTAATAACGTATTCCATCCCATTAATGTTATGGATCAGAGGGCATATTATTGATCCACCACCTCAGCTATATAGTCCCCTCGCTCGACTCCCCCCCCCCCCCCCCTTCCTGCCAAGGCTGCTGCTGTAGCTTTATTTGAAATGTCATCACGGCGGGCATTTCAGGCCAACTTTCTTTAACCCAACGTGTGCAGGGTCAGTACCCGACCGACCCTGACAGAAGCGCTCGGAGAAGTAACAATTGGAAGTCTTGGGAAAATGTTACAAATCGTGTCAATCCCCTTTTACGGATTCTCGGTCGATTCTCTTCAAACTTTAAATGAAAAATCGCCTACGTCAGCTAGCTTTTGCAGTTTGACACTAGACGGCCAAGCATTTTGATCAAGGTCAAGGTTTCTATTGCTTTTTTTTTGTCAGCACTTTATCCAAGTAATCATTTTATAAATCGATCTCCACCGGAACGAACATCCCAGAATGATGTGGATTTTCAGTGATATCGCTCGAGTCGGATTGATTTCCGATCGCATGGGCCCGGACGCGTGAAGTCAAAGCTTTTCATTGCTACTTTGCCCCGAGGGCGCCAAAATAACCCGCACGATTTACAACGATGACCAAGTCAGACGCAAAGCGCTGTTTCAAACCGAGATGCCGCAGTGGCAACGACAACAATAAAAAAACATGGGCACAATCACTCCCCCCCCACCCCCCCTGACTGTAAGGAGCCTCGGATTCATCGCGGCGACAAATAGCGTGCTTGTGACACTCGGAAGGAAATGAAAAATGGTGTGTGCGGCCCGTGTCCCGCCGAGTGGCGGGCGGGATAGTGATTGTGTTGACTAAATGTGATTGCCGAGGAGTGATTCTCGGCAGGCAAAACATCAGAGTTATTACATTTGCGCTAATATCGCCGGCTGGCAATCACCCGCAAAGCATCTTGGAGCACATCGGGACAGAAATAATACACACACAAAGACGGTGATATTAAATATAATGCAATAAAAACAAAAAAAATCATACACAGCCTGTAAACACCAACAGCGACCAGAAACTTCTTGAAACTCCAAACGAAATTTAAAATCAATAAATTTATCAATATAAAAAATAGATGTACTAAAAAATAAATTAAAAAATGAATACATTTATAAAGATAAAAAAATAAGTTAATTTAATAAATAAACTGAAAAAATAGTTATAAAATTTCAAGTTACAACTAACACAAATAAAGCCAGAGCCATCCCCACAAATCCTAACCGAAAGCGCACACATATGCTTCCAGCATCTTCTGCATTCCCTTGGGGAGGGCATGGTGAGAATGATCACCCTCTCTATCTGAAGAGAGGAATAAAAGCCTTTTGACCAAATTAGGTGATGCCACTTCCTGTCAGAGTTAAGCACTAATCAGCGACTCCTCGTGGTGAGTGACCAAGGTCGTGGCCAAGCATCGTTACCCCGAGAGCACTCTGAAGCTCTTAAACGGAGGCTCCACCACACGCAGGTGTCGTGGGGCTTATGCTAACATTACTCGACCTTTAGTAATGATAAAAGCCAGACTGTGTGTTGCTTTGAAAAATTCTGAAGAAAAAAAATGACACTATTGCACCTTGTGCCAATGTAGGAATGGCTTTAATACAGAAAGGGGGCGGAGCTAGTAATGTTGCGCCAATGCACGATTCGTCGACTGAATCGAGGGGCCATAAACGCAGTAAATGAGCAGAGGCGGGCTCCCAAACTGCCCTTTAGTCTTCCTTAAGTCCCAACTTATCTGCGTTAATTGATTCCGTTCTGCTTACAGGTCGCTAAGACAGCGCAAAACACTTTTTTTTCCCCGATCATGTTTGACCCGTTTTATCTGCTCCCTGATCAAACACAACAGGTGCGTCAACAGGCGCATTGTTTGTAAGCCTTAAACAAGCATTGTCACAAACACACACACACACAAACAAATGCACACACTAAATGACCGTGGCCTAAATATAATACACGCAATCATCCTGATTCCGCCGCAATCCTAGATGATGAGATTGCACCGAGATGGAGATAAATGAGCTCTCGTTATAGTCACCAAGGGGGGACGGGGGACAAAAGCTCTCCTGGTTTTCATTGACTTTGTATCGTTACTTACCACACCCAAGGATGCTTTTAAAGGACACAAAGATTGCAGACAATAAATATGTGCCTTAATACAGAGGTGCGCGAAAAAAAACAAAAAAAAACATGCGGCACAACCAAACAAATATGTGCATTTAAATTGCTCATTCATACATGGCGTCGACATCTGAGGACGGAAGCGCCGTGGCGGCTACAAACGGAAGATAATGGGATTCTCCCGTCAGGATATACGGAGCCAAGACCTGGATCACCTTCACTACTCAACGCCGCGGCCGTCACGTCGGCAAGCATTGTGGGCGCATCCGGTGATTGAAGCAGATTTGAGCAATCAAAGTTATCAAAACGTCGCTTCGTCGGGAGGCAGACAGCGCGAGACCGGCGTAATTGGATTTTGCCCCTCTCGGTTTAACGGATGACACTTGAGCGGCGGAAGTTACGAGTGGCTCGTGCGCGGACACGGCGACCGCCAACGGCGCCGTACTGCGAAGGACGGAGATGTCAAAGTGGAGTGAGCCACTGGGGTCGTCGCCGATAATAGCCAGCGCTATTCAAAGCGAGAGCAAAACGGGAATGCAATCAGAACCCAACGCCAAGTCAGTCAAACTTCGAGGGTATCTAGCTGTCAAGTTAGGACTCGAGTGACTCCAGTTAGGACTTCATTCAAATGACATCCTCAGATCCATTGTCAGACCTGACAACGGGTCCTGGCTCCCTTCTGATGCAAGACTGGGCCTTAAGTTCTCCAGAGCCAAAGCCAATCGAGCACATCCGGGACGTCAAACGTTGCAACGCAGACTGTTCAGGACTTGACTTGATGCCCCGATTCAGGTCTGGTAGGGGATTCACTAGAATATTTGTCAGCTCATTGTATTCTCGTGTGTGTGTGTGTGGGGGGGGGGGGGGGGGGGGCATTGCTGAGTCACACACACACCAGAATGGATTAGGCTGAGTCACAGTTGCTACCTGATTAGATACTTTCCTTGCACGATCCCTGACTGGTTAACATAAACAGCCCCATGCAATAAAGGGATGGTGGTCAACAGGGGGCGCTAACACTTAACTTAGCATCTTACAGTTTATCCCTAGATGCCCTGTGGCACCATGCTGCCTCTCACAGGTCCGTTTTGGTTCTACAACATTTGCTTTGGAAGAGGCTGTGGTGTTCTTTTTGAATACAGATTCTTAAAATGGGTGATGGACAGTCGCCATGTTCACTGTGGCCAAGTGAGACTGATTGAGATGGCCAGAACAAAAACCTACTAGGAGTTCTTACGTGACCAGTGTGATTATGTTATTGGCTGCTGTGGAGCACATTCCCACTAACAATCACGCAAGCTGCCAGGCGAGCGCCAAGCCAGCGCCAGCGCCCGTCCATGCTGTGATTGATAGCAGATTTCGCCGCCTGCCAGCGTGTGACAATTCATTAAGAACCAACACACAAACCCGTCGCTCAACGTTAGCCGACAACACTCTTTACCCCTTTTTTCATAGAGACATGCCCTCGCCGAGCCGGAAACTCCAGAGAAAGTCAGAAATACAAAATCAAGAGATGCCAAATGAATCTGTTGGATGCATCACAGCACATCATAGCAACAAACCGCAGTTGCCCTCTAGTGGCCGTGAGAAGAACAGGGCAGAAGAACGGAAACTGAGGCATGGATGCTGTGACATCGGCACTTTTACCTTGCACGATCTGAAGTTGTCCTGAAACAAGTTGCCTGTATCAGGATGTCAACTTTGAAGTCCTACATGTTGAATTTCAATGCATTGCTTAGCTTGTGATAGCTAATTGTCTCGGCATAGCGTGTTCTGTAAATCGAGCTTGAAATCAGCAGTGATTTGCAAGAATGCTTGGCTAGCAGAATTCTCTCAAAACATTAAATTATATTCTGCACACACACACACACACATTAAACATATCCACTTTTTATACACAATACGGACGATGCTAATACAATTCCCACATTTCAAATAAAACCAAGCCCAAATTATAAGTAGACTGAACACGCACCTGATGGGCGGCAGGGTCACTACGAGATCCTCCTCTCGGCCACCTCCCCGGTGCTCCTCTTCCTCCAACGTTTCTTCCTTTTCGTCCAGAAAGCAGAGAATTCTCAAGGAGCCGGGAAATCCAGAGCCGCTTCGGCGGAAACCTGTAGAGAGCGAGTGCACAGTTGAAGGCGGCTGCTGAGGTGGCGGACAGATGTAGGAGGGAGGGGGTTGAGGCGAGATGCAGTCGGGAGGGGGTGTGGGTGGGGGGGACTTACAAGTGGTTAGCTCGACGCTCACCGCTGCAGAGCTTAGCATCCCGACACCACCCCCCGATGCTCCCCCCCTCCCAACCTGTTACCACATTCCACCTAATAGCAGCATCTCCTCCTCCCCAAAGTGTCACCGTCACGAGATACTGCGCACAGATCTGATTACGATCCAATTTACAGTTCAGTATTTTACGTATGCTCATTTTATTTAAAGAGTCATATAACCGTCCGAGACGTGTATGTTGATGACTATTGTACTACCAACACGCAACACAAAATGGTGTCTATTAACCTGTGGGGCTTTTTTTCTTCAACAAAGTTTGGCAAGGGAGAAAATGCTAATATCATTCAGAAAGAGGAAGAGTGACAGCTGGGAAACAAAAGAATCGAAGTTGCCCATAGGTGTCAATGCTAAAATTTGTTTGTCTAGAAGTAGCCTGCAATCGTCAACCTTGCCTCTTGCTCATAATTAACTGGGCAAGGTTCCCAAAAAAAAAAAAAAAAAACCCACTAATGCTTTTTGTCTTTTTCTATCACAGCTAGGACACTCGGTAAATTAGCCCAACAAAAAAAAAAATCCTCATCCTCCTCTCTGTTGCTATGGCCACCGCAATAAACTCCAACGGTGCTGCTTGTGTGCCAGTGTAGGACATTTGAAGGATCAAATATTTTCCAATGTAAACATTAGTTTGGGCTAATTACACTCGCTAATGGCTCGGCCAAACTCAAGATGTTTCGAGCTCAAAATAAATGTTCCTATAGACAGGCTTCGATGTGTAGATCGTAAAAGGTCAGGGATACTGGGCACTCGGGTGAAACGAACCTATATTAACTTTTTGGACCTTTTTTTAATTTGATAATAGTCTAACTATGACAAAGTGTGCGTGTTTTTAAGCTGCTAGCTAAACAAGTCTGGATTCGAATGCTGCGTCCTAACAGCGTTAACCAATCACTGAATTAAAAATGGAATAAAATTGCAAATTGAAAATAAAATCTTGAATCAAGAACTGATCGGAATCAACCCCCACCCCTCCTTTTGCCAACTGCGCCCATTCTTAAGGGCAACGTTGTATGTTGTGTTAAAAATGATGAAGTGTTTGGGGGATCAACGTTCGGGTGTATTCAGGATTTAAACGACTGCACAGAGCGCCGCGTGTTGGCTGAATACAGACGAATACATTTGGCGCACTCAGTTAGCGCAGATGAGGGGAGGAAAAAAAAAAAAGGGGGTGGAAAGAATAAAATCTCTCTTTACTTACTCAAGCAGCGTCTCCAAAGAGGCTTTCAAGTAAATTGAGTTTGGGTTTAGGGGCCTGTTTATATTAATGAGTCCTCGGCCGCTTGAGTTAGAGCCAGTGCTCTGTGTTATTACCTGCTTGATAATGAATGCCAGCTTGGCTAGCAGCAGTCAATGGAGGCCACACACACATATACACACACACACACACACACACTCACACACTGTGCAGATAATGCTGCAAGCTGCCACTGGCTGGCTACAAAAGATTAGCAGCGTCCTCCCTACATCTGCAGACAGATGCAGTGGCACTCGTGCTAATGTTAGCATAGCCTGTGTTTATGCTCATTGCAGCATTATCCTCCGCAGTCTCCATTTTGTTGTTTTCGTTGCTACCCTCAGTCTCCACTTAATGTATGAAATGTAATTATAATACCCTTGCTTTCTCCTCCAATGTTGTCCTTAGCGTTGGACGACCCGGGTAGACGCCACAGTTGTAGGTTAGCACGTTAGCTTGTAGCATTGCCTGAGTAATGTCAATACAGTGTATGTATCTACTTAATCCACTTTAATAACATCTTTACTGCAATTTGGCAGAAAGCAATATAGAAGACGGCGTGTTCATTAGTCGACTGTCAACTCATTTGGAAGGATCAACGGATTTTTGAGTCCACTTACATTTAAGCCGTATGATAAAGTTTAGCAGCTTAATTAAACAACGGGATTGGAGGGGCAAACACACAAGCAGTTTGATTCTCTGTTTGCCAACGTGGAAAATGAAGTGTACTCAGACAGTCCTTGGTTGAATGCAGATGTACTATATACTTTGATCAAATTTAAACACAACTAAACTGTACTTAGTGACTCAAGTACTACAAGAGGGAGCGCCCGTGTACCTCTAGAATCATTCACCGATTTGAAGTCATCAAAGTTTTAGCAACAATTTCAGGAATGCGCCATGAAAAACCGGATGCGACGGCCCGTTCATCACTGCTTGCAAATGTTATTAATTTCGCAGTGCTTCGCGTCACGTTTAAAATTTATAACAACAACAACCCGATTTGCAACCCTGCTGCCTCACATCATTTCTCTACCTCGTGTTTATCTAAGGAGAACAGAACTGCAGTAAAATACATCTTGGGGGACAAAGCAGCAGCTCTTCATAAATCAGACCAGAAGCTGATCTAAACCATTCATCGAATATCAATTCACTTGATAATCAATTAATTGTTACTGTCCAATCCATGCAGATGGACATACGGACACTGTGGAATCTCCCAAACATTTTTGGCGGGAAGTGACTTTTGGGTATTACCTGATGCATGTGCTGGCCAGAAACTGGACTGGGATGAAATCAAAGTGTCCTGTCCGCTCTCTCCAAGAATCCCCTTGCCAGTATAAACAGAGTATGTCTGCAAGCAAAGGAGACCGGTGAATTATTAAAGCGTTCTGAAGTGTCACTCAAAGAGAGCCGGTGAACCACCGAGACAGCAGAGGTCACATATACCGATACACACATATACACACACACTTCACCAGTAGTGAAATGTTTCCCAATCATATAATTTCAAGTCCAATTAGACAAATTCTATCCTTGACGAGACTGTGGCGAGTACATGCTCAGCATCCCGGCCCAGTAACAAGGCTCGCTACCGTTAGCATCTGTGGTTGGCTTAATTGAACCGTTTTGACTTGAGAATTAAAAACGAAAACAAATAACCTTCAAGGACAAATGCAGCAACCACAACGCTTCCAGTTTCAACATACAAATGCCGAAATTGTTGTTATTTAGCTAACTTTGTGCGTGTTTTGTTTTATTTGTTATCGTTTCTGTTACCTTCACGGTCAAGCCTTGCCAGGTGTGAAAGGGAGAGCGCTAATTGGACCATACCAAGTCTCTGCGCTGTCAAGGGGGAGGGGGGCGTGACGGAGGCACCTACGTCACCAAATACGTCTACGGCAACATGCGGATGCTGACAGCTCGATGTGAGATGACAGCATGAATTCCAAACTGATTTGAGGTGGGACGACGTTCTCGTTCCAATCCAATGCATAGACAAATGCATAAGACCTTAAAGAAAGCTCATTTATGTGCATAAATCTATGCCTTGTATAAGGAACTTTAAAGGCATTATCATACAATAATTGCTCCATCTCTCACTTCAATTCATTCCAGCATTGTCAGGAGACAGCCATAGATTTGTATGGTTAATATTCATGGATATTTTCATAAATTAGCATAGCATTTCTTTGCCTCAAGCTCATTGGAGGAAACTTCAGGGTTCAGGATCTTGATCCAGGTATTCTTAGCATCTTGATATTCAGGTCCATCAAGAGAACATATGAAGGGAAAATATTGACTTTGGTACCAACAAGCACACCGTGGTGGATGAAAAGAGGAAGCTTTTGAGTTTTAACTACACTTATTTATTCATCAAGAGAGGCAAAGAATGGATATAAAAAGTCTACACACCCCTGTTCTAATGCAAATTTTTGTAACAAAAAAATGACAATTTTTTTCCAGCTACTACTGTGACCTGTACAACTCAATTGAGAAGAAAAAAAAAAAAAAACTCAGACGGGAAGTGAAAATAAGCACCTGTGATGATGTTGCACAAGTGTGCACACCCGCTTATAAATAGGCTTGTTCAATCACATTCAAACTCAGCCACCACCATTACTGAGCCTCAGGGGAGGACAGTTGTGATAGTTGTATATCAGTGGGTTGTTTGACAAATGTGTTTAATTACAGCTGCCCACATGTCATACGCATTTTAGTGGCCCTCCGCGCTTCTGCTTGTCAGCGTGCGGCAACGCTTAGCGACAGCGTGATCTTTTCCCGTAGCCAAAGTGCGCGGCGGCGCGCCCTCCACGCTATCCAATCGGATGACATTTAAGACATGACACATTTAACACTTCACGCCGTTTAAATGTATCTTTTTTGCGATGCTGTCTCATTTAATGTGCCATTTACACGCTAGGGCCAAGGACTCATTAAAGGTTATCTGCTAATTACAATGATGAGTCGAGACCATGTGAAAGGGGACAGTTTCTCTTCACAATGTTTGTTTTGGTCTATTTTGGAAATGTTCCATATTTTCTATAGGCTCAGTGAGACGTGTCACCCCGGCCACCCCCCCCTTAAAAATCTCTAGCTACGCCCCTGGTTGACAACCCCTTTTATGGACAGAAAAGCAATGTGACAATGATGTCCCAGCATCACCTGCAGATCAATAAAGCCAGAAAATGTACTCCTGGTGGAAGCGGCGTGTTTATTATTGACTTGCAGAAGCGCAGCCACTCAGTGGGGAGGCAGCCTGCTTCCTTCTGGCTCCATTCCACCACATCAATGTAATCACGTTAGCGAGCGGGGAAACCATTGTGGCATGCTCACGCATCCACGCCGGCAAGAGCGTCAGAAAAGAAAAAAAAAAAAAAACTTGCTCTTTTCTTTTTCTATCCGGCTTTGGAAGCTGCGGGCCTTCCGATTGGACAAGGCTCACTTTGCCTTGCTGTTTCATTTCACAGAAAACACAATTAGTAGGAAGGGAAAAAGATTTTTGTCAAGACCAGAATACACACAAGAAAAGTCATAATATTCCAAGAATGAAATATTTGTGAGCAGAATTATTTAATTATTGCCTTTCCCAACCTGAGTTGGTTAGCTTTTTCCCCCCTGCACGCTTGCTCGCCTGCCTGCCAATGTGATCCATGCGCTGAGACTTGCTGAGGCAGCAGAAGGAGAGAATATTTACTGGTCGGTCAGGTGGCTGCTGCACGCTCGCTCGCAGCAGCTCGTCAATCACCGCTGCAACACACACATACTACAGTTGCACACATGTGGCTGCCAGCGTTCAATAAAGGCCAGGCGGCCGGATAATGACAACCCAGCGTTTGATTGACACTGTTGACAAAACTCTTCATTTAGCTTTGTTATTGTGCTCGTAAATAAGGAAATAAACAAATAACTTTCGATTGATGTCCTTGTGTGTTATGAAGTAATTGTGGATATTTATAGTCAATAGATATTTTTAAATGATATTTCTGGTTGAATTTTGTCTCCACAATACTTTTTTTTTTTAGTCTTGCACATAAAAACTAGAAAAGAAACAACTAATCCTAAAACTATGGAAAATGAAGCATTTTCAAATAAGCATCATGGGGACTTCAAATCTCGTCTTGCCCTTTTTTTTCAATTTTTTGTAGAAAACTAATTAAAATGAATTAAATTTATAAATTAAAACTACAATAAAAAAAATCCCAAAATATTTATAAGAGGGTTTTAGCCTATTCTTGTAAATGCATTACAGTAGACCAGCAGGGGGAAAAAAAAAAAAACTCCACTCCTGCAACCTTGAGATTGCCATCAGCTCCATTCAAAGACTCCACTGATGGAATCTCAGTTGCACTTTTTCTTCTCACTGATGTCCTCCAGCATGCTACAACGCTTTCACATGAAAAAGAAGAGCTGCCTCCATTTTCCAATGGACGAAACACACACACACACACGAGACTACACAGTGCAGCGTAGGCAAACGGAAGCGCCAAAGTAAAACTGTCGCTCTTGCTAACTTGCTGTCGACAAGGTTACGGTGCCGGCGCATATGGCGCTAACCGTCCATCACGTTGACTCTGGCTGACCTCGCCGTCACCTTCAGGTCAAGGAGAGTGGACTGTCGAGGTTCCACGTATCGGATGTGAGAGTCACACTTGTGGGCTAAAAGCTCACAGCCTTTAAGCAAGATTTGACACTTGACATGACAAGTGCAACCATTGGAATGGTTCGATAAGGTGTGGAGATAAATCCGCATCACCAAAAGAATAATTACAATTAAAACAGTGATGCTAGTTTTGTTAGCCCGTCAATGGCCTTCTGCATTCTAACTTAGCATTAAGCTAGTTTATTTCAGTAAGTCTCTTCATTTCTACCTCGCACAGCAGAACACAAACACCAAGAAGTCACCCAGATGAAAGGGACTTTGACAACTCCACCGACTACTTGATCCCGCAGGCATAAATGAAAAATGAACTCGTGGCATTCCGCCACCTTTTCGGTGCGCACCTTTTGTTTACCGGCTTGCGTTCAATTATTTGTAAGTAAGCCTGGAGTGAAAGAAAAAGTTGAACCAACTCTGAGCATTGCATGAATAATTGAGCAGGGTAGAAGAGGGGAGAATGCCTTGTGCAATATTCATATGTCATATTGAGTGGACAGGCAATCCACTGGCCCAAAATCACGCACACACCTGGCAAAATCTGAAACTTCTTTTACAAAAAACACCTTAAGAATGATGTTTTTGGGGTGTAGCATTCTCTGAAACTCAAAATGTGCTGATTTATTGGAACTACATAATGATGACAGATTTTTTCCGACATTATTTTATTAATATTTTTATGTCTTATTTACAGGCATATTTATTGATGTTTGCTATGTGGTTACAGTTGAACCCTTCACAAAATAACGCACTTGCAAACAATTGACAGAAGTGTCCCGCTTAAACGAGCAAATAAGCACTTGGCGCGACCACTTGACCCCATCATGTATTTTTAATCAGCGTGAACACAGTAATTGAAAGTACAATTAACCCGAATGACAATGCGCGAAAGAAATGAGCATGTTGCGGCACTATTTGTTGTCTTGACAACCGCGCTGACCTCTTAATTCACACATTCACACCCGAGCGCCCCGACACAGGAGGTTTGTCTGTCGTTGTCCTGCAAGGGGAATGTTCGGGCTGATGCTGGCAACCTAGCCACACTCTTTTTAATGCTGTGTGTGTGCGTACGTGTGCGTGTCACGCACAGGCCTGTTGTTGTTGATAAGAACTGAGGGCTTAGCGCGCACACGCACACACACATTAAGCGTTAATGAGGCCCAGGCACAGAGGAAAAGCTTCTGGCAAAACCAAAAGGGCTCTTATCAGCGAGCATGAGGCTGTATTGTTTTTGTATTGTGTGTGTGTGTATTTTTAAAAAGGGCCCTTGTGAAGATGAACTTTTAACCATAGGTTGGGTAGAGAAGGCAAAAATTGTACGACTATTGTTTAGGTTAGGAAAAAAGAGGAAGTAAAAGTCAAACAATTACCGTATTTTCCGGCCTATAAGGCGCACCGGACTATAAGGCGCACCTTCAATGAATGGCCCATTTTAAAACTTTATCCTTATATAAGGCGCACCGGACTATAAGGCGCACCATTAATGCATCATGTCAGATTTTTAATCCAAATCAAATCATTCTCCATTTTATCTTTTTTATTTCAACTTCAGACGGAACAAATTACTTTATAATCATAAAATAATGATCCATAGTCTTTTTGAGTCATGATTCATAGTCTTCAGCGGGCCACTTATGATTGATTTCATGACACAATACTTCGGGCCAGTTTGAATTTAGGAATTTGGTCCATATATAAGGCGCACCGGACTATAAGGCGCACTGTTGGTTTTTGAGAAAATTTTAGGTTTTTAGGTGCGCCTTATAGGGCGGAAAATACGGTACTTGAGTAAATAAGTACTGGTCTAAGTACTGTGGCCGATACGGCGTTGTGCCGCAGGTCTGGTTTCTTTCGACAGCATGTCTGCTTCGGAGTATTAGCAGTCATTATGGTACCCGTGCAAAACACACGCATACACACACACACACACACACAGAGTGAGAGTGTCCGTCACGTTATCAAAGCAGCAGCTAGCTTATTACTCTGCTTCAGCGCCACTCAATTATTCAGCTGGAGTCCACGGGGAAAGAGGAGGAGCACTGTGGCGCCGTGTGTGCTACTTACAGCACTAAGTAGGCCAAAGAGGCGCAAAGCAAAGTGTCACACACGCACTGCACTGCATGGCGACTATAGGAACGGCAATTTTTGCAATCTCGTGTCTTGTTCAATTATGATATCCAACTTGAGTTTGGCAAGTCAAAACTTTAAAGGTCCCACAAAGTAGGGTATCCATGGTATGGTATCGGTGCATCAAATATTTATTTTCAATCTGACACCCGCATGCTGTAATTGTTGTGTGGCAATTTTTTAGCGCCCACACACATGCAAGGTATTTAAAAAGTGCAGCCAGAGTGCATGATGGGACGCGGCGGGCGCCTCCCACACAGCAGCTGTGTCCTGCACACTCTCACAATACCTGAAAATAGCTTCCAGCGTTCCCGCCTAGACGTGCGTCTGGAAAGAAGAAATACGAGATTGGAATAACAAGGGTTGATTTTGTTGCTTTGTTTTCGGCCCTCTTACCTAAAATCAAATGACGACGGCTCACCGTAAGACGGATGTTCCTTCTTTGTCGATTGAGATGCTTCCATGTCACCGTCTCCAAATCTGCCCGGCAACCGGCTGCGTGTGTCATATCTGTAGTCGACAATTCAAGTACAAAAGAAGAAGGAAAAGTCTACAATAGCTGTTAAATAAAAAATAGTGAAATTACATTTTAGCAATTCTGCAACGGGAAGAAAAATTAAAATAAAAGTAGTTACCTTTTGGGGATCTTTGTTTTTGAGAACCTTCCTTGAGACCCAACAACTGTCACTAAATGGACATTTTAATTTACAAAATCGTAAAGATGTTGCCCCTTGTAAAATATACCAAAAAAAAGTCAATTGAATATTTTCCAACAAACACTTGTCTTTTTGAAAAGAATATTTATATTCCATAATTTGTTTGATATGCAAATTTCATCAAACAGGAGCGTGGAAAGAAAAGAGAGAGAAACAACAAACAAAACACAAAGTCTGCAACGGTATCTAAATTGTCTTCTGGTTGACCCATGGACACATTTTGCTTTGTCAGCATCTTTCCACAGTTTTCAGAAGGAGATTTTGCTTCAGTCTTAGGTTTTAAAAAGTCTGACAACTGACAAGTCAGTCCGATTGACAATCATCGTTAAAAAGATGGCGCCTCGGTCTCTACGAGAGTCCCACCGAGCAGCATCAGAACTTTTCCGGAGCCGCCTTCACGGCTCCGCTTGACTGTCTCGCAGACTCGCGCCGGATGGAAGAGGTGGCGGGGATTGGGCGAGCAGAGCCGCGGGGGCCGGCTCCCCGGTGGGCCTGCGTTGAGGCAACGGCGTGCCGCCCCCACCTGGTCGGGCCTTGGCGTCCTCCAGCAACAAGTGCACGCTCTTGGAGAAGATGGCGCGGGGGTCGGTGGGCGGCAGGGCGGGACACGTGCAGCTCTCCCTTAGCTCCAGCGCCTACACAAACATGATTGATTTGAAGGTCCATTTCATGACGCTAACTTTCATTTATATATGAAACAGTAAACACAGGTGGAATTTCTTTTGACGGACTGAAGTTGCACCAGCCTAAAACGAGACGGTGCAGGCAAGCACAAATTCTTCTTTCGCCATCTGCTCGTTTTTTGCCGCTTGGTGAGCCGACTCAAGGTTAAAACCACCCTACACACGCAAACAAAATAAACCCACACACACCCTCAGAAATAATGACTGCTTCCGCAGGAGCTTCCGTCTAGCCCGCAGATACGTCTGATTGTGTCGCTAAGCCACACAGCTCGCTCGCCTCCAGGATGTAAACTTAAGCAGATATCTTGGATTTTTTTTTTGGGGGGGTGGGAACGGGAAGGAGGAAGGATAAAAGGAGGCAAAATAACCCATTGCACCTTTGCCATCCATCTTCCCCTCTCGAGCCTGCAGCACGGAATCATGCATCTCTCCAGACGCTTCATTAGCTTCTGAAAAACTGTGGAGGTCCTGCCTGTGGACTTTATAAAAACCCGTGTGTGTGTGTGTGAGTAAATGTGTATGCATGTACTTGTGGCACGAGGCGGTCCAGTTGCGCAACGCGGTTCTTGTGCGACGGATGGGTGGACAGCCACTCGGGCAAGCTGGGCTCTCCACTCAGCTGCTCCCTGATCTCCATCTGCTGCCAGAAGACGGGACCGGCCCGCACGTCCGCACAAGCCTGAATGAACACACACACACAAATTTAGTCCAACATTTTATTTTCAAATAGAGAGAATTGTCTGTGACATAGTTTGTTTACTTTGACAATAGTGCCCCCTAGTGGCAAATTATATTGTTATCTACGTGAGGATTTGTTTCAGTTTACCTTTGCCGCCAACTGCAAGCCGACTTGATCCGCCTCGGCCTCCAACTTCCTGCTGTATGGACGGTTGAACATCAACTGCAGGGGGCGCCACAGAGACGACCATGTCAGATTAAGTAAATGATATTCATCATCTTTCATGAAACATGGATCGATTACTCAGATATCAATACCTGTGTGAGCTTGTCCTGGGCCCATTGGCCCAGCAGCGCCAAGCTGTCGCGGGGACACACGGCCCAGATGGCGGCCAGAAGGACCACGGACAGGAGGTCCACCACGTGGGACAGGCTGGCTTGCTCCGCCTGCGGGAGGACAAGGAGAAGGGGAAGATGGAGGTCAAGGTGGAAGTCAGGTTAGATGAAGAACGTCACGGCTGGTGGGAGGGAAGCCGTGCATTCGCCGCAGTCCAAGCGTGGAGGAGCTAATCAGGCGTCCCGTGGCCACTCATTGCCGCCATCTAATTACAAGCCGCCTCCCAGATTGAAACTCCCAAAACGCACAAGTTGATGGCACACTTGTTCAGGCTGCAACGACAATGGACTTTTAACGAGGCCGTAAACACTCGCCGGCGCCGAAACAACGTGAATGGGATGTTTACGCCGTTTCAAATGGCTTTTTAATGTGCTCAAAGCAGAAATGATTGGAATTCGTTGCCTAGTAAAAATATTTGCAATACAAACAATGAAATTAGCTTCAGGTTAATTTTTTTTAAAATCTCATTCTAACTGTGTTGTGTGTGTGTGTATATAGGCTGACTAATGTATTTGATTGATTCTGATACTTACGGCATGTCCCAGTATAGCATGAGCCATCTCGTGTCCAAGCACGATGGTGAGCTGGTGGACATCTTCCACAACGTTTAGCATGCCGGTGAATATGAACACTTTTCCGTTCTGCGACAAGGACCCAAAACACAAAATACGAGTTTTCAGTGGATTTTTCTTTTTTTTTTTGGTGACGATATTGTGAAGTGCGGTCGCCAACCGGGAGCACAAAGGCGTTGGTGTTGTCACTCCGCACCACGTGGACGCTCCAGTTCACGTCGGCCATTTCGGGAAGGTCCTGGTTACGTTGGGCCAGGTGCTGCACCACCCGCTCCACCGTTTGGTGGCGAGCATCGCTTTCGGGAAGCAGCAGCTTGTCAAACTCCTCCATGTACTGCACACATCATTAACATACATGTACAAACATTTTTGTCTCAAGGAGGCTAAAGTTAAATTAGACTGCTTTTTTTCAAAATCGATGGCGGCAGATCATTCCCATGAAGAAAACATAACGTCGCCTCACCGCCTCTGAAGTGAAGGTCGCCAGCTCCATGTAGTTCTGCCGGCTGAACACCAGCAGACGTGTGCGGCCGGTCACCGGCGACTGGTCCAAATGCGTAAGGAGGAGGAGGACCGTGATAGCGGCGGCCGTGACCACCACCGCCACCAGCCGCCAGCGCTGTTGCCACGCCCACTGGCGAAAGAGTTGACGCCGATTGTCGGGCAGCGCCATCCACCACTTCCTTATACTCCTGCGACGAGACATCAAGACGTACAATACTTTTTGTTATACATACAGTAGTTTGCAATAGTGCACTACTTCAATAATAAAAGTATTTTGTATTTTAAGTATTTTAAATTCTAAGCTTCATGTGTAGAGTAGATCAAGTTAATCATTTCAAAACAATTCCCTGCGTTATTGTGACCTATATTCTGAATTGAAGTAATAAATAAATATTTTATCAATAAACAACAGAGATGTTGCACAAGTTTGTACACCCTCACATGTTCAAATGTCACGTCGGCACAGAAATGAAACTTGCATTTTAGTATTAAACTTGGTAGCTCCCCCAAAAATATTGTCATTTTCTGGACTTGTCAACTTGTGATGAACATGTGATTCTTGCCTACCTTCCCATTATGATAGCCACGAGTTTTTGGACAGGCTTGAGCACCATCCAGATGAGAGGAGCAGGTAAGGCCTTCAACCGGGTCGAAGTATGAAACTGACCCATACATGGAGGAAGCTGCAGGCGGTATGGAGTTTTGGACAAAACCATCCCGATGGCAACATCTGGGACGAGAACGGTTCTGCCGGCGCGAGGGGCTCCATGTCGAAGCCGGTGGTGAGCTCGCAATGAGCGGACGTAGAAGGAGTGTGGGAACACTTGCAGGTGTCGCGTCAGGGGAGAAAAAGTGAGACCCCTAATGAAGGGAAACATGGTGGCCTTCACTGAAAGTCACCGGTAGTCAATGTCACGCGTGTTCCGTATAACCTCGGTTACACCGAGCTTTCGAAGAACACATTTTTTGAGGCGTTAAACCACAAAGGCGTTGAACTTAAAAGTACGCAAGCAGAAATGTCACCCTCAACTTCGTTTGTGTCAGAGATTTGTTCCGACCTGCAAAATAAGTCCCCCTGGAAACCAGTCCAGAAAAAAGTGACCACTACGGTCACAAATGTTGAATATATTTTAAATACATGTTTTCTGTTCAGTTACATTTCTTAATATTAGCGGTAATTTTAATTAGAACAAATACTAAAACTAAAAAAAAAAAAAACCTTAAAGTCCAACCGACTGAAACAAGTCCGTGGGAAATGTTCCGAGTAGAAACAACTGTTTCAATTTGGCACTTCCGGGCAAGTGTTTTATTTTTTTAACCGATTTTAAATGACATTTTACCACAACACTTTTATTAATACTTCTTTCGTATTTAGCGGTTGTAATTAGTATTAACAGTAGTAGCACTAATATGTAATTATTACGAATAGTGCAAGCAAAAACTAATGCTATACTACCATCAATACTAATGTTGCTTTAAGAAAAAGAGAAGAAAATAGCACTTCGCTACATTACTTTATAAAAATATACAGTAATAATCTTTTAAGCAGGATACAAGAGTTTATGCATTAAAATATAGTGTAACATTAAAGAACAATGGAAATAAACAGTTTATGCATACGCTGTGGTTTCATGTCCACCAGGGGGCAGTATAGTTCATGCATACACATGAAATGATGTGGATACTTGAAACACTTGAATCTCGAGGTACACAAACAAGCAAGTTTTTTCTTCCATATAGTCTACATATTGTATGTTTTTATAATGGTAAAAAATCTTACACAAATGTTGAATTCTACATACAATGAGATCAGAGTAAATAGTCGTGTCCAGTAGAGAGCACAGAGCCAAGATGCAGTACATTGTTTGAGTCCGTTTCATCACCTCCTGAATCCTCCTGGACATCTCCTGAACTCACGGGCACGGGTGAGTTACTTGACGAGTTGCTCTCCTGATCCTCGCCTTGAGTGGGCTGCTGTTGCTGCCGGGCGATGAAGTCAGAAAGGAAGAGAGCGTGGATTTGAGTGAGGAAGGCTTCTCCCGCCTCGTCCTCATCGGGCAGCGGCTCCAAGTACCTGGCCAGCGATGACAGCATCTGAACGTCGGCCAGAAAGAAGTTGAGGGCTGCGAGAATGGTATCATGTCCCTTTAAGAGCGGCGTGTGTGCCGTTACCTTTTCCAGACAAGTTAGGTGGGAGTCCCTCCGGAAAAATCGCTCCATGTTCACGCTCCTGAAATAAAATGGAAGAATAAAAATAACTCAATGGGCGCTACCCTCAGAACAAAGTGGTTGACATGGAGTTTGGATTTGTCACCCTGATGCTTGGGAGTACTTGTGGATGATCCAAAGGGCTCGTCTCAAAGTCTGATCCCAGTCCGGGATGTCTTGTGATGGCAGGAAGTCGAATTTGTAGGGAAGCTCTGTGAAGAAATACAAAATTAAAACAAATTACTTTTTTCTAAAAAGTATCTTTTCTAATAGAACTTTGACTCCTCTCAGGATATTTAAGTTTTATTCTTGTCGTTTCTATAAGTGAAAATGTACAACGTACTTTGCGGCGTCAGGGGCTCTTGGCTCTCCTTGACCAACAAGCAGGTGGTTTGGGAATGCGGCGAGGGATTGGCCGGGTCGTACGGGCTCACAATCATGCCGATAAAAGGAGCGCCTCCGCGGGAGAAATAACTCTAAAGACAAAATACCAATGAACAAACCAGTATTTAAAGAAGAACTTTTGATTCACACCACCTGGAACTGGTCCTGCGTGTTGATGTCCCGCACAGATGGGTTTGGGTGAAAGGACGGGTGGGAGTGATACCAACCCACCACGCTGAAGCCCAAAGAGGAGAGCACGTCGCAGGCCTGCGTTTGAGATAGAGGGTCCATCTCGCATTGGAGGCCCGTGCTCACGCTGTTGCACGGCTCGGCCGCGCAGATCTGCACGAACGTAGATAATCAGTCAAGACCCACCTGGGGTTGGATTTAATCACGGATTCTCACTTTCAACACTTTCTCCTCCTCGTTGAAAGTTCCTCCAAGCAGACCGATCACCTCTCCTCGAGAGACGTGAGCATGCTGACCGACATTTAAAAAAAAAGGTCATTTGATTAGGAACACAAAAAAAAGCCATAATATAAAGCTTTTGTGTGAACGTGTGCTTACCATGTCCATAATCAGCAGCGTCTCAGCACACACAATGACTCGGAAGGGTTCCTGAAGAATTCACACATTAACATATCATGAGCCATGATGAGAAATGTGAGTTGTTTAATGAGACTCCACCTACCTGCGCATCTTCTCCAAAGCACCGACATGGAATGAGCTGGAAAGGATCAAAAGACCTAAAACAAGTCACATCAATGTGGAGCGTTAACAAACGATGGGCGACGTTTGGAAATGTGTGTGAAGCACTCACCCTCTGTGTCTGGACACTTTGCAGGCTTTGGTCCGCTCTCTGCGCATAGCCAACTCCTCAGCGCTAAGATGCTAATAACAACACGGTGTCATGAAATGGCGATGTGCAATTACGTGTGCATGAGTTCCGTACCTCATACGTTTGTCCCTCCAAGTCTTTGGCGTCGCACCAGTTTCCCCACGTGTCCCTGACGCGCCGTTTCCTGGTCCGCTACCAGCAAACAAACAGCCAAGAAATGGGAGTGTGTGTACGTGCTTTCGTTTTCAAATGTTAAGAGTTGTGGATGCAATTGACACAGTTGCGAGACACAAAAACCTAAAATAGCCTTGTGGACCGCAAAGGACTACAAAAATGGCTACCTTACCATACTCTGCAGTCTCTGGGCCAGCTGGTACGCCTCCCGCACGTCTTTGCCCTCTCTCTGCTTCGAGCGGTCCGCCACCCGGGGCCGATTATACACCACTTGCTCTTAGAAACCAGAAAAATGAATAAAAGAGAAAAATGTCAAAACTATGAATAAATAATAAAACAATACAAAGAGGAGTAAATGATGGCAACCAAATGGCGCAGGTTCCTACCACAGTTGAAGTTGATAGCGCCGATGAGCTCCAGGTACGTGTGTATCCGCCCGATGCAGTTGACGTCGCCGCAGTTCTTCAAGCCGGGCCGCACCGACGTCTTGTTCAGGTACTTGGGTTTGCTCTTCAGCCTGCCACAGCACCACAACGGCGTTAGCGCCCCACACGCTCCTGCCGTGGGCTAACGACTTGAGTGTTTTTGTTTTCTCGCTTCACCACTGGTCCAGGATGTAGTTGCGGATCTTCAGGTATCGCTCGGGCGTCTTGGAAGGCCGTCCCTCGAAGAACTCTGGGATGGCTTGCTTCTCCTCCTCGCTGATGCTCCACAAGTCAAGCTCCACTTCCTGCTCCGGTGCTTTAAGCTCTTCTTCCTCTTCCTCCTCCCCCTCCTCCTGATCGTCTTGCGGTCCGTCAACCTCTGCGGCTTCCTCCTCCTCTTCCTCCTCCTCCATCCACTTGGAGACTGTTGACGTTTCAGCTTCGGGTTCTCGTTCGTCTGCAGACTCCTCCGAGGGGCCTAGCGAAAGCGCCGGGGGAGGTTCGGGCTGACGCTCGGCCTCACGCTCACCGCCGAGGTCATCGGTGATGTCCACCTCCTCGTCCTCGTCTTCATCCAGTCTTTCTATGCGCACCGTGTTGGTGGTGCTGGGGTGAGAGGGCGGCAAGGGTGGCCCGCTGCCTGTAGAGGAAGCTGCAGCGTCTGTAGCCAGCTTGGCCTGGGGTGGATCAAAAGCAAATGATATGCACAAATAATATGCATTACTTGTCTTTGGTTTCAAAAATATACAAAACAGTATTTAAATATATATTCACAAAATTAAAGTAAAATATAAGAACAAGCCTAAAAATAATCATCTAATAAAAACACTCATTCTAACATTTATTGGGCTTTAATTTATATGAAAAATCATGAAATATAAATGATTTTCTTTAATGAAATAATTTTTATGTTATACCAGTTATTATTTAACACAAAGAAACACGACTCACCTTGTGTTTCAAATACTGTCTGGCGTAGCTTTTGACCTGAAGGACACTACGGCTGCCCACCAACTTGGCGATTTTTGTCCACCTTCGCCCAAACTGCGCCTAAACACCAGCAAGACCGACGACATACTTGTACAGTACTTAAACAATTTAATAAGGATTTCTTCTTTTTTAAAACGTACCAGCCCCTCTTCAAATAACTTTTTTTCTTGTTTGGACCATCGGGATAATGAGGAAGAGGAGGAGGAAGAGGAGGTCTTGGCTTGAGACCTGAATAGAAAGGACAGCAAGGTTTAACATGGCTAAAGGAATAGATGGAGTGATAGATGTAAAACTTTAAACTGCTTGTATACGAATATGAAATTGGGCAACGAAGTAAATCTTTTGTTATAGACCCACTCTTCCATCTGTTTCTACACGTACTTACTTTTTCCCTTTAGGCTTATCATTGGCATCACTGGGCCAAATATGGTCGGGAATTGCCTGGCCTTTCAGGTAGTATCTAAACGTAGTTTAAGTCCACAAAGGTCAAACAAAAACGGCCTCAAATCATGCTGAATAAACCAGAGGGGCAGGAATGGTGCGTTTACGGCCATGTAGGAAAAAAGGATACTGCTCCTCCAGTAGCATTCTGTGTATCGCTTCTCGGTTTTCATTGCTGATAGAGGTGTCCAACTCCCATGGCTGAACGGTAAACACATCAGATTGTCAACATAAGCAGATTCCGAATGCCTGAGAAGAGCAAACTAGTTATTAACGGCGTAATAACTGGGTTTATTACCAGAATCCCCGCGTTGCTTTTCCACGTTGACTGCTCCCGAACTAACGCTTTTGCATCTTGATCCCTGTAATTTGAAAAAAAAGGAAAGGGAAAAAAAGATAGCAGGATTGACACAAATGGCCAGCACAACTTCCAGAGGGTTAAAATACAATACTTCAGAAAAGTTAGCTAAAGCTCAGCTAACCTGATCTTTAGCTTCGCTTGTTTAACAGAAAATACTCAACCGGGAGACTGGGAATTTGAATGCAAGGCAACGCGTGAAATAAGAAAGCCGTAATAAGCGAGAAATGACAGAAATAAAAGAGTCATTACCCGATATTAACATCCAACTCGTCTCCCTCAATGTCAACATCCACATCGTCTTCCATCTTGAAGAATGAACGTAAACACAGAGGAAGCACCGGAAGTGACAGCGACCCCCTCTGGCTGGAGTTGGTAGGGGTTTAAACAATTATAGTTAATATTCAAGACAGTGTAAATGCTCATGAGATAACCACTTTTGAGCTCATCTAAGTTGGAAAACAATGAAATTTGGGACGACAAAGTCAGACAACAAAAAAAGGTTTTATTTAGAAATTCACAGTTTCTAATGGCACTACAGTTTTTGTAGTAACTCACACCAGCTAAAAAAAAAAAAAAAAGAAATACTGTGCAGCTTTTCAGGGGAATCACAGAGAACTTGAAAGAGATAGAAAGATGAGACCACTTTGAAAAGTAGAAAAAAACAACAACCCAAAAAAGGAGTCATTAAAAAGTGCACATAGAGGTCGTTCAGCAGCCCCTCTGTTTCGCCGTGTTAAGTAGAATCAAAAGTAGTCGCTTGTAACACACGAGAGAAATTGAAGTCATCTCACATGAACGCACAGACATAAAAAGGGGGTGTAAAAAGACAACGAGCATGACATGAATAACGTTTCATACAACCCTCTTTGCCTGTGTTTCCCTTTAAAACAAAATACGCCCTTTCAACGAGGGAACGAAAAGGACACACACGCGCACACAGCATCTTATGATACATTTTTAAAAATCCTCTTTCACAGTCGGGAAGATTGTGCAAAAAACGAAATACAGTGGGTGAAGATATGAGGGTCTTTGTAAAGATAGCCACTCAAGAGCCTATCAGAAAACACTTTTGGTTTGACTGCATTACATTAAAAAAAAGATTGGAGGCCATTGCTTGCAGCAGACAGACAAAAAGAAGTTAAAGTGAATGAGAATAAAGTGGGAGCTGCTTTTCGACCAATCAGAAAGCAGTTCAGTAAGGTTCAAGGAAATTCATGTGTGACTGCGACCACTTGGAATAAATGTGAAATATAATAGAAGTTATTTGCTATGTGTCAGTACCAGTGAGCAAATTTCTATGCATAAATATGATTTCGCTTTTGTTGTAGTTATTTCCTACTACCGAGACTGGCCAGCCAGTGCGTAAATATAAATAAATAAAACGTCTCTCTTTTGCGTATGTGCGTGCGGCCAGGTTGGCTCAATAACCCAAAAGACAGACCTGTGTAGGAGATCGAATTTTGTGAAAAAAGTTAGGAAAGAGTCATTTTGTCAATAAATCTTTTTTTAAAGAAGTTACGTGTGCTGCTGCTGCAGTAGCTGAAAGATTTAGTGTGAGCGGAGAAATGATCGAGTTTGTGTTTTCTTCATCAGGCTGCTGAGGGCACGAGAGCTGGGAGGCAATGCGTGAACTAAGAGGGTGGTCCCAGGAGTCATGCCATGAAAGATAGGAAAGAGGACAATAAAAATGAAGGATGTATTATGTAACAGCGTTCTCTCGCAATGATACATGCTTTGAATACTTTGTGGATGCTTCAAACGGACTTGTCCTCGCAAACAAACATTTGTGTGTTTCCAACACCAATTACAAGGGGATCATAAAGGCACGTAACCATTCAAAGGTCTTTAGAAGGGAGTGAACGAGGGTGGGCAAATGGGGTTCTTTGGGATAAAGCGCCTCAGACTTGTCCGCTGACGGCCGTCACCGTGATGGCGCCCACGCCGAGCTCCTTCCTGCGCTTCATGAGCTGCTCCAGGGCGGGCAGAGAGGTCAAGCGGCCCTCCGGCGTCTCCGTCTGCCGCGACTTGCGCCGTTTGGTGGCGCGTCTCTCCTGCCGGGACTTGGCGGGGGGGGCGGGCGGCGGCCGGGCGGGCCGGAGGGGAGGCGGCCGGGTGGGCCGGAAGGGCGGCGCCAGGGACAGCTCGGCGCAGGGGAAGACTGGCGAGGGAGGTGGCAGGCGCCCGGCGAACGACTCCTCTGTGAAACAGGACAGGCTGAAGCTGCTGGTCTCTGAGGGGGGCTCCTTGGCAGGGTCGGGGTGCAATGGTGGGTTTTCTTCAGCGGTGGATGGAGCCGGAAGAGGAGGGGATGGTGGCGGGAGGCGGGGGGGAAGCAGAAGGGCCGGGAGGGGAGGGGGAAGGCATGGGTGGAAGTCGTTGCATTTGATGGCGCCGTTGGTGAGCGGGGCCGAAGGATCCGACGGCTCCAGGGTTTCGACTTTGTCCAAAGGTTTGCTTTTGCATCGTTTCTTCTGGTAGAAGGGGGGTGGGGTTGAAATAGGAGGAAACAACATTGCAGATTTTCATTATACCCTGTTAGAAGAGTATAAAAGAAAAAAATCCAATTTACCTTTTTCTCTGGAGAAAACCTTAGAGGCTCTACAATGTACAAGTCCTCTGGACCTACTGAAGAAAAGTAAAAAAACACAGCCATGTCAAGCGGCCATAAGCTCAAACACACAAGACACAAAATGAACAGCAGGGGGCGTCACATGAATCCAATTTGATTCATCGGCTGTTTACCATCTGTCGAAGACAGGTGGAAGGACTTTGAGCGCACAAGTGGACACATCACCCTGCGCGTGAGGCTCATGTCGTCGTAGGAGGAGAAGCATCTCTTTGGGCTGGGGTAGTGCTGGCTCTTGGGCAACACCACGGCGGTGGTGGTGGTGGTGGCGGAGGCGGTGTCCGGCCGGGGGGCGGCGCAGGAGCTACGGCAGCATTGCAGGCACAGGAGCAGGCCGAGGGACACGCACACGGCCAGAGAGACCACCAGGTAGCTTTGACGGTCAGATACCTGGGCACAGTTAAAGTCAGACACGGTCAAGATTTTTTTTTTTTTTTTATGTAATTGCACATTCCAAACATGACAAGTTTGGACCTCTTTCTGAAGCTGTCGAACTGTAGCGGTAAGATTAAGCATCAGTTTGGTGATGTTCTCCAGCTGACTCTGCAGAACCTGAATGGAGTCTTGCTGTTTCTGGTCCTGAGGAGCGAAGCAAAGCACACCGAGATGATTCGATAGCTCCAGCATCACGGATCTCTTCGTTCAAACCCACCTGCGCCTCAGCCATGCGCGAGGTGTTCTGCAGCTTGATGACTGTCTTGTTGAAGGCCCTCTGCATCTCCTCCATCTGTTTGCGGTACCTTCAGCAGCAGAGAACGGTTATCTCCACGCGGTTGCTTATCGCAATCTTAGTCCCAGACAACAAAAAAAAGTGATAGTACCTCTGACTTAGCTCCTCCAGGTATCTGCCAGACAGACTCATGTTCATCTCCAGAGCTTTGATCCTGTTGTTGAGTCGCATGAAGACGCTCTCCTTCTGGCTGGAGCCGTGCACCGTCGCCCCGTTCGATGTCACGCCGGCGCTGCCCATCACGCCGGCGCCGTTCTGGTTGTTGTAGTCCCCGCTGTTCTGCAGCTCGGCGTAGAAGTCTGTGGCCGCCCGCTGCGCGCTGCCGTTTAACAGGTCGTCCTCCGCCGGTTCCGCCGCCCGATGAAGTTCTCCTCCCTGAGGGTCGCTGTGCTCCTCCGGAAGGGTGTTTGGTTTCTGTTGGTCAATTTTCTGCAGGTCGCTAACTGCGTCAGGGTTCGTTAAGGGGGGGTTCATCGGCTGATCCGTGGGAGGGGGGACGAGGTCTTCGGGGCGTGACGCAGTGGGAAGGTCCTGTTCCTTCGGAGTGGGGAGGGCAGCATCCGGGGCGTCTGTTTCCGGGGTGGAAAGCTGGGGGGGGACGCTCTCCACCAAGGCGGGTGGCGTGGTGCTCGGTTGCTGCGTGTCGACCACCGGGACAGCCTGGAGCGGCGGCGTGGTGATGGGGTTCAGGGCAGCGTCTTTAATGGGAGGCAGCAGCAGGTCCTGGTGGGTGGGAGTCACGGAAGCGCGGATGTCCGAGAAGCCGTGCGTGTCAAGCGTGGACGTTCTGCTGGGCTCCAGGTGGAAGTCGGGCAGAGGAGTGTGCGCATGGGGGAGCAAGGGTGGTGCGAGTCGGGACTCGCTCTCGTTTTGAGTTGTGAGAGGCGCCTGGGGCTCTGGTGGTTTTTCCGTGAGGGGGAGGGCTTCCTGCGAAGGTGCGGGTAAGGGCGCGGGGATCCTCGGAGGCGTGAAGTCTTTTACGAGGGCTCGCGTCTGGGCGTGACGTTTGCGGAGTCGCTCCTTGGCTAATACGGCGGAGCACCAGCGTTGGAGCAGCTCCGGGAGTGTGGCCAGGCAGGAGAGCGAGGACACAGACAAAAAAGGACAGTACGCCAAGCTCTCCCTCGTCGCTGCCACCTCCTCCTCGTCTTCACTTTTCTCTTCGTCGTCCTCCTCCAGCAGGGTGACTGTGGACTGTCGAGGCTCTTCGTCGTCTTCCTCCTCCACAAGAGTGACAATCTGTCTGTCTGCGGGAGGAGATTCGAGGGATGAGGGCGAGGTGGAAGACACACTGGCGTCTTCGTGGGCCGCGGGCTCTTTTGGAAACCCGTCGACGGGTTTCTCTCTGGGGGGCGGGAAACCAAAGTTATACAGAAGGTTTCCACACAAACCGTGGCTGCCGTGTTTGTTCACAAAGGCCTTACACAGCAGAGGTTTGAGGGATTTCCATCGGCGTAGCAGGCGCAACCTCCTCCGTGCTCTCCTCTTTGTTGGTCAGCACTTCTTCTGTTAGGTTACCTGTGATTGGACAAGCTGGAATTAGAAGACAGCTGTCAAAGTTGCTTTTGTAGCTAAAACCTTGTGGAACGTATGGAGGCAGGGTGGAGGACAGAAACCTCCCGCTGCCAACTTGGCTCACATGCCCATGTTTGGGAAGGCTGGAGGATAGAACTGGTCAGATCCAGTTGGAACTGATCTTGCTTTCCACAGAGACTAAAAAAGCCAGCAGCCGCAAATAAGAGCTCAAATTTGTGACACACACACACACACAAAAAGATTTTTAAAACTTTCTCCTCTATTTATAGGACCGGTCGCCTGCCATCTGCCGCTTTTTTCATTTCCCTCAATCAACCCGTGCGTTCATTCAATAACATGAATGGGAAAAAGAAAAATTCTGTGGGCGGACTGACTCACTTGATGTTTCAATATGCACCAATGAATCACTCAGACAAGTCAAGGCCTCATCCCTTTAGAAATGCATTCAAATTAAATCCCACTAAACCCCTTTCAACGCTTAGAAGAATTATTTTCAAAGAAAAAGCAAGCGAGTGTCACGTACTTTCCAGTATAGAACTAAGAGCCGTAACTAATTTGGCCTTGCCTTTAGTGACATCATCAGAGAGCAACTCACGGGTTTCCCATGTGACTTCAGCCTAACTCAGGGGTGGGCAAACTTTTTGACTCGCGGGCCGGACTGGGTTCTAAATTTGGACCGGAGGGCCGAACCAGGAGCAGATGGACGTAGGCTTTGTGTGAAGTCATATAAGCGACCTGTAAAGGTCATTGCATAAAAGATTTTGGCCTTTAGTAGGTAGTAAAGCATGGATATTCCAAACAAGTTTTTTGAAAACAAATGCATTTATTAACAGCATTAAATTGTTTTTAATAATAATTCACTAAAAAACTGCTGATTCTCATAAAATACGACACTGTTATTATGAATAACAGTCTCCATCACGTCAGTGCCTGCAGGTCAGATTAATGAAAGATGTTTATCTTATGAGATCACATCAAACGGCAAACATTCTGACCAAATATATCATCTTGAAGAATCGGTGAAAGCATACATCCAAATAAAGTAATCAAAACAGCAACACGGTGAGGGGTATCTGAAAATCAGAGCAGAGTTTTAACTCACAAACACCTGGTAACAGAGGTGAGGAAACGGGAAACACTTCCTTAAAGTAAGCCTTAAGAACTTTACAGGTTAAGATTAGTCGCAAATAGGTGGTGCATCAATGTCCTTGAGCATCCTGCATTGTTTGAAAATGAGAATGGTCGCTAGTTTCAATCCCTGCTATGTGTACAAATCATACTCAAAATGCATTTTTTTACAATAAACTTGAGAGCCTCCCGTTCATTTTCAGTGGGAACAGTGTTGTTGGTCTCCCTTTTTTGCTAGTGCGTCATAGTCTGGAGTAAAATTTGTTGTGGCAATTCTTAGGAGAGATCCGAGGTGTTGGTCCGTTTACCTCGATCTGTGATGGGTTGATGTTGATGTGGCTGAACGTCACGTCGCGTACGTCGAGCCAAATTGGCCACTCTCTTTTAAACGCTCGGCACTGCTTTTCCTTGGGCGACTCATTTTAATGGAAGGATTCCAGGGGAAGGTTTGTGGGCGGCTTTAGCGCAAAACTGCATCTGAAAGCTCAGCGCGCGAATTACAAGAATGCAGATGTCACAGCCCACGATCTAAATTCGGGACTGATACGAATAGAGCGAGAGTGCGCCATGTCCGTACTACTGAGTACGTACACGCACTTGTGAGTGTGCACCAAGCTTTCTGACACGGCTTCCGGTAGTAAATGCGCAGGCGAGCGCTTCGCCATCTACTGGGGAAACGCAGTCATTGCAGGCAAAATGACCAAAAAAAAAAAAGTTTAATAATACAATTTGTTCAGGGTCGGCGGGCCGGATTAAACGGTCCCGTGGGCCGGATGTGGCCCGCGGGCCGTAGTTTGCCCACCCCTGGCCTAACTCCACAGTGTTAGCAAAGTGGAAGACCCTAGCTGGGATCTTTTAAAAAATATATATCTATGCATACCTTGCGCCCCTGATTGGCCCTCCAGCTCGGGTTTTCCGCCCAGCACGTTAGCAGCAATGTTGTTGACCATGTTGAGGATGGCATCTGAAAGTTAACACACAAAGTGGTTAAGTTAGCATTTCTTTTTTCTTTGTCAAGTTTCGGCACAGTGCAACACTTCTTTGCGTACGTACTCGTCGCGGAGCCAAGCAGGTTTTTAGCCGCCTTGTCCTCTGACGGTTGATAGCCGGGCGGATAATCTGAGCAGACACACAAACGCACACATTTACACACCTCCGACAACAAAAACAGGCTGCAACTGTGATGAGTGGACACTAGGTACACCTCACGCCTGGTTATTGGGTTGTGAATATTTACCGTAATCTTCATCGGGGTACTCGAGCCTTTCAGATGGATACTGCGATTCTGCTATCTCCTCGTATTCCTCCACCATGCTGGTGCCAAAGACCCTATGCAAAAAAACAAAAATAAAACACAGAATAAAAGGAGGTTGTTACGACACGAGAGATGACGCAATCTTTCTTGCCGTCTTACCGGAAGAGACTGAGGGGACAGAAGTGTTCGGAGCCAAAGTGGGAAAGCAGCTCAACCTGCGAAATGACAAAAATAAAAGTCAGGAATGATTTCGCAACTCTCCAAACACTGCATAAGCAATTCACAATAAGTTTGGGGCCTTTGAGTGAAATATCAGGATGAACCTAAATTGAACTGGAGCAAAAAGGTATACGTCGGGTCATCTGACAAATCTGCTTTTTCGCTTCATACTGACATTTCACCCAGTTGGTGTTACTTAGCATTCACGTGCATTTGTGGCAGGTGGTTTTTTTTTTCCCCCCCCCACACACGCACACACATACAGGCTCACCAGTTATTATTAATGCCAGTTAAAGACAGCCAGCGAGAGAAAGAAAGAATGCTAACCTTGATGTACTTGATGAACATCTGAGGCCAGACAGCAAGACAGGAGAAAGAAAACAAGAAAATGAGTTCAATTCAAAAAAATAAAGAAAAAAGAAACAAAAAAGTTGCAAGAATTTTCTACAAGTTTTGGAGAGACACACATAAAAGGTGGATCAAATATTCCGGAAGGGTCCACATGACACGGATGGACAGTTTCTAACAAGCGTTTAAGCGGAAAGAGACGGGCTAGCAGGACTACGTCATAAATGATGTCAAATGTCAGCGCAAGAGGTCAATCGGTGACACGGGTAGTGGCGGTGGGTTTTTCCTTTTTCTTTCAATCTCAAAACCTTTCCCCAGAATACAAAGCGCATCTGACCTTTAGCTCAAAGCCACTGTGACGGGCGGCCATTAAAGAGTCACATTTCTCCATTCACTTGTTCCTGCCTGGGATGGCGTTAGGCACTCTCCCTACGAGCTTAAATTACCGTCAAGTCATCCCCTGAGCCTACAACCATGAATGCTACCAAAACACAACGATAAAATGACCCCCCCCCCAACCACCGCCACTCCCCGAAAGCAATGTGTACTTTCACTGAAAAAGGGGAGGAGCCAAAAGGGAAGTACCTTCACATATTTTGCGTAAAGCTGTTCATCCAATGGAAAGCTCTGCACGATGCGCTCGTCGCGGGCGTGGAACGTCCCCAGCTTCACCCACTTGTTGGTAGGGTACCTGCAAAAAAAATAAATAAAAAAAAACACAGCGGGGCCAAGCGTGAGTCCTCGAGAAATCAGCCGCGTGCCGAAGCTGGTGCGAAATGTCTCGCGGCTTGAGATATGACACAAGGGCGGGCCTCGCGTGCCATAATTTATGACGGGAAATAAATCTTGAAGGTTAAAAAGGACGATAAGCCAAACACGTTGGGTGCCCCATTTCTGTTCCTAGAGTGGATTGAACAGTTTTTACCTGTCGCTAAGGGAGACGAGGAAATCTTTAGGCGTTGACGAGAAGAGTTCAAAGTTGGCGATGTCCAGTTGCTTGACTTGAATGGGCTCACAGAGCTCGATCACAAACCTGCAAAGCGCCACAAAAGTGTAAGCAAAACAAAAAAAAAAAGATGAGCGCATGTGTGAACTTACCAGATTTTGTTGCTGCAGGGATTCAGCATGTAAAGATCCATATTCTCCTTGAGAATAGCCGACGTGCTCTGGAAGATGATTTAACAACGAAAGCAAGTTTGGACATGTTGGGAATGGATTTTTTTTTTTTCCTTGACCAACCTTGGCCTCACTGTTCGCAGAGAGTATCTTCGCGCCGCACTCCACCGAGGCGTAGTTATTCTTGAAGTTTTTTTGGACCTTCTTCACCGGTTGGGCAATGCCGCTAGCGGCCGTGTGGAGATTTTGACCTGCGTAGAGGGCGGGACAGAAATAGAACATGAACGCTAGAAAGCAGCAGCAGAAAATCCTTTCTTGAGCTGCAACAGTTGGACTAGTCCAAGTGACTTACTTTTCTCTTTCTCCACCTCCATGACTTTTTTCTTCCATTCATCAAAGGTTGGGATGTCATCTTTGCTGGGAACCGAAGGATCCGATTCCCTGCCAGTACCGCTGTCTCCCCCCTGAATTGTACATGGAGTTCTTTTTAAAAATATATATAAAAGTTTGTCCTCGGAAAATGGACTTAATGTGGATTTTCCTGATTGATCAAAACAAAATAACTTGTTTAAGATTTTTCTTCTTAAAATTTGATGGTCACAAAATGTTGACTTTTGTGAAAATACAACATTTTCTGTTCTTGTAAAATGTTTGACTTAAACTTTAAAATAATATCTTATTCTTGAAAAAGTCCAACTTATTACAAAAATTCATTATCTTAAATTTCTGATTCCGAGATTTAAAATGTGACGGACCTGCTGCTGGTGCAAGGAGGCATTGCTGTCCTGCTGCGCCTCGGGCCGTCCCTTCTCCTGCTGTTTGCGTTCGTCCTCCTGTTGCTTTTCCACTTGGCCCGGAGTGGACTCAACCACCACCGGCGTTTCATCGTGGCTGTGGTCTGACTGCCCGTCCTCTTCGGAAGCCTCCCTAGATAACAAATGAAGGGAGACACAGATGAGTAAGCAGATGACGACAAAATTAAACGGCGGGAACAAAAAAAAAGACAGATAAAGGCCAGCGGAGAGTTGCTCGATCATGCGCCATTATTACCTGCAATTTTGGGGGACAGGAGAGGGGGGGGGGGGAGACTCACCTGAGGAGGGGGCTGCCAAAAGGGGAGTTTTCACAGGTTGCCAGTTTAGGGGGGGTGACCCCATACTGCGAGTCCGAGCGCTCAGCAAAGACAAAGCTGTCTGCTGGGGGCTCGTCACCGGCACTGGCAACCCGCGCTGCACTACGGGAAAGAAAGGACATGGCGTTTACCACATGTCCTCACGCTGGGGACGAAGCATACGAGGGGGGGGAAGATGCTGTTGGGAGGCGCTCAAAATGATCCGCCTGATCCTTCCAAGACGAGAGGTTGAGTACTAAAAAATGGCTCAAGAGCTTCCTGGATGGTTTCGGTCATTTTCGAGTTTGGCCAGCTCACCTTTGGTTTGCGACCCTCATAGATGGAAACTAAATGAACGCCTCTTACCCTGTGATAGCGGGACCAGCACTCTGTGAGGTAGGAGAGTCTTCTGCTTCATCTGCAGGTCGGTCCGAGTCGGGGTCCTGATGTTCGGCAGCCTCGTCGTTGAGGATTTCGGCGGGGGTATCGCTGGGCACGGAGTCCTGTGCCGGAATTAGCTCTGGGGAGCTGGAGGAGACCGTGTCAGCCTCTTGGTCTCGGATCTGGACCTGCGCGTCTGTTTGCAAGTCGGACTCAATTACGGGTTCTGACAAAAGTTCTGGCTCAGGAGCAGCAAGTAGGGGGTCAGATTCTGGATCTGTATTTGTGACTTCCTCCTCTTGCTCAACTATTTGTGGATTCACAGTCTGTCAAAGACAAGAGGCAAGATTTTTTTTTTTTTTCCTCTGTACTTTAAGCAGCCCGAACAAAACAAAAAATGTGCCAAGCCTCGGTATTGCATCATCGTACCTGTTCTTGACGTACATGGTGTGCTGCTTTCTCAGGTTCTACTCCCATATCGTCAGAGGTGCGTGTCCGCCATTCTTCCACCTCCTACAAAAGACAATACGTAAAAAAATGTGGTTAATTGATTTTAAAAGCCAGTGATCCATTAACAGGCCTCCTGTCATGCATTGATTAACTGATTATTTCTGCCGTGACAACTCTTTAACCCGACGTCACAAACGTGTGTGACAAGTCTAATCCTTTTTGCACTAAGACAAAAGAGCCACATTTATTTCGCAAGGCGTTTGGACCTGAACTTTAAACCCTGAAGAATGGCGTTTAACTAGTGACTTGACTTCAGCAATATTTCTCCCCTCTGCAATACGAGCCACGAGCCATGACAACGTGGAAGCACCAGGCTGCTTTTTATGAGGCGGTTATCTTCCAGTTTGGTGTTTTTTCTTCGTCAAGATAATCGGCTGTAAAATGAGCGAGATAAGTTGAAATCAGTCCTATCTGCTCCGAGGACTTGGCCCTCTAGGAGTACACATATGGGCCCAGTCTGCACCTCCACCGGGTCAATAAGAGCTGCGCCACCATCTGGGTGCATTGCGTACTCTCCAGTCTACTCATATGAAGTGTCGACACGAGATCAGCAATTCCCGTCGCATTCCAAGTGTCCAGAAAACAGGAACGGACCGGGAGTTGCACGGAGTCCTGCTCCTGCTTAGGGTTATCGGGGTTGCCGCTGTCGTCCTCGTCCCCAACCGGCCCACTTGGGTCAGACGAGCTGTGCTCTGAACAATAGGCATGATGAGAGGGGTACCTGAAACACACAAAATGATAATCACAAAGAATTAGTAAGAGAGCAAGAGCGCACACGTGATTTTTTTTTTTTTGCGTGCGAGATGTTTTAATAATAGCTTTCTGACATTCACTTGTCAAAATACACAAAGGAGGAATAATTATAGCATACTTGCCAGTAAGTGGGCGTTCACTACCGGCTCCATTTTTGTTTTAAAACATTTGACAAGCAACAAATATAGCGACACCTTTTCCCTTGGAACATACTGCCGATTCGTTCTAGAACAGATAAAGGCTGTGTGCTAGCAAGTAGCCACCCGCCCAAGTGGAAAGAAATGACATAACCATCACGAAGAACATACAGCACATGAGTAAATAGCAAGCGTGAGAAAATATAGGCCGCGGCGCGGGCCAAGTTGAAGTTGTCTGCTTTAAAGGATCGTGTGTTAGACGAATGTCTCCTGTGCCCTTTTGGTTCGCGGGTAACCGCTGGGAGAATTACGGATGCACGCGCGGTGGCTTCTTCGGCCGTACAGTATTTCACAGGCCATGACATTTTGCTTATGTAAGAGCTGCTTGGATACAAAATAAATTCTCAAAAAGAGGCGATTTCATTCAAGACAACTGAAGCTAGTTTTCAAATAATTATGGTACTATCATCTTAGATGTCTCCAAAAGTGCTAGTCATTTTTTTTTTGGACCTGAGGGAACCAAAAAAAAAAATGATTCCGGATCTTGCTGATAAGTATCGCTTGGTTAAATACTGGAGTGCCACAAATTGCGTCACACAATATTTTTTTAGCAAACATCCTTAAGTCAACAACCCTTGACAAACTTTGGGCCATGGCGAGCTTAATCCTCTCAGCTCCTGTGAAACAATTCAATAAGAAGCCGCAGATCCTCATTCATAAAAATCATTCGACAAAGATATTAAATGATGAGTCGGCGCTCTCAGCTTTTACGGCCGACCTAGACGGAAGGGGGCAAAGCTATCCTAAAGAGGGAAATGACTAGATTTACAACATTCCTGGTGAATGGAAAGAAAATGTGGGGGGCGTAGCGTGACCTACTTTTTGGGCACCAGTGGTTACGCAACAGAGGGAGAAGGGAAATGCATCCCACGAAGAGCCAGGTCGGCACCACGGAGGAATGGTTTGCGACACACAAAAAAAAAGCAAGGAAGAGCAAATGACAGTAGAGTTTCTTTCCCTTCTGCTCCTTCTAAAATGTGGGCCTAGCGTGGCATCAAGAACCGCTCAAGAAATCGCCGGGAGTTTTAATTCCTATTGGTGTTGGGGCCGATTTAGCGGATCAGCCCATTAAAACGTCAGCGGGCTTCCGAAGTTGACTGGTGACTAAGCAGAAAGAAAACAACAGGCTGAAGATAGTTCCAAAGCGTGGCGACAGCTGCCAGGGCATGCCATCGCAAGTGTTCCGAGGTGTCCCGATCATGCTGACTCAGGACACGCGTTGCCCTCTGGGCCTTGCAGGAAAAGGAACTGGGATGCGTCAGAAGATGACGCCGCTGTAGCTCAGGCTGGAATGCGGGCTGAGATGCCCCGTGGGTCGGAAGCTGCTCAAGATATACATTCAACCAGAACACTAGAATAAATAAGAGAGGAGGTGGGGGAGGTAAAAAATAAATATATCTACTCATTGTTTGAGCAGAAGTAAGCCAGTTGATTCTACCAGACGAGATGAAGTTTGCGTGCGTGCTCAAATTCTTGGTCAGCGCTTGCCATAAAGCCATCTGATCCCTCCGTAATCCCGCTCCACTGGAGTATCCTCGGGACAGCCAGCCGGGGGGAAACATATTGCGGAAAACACCTGTCAGTAATTTTTTATTTTTTTTTTTTAAAAAGGCCGACCGGCCTTTTAAGCAACCTAGCCAAAAGAATAAATGTTTGCAGAAATAACTCTCTGGTTCCCCTCATCGAAATGTCATGACATGCATTTCAGGAATGACTAAACAAATGATGTCAATCTGAATCACAACAACGTATCTGCCAGATTTCTATCCTTATCAAAAACACTTTGCTTATCAAGTCGTTGGCACGAACTCCAGCGCCAGTCCAGACTTTAATACTACATACACAACCTGGTAGGCCTCTGCACTGACAAGGCTTTTTTTTATACAGGACCAAACCACAGCTTTGACGCTTGCATAAAAAAAGAAAAAATGTACACTGGACCATTTTCACCGAGTGTGTAAACAGAAACACACAAACACTTCTACGAATTATTGGCACAACCTGCACGCCAAAAGCCCCAAATAAGGTTCTGGAGCGTCTGCTGTGGGAAATCCAGGAGGTGCTCATGTGGTTTAATGCGATGTGATGGGAAGAACCACTTTGCCGGTGGGGGGTGGGCGAGAGGGAGCGTGCTAGTGGGTTTGCCTAGAGGGGGTGGGGGGGGAACCTCATGAACCTTTTACAACTGTACATTGTGTACTTGTCGCACACTAGCATGGTGAAACACGCACTGCCCATTTGCAGTCTAATCTCAAATACCAAAAATGTGTTTGATGACATCATCTGTTGATGGAGATAATTAGAGTTTTTACACCCATTTTATTTATAGTTGGCAAAGGCGTTAATTGGTCTTAAGCGAATTACACATCAGGTAAATGCGGCACAGCATCGAATGGAGGACTATTTTGGGAACGACCGTTAATCTGATTATTAACGAGACATCGATACTGTGATCATTTGCTACAGAGTGGGAAGGACCCAAAGAAACATTTCTACTGTGGAAGGAGATCACGTGAAGCTTGCCGGCGGGACTGCCAGGCTATACGATTTCCTGCATAAGAAGCCGTGCACAATGTTCTCATGCAGCGCTACGGACAGGGCCTCTTTGTGATAATGACCCTCGGCTGGGGGGCGTGGAAAGAAAGACGCTCGCGCTTGGCTCGCTCGCTGCAAACAAGTCGGCAGGGGAAGTCGGTGCTTGCAGCAAAAGGTAAATAATGTAAAGTCAGCAAAGGAGGGGGAAGGGGAGGCAGAGCATGTTCTGGAAAGCGACGCAACCAGCAAGCAGGGTGATTTCAAAGATGGTCTCAAGACAAATGATTCAAAAAAAGCATCAAGAATTAGCACATGCGTTCCACTTTTATTTTAGGCTAATAGATCTCATTGTATTTTCATTCGCGGAAGCAGCACTTCCTCGTTAAGTCGCTGGATTTATCCATCCGTCCATTTTCTCATACTGCTTAATGTTGCCGGACCTCTTCTTCCCACAAAATAAACAACAGGTTAGCCTTGTGACGCAAACCGCCTCGTAATCCTCCAGATCATTTTCTCTGTAAACAGCCGTGCGCCGACGCAAGTCACCAGGTTCCGTCAACAGCAGGCAAGCTCGTACTCTTATCATTTGTTTGTTCGCCGACAATGGGCTGGGGAGCTATGTGCAGCCCACAGAGCTTAGCTGTCTCCAAGGCCGGTGGGCAGGAACAATCGAGTGCCAGTCCGGTTCAGCCTCCACGTGCACGGAACTGGATCAGGCCGGCTCGCCACATCCAGACAACTGATAACACGTCAAGGCAAAATGACATAGTGCACGCTGCGGCTGCAATCAATTACAATGTGACTCTTGAAAATGTAAATAATCTCAAGTCTACCTAACGACCAATACCAGTGCCAGTATTCAGACTCAAGTGCTTCAAATAATGACATGCAGTGATTCTAAACATATCAATTTTCTTTTTGGTAGACATGATTTGCCAACACCTCTAATCGCTGCAGTGGAGTGCCAATTACTGGCAAGGAGGATTTACACTGTCAGATTTTCACAGCAGATAAAATGATAAATGTGACTTTCACAGTATGTGTAAGAGGAGAAGAGTGGGTGTCTACTATGCACAAGCATGTATGAAGAGGCTAACAAAATGGATGTTTCCTGTGAGCTAATGTTGCCCCAAGGCAGCCACCACCACAGCAAGGATAAACTTTTCTTCTTTCACCGCCATTCACTTTCAGTGTCTAATTAACTGAACGCTTTGGAGACACGGCATCAACAATTTTGACAGTGTTGACGGAGGGTGTTGTTGTTTTAATGAGCTTGCTTTCGTCGCTGAGGGAAGAAAAAAAATAATGACACCAATAAAAATTCTTCAAGTGGTCCTTCCTGGTTGAACAAATACGCCGTGTGAGTGTGCAGAAATGAGCTGTGGCAGACAGAAAAATGGTCTACTCGAAGTAGAAGCTTTTACTATTTGGGGTAAAACACCAGTAACGACAACTCGATCCAGAGAGATCAATCGTCAACATCTTGACATTCTTGTGGCGACGCACCACATTAGTGAACCAGAATGCTGACATCACGCCGTACCCTCAGGGACGTGCGAGAGTCGGCACGGGGGAGTGAGAGGCCAGCAATGGTGAGGTTTTGCATCTGTAATGCCGTTTACGTGACGCCGCATGTTCATTAGCTGGCAAGTACGACGGGGGGCAGAGCTCCACCTACAAACTGTCCTCAAGGAGTCTTATGTTGAATTAAAAAGGTGTGAACAAACATGAGGATTCCAGGAAATGATTGCAATAACAGGTTGAATCTGTTTGTTGGGGATTACCAGAATTTGTATTACTAAAAAAAGAACAGAAAATGAAACCAAGTCAGAATACTCATCAATTATCTATTTTCTTTTTCCCTCATTTGGGTCATCTGTAAACTGGAGCTTATTTCATCTGATGTAGGTGGACAGGGTCCACCCTGGACTGATTGTCAGCCAATCGTGGACAGACAAGCATTCCCATAACTGGACAAGATGTCAAATGTGGCAAACTATTCACTGTATGGAAATGTACCTACTATTAACGATTTGCAAATACACAAAGATATTCAAAAGGTCATCAAGCACTCTGCTAACATGACGTCCTTGGGTCCCTTGAAATGCTCTATATAAATGTAATAGTGTTAAAAGAGTCGGCATTAGCATAAGTCACGCACATTTACCAGTATATTTTCTAAAATTGATCAGTAGCAGCCACCGTACAGGTGACACAAGCTAGCTTGCCAGCCATCAAACGACGGTTGCCAAGCTAGCTGACGAAATAACACCTTTTAAAAAAAGAACACACAAATACAAACGTTCTCATTCCACTTTATCGACCAGAAAGATAAAAGCTACAACGATGACGCTTTTTTGTATCCATGTTGTTGAGCGAATTTCCGTCACTTTTGAATTCGACGACGTTAGCCATCTACGTTGGTGGCAGAAGGAATAAACGTACGAGGACGCTAAGACGTGATGCCCCACGACTCCTTAAGAAGAAAGGAAATAAAAGCCAACTAAAATTTCAGGTCTTAGCGGACCCCAACGTTGAAGTATAATGGAAGCGGAAATGTGTCTTACCAGCACAGGAGAGCTACGATGAGGCACACCACCAGAACACGCAGCCTCTTCATTATCTTCCCACAGGGAGCAACATCCTCGCTCTTTGGAGCGTCTTTCGAATATCTCAGCTAAATAACACCAATAAAGCCACTGAATCGTTAACTGTGTTTAAAGTTTCAAAATGGCAAAAGCAGCTGTCTCTTAATGGCGCGAGACTTTAACTTTAATGTGTGCTAAATCCCATTGTGCGTTCTGGACTGCTGTTGACGGCTTGTTCGCCGAATTCAACCCCTCCCTTATTGGGGAAAGTAACCAATCGCCGTAGAGATAGTGATTCTCCAGCCAATCGGGGGAGATCATTCTACAACTGTGGAAACAGCACCGCCTACTGGACTGAAGTCGACACTGTGGAACAAGACGCGTCATCTTTTACCTTGATAACAAATTGATGAGTTACATGTTGCAACAAAGATGCAACATGCAAACGTTTCAAATGCAAACTTTGTTCTATTTTTTTTTCTGTTTGGTTAAACGCAGTGCGTGTGCGTAAGTACATAACAAGTACACGCATATCTATATGACGTCGTTTTCACAAAGTGTTGCTTTTATTTTATTAAACCCTGTCATTTTGGAGGAACTATACTTAAAATATACCGAGTAAAGATAAAGATTGTCGAAAACGTTTACACGTAATGTTATTCTCTCAAAAATACAGTCTTATCCGTAATCATATGTTTACGCACGAACATTCAAAAACAACATTTCCCAGAATGCATTTCGAAACAGGTGTCCAAAACATTGCCTTCGATAAAAATGGCTGAATCAGACCTATGGATACAATACTATTGTTATCCCATTTCGCTCAATTAAATACACACACACGACTGATGTTTTTATAAATTAAAAATAAAAACAAATTTGAAAAGTCAGGCGGGGTCCTGAGATGTCGCGTGTGCTCGGGGCTCAACTCGAGTTGAAGTTTCTCTTTTCCCTCCCCCTGGGGTTAACACCTACGGAAGACAGCATCACTAGCATTACTTAAAGCTCTTCTTAGTCCATTATGGCCACGGTGCGGCTGTTAACTTATGTGGCGTCGGTGTTACTAGTCGTGGTGTTTGAGAGGTTCTCGGCGCTGGCCGCCTTCTCGCAGTCCCTGGACAGCGACTTCACGTTCACTCTGCCCGCCGGTCGCAAGGAATGTTTCTACCAGACTATGAAGAAAGACGCCTCGTTGGAAATAGAATATCAGGTTGGGAATATTCGAATATTCAATTGGATTATAAGTGAAATAAGTGAAATCTAGTCATGGTTCTGCTAGCCTTATAAGGTGTCATTTGGTGTCCACAATGTCATGGCAGTGGTTTTTGCGAACCATCATTTTAGAACAAAAGTAGGTCTGGGGTGGAAGGAAGGAGATACGGAATGATCCACAATTAAAAGGGAGGTTAAGGAGCAATAGGAAAAGGCTGTAAGGTAGGTTTAAGGAGAGAAAGGAAGGAAGGAAGGCCAAAATTAGGTTTCAGTGAAAGAGAGAATACATGACAAAAACATCTCAAAACTTTGGGAAGGAAAAGACAGAAGACAGGAAGGAAGGAAAATATGCCAGGGGGGAAAACATGAAGTCATAGCAGGAAGGATATAAAATAAACAGCAGGCCTCAGGTAAGAAGAGAAGTATGAAAAAAGGAAAACAAATGCCCACTTTTGAACTGCATGTCAATCGTAGGTATTGGATGGCGCAGGCTTGGACGTGGATTTCTACATCTCCTCTCCATCTGGTCAGATTCTTTACAGCGACCATCACAAGTCAGACGGAATGCACACGTAAGTTCAAGCGGCCATATTAGGCTTTGCTTTTGATAACTTGTTATATGAGAAATTCTAACAAAAGAGACTAACGTAACCGGCTTCCCCCCTCAGCGTGGAGACAGAAGACGGCGACTACATGTTCTGCTTCGACAACACCTTCAGCAGCGTTTCAGAGAAGCTGGTCTTCTTTGAGCTCATCCTGGACAACATGGATGCCGACGATGAGCCCGAAGATTGGAAGGACTACGTGCACGGCACTGACGTGTTGGATATGAAGCTGGAGGATATTATGGTGAGTTGGCAAAACATCATTTGGGATTTTTAAAAAGTCGTTATCATTGTGTCGTTTTCGGAGACCCACCGCTGGTAGACTTTGTCCGGTGGTGTTATTTGCCACATTGGGTGCAAAGTGACCCAGCTGGTCAACTCCATTTGATGTCAGGCTGGTGTTGTGAACTTTCACCCATTAGCTGTTTGGGGCCAGGCCAATTGTTTAAGCCATGACAGCGAGCTCCACCCTGGTGAATTGTGTCAAAGAGCACACAGGCTGAGTGACGGGAAATGTGTCTCCCAGCTGCCTTTTTATTTTGAGCCCGACATGCTTTAAAGGAGACATGTCCAAATGTAAGAGTTTTTCAGTGTTTGGATTTTCTTCAAAGTTCCACAGGGATCAATACCCCTCCCCCTTTACTTCTAATAGTAAGTTACATTATCATGGCAACCGGGGCGAAGAGCCTTGGCTTCTATTTGATAGCACAGAGCCCGGATTCAAAATATTTGATAGCTGCAGTCGTGTACCTATTCCAGCTCGAAGGATGAAACGTATTTACCCGATGTTCACATCTCGCCATCCGACCCAGGACACCATCAACAGCGTGAAGTCGCGGCTGGGCAAGAGCTCGCAGATCCAGACCATGCTGCGCGCCTTCGAAGCCCGCGACCGCAACCTGCAGGAGAGCAACTACGACCGGGTCAACTTTTGGTCGCTGGTCAACCTGGCGGTCATGATGCTGGTGTCGGGCGTGCAGGTCTACTTGGTGCGCTCGCTCTTCGAGGACAAGAGGAAGATTTGCACGTAACAAACCTCAGAAAGGGGAGGGGCCTCCAAAGGAAGAAAAACATAATCACTGTTTGGGACATTTCAGAAACGCAACAAATGAGCCTCGGATATTTTCTGCTCTTCAGTCCACTGGAATTGAATTGATTTTGAGTTTTATTTGTCGACATCATTGCTGTAAGTTTATTAGACCAATCAGACTCACTTTTTATCCTTAGGGGGTCTTAGCCTAACTTTTGTCATACATACCATCAACACTTTCATTTATCTAGTTGTCAATTTTCAGTTTAGAAAAACAGTATTTCATTTTTTTTCCAGCCCACACTTCCGCCCAGTGTTCTATTTGAGTGATTTTCTTAAGGCGTATAATCCACCGCAGAGTGAGTTGATCTGTTTTACTAACTGACTGTTACAATCAGAAAGAGATTTATATAGCGTGATTACTGAGCAGAACTTGTCTCAAGTTCAGACGTTAAAATATTTATTCATTTACTTGTAAATGTGTAAATAAAAAGTTTTGGACTAAAGGAAAAAAAAATGGTATTGTGTGGTCCTTCGTTAGCAGCGCCTTTTTGTATTCAATGTAAAATGCTTGTACTGCAGAAAAGAAAGTTAAAATAATGCTTTTTATTTTTTATTCTCACACTTTCGCTGACCCTTCCCTAGTAACCTCAATCGTGGGACACACCACAACCCCGGTGTGTGTGTTCAGTACCTCCAGTTCTATCATTTGACCACTCAGGCCTTTGTACATTTAACTCAGTGCTTCTCAAATAGTGGGGCGCGCCCCTAGTGAAATGCTTTTGCTGTTTTTTTTCCCTCTCAATTAAAACAAATCAATCAGCCAGTTGGTTTTCTATATTTTAATATCTGATATCAGACAAAACCAAATTGTGAATCAGTCACCTAGGCTATAGCAGAACAAACAATCCATGGTCTTCAGATGCCACGCTGTCGCCATCTCCTGGTCAGCTAGTGAAATGCTTTTGCTGTTTTTTTTCCCTCTCAATTAAAACAAATCAATCAGCCAGTTGGTTTTCTTTATTTAATCTCTGATATCAGACAAAACCAAATTGTCAATCAGTCACCTAGGCCAGTGCTTCTCAAATAGTGAGGCGCGGTGCTATTCCTGGGGGGGCGCGTGTGACCCTGGGGAACAGGCTTTTTTTTTGGCAGTACTAGAATAAAGTGTAATTGCGCGTTTACTACAGCAGGGGGCAGTGGCGCTCTCATTGTTACTTCTGTCACGTTTGCGACAGTGCAACATTTTACGACTTACAAGACAAGTTAGGATAGTCACGGTGGGGGCGCGAATAGTTTTCTTCTTGCTAGGGGGGGGCGTAACAGAAAATAATTGAGAAGCACTGGGTTAAATAAAGGTTAACCTAAAAAAAAAAAAAAAAAAAAAAAAAAAAAGTGAACCCTGAACTTTGAACCCGCGGTGACCCGCGGTGACCCGCGGTGACCCCGTGGTGACCCCGTGGTGACCCCGTGGTGACCCCTGGGTGACCTTTGAACCCTGAACTTTCAACTCTATTTAAAAATCGAAAATGTGCACATGACCCCGTGAACTTTGAACCGACCTTTGACCCCTGGGTGAACTTTGAACCGTAAACTTTGACCTTTGACCCCTAGCTAATTACGTTTTTTTTTTTTTTTTTTTAAACCGGCATAGCAGAACGATCCATGGTCTTCAGGTGCCGCGCTGTCGCCATCTCCTGGTCAGTTAGTGAAATGCTTTTGCTGATGTTTTTTTTTCTCTCAATTAAAACAAATCAATTAGCCAGTTGGTTTTCTTTATTTAATATCTATTATCAGACAAAACCAAATTGTGAATCAGTCACCTAGGCTATAGCAGAACAAACAATCCATGGTCTTCAGATGCCACGCTGTCGCCATCTCCTGGTCAGCTAGTGAAATGCTTTTGCTGTTTTTTTTCCCTCTCAATTAAAACAAATCAATCAGCCAGTTGGCTTTCTTTATTTAATATCTGATATCAGACAAAACCAAATTGTGAATCAGTCACCTAGGCTATAGCAGAACAAACGATCCATGGTCTTCAGATGCCGCGCTGTCGCCATCTCCTGGTCAGCTAGTGAAATGCTTTTGCTGTTTTTTTTTCCTCTCAATTAAAACAAATCAATCAGCCAGTTGGTTTTCTTTATTTAATCTCTGATATCAGACAAAACCAAATTGTGAATCAGTCACCTAGGCTATAGCAGAACAAACAATCCATGGTCTTCAGATGCCACGCTGTCGCCATCTCCTGGTCAGCTAGTGAAATGCTTTTGCTGTTTTTTTTTTTCTCTCAATTAAAACAAATCAATCAGCCAGTTGGTTTTCTTTATTTAATCTCTGATATCAGACAAAACCAAATTGTGAATCAGTCACCTAGGCCAGTGCTTCTCAAATAGTGGGGCGCGGTGCTATTCCTGGGGGGGCGCGTGTGACCCTGGGGAACAGGCTTTTTTTTTTGGCAGTACTAGAATAAAGTGTAATTGCGCGTTTACTACAGCAGGGGGCAGTGGCGCTCTCATTGTTACTTCTGTCACATTTGCGACAGTGCAACATTTTACGACTTACAAGACAAGTTAGGATAGTCACGGTGGGGAGGGGGGGCGCGAATAGTTTTCTTCTTGCTGGGGGGGGGCGTAACAGAAAATAATTGAGAAGCACTGATTTAACTGAACGTAAAATGAAAAACAAAAAAGTGGTCACACTGCAAACAAGCAGGCAGTCATTTAAGACTCAAGAGTGGGCATCGTCCGTCCATCAATCCATCCCTGAATTTCTGGGACTGGTGGAAGCTGAAAAAGAGGAGGGCGGGTGGACGTTAGGGGTCAAAGGACAATGCCCAGTCCTGTCCACACTGTCAATCCATCGCTGCCACTCTGTGTCATAGAAAGGCGATGCCTGAAATTCCACCCAGGTCATCTTCTTGTCCATGCCCTTGTCCTTGTACAGATTGTAAACTTTGCTCGGGCAGTAAATATATTTGCCCGCATGACCCGGGAAGGTCGTGTGAACGTGAGGGCTTTCGGGTCCTTCTTTCAGCGGATGGCGGCAGAAACAACATAGACGACCCATCAGCCAAGTCTGTTTTCTTTTCCTCTTCTTCCCAGCCTTCATTTTCACCTGACACCAGGCTTCCTCCATTTCCTTCTGGAAATACCCGGACTCCAAAAACTGTTTGAAGAACTGCTCGGGCGTATTAGCGACATCCAGCTGCGTCTGGGCCGGTGGCGTGACGGACAGCGGCGGCTTCATTGGAACGCTGTCCGGCTCCATCTTCACCAGTGGAACGCTCTCTGGCTTGACATCTACCGGTGGAACGTTGGTCGGCTTCATCACCACTTGAACACTTGCGGGCTCCATCTCCACTGGTTTCCTTGTATGGTCCGACCTGAAGACTTGGCTGAAGGTGCCCTGGAGCAGTTTGTCGATGGCTTGTTCCTGTCGCACGCACCCTTCGACGAAGCAGTCCTTCAGGTAGCGATCGGTCACAGACACGCCGCACCAACCTTCGGGCTCCTCGTATGAGCCAAACGACTGCGGAGTGTCGTCCCCCCTCGGCGCATTCTCCACGGCGTGGAGATAAGCCAGATGAGCACGCTCGTACCTCAGGTGCAGTATCGCGTTCAGTTGGCCCATCATGTCTGACGGCGACTTGCTGGTGCAACGCAGCTCATCTAAGACCGTCTTGCATATAGCTTGTTTGGAGGTCACCAAAGCCGGCAAGATGTTGGTGACACGCTCGGGCAGTTTCTCCAGCCACCGTGGATTGTCTGCGAACCAGCATTTGCGGCAGATCTCACAGCGGAGTTGGGAAGACAGGATGTAATACTGCCCTCCGGTGCCGACGATTGCTCGGGGTCGTCCCTCACCAGCGGACACGATCTGCTTCAACAAAGACCATGTCAAGAGAACTATTTGCGCCCATCATATCATTGCATCAAAGTGTACGCACCTGTGTCTGAGGACAGCCGTGCAGACAAGGCAACCGGTACGTGCTCCTCAAGCTGACCATAATCTCGTCCTCGGGTTTCCAAATGAAGAAAGGATGGAGCTGGAAGATATGTGGAGACGGCAGCTCCGCCTCGGGGTGGACGAGCTCCGGCTGCGGGGGGGAACGCCACAGAGAGAGGGCGTTGCCCGCTCTGTGCACCGGGCGACATCCCGGCCACAGCCCCAGATCCTGCAGCTCCGTCATCATCCACATCTTCTGATGTTCTGAACACATCCACCTCACATTATCATCATCATCCATCGCCGTTTTTTCAGATATAATCTATATAGAAAGAAAATTAGGGGTGCACCATTATGCCCATCATGATCATTCATCACAATTAGATGTTAGGTCAAATTGTTTTAAATTGCACTACAGGCTTACTTGTGCTTAGCTACCTTGTAAAAAGGTCGTAGGACCTCCGCTTTTGGTGTGGGTGGAGATCCTGGTGGGAAGGCTCGTGGAGTCGCTCTGGAACTCGATGCTGCAGCTCCCGATGTGGGCCCGAAGAGGCTAATTTTCTGTCGGCGTTCCATAATCGCCTTGTGATTTCCCGATTTGCGATGGCATTCCAATGCTTTGGTTCCCGCTGATCCAACTCTCAGGATTTTATTGCATAAAGCGCAGTGTGCTATATATGCATTTCCCTCCACCGGCTTCAACCATGCTTTGAACCGTTTGTCCTGCAACCACCAATATTTAAACCTGTAGTTAACCATGTATGCAGAAATTATAATTCGATTTTATTCTAAATTCTCTGCGCTGCTATGCTAAGATTTAACGTAAACAAACGACCCTACATGAGAACGTCTATTGGTGTTCGATAAATATTGACTGGGTGGCACAGGTAGCCTTTATTTAGTTCCGCTTCGTAGTTACATTAAATTGTCCTTAAATAAATCCAAACATTTCAAAGCTTGACTTTATGGAAGTTTATGATAAGTATTGGATTTAAGATTTTTTTTCAGACCCGTGGATACACTGCGTACGACGAGCAAAAAAGAAGTTTGTTTCGGTTTCTGTTGAGCGACGTTACCGCATACCAACAGTAGGGGTCGCTACTGACTGCGTTTACGCGTTTCCACTTCCGGGACGCTCAATCAGCTGTAACATTCTCCTCGGGTAAGAGGCTAAGCTTCGAAATCTACCGATATTTGCACATTACTAACTTATCGCCGGCTATAATTATAATAACATAGTAGAGATAGATACATGAGTTTTTAACTGAAATATAAAAAATGATGATGGTGCAGGCGGTGGATTTGCTAACCTAAACTACCTGCACATAAGAAGACTGAGAAGATTTTGGAAAAGAGCCTTGGGGAAACTATGATCTCCACCTGACCACATTCAAAGAGAACTTTCGTGTTTTGTTTTGTCACAACAAAGCCTGATCATGTCAAACCTTTTGTGCTAAGGCCAAGACCATAAAAAGATTGATCAGAACAGCTTCCACTCTAAAGCTAAATCTGTGCTCGTTATTCAGAGCGATGGGGCCAGACGACGGCCCGGGTGCAGCCGTCGCCTGGAGGAAGGTCCTGTGGGAGCGCCAGCCGTACCCGGATAACTACGTGGACCGACGCTTCCTGGAAGAGCTCCGAAGGAATGAGGGAATCCGTCAGTATCGTTACTGGGCTGTGGTGCGAGAGTCATGCTTGGTGGGGCAGCAGCTTTCCTGCGTGGCTATTTTCATCACCCTCTGGCTCTACATGGAGCAGGTATCTGATGGATCGTTTTATTATTAATAGTAAGATTTAATCATTATTATTAGGTTGGCTGGAATTAAATGTTCTGTCAGTGTTAAAGGACCAATTTTATTCTGCCTAACGTTGGAAGGGTCCCCGGCCTAAAAAACATCTGGTCAGGATTCTATCCTCCATCCATAATGTCTTCTGCTGTCTTTTTAGGGCCTCCTGTCCCCAGAGACCCTCCTGCTTATCAGCCTAGCGAGCTCCTTGCTGGGCTACGGACTGTACCAAGCCCTCGCGTCTCAGGCGGAACCAGTTCTCCAACCTCGGACTCATTCGGATGACTTACAGAGCGCCGCAATCTTCCTGTCTTTCATCTTTGGCTTCTCGCCCGTGCTAAAAACGCTCACAGAGTCGGTCAGCACGGACACAGTCTACGCCATGTCGGCCGTCATGCTGCTGGCTCACCTGGTGTCCTTCCCTTACACCCATCCCTCACCTCTGGGCAGCCTGTCCCTCAACGCAGCCTTGTTTGCATCTGTGTGTCTGGCCTCCCGCCTCCCGGGCGCCCTGCATACCTTCACCATGCTCAGCTGCGCTCTCCTGGTCTTCGCCCTTTGGCCCTGCCTACTGAGGCGGGTGAAGAACGGGGCCCCGCGTCACTTTGCCGCCGTGTGCGCCGGGGTGTGCGCGGCGGGCGTAGGGGGGCTGGCGTCGCGCTGGCCCGGCGGGGCGCTCATCCTGGCGCTGGCCGTGGCCAGCGTGATTCTCCTCTGCCCCTGGCTGCTGATCCGCTTGCAGAGGCACAAGGACAACATCCAAGGGCCGTGGGATGAGGCGGAGATCCGCGAGGACCTCAGCCGCTTCCTCCAATAAAGGAGGCCTGCTTGAAACAGACATGAGCTGGACACTTGATTAGGTACATGAGTTTATGAGATCAGCCTTTACCAAGATAAGAAAAACTGTAAACAATAATGTTGTTGTTTTTTAACTCTCTTCACAAAGGTTTTGTTTTTATAGGTAAAGCTGCTATTTTAATATCTCAAGTATTGACCTCAAAAGTTGAGGTTACTGCAAATTGTGGATACTATGCACTCATTTGATATGGTCAATGTGGAAAATATACACAATGCAAATTACAACCCAAATCCAATCTTCATCCTAATCTGCTGGGCTGGGTCTAAGAATGAACCCAATTTTGAGTGAAAGTAAATCAATTTGCTCATAATATTCTATACAGCCCCTTCTTGGATAGCTGACGCTTCTTTTCAGAGTATGGCCACAAGAAGCCACACTCACTCACCGCAGTACTGTATTTACCATTTTTTTCATTGAATTATTTTGTATGTATGGCCAAAAGTGTTTTCACACAAATATTTATAATAATTATGATTTTACTACTGACAAACTACAGGTTAGTTGACCCACAGGTAGAAATTGCCGCTGTGTCGCCATTGAAGCAACCTGTATTATTATGGAACCTTGTTATTAAAAATATATATATTTGTGCAAATAAAAGTTTCTAATTTTACAAGAATAAGGTTACATGCTTAAATTTTTTTAGGCTATTATGTTTGAGATAAAAAGTTAGCCATCTACCTACCAGAGGTGGCGTACTTGATTGCAGGGCACATATAGACAAACAAGGACGCCTGACTGTCATTCAAATATTCTAAGCTGAAGACAAATACTAATGAAAAATAAAACAGCTCTTTATTTTTTAAAAAAGTGTTAAAAAATAGTGTTGTGTTGGTTTTTCTCATATCTCTCCCGTTCATAGTATAGCTGTTATTTATATTTACATAAAATTGAGTGGCTTGAGGAAAGGTCAGCAGCCAATGCTCGTGTATGTACAATGTACATGTAGTTGGATGGGAGTCGTCGGGGTGGTGGCTTTGGGGGTCTCATTTGGCGGTGGGGGCTGCCGGAGCAGGCCTCCTACGGGGGAACAGATGAGACAAGTGTAAGGTGCATCCAGTAAAATTCGACAACAGCAGTGAGTTATAAACAACGGCAAAGTAAATGACAACTCAAGAAGAGACGAGTGGAAGAGAGATTAGTTAGCATGCGTCAACACACAGCTTGCTAGATTGTGTAAATCTGTAGATACTTGTATGTGCAAGTAAAATCTATCTACCTGTCCATCTACTTCTCTTCTTTTACTACATTTGCCAATCCATCTATCCAGCCACCTACCGACCTACAACAACACAACATACAAAAGATGTAATTTGAGATTCCCTGCAGTAGTATTTGTCTGCTTCTCTAAATCGGTATGTCTACTCTTTCCAGAGTATTTTTTGACATCATCATCTAGTTGTGTAGGGTGTGAATACTTTTGCCACCTCTAGCAATATGTGGAAAGATGAAACAGGTCAAGGAAGGTAAGAGAGGTGGACCACCAATGGGAAAGAACCGAAGGAACCTTGGAGAGCGCAGAGGAAATGAGGCAGGGAGAAAAAAGGAAACACGAGCCAAGTAGCTGGGGTGGAACCAGAGTGAAGAAATGTACGAGACAAAGACGTCGGCGGGAGGGAGGAGGGAGGGAGGAAAGAAAAATAACGGCTGTTGCATGAGGGAAATCTGGGACTGCAATAAAACATGCGAGCAGAAAGACGGGGGAAAGGGGGGGGGGGCTTGATGGGCCTGTTTTATCTGGCCGTGGTAGAAAGCATGCAGAGAGGGGTCCGCTCTGCCCGCCAATATGAGAAACACATTGCGGGGCCCAGCTCAAATTACAACAGCCACGAGCCTCAACCGTGCAGCTTCTACCTGGGCACACAAGCCGGGCCGGGAAGCCGCTGGTTGGCGTGGACGGGCACGGGCGGGGCGCGCCCGCGGTTTCGAGACTTTCCGCCGGTCGTGGACTTTTTAGGGGGCGTGGAGCTGCGTTAGGTGGAGAAGTCGTGATGCCCGCGCCTCTATGCGCGAGCGCGGCCGAGGGTGCCTACCTGAAATGGCGCGCGCCGAAGCGCGAGAGGTCCGAAGGGGCGACGTAGCCGGAGGTGGAGATCTCGCCGATGATGTTGAGCGCGGCCTGCAGGGCGGCGTGCTTGCTGAGCACTTGCTCCCGATGCTGCCGCTGATCGGGTGACTCATCCATCAGCGCCAAGCAGTCTCCCAAAGCATAGAGCTGGGCCAGCAGCTCTGAGCTAATGAACTCTTTCACCTTGCCAGAGGGATTATAAACAGATGCGACAAGTCAAAAAAACCTTACATGCTGTCAGATGCTGCTTTATGGCATTTCTTACAAGGGGGGGGGGGGGTACGTGGGATACAAGTTTTCTTTTTTAAGCCACTGGAAAAAAAAAATCAGTGGAGTGGAACCTCGAAAACAATCCATTCCAGTACACTGGTCAACCTCAGAATTGTGCAGAGTTGAAAAGAATTTGTCCCACGGGAAAAATACATTTGTTCTACTACCAAACTATCGCCATCATAAACTTTTAATAACAATACAGTGAAGGCCAGATATTTGCAAGGATGACACCCACCAAAGAATTAGAATTGATGTCACAAGCTACCAAGCACCTTTTTTCTATTCGACAAAACTATGGCATTAAGTCTAACATTGGTGATTGGCACTTAAATTCCACCAGATGGCGCCAAACAAATATTTTTGAGGCATTATGAGAATTTTCATAGAAAAAATGAACTCCACGGTTATTTCTAAGACGCAGCCAATGAAAGGTGTTATCTAAACATCTCGTGAGAAAATAAAGAGTGTTTCACATACGCTGTTGATCATCAGGTGCATGATGACTTTGGGCATCATGTCCTTGACGGTCTTATGAATGATGCTCATGTAGGACTCCACCAAGTTGCGGATGGTCTCCACCTGCCGCTCCAGCTGGGGGTCCGTGAAGTTCTCAGACAACCCGTTGCCCTGCGTGTCCACCTGGGCGACACGCACAAAACCACCCGAGAGTGTTTTCGTTTTTTTTCCCACACGCATGCAGGGATAAATTGCTTGTGCACGAAAAGGTCAAGAGACTTTAGCTGGGAGACTAAAATGGAGGAGAGTGGGCAGGAGGGGGAAAAAAGTGCGGGGGGGGGGGGGGTAAAAGAGACGGGGATCTGCTGATTAGAACCAGACTGGAACACACACGCATTGGAGTGACATCACTGGCCAGGAATGTTGCGCTGAAGAGCAAGATGGGGGGGGGGGGGGGGCTTCGCACATAAGAGGGGGTGAAAAAGGGTTACTGCACGGGTGGGAAAAGGATGGCCAGCGGGACACATAAGGCTCAAATGATTCGATCCAAGACAGATTTACATGAGTGAGATATTGAAAACCCTAATTAAAAAAAAAATCAGATCCACATTTGAGTAAAACTTGGTGAGAGCAGGTAGGAGCCGCCTTCTGCCTCACCACGGGGTTCTACAAAAAAGGTCAGGGTACACACCGTGACCTCCTCTGGGTAGACGCCAGCCCGGAGCAAAGAGGACTTCCAGATGTCCAGCTCCTCCTGAGAGTTGCAGACCAGCTCCAGAAACTTGTAGTCCTTGTACACGTTCCTTCAAGTAAATCATAAACTCAGGTAAATATCAAATACACAAGGCTGCAAAAGTTCAACCGAAACTCAGCGGAAAACAGATGCCCTTAAAAGTCAAGCAGCAAATCAAATCTTGCAAAACTTTCGAAGAGCCTGAAAATGATTCGCATTACCGATATGTACTGTTGTAATTTTATGAATTCTATATTTATAAAATGCCACTTAGTTAATTTCAGTTTTCTACTCACATACACATTGGAACATTTTGTACAGAATACAATGACTGTGTAGTGGGTCCAAATACGTTTGTCCATATGGTGTCCATAAAATACCCCCAAAGACCAGACTGTGATATTCCAAGAAGGCTTTTTCTTTTTTTTTTTCTCTACAAAGCAGATGTAACCATATTTATGGGCCGCTATTCACAAAGTACTGGAAAAAATGCTTACGAAACTTTTTTTTCCCCCCCATCCTGTGTCCCGCAGATATTTATGTCATTAAAATATAATTAGTCAAGTATGAAATTATAATTTACAATCCGTGAAAAGTGCCAGGACTCCGTGAAGTTTGGCCCGGGTCCACCGTGACCGCAGCGCTTTCTTACGAGCGCTTTGCGATTCTACAAAATCTCTTTTTTTGACGATTCCAGCATTGTCATCGATTTTGAACAATCGACGTCGCGGGAAGCCAAAGTCACATGTCTCTGCGGTTACTGACACAAGCTCAATTCGTGTCCTGCTATCCTTTCCTCTTTTGTTTGCATTTTCTGTCCTTGCTTCCACGTCATCTATGTACTTTGGCTGCGCAAAAAAAAAAAAAAGCCAGCAATCTGCGTCCCATCTGTAAGACATTTTTCTTTAATCACTCGGTTGTTTCTTCCCTCCTCTCGCTGTTCCCGCCTCACACTCGCAACCTCAAATATGTGAAATCTGTGTGTGTGTTTGTGTGTGTGACAACTGCAATGCTGGGAGAAAGAGAGAGCAAGGAGGGGAGATTAACAAACAGGCCGGAGCTCCACTGGGTGAGGCTAATAAGTCAGGGTGTGGTGGCGAGCAGTCAAGGCAGCGGGCCAACAATGACAGTACCAGAACGCTATTACTCCACAACAGGGTCCAAGAACTTTCTGCGAGCCGGGCCGGGCCAGATGCAGCCCACCAGAGCATCCGATGTATTCGTCATGCGATCCGAAACACAAATGAAGCGATGGAGGCGCCCTCGTAGTCGCACAACCTTTTTTTTTTTTTTTTTGTGACATGCTCCACACGCTTAAGATGGTGGAAGTAACAAAGCTTTGTCATTTAGCGCCGGCGTCTTGTTTGTTTCCAACGACCAGGGCACATCTGGACTTTGCCCAAAATGGCCGCTTCAAACCAAAATGGTGGACTTCCTGCATGATTCCTTATTGGACATACGGAGCAAAATTTGTAACGATTTCCACCGTCAATCACCGCTTGCAACTTTCATTGAACGTCAATTTGGCATGAATTTAAAGTCATCTGATGCGGGGGGGGGGGGGGGGGGGAAGCAACCTGACCGCTGGTCGACAATCAGAATACAAAAGTGTTCCCCATCTTCTCCGAAGGAAGCGCGTCTGCTTTCGCTTTCAAGACATTTTTCAAATGAGCAAAAATACAAGTAGAAGAACAGGAAAAGGAGGAGGGGGGAGATGTTGGTGTTGGTCGGGGGGGACGGAGGCAGAGGACCGATTCTGACACATTCCTGGCCGATGGCGCTGATACGCTTTCGTCCTCCCCTCAACCCCTTCTCCCGTTCTTCTCCTCTTTCTCTGCGGTGAGTCGAGCAATTCTTTCCAAACGTCTCTGATCCGAGGCTCTCTGGCTTTGATTAGTTGCTTAATGAGCCTGCCCGTCGGTATGCTGCGCTCCACACGCTTGCGCATGAACGCAGGTCGTGTGTGTGTGTGTGTGTGTGTGTGAATCCAAACACGGCACATATGCGCTGCTCCAATCATCTCCTATTACACTCGTTCTCCGCCTAAGTCCTCTTATGTTCTCTCCATCTGTTTCACACACTTTAAGGCAACGTATCCGTGCGCCCCGCAGTTTATGCTGCGTTTACGTGGAGACAATAAAACCGCGCCCGTCGCCACCGCCGGCACCAACCCTAAGGCAAGGTCACGGGAAGGGCAAAGCATCTTCCCGGAAAAAGGCCGTGACGAGGACATAAGCTCGTCAAATTTACTCACATATACACACACACGGACCTTGACTCAGAATGGAAGAGGGCGAAGGAGAATTTGCTGGACATGAAGCCCCTCTCGACATCTCGGACCTTGAGGTTGTCCAGAGGGAGCATGTACCTCTTCTCCGTCTCCTGGAAGAAAGGAGGAAAAAGAAAAAAACAAGAGTAAGATAAAATTTGACAGCGGTATGTGAAGTAAAATATGACACAGGTGTTTTTTTTCTTTTTTGTACTCGTGGGCCTAGTGCAGTCACATGTCTGGTACTAAACATTTTTCAGGCTGCGTCTGAAAGAGAACGCGTCCAACCCGTATGGAGGGACTTGTGCGCGAGACTGCAGACGATGATACCGAGCCAGTGAGATTTCCACACTTTTGTCGTGAAAGCAATCGCGGCAATATTCCGCCTTGACGGCTTCCACCTACAAGACCTGATCAGCCGTTATTGCGCCATCTCTTGTGTGGAAAAAGGCGAAAACCGGAGGAGCGTTCTGAGAAGCAGACGGTGTGGAAGGCAAGGAACACGAGAGCCCAAGCTGGCAGGGAACGAGAACTGAAGAGAAAAAAAAAAGAGAAAAGACGTCGGTTCCACATGTGAAAGCCATTACTCAGATTCGGGTCCAGCGCGCAACATTTCTCCAAGAGTGAAGCCCACCCCCCCACTTTTAAGAGGGGGGCTTCCAAAAGGCCGCTGTGGTAGAAGGTACAGCTGTTGATGAGCTCGTCTCGGATGGGAGTTGGAGGACGTGTGACTAACGCGGAGAGCAGAAAAATTCTTTCAAAAGCGCTACGTTTAATGTGTTCATTGGCCATGCAGGTGTGCGTGCATCTGCATCTGCACCCCCCCCCCCCTTTTTTTTTTTTTAGATGCACTGGTAGAACATTTCGGACTTCCCTCTCCCTCCCAGTGCTCCCCTGAACCCTACGACTCTCTTCCTCCGTCGCCTCTTTCCTTTTTTTCCTCCCATAAGGGGCCCACTTCCTGTAACAGAGGCCGAGGGAGAGAGAAAAAAAATGACAGAAAGCGATTGGCGCCGGGACAGCAACATCTGGGATCGTTTTAGACGGGAGGGGGGAGGAGACTGGATGGAGTATAGGGTGCTCCAGAGGCAGAAAGTAGAGATGAGGAAGAGGAAGGATAGAGAGAGGTTAATTTCGCGGGAGGAGATGCGGAAAAGGGTTTGAGGAGCACTGGAAAAGCGAGGAGAGACGGTCCCAAAGTTGATCCCCCCGTCAAGCCATATATGGCCGCCGGCTTCCTCCCTAACTCTCTTCTCCTCTTCTATTTCCTTATGCCTTCCCGAGCTTAACAGGCAGGACTCCCAATGAGTCAAAGTGCCACGTTGAGAACTGGATACTATCCCGGGACGACGGCGGCGACTCTAAAGTCCCAGAAACGAGGAGGAACAACCCGAGGAGCGAATGACGGACAGAGAAACGATCGGCTCGCCGAGACGGGATACGATGGACGGAAAGTTTTTGCCGGGAAGAGGCCAACGGAGACGACGCAAGTGAAGGCTCCTGCTCCGTCATCCCAGTGTTCAGACTACCTGTTCAGGATTTTGGTGGTGTACAGTAGTCTGCACATTGGTTAGACTGTGCATGGAAACGCTTCAAGGAGGATTTTTTTTTTTAAGTTTTTTATACACATATATTATATATTAATATTCTTTTTATCATCATACTATTTCGTACTTTGTTGCGTTGGGTGTCGCGCGTGGCTTGTGCATTGCCGACTCTTAAATCTGGCGGCGCGTGGTGTCATAGATCAGGGCCGCTGTGTCTGGAGAGGTGCGTAATGGATGCGAGACATGGAACAGGCCTCGCGCACATCGGGTGGCGTGTAGATTAAGTGTATGCATTAGTTAGCCGTCTGTTTATCCTCAGGAGGCCCACGGGGCGGCCGAGGCAGGGGTGAAGGAATGTATATCGTCTCGGTGCTGATAAGAACGGCAGTGCGCATTTGTAATCCAGGAAAAAAGGCGTGGAACGAGCGGGCCTGTTACAAATCAAGGGATGGAGAGGTGCAAAAGTGGGTGTTTGTGAGTGAGAGGGAAGGGGCAGTTGTGGGTGGGGAGGGGGGTGGGAGGGGGTCCGATGGAGAAACAGCCATGTGGGATTTCTCTGGGCAAGAAGATCTTGGAAGCTGGTGTTTGGACAAAGCTTCACATTTTCCAGCCAGGAATGTGCATAGTCCCAGGGAGACTGCCAACCACAGAGAGAGAGAGAGAGAGAAAGAGAGAGGGGGAGAGAGAGAGAAAGGGGGGAATAAAGAGGGGGAGGTAAAGAAGAAAAAAAAAAAGCGGCAAGATTCGAGGAAAAATGTCTGTGGACGTAGTGTGGGCGGGAATGTGAGAGTAGGAACAGCGAGAGAGGAAGCTGACGCTTGGCTCCCATGCGTGCACGCACACACACACACATTGGAGAATGTCCTGTCATAGATCTGATTTGCGCAATAGTGTGGATGACTAAAAAAAACAAACACTCAAGTGTCTCACACGTACTTAAAAATTAGCGAAAAGCCTTCCAAGGGATGCTATCACGGCAAATAAGTTTGAAAGCTATAAAGTAACTAGTTTAGAGTGTGTAAGCGTCAAGTAAGCGCGCCTGGGGCTGCTTCGTCTGGGAACGCGCCGTTCTGTGTTTATCTCAAAAGTGACCATGTGTGGTTCTAAATGAATGTATATTTTTCCGCGCCATTTGCACGCCGGTGTGTTTATATCAGGCTCTGCGTGTGTACTGTATACTGTATATACAAGTCTGTCCTCTGTGTGTGCGCGAGTGTGTCCATGTGTGTGTTTGCTGGTCTTTGTTTGGATTGGGGCAACTCCAGCTGTGTCAAAGTGAGCCGTTCCAAATGCTTGAAATCCCAGAGGAGGAAGACGAGGGGGGGGGGGGGGGGGGAGCGAGGGGAAGAGTGAATGGAAGGCGAGACCAATAGATTTGGGGGGGCTCAGTGACACATCCAGGTGGTAAAAGTAAACTTTGGGTCAAGGATGCCGTTTTAAGAAATAGCCCGTGATATGAAGATCATTTGTGAGTTACATATTTTGTATTTCTACCATCTACTGCTGCTGTCATTTTTTTGCTTGATTGATGCTCCGCCCCTCCCGCCCAGCATTCATGAGCTCTGACCTCACTTCCTGCCCATCTCCCCATGACGTCAGCTGACCAGACTGTTGTGGTGTGTCTGCCTGTCTACACTTGCTGTGCAGACCTTCTGCTCCTGTACAGCAGGCACAGACAGGCAGACAGATGGCAGCCCCACTGACACCAGGAGCGCCCAAAAACCACGCCGCCTCTGTTCTCTCTGTTGCACGTGTGTTTCGAGCTGAGTTCTTCTAATAAAGCTACGGTGACCCTCAAATGTGCCGCTTTGTTTTATTTTTCTAAAAAAAACGAAGGACTCACCTCGCTGTCCTTGAACCAGGACAAGCTCTCGGTGGAGAGAATGAACCAGAACTCCTTGGCGATGATGCTGACGTTGTTGATGGTGAGCCATCCTTTTCTTATGACCTGCACAGGGGACCCAAACAAAGCGTTTAAATTGCGAAAACTTGAGACTACTACATTGAGAACAGGTCTACAGATTAAATCAAGGGTCCTCAAATACAAGTTCAAGGTGCCATAACCCACCCCCCATAATTTCTAACAATGTTTTATGCTTTTTGTAAAAATCCCAGATGAATCAAAAACTTTAGCGGCTTTAAATGTGTTTGTCCAAAGTGTCCAAATCGGGCCCGGGTTTGTATATTGAAGACCCCTGGATTATGAGTTGGACCCAAACGGTGAACATAGAGCAAAAGTTGTGAAGATTGAGGGGAGATAAATTCACAGAGAGGTTCGCTAAAAAGACATTTCCCAGGAGATTGCCGCAACAAACATAAGAACCAGTGTCCACTGGGTGAGGCTGGTAGAAAAACTTGCGATGAATCAAAGTGGGGAAGAAAGGTCAACATTAGTAGCGCAGGTCAGCCAGATGACAAAAACACAAGGAGTGAAGCGACCGCACAGATTGCAACAGTCATGCCGACCCAGAATCCTGTGCACACATATGTAGATCGGTATCCTACTATTAGACTCGAAGGAGGGGCCGCACCCTGGAGATTGGGGAGACATTAGAAATGAAAATGGAATCCAACTGGTTCTTTTCAACACTTTAACCGGTGAAGTTGCGAATGCCTTTTTTCAGTGTAGGCCTGGAACTTAAATTCTGCGACGAATGGGCTCTAGGGGCGGCAATTAAATTATAGTTGGCAGTCAGGCCTGAATTCTCACCTGTTGCACTCCACCGTTGCCAGCCATCTTGTTATCGCTGCGATGGCACAGAGGTTGAGCACTAATAGGAACAAAAGAGTGGATTTAAAATCTGGAGGAAAAAAAAAAATAAATCTTTGACAGTCTGCGGTTTACTCACTTGGTAAAGCCGATGAAGTCTTCGTGTTTGGTATTAATGTACGCGAGCTGCATGTCGATGAGCAGAGAGATCTGAATGCAAGTAAAGCGGAGGAGAACCAGAACCCTAAATAGTCGAGCGATCCGGTAATGACAAACAAACGCGCCGTTCCAATTGTGCGCGACTGACCTGAGCTCGGCATGAGCTTTCTTGTTCTCGGATTTCGGCGGTGACAAGCCGCTCGGTCTCTTCCCGCAGCTTGGGAAAAGAACTGAGCTTCAGGGAGAAGAAGCGGCTTCAGTTAAGAGCTACCGCGGTACCGACGTGCGACTCCCTCATGGATTCGTACCTTATTAAAACATTCATAAATGGTGGAGACCAATTCTTTGCAGACCATGTCGACGAATCCGAAACAAGGGATTTTGAGTTTGGAGATCTGCTTCTTGACAATAGCCTGAAAAGCCATGTCGGGGGTGAACAGGCCCGTCCTGCGGGTGAACAAAGTCGAAATTTATACAGGCATCATTTTGTCGAGATCAAAAGTGAAAGGATGAAACCACCTGACGCCGTGGATGTTCCTGATGGCGTAGGCGATCTCCATTCGCAGCTTCCTTTCGTCACACTTTATCTGTGAGTCAACAGAAGGAGCTTGGCAATTTAGCGTTGCCTATCTTTCAACCGGGGTCTGGTCGAGAACCTCGTTGAGTCCCGCAAAACAAGTTCACACGCACTTTGTGCAGTTGATAGGGGAAGTGCTCGTGGAAGATCTGGTTGATCCTCGCGCCTCCCGACAGGTGGACGGTGTTGACTTCGTCGGCCGAGCCCTCGATCAACTTCTCAAAGTCGCCGGATAGTTGCTGCACTGACCTGCAAATAGAATATACAGATTATTATTATTATATATATTTGGAATTTATAACAATAATCATCTAGTGGGGGTTTACTGAACACCCTTCCGACTGACTTGATGAGGGTCTTGGTCCTGCACATGGGGTCATCTGGATTATAGAGTTTGTACGCGTCTGCTTCTTTACTGATGGACACAAGTAGGCAATGCATGTGACTGTAGAGCGCAGGCAGACTCTCCCGGATGTGGTTTGTCAATTGCTGCAAACAAAAAAATAAACAAACATTGAGTACCAATTGGCTGAAAGTGCCGTCGTTTGATTTCTCTGGGCTGTCTGACCTGGTTGAGGGTCTTCTGTAAATACGGAGTCCCCATTCTGTCACACATGTGCCTGTAAGCTGGGTGGGACAGGAAAAACTTCTTCTCCGCTTGCAAGGCTGTCTTAATATCCCTTTTCCCGTCGATGTCCTTTTGACTGCGGTTCACTAGCCCGATATAACCTGGCGAGGGAAAAAAGACAACAGACCACTTTTATTCTATACCGATAATCCACTGATCTGTCCTAAACTCAGTGCTGATATCTCCACTAACGTGATGGTTTGAACTCCAAAGTTCTTTTTTTTCCCTGAAAAGTCCAAATGTTCCACTTTGTGAGCATTCCGCTGTAGATGTTACAACATGTGGCTGCGTGACTAAAGCTGCAGCTCTGCGCTGCAGACTGACTTCAGGGGCTTTTCTGTGGATAATGCGTTAAAAGTGTTTTGGAAAGAGGTATGAAATAGCCTCACACCTGGTTTTGCTTCACGGTAAATCCTTATCGCACACACATGGTGACTCACCTCTTCTCAGTGGAAGCAATCTATTCTCTAGTATTTCCAGAGCATCTGTTCCTTTATCCATTAGGTCCAGCATGGTGAGCACACCTATCGTGCGCTGGCCTAACGTATGTGGGGGGGGTCAATTAGATAAATGAACACATTTCCAATTAAAATTACATCAGGTTGAGAAACTCACCCTGTGGGTCGACATCTTTGGCCAGTTTGAGCGCATCCGAGTTGGCCAGGTCCATGTTGGCAGGCGTCACGGCCAGGATGAGGCAGTTCTCTTTGCAGATGTACTGCATGATCATGTCTCGCACCTGATACTCGATATCTGGCGGCTGGTCGCCCACGGGAACCTTGGTGATGCCAGGTAGGTCCACCAGGGTGAGGTTGAGCACTGCACCCAATAGATGTTTGGAGTGATGATGACGGTAAAGATGAGAGCGTGAGGTGAGATTACCGTTAGGAGAAAAAATGCGGAGGTTGATGGGGAGGGGAGAGATGCCTTTGTTGTTTCCTGTCAGCCTGCGAGTTTCTGACTCGATTTCTTGGCGGATCTCATCAAAGTCTGAGAATTTCTTCCCCCTGCAGTGCAAAAATTCCCCGTATTCTACAGACAGGGAAGAACATGATAGAGATCAGATTTAAATAGTTCTGGTACATTTAATGTGTTATGTGGTTGTGGAGCAATTAGTGGGACATTTGGACCATGTGCAAGGAGCAATTGCCTGGTAATCGTGGACTGATTTTCCTCTCTTACGCCATCTAGTGTCAACTTCAGGCACATGCTGATGAATAACAACATGCATCCGTTGAGTCATCAGAAGTCTTGCTCACCGGCGTCAGCGTGATGCAGCTGCAGAACCAAAGGCCGGCGAGTGACAATTCCAGTACCGCGGGGAAGGAAGTCTCTGTCGGAGAAAAAAAAATAAACACACGCTGAAAAGGAGAAGGAAACTTACAAGGCAGTCACACGTTTGTCTCGCACACCTTTTTTTAAAAATAAAAGAGCCTCCTACTTCCCATATAAATCTTGATCAGGGATGTTTGTTTTTACCGCATCCTGCTTTTGATCACATTGCTGGCCGAGAGCCCGAAATGGGGGTGTCACAACATGCAGTCAAACAAAGGGACTGAAATATATCAATGCACAATCAGGAAGGAGAGACCTTCAGGCGTTACTTTAAAACAATTCCTAATCGGACTGTGGAGATTTCGACTGGTCTCCTCCTCATCACTGAGCTGCATTGTCTGGGGGGGGAAAAAATTGTTGAGGAAATTTGCGACTGAGTCATAAGGCTTTTTTGGGGACAGAATGAAAGGGATCCGCTTATCACACTGTAACACAAAAATGTGTGTTGGTTTTGTCACACTGGGAGCGCAATCCATTCTATGACGACTTTAAAAACAAGGTTTCCCAAAGGAACAAATGTCAAATAATTTGTTCCAGGACCAAACAGACCGTCCCAAAATCTCTATTGACAGTACAGGATTTTTTCGGGGTCAAATTTCAATATTCCCAACTGTCAGTGTAAAAACAAGTTTAGCGGTGTATAACAAAACAGAAAGAAAGTAAAAGAACTTCATTTTTTAAGATGCCCAACTGACACATAATGAACAAAATTAAAAAATCTGCAGCGGCAAAAAGGCATGAAATTTGTGTCAGATTAGGACACAAACAGCAATTTTTGTTTATTGAAAATTCATTCTAATGCATGAGAAGTTACTAAATTTGTGCCCATAAAAAACGTGGACATATATTCAAGTGTTAGAAGCAGTTAAATAAATGAAGTGGGACTTACCTGCCCACAAAGTTCTCCAGCACCGAGCTCTTCCCGGAGCTCTGGCCGCCCACCACGGCAATCTGCGGCAGGGAAAGGTTGTAGTTCAGGCCCGCGTTGCCCAGGGCGTCCTGGAGGCGATTGACCATCGAGATCATGCTGCACGGCGACGATGGAGGTGGTCGAGGAAGAGGCGGCGGAGTTGCAGTGAAGTCGGAATTTCCGAGCCCCGGAACGCCCCCCTGAACTCCCCGTCAACTTTCACGAGGGCTGCCCCGCCGCGTATCAACAGCAAGTTGGGGGCAAAAGGTGATAAAGTGACGGTCAAAAATCACACTTTTAACAAGAAACAAAGGAAGCAGAAATGGGACACGTTGCGGCACATGAGGAAGACACAATGCTATTATCGTCACATGATGCGTTCAAGAGCCTCCCAGTCTTACGTTCCATGACACTCACGCGACGACCCATCTCGCTGTTGCCCCTAGCAACGGCGCGACCAAATTATCCGTTTTCTCGAGTGATTTACAACGACTGGACTCTTAAATTTATCTGACTTTTACAAAATAGACAAAATAATTCTTCACGTGGGCTTAATTAGGGCGTGTTTGCTAACTTGTATGTTCACGAGCGCTAGCGTCCAGATTTCGGGTCAAAGCAAACGGGAATTAGACAATAGTTTCGTCTTATTTTGTTGACGCAAGGTCCCTTCACACGGTTTCGCTTCTTCTTACCTCCGTGTAGACATTTAGGAAGTGAGCCGCGCAGTTGAGTGGGGTCCACGGTTAGCTTGGAAGAAAAGGTGGAGGAGCAGGGAGGCAAAAAAACCAAACCCACCAAACTTTTTGACAGCTAACGGGCGCGGAAGGTCTGCGCATGCGCGTCCAGTATGTGTAAATTATCCCCCACATCTAAACGTACGTTTATATTTTGTTAATGTGATACAATTACAACTCCCGTTCCTTCTTCAATACAGGCAAATTAGAAAAAAAGGAATTTGTGGGGAGTCAATTTCACTTCTACTGCATATAACGCTTCCTCATTCCAAGGCAGTGAGGTGTGTGCGGGGCACAAGAGTGCACCCTGAGGGGAGTGAAATGGAATCCCTGGTTGCTAAAATTAAGGGTGAAATAATGCAGACTATAAACAAGATAAAACACATTCAGAATATATAAAATGCACTGCTGCTTTACTTTGCGATAGTACAAGCACAAAAAAAAAAGTATTCACAGACACAGCACTTCTCTTTTCCCACATTAGCCGTATTCCAAAATGGATTAAATTCTTTTTCCCCTTATTTTTTTAAATAAACAATAAAATAAAATGTAATTTTTTTGTACATACTATTTCAGTCCTCACCGCTCCGAACAACAAAAATATTAATATTTCTTATTTGCTTTTAACATTTTGTCCCATTCACCCTCACGCCACCTTCATATCTTTCAACAACTCGGCGATGTCTATTTTCGGGCTGTGGGTCACACCGGAGCGCAGGGCTCTCTGCAGATCGCGACCCGCTTGGGTTAGCGAGGGCAGGACGCTTTCGCTTTTGCCTTTGCCTTCTCTGCGACAGAGGAGCACCTCATTCACCTCCCCGTCGATCTTTCGTGAGAGGATCGCGGGAAACACGCCGCTTACGCGCTCCAGCACGTCTTTCCTCAAGGCGGAGTCGCGGCACACCAGATTGAGTATGAAAATTCCTAAAAAGCCAAAGAAAAGATTGATAGAAAATGTTTACTATTAAACAATTAAGCTAGTTATTATTTGTCATAGCAGAAGTCACTGGGTACCAACAACAAACAATTGAAAGGTCACTATTACACAATACCTTGAGGGGTCAGTAGGCTGCTGACTTTGTGCAGGATGGAATTTTCCACAAAGGCAGCAGGGGGACAGCTCATACCCACCGTGCTGTCTTTATTGTCCACATCGAACATGATGGCGTCAAACAAAGGACCACCTGGAAACAAAACGAGTATGAGCAATTTTGTTGTGGGACTTTACGTCAGCTGCGTCCCCCTACCTTCTTCCTCCAGGGCACGGATACGTTGAAGGCCGTCCCCGAGCGTGACGGTCAGTTGATCGTCCGGTCGAAAGTGGAACCACTCTTTGGCCACCTCCAGCACCACAGGGTCCAGTTCCACCACCTCCACTGACACACCGGGCACAAAGTCTCGCAAAAACTGCGGCAAGCCTCCTCCTCCGAGTCCAACCACTAGCACTGACACGGGGACATCTTCGAGAGAAAAAGGTTAATGGGCATTAGACAAGTCAAGCTAGGAAAGGAAATTGAGCACAGTGAAAATGCATATGCCACCTCACCTTTGTTTTTTTCCTTGCCTATGCCCAGCATGGCAAGACCCGCCACCATGACTTCGTGGTGGGCACAGCAGAGGAAGCCGCTGTGCACTGACAGGGAAGTCGATGATGGCTGCTTGGTTTTCTTTTTGTTCTTCTTCTTGTGACTCGATGCTGTAGGAACAGAAACTTATGAGTTGGTTTTGAATTTGAAACTTATGAACTTTTGAACCTCAAAGGTAACACGCAAAATGAATCAACTGACTGCTATTAGAGGAGACGAGACGACTTTCGGACTGCACCAGAGCCGCGTTGGACAGGAACACCAATCTGCGGTACAGCTCGCCATCCTCCCCCCTGACGTTCTCCACGCAGTATTCGCCGCTGTGCTCGCTCACACCCCTGCTCACCTCCTCCCGCCAACCCAAGTCGCCGCCCACCGACAGAAACGGGACCTGAGTTCAAACGAAAAACATCTGGTTAACAAATCCAAACTAGTTTTCCAATTCTCAGTACCCACCTGCTGATTATCCGGCATTCCCGGCGGGGCCAGGTCCATCACCATGGGCGAGAGTTCCGATTGGACCGCCTGCATGTCGGCGTACTCTTGATTCCTATGCATGGCGACGATAACCAGGCGGCGGAAGTTGGCGCTGGCTGCCAGTTGCCGCCGGCCTTCACTGGAGCTGTAGAGCCACGCCGTCTCGCTGCCTTGGGGCACTGCAAGAGACAAGGAGGTTCAAGAAAGATGGCAAACATCAAGATACCTTCATCACGGTCCCGCTAGCCTATAGCAACACTTTTTAATACTACTTACAAACATTTGCAACTCTGAGATTGTGTTGGTGTACCTAATGTTGTGACTTACAACACACAAACAAAAAGGCTCACCAATGAAAATGGCAAACTGGTTGAACCTTGGCACCTTAGCGGTCGGGGGTGAATCCTGCACGGTGAGAGTGTATCTGGGCAAGCCGGTCTTTGCGTGGCAAAGCGTGAGCGACGCGCCGGCGTCGACATCCGTGCGCGTGCGTAGCCTTTTCCTCAGGACAGAATAAGCCTGGCGCTCTCGCACGGTCGCCAGCAAGTCGGCCGCCAGCGCTAGACGATTCGGGGTGCCGTCTTCGCCGAGGCAAAACTCCAGAATGGGCGTGGGCATGGGCTGGCGGAATTTGGTGCAGATCAGGATGAAAACGGGCAGAACGAAGGAGTCGCCGTCCTCTTCGGCGCTGGTTTCTTCTTGAAGGCAGTGAAGCCTCACTGCCCAGCCCAGTTGGACAAAATGCTCCACGGCCAGGCGGATCACACTTTCCTGGGCCAGCGTGATACACACGTACCTTCCGCCAACACTGAGCACACGACCCACCTGCAAAGACACGCATAACGTATCCTGATGCTACGCCTGAAAGTTACTTCGGGGTAATTCCAGTTGTACCTCAGTGAGCATATTCCTCGCCAGCTGTCCTCCTTCCTCTGAAGCCATTGCATCCAGGGTGCCTTTGTCCAGAGCTGCCTGGTAACACGCATCCTGGTATGGCATCTGGGTAGCGTCCACCTGCTGGAATTTCAAGTCAGGCCTCCGCTCGGCATTGCGTTGGTTCATGTGGGACACCACGGTCTCGCTGATGTCAATGTTGGTCAGGTACTTGTAGCCCACATCGTGAAGCTGCTCGCTCAATTCAGAGGTTCCACAGCCCACCACCAGTACCTCAAATAGAAAATGTGACAACTATTGTTAAGACTGTACCATTCAAGAAGAAACGTTTACAAACTGTTTTCTCACAGTGTGAATTATAATCAAGTTTGAAAATCAATATAATAGGCATAGCTTACAAGTACAGTTTTCGTGCTAGCTGTCATTTAAATGGCTTGTTCTTATCGGGGTTTGTTCAAATCAAATGAAGACCTAGACAGAAGTGTATACTGAGGATTTGTTTACCTTGTCCTGCATTTTGATGTACTTGTGCAACACGCCACATAGTTTGTTGTAGTCTCCATACCACTCGAATGACTTCTCTCCACGTTTCTTAAAAAATCTTTCCCAGTACTCAGCAGAGCTGAATTCCTCGGCAGTTCGAGGTAATAAACTCATTTTCTATATTTTATCTTTATTTATTTTTTTAATATTGTGCAAAAAAATCTGGTAACCCGATTCCCGTGCCGGCCTCATGGCAATGTTTAGCTCGGACTGCATTACAGGACGTACGGCTATCTGATTGGATAGTCTATTTCAAGCGCTCTCACTGATTGGTCAATCTTTGACTAGCTGCTTTCTATTGGTTGTTGCTCAGTGCTTGCCGTCGGTACTCCGTGTGAAACTAAAACCAGACCAAATTATTTTTGGTTTAATATTCTTTTGTAGTCTATAATAATAAACAAGAAAACACGACTTGGGGTTCTAATTATAATACGTATTTTTAAGATAATTATGTATTGTTAAACCACAACACCTGATCCATATTCTGTTTCAAATTGTCCACCCGGTCAATAAAACATCGAAGAAGAAAACAAAGACGAAGAAGAAGAAGCATCTGATGTAGCAACATGGCGGTGCCGGCTGGACGTAGCGTGGTGTTTGTTACTGGCAACGCGAAGAAACTTGAAGAAGTAAGTTTAGATTGATCTAATTAACGACACGTAGGCGCCCATAAAGACATAATTTGAATAAATTCGGAGCTCCTTGCACACCAGAGACACCTGCTGGTTGTTTGCGGTGGTGCAGCCAAGCCATACTAATCAATTGGCAATTATTTCATTTACAGGTAATTCAAATTCTTGGCGACACGTTTCCATACAAACTTATCTCGAAGAAAATTGACTGTAAGTACATTTTTTTATGCTAAATCTGAAAGAATATGATTTATTTATCATGTGCATCACTCTCCATGTAGTACCTGAATACCAAGGAGAGCCAGATGAGATTTCCATACAGAAGTGCAAGGAGGCTGCAAAACAGGTACAATGACTCACTACTATGATAGACTCGATGGAGGCGCATCTTAATTATTCTCGTAACCCAAATTTGGATGCAAGCATCAATGCATTTTAGTCAATTTTGCCTGCATTGTTGTTCTGAAAACCTATTGTGTTGTTTTTGTTCAGATTGAGGGTCCGGTCATCGTGGAGGACACCTGTTTGTGTTTCAAAGCATTGGGAGGCTTGCCAGGCCCTTACATGTTAGTCTTATATACATTATATTTTAACATTTCAATCATGATGCAATTTGAACTTGTTTTCCAGAAAGTGGTTCCTGGATAAACTCGAGCCAGAAGGTGAGGAATAGTCATGTTGGTAATATTATTTGATAGCAAACCTCTCATCGTGTGTTCATTTCAAAGGCTTGTACAAACTTCTCGCCGGCTTTGAGGATAAATCCGCATGGGCCCTCTGCACGTTTGCGTTTACGTCCGGAAAAGATGAGCCGGTGCAGCTGTTCAGAGGGATAACACAGGTCTAGCTCATCTCTCTTCTGTCACCTTTTAATGCTTGTCTCATGTGATGTCATTTGTATTTTTTCTAGGGCCACATCGTGGAACCAAGGGGACCTCGAGACTTTGGATGGGACCCATGTTTCCAGCCAGAAGGTTATGACAAAACGTAAGGGCTTATGTTATGTTCCTACCAAATGGGGGCGCCAGAGATCAACTGTGGTCCAGCACTGTAGAGTTAGTTCTATTAGTGTATTGATAGCAGTGCTAATTTGGAGGGGGAAAAAAAATGCTTTGACATGAAAGATTTTTTTTTTTTTTTTTTTTTACAAAATTGTCAATTTCCCACAATATCATCCTTTCCATGTTTCCAGCTACGCAGAGTTGCCTAAAACAGTCAAGAACTCCATTTCTCACCGATACCGAGCGCTAGCGGCTTTGTCGGAGCACTTTTCGCCACACGCCAAGAAGACAGATGATTGAGTGGCCCGTGTTGTTGCAGTTGAGTTGATTCTACAACAGTGCTTCCAGTCATTTGCTCCTAATAAATGTTTTCCTCTCATTTTTTTTAACATGTCTTATTTTGAGGGGGGGGGGGGGTGTTACATCATGCAGAAACTATGCAAATTTTTCAACGAGTGAATAAGAGCTGTTTCATTGTTCCTCAGTGGCTCATCAAGAAGTAACCTGGCAAGTAACCATTCAAAGAGCTTTGCTTTTCCCACAGTTGATGTTGCAACAGAATCCTCAAAATTATGCACACAACATTGTACTAACAGGCATCATTTTGAATACTTTCCGGTTGCAATGCAAGTTCCAAGCACAAAAGATGCAACCTTAAAGGAGCATAAATCACACAAGAGAAGCTCCAGAGGCCTGATGAGAGCAGCAGATTACAGCCCAGGGACGATGATGATTGTTCAGGCTGGATGGTGCCGGCTGGGGTCTGCAGCCCAAACTGAACTGCAATAACATGGGAATTTGGATATTGAATGACCCATTGAGTCACAGGAAGTCCAAATGAGACTGGAGCGGTCCACGTGCAGCACCAGCGGTGCACGTGGGGCTCAAACACAGTCATGTGCTTTCACATTGATTAAAACCAATCTGATGCTAATCAATTTTATCCTGCAAGAAATAATGTTCCAGGTTCAGTAAATAAATATTTGTGATGTTTAAATTAACATTCGAAGGTAGATATTATGCATTATTTTTCAAATTTTAAATCTTGTGCTAATAACATGCACAATGTGAGTCCAGAGCGAGTTATGCTTTTTTGAGCCTAAGATGAAAAACAGGAAAAAAGGCTGTGTGACTTCATCAAGTCTCAGTCGGTCACGATTGCGCAAGAGGATGAGGTTTTGATGAGGCTTCCAGAGGGGCGGCCAAGTGCACCTGACTCACATGAAAGTCTCGAGACGCTCCTTTAAAAAAAATTAACAAGAAGCCACAGGAGTATAAAAAGAGAGCTTTGTGCTGCATACCAAATGTCTGACGCTCTGTTTTTGTTCCAAAAGCGGTATATTAATAACCTTCCATAAATGTTTTGAACAGAAGGGGAGGGAAATAAACCTGTTGTTTTGTTCCTTTCAAAGTGATGGGGACATTCTTACTTGGTGACTGTGCAGTTAATCAAGTGAAGACTGTGTGACCGGACCTGACTTTTACTATAATCACATGGAAGTCAACCTGCACCATGGAAAATCTGGCGTTTGACTTTATCGCATTTATTTTAATTTTGCATGTATAGAAACACACTTATTTTTTTGACCATGTGATGCGTCCTTCCTGATTTGTTGTATGATGTCTTACAAATATTACCTTGACTTGCTTGAAATGCTCTCGCGGTCCATAAGTTTCTAGACCCAAACTTTTTAGCCAAACAGTCCTGGGTTATGCAGCGTCAGGGATTGTAGTAGTTCCTGGAAGTTCTCCACAGTCCACGGCTCTACGCCGGGTCCCACAGCCGCGGGAATGCTACTACTATCGGGGCAGATGATCTGCGGGTCGTTGAACGTCACCAGCACGTCGGTGCCGAACTGCGGCAGCCGGAACACGCCAAGATGAAGCTTCACCCGGTTCCTCGCAGTCTCATTATACTTTGACACGCTTTGGATTCCCGTCAGCACCCAAGCGGAGCTGCACGCCGACAGGGAGAGTGACGATTTGGGCAAGGCGACCACGTCCGTCACCTGCTGCGCGTCGGGCTGCGAGGCTGCGTTGTTACCCGCGATGTCCTCAAAGTGGTGCCGGGCCGCGTCATGGTCCGCGACGTGGTCTTGGTACTCAACCAGCTCCACGATGAGACTCTGGTCGGTTCGGGTGTGGACGAACGCCTCCTGGTTGTCCGGGATCTCCCGCATCTCGCTCACGTCCGCGGCGCTATGTGGAAGGACGGCCGACAGAGCGCCTCCGAACAGTGGATGAGGCTCGTTGACGCGCTGCATGTCAACAGCTGACTTTCACAACGAAAACAGCCTTGGCCTGATCTGTAAATAAACACACTTAACTTTAGTCACAAAACGTGGCGAAAGTACATTGACGCCATTTTTAAAAAACGTACTTCCGGGTGTCGTATTTCTTCTTCGTTTTTACGGGCGCTTAATAAACTGAGTGCTGCCATCTACAGGCGAGGTGTAGACAAGCCATTGCAACCTGGCTTTCTTTACGATGACTAAATGTAAAGCATTGTCTTTTCTATAAAACAGACACGTTTTCTCGTTTCTTTATAAATATCAGTAAAACTTACTGTATTACAGCCCCTGTATTGTATATTTTGTGGAGAGTGGGTGCGGCTTAACGAGTAACTTCCCGGTCAGCTGATCAGTGTCAAGCTATCACAAAGCAGAGGGGGCGATAGCAACGGAAGATCGGCTAACATCCACAATGGTCCATTTCTTGGACATCATTTGATGAAACCTCTTAGAAATCTGCCACCCTAAAGCGTGAGTCCTCCTCCTAGGTCGGTTTTGCTTCTTCTGTTGGCCGCGGCGGTGGCGTTAGCATCCGTAGCTTCGCATGGAGGCTACGACATGGCACCGAGCAGTGACACAGCTCCTTTAATATGCAAGGTTGTCTTTTACATGGCGCTTGAACGCATTTGCTTTGTTACCAAAGTACAAGGCAAGTATTGGGGAAATAAAAAGGATCAAATTTGGGGTTTATTTGATAGATCTTACAAATAATGTGTGACAGGAAGGAAAACAAACTCGGCTCTTATTCATGAATCGTTACATCCTTCCTTTGGATAAACCTGCCTTTTCATATCTGCTTTTCTTTCTTTTTTTTTACTTTTTACTTTGCGACATCTTGTCCCCTTCCTCTTCAGTAATACACTTTTGCATCCTTACATCCACTTAAACATTACTCTTCCTTCGTCTTCAAGCATCCTCACATTAAAACCTGGTTTAAGGGTTCTCCAAACTGAAGGTGTAGGCCCCAAAGTGGCCCCTACATCGAGTCCCACCTGGGTCCTTTTTATACTGGGTCACCCATTGCTATTTTGGGTCTTGAGCTGGGCGTTTGGATAACCTCAACCCAGGAATACTTCACTTGCTTTCTACTAACGATTTTTCCTTTCTCCATTCCTAACATGCTATTTCTATTCCCCTTTCTCTCTTCCTTCACTGTAGCAGCTTCTCTTGAGTGTTTACTGGAAACGTCATCCCATTGAGTTTCCAGTGGCAGTGCCAGAATCGGACGCGGAGAGCGCAACCGTTTCAAAACTGAACTGGACTCGATGGTATAAGTTTGACGCTTGACCCCGGAGACAGCAAGAATGTTTTGTGACAATTGCATTAAACCTGTAAATCAATTTCTAGGCTGTACCTAATGAGTTGACTTTCTCCTAATGGCGCAGAGGGAGCCCGATCGGGAGGATCAGCAGCTTGACGACAACATGCCCCCCAAGTTCAAGAGACATCTCAACGACGATGAGGTCACGGGATCCATCCGCAGCGAGAGGGCGAGTATGCATGTTGAACACATAATTAATTCATTAAATTATACTCACGAGTCATCATGCATCCAGTTTTTAATGTTCAGCCTTCAGGTTGTTACCTCACAACACCCAGCACCCCGTCTGACCTCTTGTTTTGGTTTGTTGTGGATACTTCACCACGGGTTACATAATGGTCGTCATCCTCGGGTCTGTGTGATTCCAGAGCACCTGCAGGAAATGTAGTCTACACTCCACATAATCTCACGGAACATCCTGTCAATGCACGCGCCATATTTAGATAATAAAAGAGAGATGCCGTCTCTCCTGGCAACAGCGATCTCCCGCCGTCCAATGGGAAAGCGAGACGCGCGGGATTCAGTCTCCTCCTGTGAGGAATTTAATGCAGCCGTCCACGTTGAATCTCCACGAATAGCGTGGAGTGTTTGGTGTCGTTGCTTCTTTTAGACTCTAGTCTGCTCCACCTGATCCAGGCTCACGCTTTGGATCCGCTCCCTTGTTGGCGCGGACTCGGTGCTTTTGATGTTGGCTCAGGTGGAGACAGCGAGCAGATCATCGTAAATCCGACCACGTAGTTGCACCTCATTAAAAAAAAAAAAAATTCTAATCTGACTGTTTTGTCTTCACAGAGGAACCTACTCGAGGAAGACTCTGATGAAGAGGAAGACTTTTTTCTGTCAGTTTGTTTCCGCGTATACAGGCCGGACATGAGTAGGCATCCACTTTTAAAATGATTTCCTTCTGCCTGTCTCCCAGGCGCGGCCCCACGGGACCCCGATTGGGAGGCCAGAACGACAAACTCAAACAGTGAGTCCAAGCGCATTCTTTCCCACGAAGCAAATCGGTGTGTCGTGCCTGCGCCTGCGTATGACGTAATCTACTTGTTGTGTTTAGCGGAGGCTTGCAGGTAGTTAGCGCGTTGTGTAACAGAGCCACGTTGTTGTCTAACTTGTGCGAGAACGGAGAAGTGATTGAAAGCTACCCAGAAAAGGGGAGGAGCTAATTTAGCTTGGTTCGTTAGCGGAAGCTACTTTGTGAGATGAATTTAAAATGATATTCACCGACGTCAATGACTCTCTTTGGCGCTCAGCGTGCAGTCGCAGGTGGACGAGGTGATCGACGTGATGCAGGAGAACATCTCCAAGGTGATCGAGAGGGGCGAGCGTCTCGACGACCTGCAGGACAAGTCGGGTGAGGCCTCAGCTGTGATACCTGCGCACAGCAATTAGCGAAAATAGTCAATTCGATTCAGTTCGGTGGGCTCGGGAAAAGGATTTTTCCGATCCAAATGGGTTTTCCGTATCGTTGCCATGAATGAATAAGCGATTGTTGCATCTGGGCAAGCAACAACACCATGTGCAACACATTTTGTCCTCCTCGGCAGCGGGCGAGCATGACAGTGTTAAGTAGTAGGCTGCAAATGTGTTTTTCCTCCATTGTGAATAAATTGGCAACTTTTCGTGTGTTCTGGAAGCTTGCGTAACAGCAGTCTGAGTCACCTCAGTCCGAGGTCCAAACAGTGTCTCGGCGCTCACGTGTCCCGTTCTGTTCGTTTTTCCAGAGAGCCTATCGGACAACGCGTCGGCCTTCAGCAGCCGAGCCAAACAGCTGCACAGGAGGATGATGTGGCGGAACATGAAGATGAAGATGATCATCGCTCTGGTAGTGGTGGGGCTCCTGCTGATTATAATCGGTGAGTAAGCTCACTGAATCAAACCAAACGGAATCTACCGAGATGCGAATCATCTTTGTGTTCTCTTGTCCTTTTCAGTTCCGGTGATTCTGCGGTATCGTTAGTATCCGCGGAAGAGGGCGACGGGCCTTTCCATTCTCATCTCATCACACAATCCAGTTGCGGGAGTCGGAAGACAAGCTCCCCCCCCCCCCCCCCCTGTCCCTCTTCACAAAAGTTGGCCCGACCCGACCGCCTTCATCCCAAGCTTTGGAGTTTTAGAAAGTGTTTGTTGGGGGCCGAGTAGTACAGTTTGCATAACCTGCCAATCTATTTAAACGAGGCCACACGAGGAAACCAAAATGGAGGACATCTTTCACACGCTTCAATGGAAGTTAGCGTTCTCTGTCCAACCAGTGACTGCGAGTGCGTTTTGCAACGCCGCAAGTGTATGTACAGAACTGAATCCAACCACCGTATTTGTAATTATTTATTTTTTAACGGGCACTACGCTTTCGGGATGCCCCCCTAATGTCAAAATGCGTCAGCGGCATCCTTCTCGCCAGTTGAAAGCAAAACCACGAATGTTGTCTGTAGTCTTTCTAAGTCGTTTTGAATGTCCTTTTTAAAACTGTGAAACGGTCCAGACATTTTATTTGACTGCACTTTCATTTCTTTTCTTTCCATGATGTACATATTGATCCTGTAAGCATTCCAATCCTCATTCTTTCCCTCTTAACCGCCTCACTCCGTCTGAAATAAAAGTGCTATTAAAAGTCCGTTCTCCAGTTTGATCTGGTTTGAACCAGTCGTCAGGAGGACATTGTAAATAAAGATGGGAAAGACTTTGGAAGAACAAGACTGGAGATAAAGAAGATACTAATACCTGAGAGCAAAAATTGTCACGAGGGACATCCTGAATTGTCTTCTAAAAACTCCCATTTACATTTTATTGCTCTGGCAGCAGTTAGAAATATCTCAGACCTCATTATGGTTCTAGCAGGGTCCCACTGTGGCACGTGACTTTTTTTATTTGACATTTTAAAAAGATGAAGTCTGGGACTGTTAAAAACATTCACTTAATCACACTGCCTGTCCAAAAAAACATGGATTGATTGATGAAGCACACGAAATGCTTTCATACTGACTGAGCTGGGACCTTTTTTTTTTTTTTAAATCCGCCCACATTGGCAGCACAGCTTGTTTTGGTCCTGTGTTTGGGATGACTTCAGATTCCGGGCATGGTGGCGGTTGTGTGAGTCACATGAAAGGAAATCAAACACACAAGAAGAGAGTGCCAAACGCTATTACACACACACACACACACACACACACACACACACACGCACGGAGAAGATATATGGAACGATATGGGCATCTCAGTAGCTGGAAATAAAGCCAACAAATCTCCAATGAAAGACACTTTAAGTCTTTTGGATAAGATTTGTGAAAACAAGCATGGTTAAATACTTAATGCTCATATTTTTAAACAACCCGCTAAATTCCCTTCCCACAACTGAGAGATATTTCATAACTAGTCATTCATTACAATTTGGACTAAACAGACTTTTTTTTTTAAACTCCCTGATTTTATATTTACAATTCTAGGGTTACTCTGGACTTTGAGGGGGAACACTTTTAAGGAAAGCCCTTTTTCTTTTTTGTCTGGATTGTGAATCACTTCAATCGACCCAGATTATCTATATGCATGGATAAACAAATGAAAGCTGCGGAGGTCCATTTGAATTTTTGGTCTCGGCAACGAATCTTTCATCGTGCTCCTCATCTGAAAATAAACGGGATCACCGTAGCTATCGCATGACGCTGAAAAAAGCCACCTGGCAACCGACAGGGCATCATTTGTTGTTGTTAAGCGCATTTATTGATCCACACTAAGTGTTGGCAGCAAACATGCCGATCGATGTTGATACTTGTCTCAACTCTTATTGCTTAGGAATGGAAAGAACACCCAGGGGACCCTATTTTGCGCTGTTACCACCTTAGGACTTGTGAACCCCCCCCCCCCCCCCCGAAAGGTGACACTCCAGTAACCGTATCCAATGAGGCCCCGACTTTTTGGGAATGTGCGGGCCACGTCTTAATAATTCCACTCAGGTTATTAAATCAAACACTCAGTGGGCATTAGAAATAAAGTGGAGGATTGTTGTTGTTTCGGGTCGGCGCTGGGTTAAAAATCTAACCGTGCTGAAAGAGTGAAAACATAAACCTCCTCCTGTAAATCCATCTTCCTTGCTCCCCTCCCTCCCTTTCGCTCCCTCCTTTTCACCTCTTCTGCTCACCGTATAAATATCTGCGAGCGGCACCGGGAGAGATCAGTGCAAGCGACCTGCTCGCAAGAAAGACAAGCAAAAGAAGACTTACTCATCATTCCTCCATCATGTTCCTCCTGCTCTCCGTGTGCATCTTGGGGCTCCTGGCCTCACAGAGTGACGCCCAGGACCGAGCCGCCCTCTGGAGGGGCAACGACCGCAGCGGGCGATGCCAGTACACCTTCACCGTAGCCAGCCCCACCGAGACCAGCTGCCCCCAGGCCGGAGGTCCAGAGTTTGAAGGCATCAAGGCCAGGCTTTCGCTGCTGGAGGCGTTGGTGTCCAAGCTGACCGGAGGAGGCAACGCGCCGGATGCCCGACTCCAGGAGGCCCTGACCCGGGCGGTGGGCGAGAGGAACCTCCTCCAGGGAGAGAAGGAGCGTCTGGAGAGGGAGCTGGGCTCGCTTCAGAGACGCTCGGAGGAGATACTGAGGGAGACGGAGAGGCTGAGGAGCAGACCGTGTCCGCCGCAGACCCCCTCCGTGTCGGGCGGTGCTCCGATGAGACCTGCTGGAGGTAAGAAGCACAACAGAATTTGCACAAGATGTCACCCACTCCATGCAGTCAATCCGTGCCCTCGAAATATGGTTGACATAATTATCGCCAGCCCTGGTTAAGATGAGTCAAAAAATGAATTTAATCTTTATTGCAGCATACTGAAAATGGTAGAAATCAAGCTCCTCCCATGGCCAGCTCAGTCCCCAGACCTCAACCCCATTGAAAACCTGTGGAGTGAGCTAAAGAGGAGAGGACCCAGGTGGAAAATGGAATAGTCCAGGATCCCTCTTTCTGTATTCCCACATTTTATGACCATTAGGTGCTATTTTGCTACCACAAGGGGCTTGTATGAAGTATTAACGTCATGGGTGCTGAAATTTGTGGCAGAAATGATTTGATGTAAATAAAAATAAAAAATAAAAAATAAATATATATATATATATATATTATAAATGTGTAATTTTTTTTTCTACCGAATAAATGCACTTGAATTAAAGGTTGGGTTTTAGTTTGTTTTTTTCTTCTTCTCGGTATTTGAAGCTATAGAACACATCTTAACCAGGACTGGCAATAATTATGGAAGGCAGTTGTATGTATGTATGTACACAATATATATACACGTATACGATAGATATAGATATATATACACAAACATGCACACACAAACACCCATTTTATTACTCTCGTGCTAGTTTGCTGATCCCCCCCAAACACACACAAGCCCCCCATGTGTGAGGAATAAATCCATTTCCTGAAGTTGGACTTTGTGTGCATCAGCCTTGAGATGCAATTTCAATTCATCCCATGGAATTTGTATTTTTTATTAAGACAAAAGCACACAATAATATTATGTTTTTAAAAAAATCCTTTGGGAGGAAATAAATACCTTAACCAGAGAAGGGGGGGGGGGGGGATATGAAAACCCTCTGGATGATAAACAAAGATGGAGGCCCATCTGGACCACACACACAAACACACACACGGGATTAGAATGTGTTTACCTACCTGCAGTGCTGATGAATGACGATCCATTCACCTCGGTTTTTTTTCTTCCTGTTCTGTTTTCCAAACGTTTACATTTCCCATGTCACATGCATTTCTTGCCAGCATGTCTCCATCATCATCAGCAGGCTCCACCTGAAAGCCATTAAAAAGGATTTCTGCATCATTTAACCTTGTTGTTTGTGTGCCACTGCACGCAGCATGCCTTGAACTTTCTCTCAACTTGAAAAGCAATAATACAAGCAAGTCAAGGATTTGATCAAATCTCGGTTATTTCTCCGGATTTCAAAGTCCAGAAATGTCTTCGGGATTTAACGGGGTCACCCAGCACGAGCCCCCCCCGCCACAGCGTCACGCCGTCTTCCGACTGTCTGTCTCCACAGCAGCTGGGAATGCGTCGAGAGAGTGTCCACTTCCTGTCGTCGCATTCCCTGCTGTCGCCCTCGCAAACGACCGGTTTACAAATGGCCTGGATTTGTCCGTGCCATTAAATAAAAAAAACCTGACTGACGTTTTGTGTGTTCAGGTTCGAGCCCTGTGTCCCACCTGATGGCCCGTCCCAACAGACCAGAGGACAGCATGAGTTTAAGAGGTCAGGTGGTCCCCTAATCCAGCACGGGATTCGTCACATTAACACCTCTGGCTCTGTGTTTATGTGACAGACTCGGTGTGGCAGCAAGGCTTCCAGGAGCTCAAGGCTGAGGTGACCGAAGTTCCGGCTCCTGAAGAATACACAGGTTGGAGACTCTCAATAGACATCAAATTTGAATAGCGTGAATGGAATGAGCCACTAAAAGACATATGAGGTCAGTTTGTTCGGTGTGCAGCTTTCGAGTAAATACAATGACGTCAAGAGATGTTGTCAAGTCTGGGCCTCTAACATGACAACCCCAAAAAGTAGCTCCCATGGTGACACTGTTATTAATAACCGGTCACGTTGGAGTCCAGAATAGCAGCGTCACGGCAGCATGGCTTACTCTGGACTTGTGTTGTTGTTTTTAGAGCTGTCCACCGTCTCTTCAGGGGGGGGGGGGGGGATCATTGCATGTGCTCTCCACACAGGCAAGTTGTTGTGTTGCCAAATCCTGCACCTGGCGGGAAAGCACCTGAGTTCCTCACAGGCTTAGGTCATCAAGCTGGCATTGCATCTGAAAGATAAATACAGTTAAGTTAGTCTTGACTTACTGGACCTGAAATTTTCCTCGGTCCTGTGTGGTCCAGGTTGCGGCGTGCTGGTGTCCGTGTCGGAGCCAGTCACTCACAGGAAGGCTGACAGCATCGCGGGCAAATACGGCGTGTGGATGCAGGACCCCGAGGCGGTGGCACCGTACGGGCCGGCCATGGTGTGGCGAATCGATACGGTCGGCTCCGACGTCAGGCAGCTGTTTGGGTATGAAGACATGGAGCAGCTCTCCAGGGGCTTTCCTACCAAGGTGGCTATTCTTTGGAAATGTTTTCTTAAACCAAAAAAGTTGGTTATTTTTGGTTGAACAAATCAAATGATTTGACTTGAAAGCAGCAATTAACGTTCTTCGTTTTGAGACCTATTTTAAAGACCTTTTGTCACCCAGGTGGTGTTACTACCAGAGCCCCTGGAAGGCACGGGCGCCGTCCTGTACCGCGGCTCCCTGTACTACCAGCGTCGCCGCAGCCGAACCTTGATCCGTTTCGACCTGGCGTCGGAGAGCGTGGCGGCCCGGCGCGACCTGCCGCACGCCGGCTTCCACGGTCAGTTCCCGTACTCTTGGGGCGGCTACACAGACATCGACCTGGCGGTGGACGAGCGCGGCTTGTGGGCAATCTACTCCACCAGCAAGGCCAAGGGCGCCGTGGTGCTATCCCGGCTTGACCCGCACGACCTGCGGGTGACCAAGAGCTGGGAGACCAACATCCGCAAGAACAGCGTAGCCAACGCCTTCCTCGTGTGCGGCCGCCTCTACACTGTGGCGAGCTACGGGGCAGCGAACACCACCGTCAACTATGTATTCGATACAGAGAGCGGCCGCGGACGGTCCCTGGCGGTTCCCTTCGCAAACAAGTACCGCTACAACAGCATGATCGATTACAACCCCGCGCAGAAGAAGCTTTTCGCCTGGGACAATTTCCACATGGTCTCCTACGACCTCCGACTGGGGCGACCCCCTGCTGAGGCCTAAGGGCCCCGAGCTACAACATGAAAAGACTCAGAGTTTTGTTAAGGCTGCCTCAAAGTCTACAGAAGGCCACCACAACTTTATTTTTCATACACGTTATAACTTAAGTTTTAACTTTGGATTTGTATTTTTTTGTGTGTAATTGTTACATTTCTTTGAAATTAAATGACTTAAAACTGCAAAAGTGTATAGTTACATTGTCAAATGACATATTTTGTGTGTAATTTCACAGTTATTCATTTTTTACATTTTAAGAATATGGAGAAAAAAATAGCACCCCAAAAAATGTAAAAATAATTCCAGTTAAAAGGTAAAAAAATTACATTGTGATCGAATAAAAAGTAATTGTGGAATAGCAGGCCCAGCGCACCAGTATCCAGGACGGATATAATTATTTTTGTACCCGATTGGGTTTGTGTCTATACACCACAGGAACGTTAGACAAATATTGTACCCAAGTTTGACGTTTTCCCACCTGCTGCTTTGGCGTGCACTTGCCGCATAAAATGATTGATTCATTGACGCGTGTGTACAAATAATTAAATGTACAGTGTGTGACTAGTTGACATGATATTGCATGGACACTGTAGTCAACTAATGTACATTGTTCTTTTTGAAATAAAAGGTTTCAAATGGGCAACTCACCCAAAACAAGTTTCAAATGACTTGTGTTTTTCCAAGATATCAACTTAACCAGTGAGCGCACACCGGACTCCTCTTTTAAACAGTATTTTATTTTTATTAGTTTCTGTAACCAAACCAAGAGAATGTAAATAAGACCGTACATATTTTAATACAGCGATGTAACCCCTGTACAAGTACAACAAATGAAAAGAGAAACAAAAACATGAAACTCCCTCTCTTATTCATTCATTCATCCATCCATCATCCACTCACCCATCTTCCAAAGCTCTTGCTTTTCCTGCCTAGAAAACAGGGGAGGGGGTCAGCCATTTTGTGTGAGAGAGCCTCCGATGGAGGAGGCGAAGACGAGACGAGAGACCGGAGCGTGCTCGGCTTCTTTGCTTGTTTGTTTGCTTGTTTGGGACAGAAGGCAGACATGGAGAAAACAGGACTGATGCTTCTCATCAGCATATATAGATATATATTTAGAATATAAAAAAAAAAAAAAAAAAAAAAAAAGAAATCTGCCAACATAGTTCACATTGCAGCTCCTTCTGTGTTCTCGTAAAGAATGTGTGTGTGTGTGAGAGTGTGTGAGCACTACAAAATTCTCCCTGTGCCGTTTTAACCTTTGGTTAAATATACAGGAGCATCCTGTCACACGCACACACAACACACACGTGCATGGTGAGATCAGCTTTCACATGGCTGTGGAGACAATTTGGGATGTTTGGTGGTGTGAAATGATGCTCGAATGTCACGATTCGTTCGACCGTGTCTCCCTCGACAAGATTGTTTCCACTACAAAAACAAAACAAAGGTTCTGTCATTAGCTAAACAGGTCAGAGTGATCCTCTCTTAAAAAAGGAGCTGAAGTCAAAAGAAAAAGAGCAATAAAAAAAACAAAAAGTGAGCAGCACACGTCGGTGTCAACTCTTCTACGTTTTCCCAAACATGCGTGTGCACACGCAGCTGATAAAAGGCGGCCGGCCGGCTGGCTGTTTGGATTCTCCCGTTTTTACTTGCCCTCCTCCGGCTTGATGGCCTGCGGTTTGATGGGTCCGGTGCGGACGGGCTTGGACGACGCCGAGGAGACTTGAGGTGGATTCTCGCCGTCGAGGTTGGGGTTAGAGTTGGGGGGTGGCAGCTGTGCCATCTGGGGCGGGCCGGCGTCCAGCAGCTGGGCCGGCGGCTTGAGCGCCTTGCTGAGCTGCTGCTGCTCCGAGAAGAACTTGTGGGTGGACTGCAGGACCTCGGCGCGCTGCTTGGCCTGAGGGCAGACCCAAGCATCTTATCGGTCCCAATACAGGCTACTCACAAAAAAGTGAAAAGTATAGATATATGGATAATAAATATTAAAAAAAGAACCTAAAATGCTGACCTTGAGGTCCTGTTCAGCCTTCAGGGCAGCATGCATGCCCCTGGGTGGCATGGGGGGACCGCCAGGCCCCCGGGGGGGAGGGTGCTGGCTGTGCTGTTGTGGGTGCTGAGGCCTGGGGTGGGGCATCAGGCCACCACCGCTACCACCCATGCCCATGCCCATGCCCATACCTATGTTGGGGGTCATGGGTGGGCCCATGGCCGAGCGCTGCATGCCACCGCCTCCAAACGAGTTGGTGTGAGGTGCCCGCACAAGGGGGGACACCATGTTGGCTTGAGACAGAAGCTGTGAGTACACAAGTGAAAAGTCCATTTTAGAAAACAATGGGGATAAATTGGAACAATTGTAGCACAAGAAGCTAATTTGGTGGTCCACAGTAATCAATTTTTGTCAATGTTCACCAAACATCCTCAAATGTCTTGATACACACCGCCCTCTACTGGCCTAAATGTGCATCAGCATTTTGAAAGCTGCTCAAGTCTTCCAAGATTGCAAGCAGAGTCCCACCTGAGGGTTGAACTGGCCGGGGAAGTGCTGAGTCATTCTCATGCTGGCAGAGTTGGGCTGAAACTGCTTCTGGTACAACATGCTGTTCAACTTGGCCGACTGGCTGCTGGGGGAGGTGGAGCTGGTCCTGGATGGAGACGTAGCGGTCTTACAACACCGATTCCAAGATCACCGTTCGTTTTGGGCCATACCAGCAAAAGGTTTCCTCCAAAATAGGGATTTAGTACGACTGAGGGATGCTTTACCTGTAAGGGCTGGATGTTGGCGTGGTGCTCCGGGCGCTGACTGGAGGCGTGACGGGCTTCACATCCATCCCAGCGCCAAACAGCTTGAGGTCCATGTCCATCTACAACACATTAAGGTTTAAATCAAAGCTGCATACACACACGACATCTTTGAAAATAATGACAACACCACAAAATGGTACCTTGCTGGTGGGAGCCTGCATCATGCTGTGGCCGTGACTATGACTGTGGCTGTGACTGTGGCTGTGGCTGTGACCGTGGCCAGGCCCCATGAGGCCTCGGTACGGCTGGGAGATTGGCGGCTGCCTGCCGATGTTGGGGGGCTGCGCCTGCGGAGGGGTGGGCGGCATGGCCAAGAGGGGCTGACCGCCGCCTGAGCCGAAATTGGCCAGGGAGAGCTGGGAACCTGGCAGGGGAACTGTCACCTGGAAGGAGAAGGTGCTTTATTTGGATCACTTACAATTTTTGTGTGTGAAATGAGATGGGGCCCAAGTCCTAAAACTGCCAATGAGAGTGTGACTTGAGGCAATCGTTTACCTGCTGCATGGCAGAACTGGGAGACTGGGTGTTGCTGTAGTAGCTACTCTGTCCATGTTGCTGCACCTGCCCAGAGTACATGTTGGAATGCTGACTCATCCCTTGACGAGCCTAAAGCCACAAAAAACACCACGGTTACATGCTTGTCATTTTTTTTTTTCCGGAATCCAGTCGCCGTGTGAATACCTGCAGCATGTGGGTGTCAATGAGCTGGGAGCCCCCCATGCCAGACGGCTGGTTGAGCTGCGGCTCAAAGAGGATGGGGATGTGCTGGGTGGAGGAGGGCTGCTGGTAGGCCAGGCTGGACTGCGGCTTGCCCAGCTCGGACGCCTGCACGCCCGGGTAGCTATGCAGCGAGGGCCCCGACAGCATCATGGAGGGCTGCGACAGGCCGCTCTGCATGAACGCCTGCTGAGACCTGAAGCGACACGACAACGTGGGGTGAGTTCACACCTCCCGCTAGAGGTGGCTCACAAAGTCACATGAGCAGAACCTGTACGGCTGCAGCGAGGAGCTGAATAGGTCCTGGGGCTGGGAGACCGAAGGACCGGCGCCGAGTCCCAGTTGGGCCTGGTGAGTGTGTTGGTGCTGGGGCTGCCCTTGTAGTGGAGCGTAGATGGGGATTGGTATCTGCTGCACGGCTGTTGGCTGAACAGAAAGCCCGCTCGATTACTAAAGGGTACGATTGCAAAGACGATTTCATCTTGTTTTTGGCGCATGGTGGCCAAGCTGAGCAAAAATGAGTTCTTATCAAGTCGCCCTTGCTTACTGACAAAGAACGCCCATTAAAATGTACCCACCATGTTGTTATTGTACTTTATGTGGACTACGATAGAGAACTTTGCCTACCTGAGAGAGACCGGGCTGAAAGCCTTGCTGCTGCGCCAAAGAGGGAGGAGCCAAGCGAGGGTGTGGGCTGCTGAAAAGATGGCTAGTGTCCATGTAGAAGGCTGGGATCTGAGCTGCAGAACCTACATTCATCAGTGCCGGTTTAAAAAATAAAATAAAAAAAATCTCGTTTCCAAAGCGAGTCGGTCTCACCTGCTGCAGACTGAGACACGTACACCTGCGGGGTCTGTTGTTGCTGCTGGGGCAGCAGTGGGGGCACGCAGCTCAGTTGGGAAAAGCTGCTGCCGCCGCTGGAGGTCAGGCTGCCGCCCTGCAGTTGCTGAGGCTTCACCTTGCAGATGTTCGGGGGGTCCGAGGCAGTGGTGGTCTTGGTGCCTAGGGACGACGTCGTGTAGGTGCCTGAACCTGGATGGAACATTTCATCATTAATATACTGCCACCTTGACACCGACCAAATTTCGGTGTCGGTTACCGGAAAGTGACGTGCTGGGGGTGACGGACGCCACGGGGATCTGCTGCATGGACGCCGAGGAGAACGAGTACGAGGAGGCGCAGGAGGTGATGGGTGAGGAAGACGAGGTGACTGGGGAGTTCTTCTCCAGACTGGGCGAGTTCTCCCAGGCTTTGCGAGCGGACTCCATCTGAGACAAATGGGTAAAGATACAGATACTTTATGATGAATTTGACAATCAAATGACGTCTGCCATCAAACCTGTGCTTATGACTTATGCATTGTATACCTTTAGTGTTAGGTCAACGGTAGCTGGGGAGACTGTGCTGAGAGGGGAGCTCTGCTGCAAGGTCTCTCGTCGGGGAAGAGGCAACGAGTGTGGAAGTGCCACCTGAGAAGAAGCCAGAAAACGTTGAACATTTGGCCGTCCTGGCTTAAATGTTGACTTGGGCACTCACGTTGGCAACCAGACTCTCTTCCATTTTGTTGTTTCCGGATGAAACGCTGTCAGCGAGCGAGGATGAAGGGGTGGTGTAGTCTGTGACAGACTCCTGAAAGAAAAGATATATATATATATTTTTTTAATTTGGCTAAATCTCAGTAACTCACAAAGTAAAAGATTGTTTTACCTTTGAGTTGCTGGTGTACTCGGCCGACGGCACCGTGATCATGCCCTCGATGTCCCCGCCCAGCTCGCCGACAGCGGCGTCGCTGGTGGGGGGGCTGGACGCGGCGGCTCTGCTGACGACAATGCCCGCCGGCACTCCCGCCTCCATGCCCTCGCCCTCACCTCCGCGGGCGTCTTTTGCCTTGCGGTTTTTCAGGGAGCGCTCTTTGCCAATCGGACCCGGCTTGTATTCCTTGGGTTCTACGGGCTCCATGTCAGGCAGCTGAGGGAAAAGATCAATGACAGCAGTTGAGATTTTTTTTATTTGCCAGAATATTAGACTATCAAAACACACCTTCTGTGTTTTGATGGGTCCAGCGCGAGGTTGTTTTTGTCTCTGTTCTTTCGGAGCGGGAAGCTTGTTGTCCGTGACGGTCTCGAGCAGAGCGGGAACGCCGTCGCTGTCCGTGCTGCCCGCCGACGACGGCGCACCGAACTGAATAGTGTCGATGGGCAACTCTACGCCACCCTCGGTGCCGGATTTGCCACCCTGACAGAAAATAATAGGTATGTCATTTTCAGTATTTTAAGGGGTTGCCATGTTTGCGTGCATGACAAAAAAAAAAAAAAAATGAACAAACCTCGGTGGAAACTGTGCCGGTAAAGGAGGTGAGAGGTTTGTTCCAGGCACTCACAGAAGGAGGCTGAGGAGGACTGATGGGACCCACTGCCGACAAATCAAAAAGGGATTACTTTCACCAAACAGTCGAGATGTTTATTAAAGAAAGAAAAAAAAAAAAGCAGCAGGCATCTCAAGAACGTACGCTTCTTAACATCAGGGAGGACGGGCGGGCCAGACACTTTCTTCTCCCACAGTTCGGTTCCCAGGTTGCCGTGCGTTTGTGCGGCGCTTGTGGTGGCGGGGAGGCTCTTTGAGGTGAATTCCACGGTGGCGGCCGGCACAGAGGGCACCGTCGCTTCCAGGGTCTGAGGGGGTGTGGCTGGTTGAGAAGGCGCCAGGTGAGGATGCTGAGGGGCAGAGATGGCGGGCTGTTGTTGGACTTGAGGGCTGGATGCTGGTGCTGCAGGTTGAGATTGTGCGGGAGGAGCCTGTTGTGGCGGCTGCTGTTGCTGCTGCTGCTGCGGTTGTTGCTGCTGCGACGATTGTTTTTTAGCAAATCTTGGAGGTAACTTTCCTCCACCACCTCTGCTCTTTTCACCGGAGCCTTTTTTACCCCAATTCTGAAATCAGACATTGAAATTTATACCATGAAACAAAGAAAAAAAAAATTTCCATGCTGGCTAAATAGAAAAAAAAAATATGGCCCACCAAAAGGCACAACCTTATGATAATGTGTCAGGTTGTCATACCTGAGTAGTTTGTTCTTCCTTCTTCCGCTTCTCCTCATCTTGGAGACGTTTCTGTTGCTTGCGCGAGACCACCTCGGTAAAACCGTCGTCGTGAGCGCTGCACTGCGGGTCATCTGTGATGGTGACCTCCGGGTGGTCGTCGATGATGACCACGCCTAGAACAACGGACATTTGTATTAGTTTTTTTTTTTTTAAGATGGGCAGAAAGAATTTAATTGGTTACAAAAAAAAAAAGTTAACTAACTGGCATAATTGTTAAGGTCAAACTGAGAAAGAGCATTTTCTTTGGGCTTCTTGACAGCCAGCTTGGCCTCTTCTTTGCGTCGTGCAGCCTGATCTTTGGCGGACCTCGACGATCCGGAGGCTGTTGCCGTCCCGTCAGAGTTTGGCTGAAGGCCGGGGCTGAAGTGGGAAAAAAAGACATTTCAGCTGGGCCACCATATGAGCTCACAATTCTAAGTGTGTCGAAATCATAAATAAATGACAAAATCAATTTATGCCCGATAAGTATTGCAAACTCACCCTTTGCGGCCTCCTTTGGCTCCTCCCCTTCGGTCCCCTTTGGGCCCACCGTAGCTGCGACCTGACTTGGCTCCACTGTTACCTCTTCGATTCTGTCTCTCAATAGGCCTCTGGCTGGAGAAGCTCCTCTTGCCAGCAGCGGCTCCATCTCGCTTGGGCGAGACCACTCCCTCAGGGGGGCTTTTGCTGGGCGTCAGCGAGCGCTGAAGGGGCGCAGGCGCCGGGGCGGCGGCCGCGTTACCGGCGGCCTCCTGTGCTCCTCGCCTCTCCTCTCGCTCTCTCCTCTCATTGAAGTCGCTGCTCTCGGAGGCCGTCTCCCATTCCTCGTTGGCTTGATCGGAGGAGTTCTGATTGGACAAATCCGGGGACTTGGTTCCGACTGCGGCGACGGTGGCGCCGCTGGTCTCGAAAAAGGGACCGTCGTGGGGAGCGGGGAGATTGTGTGCGGGCGCAGCCACTTCTGCAGGTACGGTCAAGGGAGTCCCTGGTGCTCTTGATAAGGTGGGTGAGACCGATGCGGGTGCAGATATGGCAGCGCCAGCGAGAGCAGGCACAGGGGGGAGAGACACGGGTCGACCCGAACCTGGATCTCCGCTCGCCAGCACCGCTGCCTCTCGTTCCTTTAGCCGCCGGAAGCGGGGCGGCTTATCTTGCCTGGGAGGTCTTGCCGGTCTGGATCGGCGAGGTCTCTCTCTGCTACTCTGAGGGCCCCCGTCCATGAATTTTTTGCCGTCAGATCTCGGTGGCCGTCGATCCGACAGCGGATGATCGTATCTTGATGTGGACTCCATGTCCTCGGGTCTGAATGTCTCCATAGGCTTGGAAGGCCACTGAGATGAGGAGTCTCTGCCCATCGGTCTTCTCAGAGGGGCCGAGCGCAGGCCGCCACGTTCCCTGGCTACACCACGCCGACTGTACAAGCCTCCTCTTCCTCGCCGAGAAGGCTCTCCTTTGGGAAGAAACCCTGGTTTGGGCCTGCCTTCATCATCAAACCGAGATCCCATTTTGTCCCCCAGGTGAGGTGGTCCAAAGCCTGGCTTGTGGAGGCCAGAACGCACCTCGCCGGGGAAATCGCGTCGAAGCGGTCGGCTGGGCTTGGCGCTGGGCTCGCGATCGGATGGCCCGGTATCGCTAGCGGACTCCCTCCCGCCCTCACTTTCGGAATCCGTGTCCGAGCCGCGTCGCCGTCTGCGCTTCGGTATGACCTCAAAGTCGGAGCTCTCGCTGCGCGTCTCGCTTTCCTCCCTGTTGCGGAAGGCCGCCGCTCCGGAGGGTAAATCTGAGCGGGGTCGAGGTTCTCTGTGAGGGTACTCTCGGCTCCGACCGCGGCCGCCTCGCCCTCTGCCGCTGTACGTCCCGCGAAAGCTGCGGCCTCTGGAGTAATACTCCCCTCGACCCCGACCTTTGAAATTGGCATCGAGCGGCCACTCCCTGTCTCTGTCCTTGTCCATATCTTTGTCCCGCTCACGGTCTCGTTCCCTCTCTTCTCGCCGGTAGTTACGGAGAGCGATATTTGACTCCTTTCGGGAGGGCAGTTTAGGTTCCGCGTGCTTTTCGTTGCTAAGCGGCTTCTCAACTTTATCCTCCTGGGAGGAAGACGTCGGGACCCCGGAAGATGTTAGGGACTCTCTGGCTTTGGGGAGGCAAATCTGCGTTTCCCCAACCTCAGCAGCTTCTCTCTTGCCCTCGCCTGGCGCACTGGGTCCTTCAGTCGCTGGTGAAGCCGTAGCGGCTGCCGCCACCGTGGCGACAGAGACGGCAGCAGCCAGAGAGGGAGCTTTGGAGGACTGGTCCTTCTTGGTCCTATCCCCTCTTTCGCCTCTCTCGTGGCGTTTCTCTCTTTCTTCCCTTTGTTCTCGCTCTTCTTTCATATCTCTTAGAACGGGCTTCTTAATTGGCCCAGACCTGCGGAGAGGTCTCTCTCCCCCCGGCCCTTCTCTGCGGCCGGGCCTTCCGCCCCAGCGTAGCTCAACCTTCTGTTTGCTGGGTACGGGTAGAGGCAGCTTCTCGGGTTTGTGGAGCCCGTCGGAAGGCGGCGTGGCTCTGTTGTTGGTCAACGCTGCCGGTGTGAAGAGTTCGTTCGGAGACTTATCGTCCGCCCGGTCAACGGTGTCCTGAAGCTCAAGTGCTTTGCTCCCCAGCGGGAGCCCATCAAACCTGGGCTCGTCCAGCTTTAGTGACTGCGAGGAGCCCTGGGAGACACTTCTCTGCAGCATAGCTTTCCCTAGCGCTTCGACTTCTTCCCCGCTCGGCAAACCAGACTCATCGGGGTCGAAGCTTGAGGCGACGGGAACCCGGTCTGTAGGTCCAGGCACGTTATCTGGGCTCTGTGAAAAGGCTGGTATGGGTTCGGGCGAGTCCCGAAAGAAGTTACTTTTGCGCGAGTCCAAGCCACTGTGCTCCGAGGGATACATTGGCGGTAAACCCCTTTCCAAATCTAAACTGGAGTCAATCCTAAATCCGAGAAACACAGTTAGACGTCGGACCCAAAAAATGCGCTGATTCAGTCTTTTGTTTGGCTACCTTGGCTCCTTGCTGTCATCACGCCCTTTCGGAGGAGTTACAGACGACAGTGGTTCCGACGGTGGGTACGGCTCGGACCCCCACACCATCCTCGAGTCAGGTGGCATGCCATGGTCACGGATGGGTCGGGTCAAATGGTCGAAGGAGTCTGAACTGGAGCTGGAGTTGTCCCCTGGCTCACGGCGTGCTATCTGCTTCTGGGGGATCCTCCCTGAGGATGGAGAGATTCATTTAGCAGATATATAAAAATACTTTGATCTGGTGTTTTTTTTTTTTTTTAAATGCATGTCCGGCTGTCTTTTTTTATTTACCAGTGTGAATGTTGGCGGGCATGTCCATGGGAGCGCGGCTGGACATCATGCGAGGGTCCATGTAGGACTGCATCATGATCCAGCGGGGGTCAAAGCCCATTGAGGCCAAGTGCTGGTGATGAGGCCCGATGGGTTGATACATTGAGCGGTGTTGCTGCGGCTGTTGGGCGGCTGGAACGCCACCACTACCCGACGGGGACACAGAGCCCCCACTATGTTGCTGCTGCTGCTGTTGTTGCCATTGCTGCTGCTTCATTTGCTCCTAGGAGACCAATAAAGTAAACGTACAGTATTGAACGTGCGCTTCCATTAAGACATTTGAGCTGAAGAGGAAAAGCGAAATAGGGATTTGGTTTCACCTGCTGTCTGAGGAAACGAGGCGGCAGGGATTTTTGAAACTGCTTGGAGTAGCCGGAGGTGAGGGAAGGACGCATAGCAGCGGCCGCCTCTCCCTCCAGCAGCGGGGTGGCGATGGCCACGTCCTCACTGCTGGGGGTGTCCATGTGAGGCAGGGACGGGTGCGCTTCATCCACTGTAAACAGAAGCACACAAATTATTTATTTATAAAAAACACACACACAAAAAAAAAACCGGTGGCATCAAATCAAAGGCATGCACCCAATTTCACTACTTTGTGGACATTCATGTTCTGAACTGGGTGAAACGCTTTCACACTCACCTCTGTTGTCCTCCATGTTGAAATAGTCTCGGATAGGCACTGTTGTCCGTTCAGCTTGGTTCTCGTCGCCGAGCGGCTCGACCTCTGCCGAGGCGCTCTCTGCTTCGGTCGGCTGCTCGGGGGCCGAGACCACAGGCACGGGGGAAGCGGGACGATGGGATAGAGGTGCCTCCTCTTTGTCCTCTTCCTCGGCGTTTGATTCGATTTGCTCTAGTTTGTTCCCCGCCCAATCTTGGTCCGCCCTCTCGGGTGGATGAGTTTGTACTACAGAGGCCTGTGGTTGTAAAACTAAGACTGCGGGTGCGGGGCTCGATGCGAGCTCGGGAGTTGGCTGGGCTTCTTCTCGCGGCGCTGAACCCTCACCGCAAGCTGCCTGAGGCAGACTAGCTTGACCCTCGGTGGACTGGCGATGTTTCTCGTTGAGCCGCTTCAGTTTTTCGGCGCACGCAGCGAGGCGCTGCTCTTCCATTCGGCGTTCCTCTTCCTCTCTCCTGCGCCTCGCCCGCTCAACGGCTTCGGAAACTTCAGATGACTTCTTGCGTTTCTGCCGCCAAGCCTCCGGGTCCTCGTCGGCGGCAGCGACTCCGGACGGCGGTTTGCTGCCGCGCTGGGCGACGCCGCTAATGACGCGAGAGCCGCCCTAGGGAATAAATACGATAGCAGGGATTGATTATGTGCCTTATCCACCGTGTAACGTGCACAACGCGTGACTACCTGGTAGTCTTGCAGAGCAGGTGCTTTGTTGTAGTGGCCCGCGGTGCCGGGCGACGGGGCTCTGGGATCGACACTGTCCGCCCGTGAGGTTTTACCGTCTCCGTGCTCATCTGAACCCTCCTGAACGTCAGGGGGACGCGATCTCATACGTTCCACTTTGCCTATCCACTCCCTGAAAAGAAAAAAAAAAAAAGATAAATGAAATAAAGGGTGGACATTCTTTACAGATTCCACAAATGTGATCAAAATCAAGGTCTTCAAATTACGTAGTCTTAAAGTAATACAATAAGCACAATTTTTTTTAATTGTGACCAAGTGATTGTGAACAACCAAGTAAAACACTTGCCAGTTTTCTCCTTTTTCTTTAGCAGCTTGGTTCTCTTCATCATCACTGAAGTTCAGCTTCTCCGTGTAGTCTACTTCCATCTGAGCTCCTGGAATGACAAATAGATCAAATGTTAAAAAAGAATGACAAATAGATCAGATGTTAAAAAGAAAAAAAAAAAAGAACAAGCACAAGGACTTATTCAAACATTAGTTTTACTGACCTGCCCAGCCTTCATCGGTATCGATGTCCAAGTTGTCCAGCTCTTTGAGCTCCGTTGCGCTTACAATCGAAGGTCGGTCCGGATCTTGGAGCCAAGCCTGAGGGGGAGGCTGTTGTGGTCGTGCCGAGCGAGGAGCCCTGAAGCAAAATGATTCATCGAGTTACCGCGTCGTCCGTGATGAATAGGACCCTCAAAATGATGATCGTACTTTGATGCCAAGCACCGCCTGGCACAGAGGGAAAAAACAACAAGGGACCCACCTGACGCCATCTTGTGGCATGGTGTATCGGAGGACATTGACCTGCCTCGGGCCTTGGGTCACTTGGGGGTACGCGTGAAACATCTGAAACGGGAAAAATATGCCAAAGGTGAGACAGAACGAGCGCAAAGGTTTCACATTGCGGTAGCAGACGTACATAAGGTGGCATCATGCTCCTGAACGTGGGGTCAAAGTGGGGGGGCACCCCTGCAGGTGGCTGCTGGCCCCCGTTAAGTTTCGGCTGAGAGGCCTGCAGCTTGTCCCTGCCGTCCCGCTTCTCCTTCTGGCCGTCAGCGGTTACGTTTCGGCCGGCCTCGTCGGCGTCCTCGTGGGTCGGGGAGGTATCGGGCTCGGCGCTTCCGTCCTCGGGGGGCCTGTTGTCCATCTCGGAAGGGCTGGACGCGGCGTTTAAATTCCTCCCCCCACCTTCACGCCAACTGCCGACATCTAACCAAGGAGATGGGTTTATTAAGCGGCCCCTGGCTCCAAACAATGAACGACATCATAATAGTCAACCACGGCCATACTTTGAGGCCTGAGGCTGGGGCCCGGTCCGTACGGTTCCTCGTCCTCCTCCTGCTGGCCGTCTTTCTCGCCATCGCTGGCCGCTTGCAAGCTGGGGAACTCTTGGTGGAAGTGGCTGCTCACGCGTGGAGCTCCTGTCAGTAGCATTAAAAAAATATTTACGTAGGAGATTCATAGGGGACTTTGTGCGAAATTAAATCCTAGCCCGAGTTCTTACCGTCTAGTTGGGTCTGCTTGCTATTCGCCCAGGAGCGGCTTGCCCCTGTGGGAGGTTCTTGAGGCGGGACCACGACTGGCTTGGGTTGGGGTGGGGGTGTCTCTTGTTGCCTGGGGTGAACAAATTCAAGGGAGATGGTCCAAAGCCAAACTTTCACAGGAGCCTCTCAACACAAAACTGAAGACCGTACCTCTCTTCTCCCCCCTCGCCCCGCGATGCCCAGCCGCTGCCGTCTTTGGGGACGATGTTAACGTTTGGGTCGTTGCCCTTGTTCTCCGCTTTCAAACTGGGCAGGTTCGCCGGAGGGGGCATGCGCCGGCTGGCAGCAACTTTACCCAGACTTTGCAGCCCATGTCTAGCAGCAACTAATGCAAAAAGAGGAGGCCGTTATAGTACTCGACAGTCTCAATGTCAAAACCTGCAAACGCAACACTTTTAAGGAGGGGCAGGCGAGGTCTTACCAGCAGTCTTCTGGGTTTCCAAAGACTTGCCTTTGTAGGTGTTGAAGAGGCTAAGGGTCGCATACTTGGTTTTGCCGCCATCCTTTGCCTTGGTGCTCTGCCCTGACTTCTCGGACATTTCGCTTGAAACTCATTGAGTCTGGTCCTTTGGCCTAGCCACCGGAACCAGCTCCTAAGAAAAGGAGGCAAAGTGACTTTTTGTTACATATAGGGCAATAAAGTGAGAAAATAGGCATAGTGAGAGAAGAAAGTCTAACTGGGGTCATAAATCATGTACACACAATACATTCAAGTAAATTGCCAATTGATTAAAGTTGATCCTGATCAATTATCCTGTAGTCCCCCACTCCTGAATCTGCTTGGAAGACAATTGAGCTGACAACAGTCAATGTCACACACATACAATCAGTAATTTATTATTAGTGGAGTGTGTGTCATTGGCATCTCTTACATCTCATAATAAACGAAGGCTTTTTCAATAATTAGACACTCACTTAAGTGGGTCACGCCCTTGATAAGTTTTTAGTTTAACCGCTACCCAAAGGGGATCACAATGACTTGTGTGCAATCAACTCTGAGGCGTGGACATTTAGTTTCCGTGTGGCCCTGGTTGTCTCGATTGCTTCAGACTTTGATCTTAGATTTTTTTTTTTTAAATTAAACTGAGGCTCTATTTGGCGTGACCAATCAGCCAATATCCATTAAGAGTACTACGAAGCTTGATCGTCAAAGTGACATCGATTGGGACCCTCCCACGCGTTCTTTCTTTCTTTCTTTCTTTCTCTTTCTTTCTTTCTTTCTTTCAGAAGTCATTCGTCTGCTTGCCAGACGACTCGAACAGGCAACCCGTTACATTGGACTGACTCCATAAAATGGCGGCGACGATTAAATAATAATAAAAAAAAGTGCATGATTAAAACTGCACGAACAATCCAAGAGCTAGCCTAGCGGTCCCCACAGATTGCGGCTAGGTGCCTCATACCGGCGGCACGTCGGAGGCCCTCCCGGCTCAAATCACAACTGGGGGTGGGCACAGTTGAAGCATGTAAAATCTACGATATGAAAGTTCATGTAAAAGTCATTTAATGGATAAGTATTCTATGAGGGAAGGTGGACTGGTTTGGGATCAGGCCGCCGAAGCTTGGAAGGTTGCTTGAACGTGGTTTCGTTTCTGTCGCCATCACATCCTTTGAGCCCCTCACCAGTGGCCGAAAGCGTGCTAGCAGCAAGCTAACACTTACGGGGGGGGGGGGGGGGGGGAATGGAATTTACCAAACGTCAGCAGCGGTCTTACCTGCCAGTGCCGGTGCTTTTTTTGGTCTTTTGGACTTAAAAAAAAAAATCCTGGCTTGTAAGGCTCGCAGCGGCGGGGCGAGTTTAGGCTGTCTCGCCGGCGGATTACAAAAGCTGGCTAGCCCGGCTCCTGCAAGTTAGCTCGCTCGGTTCGTCGGTTGCGACGGCGTCCGAATCCACGTCCTCGGTTCGCCGGTCGAACTGTCTTCGTTGCTTTGGGTTTCGAGCGGGGTAGCCGGTACGGCGTCGTCCGGTTAGCTCTTCGGGTCTGTCCACGCCCGTTTCTCGGGGATCAGGAGCGTTGTGCTAAGGTGAGTGAGCAATGAGGCCCCGCTCTCGCCGCGGCCCGTCGCACAATCAAAGATGGATGCTGGAGGTTGCCAGATTTAACTCATCCTATCCCTCTCTCTCTCCTCGGAACAGTTGACCAACTGTCCATTAATTATTAGTTTGCATTGTAAAATTCAACATGTTTAGAAAGCATATCTATTATTAGGACTATTTCAGAATTGATCACTTTAGGCGGCATTTGTTGTAATTTTTGTGATGCTTTCATGAAAAACTATGAGCCTTCATATACTTTTGAGTTCTCCAGCTCAACCAACATTTTTATGGGATATATTATCACTTTTAAAGATGGATACAATGTGGTATTCTTTAGCTCACAAAGTGTTCTTTTTGCTAGATCTTTGACCCATGGTGCGGTGTGCTTTGTTTGGATCATGAGCTGACAATGGCTGGATAGATAGCCAACTTTATTTACACAAAAAGGGAACAAGGAAACAAAGCAAAATTAAAATCCATAGCCACAATAAAAACAACACTGCAAATAAGGCATGACAAAAAAAAAAAAAAGATATGAAACATATTTTAAATAAATATTTAGATACGAAATATGTTAAACATGTATGCTAGATTTTTTTTCCTCTGCAGAAGGAAAATAATCATAATTCCAAGATGTATGACAGACCAGTGTTGTCTCAAAGTCGAATCAAAAAGCTGCCTGGAGGAAGGACTACCCCAGTCTGTCAGTGACAGGAGCCTGTCACTGAAGATGCTCCTCTGCGTGGAGGCGGTGCTTGTCAAGTGGATGTTGATAATCGGTCATTAAAACGAGAATGTGTCAAATTTCGGGATGGCTTCTTTCGCACATGCTAAAACCTGGCAACCTGAATGTGACCAAATCACGCGGCGCGGATGTTCTTCCGGGTACTACCGGCATTCACAATCCACCCGTCGTATAAAGTTCATTAAAATATTTTTTAATTAAATAGAAATTCATGTGAATGTGTATGATTGATGTCTGTGACGAGTATACACGTTTTAAAATGCCTTTGTAAAATCTCTATATTTTGTCGTGTTGGATGGGTCACTCAGCATCGTGGCGCTTTTTTTTTTTTCTTTTTACTCAATCCCTGCGCCAGGCGTTGAGTTCTTGGGAGACTTTATAGGTGGCACTATTTCGCCACCATCACACTGCATTTTTAACATCAAACTCTGAAAAAGTGCAAAATTAAGAGCGATAAGATTTATTTTATGACTTTATTACCATAGTAACCTGGAATTCAGATTATTATAATTAGCTGCCTTTTCACAATTATATTTGGTGACTCCTGGTGCACATTGGTTCCCTCCTGTGGTGCAATTATATAAATTAGTGGTCATAACATCAACATATGCACGTGCATAATCTCATAAAGAACACAGTAGATATGATTTTACTACAATAAAACAGGTCTTATCGAACAATGATCTACTATTTTACCTGGTGCATTAATTTTATGATTTAAATGTGTGTCATCATGCATATTCATTTCAGTGGCCCAGTGTGGGCAGGTGCACCTTGACCCAGTCCATAAACCCAGCAGGGTCTTGTAGTAAAGCAGCCAGGTTGCGTCTATTCACATACACGGCCAGGCCCATGGCCGACAACACAACGAGAGGCCACTTCAGAGAGCTTTGGGATTTGGGTTGGTCGCTCGGTCTGGTCTGCATGGGCTTGGCTACCCGATCCCACTGTGTCAGTATAGCCTGACGGGCTCCGGCCCATTTGCCAGGCCCTCGTAGACGGTACTGTAACGGGCTGACGGGGCCGAAGAGCAAGCTGAGGCCAAGCTTCGGGTCGGTCAGCATCAGTCGAGGGATATTGGGCCACACGCCCACCAGTGCGGCTATTTCATCCATGTAGCTCGTATAGTCCACTTGGATGGTGTGTCTTTGACTGCACACGTACCTGAAAATACGAGACAAACGCCTCCGTGTTTAAATTGTGGTGTTTTGATTCACAACATTAATTTATTCCATGGCAGCACATTTCTTAGATATCCACATATACTTTTTTTTTTTTTTTTTCCCCATAACAAAATGAGTTACCTGTCAGCCATGGTTTCCTGCTTACATTTGATGTCATCCAGCATGTCAGCCACTAGAGGGAGCTTGATGCAACCTGGTGACGTCACAAAAACGACAGGTAAAGTTGACTGACAGTTTGGGTATATAGAACTTTTGTGGCTGCCAGGAAAACTCATAGAATAAACATAGCAGACTCAACTGGGTTTTATTTGTAGAGCAGAAGGTTGCTTGAAAAACACACAAAGAATTTGTACGCTGTTACGTCTTACCTTTGAAGACCCTGGTGGCCCACCTGGCCTGCATCTCAGAGATGGGCATGATGGCCCCCAGTGGCTGCACCAGTCCAATGACGGCCAAGGTATGGCGCTCCAGCTCCGGGGGGAACACGTACTTGTATAAAGCCGCCTTGTTGTCCGACACGGTGGTCACGTGCGGGGCCAGGAAGGGGAAAGAAAACTTGTAGCCGGTGGCAAAAACCTGAACACAAAGACCGAACAAGGTGCATTTGTGCCACAATGACAACATGGAAGACTTTCGTTGACTTACCACCAGGTCAACGTCCTCCACCACGCTACCGTCGTCAAACTCCACCGTGGAGCCTTCAAATCGGCAAATGTTGGGCTTCACTTGCACCGTCCCCGACAGGATGCGGTTGGGGAGCTCGTCGTTCACGGTGGGATGCTGGCTGAACAGCCTGAGACGTTGACAACCAATCGCATTAAAACTACATTTGGGATTCTTGAGTTTGTTTAAATTTCATATAAATATATAAACAAAATTAAATTAAATATCAGGTACTGAATTCAATCAGATTGTTGTACCTGTGCTTGGGCTTTAAGCTGTACAAGCTGTGATTAAACCTCTGGTTGAGTCGCTTCTCTCCTAGGCTGCAGGCCAGTCCAAAGGGAAGCAGGTTCCGGATCAGCAAAATCGCCCTGTTGATGGCCAAATCCAGGGGCACGCCGTTGTGCCCGACTCTATTCAGAACCCAAGCTCCCCTCCGGGTGCTCAAGTAAAGCTGGAAGGGAACGAGAAGGTTTCAATTGAGCGGCGGTGATCATCTAGAAAGATCACTCTACCTGCTTGGTGACCCTGCTGAGCTCCACAGCTATGTCGCCTCCCGAGTTCCCGATGCCAACCACTACCACCTTCTTGTTCCGCCATTCCTCGGGGGTCTTATAGTCACGACTGTGGAAGTATCTTCCCGGGAACGTATCCAAGCCTAACAGCATCCACCGTAAATCATTAATAGAGAAAGTAACACTTTGATCGTTCATTATACACACCGGCAGTTGAAACGAGGTGAAGGTTCAAGAAGAAAGTAGGACTCGACGGAGGGCTTGATTATGGGTTGCATAAGGACACTAATTTCTAAAAAGGCTTTAGCATAACACTGCAAATAATAATAATAAAAATTTCAGGACAAAAATGTGCGTTTCAAATTCAATATTACCAGACATTTTTCAGAAATTCTAATTATTGATACCAAAAAAAAAAAAAAAAGGAAGTTTGGAGAGTTTTTCTGCTTTCAACCTGGTACCTGGGAAATCCTGGAGAGGCAGGTTGGGATGACAATGGTGTCCAATGCACACCATCACAGCATCAAAGATGTGTTTACTTTTTTTGCCTTCCTGGTTCTCCGTCTCCACGTCCCATTGGCCAGAACGGGAAAAATCTGGCCTTTGCTTCACCCGTAAGACTTTGGTCTGAGGGCATAAAAAAAAAAAGATTAAACAATTGCTATGTGACATTATAGATTATTTAATGATGCTATTGTCCTCTTTTATATCAGTTGTTTATTGCAACGGAGGTTATAACATTGAAGTAGCAGTGGGGAGAAAGTAAATATAAATCTAGTCAATCAGTAGAAGATACAGGGGGAAAAAAAAGTTGAAACAAAACCACATTTATGATTGGCGGAGGAATTAGTGCTTACGTTGAAGCGTATGTGCTTGCGAAGGTTGAAATGGTCGGCGTACATGCGGAAATAATCCATGATGAGCGTGTTGTGCATGTAGTTGGGGAAGTGGGCCGGGATGGGGAAGTCGCTGAAGCACATCATCTCCTTGGAAGTATTGATGATGACAGAGTGGTAGATGCTGGCCCGGTCCGGCTCGGGGTTCTCCTGCAACAGCAACCACAAAAAAACTTTATGAGAAATGCATGATTATTTTTTTTGCACCTTAGGACTTCCCAACCAGTGCATTCAAGCCACCTTGAATCTCCACAGTCCCCCGATATCATCGCTGCTCTCGAAACAGACGGGCTCAAGACCTTCGTCCAGGCAACACTTGATGCAGGCCAGGCCAGAGCTTCCTCCTCCAATCACAGCCACACGACGAGGCATGATGAAGCTGCACAAATGTGTCCAGAACCTCCTTTTATGTATTTTCAGTCATAGGAGATGTTGACAAAACAATTAAAGCAAGTGACTTTAATATGAACTCTGAATCATCGTGGTTTGAAGGAAACTGATGTGTCATGTTTTTACGGGTAAAATACTGTAAAATCATTTATTAATCATATTTAGACATACTGATTCATAATCACAAAACTGGTTGAATACACAGTTGAATATTTTTTGTAAACGTTTGTATATTTAGGATTTTATTTTATTTACTTCGCTAAAGGGTTGAATCACTCTTAATTTAGTTTTGACTTTGTAAAGCGCTTTGAGCAACATATGGTCGATAAATATTAGTGCGTTTTTTTCTTTTCTTTTATTTTTTTCCCTTCTTCTGGTGCATACACTGAGTTATTTTGCCACCTCTGCTACTTTTTTCGCACGCTGCCCAGCAACAAATGCGCCCTTTAAAACGATGTGTGCTTTTACAAAACAGCACTCAAAGTGTATTTGCTGCTGCACGCAAAACACGCACACTCACCCTTTGCAAACGTCAGTAGCAAGCTTCAGAGGCAAATCGCTTCAAAGAATTAAAAAAAAAAACTCCCGAATAAGGCAGCTGGGATCTCCAACGGTAGAGACTGCAAGTGAACGTAGCAAACTTGAGTCAACTTGTGGTTCTTTTGTGGCTTCAAATAGTGCGAGTGAAAATGACGCGACAAGAAGAACCGTCGACGCTTTCTTACCAGCTTTGCACTCAAGATGAAGGGAGAGACTTGTGCTTTTGTGCTGTCGTTGGCTCACAGCGGCGCTTGGAAATGGGCGGAGTGCTGGACTCTCCCGCGCCCGACTTTGACCCCTGAACTCATCATGGCAGCGTGATCTGTTGGAAAAACAAACAAGTCTCGGACCGGACACTACATTAGTTACACTTACATAAGATAAATGAGGGCTCTTTAAAAAATAAATAAAAATCACTTTCCCCTCCCAGACAGATTACAATAAAATAAAATTAGAAATGACAAAAAAGACTCGTTTATATTGCAGTTAAAATATAATACAAACAATATTGTTTTAATTGATGTATATATTAAAACAGCTTTAAGTTGCTGATGACTCATGACAACCTTCCTTACCAGTTCTCCTTTTTATCATGTTTTCCACTTGATGACTGCCTGTTGCATGCTACAGTACATTTAGCGTACCCTTCTTCTTTGAACAATAAGATCCTCTGATGCTGTGGAAACTCTGTAATGTCAGAAAAAGGCTACTTGAAGAGCTGGGGCTATTTCGAGACAATGTGGTAGAGGTGTGGTCTCTCCCATTTAACATCAATCGGAACGTGATTGGTTAATTGGGTACACAGGCTCAGATGCAAGAGGGTGTACGCACTTCTGCAACCACGTCTTCACTGTTGTTTACTTTCTCTCAAAACAAATATTGAGTTTTATGGGTTATAGATCACATTAATGGCAGAAAACAACCTTTGGTTTTTATTTCACAAAGGCAGGGGTGTGTAGACTTTTGCATTAACAGTATCTTTTCCAAATAAAAACATTCCATATTGATCTAAGAGAAAAAACTGTATAGATGAAGATGAAAATTCTTGTAGAAACAGAATGTCAGGATGGCACTTTTCATTTTATACATTTTATTTTAAATATGTTGCCTCACACAAAGTGCGCTTGCTTGAGGTAATGTAGTTACTGTCTAGCAGCGTATGACTGTAAACATTTAGCAGTATGCTAACTTTGAATGTTTCAAGACAGAGACTGTTTTGTATTGTAGATGAAGCAGTACAGCAGAGCTGCACTCGAGAAAAGCACCATGCTCAACTTGGATGGCGTCCTTGGTCTCGGCACCAATCGGATCTTAAGTGCTTTCGGTGGCAATTTTGTGTTGAATGGCCAGACGACCCGGTCCCACTGAGAGAGGATTGCCTGGCGAGCCCCGGTCCAGCGACCTGGCCCGTTCAGTCGGTACTGATAGGACGTGCAAGGTCCAAACAGCACCTGGAACGCCAATTTGGGATCGGTCAGAAGCAGCAGTGCTACGTTTGGTTTAACCCTGATCTGAGATGCCACTGAGTCCATGTATGGCATGTAGTCCACCTGGATGGGGGTTCGCTCGGAGCAGGCGTACCTAAGAGACGGCAAAGGACAAAGATGCCAATGGCGTTGATCTTGTCGGGAATCTTCTAGTACCTTTTGTGCATGGTTTCTGTTTCTGACGCAACTTCATCCAGCATTCTCTCTTTGCTCGGTAAACGTGCTAAACCTACAGAAGATGGAGAAGAATCATTTCAAACTTATTGCGGACCAGGTAAGGGTTTTGCGGGTTTACCTTTGAAAACTCTGGTAGCCCAACGAGCTTGTATCTCTGCCAATGGTGTTATAGACCCCAGGCCGTGGATAAAGCCCACCACGGCCAGCGTGGGTCTGGAGAGACTGGGTGGGAACACATGCTTGTAGAGGCACAGGCGGTAACCCGACTTCTCCTGCAGGGTCGGAGGTAGGAAGGGGAAACTGTAGTTGTACCCCGTGGCGAACACCACCACGTCCACCTAAAGACAGGAATTCATCTTTCCAGGGATATTCAAGAAGAGTCATTTAGTGGTACTAGATCATACCTGGTCTACAACGCTGCCGTCAGAAAAGACCAAAGTGGATCCACGGAACTCCTTGACGTTCCCCTTCAAACGAACGCGACCGGAGATGATCCGAGCCGGTAGGTCGTCACTCACCACGGCGTTTTGCTCGAAAATCCTTCGAAAAGGAGAACCTTTGAATTCCTTTTTCTGTATCAATAATAACAACACACGTACCCGTGTCGTGGCTTCAGTCCGTAGAGCTCATGATTAAAAACCCGGTTGAACATCTTCTCCGCTTTCCTGCTGCTGAGAGAAGGGAAAAGTCTTTGCAGCATCATATCCACGCGGGAGGCGTACATCATGTCTACCGGGAGGCCCCAGGGTCCTACCCGGCTCACCACCCATGCGCCGCTCCTTGAGCTCAGGTACACCTGCGGGACACCACGCCATCTCATCCTTAATTTTATTTTCTAAATATTTCGGTACTTTCAAAAGAGCGCCACCTTTTCAGCAACCCGGCTGATATCCACCGCAATGTCGCCTCCGGAACTCCCGATCCCGACGACCACCACTTTTTTCCCCTGCATGCCCTCAGCGTTTCGGTACTGCCAGCTGTGGAAGTACTTTCCGTTGAAGCTCTCTAGACCTGGACCATATACAAGGCTAGTCAAGAATATATACTAATAAGAACCTTTGATAGCCTGGGTACCTGGAAAGTCTTTGAATGGCAGGTGGGGTGTGGTGAAATGTCCCGTGCAGACCATCACGGCGTCAAACAGCTCGCTCGTCCGGCGGCCGTCGCGTCCCTCGGTCTCTACCGTCCACCGACCGGTATCGGCAAAGTCCGCAGTCTGTCTAACGTTCACTACGGAGGTCTTGAGACAAACGTAAAGGCATGCTTGGATGAGTTTGGGATGATTTCAAAATTCTTGATCGTTGGGCTATTTTGACAAAATCACATCTAAAAAAAAAAACCAAATCTCGTTTAACACGGAACTCCCTTTGTGTAGTTCGTGACACAAGCATATGATATGATCGCCTGAGTCGAAAAACGTGTTCTAACTTGGTGGTTAGCATTTTTGGATTCCGCACACCCACCTGAAAGCGGATGTGCCGCAGTAGCTGGAAGTTCTGAGCGTAGAGTCGCAGGTAAAGCAGCACCTCCGAGTGGTGCATGTTGTTGGGGAGCTCTGCAGGAGGTGGGAAATCACTGTAGGCCATCCTCTCCTTAGAGCTGTTGATGACCACTGACTCATAGATGTTGGCCCGCCCGGGTTCGGGTTCCTCCTGTCCCATAACAAGTTCTTGTGGATTTCCAGCCAAAGCATTTTGATTCTAGAGCAAACCTTGAATCTCCATAGCCCGCCAATTTCAGGACCGCTCTCAAAGCAGGTGGGCTCCAGACCTTCTTCCAAACAAGATTTGATGCTGGTCAGACCCGAAATCCCAGCACCGATGACGGCTACTTTCTGAACCATGCTGGAGATAAAACAACACGTATGTGTTTGCTTCCAAGCGTGAGTTGCCGCATTCCAGTCATACGTTCAGACGCCCAAATGTGGTCGACAATCGAGCAGTTTAACATTTTAACGACATTTGTCTCATTTCTATAAGAGAAAATTAAATTGAATATTTCTCCATGCCTTCATATTTACTCGTAATTATGCGAATGACTTGTTTGCAATAGCTTCAGGTGCATAAATGATCCGTCCCATAAGTAAACTGTAAGTGTGGCTGATGCAACACAAGTATTGTGTGCACGTGAAATAAACTAAACAATATGTACAATACCTTGGCAGAACGATGTATAGTCTTCAAAAATGTTTTCTTGTCACTTTATTCCTACTCACAACAGCATAAGTGAGTTATCAGGCTCCTTAACACAGTCTGATGTGTGTGTGTGTTTTACATTATTCTTTACTTTAACCACGCCCTACCTCTTACAGTTGTCAGCTGGAGTTGTCAGTCTGGTGAACGCTTCATTCCAGAAGTGAATAAGAATTCAAATTGTGTCATAACGTAACACGTAACGACAAAATGCGACATGATTACCACAGAACAGGAAATGGAACGGACTGCGACATAGGAAAGGGTCTGTCTGCTTTTTTGAGTGTGTGTAATCATGCCAGCTAACAAAGGGATGAGTAAAAAGGAGCAAGAGAAAGAATATAGTATACAATTACAGAAAATATTAATGATATAATAATAATAATTATTTTATTAATTTTTAAACAGATAGTGTTAAAACATCGCGGCATAGATGCTATTTCTGTTTTGATTATTATCATTCGGATAGCGGACTGAAAAGGTTTCACATTTTTTTGGGCAAAAGTTTGGACATGAGGCCGGGCAAGAGATCGGGCTCTCGAACGTGCACGTAGTAGACCGCCGCCCCTCCAGCCACCAGCGCCAGGCTCAGTTTGAACAGGCCGCCCGAGCTCGCCGCGTTCGCTTCTTGCACCTGCCGGTGAAAGGGAGGTGTCCAAATACTTATGTCCGAGCTTTCATGTCATTCAACATTTTTTTTCCGACTCTCAGTGAAGATGATAACCTAGCTTCTGAGCGGCGAGTGCGGGACTGACCTTCCTGGTCTTCAAGGGTTGGTACAATCGCTCAAACTGGGAGAGGATGGCCCGCCGGGCGCCGTCCCACTTGTTGGGCCCAGTCAGGCGGTACTGGTAGGCGGTGACGGGCCCCCACAGGACCTCCTTGAACAGCGGGTAGTCGGTGAAGAGGAGCCAGAGTAGGCTGGGCCTGGCCCCTATTTCGCCTGCCAGGTCATCCATGTAAGTCACAAAGTCCACCTGCAGTGGCGCCTGCCTGGAGATGATGTAGCTGCGGTAAATAGATGGGGGAGGGGCGGGGTGTTATAAGTATGTGTAGGGGGGGGGGCATCGATTTTAGCTTTTACCTATTCTCCATATTTTTGGTGTCCTTGTCGACAGCCTTCACCATGGCCTGGCTTGAGGGCAGCTTCTTATGCCCTGGAGAACATGAGAAGAAAACATCTGCGTGGCTACACCGTCGACAGAACCTCATCCCATTTGGCGTAATGACCTTTCAAGACCCGCATGGCCCAGCGCGCCTGCATCTCAGCTTGCGGCATGATGGCTCCGAGGGCGTGGATGAAGCCCACCACGGCCAAGGTGTGATGCTCCATGTTGGGAGGGAACACGTGCTTGTAGAGACCCACCCTCTGACCCGACTTGTACAGAGTGTTGGGGGGCAAGTACGGGAAGTCGTAGTTGTATCCCGTAGCGAACACAATGGTATCCACCTGGAATCAATCTTACTCTCTGGCGATTGCTCTTATTTCACAATGAAGTAATGACATCACATGCAAGAAGGGCTGAAACCCGAAACGTTCCCACCTTCTCTGCGACGCTGCCATCCTCAAAGATCACGGAGGAGCCGCGAATTTCCTTCACGTTGGGTTTGATGATCACCGAGCCTGACAGGATCTTGAAGGGCAGGTCATCGTTGATCACGGGGATCTGACTGAAAAGCCTGTGAAGAGCGCACGGGGAACGTATTCAATACATAACGGTCCGCGTTTGGAAATGGTCAGTTTGATTCGGTTACCTGTGTTTGGGCTTGAGGGCGTACATGGTGTGGTCGTACATGGCGTTGAGCTTCTTCTCGCCGAACCAGTTGAAGAAGTTGATGGGGAAGAGTTGGAACAGGATGTGCACGAAGCGCGTGTTGTACTTCATGTCGACCGGCAGGCCATCGTCCGACACTTGGCGGATCACCCAAGCTCCGCGCCGAGTGCTCATGTACACCTGACCCAAAAGGGGAGGGGGGAGGGTCAGCGTGATGGTGGCACAGGAGATACGCACCAACCTGCTCGGCGAATTTGCTGCTCTCCGTGGCGATGTCGCTGCCTGAGTTGCCGATGCCTATGACCACCAAGCGCTTGCCGTGCATGTCTTCGGGACCCTTGTAGTCCCAGCTATGGAAGTAGCGGCCCTGGAAAGTGTCCAGGCCTGGGGGGGCAGCAATAAATCGGAATGTTTCCAGGAAAGGATTATGAGTAATTAAAACATCTGGAAAGAATTACCCGGGAAGTCCTGCAGAGGCAGGTTAGGGTAAGTGTAGTGCCCCGAGCAACAGATGACAGCGTCGAACACATGAGTCTCTTCTTTCCCATCCCGCTTCTCCGTCACCACCTCCCACTTGCCCGTGCGGGCGTAATCCGGCCTGGGTTTGACACTCTTCACCAAAGTCTGAAGAAGCCACACGCATATGAGGAAGCTGCCGATTCCAAGTAAGCAAACAAAACCATGTTCACCTGGAAGCGGATGTGCTGCAGCAGTTTGAAGTGATCGGCGTACATGCGGAAGTAGTTGAGGATTTTGGAGTGGTGCATGTAGTTGGGATAGTCGGCCGGGATGGGGAAGTCGCTGTAGCACATCATCTCCTTGGAGATGTTGATGGTGAGGGAGCGGTAGATGCTGGCACGATTGGGCTCAGAAACCTCCTGCAGAGGAAGCAAATCCACTTTGGTGTGAGACAAACCTTCAGTTTGATGGACTAGAGTGCTTTAATATAATACATTTTTAGTTTAGTTCATTATTTCTTTACATTGTATTTGTTTATATTATATATATATATATATATATATATATATATATATTTATATTATATAATTTGTGCAGCCATTGCACTGACGACATGGACATAGTGCTCGGTTGTATGCGTCTTGGCCACTAGAGGGCGGGGTAGTACATAATGAATACGTGCCATAAAGAAAGCCATGCCTTCTAAGCTCTCAATCGGGTGCAGTAAAGCCCAAAAACTTCCCCAGAAGCCAAAACGATTAGTATTTTCTTTTTTTTAAATGTCCTTGCCTTGAATTTCCATAAACCTCCAAGGTCGTCGCTGCTCTCAAAGCAGGTCGGCTGCAAGTCTTCCTCCAGGCAAGCCTTGATTGCCCCCAGGCCCGACGGGCCTGCGCCAATCACTGCCACTTTGCGCACCATGGTGGAACTATAGTTTTAAAAAATATATATGTATATATATATTACCACAGGAGAAAAAAGTGAACATCGGCACTAATGATTTATTCTAATCTTAGTCAGGCGCCTTACAAATAAGAGATTGCGCAATACTAAAATTGCAGTGCTTTCTTGTTGACATGACTCAAAGAAAAGAGCACAACAAATTGATGACAGATGCTGCTGTCCTGCAGTGTCACCGAGAAATCTGATACTCATTGACAATTGTATACTAAGTAAAACATTCAAAGGTGGTGTCATTGGAGGATAAGTTAATTCAAGTAGGAGTTCCTACCTATACAGAAGGTCCAAATAACAGCTCAAGCCAAATGCTCGACTGATGTGGTCTGATGTGCTCGGCGAGAAGGGTCCTCAAATCCTTGCGCTCGCATTTTTATATGTGCAGATCTCCACCCCTTCAAACACACAAACACGATCGAGTCAGCCTGATCGTTATTGACTTTTGGGTATCACGTAGATTACACAGTTACAAAATGAGCACACGCTTCAAGTTCTGTGAAAAGAATTTCATTATTTAGTATGGGGGGGGGGGGGGTATATATATATTTTTATAAAAGGTAACACCCAATGCATGGGTTTTTTTTTAAATGAGGAAAATAAAAATGTTACCATGTTTTTTTCCCTGAATAAAAATCAATTCATTAAAAGTAACCAAAAAAATAGCGAGAGAAGGTGTCATGTCTGTCCAAATGATACCTGGATAATTCGTTTTATCGAAGTAGGCTACACGTTTAAGTTTAGGAAAGCCTGTATAAAAATGAACATTTGCTTGATCTGTTGCATAATTCAATCGAGACTTTTGCTCAGCTTTTTTTGGCAACACACTGGGTTCAACTGGGCACACTGGATAGAAGTTTATCAGGTAATCAAGGACAAATGTAGATAAAACTAAATAAAATAAAAAAGTGGATGCTCAAGAGAAGTTGTGTAACAAGAAGGGAAATAATAATAAATAGTAAACAAATTAAAAGCTGAGCTACTGTACAGTAACTTTGTTACAAGATTATATTCCAGGTGGTCCACAAAACAAAACTTTTATTTTTACAAACTTTGACATTCTACAAAAATGCTGATAAGTATTGTGGACGAATAGAAATGTGGAAAAAAATCTTTGAAAATATCCAAACGTCACTTACCTGGAATGATGCATGGGTGGTGGTGGTCCAAGCACATATCAGGATGGGGCGGGGGGGGGGGGCAGTGCCCCTACCCCTGCCTTTAGCTCCACCAGTGGAAAAGAGAGGGGCAAACTTTAAAGAGGTGTCCTCCCACTAAGCAGGACGAAGGCATCGGGATCAGACGTCTTGATCACGGTGTGCGTGATGTCGCTCCCATTTGCTACAAGCAAGAACCAAACACAAAATGTCCTCAGCCAAAGGTAAAAACAAAAGATGAAACAAAAATTAAACAGGAAGAACCTTTTTGATTTTCAAGTACACCTCATAGAAAATGATAGACGCAGTCGAGCGAGGTCAAAAGGAAAACCATCTCACAGCCTTCTTGACTGAACACCGTTTATGAGCATCCAAAATGATTTTGTGATAAAAGCAAACAGTATGAGCTGTATGTCAAAACACAAATTGATTTTAAGTGATTTCCGATGACACCAAATACAAAATGACATGCACACCAAAAATGATACTTATTCAGGTTGAAGCAAAAAATCCTATAGATTGCACCACGTGACTCAACAGTCTATTTACAGTAAGTGCCGGATGGCAAGAAAAAGAACCCTGCCTTGATTGCAACAGAACAACAAGAGCAAAAGCTGCCTAGAAGAGGCACTAGAGAAACCTGGGCTAGACTAAACGTATTAGAAACAGCTCCCTCTTGTGGCACAATAAATATAACATGTTCCACAGTTGTGCAAGTTACATTAAAAACAGAGAATGCAATTTCTGGAGAAATTGTGTGGGAATTCTGAGAGCTGAGGATGAACTCAAATGCTGCAATTAATAAAATGGAGCAATTTTGGAATGTGAAATTGGGGGGGGCGGAGCTAAATGATGTGGAAGGATCAGTTAAAAAAAAACCATAATTCGGGAATGTATCAGTGGAAAATGTGGAATGATGAAAACTGTGCAAATTCAGGAAAAACTGGTCCTGAACATTTGAATGTTGGAGTGGTTTGAATCTTTTGAGTCATGTGGAGGGAGCAGCATGTCGAAAAAGTGCATCGACGCTCTTCAGCATTCCCACAATAACAAAAATGTCTCAGATTGTTACGCCACGTATCCCAGCAGCGCTTGCAGGCTCTGAGGCGAGAGCCAGAGCGCCTCCAGCAGGTTGTACTGACAGTAGCCCATCCAGAAGCCGAAAGCCACGTCGGTGACGTTGTGGCGCCCTAGCATGACGCGACTCAGCCCCACAGTGGCCGTCCACAGCAGCACCAGCACCCGCAAGGGAGCGGCTAGCACCAGGTGCGCCAGCAGGAAGCGGCCGCACATGGCGGCGCGGGTGGCGTGGCCCGACGGGAAAGAGTAGCGGTCCACCGAGAAGGTGGCGAACATGTCCATGCGGTTGTGGACCGGACGCCGTCGCCGCACAGTCGCTTTCACCACCCCGACGAGGACCAGATCCAGGAGAAGACCTTGAAAGTGAGCATAGGAATTCCAAAGGTGAATGAATTCTTCCCGTGCACACACCTCACATCTTGATAAAAGTATTTGGAAGACATTCAATAGTTTTTGCAAGAGTCTGCTTGAAAATATATGAGCTGGTTTTCCAGCAAGACGGCTGTACTTACCCATAAAGAGGTTGAGCATGACCTCCTGGCCAGCAGCACTGTCGCTTTTGTACAAGCAGTAGGCGGTTCCTGCCAGCCAGGGGATGCCGTGGCCCGTCACCTCGATAAGCTTCATGAGGGGCCGCGCACTCCCCCACGACGAGTCTTCTCGGGCGCACACCCCCAGACTCTTGGACAGCCACAAGTCGATGGCGAGCAGCGAGCTGAGGGCTACGCGGAAGAGCGACGGGTTGAGCCGGATGCCGTCCTCCTCCGGCGCCCCGGAGCCGGTGGATGAGCTGGAGCCGCGGCGACGAGTGGGGCTCTCAGAGGCGCGGAGCCGAGCGGTGACCCCGTCGGAGCTCTGCCGCTGGAGAAGATGAGGCGGAGTCGACGAGCGGCTCAGCGGCTTGGTGAGCGACATGAACTCGAAGCGGCCGTTGTTGGTGCCGCCGAGCACCGGGCTCCCGCTGCCGGCGCGGCCCGGGTTTTTTGCCTTCGGTGAAGACATTTTGTCGGCGTGCGTCCTTGCGAGGAGCTGACACCGCAGTGGGGAATGTCTCCGCAGTGTTGTGCAGGCTGTCGCCTCTTTATCTCGTCGACTGCAAAGCTTGAGTATTCTTATCACGTAGTGAAGACATAGGACGCCATATTTGTTGTTCTATCGCACAGCCTTCTGGGAAATTGTGTTTTTCTTCGTGCTCAACTCTCATTGGTTGATATAAATATGACGAAGCACGCTTACTTCCGGGTTTGTTTGTCGTGAGGGGGTGATCACAGACCCCCTAAGCAGGTCGTGTTTTTCCACGCGTCAGCTTTCAAGGAACACCCGAAAATGCCTGGAATCTTGCTGGGTGACGAGTTCCCCAATTTCGAGGCCGACACTACCATCGGCCGGATTAAGTTTCACGACTTTCTGGGCAAATCGTAAGTGAATCCAGCCAATTATTACGAGAGTTCGAAGTCTGAGCGTTTTTTATGCAAGGGTGACTTTCAGTTTCCTCAACCTTCTGATATGCGTCTCTGTGCAATTCTATGTTTTGGGCAAATACAGAAAGATGTCTAATTGTTGCGTCATAGGCACACGAAACTGTGGAAATGATCGGAAAACATTGAATTGCATTTGGTTATTTTTTTAGTTTTGTCACTTTTGGTGTGCTCCTAAGTCATTGAAATATTTTTGAAATTGAATACTGCTTTTCTTGAAAGTCATTTTAAAATTTTGTTAGTGCATTTGTATTTTTGCTTTCATCAAAAAGCGGTTCATCTTGCTCAGTCCTCACTGAGAGAAATCTGGAACCAGCATGGACACAAGGCTTATATTGTGTCTCATATCGAAACTGGGGCATTTGGGATTGTTGGCGCACATTTGAGGTTCTCAGCCTCTTTGTGCTTGCTTGAATTCAGTGACATGCATGCAAACAGCTTTGCTTCGTTTCAAGTCCTACAAATGGAGAGCGTGTCCGTCGTGGTGTTCAGTCATATGTTAAGTCACGTGTGCATGCGACGGCCATGGGATTAGGCTTTGAAAGGCCCTCGATTTAAATTCCTTTGTGACATAAAACCCCTGCGTCTCTTTTTCACGAGCAGATGGGGTATCCTGTTCTCCCACCCGAAGGACTTCACCCCCGTGTGCACCACTGAGCTGGCGTGCGCCGCCAGCCTCAGCGACAAGTTCGCCAAGCGCGGTGTCAAGATGATTGCCCTATCTGTCGACAGTGTGGCCGATCACCGCGGATGGAGCAAGGTGCAGGGCAGTCGCACACAAATGCACATGTCTGTTGAACGTTGTTTAACAGGTCGGGCCTGTGTGTGTGTGTGTGTGTGTGCACATCAGTCTATTGTTGCATAACTTTAAAACGCAAGCAGCAACCTGCCTCGAGGTCATCCAACTGCGCCGTCATTTTCAAACCTTTTGACTGGCGAACTTGGAAGATCATTAAAATGGGAATTATTTACTTTGCCCTCTAAACTTACTGAAAGGAGAACAAATAAGACAAACAAAACAAAGTCATATAAAAGAGGCTGACAACAAAAGATGTCCTCTGCATAGACTTAACGTGTTTGTGCACGCAGGATGTGATGGGCTTCAACAGTCAGGCTTCAAATCCTTTGCCCTTCCCCATCATTGCTGACGAAAAAAGGGAGCTGGCCAACAAGTTGGGAATGCTGGACCCCGATGAGATCGATGGCGACGGCATCCCGCTCACCGCTCGCTGTGTAAGCAACTCGCTGTTGTTGTAATTTGCCACCTGCTGAGTTGAGACAAAATGACCCCCTTTCTTGACATTTGTAACCTTTGTCCAGGTGTTTGTGATCGGACCCGACAAGCGGCTGAAGCTGTCCATCCTCTACCCGGCCACCACGGGGAGGAACTTTGACGAGCTGCTGCGCGTTATTGACTCACTGCAGCTGACGGCGCAGAAGAAGGTGGCCACGCCTGTGGACTGGAAGGTACGCCCAACGACCTCCCGCCCCCTTTTTAAAAAAAAAATTCTGATTACTATGCCTATCACAACCATGGGACGGACTACATTTTGTCATTTTGCAGCCTGGAGACAAAGTCATGGTACTTCCCAACGTCTCCGATGCCGAAGCGGCCTCTCTTTTCCCCAATGGCGTCACCGTTAAAGAGGTTCCATCTGGGAAAAAATACCTGCGCTACACTCAGCTCTGAAGACCTTCAGCGAATCACAATGGAAATATAAAAAATTAAAAATAGTACACCGCAACAATAAACAAGAATTTGTGCCTTCTGTATCATTCCATAATAAACAACAAACTTTGCACTTAAATTCAAAATGTTTTTTTCCACCCACAAACGTTTGTCTGTTATTCAGTCTCTAAGCCACTAAGTGTCGCTGTTGCCTTACATATAAAATACGGCAGGCTTGCACTACTACATGTCACCAATAGACGTCGCTAAAGGCACGCTGCAGTGCGGCGACTGATTTTTTTTTCTCCCAAATTAGTGAGTTCGTTTTGATTGTAAAAACACCACTTTTAATAAACATTTTAAATTTTAAACGATTTAGTTTCCATCATGTGGATAAAAGCCTGACTTCACTAGAAAACTAGGGATTACAGTCACTAGTTGCATTTTCTTTTGAAAAATAATCACTAGAGGTGTCAGAAAGGTAACTAAAATGACAAAATTGTGTTTCTCTCGTCTAATTAGAATTTGCTACTCACAAATTCGCCTATTTGCAGTTTCTTGGGGGGGGGAGTAATATTGTGTACTGTACTTGCAATAAGATTATTCGCTGTTATCCCACAAGATGGCGCCAAAGCCCAGTTTCATTAAAAAATAGTGTTTTGGCATGATCTTCTGCCATTAATAGGCAAATATAAATCTTATCTTGGGGTTGCAGAATTTTGTGAATGTTTGCTATTTTTGTCGGAATGTCGCTATGAACTACTTTTTTTTTCCTCCTCAAAAATTTAACACGGGGTTCCTCAAATTACAACCAACTCAGCTAGTGGGAGTGCCCTCCTCCACCTCCTCCTCCTTGTCTTGTCTATCATGTTGGACAACAGCCACATTATGTAAACAGAACAGCAGTGCAGATCAAATGCATTTGTGCTGTGCCACAACAACACTAGCCTTGCAAAAGCAAACATAAGAAGTGCTTCGACGCTGGCTCAACTGCCCTCCTTTCTACCCCGGGCCCCTCTCTATGTTCATCTGTCATTCTGGACCCTCCTCCAGTGTTGTAATACAACACTGAGGCCGGTACCAGCTGCACGCTCACCCATGTACACACGTTTGTGTAGTGGTGCCGATCAAAGACATAAACAGTGCTGTGAAAGGACTGGCCTCCCACCAAACTCCCTCATATCTCAGGCAAGATACCCCCCCCCCCCACTCCTGCCCTCAGAGTAGCCAGGATTGATAAGCAAAACAAGCGCTCAGTCATATTGTGACACATCGGAGCCGCCCACCCCCTTGACGATTTACAGGCGGGATTTGACGAGTCAGGCTCTGCTTATTGTGAGGGTAGATCATGTTTGAGTTGTTTTAAAAACTGCCAATAAATTAGAAATACTTCAACTAGCAGAGGTGGAAATTAGTCAGTGTCACCTTTCCCCCCATTTAGTCAATTGTCCATGTTAATATTTGTAATAATTATATGAGCCTCTGAGGCTTTTCTAAATGAATTTCTTTTATGAGTGGCAAGAGAAAACAAATGTACAATACAAAACGCTCTCAAGAGCCAAAAGAGTTCATGAGAACTGTTAGCCAAAGATTTTTCCCTCCAGTCCAAACTTTTTTTTTTTTTTTTTTAATGCATTTCCTGTGCAAAAAGCATACGCTGCTCAAAGAAGATAAACCGTGATCGCAAAGCACGGAGATATAAAATATATTACAAGGGTCGTTAGTTTCCAGTCAAAGCTGCCAAACGTTTCAATCCTGCCGATACTGTATAAATTGCAGCGCCATAGTACACGTATTGTTCCCGCGCTGTTTTTTTAACGCTCCCCTCAGAGCAGTAAGTGCAATGGATGCAATAAAACAAAGCGCTCTATTTGAGTTTGGTTGTTAAAAAATACAGAAAGGCTGATACACTATGTTGCCTTTAAGTGGCGTGTTCAGCTGAAGGCATCCGGGAGATTTTTTTTCTTTTTTTTTTGCTGTTCTGAACGCAGGAAAAATTGGCCCGCAATTTCCTAAGGGCTGAGTTTGGGCATGAGCCAACGCCAGGACAAAGAACAACTGTGCTCCTGCAGCTACACAATGAACTGTGATGGAATTAGGTGGGACAACACTTACAATTGGAGTGTTTCAAAATAATGTGCTGGGAAAATGTTACATTCACACCGAATTGCACATATTAGTGGGAATGAGAATTCTTTTGGGGTTAAAAAATATCAATATCGGGCCCATTCAGTCTAATTTTTCTTTTTACAATGGAGACACCAGAAAGGAGGGTCAGAAAGTGTCAGTCAGCAAGGGAATTCCCCAAACGGAGCTCCGCCTCCGACGTGGGTCAGACCGACCTAACTTAACTGATCCAAACATAATCACGAAAATGGAGATCAGAACAAGGCCGCTTAAAATGCAATAAAATGTGACCAATTCTATTGCGGTGGCTTTTGCTACCCTTGAATCAATCCAGTGAAAAAAACTTTTAGAGTGAGTCATTTTTTGTGTGTGTGTGAGCCTAATTTTTGTTAATTAAACAATTGTTGCACTTCTGGGGCAAATTTTGTCCGAAATATTTCATTTTGAATCACATTTAAAATTCAAATGGATTTTAAGGAATATTCTTCTCCAAAATGATTAGTTTATTTCAAGGCAGGTCTCCAAACAATTCTTTTGAATTATAATTTAAATGGATTGACTTTGAAGGCAAATGGACGTCTAATACATAAAAAGATGAAAATACATTAAAAAGCCTCCCAAAAACACATCGCATCCAGCAGTTGCTTTGTTTTTTTCTGCGTTGTTTTATGACGGTGGCTTTAATTGATCGGCTGTGCTGTCTCCCCGTTGGATGAACATAAACAAGTTCTAAAGCAAAACATGTGTTACTTACTCGTCTCTCCCTACGAATGTGTGTATGAGCCAGGAAAGCCAGACTGGTTTCATTACCAGCCCCATTATGGTTAAGGGGGTGGATGGGTTGGGGGATCATCCAAAAGCCTAAACAGTTGCCATGGCGACGCCACCTCACACGACCTTCCTCGTCAACTTTCTTCTAGTTATCTTCTAGCTTGTAGTCATAACTTCAACCCAACTAAATGTATGAGCATCTCATATTATATACAGTAAAAGCTACACATAAAATGATGTGGTGGGCCGTATCCGGCCCCCGGGCCTTGAGTTTGACACATGTCTCGTGCATTTGCTTCTTCTAGTTTTATTAATTCAGCCCCCATGAACAATTTCAAGGACAATGCATTGGATTTTTGTGAACAGTGGTAAACAATAACCATTCAAATAATAATAATAATGATAATAATAATAACAACATACCCCAATTAAGCGTTGGCCAGCATTGACGAGTCTCTTCCGGTTTGATGAGGCTGGTATTCGGCGTCACATCCGGAATTTTCAAACGAACAATAATCCAAAATGAATCAAAATGAAGCAATTTTCCACCGAATGAATTCCTGGGCCTGATAAGCTGACTTGAAAGTATGAAAGTAATCAGACAGTTATGTTGGTGAAAAAAAAGTCGTGCTGCTTTATAGATAATTGACAACTCATAACATAAAGCTAACGAAAATAACCACTTATATTTTTGACCGAAAACATTTGACAGTCAAAAAGTATTGACTTCCTGCGATGTTCAACGGATTTTACACGCTTCCCAGTACAATGCATGACAGTGCATGAGTCCCTCTAGCGGCATGGAGGTACATTACACCAACGCAAAAATAATGCACATGTACTATATGTAGATGTATTTTTTGCCAATTTTCTTCATTTGGTACCTCGCCCAGCCCTTTCTTTGACACACACACACACACACACACACTAACACACACATACACACAAGCCTGTTTTCCATCCAGCGGTCGAATTTCACAGACACCTCTTCCCTGTTTCCTCCCCAACACGGGCTGCCCTTTGCTTTTAGGAAAATAAATACGCGGAAAAGAACACAGGGGATGAAAAACAGCACTGGCGGGGAGTTGTAATTGTGGTGCTCTCTTCTTCTGTTCTTTTTCCCACTTTCTGGTTTATCTTAAAACAGCATGGTACACAAGTGGACGACATATCCGCCTCACATTTAGTCTCTGTGTAGAGCTCTCTTCATCCTATCATGCAGAAAAGATGTGCAGGAGTATTTGTGCTGTGCCATTAATAGATGGGACACACTACTCAAGATGAAGAGCAGACCACCAGCACTCCTGCTACTAAACCACTTTAAGTCATTAATAACCTTCTCAACACACACGCACACACACACTTGTCCAGGCGCACTTTATTAGCAGAGGAGCCATTTGCCTTGTCACTGTGATGAAGAGCTTGGCACTGCTGTGGCGGGCTACTTTTTAAAGGCCCAGACACCCTTAGCCATTAGTCAGGTGAGGTGATCAATGTGTCTCTAATAGAGAGGAGGAGGAGGAGGAAGATGAGGAGGAGGAAGATGGCCGTATTGATAGAGAGACGGAATGATAAGCAAAGAGACCGATAGCACTTTTGCCTTCACATTCATAAAGCAGCTTACGGGCGCTAATAGGACCTGTCAGCCTGTGCTATGTATTTATGAGGCCACGTCAAAACAATAGCATCTATCTCACATTAGGCCGCTGAGTGGGAGTGCTTGAGTGTGTTTTTGCATGTGTGTGTGTGAGAGCACATGTGTGCAACAAGGGCAGATTTGAAGGGGGGGGGCGGATGTCGCTCCTCAGAAAGTTCATCTCAATCCCGAGGTCAATACGCGTGTGTGTGCGTCCCGTCCTCTATCTTGTCATCACCGAGCCAAGGTGCAGAGGAAGCCTGCGGGGCCGTAAACCGCCTCCAAAGCGGGCCTAAGTGAAGTGCAGGAAGCCCACCAACACCGACCCCCCCTCCCCAGCCACGCCAGCCCCCTTGGCACCGCCGCTCTGTTTTGTCTGTGCATGGGAAAATGGGAACTGAAGAGGCAAAAACTTTTGATAAGCAGGCGCTGGTGGTGAAGGGAGTGTGTGTGTGTGTGTGTGTGTGTGTGTGTGTGTGTGTGTGTGTGTGTGTGTGTGTGTGTGTGTGTGAGTTGGTGGGAGAGGGGGGTAAGAGTACCAAGCCGAGCGGCGGCAGGGAGTAGCTTGTGTCTGGAAAGCATCAAGCCATGGCTTTGCATCGGTGTGTGTGTGTGAGTGTGTGTGCATGGTCTCTAGCTTGTTAACCTGGAGGTCACGGGCAGCGTCAGGTGATGAAGTCAATGCCTGGCACACACACACACACACACACACACAGTAAATAAAACATCCATTATCCTTTATAGTATATATGAAGGCGATTGATGATAAACACATATGTCAAGTATGTTTTCACATTTGTGATTACTGAATAAAATACAGAAATGTATTTGTGATTTCAAAAAAATAGGGACCACGTCTTTTAGAAAAAAAATGCATCTCAAGAAAAAAAAAAAAAGTTCTATACATAAAAGAATGCAGATAAGACTGCATTTGAGTGTCTTATCATCTTATCGCTTGTCTTTAGTTGCTGCCAAACAGGAAGTGAGAGCAAATGACATGGTGCCAAACAAAAGCTTTTTTGTAAGCTCAAAGGGACAAGTTGAAGCGAGTTGACTGACACACGCTTTTCTCTCTCGAAAATATATTCCCCCTGCAAAATATGCCATTTTTTTTGGTCACCTGCCTGCTCTGGCTGCACGTCAACCATCACATCAGCGTCTCTCCTTTTCCCAGCCTCGCACCTGACGGCTGTCACGTCAAGCCTGACCTTCCCAAATGGACTGCAGGCTCACTATTTGGCAAATGTCAAGCACAGCGAGAGAGACAGAGAGAGCGACAATGCACCACAGGGAGGAGCAGCTGAAACTTGAACTACGGCCAAAAGTTTTTTTGTAAGAGTAGCTGCACCGCCCGCAGCTGTCCCGCTAATCTTTCCCACCGCTACAATCTCCCGGCACATCTGTCTTCACTCCGCCACCCCCCCACCCCTCAATCCTCTGTGTGTACCCCTTCACATGCAAAAAAAAGGACAAAAAATTGGACAAAAATGTAGGAAAAGTTGACAAGAAATTAAAAAAATTCAGATTTAAAAACAACAGGCAATTTTTTACAAACAAAAAACTAGTAGAAAAAACAGCCTGAAAAAAAAAACCCAAAATGAAATAACATAAAAAACGGACAAATAAAGAAGTCTGATATTTTTATCACATATTTTGTAGAAATAAATTACGTTGTTGCGTTTGAAAAAGTTTTCAAGAAAATAGGTCAGAAATGTTGAATATTTTTGCCATGTATTTAAGCCATAGCAAATTATACTTAGCATAAAAACATTTTTTACGAGCTACAACAAAAAGTTAGCAAGAAGAAAAAGGCTACAATTAAATTTGCCACCATCCTTTGAAGATGTGCCACCCATACAGCCACATATTGCTTGTCTAGTTTTTGTGTAATCCTCCAAAGTAAGATCCAGTTACACACACACACACACACACACACACATCCAAACATCAAATCCCCCTTGCCCGCGGAAACTTGATCATCGCATTTCCAGTTGAAATGTGGAGCGAAAGGTCTGAGAAGGCAATTTGATTTGGAGGGTTAGCAAGTCAAACAAAAAAAAAGCCTAATGAAGTTCATGGGAAAGGATTCAAAGAAATTAGCGGTTCAATTTGTGTGTGTGAGCCTGCATGGATAAGCAAAAACCCATTTGAAAGTTTCTTCTATAACTAAAACCAAACAAGTATTTTGGACGCTTTCCAAGCTGCTATCCTTCTAGTAAGTGCTATTGTTAGCAGGAGTTAGCATTAGGAAAGTGTCCATTAAATTTTGATGTAAGAAATTCTTCAGTGTTGCGTGTGGCTCGTTGGTCTAGTGGTATGATTCTCGCTTCGGGTGCGAGAGGTCCCGGGTTCAACTCCCGGACGAGCCCTTCTTTAAATTAAAGATATCACTCATTGAGATGTATGTTACCCGGGCCATCAAATAATATGCTTCAAGAGAGCACCACACTCAACAACAAGCATTTTGAAGGGAGTGGCCAAGGGGGGACCCATGCAATCATCCATTCCCGGAGGTAACAAAGGGTCAAGGACTCGCATTTTTCAAACAGCCCATTCCAACATTCTTCTTGGCAATCTTTCCGTATGAATTGGAAGTTGTTTTCATTTCTAATTTAACTTTCTCAATACTATTTATTTCGACAATTTTTTTGTGCTCCCAATGAAAATAATCATTTTTTTTCTTGAAATGGTGCGCATGTATTTTATTTTGTGCAGTGTCATGCCAGTCATGCACAAACCTGATTAACTTCAACCCGACTGTGACAAACTTGCATTGTTTTGCTATTTTTTTATTTTTTTTTTGGAGGGAAATTCCCCCCTAAAATGAGCATTCCTGTTCTTCCTGCAGAACTCCTCCTCATAGTTGCCATGCTTCCTGTGTGAATATCTGGAGAACTATAGCTGGGTTTGTGCCTTTTTAAGGCTGGGTGTGGTGGTGGTGTTGGGTTGGTGGGGGGGGTCGGGGGTCCAAAGACGGGCTGACCTCCCGGCGCTCTCCGGAATTCCAAACACGTCGCGGAAAACAAGCCGAGCGTCTATGTTGCGAATGACAAAAAAGAACACTTGTATCTCTGCTATGAAATGATGAGATTTTTGGCAATTACTTCTAAGACAGACCACAATTAACACTCTCTGTGACTCCCCCACATTCCCATACTTAACCTCACGCAGGGGTGAGGGGGTAACAGGCTCAAAGTGGCCCCTGGCTAGGATCAGTTAGTTAGTTAATATTAATAATTAGTTACTTGTTTTTATTACTTAAGCCTGAATGTGGATTTGTTTTTGTCAGGGTAAGTTCGTTCGACATGGGCCAAAAGTTGTAATAGTCGTCTGTGACAAGAAAAATTGTTTGCAACCATTTGCAACCTGACAAAATACCAACATTATCTATGTGCTATGATAGGGACTTTATTATTGTAGTTAATTTGTTCGTTGCTAGTTCGGGTTAATGTACTGATGGAGGTGTGTGAGTGCACCACTGGAATTTTTCACCAAAGAGGCAAGTGAAGAAAAAGTTCCGTCTTTCCACAGTCACTGATATCCATGCCAAACAACACAAGACCTTCGGCAAAGATTAGTGACTTATTGTGTGACTCATTAGCTGGGCTTACACTGTGACCACACGTACACACACATGTGCTTCCTCCTCTTTCCTGGAGATACCAAGGCGATGAGTGTACCTGTACCCTTGGATGTGAGTCGCAGCTGGGGTATGCCCTCTCTGGGATCCCCCCTGGAGAATGGTGGAGCCAGGTTGGTTAAGAGGTTACCTAAAGAATCGGAAGACTCATTAACTCGTGCTGGATTAGTATGTCTTATTATTAATTAATATATTTTTAAAAATGAAAAAAAGATATATTGATGATATTCTCAAACCTGCCACACAGTGAATAATAATGATTGAAATGTATTTTTTAAAAAAATCGATAATTGGACTAATAAATAATGTTATAATTAAAAAAATACAGTAAATAAACTGGAAATGACAGGGTACATTTGAAAAGCGCGTGTGAAACACTGAACAAAGACATGAAACGGGTGGAAAGACAACAAAAACACAGCTGCTGGGATGGGAGGACAGTTGGGCGGAGGAAAAGAAAAAAAAAAATCACACTGCTGTTTCACTGCTTCCACATGTTGCTTGCATGCATTCCATGAAAGCAGCCCCCCCCCCCCTTGACACACACACAAAGTATCTATATTTATTTCTAATATTTGTACGCTTCTCAGATAACCAACCAAAATATTTTTTGCAGAATCATGTGACGCAATTCTACACCACCCAATGAAAATCCAGCATGATTATCTTTGCAAAGTGGGAATTAGATTCGATTGAGGATGGGCAAAGTATGGCCCGCAGGTCACATAAGGGCACACAGCCGAGCCGTGGAAAAATCCGGTTCCGAATCAAAAGTGGGCCCCTTGCTTACTTCTGATTGGATAGCGCCAGGTCTGTTGTGTCCTGTGTCACCCGCCACCAGCATTTTTTTAATAAGTCGAACCCCCCCACCCGGGTTTCTCCCATGTGTGTCTAAGGTCTCATTTCACAGGTTTAAATCTAATCAAGAAAATCAACTCCATCCTTAAGTTGAGCGCCGGAGGAGATTTCCCGAGGTGCTGCGAGAGTCCGTCTCGCTGTTCAGGGGAAGGAAATCTGTGGATTAGCAAAGAGCCAAAAGGAAGGAAGGAACAGATTTGCTCAAAAAGCTGGAGATTTACCCCCCAAAAAAAGGTGAATGTTTGAAAGAAAAAAAAAGTCACATAATTAATTGCCCCCGAGAAAAAAAGTTGCGTATCTTCAAGAATTCTGTCTTTTTTTCGTATTTTTTTTTTTAATTGAAAAATAATTTTAAGAATAAAATCAAATGAATCATGGACTATTTTCAAGAAAAAAATAGAATGGCATCATGATTTGAATTTGCCACCCACTCGCATATCGCCCAAGCAGTTTTTGTGTAATCCTGCAATCTAAGTACTAAATGCACAACTGAGCTCAATTTACACACACACACACACACACACACACAGACACAGACACACACACACACGTCCCAATCAAACGGCACCGGAGAGGGAAGCAAATGCAAAGCACATTTTCACCCTTTGCCCCGACATATGGAACACGTAGCGCTCTTGTTTTCTTTTCATCTGGCCGCCCCAGAATTGAAAGCTTTGGACAGTGTGTCCTCGCTGCCCTCTCCTCTTCCTCCTAATCCTCCTCCTCCTCCCAGGGGTGCTGCACTGACCCCATTAACAAGCGGGACACCCACTCGCTCACAATAACAGCACCTTTGCAGCCTCGGAGGGATTCTTTCAAATACGAGGGCTGGGTGGAAAACTCAGGCAGCGGTGGAAGTTAACGGCTCGCGAGATTCCAATTTATTACCTGCCATTGACGACTATAGACGTCAAAGACCTATCAACAATTGCTTTTTAAAATAACGCTGTTCATATTTGGCAATCAGTGGCTAGCTAAATTGGCTTTATGCAAGCCAAAATTACACAGCCTAGCTATCTCGGTTGCTAGCATGTTAGCTAGTCCACTTACTCTATTTCTAAGATTACAATTTATGAAGGTAATCTTAATGGATCAGAATTGAGTCAATTTTAATTCATTATCAAGCAGTCAATGTTGTTCTACTCCGATCCTGCGAGTGGTGCTAATGCGCATCGCAGAGATTCATTTCACAGTCATACTGAAATTGAAACTCGAGTTGGGGGGCTGAGGTTAGTACGTTTTGTGAAAAACAAAACTGAAGGTTGGGGGGGGGGTACGTTTTGTACACTAACCACAGAATGTGTCGAAAAGTGTGGGCGGGACGGTGTGATTCCGCTAAAAGCTGTGACTTTTTAACATTATAAAAGAGCAGAGCGACACAGCTGCACCTGCTGCAAAGGAGAACTCAGAAAAGGCAAAGTGCATTGAAAAGGTCAAAGGTTTCTACACCTTTACACCTTCTCACTTGTAAAACTCCAGCAAAAACTCCAGGTGAGATGAACAGTTGGTGGTTTCCTTCATCTCGTGTAATTTCAAGTAAATACAATTTTCTTTTCTCGAGCAATGTTTAGCGACACATGCTTTTTTTGTGGAAATCTCAGATGGTAAAAGCAAACAAGGAAAGCCCAGTCACAACAATCTCCAAATCTCCCTGCTTTCTAACGAGTCGCCCTCCTTCCTGATAAAGCTTGCGCAGACGTCTGGGCTTTTTTTTTTTTTTTTCCTCCCCCGATGGAAACTCCTGATGGCGGTACCACAGGCGTTCTTTTCTTTCCAACTCCGCCTATCCTCCATCCTTCCACCTGATGACTTTTCCTCCCTCCTTCCCTCCCTCGCAGACACGTGGAGCCAGACTGTAACGCAAACACTGGCAGGTGGATGGAAGCCGAGGAGCGACACTGACGCTTGTCAACTGGATGGAAGGATGGATGGATAGATGAGGAAGGGGGGGGTGGGGAGGAAAAAGATGGCGCTGCTCGCTGTTTGTGCGAGTGAAAAGAGAGCGAGAAACCAGACACAAACATAAACATTGGCCCTTACTTCAATACTTCTTCTCTCTGGACCTCTGACTCACCCCCTCCCTCCCTCCCTCCATTCGTCCTGCCTCCCCATAAACAAATGCAACATGGAAAGCATCACAAACTGCTCAGCATTCACAAACTTATGTTTTTTTCTCAATATGATTTCCATGCATTGAAAAACATTTAAAAATATATATATTTTGGACTTTTCATTGCACCCCCTGACAGTCAGAATACTCCGGGTCGGACTGTCGATGACTTCATACGACTTGTCTACTCCTGGCGCTGGCCCAGCCCTACATCTGCTCCACACACACACACACACACACTGCATTGTCTCCACGGTGGAGCCCGACCGCTCGTGTTGTTGTGACATAACTTACTAACACTCACGTTCGCAATATGGAGAGTCGGCCCATTCTTGGCACCTGCTACAGGTGATGAGCGTGAAAAAAGTGACGTGCAACATGGTGGGCGGGCGCGCCCACTTAAATATTATATATACCGTATTTTCCGCACGATAAGGCGCACTGGATTATAAGGCGCACCTTCAATGAATTTTAAAACTTTGTTCATATATAAGGCACACCGGATTATAAGGCACAATAACTCAATGTTGCTCAAATGTGAATATCACACAACACACAAAATAAACACGTAAAGCTTACTTTAATAAATTAATCGTCATCCACGAATCCATATTGGTCCATATATAAGGCGCACTGTCGGGTTGTGAGAAAATTAGAGGTGCGCCTTATAGTGCGGAAAATACGGTATCTAATATGTTTCATTTTAGGACTAGATTTAACTTCTTTTGAATTAAAACACATTTACAAAAATATGCATTGAACATGCACACTCACATTCAACTGTTAAATTTCCTTTTTTTAATTTTGGTGTTGAGAAAAAAAAGGACTAAAAATGTTATAGGGAAACTTTATTGCGTTCAATCTTTGGAAAAAAATTCTCCACTTTAACTCTGCGCCGGGATTGAGCTTCAATCTTCGAGTCGGAGCGTAAAGACTAAATATATGGGCTACATTTTATTTTTACACACACATGCCACCCACTGCTTGGTGTTTATTTAATATGGCAGAACAGTATATCCCGCCGCCTTCTTTATAAGGGCACAACTAATGCAGCACTGAGACAACCCCAGCATCCCTCTACCAAAGTAATTACTCTTTTGCTTTCTCCCTCTCGCTCACACACATACACACACACACACAGACACACACACACGGTGCCAGCAGCAACAGTCTCTTGGCACCGTCCCGCCGCCCTCACCGAGAACGAGCATCTGCTTCGTCTTTTCTTTTGCAGCAGAACGCTTTGGCTTGTCTTTCTTGAAATCGACACAGTCGCACACATTGGCACTGGCATGGGAATGTGATCCTCTCAGATTTGAAAACTGCCAACTCCTCAAAAGAGGAAAAATCCGCACTAAACGGCGACAAAGCTAACAAACGGCAGATTGTCTGTTTTCCAACGAATACAGAGCCGCTGCGGTAATGGTGTCAGTGCGGTCGTGTTACCGAAAGCCCAAGTGAAGATGCGACACTTGGCAGCAAAACCGGAGTTGGATTTCAGCTCAACTGTCTTTGGAATTGCAACGGGACGGCCTTCACCAATAAGTCAGCGGCCCCTTCACAAAATACGTTTTTTAGATTTGAACGCAACTCTGCAGCATGTTGCGTAACACACCGTAATAAATAATTGATTGTAATGCAAAAAAAAACCCTATTTGACACGGCTAGAACACACATTGTACAAAAATAGCGCGATGGCGTTCAGTTAAGCTTTTCAGCCCTGATTGTGGGTCAAACAAAAAAGTTTTGTGGCACCGCCGGTCCCGATAAAACACTGGATGTGGTAACAGTAATCCGTCCATGTGATGTATGGAGCCGTCCCAAATGGCGTCATTTGTTTGGTTTTAATAAAGCGTGTGTTTTTCTTGGGTCACGTTGTCAAGGAGCAAATTGCTTTCTAATCACATCACACGTGGAAAGTGCAGCACGCGACGACGCACACCCATTCGCTCGTATTAACGCACGTGTGTTTTCATTGCAAAGCAAAACATGTCAGCGTTTGGCCCACTTTTAGCCCACACAGTCACTGTGACGGACAGCCCGGTGGAATTAAGTGCTAACCGCACCAAAAGAGGGACAGCTCGTACCGAAAACAAATGCGGTTCGCCCGGCAGGCTTCAAAGGATTCAGCGTTACAACGAAAACTTGAAAATGAAAAAATCAAAGAGTAAAATAAGTTAAAAAAAAACATTATAAAACTATTTTTTAAAATTAAGATTAAACAAATATTTATTTAGAATATTTTGTGAAATAACCAAAGTTAAAATTAAATTAAAATGGCGGACAAAAATTACATTGATTCAATTAAAATTAAAAAATTAATCATTTTCTTTTTCCAAGCTTACAAACTCAAATACATAAAATAGAATACAATCAAATTAAAAATAAAACCATCTTATTTTAGTCTAGTAGTCGAACCAAATTGTATCCAATCCCAGAAAAGCAAAATCAAATTACTTTTTTTGTAGTTTAACATAAGCATACAAACAGAGCACGACACCGATGAAAAATTAAAAAATCTAAATTAAAAAAATATTTATTTAGAATATTTTGTGAAACTACCAAAGTTAAATTTAAATTACATACAAACATTAAGATTAAATTAAAAAGTCAATTCTTTTCTTTTTCCAAGCTTACAAACGCAAATACGTAAAAAAAATAAAAATCAAATCATCTTATTTTAGTCTCATAGTCAAACCAAATCATATCCAATGAAATCCCAGAAAAGCGAAGCTCAAACAACATTTTTTTATAGTTTAACATAAGCATCTGACACAGATGAATAAAAGCCAGCAGCTTGATGGAGTATGCTGGCGTCTGAGGGCTTAAGGTGCCAGCCTTCCAAAAGAGGAAAGGTCGGTGATGTGGCGTTTTACTGCCACTAACCGCCTCCATTCTGGGAGCGCTGCCCAACTCGTCTACCTGTTGACTGGACGCAATGTACTGCCCGCCTCTCGTGTTACACGGCGTATTGTAAATCAGCGCACCATTATAAATAACACTTAGAAGTTATTTTGAATCTTAAGAGGAGCTTAAGCGCCATTCTGGCTCCCTCTAAAAGCTGTTTAGAATTCAAAAAGCTTCTTTGCAAATACAAACAAGCCTATTAAAAGGCAGCCATTATCCAAAGATGAGAGTTTGCGAGTTGATTTATGACACCAATGGCAATGATAAAAACTTACCGCGAGAGCTATGGCCACATTAAAAAAATAAAATCAACCATCAAAAGAGAATTAATGATGAGCGTGTCATTTTAAGAGTAACCACCGGTCGTTAAAGTTAGTTAGAAAAAGGTTGCCATGGGGAATATTCCATTGCTGAACCTCTTAATGTTAAAACCAGCAAGGGTTGTTTTCACTATGGATCTACAGGCCCCTTTTTTGGGTAGCGCTTACAAAGACGGGGATTAGTTATTGCCTGGCCATGGCTTCTTAAGATTTTATTTGTGGGTCCATTCATTATAGAAAAGCATACCAAACCTCAGGCTGGATTTTCAAATTAATTAGGATACTTGGTTGAAATGGCTAAAATGATCATAAATGTCACTTTGAATCTCAACTTTATGTGTGTGTGTTTTTTTTCAGACTTTTTTGGTGGGTCCTTTCATTAACTTTGAGTTTTATGGTCATCAATCTTTCTGAAATGAAAATGAAATGTCTCGTAGACACTGTCGAAGAAAAGTAGATTCGAATCAAAACGGCTGAATGTCTTGTTTTTTGGCAGACGTTTTTAAGACTTTTTGCGGTTCCCACCATGATGGACATGCTTACCAAATTTCATGTTACTACGTGAACTGCTTCGGGGGCTGAATTTTAAAAAGGTTGATTTTGTCAGTCATGTTACATGCAAATAAATCAGGAGAGGAAGTTGTAAGAATTTCTGGCCTTTCTCGACAGCAGCAGGCCCGCAGGCTTTTTTCAGGAGGGAGGGGGGCCTCGAAGGAATAAAACACCCTTTAGCTCAGCCTTGTGTAGCTTCACACCTGCAGTACACAAAAGCTCTCTTTGTGCGTCAGTCGTACGTCAAAGAGCGCCACCAGGAAACAAACGGAGGTTGATTAGTGGGAAAATGACATTTTCACTCAAACAGCCACTCAAATGAGATAATGTCATAAAGTAGATCAAATATTATTATATTATTACAATCTGCATGCATGTTGTGGTTCTTTCTCACGGTCTCACCTGACCGACAGCGTTTTCCTGTGCGGACCAATATTGACATTGGCGCTGCTGAATAGACAGCACACAGCTAATAGATATAATTATATCACATAATGATCTCCAATAACAACGTCAAACAAGAATAATAATAATAATATGCCTGTGCGGAGGTTTGTTGGGATCCTCCCTAGAACCATGGTATGTAGCTAAATCAGCTCGTTGAGGAATATTTGTCCGTGTAAGCTTTTTTTTAAAAACAATATTAATAATAATCAAAAGTCATGGGTACTTGTTGCTAGGCAGACTTCCCAGGAGTCAGTCATTATTGCTCCATGGGCCAATTGAAAACATGTGACGGCCAGATTTACTTAGCAATGTGAAATTTGGTTGACGTACCTTGGGGTGACCTACAAAAAAAGTCTCAGTGACCAATACTATCAAAAAAAAAAGAAAAAAAAAAACAGGTGATCTGTTTTTTTGGAGCAAACTGACGAGACAACTTAATTCAGTCCAAAACATTTGCGTTTTTGTCAATGTGTGAAGAATTTCTAATAATCCAAATTTGAAAAGACCCACAAAAAAATACCACACAGGGAGGACAAAATTGTGCAAGGTTCCCTGCATTGATCCATGAATTCAATTTAATTAATGAATGTATTTTCCCCCCCATATTTCTTCATATCAGTTTGGCAGCATTTGATGGGAATGCACGTGTCGGAGTAGGCGGGGGTTGGGCGGGAGAAACAGAGGCTGCGTGATGCGGCGCAGGCGATGCAGCATCAGCATCGAAGATGAAAACGTGCGGCGGGGGACGGATGAGGCGATGTACTTCCAGTAAGCCGCGCCTGATGACTCACCTGCTGTGGGACTACATCACCTACAGCGTGAGATCATCAGGTGACCGATATCATCGTGCCATACGGGCTCCACCAATGGGAGCGGAGGATTCTGGCTGTGAAGCCTTACAAGGAGGACGAGTATAGGGATGGCGATCCGGTAAATGAGAACAGTCACAACTGGATTGCTGTCGGAAAGAAGGGCAACATGCTGTGCCCAGCGGTTTTGCTAATTACCGTATTTTCCGCACTATAAGGCGCACCTAAAAACCTCCGATTTTCTCAAAAGCTGACTGTGCGCCTTATAATCAGGTGCGCCTTATATATGGACCAATATTGAGCCACTACAGCAGGCGTGTCCAAAGTGCAGGCCAAATGTATATATCTTATATATGGACAAAGTTTTAAAATGGGCCATTCATTGAAGGTGCGCCTTATAATCCGGTGCGCCTTATAGTGTGGAAGATACGGTAATGACTTCATTTGGGGAGCAAATTTGAATATTTTAAAGCTTTTTCATTTTCAAGTTAATCCCAATGACCTGAAGCAAGCATTTTATTGAACAAAACAAAATAATGAACAATTGAAACGTTAGCTTAGCAATTAGCATGACATTTTAGTAGCTTTGAGGTGTGTTAATCAGACTAGTGGGGGCACACAGAAAATCTTATTGCCCCAAAAAAGATTTGACTTCCTCTTGAAGCCAGACTCGAATTAAGTGCCCCAAGCCTGGTTGATAGTTATCAGGCAGAGTGAACGGTCGAAGCTAGCCGCCATTATTACAGCTAAAGGTCAGAAACCAGAGCGAATCTTAACGAGATTGTCTTTGACCACAAACTGCATTTTAAAGCAACACGCTGAATTATTAAAGAGCCTTATCTGGCTCTGGTGCCTATCGGGCAAGGCGAGGACTTAAGCTGCGGCCCGAACGACACGAGTGTCGGGTTACGTAGGCGAAGCGATCAGGAACAACTGGACGGCTGTTATAAACAACAAAAATCATACAGTAGCATAATCTGCTGAATAACGGGCACAACTAAGCCGATGTATTTTGCCGTCATACCCAGTGGCGGTCTTATTGACCAGCACGCTTGCAGCGGTTTATTATTGATGCTGCGAAACACGAGTGGCTGCTCTGAAACCAACACTCGTCTGTTACAGTAAGCCAGAAAGCCAGAAAGCTACTTCAGCCACACAGCCTATACTTTTCTCCTCATTCGGCCCGCAAAAGCGCTTAAAAACCGCCGTAGGCGTCCAAGTTCCCTGTTTCTACATACGGGCCCGCAGGAAAAGAAAAAGCCACAGCGCTGGTCGAGTTGGTCGAAACTAAAGCAAACAGCAGATTCTCATCGGGGACGTGTAAACGGTCGGTGGGAACACACCGCGACGTGCACGCACGGAAAGTATTTTGCGCCGCGCCGTGCCAAAGGCATTTTTCAACGGCGGCGAGGAAGACCATCAGAAAATGGTGTTTGTTTTGACCCACTCGGAAAAGAGTTTTGAGGTTGTACGTTACTCTTCGTACAAGTCTCTTTTGTCAGCACGAAGCAGAAGTCGCAAAAACAGTAATGGCGTCCATATTGAAAAATAATAACGTGTGAGTGGGGGAATTCAGATTTAGGAGTCCACCATGGCTTTTTAAATCTATCAATGGGCCAGGTCATCTGCATATGAAGTTTAATTTTTTTTTTTAATTGTATTATTTGTAACTAAAATAATTCAACATTTAAATTAATTTTAAATTAGAATGGCAAATGTACATAAAAATGTTCGGTGGGCCGCATTAAGGACGTCAGGGTATTTTTGTGCACCTTTAAATGTCGTACCTAATAAAGTGACTGCTCAGAGTAGCTCATCGTAATGTGTTCGGTTTCACTCGTGCTTTCTGGGAATGGCCGTCAGGGAGCCGGGTGATTTTCCACAAAGTCACGTGAGGGAATCTCCCTCAGGTCACATGACTTCTCTCTCGTCTGTTCTCTCGCTGACACTTTTTCCCGCCAGCAGATCTAATGGCCGTAAAACAGCCGCGTCCCTTCCTGGCTTGAATCTTATTGAATTATTCAAGCAGGTCCACAAAGAAGGCAGAAAACGCTTCCGATGATCCATATCTGCTTGTGCTAGTGACTGCAGTGGCCACTTTGTCAAAATGTTGTTTGCACCTTGATAAAAATTGTTGCAGGTGTTTCCCTAAGCTAAGTTTTTGTCGTGCAGAATGTCAGGAACTCTTGACATTTTGTTCCTGTGTGCTCCTGCTGTCAATCAAAGATGTCTAAATGTCAAAGAGAGCTTTGGGGGGGGGGAGGAAGAAAAAAAAAACACTCAGTTGAAAAGCTTGTTTGGCTAAAAAAAACACTGACACGCTTCTAAATGAATTTCCTCAAATTGCAGTTCAAACGTCAGTGCAATTGTGTTGCTAACCAAAACAGCAGCACATTCAAAGACTGGTAGAAAAAAAAATGTTGGGAAAAATGTGTATATATTAAAAATATATTTTTCAAATTAATTACTTTCAAATGACCAGTAATTTAAAAAAAAAAAAGAATGAAAATTTTTTTTTAAATTACTTCCAGTCAGACGACAATGACTAATAATAATAAACTACTAAATTTAGGACGCCACTATACTCTACACTGACTGATACTATGAGTGGGGTACTCAACATTGTTGCCGCCAAATACACACATGCACACACAAACACACACAAAGAAGCCTTGCTGTCAATCAGCAGCAGGAAACAGAGGCACTATTCAGTTTTTTGGCACGAGTCCTTCTAGTGGCCGCCGAGAGAGCGCTGTGTGTCACACGCTACTGATACAAGCTGCCTTCTGTCACACACAAATGTCTCTCTGGCGTACAACAAACTTCACATCTGCATGCACGACACCCACGCCAGCACACAAAGGGGCCTCGCCGGAGCAGCCCCGCCCCCGCGGAGTGAATCCCGTCCACGCCATGCGTGCGCTTAGCCAATCATTTTGCAGGGTTTGCTTAAGTTACTTACAAGATGTTTTGCGGTTATAGCGTCACACTGAGAGCTATTGCTAATAGCGACAACCGCTAACTAGTGGCTGAGGTGTAACACTTATCTTGAAATGGAATAATCCAACCTACCGAGTCTTCAACGGTATTTCTATTTAGAGCTCAACCGGTTTGACCCGTACTCCTGAACTGTGACCTTTTCGTTTGTTGTTTCAACCAGTGTTTGGAAAAGTTTCATTTTCTGTTGCTTTATTATCAGATTGACTTTTGTCATTTTTTTTGTTACTTGTTTTAGTTTTTTTTCTTTTTTTTCTCAACCTGTTCTTGTTATCTCCTGCCAGCCACTTGTGTCTTGTCCAGGTTTGCCTCCCTGGTGGCCTTCTTTCTTTTTATTTTTGGTATTGATTTTTTTAACTACTTTTGGAAATTCCTATACCCCTTACCTTTCTATTTTTCTGGACTTTTGTCCTCCAATATCACAAAAAAATTGATTTTGGGGCAGGTTCTATTCAAAGCTTGGCTAATCTTTTACCACAGTTCTTATTTCGACCTCTATCGATTTTACTTTCTATTCACGTTTTCTGAAAAAACGTTTTTCTCCACTCAACATCTCTCCCCTGTGTTACTCATAAAAAACTCCAATGAGATAGTTTATGAATATTGTGACAGAAAGCCAGCAGCCGTTTGCGGCCAACAGAAGGGGTTCCCTCTTATCTAACAGTCCTGGACCCGCCAAACACTCAGACCATAATGAGACTTTTCCTTCCAGACGCTCGTCCAGCGGCGTCACTCCCCTCAAAAAAAAAAAGACACGGCGGGAACTGGAATTTTCTGCTAAGATCAAAACAAGTCGAGAGTTGTAACGGCTTCGAGTTTCCGACGCAGACAATGTGCCAGATTCCAGCGCCTTGAGGGACACCGACGCGTCACAATGGATGCTCTGTCTGAGAAATATCACGCACGCATGCACTCAATCACTCACACAAAATGGTGGGAGTACAAATACTTTTTTTTACTGTACTTAAAGTATCTGTAATGTGAAAATGTTACATTTGACACACGGCAGAATAGAATGTTAACATCCTTCCCAAATATGAATGATTTAAAATGATTGTCTCAATCAAATCACACTTTTTACGACATGGAAAACTGGAAATTACTTTTTTTTTTACTTTGCCCCCTCCCAACTTTTTTTGTTTTTAATCAATGAGTACGTCTACTTTGACATTTATTTATTTTTAAAAACCTTTCTATAATTCTACTTGAGTACTTTTTTTTTTACTTACACCTTTGCCGACACTTGCAGTTTTTATTCGTACACTTCGGAAACATGTCAAAAATATTCCAGTGGCTCTACTACTGTGGAATCTTTGTCATTCCTGTGTGTCTAAACTGATGGCATGCGTGTCTCTGCATATCCTGCTCAGGTGGAAATGCGTCTTTGTTTTCGGGGTAAAGTTCAGGACAGAGCAACTGGGATGTGTGTGTCTTTGGGGTCAGGCATCCCATTAGTAAGACATCCCCCTGCCTCTAATTGCCTCCCCGCAAGCAGACAGCGTGACAGCTCTGTAATCTCCATGTTCCACCCAGCACTCAACATGGTCCACTTCTGAAGTGGAGTAGCTAATGTTAGTTTTATGACACCAAATTAGGTGGCTTCTCATGTTTGGTGGCTCCTGGAGCTCAAGCGTGGGGGCGTCTAAAGGGGGGACCTTGTGAGGCAGGTTGAGGTCGGGAGCTACGAATTAGCCGAGTGGGCGTACTGTAAATGTCAGCCTGTTTGAAAATGTTTTTTTTTTTTTTTTCCGAGTTGCTACCCCAAATGTTTCCCAAAACATGTTTGTTTGGATCGGCCAGGCAGCGTTTCGGACAGCGTGTAAATAAAAACTCAAATGCCTCTCCTCTGGCTTTTGACTCGGCGATACGTTTGCGTCTACTCGAAAACGTGGGATTAAGCAACGCTCCCCCGAAGCCTTTCAAGTAGGCTTCCCTGTAAATTATTCACATGCCAAGCCAAAGTTATCTCGAGTCGAAACCGCAATGGAGAAAAAAAAAAATCAGCTTTAAGAAGAGGGAAGCATTCAGGTAAGAAAGAAAATCATTTTACTCGTCTTATCTGCGAGGACCAACCTGGCTATCTCCACTAAAGCGCAACGTTTTCTTCCTGTTAAACATTACTCCCAGGAATTCCCAGTTTGTTAGTCTTAAAATGGCGTCCTGGACTGATAAAATTGTTCTCATTGTCTTCAAATCTGTCAAATGTCAAGCTTTGCTGAGCAGCTGCTCTTGGAGGCACCCGAGTCTAAGCGTGAGCTTAGAGAGGATCGAGATTTTTCTATTGCTGCTCTATGGAGCCACCTTAGAGAAGCATCCTCACTATCTCATTTCCAAACCATTTATATTCCTCGGCTTTCAACACAGCTTGAGATTTTGTTTTTAAATTGCGTCACGTTCAAATGCCTTTTTATTTTTGCTCCCGATACAAAGCAACAACAATGGACAGAGACGCCAAAGTTACCCAATTTGGACCGTCGTTACTTGACGCAAACAAGTTTACAGGACAAGTGCAAACCATCTTGTCTCACTTAGAAGCTTGTTTTGCAGCCCGCATGTGTGTGCGTGAAACAAGCGGCCTGTTTAAGCAGCTCTCTGTTTTATTTTCGACGTACCCTAGCGACGAAGCTGTTTCTGCTTACCCCCCCCCCATCCCCTCCCCGCCCTCAGGCCCAAAACGCTGCAGGCTGTTTTTTTTTTTTTTTTTTTCACGTGTCCATGTGTGTGTATATGGCACATCTGCTTCGCATTGCGTACGGGATCAGTCTGGATTTCTGCTCCAGCTCAAATGGGTGCGATGGGTGAAGACGGAGAAGCTGGAGGTAGCAACGGGGGTCCGATAAATTGGGTCCACCTGGATGTTTGATATAAAAAGAAACTTTTGGGAAAAGTACTGCGAGCGTTATAAAGTTTGCCGGAGCGTATTAAAAGAAGACGTACAATGGGCCGAATCAGGTTTATGTTGGTTGTAATGGAGCGTGTTGAAGATGAAGAAGGGGGGAGATGGTTAAAGCGAAACAAGATGGAGGGTCACTGGGTTTGTCTGGCAATGACCCTCCATCACCTGCTCATCATTTTATTATTCTTTTTTTTTTTAATATAGCCGCATCCCCGCCCGTGGCTGTTCCCGTCATCTCGCGGGCGATCTCACGCCGGTGCCAGCTAATTATTTGCCGCAGGATTATTTATCGCAGGCTGACTGACAAGTGGAGTAGAGGTGAGAGACTTCTCCATAGCAGTGAAACATTTGGCATGGGCCTTGTGTGTGCTTGTTCTGTCAGGTTTTGATAATAGTAATAATCAACTATATTATGTATATATTTTTGAATTCAGGGTTAGGTTCTGTAACAGGTGGATTTATTTTCGAAAACATCAGAGCCCCATTAATTTTTAATGCACTACATCACGGGTGTCAAAGTCAAGGCCCGTGGGCCAGATACGGCCCGCCACATTATTTTATGTGGCCCGTGAAGACAAATTGTGCCTCAAATTCATGTGTCATTACTAGAATTGAAAATTGTCTTCAGTTTTAATATCTTTTTTTTTTTAATATTTGACCAGACTCATCTGATCTTTTTTGTAGCTTTTACTGTATATAATATGAGGTGATCATACATTTATTTGAGTTGACAGTCATAACGGGCCTCCGAAAGAAACTAGGACTACAATGGGGCCCGCGAAAAAAAAATTGTTTGACACCCCTGCTCTACATGTTCCTTGGCCTTCCAGTTTCCAAAGACACACACACAGACTGGCGTGTGCACAAAGCTCAATATTGTCAGCCATATTTGCACGGACGCAGCCATCTGTGTCAAAGCCGCAAAAAGGCTAATAACATGCTAGCGCGCCCTTGACAAAAGAAAAGATGATGCACAGACAGCAAGTACATGGAAGCCAGTGAGGAGAACTTGGAAGGAAGATTGGGGAAACATTTCTTTGTCTTCTACTGTAACATGATAATGTGTTCAAATGAATTTACATTGATTTTGAGTACTCGTTCGCTTTCTCACACACACATGGATGTGGTTAATATCCAGGTGGAGCGTGTGTTCCAAAGTTCTAGTTCAAAATAAAAATCTGCTCCATGTCCCTTTGTGACCTGACACACATATGCGCCCGCACACACATGCACGCGCACACACTGACACACTTTAGCCCTGTAGGCAGTGATATGAGAGCCAGTTGGTGTTTTTGCAGCACTTAGCGGGCCCGTATTCCCTTACCACAACAACATCCAATCACCTGCCAGCTCGTGACCTCTGAACCCTGTCACATAGTCAAAAAGGGGAGTTGGCGGTCTTCAAGGGGGACTGTGAGGGGGGGAGTATGTCACATACCAGTAAGGGGGGGGTCGAGGGTCTTAACTTGTCTTTACTTTTGTAAATAAAGAAATCGTTCACACTAACGCAGCTCAGAAACAAACTGGTCTTTTTTACATGGGTGGTAAAGGATTACATTAGTCAGTGAGAACATTAAACAGCATCAGATGATAGCTTGAGCGTTTGTTTGTGTGTGTGCATGTGCAAAATAATCATGACTCAGCACTTTGGAGGGATCACAAGCACTAAGTGAAGCAAATTAAATAAGTGTGTGTGTGTCCTCTCTGTTGTCTTCAGAATAAATAGTGCGTGTCAGCAGGCTACAGAAGGTATTAATAGATTGGTTTCAATTTCTGATTGTTTTTAGGGTTATGCTATCTACTAAAATTTACTTTGTGAAGATTGTCAACACGCAAACACTTCTCTGCAGGGACACAGATAGGATTTTGAAAGTGTAGCCACGATTCAGTGAGATGTTTTATCACCCCGGCCACCCCACGAAAAAATTTCTAGCTCTGGCCCTGCGTCGAGCACTGACGGGCACGCAGATTATGTCGAGTGAAAACGATGGACAGGGCGAGTCGGGCTTATTACCACTTCAAAAAAATAGAATGAATAATAAATTATAAAATGAATCGAAATTCAATTAAAAATTAATTATATGTATTATTTATGGAATTTCTTGTACATAAACAACTATAAATTTAAAATTAATTAATACTGGTGTCATGATTTCCTGCCCCCAAAGAATATACAGATTTATTTTGACATTTTTTATTGTCATATAAACAAATTTAATAACATTAAATAGAAATATTGTGTCGGGAATATTACAAAAAATTAATATACAGTATATTACTAAAAAGGGAAGTGAAGTCAAGTCTTATTGTGGCCACTGGTTTGTTTCGCGTGCATAGAACCCACACCAAAGCAGACAAAGAGCGAGCAGGTGTTATTTACACGCTAGCTGGTATGCACGTTTGTCACTCCGCGTACTCTTGTCAACGTGCCAAGCCGGAACAAGTCAGGTGAGCCGAAGGAAAAATTTATGAACGAGCTGCTTGTAACAACCAGTTTGCTACTGTCAATATTACAGCAATTACCCGCAGGCTATGTGCTAAAATAGAAGTTCTGCAGTGACGGTGGAAAACGAAGCAGGCGGCAAGGCACGTACGGTTCGGGCGTTTGCAGAAATTGGGCCGAAACGAGACCGACGGCCTTTTCTTTCGGTTAAGACGTCGAACGATAGCGGCTAGATTGAAGCCGCTTTGATAATTGCAAACTGGTTTAGAGGAGAAAACCAGTGCTCAATATGGTCCACAGCAGATGGCATTGATTTCATTTCTTGATAGGAAGCTCGAATCAAGATGTTCATTTCTGGCTCTAGGCAGTCACGTGTTTTTCTCTCCAGAGTTAAATTTGGATTTATTAACAATTTAACGATGGGCTCAATTTACTTCACGTCATTTATTTTAACTTTCCATCTAATAACACTGAACGAGACAGAGACTTGGACTAAGCGGACCCTCTGTGAGAAAGCGGTCTTAATTTTAATTAAAACCCGAGGGAGGTTATTGTGTCACCCTGACGTCCGCTGGTCTTGAAACAAAGCAGAGCACTCGACATGTTGTAATACGTCTTGACACACTGCGGGGGGGCTACACGAGGGAACGGGAATTGGTGGTCAGTGAACAAAAATGACCGTGGGGTAAACTCTACAAGAAGAACACAAACTAATTACCTCACCATCAATCACAAGCTTATTGCCACCTGCAGTAGAAACCAATTCTCCAATGTCAGCGGCCTGATCTCAACCCAATAGAGTACGTTTGCCGTTTTTCAAATATACATTGGGTAGCAGTGCCGCATGTGTGAATGACAACCATCAGAGGAAACAGCTGCGTGGCGACGGCAAGCGTCGGAAGAGGCGGGACCGGCGAGATAACCCGGGACCTCTCAGACAGGAAGCTTAGCGAGGAGCCTCAGGAAGTGGAGCTCCGGGCCCCGAAGTGCAAAAGCATACGTATAAAAATAAACAGTGCTCAGGTGCACAAACACAATGACATGGCAGCCTTTTACTTTTATGAGCCTGACAGTCGCATGATAGCGTGCGGCGTGTTCAGACGGCATCCATCAATCAATCAGTCAGCGTTGACTCTGGATTGTGTCCCAAAACGCCGGAGTGAATCTCTATAAAAACTCAACCCGAGGCTGGAGGAGGAGAACCTGGCAGCGTGCCTCCGACTGCTTTTATATGCCTTCCTACTAGGCTTGAATAAAAGTACATTCACACAGCAAGTGAGTGAGCAAGAGGTGACCTAGCTACCTACTTAGCTCCTTATCAACTAACAACAACCTAGCACAACTTTATTCTTAGTCCATTTTCAGTCCTCTGGCGTCGGGCATAGCGCAAATGTCAACACGGTGGCAAGCGTGTGTCTCAAATGTGGCACCCGAACACCAAATTTCACGGCGACGCGCTATTGTCAAAACAAGGTTAGCCCCCGAGCTAGCGACGCATTCCTATAGCCCTCCGAGTCGAGTCCGTAAATTGCGATTGAGGGATGCGTACGTGTCAGTCGGCCTGTCAACGCCAGAGATTGTTGTCGCTACAAATCGACCAGAAATAAGCAGCTTGCGCACATTTGAAAAAGCAAAAACCACGACCGTGTCATCTCTTAGCTTATCTGGTCACGCTAAGCTACATGCGATGTCAAACTACGTGGCAACAAACCAAGGTTACGAAAAAACTGAAAAATATTGGAAAAGCATATTTATTTTGCAACTAAAACACCTCAACGGAGTAAAGTAATGCGACTTTTCCATTTTAGCCCTCCGGTGCGGCAAATTCAAAATGGCCGCCTGTACATAATAAATAAGCTACCTTTCACATGCAATACAACCAGCGCAAGGTGGCGGGTGAACGAGGCCCAGCTGTGTTATCGTTGGTGTCTGAGCCCCGGCCGGCCGTCAAAAAGCTGGCAAAGTGACACGCGTATATGCACAATGGTTAATTACTGCCAGTTAGCCCGCTCATTTATGGCTATTAGCTTGAAACGACTTCCTCCGCTGCCTGGTGGGATTCGCGTCAAGCTGAAAATGCCCTTTTGAGTTTTCTCGCACAATTTAGCATTTCAAGTCAGCGTCTAAATGGCTGCCATTTATTGGCAAAACCTGCAGCATTTGACAGTTGAGGTGTTTATTACTGACGCGGGCGGCCACGCCCCGTGGAAGAAAAGCTTCCATTTAAATACGATAAATAATTCACAGCTCCGGGTTGGGTCAGCCAAACAACACTGAGGAGTTGATTATTTTTAAGAACTTATTTGTCACATGTTTTAAAAAATATTAGCAATTTTTTTTTTAATAATGGCTTTGAGATTAAAATAAAGTAATCTACATATATCAGTCCAGCCTTAGTTTGAGAAAATATAGTGCTTTTTCTCCTATTAAAAACATATTACAAAATAATTGTATTTTATGAAGCTGGAACGACTTCACGGCGTTTCAATTTATTACAACGGTGATCTTTTTAAATGTTTACGACGGTCATGGAATGTATTGAATTCATAGGTCAAGGTACGGTGGTATGTTTAAAGATGCCCCCCCCCTTTCGGGTGGGACTTCATTTAACCATCTTTTCTCCAGCTGCTTGTGAGGCGAGTCGTCAAAGTGTCCCTCAAGGACGCCCCCGTATAGAAGGGCACAATCCGGATCTAATGTGATCTCCAGGGTGGGCCGCCTCATCACATTGTTTGGTCTCGGCCGAGGGTCCCGCTGGGGAGCGCACATCCACTCTGCACGCTTGCGTACAAACATGTCTGGACCTTCTATGGCCCAACTGCCAAAACACACAGAGTCATCTCACGAGCTGCTCTGGGTTTTGTCAAACACGCACACACACACACATGCACACGAGGGTTATACAAATACACACACATGGATGCAGGCAGCTAATGCATGTGCACACATGAGACTGTGATAAGAGCTGGAGCCCTTAACCTTAACCAGTGCACTCAATCACTTGCTTTGTGTGTGTGTGTGTGTGTGTGTGGGTGCGCGAGTTTCGACTGAGCTTTTTTTCTTTTCCTCTCCATCAAACCAGTCTAACTGCACAAATATCTACACACACGGGCAGAAAAGTGATTTGTGAAAATAACTTCTCACGGCCGCAGCGCCCCGGGCAAATACTGATTAATGATTGGTCCACAGGGCGGAAGAAGCACATTCCGGGTAAACTAGCGAGACTCCGACCTGGACTGGATAGCCTAATTTGAGAACCCTAAACCTGACATTGAAACACGAAACCCTGACTTTGGAAAAAAACAACAACCAAAAACCAAAGTTGAAAGCCTAACCGGGCCTTGACAACATCATTTGAACTAGTGAGCCTGACTTGAAACAACTTTGAAATTTGAAACCTGACTTGTAAACATCATTTGAGTGGAAACCAAAAATCCTGACCTTGACTTGAAACGCTAACCTGAAACTTAATTGAACCCTAATTTGAAACCCTGATGTAAAACTTGCCGTTGTGTTTTTAATTGCCATGTTTGCGCCCCTCCCTCGACTGTTGCGCAATGTCGGGAGAAGGGCGTGGTCCGGAGTTTTGTTGAGTCGCCAAGCAGACATTGTTGTGGAAATTTGACGGATCAACGCTGCAACGTATCTGTGGTCACCACTTCAGCCAACTCTTATGTGCTCCAGAATGATTTGAAAGCTTATTTTATAGCGCAAGGTGTGCTAAGAAGTAAAGCCTTGGATAAATCGACTTCCAAGCGCAGATAAAAGTGGAAATAAAACAAACAGACACTTCAAGTTCATTCACTAGCAGAGGACAAAGAGCGCTTCTATCCCGAGGAGATGAGAGATGGTGAAGGAGGGAGATGGACAGAGGGAAGGGGGGAGGTGTAGATAAATGGTGGAGGAGAAGGAGGACGACCACAAAAATAAAAAAAAATCAACTGACAGTGGAACTTTGCCAAAATAGCAGATGCTGGAATGTTGGCGTAAGGTGCCACATGAAGCTGGAAGTATTTGTTAGCGCGTCGCCACGGCAACAGGACAATCCGATCCTTTCTCAGTCCGAGCCAGAACGCGAAGAGCGCACGCGGCTTCGAGATATGACAGGAATGTGCGGAGAATTAATAAGGCCTGCGAGGAAAAAGAAACAAACATGTGCACACGTGCGCACAATCACACACTCACACGCACAAACGCACACTCAGCTATGTGAGTCAGTCAGTCAGTCAGTCAGTTAGTTAGTGACCAATAATGATTTGAAACCCAACTCAGACTAGAAACCCTACTTTAAAACCCTAACTTGAACTACTTTTGTCTGGAAGTGTGTACCCGGTTAAAGACAAAGTCAAAAGACGCTGACTAATTACTAGTACCATCCAGACACATCGCGGCCTTTTGCCCCACGATAAAAAAAAAAAACCTGACTGATTTACGGTCACCTTCACCCGCTTTCACTGCGCCCGTCAATGTGACCGTGACAAGGACGCCTCGGAGACAGACGACACGTTTGAATTGCAAAATCTTGGAGTGCAAACAACAGCGAAGGATGTCTGACACACTTCCTCTTGCTCACCCAGCGGAAAAAAAGAAATGTTTGATTGCTCACCGTGAAATGTTGCAACCTTGCCGACTTTGTGTTCATTGTTGTCCCGGGCAGACCATCTGCATGCAACGCCCCCCCCTCACCACCCACTCACTGTATCGATCTGAGATCGGCTTTCATGGCCTTCTCAGAGGGGGTAGGGCGCTGAGGACCACGATATGCCCATACAAGTGTAAGTCAGAAAGCAAGAGTTGCTTGTCTAATGTTTCATAGGCCACCATCCTATTTGTAACCCTCATAAATCCAATAAGGGCTGATCTTAAAGTGGCACTGTCATAAATTGAGCCTCAAAAAAAAAAGGTTCCCAAATGCTTTTGATCAACTGGTTCACCATTCTTTTTTTAACCCTTGGGGTTTGTATCTCAAATCATTGTCCCCCATTCAAATGAATGGAAATGCTATTAATTGATCCCAACTTCCCCCCCAAAAAATAACATCAGGCAAAAACCAGATTGTGTAATTACGCTACATCCTGTAGTTACTTGGGCCTTTCTCTCCTTGAGTCCATTTGAGACTTTTGAACAACCTCCAACTCTTCCTAGCTTGATTGTGCGCTCCTCACCCTCCTCTTCCTTCGCCTCCTTCTCCAGCCTGGCTTTGACTTCTTGATTGCCTCTGAAAGGCCATGTTGGAATAACCAGCAAGTCCAAACACATGCTGACAAGCTGCCAGCCACACTTTTTTGCACACACAAAACAACACAAACATACACGTATGACCCCCCCCCTCAACAAAGTGTGCTAAAACAAAAACACACATTGCATGAGCGAGGTTGGGTGTAAGGGGAGGGGGGGGGTCCCCTCTCGCTTTGCAGAGGTAAATGGAGTGGAACAGGTTAGCATTGCTGCCATACACTGTCCCACCTGTACAAACAGCGCTTGCTTTCACACACACACACACACACACACATACAGAGAAAAAAGCTCTCCATCTGGAGCGAGGCACCGCCGGGTTTTAATAGCTATCGATCATTCTCCCCGGTGACACACTCACACTCGCCGCCCTGTTACTGCCAGCTGAGGACTCACATGCACAACTCCACACACACACACATGCATGTTCATGTGCGTGGCTCACTGCCTTTGTTTTTTTATTTCATTTACATAATCAGGCCCAGATGCACTCTGCCGGATTAAATGACACTGGGACAACAAGTATATTAAAAACATCTTATTCCCTCGACGGGAAAAGCTGTCTTGTGTTACCTGTCGTCATGAAAATAATCATGCTGCGAGCAGTGATGAAGGGGAATGCACCAATGACATTTTTTTTTAATAATTGAATAGTTATTTTAAAGCTAAAAACAGAGGGGGGGGGGCGTTAAACAGAACCCAATGATGTCACGACCTGAGTGAGTTATAGCGCGCTGAAAGGCTCGGCAGCCAATCGATATTCCGACGTGATTCCGCCCAGTAAATCCTCGATTTTGATTAGTCTGGGTAGTTAGCGACAATTAATCGCCAACACCAATAAAGTCTTTCGAGCTTTGACGTTTTATGGGACTAATTAATTAAAAAGAAGGAAGGGACCTCGATGAGCACGGAGAGCTTGTTGCTCTCTCGCGGTGAAGGACGGAACAATAAGACATTGCTCTTCCTCGTGTGTGTGTGTGTCTGTGTGTGTAGTGCATTTTATAATCAAACACAATGATTCCCGACTTTGGGCCATCACAGTAAATCTGCGAGGCAACCAGGGACATTTGTCATGTAGCCCTGGCTCAGATTTTTCATTATAAAATGGCTGCAACCATCTTTTTATAACGTGTGTGGGTGTGGGTGTGTGTGTGCATGTATTTTAAAATTCAAGGAAGGTCTGTAGGGCAGACAATGTGATGCAGGATAGGGAACAAAGAGGACAAACTGTGAATGAAAGGTCGAAGTCAGGGTTTCAAAAATCGGGTTTAGGGTTTTGAAATAGGGTTTCGAGTTAATTAGGTTTTAAATTCAGTGGTTTCAAGGATTTGGGTTGCAAGTTTTTAAAATTTTAAAAGTTGGGTTTCACGGCCGGTTATGGATTTCAAAGTAGGGTATTAAAGTCAGGGGTAAGGTTTTAAAATATGGTTTCAAGTCAAGTAAACTCTTCCTGTCTTAATACTGAAGAGTTTTACTGACTTTTCTGGGGGGGGGTTCTTTTTAATTTCCAAGATGAAACTCCCACACTTATAACCGCACCCCCCCCCCCCCCCAACACCTCGCCGCCCCCGTTTTCCAAGTGCGGTGTTCCTGCTCAGCTGCATCCTGACCCGAGTGGACTCGCTCTGCAGCTTTTCCTCCCATCGTGCCTCTCTCGCTCAACTCACTTTTTCATCCTGACCCTCCCTCCCTCGCTCGCCCCTTCCCTGCACTCTCCTCGCCTCCCTCCATCCTCATGATGACTTTCCCCTCTGTATTGTCCTTCGTGCACAACCCCCCCCCCACACACACACACACACACTTTGTCTTTAACTTATCTCTCTCCTGCCTTTTTTTTCTCCCTCGTTCCTCTCCCTCTCATCTTACTCCTATCAGTGGCTGTCAGGGCGGCCGGATTTCCCCCGTGATGGAAACAGGCTGTGGGCCGGCTCGTATTGTTTTTCAAAAAGTTCTCGCCGCCGAAATCTCAGATGCTAGTTGCTTTCTCTCACCGTGTGTGTGTATGTGTGTATGTGTCGCCATGGTGACAGCATGAACCGGTGAACCATTAAGGAGCAATATGTCCTTAAAATAAAATCTATTTTTTTGGTTTTTTACTTGTTCCAAAAGTAAGGAAGGGTCTCAATAGCAGAAGTTGTTCTCTTGAAAGCATTTGCACTTTCAAATGCGGTTAACCTATTTTTGCACTTACTATATATATATATATATAACAGGCTCCCCGAAAAGAAAAAAAAGTAGTGTCGGAGTCCCCCGAGCTAATTTTACCCATGCACGTCCATGCCGTAAAAAAAACATCTTTGGCATAGTACCATGTGGTAACTGTAACTTTAAACATGGCGGCCATTCGGAGGGATGAAACGCATAGTGAAGCGTTTAAGACCTCGCGGTATTAAACGCCGCTTGACTACATTGCAATGGGGAACAAAAAAGAGGGAGTTAGTTCAAAGGAGATCATATAAGAAGTCTGAAATGACATCATCGCTCGCTTGCTTGTCGCGTATGTGGGCCACCGCACGACGACATCATTCCCTCATAAGCATTTCATATGCAAAAAAAAGTCATGAATAGATGAATGAGGAGAAGTAGGGATTAATATTTAAGAATATGCCACTAGAACAAAGTCTTGTCCTCATTTTCAGAGGTGGGAGTAAGTCACATTGTCAACTCAAATATTGAAGCTTAGTTGAGGCTTAGCTAAGTTGAGGCTTAGCTAAATTGAGATGTTAGCATAGCTTACTTGTCTGCGGGGTTAAGGTGACGGATGAAGTTACAGAGGTTGCACACCAAGCACGTTCCCATTTTCTTTTTTTCTGATTTCAGCAAACAGAGAAAGACAAAAGGAATATGAAAATGTCGATGATCAAATGTAAACGGGCAAGATTTGTCAAGTAAAGTCTCATGGTGCCAATTCAGTCAAGCGGTTTGAAATGTTTAGCCTAGCAAGTCTTGAAATGAGTACCTTAAATACGACTAAAGCCAAGTCATGTAATATTTCCCTGACAAGACGATGAAACGAAACCAACCCATTAGATCAGACTATACCCGACTTTATTGATTGCCACACTGTGACATTGTACAGCAGCGTGTAAAGACCGCCATTAAAAAAAAAAAAAATCAGACGGCGGTGCTGTTTTTTTTTTTTTTTACGACCCGGTTCATCCTCCTTTCGGTGCCTCCCTGAGCCAGCCAGCGCCAGGGGACTGATTTACTCATCAAGCAAGGTGGTGGGGGAGGACATATTTAGATACGACGCGCTGAAGATAGTGACCGGTAAGATGACCCAGACAGATGGAGTGGACGAGTTAACCTTCTGCCATTAAACCAGCGCTGATTTCTGACAAAGGGCCAGGGGGACAATGGACTGCACTATACTAATTACACACTCTGACACGGATAATAGAAAATGTACTTGCACTTTACGGGCAGGGGCATATATCTGGGACTCTATTACTCCTAAACTAAAATGTACGTGGCTCCACGGACTAGACCAGGGCGGAGACTCTTTTCACTACCAGGAGTGATAATAAATCTGTGGAGTAAAAAAATGGAATTTAAAAATCCAATAAATGTTTTTTATTTCTATGTTATGGGCATTGACCCAGTCTGTTCCTTTGGTTTCAAGATATAGACAAAGAAAAAGGGTTTTATTTTATTTTTTCATCTCTTTGGTTCTTTCTTTGTTTTTCTGGTAATTGTAAAAAATGAACGGGGTTTTACAGTGCTTTGCAATACCACTTTTCGTTTTGGTTGCTTTTATTATCATTATTATTATCAATTATTATTGTTATTACTGGTCACCAGTCATTCGCAGGACGCATATTATAAATATGGCCTATTAAAAGTGCGCATAAAAAAAAAAAACGCGTGCATGGTGTTCTTGTCTGTTAGTTTAAACCAAGGAAGCATAGTTTGGGGAAAATATAATTGAAAAAGTGGCGAATATTTAAAGTAGACACGAGAGGACAAGCCCACGTCCGTACTGAACGCAGGCTGTCCCGCCACTGACAGTCGAAAGCCGGTAACTAGATATTCAAAAACAATACGTCATCCCACAATGCACCGCGCAGGCGCTCTTCCATGCTATTACCTCATCCCACAATGCACCGCGAGACTCAGAATCTTCTGGGGGGGGGGTGCGGTGTGGGTTGTCTAGGTAACGCGGGGCGGTTCTTCCCCGAGCCACGCCCTCCAGCCAATGGGAGAGCCCTATCGTGACATCATGGCTATTTTCGGAGAGGCAGCGGCGGCATAAGGATTGCCTCCACGCTGGAAGAAGACAGAATATATACACGAGCGCGCAAGGGGCAACTACCACCGCACCGAGAAGCTGAGAAAAGTTGGACAAACACTCCTAACGGATTCTTCATTAAAATATTTGAATCTTAGAAGTTGACTGAAACAAAAAACACTGTGATTAGTCAGTGTTGATTCGTGTGTGCGTGCTGAGAACGATCTCGCTGGGACTTTTTCTTCTTTTTTTTTTTGGACGTCAGCTGGTTACCAGGAAGTCGTTTATTTGTATTTTTCGGTTTCACTTCTATGTATACGAAGATGGAAACTACTTTCTACGACGACGGTGCTGCCTACGGATACAGCGGCTCCAAGGCGCTCAAGCACAACATGACGCTGAACCTGTCCAACCCCGTCGGTAGCCTGAAGCCTCACCTACGGGCCAGGGCCGGCGATCTGCTCACTTCCCCGGACGTGGGCTTATTGAAGCTGGCCTCCCCGGAGCTGGAGCGGCTCATCATTCAGTCGAGCAACGGGCTGATTACCACCACGCCGACACCGACGCAGTTCTTGTGCCCCAAGAACGTCACCGACGAGCAAGAAGGCTTCGCCGAGGGGTTCGTGCGCGCCCTGGCCGAGCTCCATCACCAACACATGCCCGGCGTGAGCGTCCCTTCGGCGGCGGCGGCGCCAGCGGCGTCCGTCGCCGGGGTGGCTGTGTACAGCGGCACCGTGCGCTCTGACTCGCCGGTTTACGAGGATTTAAACACGTTCCAGCCAGCTATCAGCACCGTGTCATCTCCGAGTTACACTTCCTCCGTCCCGAGTTACACCACCACAGCACTGAGCTACACTTCCACGGCCCCAAGCGCGTCCTTCCCGATTTACGCCCAGCCATCCTCCTCGACCTCTTCCTCCAGCTCCTCCTCCCATCTCCCGATGCTCTCCGCGCTCAAGGAAGAGCCGCAAACTGTGCCTGAGATGCCGGGTGAGACGCCTCCGCTGTCCCCCATTGACATGGAGAACCAGGAGCGCATCAAGGCTGAGCGTAAGCGCCAGCGCAACCGCATCGCCGCCTCCAAGTGTCGCAAGAGGAAGTTGGAGCGCATCTCGCGGCTGGAGGATAAAGTGAAGAACCTCAAGTCTCAGAACTCTGAACTGGCGTCCACTGCCAACATGCTGCGGGAACAGGTGGCGCAACTCAAGCAAAAGGTGATGAACCACGTCAACAGCGGCTGTCAGCTCATGTTGACGCAGCAACTCCAGACCTTTTGAACCGCCGAGAAGAAGAAGACAAAACTTTTAAGTTGAACCAAAAAAAAAAATCCTGCACCTAGTTTGGGATGACGCGGCGCCACACTGTCCGGAAGGAACGATGGGCTGTGAAAAAAAAAGTACCCCAGTGCCATGAGGTCAGTCCCAGAGAGGGATGATCTGGTCATGCCGGCGACAAAACAGATTTTATTTTTCTGTTTGTGTTGTCAAACTGGACAAGACTTCTTTTTCTTGCTTTTCATGGATCAGTGGAGAATACATTCAGTATTAGAGCCGACTTGATATGAACCTGCAATGGACTTGTTTTCTTGCTGCAGCTCATCATCATTATTGGCCCAGCTCCTAAGCATCTGGACACATGTTCTGGGGAGGGGGACACATTGTCTGACTTCTTGAGTTACAACACAACTTTTTCTTTATTGTAAGAAGTTAGAAAGAATATTCAAGATTAACTTGGTTTAATGAGGTTTCACTCATTGCTATATGTATATAAGATCAACTTGGAGTACTTATGTTTACCATTTGTAATAAGTATCTTTTTTTTTTATGTTTGAAAGTCATCAATATTTAAGAAGAAAATAAACTGTCTAAAATGAGTTCATGGTCTCTCCCTGTTTTCTTGGTGTGGGTGTGTCATAGCAGAACAATAAGGCATGTTGTAACATGTTGCAAGAGCTGCAATATGCACTGTAGTACCTGCTAGTTAAATTCCATTAGTATACGTATTGATCTATGGACTAGAGGAGATTTCTCGAAACTGGATTTGACTTCTTTTTCAAATCAGGCTGGGCTACCACGCCTGTAAAATCTAATATTGACAAAATTGGACTAGCCCCAGGACTGGAATTCCTGCACTGTTTTGCAAATACAGAAAAAAAACTTCATGTGAAACTGAAGAATTAGTCATCATTTTCAAATAAAAATAGAATATAACAGTGAGGATGGGAAACAATTATTAAGACACTAAAAGTTGACCAAAAAAAACACATACCACTTAATTTGACAATAAAGTTATTGGACTTTGTCGACACGTGTCAAATGTTTGGTCAAGTATAGTTTGCTCACAAAATGAATGTGTCGTATTAGTGTACAATTATTTATGAAGAGTGGCTGAATTTAGTTTATCATGTGGTGGAAATCAAAGCGCCTGTGAACACACTTAAACACTAGAGGACGACACAGTCCCAGTAAAACTAATCGTCTTGGGGTTATCTTCACATTTTCACGTGATTCTACTAAACAGCATTTTATTACGTTACTTTCCATAGATTTAAATGTGCATCTAACATTTCGTTTGTCAATATAAATACAAATTTCATTTAGCTATTTTATCTATTTGTTCCTAGAATAACCACGAATTCTTCCTTTAATCTGGCCCAACATGTATTTAAAAAAAAAAAATTAAGTCCTGTAATATAAGTAATGTGCCAGTTTGCCCACATTTAAGCATCTTTTTTTCTAATCCGGCTGCCTAATTATTATTCTGATCCGATTGCCGAAACGTGGGACCAGATGATATCATTCCGGAAAATGGTGTCCTTGCCTCACCATATAAGGAGAGGGCTCGCTCGGATCATCGACGTCACGCTAAAGAAGGCGTGTTTTACGGAAAGTGACTCCACTCGTGTAATCTCCTCGGGATACGGTAAATCCCGAGTTGTATGTCAAAGCGTGTAAATTGAAAAACATCCAATTTCCCTCCCAAAAGTCACAATTATCTTTTTTTTTTTCCCAAAGTAAAGGAACAACTGTATTTTATTTAACATTAACACATTGTATGTTTTGATTCCATGTCATGATCATGGTTACATTGAATTACACTCAATACTTTCAGAACTATAAATGTTATCCACGCCTTATTCCATTACATTTATATTCAGTGCCGTTGTATTAATACACGAGTCAGACGTATTAATGATCATTTTTTTACGGTCGTAAAACAAAATATGCTCATCTTTTCTCACGTTACTACCGCGAGACTACATCACGTGACGTCCTCATCACGTGACATTGTTTACTTTCGCTTTGCGACTTGCTCGAGTTCAGTTTTCCGTCTGTAGCGGTTGAAAATGGCTCGAAATGAAGAGAAGCAACAAGGACGCTTAAACAGACTTTGGCTGCAGAAAGAGAGAGAAGGTAACGTAGCTTGTAACGATGTTTAGTTGACATTTAGCCCGTTAGCTTCACCTGCTTGGTGTTCACACACTATTAAGTGCTGCCATTTTCATTACAGAGGGTCGACTAAAAGATGTCCAAGAGCGAAGACCCAAGCTGGTAATAAATCGCTATATTGATTTTGACTGGATCATTATGTTGATGCTGATTTTCAAAATATTCATTCCCAGTGTACACTTAACTCGACTTCCTCTGTGAAAAAGTGGATCCCCAGCATCAAGAAAGACATGGAGTATTATTTGCAGGTAACTTACTTGGTGATATTTTCACGGCAAGAATGGCTGTCATGTTGCATGTTTCCCCTTTCAGCAATCCCAACTTGCACATTATCCTGAGAGGAAGATAAAAGAGTTTCAGCTGAAGATAGAAGCCTTGGAACGGGAGTACAAAAGTTTTTTGACCAAGCTACGAGTACTTGACCCCACCTGCAAGCACAAACCTTGGACCCCCAGGGCTTATTGTAAAAGGAGAGCAGACGTGGAAGAGTCTACGAGCATTGGTAAGTGCACGCAGTCAAAATAATTTATGGCCCTAATGTTTATCTCAAAATGTTATAGAATTTATTTGGATGATGTGAACTCTGATGATAAAGCGGCTCGATTGTTTCTTAAAAGGGCTTATGGCGCCATCTTGTGGCAGTTGTATTAATAAAGAGTTCTTTTTCATTTTATGATCTCCATATTGCCAGAATCTAGGTTTTTAGATAAATATTTTATATAACAAACACAACAAGACATTTTAAGCTTATTTTCCTTCCATTCTCAGCAAAAAAAGCAAAAGTCTCAACCGCAGCGTTCAGCCACTCAGAAAACAGTTTGTCAGTTTCCAAGCCGACCACCGAGGTGGCCACCAGAGACCAAGACCAGCCCCTGAATTTCGACCGCACGCGTCTGGCGATGGTCACCGCGGCGTTCAGAGGAACGTCGGATCAACAAGACGTCTCCCAAACGCAGAACCTAGCGAAGGTGCTTCAGCGTTCTTTGCCTAATTTGGGTAACATGGCGGCCGTGAAAGAGGACAGAGGGGGAAATCCTCAGGGGACAGCTGCGAAGTCCTCCCCTGGTCATGCGCTTGGCCTGGACTGTTACTCTTCTTCTGAGGAGGACTCAGACTCGTGATTTTGTTAGCTTGTCACATTTTGCTGGGGTTTTTTTTGTGCTTTTTGACCTTGTATATATATACAATGCAAAATTCTGCTCAATTTATTTTCAAGATTTCTTAAAGGTCTTGCTGGTGCATGATTTGTGTCCAATTTGCATGATTTCCCATGCGCTGTTTCTTGATCGGCGTTGGAAAAAAAAAAAGAAGTGTCACACTGACTTTCCGTGTCGTTTTCTTGCTAATGCGTGACCACAAGCTTCTCTACATTTGCAATGATTCAGTGGCTCCAGTCGAAGCCACTCGACGCGTTCACACGACCTCTTTGCGCTCGCAGGGGTGCCGAGCGCCTAACCATAGCCTGAGCGTAGCCGTTATGACAGCGCAAAAAGTACTTTCGGTAATTGCACATCACAGAAACCGCTATTGGTTTAAAAGTTTGTTCTGTGTATGGAAAGGTCTAATGATTCTGATGTCGTTTGTAAAAACTCAAGTTGCAAGCCACGAAAGTTGAAATGTCCAATGCAAAGTGTGTGAGAAAACTGCAGGGGGTCCTAGGAAATTGTGTGAAGAGTGTTTTCCACAATGACGTGTGTAAGAAGTCTTGATTTTTTTTTCTTCTAAGTAGGGCTTTGTCAGCATTCTCACGTTGCTTGCATACGGTGCTGCTTGAACGCTTGTCAGCCTTTCAGAATGCCGCTGTTTGCATAACTATGACCTTATGACTTGATCATAAATTGAAGTATATACACACACACACTTTATATATATATATATATATATATATGTATATATATATACATACATATACATATATATATACATACATACACATATATATACACGTATACATATATGTATGTGTGTGTGCATATATATATATTAGGGGTGTAAATCGCGGGTTTTGTCACGATACGATATAATATCGATATAAAGAACTACGATACGATATTTGCCGATATCTTAAAGCCTGCTGCGATTCATTAACGATATATCGCGATATAGTGCTCTACGATCGATTTTTTTTTTTTTTTAGTAAAAAATATATAACAATATCCTGATTTATAACAATTCATACGCAAAATCAACAAGGTACTGCAAACTCTTTATTTAGGAAATTACAAGAGTATTGTAGTATACAAATTGCTTACTTTAACACTGAACTTTGATGTCGTGTTTTTTCTTTAAATGTGCGGCGAGATTTGTGCTCCCTGAATATTTGATCACCGCATGGCAGGATTTACAAACTGCACGTGTCTTGGCCGTTGAGCCATCTTTTCTTTGGAATCCAAAGTGCTTCCAAACGAATGACTTGAAGCCTAAAGGGGAGCAAATTTCCTCGTCTTTTTGGACACTAGCCATAGCAGCAGCCCAGGAGCCGCGGACTAGTTGTCCCCTCCCCTTTCACGTGCGTGCTCTGCTCACAACACAACAACGCTGGAAAGAGGAAGCAAGCAACAATGAACTGGATTTCAAAATAAAGTCGCGTCGAATGTCCGAGGTTAAACACGGCGATATAAATCGATGTTTACCTTTAGCATCGATACCAATAAATCGTAGCGCATTATATCGATTAATCGATGTGTATCGATGTATCGTTACACCCCTAATATATATATATATATATATATATATATATATATATATATATATATATATATATATATATATATACACACATATACACATATAAAGCATGTCTGTAATTTGTGTATTTATAATTAGAAATATATTTTTCACACTTAAGATTTAACAAACATTGTAAAAAAATTTTTTTTCATATTTTAAATCTCATCAAATTTTGCAACATTGTTTCGTTTCATATATGACTATTTTTTACAGTTGGGAAAAAAAAAAATCACATTTTGGTTAAAAAAATTGTTTTGGGGTCACTAAAAATGTCAAAATGTTCACTTTTTTTGTTGCATTTTGTTGTTTTTTCCTTGATTTCAATTTTTATCATCTTTTCCACTACAATTCATGCCCACGAGATTGGACGTATAGAGGAGGAGGCATCCGATAGAAGTAGGACAGATGACTGTGACTCACGTCCTGAAGCAAATTCAAAGCGTCAAGTCAATAAGTTATAAGTTTAAGGGGGAGGACTTTGTGGGTGGCGGTGTTGCCTGCAAATGACACGTAGTCACTTTACCTACGTCTCGCATTCGGAGCGGCGCCATGAACTGCGACCAGAGCCGTCCCGTGTTCTTCGTGGATGGAGTTCAGCAGCAGCATCCTGGTCAGCTGCCCAACTGGCACCAGAGGCGTCGAAGGTTGGACGGTGGCATCCCCACGCTCGCCACGGTGGTCCTGCTGCTCTTTCTGCTGGTGTTTGCAGCGCTGGGCCTTGGCGGATACCTGATGTACAACATGCAGATGCAGCTGAAGGATGTGATGAAGGTAACATGACTCCAAAAGTTTCTTTCACAATGAATGCACTTAATTCCAAAACTTTTCAATGCACATTATATATGTCTGTGAAATTTGAACTTTGTGGTGGACTGTGTGGTCAGTTCTTCAAAAAGACAGGATGTGGTGTCCTTTTAATTCGAAGAACTGTGAGCAAAGGTGTCTGAGGTATTCATCACGTTTGTTTCGTTCAGATGTCACGCGAGTTCAAGCAAGAACAGGAATTGAGCAGAGCTGAGAAGCAAATCGGTAAATTGTGACAAAAAACACCAAATTGTTCCCACATCTGAATTGATGACGTCATGTGGCCCTCCCTTTTAAGGTTTAGATGAAGCTGGAGGGGAAAAAAACAAAAATGACGAAAGGACTGCGGCTCACGTCATAGGTAAGAATCTTACGATTTTAGATCAATTGTTCAAAACACACAAAATCAAACGTGACACTTACCGTTTCTGGACTTTGGGGCTATTTGTGACGCAGGGCGAATCGAAAAGCACATCTTCCGCAAAACGCTTCGTTGGGAACCACGCGTCGGCGTCGCGTTCACCGGCGGGGGCGTGTCCTACCGGGTGCAGGACGGCGCCTTGCAGGTTAACCAGAGCGGACTCTACCACGTGTATTCGCGGGTGGAGCTCATCTTCAAGCATTGCTCGCCCACGTCCTCCTTCGAACACAACGTGTTTGTAAGGTCACCGTCGACCCCGGATAAGACCTTGATGGAGGCCCACCGGACCGGGTTTTGCTCCCGGCGGAGCGAAGCGAAGGAACGCCACGCTTGGACCGCCGATAGTTACCTGGCGTCGGTTCTGAGACTCCACCAGGACGACAGGGTCCTGGTCAACGTGTCCCACCCCCAATTTATCAGTCACTCCAATCACGGCAACTTCTTCGGACTCTACAAAATCTGATTGGGAGTGATGTCATCACATTGCTGCCAAAAGAGATCATTAACACTAATATGATGTGTGTAGCATTATATTTATTCAACACGAGTCCTTGAGCAGGACTTTTTCAAGATGATAAAAGGCAGGCTTATTTACATCTTAACATCTTTTTGTATTTTGTCAACTCAAAATTATTTATAAAGCAGTAGTAGTAATTTGAGTCAAGTAAAGAAACGAAAGTGGTTCAACCGCAATGTTCTTGTCCACATATTTTCCCGTTCTATGGTTGTCATCACAATTTCATTCTTGTAATGACTGCAAAGAACCAAACAGCACAAAACAATATTTTGTAACGATGACGCAAATGTTTGTTAACCTCTCCACTGGGTTTTTGTGGGCTACATATGTGTTTGAGTTTGCTTTGCATGCCAGTGAGATGAAGGCGCTCGGCTGCATGGAGCTTGGTTCTGCAACAGGTCTGGCAGGCACTTCCTTCCTGTGCTAATATTGTCATCGGGGTCTTGAGCCCTGCGGTGACAGCGGCAGCGGCAGTTTTCTTTGCACCGCAAAAGTCAGCAATAACTTTGAACTTCACTTATATGAGTTTATCTGTCGGCAGTGTAAATCTGTTTTTATCAAATCACCGCAAATGTTTTTCCTCAATTGTTTTATCATTATTTTATGTTCCATTTATTCTTAAAAGGTGATTTCACATGTTGTAAAAAACGGTTTTATATTTTTGAATATTTAAATAAAGCCTACATTTTGTAACGGACATTTTACAAATTGATTTCACATGTTGGGAAATTGTCTCATGTTTTGTCGTATTTTTTTTCATAATTTGCACGGTGAAAAAACGTTCTCAGAATAGACATGATAGTCACGTGATGGTGAAGTAACAGGAAGGAGTTTTCAGAGCAATAGCTTCACCTATTGGCGTTTCTTCAGAACTACAAAAATGGTTTCCCAAAACGATGTCCATCATCTTATAAAATTGACTGAACTGTCTCGCCAGATGAGGATAAGCGTTTCAGAAAATGGATGGACTCTATCTGAATGTCATAGTACTCAGATTTTTTTTATTTTGTTTATATTAAACCTGTCATGGTTGTTCGACAATCCATCAACGCGTCCAAAACTCTTTCCCATACCGGGAGTCGAACCCGGGCCGCCTGGGTGAAAACCAGGAATCCTAACCGCTAGACCATATGGGAGTTGTACGACGTTAAACACAGATTCTTTAGATAGAATGGTCTGTATAATATTTTGAAACTGGTTCAAATGACGACTCAAACATCCCGATAGATAAATATATTTATAGATGCATAGAGTTTATATTACATTTCAGAGTAATTATGCATTAATACAGCTTTTTGTTGAACATTGAAAATCAGATTTAAGATGAATTGCATTGCTGTCATGCATAACAAAGCAAGATATGAACATGAAACCATGGAATAAAATTGTTAGTGTAGAAACAAACCAAAGGATTTCTACTTCCGTGTGAAAAGCAGCACAACGAGGGCGTCTGTTAAAGTTCATAGATGTGGAAGGTCCCGTTGGTGTGCTGGCCAGTGAAGTGGATGCTCACCTTGCTACTGTCGACCAGCTTGATCTTATCAAAGAAGAAGACTAAGGGCGTTCTGAGCTTGGTCTGAATGACAATGTCATTCCCTTCGTACGTCTGCTTGAGGTCCACCGACTCCTTTTCTTTAACCTCCTCAGAGAAAGCCAGCCAGCCGTAGATCAAGTAGGTGGCCGCTCGGGTCACGGTGAAGATGTGGTGTTCTTCTCCATCGCTCTCTAGGGAGGAAAGTATTAAAAAAAAAAAAAAAAAAGGATGTGTCAGCAGTTGCCACACTGCTGGATGGTCAAAATAGAAGTCTCACCTTGGACTGAACATGTCATGTTAATTTTGACTGTGTTGCTTGCTGCTCTGGCATCCTGCAGAAAGACATTGGCAAAATAACGTTAGTTCTTTCTATTAATTAGCTTACAATGCAGTAATCGATAATCGATTATCGATTCAACCTTTCCCATTAAATCAAATCTCATCCTAATCCTGACCTGATCCCACCCCTGAACCAAAACCCAATCTTGATCTGCAAGAGTTTTATCCCAAATAGGCTGGTCTGCAAATATAAGCATGCACAATGACCTAGTAAGAAACAAGTTAGCCTCTCACCTGGTTGCGTGGGTACAAGTGGATGAGTACTAAGGCAGCTACTAGTAGCAGCGCTCCAATACAGGCCGCCGCGTATCTGATGGACGCGCTCTGCTTGGTTGCACCCGGCCTGATGTCTGCCGTCTCGCCCAACATGCTGAACTTTTCCTGTGGCATAGCTTCTACCTGATGGTCTTCCATTTGCACTTATCCTGACACTCATGCAGATTGCATGCTTTTATAAGGCTGTGACGATAAGTCGCCCGCCCACACATGGCATACAAAGACGGTGGTGCCGGCATCAGCAATTTCCCCTCTGGGCAATAAAGAAAAGGGAATACCTGCGTCTAAAAAAAGACATGGACCACAACAGATTTAATTTCATTGATGACAGAAACCTCTCAGATCACGTGTAATATAGCACTCGTTTATGATCACTGCATTCATGGCACAAATTATTGCAATAATAATTATTGCAAAATTGCCCAAACTGGCAATTTTCCTGCCACGAGAAAACAAATAAGTTGAAATCAAACTTAATAGAAAAGTTGGCCAGAATCTTCAGACTGGTCACTCGGGGCTTGCATGCAAACATGCGTGCGCAGCCTGACTGAAACAAAAACAAGCGAGCGTTTCATCATGCGTGGGAAAGTCTCGCATTCTGCATTGCGTTTCAGTGTTATGTTATTCGCCGGACAATCTCGGGAGAAACGTCGTCACTTCCGGTTTTAATTTCTTTATGGATGTTATTGTCCCGCCCCCGCCAGGTACTTTCTTCTCATCTTGCGTCACCACCCACATGTGTTTTACCTGTTCTCCAAGATTACGTAGGATGGGGTTTCGACACTTTTAGTTTTGCACTGCGTTATCATCTTTCTAAGTCAGATAAGTAAAAAAAAAGAAAGAAAAAGACATTGTAATTTGAAACACATTGCACCTTGCAACACTTTTGTCATGAAAATTATGTTTCCTGCAAGGCGAAACTCAGGGGAAAGGGAATTTCGCGTGCATTCAGACAAGAACAAGGTAGCTAAAAAAATAATTATGGATTATTACATTATTGTTTGTAACCTATTGATTCCAACGTATCAATGCAAATAGAGCTTGTTTTGCCAACATTCAGCAAGTGGCAGACTTTGAGATAGCCTTGAAGTCAATCATTACATGATGTTAATGTGTTTGGGGTTTTCTACACTCATTTTTATACACTAAATCATTGCCAAAAGTATGTAATAAATTGTGGTATTAAATTTGAGGATAGCGTTAACAGATCTTATAATAATATAGTGATGTTCTATAAATAGCTAAAAACATTGGAGTGTCACAAGATTTAGTGGAGAGGTTTGGGTTTGTCACCCGTCTCGAAACAGAAAAAAATTCTTAGTGCAACGGTGAGAACATTAGATTTTTCCCAGACTTGAGCAGAGGGGAAAAAAACAGTACATGTTCCTGCAGGTTCACAGGTTACAAGAATTGTTTAGAAACAGCCAACTAATAATTATTTAATGCAGCCTAATTATGTTATAAATCAACAAAAAGCCTATGCCTGAATCATTTTACTTATGAGACTTCCTGGAGAGATTGGACATGTGCCATGGAAAAAGCCATTGCAGTGCAGGTAGCTCAAGGAGTTTTTGTGCAAACCATGTTTGAGTATTGCACGTCAAGGAAAGAGGAGAAGTTTTACAGACGCAAGCAGACTTTCATTTTGGCTTCTAATCAGGTGTAAATGTTTAACTTGCCTGCTAATAAAACTAGAGAGAGAGTCTCAGAAGAGATAAAAAATAATAATTCTAAGTTTCACACAAGCAGCTTCCCCAAAAACAGATACTGATGAGTTTTCTTTCGAATGGACAAAATCAATTATTGATAGAAAGAAATTACATAACTAAGATAGTTAGGAACATTAGCTTGCTTCCATTTACAAGACCAAAAAAAATGTGTGTTAACTGTGTATTAAGTTAATACTATTAACACATCTAGATGGAAGTTAGCCATATTATAAATCAGTGGAGGTGAACATACAAGCTAAGACGTTCTTCCAAGAAGTCTTGATTGATGGAAAAAGACCTGCCCGATCATGTTTGAAGATAGTTCACTCAGGGTTTGTCGGATCTGTATTTCTAACGTCTAGTAATTTTCCACGGATGCTCGTGAGGAAAAATAATCAAGTGTGTCCAAAAAAAAAAAAAAAAAAACACCCAGTCAAACGAATGTTTTGTTTAATATTGAAGATGGCGCCCCGCCCGCCCCCGTTCAAGTCTGTAATGTCAGTAGCTTAACGGCACAGTATGGCAACTTTGCTCTCTTTCACACACGTACACACACGCGCATTCATACACACAATCGTGTAACGCTGTATTATGATAATTAACACATGAAGTATATCTATGGTACTTCATTGAAATATGTACACTTGGCTTTTTGTCACCTCTCTCTCTCTGACAGCAGTCACAATGACGGCTGGTTGGCTCGCTTCCTCCTTCCTTCGAGCTTCTGGAGAAGTACCTCACGTCCATGAGGAGGAAAAACGAGGTGAGTTTCCCCTGTAAAAAGTCAGCTTTTCTTTTTCAAATCACGGGTGCGGCAAGTTCATGCGGTCCTCCACCAAAGTGTTGTCGAGGCCGTGGGCCTCGATGCACTGCTTGACGGTTGCCGTCACGCCGGCCAGGCGGCGGTCCAGGGCGGCCAGGTGCGGCTCGGCCAGGACGGGCCGGATGGGGTCGAAGGCCAGTGCCTGCCGCATGGCCGCGCTCAGGGCGCCGCCCCGCAGCAGGTTGAGCCGGTTCCAGGTGGACACGCGGATCCTAGCCAAAATCGTGGGGGTCGATTTATTTATTCTTACGGGAAGAGTGAGAGTTGAAAAATGTACTCACATGCAGCACTGGTAAAGCGGCGCCAGGATGCTGCGCTCGTCCAGGGCGGCATTGCCAAAGCTGAAAGGACAAACCAGGAGGAATATGAGGCCATTAGTGTGCACTTGATGGAATTAAACCTCTATTTAGTTGAAGTCTAGTGCTCATAATGCAGAGGGAAAAGTAAGATTTCTCCAAAACCTCTTGGCGTTGTCCAGCAGGATGAGCATGCTGGCGCCGCCGTCGTCCTGGAAACTCTCGTAGTGATGCCGGTCGGCGTTCCCGATCAGATAATCAAAGACGGCCGTGTCAATGACATCCAGTAGGCGTGGCCCCGCGTCGTACGGCGCCATCTTCTTAACCGCCGAGCAATAGCTCTCGTCGTACTCCCACCTGAGAACAAATCCAACAAATGTGACAATTATAATGAGAATGGCACATATATCAAAGCTGTCACCTGGCGAGCTTGCCCTCCCGGTACGTTCGACCCCAGGGGTGTCGGTGCTTCTGTAGCGGCCAGACATCGGGCAGCCACAGCGTCAAAGACCCCTCCATGATGTCGCCCTGGCCGCACGCCGGCTCGCTTTCCCGGCAGTAGTAGCACTTCCCGTAGAAGCACGTGTTGTTGCCCTGAGTCAGGAAGGTGCCGAGCAACTGCTCGCTGGCGACCGGCTTGATCTCCGCGCGCAGGTTCACGTGCCTTCCCACCACTAGGGGCGCTCTTCGAAAGCCCAGGATCCTACGATAGAATGAGGTGATGTGAGCGTGTCGGTTGCCATGACAATGAGTTTAGGCGACGCACCTGTCCAGGTGAAAAGCCGCCACCTCGGCGTTGTGTCGATCGTAACCGGCGTACGGCTCCCCTTCGACCACGTAGTCGCGATTGTATCTGTCGGACAGCGACAACAAAACAGCTGTGTGGTACCAATAAGCCAAATACAAATGATCTTAAGCATAGAAATAAAAGTGTGAGTTCCAAAAGACCTCTTGGGTTTGAAGACCACCTTCTGACCCCCGTCCAGCACCAGCAAGGCCTTGAGCTGGGTGCCCTTGTAGCCCACGTCAGCGCGCTCAATGCGGGCTTGGCTGAGGGCGCTCAGAACGGCGGCCAGCTCGGGCGCCTCCTCGGGGTACACCTCTCTGGGACCCACCCACTGGCTTGCGATCTCCCACGGGGACTGCAGGGTGTGGGTCAGGCGGGCGCCCCGCGTCAGCGACAGGCTGGCTTCCATCTAATGGCCAAACATCACATTGTAAACGTGGAACGGGTCGCCGGGCGAGTGAGGGACTGAGCGAGCGACCTTGCGGAAGGCCCTGAGGTCCCTCCTGCTGGCCGCTGAGCCCTCGCCGCCATCCAGCAGGAAGATCTTGGCCAGGCCCAGCAGGAGGAGCACGGCACACAGCAGAACTATCCGCTGCTTCAGCTTCATGTCCTCGGTCACAGCCTCAGCCTTGCCGCGCCGCCCCCCCGCCGGCAAAATGGCGGCCGCCTATGAAGAGAGAGGGAAAATTTCAAACGGGTCACACCATTGATTTTCTTTGGCGCCCCGAGACATCCGCTGCAGAGTGCCACAGATTGACGCCATGCCCTAATTAAAACAACCATTCCGCTGCCAGCTGATGGTGTCAGCTTGACTGTTGCAAATATTGATCTAGAAAGAGAATGAGGGATTCCAAAACAAGCATAAAAATCACAATTATTTTTGATTGAGATGGAAATAACAATAAAAATGATTATTCACTGATTTCAAAAACTTATTTTTCAACTACCATAGCCTTACTTTGATCATTTCGTAAGTCTTTGTTCTAGTAGTTTATCACTTTTGGTGTCACGAGTACCCTGTGTGTGAGTGACCCTATTACTGTGCACAAATGTCATAGTAGTCTAAAATGTAGTACAAGTATTTGTGACAAAATTCCATTATTGTCTTCCCAGGTAGAACAAATGTTGCAGGTCGCAAATGTCAACTCGTGCACAGCTCTCCCTCACTAATAACATGACAGCTCCGCTAGTATACTAAGCTGTTCTACAGTTTAGGAAAAAGCACGTATACTGAATGTTCAAACATCTTTCCTTTTATTAAAACATATTAAGATGAACGAATGAGTAAGCCACGCAGGCAAGTTCACCTCTTCCTCCTCCTCGTCCAGAAACAATCACTCTTTCATAACGTCAATGCCGTTTCTACGCATGAGAATAGCCATACAGGTTTTCAAATCAAAGTGAAAAATAGTTGGTTGTATGTTAAGTAGCTGTTCGGTTTAACGTTAACAATCTTATTTTGGCCAACCTGTGTTGTTATTCTGTATGCACCTGGCTGTGGAAGCTAAAGCTAAGCTAGTTAGCGAGCTAACGTCATCGTTCGTTTTCTCACCTCGCGGCCATACGCGATCCACCGTTTTAGGGGACGAACTGAGTTATTAGTGATGCTAAATGAACAATTCCCCCTCCGAGAGAAGACGTGTCGGTCAGTCAATCCCGCGCGGTAGCCCTATTTGGTGGTTCCGGTCTGCTTCTACGGCTCCTGTCGGTTCGGTGACGCTCGGTGCCGTCCACTTCTGAAACATTTGCTGCTGTGCTCCTAACTTCCTTCAGGGGGCACTGTCGTACTGAGTGAGGCATTATTCTACGCGGTGCGTTTAAAAATGTCGGATTTTACAAATAAATTGAATTTTATGAAAAGCCGTGTTGACGGCACTGCATCACATTTATTATTATCATTACAGTAGTTTGCACTGGTTTAAAGCACGGCATCACCCTGACAGTCTCAAATGTATTATTTTAAGATATTTAAATTTCTATAACAATATTTTATTCTGAAAAATAATTTCATAAAGTAAAACATAGTTGACAGTGATGAGAAAAGCTGCAGGCGGATGTGTGGAGTAAAAAATAGGGCAGAGTGTTTATTAGTTCTCAGTGTTCACAATGGTAAGCGCATCACTCAGCATGAGGTCATAGCGCTCACACACACACATGCACACACACGCACGCACGCACGCACGGAAGGGGGAATGTACACATTGGCGTTGCCACCTTGACATGTTGTGGACGGCAAACTCTCGCTCAGAAGGCAGGATTCATTCACAGCATGGAAACACATTAACCACATCATGTATTGAAACATCAACTCATGGAGTGTGGAGGTGGAGGGGGGGTCAGAGGGCAGGGGTCCACTTTAAACGGAAAAGGGAATTTTCAAGTGAGCAACTTGCCAGTTTGCCCCGAGCGCTCACGTGAACAGTCATTGTCTGACTTGTGATTGGCGAGTTGACTAAATGAAAGACGTGACCAAAACTGTACATAAATGGTAAACAAAACAAAATTCACAAGAAACGCTTTTGGTAATTTGAAAATTCCTAGTATGATTCAAATATTTGTAACCACCCAAACTATCCATCCCAACTATAACTTGTGCATTCTTTCTCAACCTTCAAACATTTGTCCGTTAGTCCCTAAGCACAACCGCAATGCATTTGATTTTTTTTTCCCCCCACGTCTGTCCATTCACAGGTGCTCAAAATGGCAGCCTGTCCGAAATCTATTTTTATTCTCATTAGGGTCGCAAATGCAGTGTGTTGATGTCTCAAAGGGCTACAAAGATTCTTGAATCGCATGCATTCACAGCCTTTTTTTTTTTTTTTGTGGTTCTCCCAAAAAACCAAAGAAGCTCTCCCAGGGGGCCGCCATTTTTTCACTTGGCCTTCAAGTCACGACGCAGATGATTGTTTCACAGCTGCTAGTGGCTCAAGTTAGGACCTTTAAAAATATATATTTGGATATACATCTATATATCTGTATATATACGTACAGGTGTGCAAGATACTGCCGAGCCTGGCTTTGGTTTCCCACAGTATCGTCCGACTTGTTTGATCAAGTCTGCTGATTTTGTTTGGGCCCGATGAACTCAGCTGGCGACTTTTCTTGGGTTTGCTTGTTGGGTCTGTGAAGTGCATTAGTGGGAGCTCACCATGGTTAGATGATGTAAACGCACGCAATGTAAACAGCCGCTTTCCAAAGAACTCGACACCCACACGCGCCCCGGTTCCCGTGTTGATTAACACTGGCAAAGTGCGAATGCAAACGCTACAACTGGGAGGTGGGGGCGTGAGAATAAAACGCGCCTAAAACACAAAGGAGGAAAAGAAAGTGGATTTAGATTGGTGCCATCGGAGTTGCAATTGAATTTAGGTGTTTCAATCTGTTGAAATATTCAGTTTTTAATTTTTGGATGTAGATAAATTCACCACCCCCCCCTCCCCAAAGGTATATGTATTTGGTGAAAAAAATATTCAAAAAATTAAATGTTAAAAAAAAAAAAAAAAAAAAAAAAAGCTATCTCCACTCAGTGAAACTGTTTACCTTGTGGTTTGTTTCTTTTTTAAACATCTTGGAGATTTAAAGTATTAAATGTCCTAGAGAATTCATTTCTCATTCATTCATTCATTTCAGAATTCATACTATTTATAATATATATTTGTAGACATTTTTTTCCTCACAGAATGTTGATTTTCCTTTGCTTGTTAAATGTTATATTATTTACATTAAAAATGCACCATTTCCAAAAACATTCAATTTAGAACTGAATATTTTAAAATCATTTTTATGTGAATTCTTTTACACTGAATTTTTGAGACGCTGACTGTTTTAAATTTTCTTTTACATGGATGTTAAATTATCGCAATTTTTTGAACATGTTGAACTCATCCTCCCAAAAAATAAAACAAAATATTTCAATACTACTTTCTAAATTCAAATGTAAACTCTGATGGCACCGATGTATTTCCATAAACAACAAAAAGTGTAACAGTTTCAAATTCAATGTAACAGACACACAATGTGCGATCAATTGACTGTGTGGTAATACTGTGTCAACTGCACCGACTCTCCCGAAAAAGAAGAAAAAACATAACACTACTTATTTTTCTGTTAAAAAAAAAAAAAATACAAACAACATTCTGCGCACCTCCATGTCGCTTTAAAGTCCACATCACTGTTGTTCATCTGCCAACCCAAAGTTGTTCAAAAGGAGGAAGCATCCAAGCGGCGTGTTAGCTTAGATTCTGGGAATATCGTACCTGTGCGGGATGACCTAAGCACCTCCCTGCAAACACATTTTATGTACAAAACACTTGACACAAACAAAGGAGAGCACGTTACGAAGCGAACCAATTAGGGGAGCCCTTAGGTTTGATCCGAGTTTCCCTCGAAACTGTGGGCCGGGGGCCCCCTGAAATGTTTGGAATGGCCCCAAAAGGAGTCCTCTCAATGTTTCCTCGTCGGCTGAGCAAGACGAGAAAAGGGGACGCCGGTAAAAAGAAAACGATACAACGAAAGGAAATCAAATAAAAACAAAAGGAGGGGAGGATGAGCTCCGTCTGATTGGTGAGCAAGAGTTCAATCACCTGCTCAGACGTGAGAGCAGTGGTGCGCTTCCTTGTTCAGTAGTCGAGTCCACACACACGGCTTGTCTCTTAAGGCAGTGGTGGCAGGTGAGGCTGCAGCGAGGTCAGCAGGGGGTTGGCGGGCTTTACCGGGCAGTGAAAGCTCCAAGCGGTGCGTCGGAAAGCTCCGCCGCCTCCTCGTCGTCGGGCCGCTCACTCGAATGACATCAGATTGGCCGGCGCCTGGAGAAGTCAAAATTCGAATGGTCGGCAATTCGGTTGAAGTCGCGGAAAGCTCAAGTGCGAGTTTGAGGTAGTACGTAAACGGGACCTGTTGTCTGTTGCTCTGACACGCCGCACTCAGATGTTTGAACCACAGCAAGGCGTTCATCCGGTTGCCCGCTTGGTACTTGTAGGTGTTACCTGGGCAACCGAGACATAAAAAAAAAAAATAGCATTTTAAACATCCGACCTGGCCCTGAACTCAACACTTCCCCTCCTCGACTTGAGATGATGTTCGCGTGACTCACCATGCTCCGAGTCGGTCAGCATGAAGACATCTGGATGCTCGGGATCGTCCGCCATCATGGCCATCAGACCCACCACGCATACGCTCTTGCTGGACTTTGACTTGAACTGGCAGGATGACACCCGGAAACAAAGTTAACGTTACCTTTCACGTGCGTGTGTCCTCCACAAGGTTTTCATTAGCGAAGCGCAGGACGGGAGTGATGTCATTGTTCTCATTAGTCAATGAGTGCTACCATCTGTCCACGCACGCACACACGGCTCCTGCATCGTTTCGCTTCACACCGTTGTCAATGTGATCAAAACTGAAGAAGGAGCTTTGTGCAAGCAATTGTCATGCATGGATCGCTCACATTTAAAAAATAAATAAATAAAAATTGGTTATGATTATAAAAATCATTGTGTGTGTTCAAAACGATGATGGGTATCTTTTTCGATTCAAATTTCTCTTCCAAAAGCAATAACATCGCTGAGGATAATCTTTCACAGATCTATAGAATCATTTTCAATAGAAGGGCAGTCAGAACAAATTCCTCGACTGCCGCACACCAAGTGGAATGTTCCTTCTTGACATCATTGTGTACCACGAGAGTAAATAATGGCTATCAGATGTCTTGGGGAAATCAATGATGTTTGTGGGGGTCATATGGTACACTGCGTTGTGCTGCGTGTTAAAACATTTAATCGGTTTCACCTGCGCCAACAAACAAGCGTTGGAAAATTGAGCAGTCTCTCATCGGCACGAACACGCTCGCAAAGTGGCCGCCGCGTTGTGTGCCTTACATGTTTTCTCTCTGTTGCCTTCAGGGACTTGACAGGATAGTAGTAAAGTTGGGTACTGCAAAGAGCCACCCAGTATTTGGTCCAGGACGCCACCTGGAAGCACATAAAAATGATGTCAAATGCAAATACATAACTAGCGAACCTTAAGACTCAGGTGAACAAAGTCTCCTAGCTCAATGCTAACATATAATGCAAAACGCCTTTGACGGCTAACAGAAATTAGCATATGTTGCCAATGAACTCTATCATAGTGGTGATTTGCAGCAAACATTTTTAAGTGGGGAGCGTCGGTTATTTGCGAATAACCTCAGTGACCACGCCAAGGCGTGAGGGAGGGAAAAAGACGTCATGCTAATGAATATTTCTGATGTGCACTGGGCGGATTAACAATGAAGACTTTTGTTGCCTTGTCCACATCATTAATCAAGCATGTTACCGAGAGCCAGAATGTAAACACCCAGAGAGCTCCAGATTTGTCCGGATAATGTCAAAGCGCCTCACGTGCTACAATAAAAACAAGTCGGAAATCAAACGCCTGTGTTCTCACCGTTGGTTTCTTGCCTTCTTTGAGTATGGTTTTCCGCCTCAGCACCCCCTGCACCGTCACCGCTCCGGGGTACAGATGAACGGCCAGCTCCTCGGACTCTGCCGAACTACAAAAAGGGGGGCGACATGAAACGGGGGTGTCACTTGAGAGGCGTACGGCAAACCTTATTTGCTGAACGGATGCAAGTTTTCATTATTATTATTATCAATTCATTATTATCAATTGATTACCTCTAAATTTGGGGACAAAAAAAAGCTACCCGTACATAAACTCAATTTTCCCACTGAGATGAATTGAAATGCAATTAGAAAATTAAATAATCTGATTTTGACTTTATGGTGGACAATGAATTAATTGGGGGTCTTGTACGTGTGTGTGTGTGTTAGTAGGTGCGTGCGTGTGTGAAACACATGCGAGAAGGAAAGCAAAAGATTATAGACCCAAAGGAGAAAATAAAAAATCACTTCCTCCACTTGATCTGATTTGTGCTGTCACCCCAACACACCAAAAGATGAGCCCAGCATTAAAAGACAAACACACACACGCGCAGGAAGGTAGCCCAAAATGGCCGCCACCTGGGCAAACGCGGAAAGGCGGGCACCAAGTGAGGACGAAAGCCAGCTTTGAGTTGAGGTGGGCTTGGTAATCTGGTCGGGTGCGTATACCTGCTGGGCCTCAGGACTCCTCGGTAGGGGATGCGGGCCACGCGGGTCACTGGGCCCAGAGAGTGATAGAACCGAGTCCTGTTCAGAATAGGATAAGATAGGACAGGGTAGGCGGCACTGAACATCTTTTTTTTTTTTTGCTGTTTTTTGTGTTTTCCTTTTATAGTTCAAAGTGCCAATTTCTCAATCGAGGAGCGTTGAGTGGTGTTTTGCAGTCCCAGCCGGGACGCCAATTTGGGACTGGTGTGATTTCAAGGTATTGTCAAGTCTTAAAAGGGGATGAGGCGCGGCGGCCTTTGAAAAGCAGGATGCATTGTGTCGACATGTCATATCCAGGATGAAGATCTTAACCATCTTGGCTGTAATGGGGCGGGGGGGGAATAAAAAGGACGAGGACCTCCATACGGGTCTTACCTCTCGAAAGCCGGCCACGACACTTCCTCGCTGAGTTCCGAGCCTTCGCTGCTGCCTGCGCCGAGAGAGAGAAAAAATGCATTCCTGTAAAATACTGTTCGGAAAAATTGACTGAATTGTGGGGAATGGGGAAAAAAATGGATTTTTGTAAATAAGAAAAATCTGCAATTTTATGCTGCTCACCGAGCGAAATGCCGCTGGACAGCGTGGAGCTCTCGGCCTGGCCCCGGGTGGGACTGTTGCTCTCCATCACGCTGTCGTCCAGCAGGTGGCGTGAGCCGGCGTTGGGGAAGGTGGCGCTTTTAAATTCCACCGTATTCATCTTGTGGATAAAACTACGAGGCACAAATATCAGAACCGGCTGACCGAGTAGATGAGGAAAAAAAAAAAAGTGTGTAAAGACCCACTTGTAGCCTAGACTGTGACACTTGCGGTGTCCGTAGGGCAGCAGGTTCCTCGGCGAGGGGGGCGTGGCCGGGACTTTGGCGCCCTCGGCCGTCACCGAACACTTGCGGCCGCATAGAGGGGACGCGGATGCCTCCTGGCCTGTGTTGGACGGAGAACCGTAAATTGGAGGCACTCCAAAGTCAAAGTACCCCCGACACTCACCAGCGAGATCCTCTTTGGAGGCGTTGGCGCGGGGCGTGCTGGTGCCGGGCTCGATCCTCTGCGACAACCTGGACATTGGTGAAAATAAATTTTGTGGGCCCGGGTGACTCTGCATGCTTCCAACTTACTTGTAGTTGTCGTCCTCCACAAACTTCTGCAACTCCTCGATGTACCTGACCGAGTTGAGATACTTTTGTATGTGAGGCAGCAGCGGGATATCTGAAAAGAGACGTGGAGATGGTCAGGGGGCGGGGTTTGGATGAATACGGGAGCCAACTCACCGTAGGTACAAGATCTCTGCAGGTCCGATATGATTCTGAGAATGTTATTCATCAGGTTGGACCGCTGCTCGTTCTCCAGGATGCTCCCCGTTGAGGGGTAGGCCGAGTCCACGTAGGTCAGGTCGGACAGGTACATCCCTGAGAGAGAAGAAAGAGTCGGGTTAAGTTTCATCGGGTTGAAGCCAAACGGGGACAAGGGCCATCTGTTGGCGGTGTAACAAAAACACACATTTTTGGAGTTTTGCTCATTACAAAGCAAAGATAAATACACTAACAAGACAGGGAGCGCTAACGGAGTCACGAGCCAAGAGCGAGAGCAGTCAGCCAACTTGCTGTGTTGTTAAAAATCTTCCCTCAATTTTTCCTTCGCCTCGGACTCGCTGGTTTTGATTCTTCACCTCACATGACGTAAATATTAACACAAAGTCCCACAGGCCGGAAACGGCTACTTGCCATTCCCAGAGAGATTAATCAGATTTTTTTTTCTTGGATACTTTGGTGAAAATAACTATGATTAAAAAAAAAATATGGATACAATTTTTTTTTAGTGCATATTTCTTGGAAACAAAATTAGCTTGATTTCGGGGTGGATCCGTCCGTCTCATGCTAGCGAGTGGCTGTCTGGATTATGTTACCATGACAACCGGGGCGGGCTTTGAATATTGCTACGAGAGCAAAGGCTTTGAAAACCAACGGCTACAATCAAGATGGGTGAGCAAGACAAGTTCTAAGCCAATAAATGTCAATTTTCCAGAATATCTCCCCTTTAAAAATAAAATTGAGAGCAGATGGAAGGCAACTCATCGCACATGCCAGTTGCACTTCAGCTTGTTTCTTCCGAGCCTATCCGCATAAGAGAAGCAGTTGGTGCCGGATGAGGTGAAAGTGAGCGAAAACACAAACGGAGGTGCGCGATCCCGCAGGTTCCACCAAACACGTCGACACTTTCCCCCTTTTTGTTGAAACGTGATTGCAAGTGGCAAAACATGCAGAATGAGGTCATGGAATATCACCGTCTGTGAAACCGAAAGAAAAACGTTCCCGTCTGCGGTTTTGTTGGAAGTAGATGACTGTGTTGATAAGGGGGAGAGGAGGCGGGGCCAGACAACACTAATCAGTCGCCCTGCGGTACCGCCGACTTTAATTTGGAAAATCGAGCATGTGCTCGTCGAAAAGTGGGCAAACAGGAGGCTGGAAGAGCTGCAATCAGGTAAATTGGAGTAATCGTACACCGATAATTGGGTCGGATTTGAAGGCTATTCCGCCGCTTCCAATCAAGAGCAGCAAAGGGCCGATTGTGGGATTCTCCTTCTTCGAAAATGCTCAACAGTTGTTAAAGCTCAACGCATCTTACATGACAAGATCCGACAACTGATCTAGGTTCAATTCAAATAAATTTAGATTTACTGATTCTCCTTTTTGATTCTTCAGAGTCAAATGACGGTTCAGGGGAGATAGCGCCACCTGTTGCTTGAGTGATTACAATGAGATTTTTTTTTTTTGGACCATGTAGCGAGTTAAAAATTGTTATTCCTTTTTTTCCCCCTAATCAGTGACATCAGAAGTAGGCTGGACCGCTCCAAAGAAAACAGACGGGTAAAAAGAAAAGGGGGGGGGCAACGTGGAACTCCCACACCCCTTCTTCTCCTCCTCCTCCTCTTCCCTCCCTCCTTAAATCACCCCTATCCTTTGTGGAAAAAACTGGAGGCATCCGTCGTCAAGAGTTCAGTCTGTGCGAGAAGCCGGCTTTTCAACCTTGGCCCGCCCGGCCTGCAACTTTGGGAAGTAAGGTGGCACGTCGATTTTGTCAGCAGCAGGGAGGGCAAAAAAAGGAGAAGATGAATCCCAGACGCTCGCCGAAATCACAACACAGCGCACACGTCAAACCCTAACTGCGGGACGTGCCACTTCATTGCTCAGAAAAAAGGTATGAGCATATGTTCACAAGAGAGTGCATGTGTGTGTGTGTGGCAGACAAAACTATTTAGCAGGAATTATCTTCTGGAGAACGGTGTCAGGCGCAGGAACACATGTGACTGCACCGGGGACATCTGTGTCAATGCCGACCGGTATTCACGCAAGAATCATGAAGTGGCTTTTTAATATGCGGCTGCCTAGCAGCGACAGAGAGAGGAAAAACACAAGAGGAAGGAAGCAACATTCCTGCCATAACACTTGAGGAAGGTTGACCCGATCCGATGGTGGAGATTGGGAGATCTTGTTTGGTTTTCTTAAAGGCATAGAACCAGCTGAGGCCGGGCTGATTTGATTCCAGGTGACATTATGGCAAAATAGGGAAGCCTCGCTATTTGATGGGGTTAGAAATCAAGCAAATTGTGGTGGAAAAGTTTCCACAAAAGCACATCTGCGATTGCTGTCAACAACCAGGACAGGATTTTCGAATATGGAGTCAAACGGTAAGCGGGAGAAAGACCTTGCGCTCCGGGAGACTCCGGTAAATCATAATATTTATCCATAGCTCCAATAAGTCTGGAAAACCAGAGTGTAAGAGAAGACGCAGATATAAAAAAAGAGGAAGCAGATGCTTGACGAACATCCAGGACATTCCAGCCCTCACCGGAGACTGCGGGTCACTGCGAGCTTCGCTACGCTAACCGCAAATCTCTTGACCTTCGAGTCGTTTATAAGACGCTCGGCGAGCGTGTCACCGGCTTTCGCCGTCGGTTAGCAAGTTGGGTGGAAGATTGATAGCTCGCTCAGGTTGCGCCGGCTGAGTAATTGCAACGCTTGACCTCAGGTTCGGTGTGAGAACCTTCTCGTGGACGGCGATACCCGACAGATGGCTAAGGTGTTAAATATGGTCCGAATTACAGTAGAGGTGTGTCCATCATTCAAATTGTCCATCGTGCTCATTTAAAAATCGTTTATCGTAGATGGAAACACGTTCTAAAAATATACCAGACCTCAAATTGGTCAATTGGACCCATAGTGTAAATCCGGTCTTGTTTATAGCAGCTCTAATGAGAAGCCTGGACACAGTTGACAGAACAGGTCATCACAGGATTAGGAGGAGGCAGTCATGGAAACTTTTAACTCACCGCTAACATTAGCGCTCGGTGAGGAGAAACAATACCGGAGGCTTACGATTCCCTTCCCGGTTCTCCAGACAAACCCGGATCCCCGGCCGGCTCGAGGCTCACCTTCCCGGCGTCACTCGCTATATGACGTCAAGAGGGGGGAACCCATCACAAGGGGCTCTTAAAGAGGGAATTTCCACGATTTAGCAGCTTTTGATACAATGCCCCGTGTGTGTTTAAGGCAAGCACACAGTAGGCTGCTGTGAGCTAGCGAGAGTGCTCTCATTGTGTACTTAGAAGTACAGATTATGAATTCAACTTTGAAATGTACCCAAGAAAGAAGCCAACGACGAGAGTTAGCATGTCTAAATCTGGCTAAATGATTAAAATAATCTGGCTATTAAGTCACCTAACTAGCTAAGTGGCGCGGCTAACGTCAGTTTACACTGTTGATGTTAAAGCAGAGCACAAAAATGGCTATTCATCTTTTGAAAACCTTTGCTATTGTGCTATATTTTGATTTTCTTTAGTCAATTTTAATTTTTATGTTTTTTTTATTACATCAGAATCAGACACCGGCTCAGTCCAACTCCTTAAATGAACTCGGGCTTCCCCCTCAAAAGTTGACAGACTCTCGCCACAAAAGTGCGATTGATCGAAGCAGCAGATGGGGAGCAAGGAAGGGGTTAGCTCGAGGAAGGGTGGGGGTGCACCCTAATCTAGCGTAACGACCTTTGACCTAACCATCAAGAAACATGTTTAAGGGTTTCACTACAACAAGAAGGAAAACATGTGAGGGGGTGCTGCCAAAGTGAGAGAGAACTTAGTAGCCAAAGATGTAAACTCCAAAGTGAGCCACTTAATCTGGGAAAACATCTCCATTCTAACCCACCACCATCTTTCATTTTTAAATCCTCCGGGGAAGGCCTCCGACACGGCTGTTGGCTCAAATCCCGTTTTTGTGAAGCAAACCCTTCGTCGTTAGTTTTCTTTTTTTAAATCCGTCCCACATGTGGCGTTTAACAGCAAGACATAAAACACTGGCACTCATGAGGCAACACAAAAGCATTTTCCGTCCCATGCTGGTGACAATGGCTAATTTCTTTGGGAGGTATTTTTCATTTTAGTAGGCTGGATTTTTTGGGGGGCTGAAAAAGGTCAGCCGGCGTGCTGGGCTCACCTCATGCTGGCTTTCGTCTGCTTACAGACACTTTTTTTTTCCCCCCTCAGACTGCTCCAACACTATTTATGCTGTCACATCTGTGTCGGCAAGAAGAGGGAGAGAGCCGGTTTGCGTGTAGCACAAACAAAAGTGGCTGGTGACAAGATGTCGTAATCAAAAGCTTGGACGCCAGATCGACACGATTGATTTTTGTTGTTCATCTGTTGTGGATTTCAGGAACTTTTTTTGTCAAAAATCCAGATGGGGATTTTTTTTTTTGCTGGGGAATACAGAATACGGGCTATAAAAAAATATACATTTTTCCCCAGGTTACAGCTTTGGTAAATCACTGCAGACAGTAGGGATTGGTGCATGGAACAATCTACTGAGCCTGATGGGTGGAAAATGCATCAAGACTTGAAAAATGATCTCGTGTCCATAAAACATGTAATGATCGAGTCGGACTCAAAAAGGATGTAGCCTATATCACAAGCATCAAACTCGAGGCCCGGGGGCCAGAAACGGCCCGCCACATCATTTTTGGCTAAAGAAAACAAAAGCATGCTTAATTCATGTTTATAGGGTGAATGGATTTGATCTATCTGTTGTTTATTGACATTTGTCTTCCAACTATTTTTATACTGTTAACCAAAGTAGAATTAGTCCTATTCATAACGCAATAAATTGCTTATGATGTAAACCAAATAGGAGAAAGAGTTTCATAATCTCGAAGATTTTGCAGTTTTAAGCAATTTTGTTTCCCTACTCCCCGACAACAAACACACGTTGACTATTATTTCCAATACTCTAAGCCAAAACCATTTTTCCTCAGCAATGAGGCAACACATGGAAGAGTTTACATTTTCTTATGATATGCAAACGAGTGGGCAGGAAAACAGCTTAAACCATTTTGTAGTCCAAAAAGCTGCTACTGAACTCTTTAATTAATAAAGGACGGCTGCGGGGGGAAAAAAAAACGCAAGTATATGCTCTCAGAGACAAAGACTTGCTTTCATTGTGAACAAGTTGGATGGAAAAGCTTTAAATGAGTCCATAAATCTCAAGAACTAAAAGAGCTCGCACACCTCTGCCACGGCCATTTTTCACTCAGTCAAATTGATTGAATGAGTATTTCTGCAAACTGGTCCCTTTTTTTGTTTGTTTAAGTTTTAGCCATAAGGTCTGAAGCTAAAGATATACAGGAAAAAAAAAAAGATGACACTTGGTAATTAGAGTGGTGTTAAACCATGGGTGGGCGGCGTCACTTTTGTCTTTTTCTTTTCTAACTCATTGAGAAATGGCCTGGAACTTAAGTCCGAGCAAAAAAAAAAACAAAGTGTTAAACTACAAAAGATTGAAAATCCCCATAGGACAAAAGTACAAAGCAGGAAGATGAACCACAGTCAGCCAAATGCAGTGCAGAAATAGCGAGCCGGGAGAAGAGGCCTGTTAATAACTGTTAGAAGGTTGAGGACCCTCGCTGTGCACTTTGAAAGACTTATGACGAGGTCCGTGTTGCCAAAATATACTGTAAGGCGGGCGGGGTTGGAGTCCTGCGGCGGCTGCTTTGTTCCACGCTGCTTCTTGCTGCTTTCACAGCCATGTTATTGAACACGCGCGTTTTGTCAAGAGTGACGAACAGGACGAGAAGATGGTATTAATCTTATTGCTATTCGGGGAGACAAATGGGGATCGAGTTTCCCCGATGTGTGCCAAAAGTGATTTAGCTGGAAACCGCAAAAGAGGAAACGGCCTGCGAAACGGTAAAAAGGGACAATACGAACTCCGGCTGTTCAGCTACATTGTCCTATAATTCATTTAGGAGGTTTTTTTTAACCATACAATCAAAATATATAGGCCCCCTCAAGAACCACAATTGCGTCATGAGGGGAGACACAGAAGGGACCGGGTTTCGTGGTTTTTGCGATGAGTCAGGACTGACTGTCAAGAGCGATGCAGCCGCTTTAGAAGAAGTCAAGAGCGGGGCCGGGGGGAGCTAAGTGGGGTGGCGTCAGCGTTTCTGTGCCGGTCGGAAACCAGGAATAGAATCTCGATGAGGAGAAAGACTAATTGGTGACTTTTCATTGTCACGGCGCTTTCCTCAAAACCAGTCGCCTTTCATTTTATATTTTTATCACGGATTATTTTACTGAACGGTCTACGTTTGGAGAACCTCTCAACTTTAATGGTCTCGTCTCGGTGCAGGCGGGCCTGGGGGGCTCCTTGGAGGAGGGGGAGCGTGAGTAGCTGTCCATCAATCCACCAAAACAGCAATGCGGGGTCTGATGTGGAGCCTGTGCGCTCTACTCTGCCTCTCCCTGTGGGAGGGAAGTTCCTGCGGGAACTCCAGGGAAACCCGGACGACCAAAGAGACGTCTTTTCACAGAAGTAAAAGAGCTCCCGCGGATCCCGATGCCAAAAAGTGCTCCTACACCTTCCTAGTTCCTGAGCAGAAAATTACAGGTTTGAAACTTATTTTTTTTAAGGTCTGAAGCAGTACCAAAGGTCTCACTGTCAAAACTTCTCAGGTCCGATCTGTGCTAGCGCCACCGGCCCCGAGCCAGACAAGGACAGAGTGACCCGCATGGACCTTGCGGACGTGCGGGAGGTTCTGAGCAAACAGCGGCGTGAGATCGACACGCTGCAGCTGGTGGTGGACGTGGACGGCAACCTGGTGAACGAGATGAAGCTGCTGAGGAAAGAGAGCAGGAACATGAACTCCAGGGTGACCCAGCTTTACATGCAGCTGCTGCATGAGATCATAAGGAAGCGGGACAACTCCCTGGAGCTGGCCCAACTGGAGAACCGCGTCCTTAACGTGACCTCCGAGATGGTACGGCTCAACTCCAGGTACAGGGAGCTGGAGGTCCGCTTCGCCACCATGGCCGGGGTGGTCAACAACCAGTCCGTTCTCATCTCGGCTCTGGAGGAGCAATGCCTGAGACCGGCGGGGCGCGGCGATATGCCCGCCGTGCCGCCGCTGGTTCAGGTGGTGCCGCAGACGATACCCATCAACAACCGCTTCACTAATGAAATCCAGCGGGACCACAACAAGAGGGCGTTTTCGCGAGGGTCGCGAACAAACTCGCCCACTCAGAGCCCGTTTGGAATGGAACCTCCCCCGCCGCAGGGGACTCTCACATCTGACGGTAGGTACCAGTCTCCTCACTTCACGATAGTCACGGCATCCCAAAAACTCAATTCCCAGACTTAAACCCTATAGAGCATGCAAGAAGACTCGAAGGGAGTAAGTCCTGCCAAAAAAACTAATTGTCTTGCTTTAGTCACTTTTGACAGACCACCATCTTGAATATTCTTTGAGCGTGCAGACCAAAAACACATTTGATGGCATGCAAGTGAGACAGTGAAATCATCCAGTCCTCCATTGGCCGTCCTTCACTGAGCATGTGTAGCCAATTACGGCAGATTGTGGTCCAAAAACAATCCAAGAACAAATCCTCACGAGGGTTTTGAGCATCCAGTCCACACGAGCGTATTTATGTAACAAGAAAGCGAGCGGCATAAAACTAAAGCATCCTCAAGTTTGACATTGCAGAAGGTTTTTAGTGATATTAAAGCTGGAACTTCACCAACACTCGTGTTCATGCTAGTTTATGAACACTCACACAAGGGTAAACGGAGGAAACGCGGTGGGATGATTCAGCTGTTTCGGCTTGATGGCAACCCGCTTGTGAATGTTCATTTGGACAACAATCAAAAGTGTGTTTGGATGGCTTGAGACGACAGGATGTTTGGATGGCTTGTGGCTGAAAGGAGATGTTTTGCATCCCCTCCAGACACTGACACTTTTTTTCCCCTTTGTTTATTGAAAGACGAAATTGACTTTTTAAAATATTCCTTTTAAAAAGTACTTGAATTATATCACGCTATAATGACTGTATATATTATATATAATATACATATTACATTTTTATCTTATTTATTAGTATTTTATTGCCTCTATATCGAGGTTGATTAATTTGATTGATTTTACGGTAAATTGCCTTTTTATTAGATACTTTTTTTTCAGGTTTTTGCATTTTTTGCATATCATTTATTTTTAGATGGCAGAATAATTGGGTTTGATTTGACTTATTCTAAGATTTACGATTTCAATCTTCAATTTTATTATACTGGTTTTAGTCATTTACATATTTCATGATCAATATATTATTTGTTTATACTATTTGCAATGTATTTTATTTATTTCATATTGTATTTAATTACGATTGTCTTGATTTGTTTTTCGAGTGTCTCTTTTATAGCATTATTAATTTTTGTGAGAGTACAGGGTTCATTTTGATTTCCTTTTTTTGTTCGACTTCAGGTCCATTCAAGGACTGTTTCCAGGTACGCAAAGCCGGTCACACCACCAGCGGGATGTACCTGCTCAAGACCGATGGCAGCGAGCGGCTCATCCAAGTTTGGTGCGAGCACGGCCTCGACAACGGCGGCTGGACCGTGTTGCAGAGGCGGCGAGACGGCTCGGTTAATTTCTTCCGCAACTGGGAGAACTACAAGGTAAGCGGGACCAAGTCATGAGTAAGTCTCAGGTCTGAACCTTCAAGTCCCAGCTCAGCTTTAATGACGACTTCAGAAAAATGGATGGACGGCGGGTTCGTTTCGGGGCCACTAAACGAACGCGTGTTCCGTGACTGTAAACAGTTTAGCTGGATATTTTCAAAGAAAGCGCAGTCGCGGCCAGGCACCGTAACGCACATATACAGACTTAGCAAAGTGCCGGTAGGTCGAGATGGAAACGCGGCGTGTTTATTCTTCCTGACGAGTCAGCCCTTTAGCTTCCCGACTTCACTGCGATACACAACCGGCTCACGAAAATGTCTGCCCGAGGAGTTTTCTGTCGTGTCATAAAAAGAAAGTACATTTAGAAATCAATGCCGGCGTTTGGCAGCGCAGCGAGAGAGTCATTTGAGCAGCTGCGAATTTACTTAAGTTGAGCCGCGCTGAAATCCCGAAAGACGAGCTTCGGCTTCATTACATTAACATCTCCGTGAGTCGAATTATCGGTTGGTTAACACCTCTGGAGCCTTGAACTAAAATGAACGATTTCTTTTCACAAAAATCCCATTTCTCACTTTGAACCTCGCAGAGAGGCTTTGGCAACATTGACGGCGAACACTGGCTCGGGCTGGAGAACATCTACAACCTGGCCAAGCAGGGCGACTACAAACTGATGGTGGAGCTGGAGGACTGGAACGGCAAGAAGGTCTACGCCGAGTACGGAAGCTTCCGCCTGGAGTCGGAGAGCGAGGGCTACCGCCTGAGGTTGGGCGCCTACCAGGGCAACGCCGGCGACTCCTTCGCCAGCCACAACGGCAAACAGTTCACCACGCTGGACCGAGACAAGGACGCCTTCTCAGGTACGTGCCGGTCCGAGGTGGCGGGAATCAGCTCGGGTTGCTCTTGATGGCTCCCCTTCCTCCTCCTCAAGGCAACTGCGCCCACTTCCACAAGGGCGGCTGGTGGTACAACGCGTGCGGCCAGACCAACTTGAACGGCGTGTGGTACAGTGGCGGAGTTTACCGCAGCAAGTTTCAAGACGGCATCTTCTGGGCCGAATACGGAGGGGGGTTCTACTCGCTCAAGTCCGTGTGCCTGATGATCCGACCCATCGACTAGAACCTCGCCGCATCGGCTCAACTCAGCCTTATTTCACGCGGCCCAAAAATATTCCTGACTAGACACTGAACAGGTACGAGGAGGACTAAACGACGGCATTCGCGAGGATCGATGGACTCCGAGCAGCTCTAATGCCCAAATGAATTGAAACAGTCTTGAACCTCAAGTCAGGGGGGAAAAAAAATCTGAATTGTCTCCCTTGAGCAATTCCAGCATGAATCCAGCCTGGGAATAGTCAGTATTTTGTTTATATGGAAGGCTAAAGAATAAACTTGTTTCATACTTTTCCAGGGTCACACGACATTTTTTAGGAATTCCTGGCACTGAATTGTGCAGACGTATAAATACTCAGGCCAAAATGTTCACAAAGCCACTTTCTATTATAGCCGCGCAGTTCTCTCTATTGATATTTTGCCCAGTATTGTCATTTGTCAACTGGAAATATTTATGCATACTGCCACAAAAACCACTCAAGCCCTGTTTTGGAAATGCAAAAAAAAATAAAATAAGACGCTGCAGACGATGGAGGGGGGCTACACTTATATGAAGGAAAAAGAATGTTGTCATTCAAACTGTCCCATTAAAAGTATTTTGTAAAACATTGGTGTGGCCTTTACTGTTCAGCTTGAGAAATTAAGATGCTTGCTAGCTAGACTGCTACCGTTAGCACTAGCCGCTAAACAGACACAGCAACGGCCGTTCTTGTAAATTCACTTACAGCATGCGAGACACCCCAAAGACCCCTTGCTCGATTCTACTCCAAACAAGGAAGGACTCTGTGTGCACCCCGTGATTGACTTGCGTGAACAGGAACAAGTTAATCAGAGCGTCGAACAGAGCGCCACTGTGAAAAGCGCAGACAGAGCGGCGGTCTGTCCACCGGGCCTAATGATAGGTCGGCTTTAGGGTCACGCACGTTACTGCCGTTGCCTCTCTTCGGAAAAGTGATCTCGTTATGAGCAGAGCTGAAAAACGGAATTTAACGACGCGTCTCCACAATCTGCCAAACTAAAAGCAGAACACGCGGTAAGTAAGCAACAGGATTTTCCTCGCTGGAAACCCGTGCGTGATGTCATCTTGGCGTCAAAGCGAGGAGAGGGTGTAAATATTACAGGAAAGACGACTTAGTCCCCAATTTCTCGCTGATTTATAGGTTTGTTCTAGCGGGAAGGAACATGGGCCGGCCAAATGAATGTTTTTGGGCGCAGGGAAGACAAAGCCGATGATGCCATTTTGTGTTACGCTTTCTCAACTGTCGCATTCCAACACGTTCTGTTGATGTTTATGGGCTCGTGGTTAACAAGGGTGTGTGTGTGTGTGTGTGTGTTACCTAGGTATGGTATACACGACACCATGCTCTGGCTGCTTATGTAGTCCCGCAGACGCTTGTAATTGTCCTCTTTGGACATCAGGAAGTCGAGCCGGTCAAACGTGGCCTTGTCCTTGCGACTCAGTAACTAGAAGGGTGGAATAATTGAAGGAAAAAATTGACTTGACCCAACTGCCAAAAATAACACTTGTCTTTAAAATGGGGATAAAAATACTCACCGCCCATGTTTTGGTGAGCCTAAAAATGGGAGCGCTCTGCAGGCCCGACACCACGGCCATGACGGCGTGGAGGTTGTTCACTTCGCACAATTTCTGAAAGGTAAAGACATTTGCTTTCAATGCAAACAACGGCCAGGACTTGAGGTGGTGTTATGCAAGAGGTGGGGGATGTGTGTACCTTGGCGGTGCGGATGTATAGACTCAGCACCTCGGCTCTGATCTTCAGCGTCTGCGCGTGGAGGATCTCCCGAACCACCCAGAAACTGGTCTGGGTTAAAAAAAACCACACACAAACAGAGATGATAAGAAATAACTTTAGCCTTGGTGTAAAACCTGAAATAGAAAATGTGAGATTTGTCAAAAGTCCTTCTTTTCAAAGTGCTTCATCTAGTTGCCATGGCAACAAGTCGGCCTTCGCCATCGGCCCAGCAAAATATATAAAAAGCGGGCTTGAAGATGGTATATTTTGACAAAAGCTTGTCACCCAGATGTTATGGGGACACCTGGGAACAGTTTGAAACTGTACAAATAATATCCAGAGTTTCAATAAATACCCGTTGACATTATTTATAAACTCAAGAAGGAATGCGTACGAGTCTGTGGAGTGGCTCTGCATACAAACAAGTCATTGATTCAATCAGGCCGAAATGGAAAGAAGACGAGTTTTTCCTGCATCTCTTTTGCTCCTTCTCCCAACACAGGTGTGATGCTCTGCGTGGGCCGTGCACACATTCTGACCCCGCAGCTGCTTTTGACTTCTATTTCCCTGGAAAGAGCGCAGTGGGTTGTTTTTCTTTCGAGGGAGCGGCAAGGAGCTGCCGAGTGATATCCGGCCACTTCCGACATTCACTTTCCACTACCGCCCCAAAAAAAAAAAAAAAAATCCATCTTGATTTCTTCTATCGGTTTTTGTCTATTTTATCGATCTAGATAAGTTTCTTCATTCATTCTTCCGTGGAGAATGCAAAAATGGAGCTTTCGACTGCCACGTTCGCGGCGTGTGGAACCAGAAGTGAACCGAAACGCGCAGACAAGTGGGAAAGTCGAGAACGGCCAATAAAAATCAAGGCCGAAGGTGACTGGATTATTAATATTTGTAATAACCTGAAACCGCTGATGGAATAGGGAAAATGTAATTAGGTCTCGTTGCGAGGGGGCGTCGCAGTCGGCTATCGGTGCTTTAGTTTGTGGAACGTTGGCATTTGCATCTGGTATTATGGGATGAAAGCCATTACCGCATTAGCGTCGGTGACTAAACTCATAAAGTCAGATCACGGTGTATTCGTCAACACGGACTATAAATTATTATCTGTGCCTCGCATTTAATTGCTTGGCCCGGGCTCCGCTCCTGGCGGAGAGCGGTGCCAGCAAAGTGAAGGACGAGGATTATGTCTGCTCGGCAGGAGTTCGGCCGACCAATCCCATTATCCAAGCGGCTAATTTTCCTTGGCTGGGGTTGGAGCGCCCGACATCTTGAATTTGGGATCTGCCGTGCAATGACTGCTTTGCTCAGCAGCAACGCATACTTGCGGGATGGTCTCATTCGTTTATGCTCGTTAGGTGCTGAAGGAGGTTTTAAAGCAGCTCGGTGGACGGGATTGAAAAAAGCGAGCCTTTGTTCTCTTGTTTACAATTTTCTGGAAAAAAATTCCAGATGATTTTCTGTGTGTGTGTGTTAATCGTGAGGATTGATGATCTGCGACTTGAATAATCCAAAAAGGAGGACAAGGGCGGAAGGATGAGGTGTGATGTGCTCGGCTGCGAATGATGGAGCGTGCTCACCTGGTTGAACCTGCGGGTGAAGGCCACGACGTTGGGAGCCGAGCTGTGCTTCTCCTTTTTGTTCCAACCGCAGCTTGACAGCTCCTGATAAAATAATAAATAAAAAAAACACATCAGGGTGATTGACGCCCGGAGCCGGAGCATAGATATTTTTCTTTCTTTTTTATTTCAAATTGTCTGCCCTGGTTATCATGATTAAAAAAAAAAGCTCATCGGTCCAGGCGAACAGAATTATAAGGTGGGAAGTAACTTTACCGAGCTAGACCACGTGTGAACCTCAGCGTTTGTAATATCCAATGACAAATGATGAAAGCAGACAACCCGAGTCCAAAATGGTGGTGGGGTTCAGACACGGGATGTGGAGGACTTTGCAGGATCGTGACCTGCCAGGATGTGGCTGAGACAAGTCAACTGCTCATTTCGGGGGGGGGGGGTTGTGCTGACCATGTTAATTATTATTCTCTCCAGTAACCATGCCATTTCCTGAACAAAGGCGCTCTATGCTCTCGACGGCAGGTCAAAGCAATTTTTACTACGGACACACTTTGGTCCGGTAGGACCTACGTGAGAAGTATTGTATAAACTTACGCAGTCGTTGCAGAATAAGATAACCAGCTGCAGGACAGCCGCAAATGCGGATGACCTCATGAGTGATACCGCAGCGGTTCCTTCCCCCAACGTCTACATTGTAAACGGAAACCTGCAGCGCTGGGTACCCTGGGAGGCCTGAGAACGTGCAGTGTGCCAGAACAAGAGCGGAGGTATGATGGAAAAATGGATTGAACAAGCCCACTTGCGGCAAGAGACCAGAGATAGGGAAGAGAGAGGGGGGGGGGGGGGTGTCAGGAAAACAGGGATTGTTGATTATGTGAACATCAGCAGAACCTTTGACTGATTTTGGGACGTTGCCGAGTTTCGTGCCTCAAGTCAACAGACTGACGTGTTCCCTCTTGTTTGGATTAAATAAATAAAAATAAAAAACCAACAAGAATTATGATGGGGATAAGGGCAAGCATATAACGCACGGCTGCCTCCAAAGTGTGGACTCTGGCAAAGATCTGCTCTGTGTCCCGGCCAACATTATTACCTTTTCCTGTGCGCACCAATGTCGGCGATGACTTTACCAGGCCCGTTTTTTGCTACAGGCCACTGGACTGATAGTTTGCCAAGAGCAGTAAAATGACCCCGAGCGTGTTATCGCGTCAAGTCTACGGCGCAACCTTTGCCGCAGTCTGTCGAGCTCAGTCAATCCCAACTAGTGTGCCGTGAAAGCTCAGACTCCTGGCCACCCGCTTTTTTTTTTTTACACTGTCTGTAAAAGTCTTGTTTTTTAAAGGGGTCACTGGTCTGCATGAAGGTCAATGACATGAAATTTTTATTGAATGTTTAAAAAAGTTATATTAAAGGGGAAGTCAAGTCAAAAATGTTCTTTACAATCATTTTGGAGTAATATTAATTAACAGACAAATTCAATCTTTTTTTTTCGAAATGACAAAATGGCCACCCCCTGAGAAGATGCCCACGATTGGTCATTTCCAGAAAAAAGGCTGCCCCTTGCGATGGACGAAAAATTGGGCGGATTTTTTTTCCTGCTCGTTTTCACACAATTAATCATGCTCTAGAAACACAACCTTCCATTTATACAAGCCTGACACATCGACGTGATTTCCAGTGTGTCACATGGCTGATGCGGTCATGAGTGACTGGGAGGCAAACGCTCTGTGTCACTTAATATTTCATCCACTCCCAGCTTGAGATGATTAACTTTCAAACATGCGAAAGGGAAAGACATCGTCAAGACCGTCTGCAGTACAAAAATGACGAATCCTTCCCAAAGACATTTTCAAGCCGGTCGACCGTCTCAATTTAAGGTGGCACTGAAATTAAATGAGACGTGACAACCGGTTCGAGGAGAGCATGCAGGTTTTTAGAGGCCACTTATTCCGTTGCTACTGGGAGGCAAACCTGAGGTCAGACCACCGTGCTTCTCGTTGAACAAAATCGCCTGGGAGCAATAAAGTCAAACGTTGGTTAGTTTTCATGACGGAATATTTTTTTTTAATAACGCGGAACACTTTTGATTTAATCCCGTGGAAGCTGTTGTTATGTCGCTTATGCAACATATAAAAATGCCTCAGCTGATGTCATGTGAAGATAGGTGGGAACACTACGACGCATGAAATTTAATTTACAACAACCAAACAAAGAGACCTTCTCATCTCCTTTTTCGAAGCAAATTTGCCATTTTTGCAACCTTTATCCAAAAGAAAACAAACGCCGCACAATGACGGGATGCCTTTTAAATCCGTTCAAATTGAACAAGTGTAAGCTAGCCCGTGTAAACGGAAAATGTTGGGAGTGAAGCAACATTTTCTGGAAAAATAGACGTCAAAAGTCAAGCAAATAAAAAAAGCTTAAGATTGATTCTTATTTTGCACGACAGTTTAGAATGTTAAAATGGCACGGCGCAAACTAATTCACTTATGTTTTATGCTGGAAAGCTCTTCCACGAACAAGTGCCAAGTTCAGAAGAATATTACACAACCGGTTATTTAATACTCTCTTACTCTGCCAGGGAACACAATTGAGATGGCAGACAGGCGCGCGCGCACAAGCACCTGCTTTTTGCATTATATGACCATAGAAGTGGAAAATAAGACTTTCAATCAAGTATTTCTCTGCCTCCTCCCCCTCCCCTTGGCTCTACGTAACGTGGCCTTGTGAACCTCTCTCGCTGAGTCCATACAAAGACATGTTATGGAACTTTCCGCAGTTTTAAAAGGTCTCCAATATAAGGATCAAGAATGATAGACTTGCCAAAACTCGGGTTCAAATCATTTAAATACATTATGATGCCCGTCTCGGTATGTGGACATAAAAGGTCTCACCTCGGGCTGGATGGCTTTGAACACAGGAGCATCCATGAGCGTAATCTGGCCCTGGAGGAGATCATTAAAAAATAAAAAAGTTAAAAATGTTGGACAAAATTAGCCATCTCTTAGCATAAAGATTAGGATGAGAAACCAGAGAGTGCCCTCTTGTGGTTGAAAATATGGCCAAACGTGTGTGCTCACATTGCAGCAAGGTCACTCTCATTGAAACTAGATTTTTGGACAATCACTCAAGTAAATAAAGTGTCGGAATACCAATAATTCCAAAATATTAAATGCAGTTGTGTTGTAGGTTAAAGGTAAAAACAACTGAACTGTGCATAATAAATGTATTACAATAAATTACGACAAAGCCAGAAAATCAGTTGTAAAAAAAAAAAGTACACAAATATATAATCCGTTAAATAAACTGCACTGAAATGCATCATATTTTATTAAAAAATGTGTCACTGTACCGTCAGTGATTGCATGTGTACCACTAGAGGGCGCCAGGGCACAACATTTGGATTTACAAGTGTATTTTATAGTGTTTATTTGTATTGTTTGATCAAAGGTGGGCGCATAGACATCACCAATCGTCACAAAGAAACACACGTACCGCATATTCTTCCGGTGTGACCTTCAGCACGTCAAAGACAACTGCGTCAAAGCTCTTCTTCAGCTCAGAACCCTTGTCACTGAGAGACTCTGAGCTGCTGCTCCTCTGCATCGCACACATAATGGCAGCAATTGATTCAAACAGGTGCAAACAAGAAGGTGAGAGCTTAAAATCTTTCATCTCCATTTTGGGGGCTTTTACGTGCATAAAAATTCAAATGTCTTGGTGGTGTGTGATTACGCGGGCTCACCTCTGAGATGGCGGCAGCAGTCGGGCCGAGGCCTGGTTGGCCATTGGGGAAGTCCATCATTCCCACAGCATGCAGCTTTAGCGCAGGAAGCCGTCGTTCATCATGCTCCGCTGCAGCAAAAGCCCGCCCCTGCCCTGAGAGACACCCCCCCCCCAAAAAAACATTAATAACACACCAACATACAGTGATACCATAACGCAGATGAGGCGCTCACTATGGAGCAGCAGCGCCATCTGGTGGCAAGCTTCATATCATTCAATCGAAATTCACCCACTCGAAGATGACATTGTGGAGAGATGACAAAATGAGATTAGGTCATGGTGAGATCAGTGTGCGCCATATGGACACTTTCACGGCAGTTTCGTTTGCACAGGTGATGACAGGACGAGAAGGAGATTAGGAAAAGATTTGCACTAAACAGCTTACACTTGGACGCACGTGCTCGAATAACGACTGCCATGAAACGTATATCAAACTTTCATTTTGACCTTGGCAGGATTTGGACAGATTTAAAAAATCTCATTCTCGTCTCGATGGCATACCCAGCGGTTCCTCAACTCACCGGTTGAGTGTCAGATGAGCATGGTTCCGGAGTTGAGCTCAGCCTCTCGCGGCGAGTCTTGACCTGATAAGTCGTCTCCCGTTGACGCACGTTGAAACTTGAAAAGAGAAAGAACAAGTCGGTTTTTCTGTATAAATGTTGCCGTGTGACTTATTCAACACGAGATGATCTTTCTAGAGGAATTTCTAAAATGCACATGAAAAATGTCATGGCTCAATGGAAGTTGGAAAACACTGCAGAGTCCGGACAAGGTGAAGTAGCACTTGTTGGCCACTAGGTGTCGCAGCGCCCAAAAGAATCCAACGTGTTGGCTTGACATGTACAATGAGGGAGGTTGAGGGAGTGAAGGGGAAGCAGCTGCAGATAAATTCTGCATGCTGGCAGGCCTTTGGACATCAGCTGGGGGTTAAGATTCCCTCATCCCCTTCAGGTTGTTATCACAGAAGGAGATGAGGGATGGAGGAGGGATACAAAGCCGGTGAGCAGAACAAACACGGGATTAAGAAAGTAAACTGCGGTTGACCCTGGCATTCATGGAAATATGGAAAAAATACTTTTTAATACATTGAGTTCTGTGAGATAAAAAAAATACAAAATAACAATAAAAAAAAAAATTATGTCTCCACGTGTGAGCGTCAAACGTGTGAGTCGTGACCTACAGCAGCTTATTTTGTATTGGTTGTATTTAACTGTCCCATTCCAAAAAATATTCTAATACCTTACTAACATCTTTTTTAACTTCAACTTTGGGTAGGAAAAAAAATAAAATACATCCTCTTTGAGCTTGAAAAACACATTAGTGTATCATTGTCAGACAGATTGCTCGAGTGAGAAAGCCTCAACATCTAATGAAGCTTGCTCGCTACTCATCAGTAACCATCTCGGGCCACTTTGCGTCCCACACAAAGCAGCCGCCTTCTCCTTGTGAGTCAGCGGCCTTTGGAGCCAATCTCAACCGCCGCGCAAATAGAATAATGAACTATCGGTGACAAACAGCGCAAGGCGTGCGTGCCAAGGCTTGTCGAGGAGATTTGAAGCCAGGCTGCTAAATGACATTCGCACACTTGTAGACTGGCTGTGAGTTGTTGTTACTCACAGGCCGGGCGGGCGCATGTGACTACGCATTCCATGACCAAGCCTTCGCATTCCGATCAGCCCGAAAAAAAAAAAAAAAAAGCACACGTCTTTTCTCAACAGCTGTCAATCTCATTTCAGAAACTAGTGGATTGATCTTTTGCTAACGCAAAGAACAACTGTCAGAGAAGGCAAAGGTCAAAAGTTGGGAAGGAGTAAAAAGGCAGAAAAGGTCGAAATTCTGAATGCATGTAAATTTGAAACAATAAAAATAGGTGTGCCTGATAGCTAATGATTAGCCTAGCGTTGTTTTATGATATTATTCTAAGGTAGCCATAAACGTGTGTTGACAAGACCCAGATGGTTTTCACACAGACTCAATCCCATTTGCATGTTTTATGTGTCTCAAGTCCAAGAGCACAAACATGAGATGAGGCCATTTAAAGGCTGGGAGGGAAATTCGATGGAAGTTTAGCTTTGGCGCTTCCGGCGAAAGGTCACGGAGTGCGAGAAGGGGATGACGTTCGCACCCGGAGGGCCCTTGGAGCGTCGCCTATTAAATTGCTGGTGAGTTTGGACGAGCGGACGTTGGGATAATCTAAGAACCCGTTTCGGAAAAGATTGAGAATCGACGTGATGGGGCGACAAACGCGCCAAAGTCACGCAGGAAAAAAAAGAAGAAAAAAAGTGGGTCAGTGTGTCCCGGAGAACACTTGCTAGCTCGTTAAAAGCTACGCCCGTTTTTCCTTTGGCCGCCTGTGATGTTGCCGATTGCTACCTCCCGCCGTGTTTCTTTGTCTAGCTAAGATTTCTTCAATGAGCAATTGGGACATGAGGCAAGTTTTTTTTTTTTTTTTTTTTTTTCTTTGGCTTCCTGGGGGTAAAGATCAGTGGATGTCATAAACGTTTATCAACTGCGGGCACGTGAAGGCCTTTGAGTCGTTTTTTAAGGGCTATCGCTAGCCGATGCTAACGCAGAAGCCAGAAAATACATGTATAAAAATCATAAAAACCACTAAATGTGAGGCCAACTGAGTTTGCAGCTTTGTGTCACATCGAGGTATTCTTACGCAGCCCGACAAAGTAGTTTATCCAGCAAGTTGGGGGAATTTCTGCCGCTTCTAAATCCGTATCCTGGCAGCCGCTTGCACCATGGGGTGTGATTATGCTTTTTTTAGACGTGCGTCTCCCCCTCTTTCTCCTCCTGCCTCCGTCACTAACAGATCTCTGCTTTTGATAATTAGAACCTTGGCGAAAGGGCTCGGGCCCGCCTCGGTTGTTGGAGGACGAGAAGGCCAAACAAAAAAAAAACGGCTAGGATGTTAACAATAACCAGTTTCGAGTTATTTCTTTTCAGTATTGTGAAATTTGGACGATTCAGTGCAGTGTACCGTAATTTTCGGACTATAAGTCGCGTTTTTTTTTCCAATAGTTTGGGTGGGGGGGGGGCGACTTATACTCAGGAGCGACTTATTTACATATATATGGTTTTTTTTCACTTTTTTTTATGGCTGGTGCGACTTATACTCCGGTGCGACTTATAGCCCGAAAATTACGGTAGTTTGAATCAACATTTAAGTTTCAAGCCTCCAGTCAAGTGTGGAGTCCCCTCCTAAATTTCAACCAGGTCGTTCCAAACTCATCACTCGAGTGAACCAAGTCATAAGTCAAGTCGTACAATCTTGCACAACATACCTCACCGGAATTGGCGACTTAAGTCTCACTCGACCCCCCCCCGTCCCCCCTTTCAGTTCTGCTTGGCAGTAAATAAGACACGCTGACACGTTGCCAAGCTTGTAAGCGGCGGCATGTGGCCGAGCGCTGCCGTGTGATTTGTTGCCTGGGCGGGCGGCGAGCCCGAGTTCAAGTCCACTGACGAAAGCAACGCTGACAGATGAATGAAGGGAAAAGGGAGGGGGGGGGACGGAGGGATGGAGGGGGAGGAAACGGTGGCAGTGTGCGGGCTGTTAACAAGGAAAGGGCAAGCGGAACAATGCAGGGCAACGATGCGGTCAGAGGAAACAAGATAGCATCTCGATGTCTTCCTCGATGAGTCTCCGAGGATTGACTAATGTCAACACTGCCACGCTGGTACGACTCCGGAGGTTTGTTTGCAACCAGAGTGGGAAAAGTCAGCGGAGAACTTCAAATCTAATCAGACTATTATGACACGCCGCTTGTTTTGGACCTCATTAGTAAGGAAGAGTTCAGCGAGTTTACAAAGCGGAGGCTTGCTCGATAAGCGTTTGGCATATTGAGAAAGCCGACAGCCCGGAGGTGTTTACGCTCACGCCGTCCGTCCCAGTTATCGGAACTTGAGACGGGCGCTGAGTTTTTCCCAGGACGGGGGTTGCGGGTGTGCCCTCGGGGCTCTTGTGTAAGACGCAGATTTAAAAAGGCACGACTTGTTTCGACTTGACAGACCTCAGCCTGCAAATAAACGCCGTCGACTCAGCTCAGTTTGGTCAATAAATAAAAACGGACGGTTTGGATGCGAAGCTGCTGTCGGGGTTTGACCCCGAGACGTTTGAAATTCTTTTGTAAGGTTATTTTGATAGCTTTGAAGCTGCTTAATTGAGCAATCCGGAGATCACGAGGCTCTTCAATTTGCGGCGCAACACGCATGACTTCCTCTAACATGGCACCGCCTGGCCTCTGGGGTCTTCTAAAACGCACTATTACATCTTGCAACACAAAAGGCAGCCGCGTTGCTGCTGGCACTTTACGGCTTTGCCATTTATTTATTTATTTAAAAAAAAAAAGAAACCCTCTAGGGTCACTTGCATTTAAAAAGGATTCGTCAGATTTAAAAAATCAGTATGTGTTTACCTCACATTCATTTTACATGAGCTAACCAAGAAACGATTTAAATATTAAACGTATTTATTTACTTTTCTATTGAATTTATGCAACTAGGATCGATGACACTTTTATTGCATCTCGTTCGGGACAGACTCCTCAAATATGCAAAGGGAAGTAAAACTACAACTTCGGTCTCGCTAAGGTATGTGTGTGTGTGTCTGAGACGTGCGTCTGCGCCTGTCCATGCACATGTACGAAACGGAAGAGGTGCAACAGCTGAGCTTGCAGGGAAAACAGCTGTATCGCTTGTACTTCGACCCTCCCACCCCCCTTTGCTCCCAATGAGCCCCCCACACTCCTTCCCAATCCTTCTTTCCCACCAAGCAGCTAAACAAGGGGGAACACACACCCATGGGCAAAAAAAAAACACACGCACAGACATGCAGGTTGTACACAGACAGACACAATCCGACACCCTGCGCCGCACGAGACGTTCTGTTCCGGCCTCGGCGTGTGTGTCCAAAAAGTTTTCGTCCGGTTGACTAAAAACCAAAAAGACATAGAGCCTCATTCACTCGCTTTTGTTTATATTAAAATCTTAATATTTAAATATATGCACTGAAAATGAAATTGAGACTATAAAAGACGTCCTGCTAACAAAAACTAAATAGAGTGCCGGGCTTAAAAACTCAGCATTAAAAGCTTCGTTTACGGAATAAAAAGGCTTGCAGACGTCGTGTTAAAACTCTCCATGGGATGTTTTGCCAGGTCAAAAAGTTTCCATGACATCGGCGCTCTCGCTTTAGCTCGCCGAGACACTCAAGATTTCCGATAGTTGAAGCGTTCAGAGCACCTGACATCGCTACGTACGCGGGAAGTGAAAGGAAAAAAAATATGATCAATTCTCCGGCTCTGACGTACAACCAGAAAAGTTGTTTGATTTGTAAAAAAAAAAAAGATGGAAAAGAACAATTGTATGTCATTTTGTCACATTTTCCACATACTGATAATACTTCCGTCACTCCAGTCATTCCAGATCCACCAGAAGGCCGGGCAGCTCAACGGTGTCAAGTGGTTGCTCATAGCTGACATTCTCCGTACCGTAAAAGGCTCCCGGGCCCGAGCCCTGAACCCACTTTTCACCCCGTGACCAAGACACAGACAGCCCGGAAGCTTTATTTGCTTTCTGCATCATGAACAAAAACAGAATGTGCCACGCACTGCGCTTTCTATGCTCAACTTATTTTGGCCAAAATAAAAAAAAATAAAAAATGCTGCTGCAGGCATGACATTAAAATTGCAGAGAAGCCGTTGCGTCTTTTACTGCTTGCGAAAAGACGATGGCAGCCTCTGAGATTCGCTAGAGCTTGCATGCATTACATCTGACCTCCTTCCCACACATTAAAAAAAAAAAAAAAAACTAAGCACCTACACCACCTGCTTCAGAAAAACAGCCAGCAACATCTCACGTAACAAGCAAGCCACTTCAGCTTAATAGAAATGTTGTCACCGATAAGATCATGTGACTTTACACCTCCGATTTTGCAGAACCAACATGTACTGTTGAGCGTTGCCTTGGCAACTGAGCAACCACGTTATCTGTCAGGGTGGGGCAAGATGGGGGGGGGTGTAATAGTGTGGAACCAAAAAAACTCACAGATGGGATGCCCGAAGCAATTTCAGAGCCTGACGATTGAAGGAATTCCTATTTTGAATCAAAATATCCTTGATAAAAAAAAAAAAATGGAATGTCACATTTGGAGGACATTTTGGCAGCCTTTGGGAAACGTCCACAATATCCTTGTCGGACGTTAAACATGAGCCAATGCTGCAGATAAGAACGAGTTGAGAAAGCGCAGGGGGTTGGAACTTGACGATGGGAAAGGCCTGCTGAGTTTGATCCTTTTCTCTTGCATACACAAGGCTCGGGTTCTAAGTTCCATACACACACACACACACGCGGGCGTAATCTCCCACTAATCACATTTGCAAGTCTTGGACTGAGCAGTTACACGACAGCACTCAACAGATGGAACGAGACGCGGCGGCGGGCATGGCGAGGATTAGCCGAGTTCAGAAGGTTTGTCAAGTTGTCACACAAGCAGGTGGAACAACAAGATGGCAGAGAATCATTTTTCTGAACTTCAGAGTCCATCTGCAAACTATTCAATAGCGCTTTATTTATTTTTTTCTTCCCCCCAATCATTTTGAAACAGGAAGCTTAAACTACACCAGAAGGGACTACATTTTGGAAAGGTCCCACTGTATTTGACTATCTAAACAGTCAATCAGCCAAACAATGCTTTCTGGATGGAGCATTGTGCCATGAATAAATACGCTATTCCTGTTCAGGAGGAGGAACTGGGCGGCTCAAGCCAAATAAGATTGATTTTGTCCTTTCAGCAGTACCACGACAAACATTCTGGTCACAAGTCTGAACCCTTGACCACTGCGTCAAGTGTGGCTGATATGTTGGAATCTAGAACGGTCCATTCAGCCTTCAGTTTGCATACATTCAAACATGGAAGTTGTTAGTCAGCAAATGAATACGCCATTAAAAGACAATAAGTCTCCACGCTTCCATTATCGATTGTCAACGATATGCATTACATTAATGTGTGTCGAGACAAAGCGGCCGCACACTCAAAACAGCTTGCTGCAAGTCGAGTAAGGCCGCTTCATTCAAGACACTCAATCATACGAGTGAAGCCTCACCGATTTGTGAACTTGCGGGTTTGGTCAGAAATGTTTTATGTAGAAATAATGTATATTTGTCTCTATCTATGCCAGTGAGAGGCAGAATTATTTAAATGCTCTTCCAGTAGATGTCAGAAGGTACAAAACGGAGCTATGTATCCACGTTTGTGTTAGTTATATTAAAAATATTATATATATATAGATATATTATACATTGTATATATATAAAAAAATAAATTCCTGGAGAAAACAGTACCATGCATAAATTATGACACAATTTTACGCTGTCTTTTTGGGGAACCCCCCTTCCCAGCCTACCCCCAAATAAAATGTGCTTCAATTGTCTTCTTCTTTCCTTCACCTTGAAAGCTTTTCATGTCTAAATTACTGATAAAACCATGAGGACGGTTGGATGCACACGCAGCATTGTTAAGTGGGAGAACCTCCGCCACACCCAAAGCACTCCCCCGGGGGGTTAACCGTGCACGGGGTTCCACCACCACCCGCCCAACAACCCACCGCTGGAACAAACTGCTGTCGCCGCCGGGCTAACGACATCATCATCGCCTTGAAACTCCACAAATGGGAAGTCCTGCTCTCAAGTGCGCGCAAAGTTGCGCCATGAGAAGAGAAAGCAAGGGATTTTTCACAGAGATTAGCATGTGGCTAGCTGGACAAGGGTGTAGCGCGCGATATATCCCACACGACATCGCAAGCACACTTCCGCGGTGCTGGCCTCCCTGGACTGTATTCAGGTGGAATGACAATAGAAATATCTTCTGCGCTACACGGAGATATCAAAGCACGTTCTTTTTTCTTTTTCTTTTTTTTTTACTAAAAACGAAACAATAAAACACATAATTTATCGATAAATAAACGTCACTACACGTTTTAGACGCGCTGACCGCTTTGATGGCGGAGGACGCCGCACGTTAAAACAAACATACCCCCGCCCCCCCCCCCCCCCCCTTAAAAAAATAAATAAAGCAGCATATAACATTGAGCTGCGTTAGCGTCGAGAAAGCCAACTCGACGGCTGTGAAGTGAAACAGCAATAAAATACTCACCGGAGCACCGAAGGTCGTTATTTTCTGCGCGTGATATTCCAGCGGGTTCATGAGAATTTTAGGGGGGTTGGTCGTGGCCGAGGGTCGACAAGAGAGCGATCGGGCGGGCGGGCGGTGCACCCTCAACAGCTGTGTTCTGTTTTGAATGAGGACCAAGAGGATGAGAGGAGAAGGGGCGGTGCTTGTGCTTTTTTTGTCTTCTTCTTCTTTGGTATCTATGGAGAGGGAGTTCTTCTTCGGGCGTGACGTCACGTGTCACGGTCTCGTCGAATAAACTAATTCAAACGTTCAAATGGCTCGCATGGGCAAGGACGATGTTGTTGACGGCAGACCAATTTTGGGAAAATGGTTGTGTCGTTTTTTGCAGGGTCAAATTGAATCAGGTTGCTTAACGGGATAACAAAAGCCTGCCTTTTACTCTGACTCCATCTGGTGGTCGAGATGCTACACTGCATCTCGTTCCCCATTTTCAATGTTTATAGTTATGTGACGGTATTTTAAAAAATTACTGTACACCAATATTCACAATCGTGACTTTTTTTTCACTCAAGCAAAAATGCCTGTCTTCTTTCTGCTCAATTTTATTCTGTATAGGATAGCATTTAAATTTATATTATGTTGCGTGTTTTTCTTTTACAATTAGTGAAATACGGAAATGCAAATGAAAACATTAAGACATCATTGTCCGAATGAAATTATTTTTCAGTCGACACATTCTTGAATCGATTAAAAATTCACCAGATATGTTGTATGTTTTTACATTTTGAGTTTATGGTGGAAACACACAAATGCATACATGGAGCTGTCACTCCCCAAATTTGAGCTGTTTCTCCTTTTGCAAACCGTGTAGTTCCCTAGCTCGATTCTTCAGCTCCTCTGCCTTCTTCTCGTCCTTCTCGGTGCCGTCGCCCATCTTGTACATGCGGCTGGCGTTGGCGCAGCCCCACACGTGTCCCAGCTCGCAAGCCCGTGTGGCGTACTTGAGCGCTGTCACCATGTCAGGCTTGACCCCTTCGGCGTTGCCTTTGATGTACAAGGCGCTGAGATTAAAACAAGACGGGGCGAAGCCGCCCGCGCACGCCTTCTCGTAGTAGCGCCGGGCGATGTCCGTCTCGGGGGCTCCACCCTCCATGGCTCGCCCGTCGTGAGCGAGCAGACCCACATTGTGGCAGGCGTCGATTGATTTCTTCCCACCGGCGTTGCACGATTGCATGAAGAGAGAGTAGGCACTTTTCAGGCACTTGTTCACACCACCTGTTGGGAACATATGCCGGTCTTTATAATGTAAACAAAAATAGTCATATCAAAAATACCCCTTCATACAGACATGTGATGTGGCAATTTTGGATTATGAGCTGTGCATTTTTATGGATGGATAATTTGTACCTTTGCCTGTGACATGGTAAGCCCCCAGTTTGTAGCAGCTCTCTGCATGACCATTTTTGTCACAGTTGTGTTTGAGCACCTGTGCAGCAGCCTCGTAGTTCGCCTTCACTCCTTCCATGTAATCTGCTAACCTCTGGCACCCTGGCAATAACTTTGAGTGAAAATCACATATATTGTGCATACAACTATTATATCGAGATATCGTTTTACCTTCGGGATCGTTCTCCTTGTGGCACTGGAAGCTGTACTCCACGCCTAAATTATCCAGAAATTCCTCCACTTCTTTTTCATCTTCAAAGTTAACGAGTCCAGCCATTGTGATAGCCAATTTGTATTTTTGATTTCCAGTGATCAAATGAACTCGCAACTCGTCCACTTGTTATGACCTTGCTGCGTTACACATGGCCAGACGCTTAACGATATCTTCCGTACCGGGACATATTATGTTGGCATAAATTAACGGCAATACAGTAAAACCACAAAAATAATTACCCGTATCAAGGCAAAAAAAGCGAAAATGAAACTATGCAGCTTAGCATGTGCATTCGAGTCGGAATTCTTTAGCCCCGCCTCTCCATTTACTACTTCCTGTTTTATTTAACAGTCCTTCGTCGCTTTCCGTAGCTCTAGTTATGATTTTAGAAGTAACATAACATTTATGAAGACCCGCCTCCTCGTTTGTTACCAGGCACTCTTTTTGTGTGTATTTTTCTTATGACAAGGAAAATAAACGTCATTTATGACCAAACACTTTGTGACATATTGCGGGAATTCATTATCTTAAATTCTTTTGTCACAAGGATTTGGGGTATATAAAGTACCCTCACCGCTTTCCGTAGAGCCGCCTTTTCGCTGCTCAATCTACTTCCGGAGTTGTGACCTTTTGTTTACGATTTGTCACGTCAAAAATAGACCCGCCTATTATTTCGCTAGAACCCATTCCTACGGGCCAAGACGATTTTGTTGACATAACATTCAAAGTATAAACAAACCGACAAAAACATGATTTGCAACAAATTGGACAATCGTCGACGCCGTGCTTCGGAGAGGGAACGGAGGCGACGACAAGTGAGCTAGCTAGTTAGCCTAGTTAGCTTCCCCAGCCGTCCCCTCAGCATCTGGCCCGGCGTTCGGATCGGCATTGTTGGAGCCACTCCACAACATTCTCCCCTGCCGAATAAACTAGATTAATCCCACAACAATGGCCTCCAGCTTTCTCATTGCGGTAGGTTTCCTTTCCTCTTCACGTTCGATTGCTTTCTGTGCTCGATGAGGTTGCTTCTGTGTGGTCCGCAGGATGAGGCGTCCCCGGCGAGCTTGACGGACCAGTGCCTCACCTTCGTGAGCCAGAACCTGGAGTGCCTGTGCGTGAAACGTGCCGACGGTTCCCTGTGCTTCCGGGAGGCCGTGCTCTTTCCCCAGGAGCTCGCAGACCAGCTGCTGGCCAAAATGGCAACCGAGGGTAAACCCATCACATACCAGAGATGTCATCTCCAATCAAACAGCAGTGTCGCTAAAAAAAAATATATATATTCATGACAGGTCTGCTGAATGACAGCACAGTGGACGTGTTCCGGAACTGCGAATACCTGCGTCTGAGGCGTGCGTGCATCCGAACGGCACGCATATCTGCCGAGGCCTTCCAGCGAGCCCTCTGTCCTCACAGGCTGTCAGAGTTGGACGCCGCCCGGGTCAACGCCGACCTCACCATCCCCGACATTCTGCACGGACTGGCCACCAATAAATATTGTCAGGTAAGAATAAATGTGGGGGGGGAATGCCTGCTAAGCAATTCTTGTAAAATGCTTGAATTTACCCAAGACTCATGCTCTCCCTCGTAAATCTGTGTGCGTCTTCCATGGCGCAGGAGTCCCTCCAGCGACTGGTGCTGACAGGCCTCACCATGTCCTCCCTGGAGGAGCCGAGCCGGCACGGGTTCAGCGCCCTGCAAGGGCTGCGCTCGCTCTCCCTGGCCAACGTGGACTTCTACGACTCGGGTCTGGCCGACGTCTGCTCACTGCCGCGGCTGGAGAGTCTGGATCTGTCCAACACGTCGGTCACCAACCTGAACCCGCTGCTGGGCTTAAAGGAGAGGTTGCGCTCGCTCACGTTGCACCAGCTGAAGAGGCTGGAGATGAGCTCCGCGCAGCTGCTGGCTGTCATTGGTCAGTTGGACGCGTTGCAGGTGAGCGGACGGGCGAGTTCCGACGCCGAGGGACCGACGATTGATTTTTGTGTGCGTCTGTCTGCAGCACTTGGATATCAGCGATGACAAGCAGTTCACTTCCGATGTCGCTCGGCAGCTGCTCGGACAACCCGGGATACTTCCTGCTCTAGTTTCCCTGGATGTGTCTGGAAGGAAACAGGTGAACAAAAATAGATCATCGGTTTTCCAGCATTTCCAAATATTTACAGGGCAAAATACATACAGTGCATTCAAAAGTCAATTTACCGACACCTTTTTTTTTTTTTTTTTATAAATGCAGGTGACAGACGCGGCCGTGAAGGCGTTTGTGGACGAAAGACCCCAAATGACATTTGTTGGACTTCTAGCCACAGACGCCGGGTTTTCCGAATTCCTCTCCGGCGATGGAAACTTAAAAGTAAGTTTTTCTTTTTTTCCTTCCACTCTGTTAAATCTGAGCCTGTTTAGCAAGATGGTGGATAGACGGCTAAATTGTGCCATCTGCTGCTATACAGGTTACGGGCGAAGCCAACGAAAGGCAGATCTGCGAGGCGCTGCGCCGCTACAGCGAGCGGGAGGGCTTTGTGCGAGAGGCGCTCTTCCACCTCTTCAGCCTCACACACGTCATGGAGAAGCCTCGGCCTGACATTTTAAAGGTGCAGACAACCACGGTCGGGTCAAGCTCCGCATTGCTTCGCCCCGGACTGAAAATTGCCTTTGCAGCTGGTGGTCCTCGGCATGAAGAACCACCAGGCCACGCTCAACGTCCAGCTGGCGGCCAGCGCCTGCGTCTTCAACCTCACCAAGCAGGACCTGGCGGCAGGGATGCCGGTCCGCCTGCTCAGTACAGTCACTCAGCTCCTGCTGGAGGCCATGAGGACCTTCCCCAACCACCAACAGGTAGAGACCATTTCAAGAAACTAAAATGACAGCATGCACAATGTTCCTCTTTGTTTTCCAGTTGCAGAAGAACTGCCTGTTGTCTCTCTGCAGCGACCGCATTTTACAAGAAGTGCCATTCAACAGGTAGGAAGGAAACGCTGAATGGGCCAATCCATTAGGTACACCTTCATAATACCCCCCCCAAAAAATACACTTTTTTATTTTTGATCCTCATCAAGGTTTGAGGCTGCCAAACTGGTAATGCAGTGGCTGTGCAATCACGAGGACCAGAATATGCAGAGGATGGCTGTGGCTATCATTTCCATACTGGCTGCAAAGGTACGTTTGTATGTTATTAGTGCTGGATGGATTGAACTTCTGAATATCTTCCGCAGTTGTCCACAGAGCAAACAGCTCAGCTGGGTGCGGAGTTGTTCATAGTCAAGGTAACCATCTAAAATTTATGTTCGTCGGGCTGGTCACCTTGCATAGTTTAAGTCTGTTGTTTGGTCCCGCCCGCCCGTAGCAACTCCTCCACATTGTGCGTCAGAAGGCCACTCAAGGCATGGTGGACGCAACTCTCAAATTCACCCTGAGCGCCCTCTGGAACCTCACCGACGAGTCGCCGACCACTTGCCGCCATTTTATTGAGAACCAAGGACTCGAGCTGTTCATTAAAGTTTTAGAGGTACATGCAGACAGGACCAGGCAGACATTGTTAACAAAACTGCAGTTTTAGCTTTACATAAAAAAAAAAAAAAAAGTTGCCTCATTCAGAATATTTTTGGTTGTAATCGTTTTTAATTTGAAATTGAGGTTACGCTGGTACTGGATCAAAGTTTCTAAAATTGGGTCCAGCAGATGTTATAGAACTATCAATCATGTCAGCCAGGCCACACCATCTCCATTTCATGTGGAAAGAGTGACTCACTTGTTTTTCCCTTTGTTTCTCCACAGTCCTTCCCTAACGAGTTGTCCATTCAGCAGAAGGTTCTGGGCCTGTTGGTGAGCAACTCATCTTATTGAACATTGAAAAATCGGACCGCACAGGTTGACTGTTGTACCTTGTCCTGCGCTAGAACAACATAGCGGAGGTGGGCGAGCTGCATTGCGAGCTGATGGTCCACACCTTCCTGGACCACATCAGGACTCTGCTGCACAGCCCCGAGGTGGAGGTGAGCTACTTCGCCGCCGGCATCCTGGCCCACCTCACGTCACGGGGAAAGGACGCTTGGACTCTCAGCCCTGAACTCAGGTCGTCCCTTTTGGAGCAGTTGGTAAGAGTGACGAATGGGAAAGACGGCTAAAAAATAATAATAATTGTCAAGACTGAACTTCCCACAATGTTCTGCTAGCACGACGTCATCATGAAGTGGCCTGCACCTGACTGCGAGATGGTGGCCTACAGGTAAGAAACCCACAAATAAAACTGTATACATTCTCGACCTTGATGTTCCAAAGATGAAAATATCGCGTGTCCCGTAGGTCGTTCAATCCCTTCTTTCCCTTGCTGGAGTGCTTCCACACGCCAGGAGTCCAGCTGTGGGCTGCGTGGGCCATGCAACATGTCTGCAGCAAGAATGGTGAGATGCACAAAGACTGTATTGATCAAGTACGGAACAAGTAGATAATTGAATATTTGGTGTGTGTGTGTGTGTGTGTGTGTGTGTGCAGCCGGGCGTTATTGCAGTATGCTGTTGGAGGAAGGCGGCCTGCAGCAGCTGCAGCGGGTGCACGCCAACCCGCAAACGCACCCGGACGTCGGGCAGCTCACGGAAAGCATCTTGGAAAGCTTGGAACGTCACCGAGCGCGCACAGGCCAGCCCGTCGCCACCCGCCACATCAATAAAATCAACCAGGGTAAAATATTTTTTTCTTTCAAGGGAATTTGACAGCGTCTAATTCTTTTTCTCTTTCAGATATTCAACCCCGCAAGCTCGAGTGAGTCTTATGTCTAAAGTGAATGGACGGAGAATATGCAGCTGTTTGCACACAAACCTTCTTTATGTTACATACGAATGTTACAAATACGACAAAGTCGACAGGATTTTGAGCCGGAGCATGCCGCGATGATACTTAAGGTGCTGTAAAATGAGAACACAAAGAATATGGAAAAAAAAAAAAAAAGCTACACAGAATGATGTGCTTTAGTAAATGACTTTTTTCTCGTATTATGATTTTATCCTTGGAAGATATTTATCATGATGAGCATGTTTGTTAGCTTCAATGCGGTAATGGAATATGTATTTGCTTGTTGCATCACATTTATTGTATACTATTAATTATTTTGTTCCTTATTATTTGAGTCATTGTAATAAAAAATAAGTGCAAGTATTTGGTTATAATTAGTCTTAGCAAATGAACATTTTACTGTTTAGTTCTAGCTATGACATTTTTTCCTGAATGAGTTAGTGTTGCTAGCACAAAGGGGGAAAAAAAATGAGTGATTCACCCCGCCCAAATAAAAACAGCTTATTCGCCAATATATTGCGGTGGTCTCTTCTCTAGGAAGGCCGCCATTCCCTCCCGTCTGTCCCGCGTCGGGATGACCTGAAATGGTCGACACACCCGCCATTTTTATTAGGTACAACGAGAGCCAACACAGGAGATAAACACACGAGTGGAATTGTTTACCTGAGCGTAGCACATCCTCTCTATGGCCATCGCTGAGGTGATGTCAACCTGATAAGGGTCAAATGTCAGGGCACTGAACTGATGTAAAATGACAATAATGCGAAACAATTTGTGTACCTCCATGCCTCTGTTCATCGCCTCTTTGGCCATCCGTACAGCGATTGGAGCCTGGAGGACAGTTTGACAATCAAAACTTTTAGAAATCATTCTCATAAGTGGAGCTAATTATTTGCAAATAAAAACAACCCGAGTCTGTCCTCTCACTCAAAGTTAGACTATTTGAATTTTGAATATATATTCCTCAGAAAACAAATCTGATGCTGTTTTTTGAGGAAATCTAAAGTAACTCTGTCGCCGTCTTGTGGCAACTACAGGGAACTACAAGCCTTTTTGGGAGGACATTTATTTGTCTATCCCTGGGAATAGTGTGGATTTCTTGTAGTTGAATTAATAATCTTTTTTGTATTTCCTAAATATTTTAACTTGCTTCACACTATTTTGTACAACTGCGTGTCCACTATGCTTGGCCCATTTGTCCACTCCACTGCGGCCTTGCCGACTGCAGGCGTCTTAGCTGGAGTAGAAGAAATACGGAACGACAGATGCCCGCAGAGAAAGAGGGCAGGATGGGGAGGAGAAAGGGTCAATTGAAGAAGGATTTAATGTTGTGGAGGCAGACCTGAGGCAGGATCTCTCTGGCCAGGTCGAGCGCTTCGTGGTAAGCCGCCTCTCCTGTCTGGTCTTGCTGCACCGCTCTGTTCACCAGCCCGATCTCGGCAGCCGCTTGACCCCCCACGCGCCGCCCTGTCAAAATACACATGGGGAGAGGAGGGTTATAATATTTTTTTATTTTTTAAATCCAGTATTTTTAATCATTCAGCGCTAGTCTACATTGCAGGTTTAGATCTTTTGCAGGTTCAGATACCACCTGTGAAGATAAGCTCTTTGGCCAGTGCCAGTCCCACCGTGCGAGGCAGTCGCTGACTTCCCCCTGTGCCCCCCCCCAAAAAAAAACAACTCAAAGTCAAGACTTTCTTTGCCCCTGGTTAAGATTTTAGAGCGTGACGTCTTACCGGCCCCAGGGAGCAGCCCCCGCGTCGTCTCAATCAGGCCCATCTGTGCAGAACATGCTGGAAAAAAAAGCACAAGGGGACAAGTGAAGGTCGAAGATGATGAGCATTCTGCTTTTTGTATGTGGAGACCACATAATTTTTTTATAAACATTAAGGACTTCTGGATTGGTAAATATTTGTATCAAAAAATTGCAGGCCTCATTTAAGCGAAATCCCTCAAATGAATTTGTCCAACTTTGAGGTCACTCACCAGCAGTGCGGAGGTCACAGGCCAAAGCCAACTCTAGTCCACCTCCCACAGCCACGCCATCAATGGCGGCTATGGTAGGCATTGGCAACAAGGCTGAATGACACACAAGAAGCCAAGTCAAGTCTTTAACATTCAAACTAACAAAAAAAATGACTTCACCTACCGATCTGAGTCATGAGGGAGCGCAGGCCGTGAACAAACAGATCCGACTCCTGGTTGTTCATTAAAGCCCTTTCTTTTAAATCTGCGCCTGCAGACCAGAAGCAACATTTTGAGTGACAATTTATTTGGAACTTTCCTCTACAGTGCTCACCTGCACAGAAAACAGCAGGAACTAAACTCCTGAAGACAAGCACGCGCACTGTCGAGTCACTGGACACCTTGGACAGCAGCTCCCTCATCTGCTCACACAAATGCTTGACTCGAGTCATCATGCGTGTTTTGCATTGCATGCATGCATGCATACACACCTGAGACACAAACACATGACCCAAAGCGTTCCGAGCGCTATGTCTGCACATGCGCACTTCCGCAATGCCTGGAAAAAAACAAAAATTGAATGAACATTTGGAAATTTTCTAATGCGGAACTTCAGCTTGGAATAAATGGAGTCAATGTTAATTTTTTTGCATGCTGCAAATGTTTGATGAAATGTTATAATTGGTAACTGATGTCGAAATGGATGCCACACAGTTGGATGAATGTCTCACTAATTCGACAATCAAGAAAGTCTTCAGACATGTCTCCAATTAATCCTTATAGCATCCAATAAAATTGCACAATTCGCAAAGATGTTTCTACGTGATCAAATATGTTGCATTTGTTTTGTTTTGCATGAATTTGAAGATTTGTGTCAATCCTACCTTCGTCCTTCTCGGGCAGTTTCCTGAGTTCCACCTCCGGGGAGTGACTTAGCTGCATGCCGCCCAGAGCGCTGCTGAAACCGGCTACTGCCGCCACCACTCGGGCCCCCGGGGAACCGGCAAGGAACGACGACAAACTGCGGAGAAGTAGCGGCGACATGCTGGCTTTTGTGGAGGATGACGCACATCCGTAGAGGTGCAGGAAGTTTCTTCCTCATTGGCAAGAAAGTGAGTTGTCATTTGACTGACATTTTGAGTGTTCTTTGAACGCATCTTTACGGCTGTTAGCGAAGAGCGTAAACTGCAGCGCGTGGTGTTCACGTTTAACTTTTTGGCTCGGACATTCGTTATTTAATTACCCATATTTCATTAAAATAAAGTATCGCAGGAAATGCTTAATGTTTTTATTTGTTTTTACGACTAGAGGCACTCATACGCATTCTTTTTTTTATAAAAAAAAAATTGAAAAATATTTTGTTTACGCTTGCTTTTCACAAATAAATAACACAATTAAAATACATTTGAAGAGCGATGTTTCCTTCTTTGTCCTCGTTTTCATTTAGTGGATATTTCACATTGACTTTCAACACAGTTTGCCATAGAAAATCATGTTTCTTGTTCAAATCTGTACCAAATTGGCAATGATGAATAATGATGGCCGAATTTTGGTAAGCCATTTTGAAAATGCTGCCTAAATGGATATTGCATTCAAAGACACACACACACACGCACACACATTAAGTTTTTCCAGCAAGCTGCCATGACTACTTTGACCATGCATTATTGAGCAGGTCTTTAGAGGTTATGCAATTACAGCCAGACGGTGATATGAATGACTGAGCTGAGTGTGTGTGTGTGTGTGTGTGTGTGTGTGTGTGTGTGTGTGTGTGTGTGTGTGCAGACATGAGGTGTAATATCAAGACGTAAAAGAATCGGAGCGATACCCTCGTTTGTCTGAGGCTTCTGTTGCAGTCTGGCGAAACGCTACCCGACGGATTGCCAAGAATCTGGTTCCGTGGGGGCAACAGGTCGCCTCCTTTGCCCTTTTCGTTCGTGTGTGCACGCAATGAGACGGAAAACTGGAGGTCGGCGATGCTCGCCGCAGGATCGCCCAAGTGTGTGAGACACAACATGAGCCTGACGGACAGTGAGTGACACCGAGGCTCTGCGGTCAAGGACACAGACACGGACATCAGACTCGTGACCTGCCTGGTGAACAGCGATCGTTTTATAATACCAACCTGCAGCCCAAATGCTGGAGGACAAAGTTATTTTATGTCGCATGCTTCACTGGCTCCTGCTCGAGAAGCTCCTGGAACGATAAGTAGTGTCCTTTTTAGAGCACAACCAGCCTGGGCCCTCCACTAAATCTCCACTTTGTTTACCTCAAACAAGTCTCTAAGAAAAATCTATAGCTGCTCCAAAATTGCTACTGTCCGAGTATTGACTAGAAGAGATGGAAGGTGGAACAAAAGGACCAGCAAAGTCACACGACTCACCAGTTTTCTGAAATCGAGCTGTGATTGGTTGCGACCAGACTGTGATGTCGTTTTGAGTCATGAACAAAATGGCTGCCCCCTAAGATGGATAAAAACAGGATAAATATTGTGCAATTAAGCGTAATATTAATTAGAATGTGGACTTCCCCTTTAAGACAAGGAGAGAGTCGTCCAACAGTGTCGAACAGTGCCAGGTGTCACATTACTTTTGCCCACACAGATAAGGTCAATTAAGTTACCTCCTGAATTGGATAATGAGCCAACTTCAGACCGAGTAAACAACCAGAAGCGCACCCGCGGCTGGAAATCTAATGATGGTAACTGAGGGACGATCTTGCCCTTTGCTTCAATGATATTACCTAAGCAGTGATGGAAGTGGATGTGGTCTGAGAGAACATCGTTACAGCCACGGGAAGGAGGAGTAACCTCCAAGCACAAACAAAAAATATATCAGAATGCATGTGATGATATATATTATGGGAAAATACTTCTAATAACAATGAAAGTTCAAATCGAAAATCCATCGAAACAATTAAAAAGACCATTACTGGTCATTTGGTCCTGCTTTCTAAGCATTTTTTATTTTGCCTTGAGGGGTCTGACAGAGGTGACCACCCGTTCCCGTCATTTTAGCTAATGAAGCCAACTAATTCTGATGAATGGCTGCAGTGTGTTGGCCGCACATTTTTATTTTCATGGGTTCGTTCACACACAAGTGAGTTTAACGTCACTATAAATACTCATTTTCGCTTTTGGGATGGGGGGGGGCACATCATGAAAAGTTGTGGAGGTCAAAGAGTTGTTTTTATTTCTACTTTGATACTAAACATGAGTCATGAAAAATACAATCGTTTATAAATAGCCAATGAGCCACATGCTGCTTCACCGTTATCGTATAATCATTTCCAATGGTGAAACATTGAACATGGAAAATATTTAAATGAGCAATCAACATCCAACTGAGCCCAATGTTCCGCTGACTCCCGCAATCAAATTTAATGAATAAAACCGGCGGCTGCAGTTCGACGTGGATATGCGTAATGAAGTCAACACGCCGCCGGGAAGGGGGGGGGGGGACAGAAGGGGGGAGGAATTAGCCAGTGGAGCATATGAGACAAAGTCTGTTATATCTGTGTTTGTTATTCAGACGGGCGCTGCTGCCGCCGCCGCACTTTTGTGGCCCGGTGATGTTTGAGACAGAAAAATTGGAGTAAAAATCATACAGTCATGGAAATGTGAAATAGGAACAGACTCGAGCCAGGAAAACACATACACTAATTAAGAGATTAATTGATTTTCCACAATGGTGATCCAATTGTGAAATAATTGAGCATTGATAACCACTAAGAACAAAAGTGTTGCTGCCTAAATCCTGATTTAAAAAAAAAAGAAAAAAAGAGAAGATGGTCACTATTTTAACTTCAACTGCATGTGAGCATTTGGGTGTGAGTTGTGGCCTACAGCAGCTCCCTCTTCTATTGATTCTCCGTTTATATTTTGTGTGTTTGGTTCTTTGTGTTGTTCAATAAACGGCCAAAAGCATTATTACGACTGTGTGTGTGTGCGCGTGTGTGTGTGAGAATGAGAGAGAGTCATGTTTCATTTGAGTTTAGACGGTCTCGTGCACTCCAGAATACCTGATTACGTCAGCCCACAATTATCCCTCCTCTCAAACACACACACACACACACACACACACACTGGTGGTCACGTGACTAGGCGCTCAGTGAGGCAGCTCGGCGCTCAGGAGCATCAGTAGTGCAGCAAGCCAAGCAGTGGGAAGGACACGTCGCGCAGCTTCCGACCTCCTCCGGAGAAGAAGTGCCGCTCAGCAGGAGGAAAAAATACAGCTCAACCCGGACTGGAGGAGTACACGCAGGTCAACCCTTTGGCTCGGGAAGTGACGGCTCCGTCATGCACTCGGCGGGGGACAACTTGCACACCGGCATGAGTCACCACAGGGGTGATTCGGTAGCTCGGTGGGGCCGCTAAGCTCGCCCATCCGGGTGTCGCCCGTCCGGGACTAAGTAACCAAGAGAGGCTGGATCCCGAGAGGCTGTCCAGGATGAGGAGGGGCGGCGTCCCCGCTCCGTGACGCTCCGGGGTCCGACCCCCGTCATGCGTGTCCCCCGTCGGCCCGGCGCCCAGTCCCTGCGGCTACTGTCCCTCTTGGTCTTCGTGATGGGGGCGGCCCCGTCGCCGGCGCTCACGGCAGGCTGCCCCGACAGGTGCGTGAAAAATTTCAGTTTTGCAAAATCCTGGTTTAGTCACATTTCTGATGGCGTGTGTCCAACTTTGAAACTTTTTCTGTAGGTGCGTGTGCGACGACCAGCTGGTAGTCCAGTGCGCCGGGCGGGAGCTGACCCGGTTCCCCGACGATCTTCCCCTGGCCACCCGGCAGCTCATCATCTCCAACAACCGCATCGGGGACCTGCCGGCGTTGCAGCTCAACTACCTGTCCGACCTGGTCTACCTGGACTGCAGCAACAACTCCCTGACGGAGATCTCAGAGTCCACCTTTGGCAACCTCCGCAAGCTAGCCTACCTGGACCTGTCCTTCAACATCCTGCTGCAGATCGACGAGCGGACTTTCGGACCTTTGGCGTCCCTGGTCATGCTGCGGCTGACGGACAACCCGGGTCTCGGAGAAATCCACGCCGACGCCTTTGCCGAGAACGTGGCCCTGCAGGTCCTGGACGTGAGCCGGAACAACCTGAGCGTCTTCAACGTCAGCTGTCTGATCGGACTGCCGGGCCTCAGGTCTCTGGGACTCAGCGGGAACCCGTGGAGGTGCGACTGCGACACAGAGGACCTCTGCCTTTGGGTCCAGATCGAGAGCTTTAAGTTCCAAGGTGAGGACACTTACTCCAACGTGTGACCTTCAAGACGATATGGGACACTATTGGTGGAAAAAGTCCGTTAAGGTGTTTTTCGTGACCTTTCCCCAGGATGAGGTCATTGTGGAGCATCTCCTATTAGCGTGAATATTCATTTGAGGGAAAAGCTTCCGTGTAGCGTCTCCATTCTATTTATTCCTCCCGCGCCTGCAGCGTTACACTCTCTCTCGCAGTTGCTCTCGCTAATTGTCAGTGAACGGTCGAGCGACCTGACGCGTTGATTCGGACAAGCGCTCCGCATCCAGACGTGCAAAAAGTAAGTCACTTTTTCAGGGATGTTAGTTCTGAGGGAAGACGTGGTGGTGTGACAGAATAAACCACGTGGAGGAAAAGAGGGTCAGTACGAGGCCGCCACTCAAATTCATTAAAAAGAATTGCCATACAGGCGCAGCATATATTATTTAGAACCTTGCACGCATATCCAATTCAGCTGGCCTACTTGTGCAGCAGAGCCAAAACTCAAGATATGGACAAAAGTAATGGGAGATGTTTGTTTTTTCATTCTTTTTAGTATACCTGGAACTCTCCCATGTGAAAGTTACACTCGCATATAATCTTTGTTTTTGTTGCATTATCAATTGTTTTTAATCACAATTTTGTCTGATCAAGTCAAAAATGACTTTAAAAAAAACTCAAACTGGCTACTTTAGAACGCAACAACAAAAAGAAAATTCAAAAATATGATATAAGTTGGAATATACATTTTGCTGCAAGTTTTGGCATTATTTATTTTAAATAATTTAAATTCGATTTAAATAAAAAAATATAATGATTAATATTTAAAACAATATCTTTAACCTGGCCTTTTTTTTTTTTTTATAATTTGTTGAGTTCTTCAAACTTTGAAAGGGATCTAACCTGCATTTTTTTTTTTTTATAATTTGTTGAGTTCTTCAAACTTTGAAAGGGATCTAACCTGCAGCATAACCCGAGAATCTCACTACATTTGTCCAAGTAGTCGTCAAGAGCGAAACGGGAAGGTGGTTGAGCGAAATAGAGTGAAAAAGGGCTGAAGGGAAATAAATGAAAAAGAAAAAAGAAAAAAAGATAAGCGATAACAGCTTTTTGCTGTGAGCCGACCTTCACTCTGGCTCTACACTTATCCTCTGCCAGAAGATGAAGAGCTGCTGTAGAGGAACTGAAAAAGGAGGACGACGGCATTCTGACTAACGTTCAAGAATGAGAGCGAAGGCGTGAATGTGGAAAAGGTCAACTATTCTTAGGCGCCGCGATGATTGCGTTTAAGCTCCTTGATAGCATCAGCGCACATTTCAAACCCTCCAGCTTTAGATAATCACTTGATTGTGTTGAGGGGGGTGCATAAAAAGCCACAGAAGTCAAACAAAAAGTTCAAAACATCACTTTTCTTACTTTCGTTAGCCGTTCAGCCTTGATGGAAGTTTGCTGATTTTGCTGCTTGTCCTAATGAGGGTCATTGATGAGCTGGCTCCAATCCAAGTATCTCAAAGTGACAATGCACAAACATTGATTAGGATTCAGTTTCAGAAGCTAATATTCAATATAAAATTGCCAACAAAGGTTAGAGCTAATATTGTAATTAACATTGTAAGGTAACATCAAAGCTAACATTGGAAGCTAATATAAAGTAGTTAACAGTAGCGGGCAACAATACAGCGAACATTGGACACTAACATGAGAAGTTACCGTATTTTCCGGACTATAAGGCGCTAACCCATTTTAAAACTTTGTCCTCATATAAGGCGCACCGGACTATGAGGCGCACCATTAATGCATCATGTCAGATTTTTAATCCAAATTAAATCTTTCTCCATTTTATCTTTTTTATTTCAACTTCAGACGCAACAAATTACTTAATAATCACAAAATAATGATCCGTAGTATTTTTGATTAATGATTCATAGTCTTCAGCGGGCCACTTATGATTTATTTTATGACACAATGCTTCGGGCCAGTTTAAATTTAGGAATTTGGTCCATATATAAGGCGCACTGGACTATAAGGCGCACTGTAGGCTTTTGAGAAAATGTTGGGTTTTTGTGTGCGTGTGTTTTTATCCTCACTTCTCATCAGTCAGGCCAGAAAAAGCTGTCAGGAATGTCCTTGACATTTGCACAACTTGTCAGCGCTCTTATCTGTCACACACTAAAGTCCGCTTTTAAAACGTCCAGCGCTATTATTGGCCTTCCTTTATCGAGGTTGATGGAGCTGATCAAGTTGGAATTAAAATTTTTGCAAATAAAGTGTGTGTGTGGGCCCAAGGTGGTATTGATGTGGGCAGTGTTTGATAACCTTGGATCAAACTCATTACATTCGAATTGGTCCTTAAACCTGCATCGAATTCCAATACAGCTGCAGTAAAAGTCCATTAAAGGTTGTCGATTAAGTTGGTTGGGCAACGCTATCATTGCGATTGTTGGGTTTGAATCACGTTAAATTAAAAAAATCCATCTTCACGTGAGACGATAGGCGAATTGTAACAACAGAGAGTACTAACATTGTAAATTTCATATAAGAAGCTCATGCATCAGTGTCAAAGGATGCAAGTGGGGGGGTGACAGAGAAGGATGGGGTTGAAGTGACGGCGTCAGGAAGTGTCAGGGAAGTGTTTGGCGAGGAGGAGACAGGAAGAGGAAGCCTGTCGAGATCAAGATCCGTCCTGAGGTAGATTTTTCCTGATCCCTCCATCATTCAGCTGGACACCAAAGAGACAATGGTCAGATTCTAGTGAGGGGGGGAAAACTACTATTCACTCTGTGTTGTTTATAAATTATGCTAAGAATTGTTGGACGTAACACCAAAAAAGTAAAACACAAATTTGTCCAGTGCTCGGCCTCCATCTAATTGTCTTTCCTCTCCTTCGTCCTCTCACGTCATGATTATTTGCAGAGTCAACTGAGCATGGAGGGGAGGATGGGGCGGGTGATAATGAGGATGTCAATTAGCGTGTCGCTAATGAGAGATGAAGTTAGATGAGATGATAAAAAAAAAAAAAGGAGGGGGGGAATGCTTGCTTGAGTATTCGCTTGCATCTGTTTGCTCCATTGGAGGATGAACTCGACCTTGTAACTTTGTAATCTTTTGACTTATCCAGCAAATTATTATTTTTTTGCTCTTCTTCAATAACAGACGAGGGCCAGACGGTGTGCCACGGCCCGGCCGAGCTAGCGGGTCGGCGTCTGGCCGAGGTGGGCATGCAACTACGGGCGGACTGCCACCAGGGTCTGGGCTACTGGGACTACCTCTTCTTCGTGGCCATCGGCTTCGTCATCTTCTCGGCGGGCACGGTATCGGCGTGGGTGATGGGCGTGCTCATGGTGCTCTACGAGCGCTACAACAAACGCAAGAGCGAGGAGCTGGACAGTGACGACGAGGACGCCAGAAAGGGCAAGCAGGGAAACGGGGACGTGAGCAAGCCTGGCTTGCAGGTCTGACGCCGCCGCCGACTCTGAGACCAAAGACTCCATTCGTGGATTTGGGCTGTGTTCGGAATCACTCAGAATCAATTGAAAAATTTGAAAACCATCGATTTGGGAGCAAAAGACTGATTCCGAACACAGCCTCTTATTGTTGACTCAACACAAGGACAGAATGTGTGTGTGCGTGTGTGCAAGCCAAACAATGAACTGTATGCCTTTACCTCATGAATAGGGAATACTTTAAATATTATTGAGAGCAATAATCCCCCCGCCCCGCCCCCCCCTGCACAAACACCATCATCTCCTGTGAACTTAGAACGATTTCCTAATTTATTTTCCAATTGCAGATAACACCTTAAAATATGAAAAGTCATTTGAGCATTTATTTAGTCATGTAGTAGTACACTACAATATAATGCACTATTATAATGAATTTATCTTACAAAAAATATTTTTCACCATTACTAGTGCCACATTTTGATCAACTAATGCACAAACTAATGCCACTTGAGTGACAGAACATACTAGCACATATTGTTTAATATTCTTGATATCCAAGTGAGACAAAATTGTCAACAGTATGCTACTAGTACTACTAGTTATTTTGCTTCACTAATAACGAGTGTACTAGTACGCGGATAATTCCACGCCCAAGTCGGATATTAAATAAAGGCTTAAACATCTTACCGTAATGCTGCACTAGTAACACCTTTAAACTCTGATATGTCTTTTTATTTTTGCCCAACTTGTACTAGTCGCCTCCCGGATCCTACTGGCAGCACTAAAATGCCCACTAGCAATTTTGCTTCACTAGTAATGTGGTTGTCCTACATGCCAAAGTAGTGCAGAAATACAGTAGTGGGAAAAATTACGTATATTAACGAGGGCAGAAAGCGTACTAGTACATTGACCTCAAAGTGGAGGTCAAGGGTATGACAAAGATGCTCAAAAAAAGCAAACACACACACATAGAATACACCCAACGAACCTCAAACCAAAAATTAACAGATGAATGTAAAACAATAGAAAAACATGTGCAAGCTACCTTTAATGTGTGTGTGTGTGTGACACGTGGCTATCTCCTGGATGCTAACCTTTGCTGGTGGAGGGGGCAGTAGATCAGGCTATCGCACGGAGACCACATCAAAGTGATAGAGTGCGTCGTTGTGCTTAACGGGATTCTAAGTGACTGGCCCGGCCGACCTCGGCCCATAGGCCTGCTTTTAACGCGCGTGTGTGTGTGCTTGTGGATGTTTGCGTGTGGAAGTGGGCCAACGCGATCACACCGCATCCCATCGAGTCGCCTCGACGACTGATTCACGACGGGTCCCGTCACGGAGCGAGCTCAGCCTCCAAATAAGTTATTCACCCCCCCCCCTTCATCATTACCTCCACCAAGGCCGTTTGGTTGGCAGTGAGCAGGACTATGCAGAAATGTCCTTAAATGATAATTAAGGAACTTATTGGAGCGGTGGGCTGAGGGCATCGAGCCAAATTGAATGAGTTCTGGCTGGGATCCGGTTGGAAGTAAATTTTTGAGTGTGTGTGTTTGAGTGACACATCTGCTGATGTTGCTTTTTTTGGTTCTTGAGTTTTCTTTCATTTTGTACACCATGTATCATGAGCAATAAAGACTTGACAGATGAGCAGTGGAACAACCAATGCCTATTCAACACTTTCTTATTGAGACTTGCTACAGCGCCATCTGCTGGGGGCAAGGGCACTGCCCCACTTGCCGTTTTCACTCAGGTTTTTCTTAGAAAATATTCCATTTCCAGACACTCAAGATTGACACTCTAGGTATCTGCATACAAGAAGTAATTTCCACCATATTTTGTCTAACATGAGACGAGAGGACTGGGTGCTAAGTGAGGCGAGCATCCCATCTGACGCCGGCGTCGACCTCCGCGGATGTCGGCTTCGGCCTCCATTAAACCCGAGCGGGTCGCCTCGTTGCCCTTTACAGTACAAGCGCTCGCGGTACGCATGCTAGTCCACACTTGAAGAACAAACTGCTCGTGCGGAGCCCTTAGAAGCTGGTTCAGTGAGTGTATGTTTGTGTTATTGACTTATTGCATTAGACGGTCTTTCATGGGCTTTACGCTCAGGAGCTAACATCCCCCTTAGAGAAATAATAGGATCAGACCAAGCACACACAAACACACACACAGAAATGCACACACGCACGCAAAGTGTCATCCTGAGAAATGCTTTCGTGCCTCTGGTCCTTTGTGTTCCCTGCAGTTGATGTGAACTGTCTGTGTCATTACAGAAAGCATCCAAAGCACAGTAGAAGACATTTTCAAGTCAAGTAGGGCAAGGTGGAAATATGGAGGGAAAAAAAAAAAAAAATCTATAATAAAATATATAAATATAATAATTTAAAAAAATATAATAAAATAAGAAATAAATATACATATATATAATAAAGTAACACTCATGGTCGCACAAAAACTCAGAATAGAACGTTTCCCACTTCCTGGAATAGACACGGTCTTCCTCTGAGATTAACAACTCATTACCATCAGACCGCCCCTCCAAGGACTACCCTGACCCCCCCACGTCCACCCCACCTTGTGACGCACAAATCCAGCAGAACCCCCCCGTCTCATCCACTTATCCCGATTTAAACACTTAAAACGACAATTCCCAACCTCAATCTCCTCTTGTTCCCAAACACGGCCTCCTAAGGGGAGGAGGAGCTTCCAGGGACCACCATTAACTTTGAGGTGGTAGCCTAAATGAGGTCTTTTTTTTTTTATTCGAATCAAATCACAACATTGGCATTTCACTGTATTTCTGGCACAAACATTAAGATTAGCACATGCTGGTGGACTTGTGCAAGATGGAAGCGGGCAGCGAGAAGGAAATCAAAATGAGTTGGCAGGAATCCTCAGCGCGGAGGCTGCAAGCTAAGAAGTCATTTGGCTGAAAATCACTCGATACAAATGAGATGAGAAGGAAAGAGAGGAAAGGATGGAGGGGAAACAATTGCTTTCTGCTCTCCTCCGCAAAGGCTTCCCTCGCTATACCGATATGGTTTTGCTCGTGACATCCAATGACTTTTCTTATGTGGTCCATAGAGCCATCTGAAGTCTCTCTTGTCTTCTTGACAGCATGACGAATGAATGCTGATAAAGATGAAAAATCATCTGTCATCCCTCGCCTCGTGTAAATGGATCCTCTCGATAGAAGTCGTTTATCTAATTTGAGGCCTTGTTTTGTTCCTCGCCTGATAACAGAGATAACTGGTGACTGGAGGCTAAAGTGCTAATGGATTTAGCACGGCCAGATGCATTTGCATGCTGGAGTGACTCGCTTTGTGAAAAGCTACTCGTGGAAACTTCGCGGACGCCTACGTCAATTGGGAGCACTTTTCTATGCAACACAAAAAAATAATAAAAGCGGCACTGGCAGAATTTTCGATTCAAGCATTTGTTGTCATTGTCCTCTTGAAAATATCTGCAACCTTTCCCCACTCAAAAATAAATTCAATTTTTTTTTAACAAAAAGAAAAATATTTTATAAATATAATTAAATATAAGCCATCTTTTTTCTTATATGGATCAATTTTGAAATGTACTTTTACAATAATGATACAACCACATCTATTTGACCAAATGGCTCCAATCTCAACCCAAATAATTTTAGCGTCAACTTTTTTTTTTTTTTTTGGTGGGCTTTCGCTACTAGGCAGGAAAACAGACAAGATAAGAGAAGCGCTATTCTCGATCATATCAAAGTGCTGTGTGTGTGTGATTTAAACTGTTGTTGTGGGTGTTTTTTGTGCGTTATGTCACATTCAAGTGCTTTTCCAGCTGCGGTCAGCTCAGCCTCTCCACTGGTTTAAAAAAAAAACCAAAAAAATCCCCCTTAAAGGTGTATGTACGTAGGCGTAATGTTTTGTCAATACTCCAACCTCAACTATGAGTGAGCATTTCCATGCATGTGCGTAGTTATGTGCACACGCATGCACGCAGAGTGGCCTGGCCTAAAGCGATCCCTATTTGAAATGCTAATTTGCTTCCCTTCCCGCAGGTACTTCCAGAGTGTGCGTTGAAGCTAAATGGCTCATCCGAGCGGGTCATCGTGAGCTGTGATGAATTCACGTGTTCTCACATTACGCTGGGTGCGCAAAGAAAACTCAATGTTTCAGGCTGTATCAAAATTGCATTGTTAGCGTCAGTAAAATGGCACCAAAAAAAAGGACAAAAGTATGCAAATCCCAAAAGCCCCATGCATAATAATTTGGAAGTGAATCTTGAAAAAAGATAAACTGGATTATGCAAGAGCAACGTCATCTTGTCTGCCCTTTGATGGGATTATTTGTTGGTTTGTTTTTTTAACCGGAATGTCAAGGTTGCCAGGTGAATGTTTTGGCGCCGCCGTCCCCGCGGAGAAATAACAAGCGTAATCCTATTTCCATATCAGCGCTAAACATTCGCAGACGCGACGACCGATTCGTCATACTTTGCCTGTGCCGCCAGCGTCTTGTGAACAATCGGCAAGGGATTACTGTGTGACGGATAAATGCAGCGAGGTGCTGCTGTTTTGGTTAGCAACAGAGTTCAAATGAGCTCAGCAGCTAGCGAAAGAAAAGGAAGGCAGTTTTCTTTCTCTTGGGATTAACTATAATTTTGACAGTTGGAATCGTGTCTCGTGTGAAGAGTTACAACCCATAAATTCTGCCCAGCAACAAGTGAGCAAGCAAACTTGCCACGAGAATACGTAATCACTTAATGCCCTTGTATTTTTTTTTCCCCCCGAACAAAACCGCCACTGGTGCTCGCCCCCTCCCTTTCTGCGCTGACCCCTTCCAACCCCCTACCGCGTTTGTCCTTAGCCGACCACCCGCCACCCTTTTCACATTCACAGACATCTTCGCAGACCGGCCAGGCAAACGACGGCGAGATTTGGATGCCGGAGGCCGGGCTAATTATGCTAATCCAATGAGACTGATAAGAAGAAGGAGAATCTGCACGGAAGCATTGCAGACAAATGGATGAAATACACTCACTAGACACCTTATTAGGTACACCTGTATGCTGTGTCCATTATTATATTGCCAATAATTTTTAACATATAATCCCTTTTTCACCCTTATATTGATTCAGACGTGTTTTTAAATTGTATGTACAGTATATTTATTAGACATTGAATACATTTGTCACACGGATACTGTATCTTACAAACAAGTCATTAAAATAAACATGATGAAAATGACCAGATAGCGTTGCCCCACGAGCTGGCCTTTGCCCGCACTCCCCGTGAACTGACTGACTGAGGCCCGTGGGCGGCCGCCGGCGCCGCCGCTTCACTCAACCACAACTCATCAAAGCGCCACTCTGCAGCTCTTTCTCTGCCTCTGCTCGCTGCTCTTTTCATCCGCACACCCGAATCGGACTCGCGGCAGCTGCGGCGTTGCTTTTGCAACTCTCCGATGTTGGTTCGTTTGAGAAATTTAAATGCTGAAACTCTCAAACTTGTGGAATGAAAACACATTAGATTTATATCTACTTTCTGTGCAAATGTTTTTTTCCTGCATATCTGATTCGACTTGGAATAACACGCACAGCATAGCATATGAGCTAAAAGTGAAAGAGATGGAGGTGGTAAGATTGAGGTGATGCCGTATCAGTGGGAGTATAATTAACTCTGCTGGAGAGCTGATTCAGTACACAGATAGTTTTAAATGGCTCGGGCGGGAGAATGGGCTCAGGTGAGAAGCTCATTACAGATAAGGTCAGAGTAGAAACTCCATCAAGGTGCAAATGTGTCATGAAATAATGTTATAAAAAGATCATCCGAACAGTTCGTTCAAGGAAAGGACTGACTAGAGAGCGCTACAACACTGACATCTAGCGGCTGAATCATGAAAACACTTTTGTTTGGTAAAAATGCTTACTATTACTCCCCAAATAAAAATAAAAAAAAACACCTTCAATGACCATAAACTGTTTTTTGCAAAGATCTATTGATCTTAATAAATAAAGCTATCTCCAAAATGTAGCACCTTTTCATGTCAGCCGTGTCCATTCACCTGAGCGTGATCCTCCGGGCTGTGAGAGCGAGTGTCATCCAACTCTGGCAGGAGACCCCAACTCCTGAGGAGAGCGGGTCGCTGGGCAGGCGGCGTGGCGAAGTAGTCCTTCTGTTTCTGCGAGTAAGTCTGCGAAGGAGTGATGATGTTCCTGTAGCCCCAATCCTATGGCGTAAAACAGCGTGATGACGGGAACGTGACGCGTGGAATGTTTCATTTAGGCTTTGTGCTACCTGCCACCGCAAGTTGAAATCTTCCAGCAACTGAATCCTGGCCTCCCTGGAGGGCACGCAGTCTGGAGGGGCAGGCTGGAGCTCCTCTGGGTCAATTTTAACATCTTGGAACACCAGCAGAGCTCGGATGGCGAACCAGCCTCCCAATTTGGGATGCACGCACACACCGAACATCTTCTAATGGCAAATTCATGGAATGAAAAGTCAAACGAAGGTTACGCGCATGTTTGAATATTTTTAGTGTTCAATATTTTAGACAAAAAAATATTTTTCGCAATTTCAAAGTCAAGTTAAAATAATAGTTCCAAAGCAAAATCTAAAAACTGATTAGGAATACTTTGTTGGCCCAGGGTTGGTCGCTGACGTCGGACTGCTGGTAGTAGAAAGCCGCTCCTGACACGTGTGCGGCGGTCTGTGCTAAGAATTTGGGCTTTCTGCTGGGCAGCAGCTCGTAGTCGTAACTCACGTCCACCTTCTGTCCGGGAAAGTTCTGTAGATGACACAAAAGGGAGGAATCAATTAGGGTTAAAGATAATTAATTATTCCCAAAAGTGGTATGAATATCACAAACCTGAGTGAGAGCAGAGGTGACACAATGGTTAACACACTGGTCAATAGGGTCAGAAAGCCCTTGGCATCCTTTCTCCTCCATGAAGGGAAGGAAGGCTTGCTCGAACATAGCGGGAGTGCTGAGGAGCACCACGGCCAAGTTGTCATTCGGGTACGGCAGCTGAAGCTTGGTGGGCAGCACGGAGTTGTACCAACCTACCTGAAAATATAGAGCACAGGTGTCATGAGGAAGCTACACTAGACAACAGTTTCTGCTAGTTTCTGTAATTAACGTGGCCTTTGAGGTGATAAGGTTCAGAAAGTCAAATTCAGAAGTTGGAGCATAAATACCTTCAAGGTGTACACTTCAAATCCGAGTTTGAGCAGACTGTCCTCGAGTAACTTTTTGACATTTTCCACGTTAACGGCAGAGGCCGCCATTTTAAGGTGACATCATCTCCGCGTGGCATTGTGGGATATTGTGTTCTCTTCCCCTGATGAGGAAACTGAGAATAAATAAGACGCTAATAGAAAGATATCTAAACTAATACAAATGCAGTCACCAAACATTTAATTCAAGGGGTAGTCATTTACTACGAATGTCTTGGTATTTAAAATAAAATAAATACTTGCTACAACTACAATTCCCAGATGTCCTCCAGGCTCGTGTGTGACGTCATCGCGTAGTCTCAAGGCTCCTTTATTTAAAAGTGGCTCGCGATGCTCGGAAGTAATAGTTACCATTTTATTTTGTTTTGATTTACGTTGTTTTACTAGTATTTTGATCCATAAATAGATTCCATGTGACCGTCTTGTGCGTTAAAATTTGATACGGTTATGCCGACACAGTTATTACCGTACAATAGCATTGTCTGCTAATGTAAACAGCCTTGGGACAAAACATCTTTTTTTTTTTTTTTTTGCTCAGGTTTGTGCTTATCAGTCCAAAAATCCTACTTCTGAGTAGAGCAGGAGTTCCGTTGTAACCGAATCTCCCCAGCAAGTGTCAAAGGTGTTACCTAGGTTGTTACCTCGGCACAGAAGTGTAAAGTTACATGTTGACAGCTTTGCTTGTCTACAGAGATCTTCATGTCTTTGCAGATCGACTGCAAGATGAACTGGGACCGCCAGGTGAGCTCCATCCTCTCTGCAGCTGACGACAGCGTGGCTAACATGAGGGTGAGTACATTTTAATGTATCAATGTATTGATTTCTACAAATATAATCATTTTTGTAGTATTCTATGTCCACAGGGGAGACTGTCCTCACTGGGAAACGCAAGCAAAAGAGAAGAAGGTGCATGAGTTAAGAAATCCATGTATAGCAGAGTACGGTCATTATTAACTGAGCTAATATATTCGCTTCTCTTCAGAGTCATTTCAATTCAAGGAGAAGTTTCATGATTCCGATTTTGACACCCTTGCCGTCAGCGCTCCATCATCTAGTGCACAGCAGGTTCCTCCTTTCAATCCTGGGGTGCAGTGGGCAGATATAGCCTCCATCCAGTCTCAGCTCCAGACACAGAACCAGGTGATTATATAAAACTTTAAAATCTTGGTCATTCCACATTGCCTTCCCACCGATGTCGTTTTCTTTCTTCAAGGCAATGGAGTCACTCACCAAGAAGCTCAGCGACATCGAACGGGAGAAGCATTCTCAGCAATTTCACATCCAGACGCTTCAAGGTAGCGCAAACTGAAGCATCGTAAAGAGCACAAATAGTCGATACGTAACACCGACGTGTCTTCCAGCCGAGGTGGACCGATTGCGTCAAGACTTGAGAGGAAGGAGACGTGAGAAGGACTTTGCAGAACAGGAGCAAGTCATGAGTGATGTTGGAACGAGCGCCTTCCCTAAAGAGAGGTGCGTTACAAAATCTTTAGCTTGTAAGAAATCTTTCATTTTACTTTCTTATGGTAGCTGGAGCTCCAAGACGTGTCGAGCGGAACTGGAACATCTACGCAAAGAAGTAGAGCAGCTGAAAACACGACTGAGTGAGTCACACTAAATCTGCAAGACTGTGCAAGCCTCAATATTGGCCTTCAAAACATCGTCGTCATCTTCTCGACATGTCCTTTGATTTATTTAATTTGTGCCGCGGGACAAGGGAGGCAAGAGGAGGCCATGATGCTCCAGGAGAAAGAGGCCCGAGAGAACCGGAGACAGTGCCAGCATAGCAGTGAGGTGAAAGAGCTTCCACTCTCTAAGATATGAAATTTCTCATTTTGTATCTCAATAGAATGTTGTGTTTGCTCTTTCAAGCAGATGCTTCAGGAGCTGACAGATCGCTACAAATCTCACAGCACAGATCTGGCCAAACGTTCCTTTGAGTATGTGCAAAAGGAGGTCCACCATATCAGGTGTGTGTACTTCTGCACGCCCTGGATGTTTGCGCTCTAATTCACCACCGTGCAATTCTTGATCTCACTACAGCAACGCCGTGTCAGAGCTCGAGGGCGAGGTCATACGTCTGCGTGAGCGCCAAGTCACGTTAACAGCAAGTAAGACTTTCCACTGCAAGTCAATTTTAAAAAAATTTTTTTTTTATTTACGCCGCTATGACTATTTTGCTACTTGAGAGCAAAAATCTTCGGACTCAGATGACTTCAGCCCGACAGTGAGCCTGGCTGAGGACAGCTCGGATCTCTCACTGCTGGACGATCTTGGTGAGTCAAATATTTTTCTAGGTGGCGCAATAATCATTGAAGTAAGATGAGGGAAATGACTCCGTGTGTGTAATTCAGTGCAGCAAAGGATGACCTCACTAACGACCCCCATCTGCTCCCCCGCCAGCTCTCAAGCGTCAGAGTATTCCATCCGGAGACAAGAACGACTTCCTAGACGAGAAGGAATATGATGACCGAGAATTTGGATCCGACCTGAGTCTGACGGATTTCTGATCTTCTTTTCTGTGAGGTCAGTTTTGGGATATCAATCAGCAGGAAATTCCGCTTTATTTGCCTTGCTATTTCACGGTTCATTATTCTAGTCAACACTTTTTTTTTTTTTTGACAATAAAGCAAAAAAAAACAACGCTCCATTTCAAATACCTTTTAATGATAATGGTCCATAATCCACATTGACCAGCAAAGCCACACAAAGCAACAATGAATGCGTTTGACACCTCAATAGACAAACACAAGTGCGTCATTTTAAAACATGGCTTTCCATATTAAGAATTCCATCTCAAAGGGGAATGCGTCTTATATGTGTTTTTATAAATTAATCTAGCAACGCAACAACAATCGTATTTACAATATGAACACTTCATCAAGGCCACCGCTCCGGTCGTATTTTCATGACATAAATAGAAATGTTTAAAAGGCACTCTCACCTGGACTACAATGGAGGGGGAAAAAAAAGCATCAGCAACAATACTAGATTTGAACACGCGTTGGACACTTCATTAGGTACACCTACTCAATCCAAATGCACCTAATGTGACCAACTAGCGTTAAATAACACACGCAAAATTGAAAGACACACACTTAAAAACGCACACAACGTTTCTCAGAAACAAACAGAGAAAATGAAAATAAAGTGCAACCTCATTGAAAGTAGAAGTCGGCCGTTTGTTTTGTTCTCCTCTTAGGTCTTTTGAGTCATCCAAAGAGTTTTTTTGTATTTCCTCCAAATAGTGAATTAGGATGTTTCAGTTTTTCTCCTGCAGTTGGGCAGATGCTTTTATTTGTGAAGTTACTCTACGACGTTTGTTTTGTTTGTTTTAACTCGGCCTATATCGGAGGAAATACGGTAAATGTAGAAATAGCGGCTTTTTCTACCCGGTACCGTTTGTGGTCACACAAAACCGGGATTCTTCGGGATCAGGAGTCACAACTTAGAAGACAGACCGGGTAGTTGAATCATGGCAACTATTACCCAAGAAAGGATTTTTTTTTCTTCATTGTTTGGCTGTGCATACATATCAGTAGCTGTACATCGACAAGGGTGTCTCCTCCATCATGTCGTCCTAGGAAAAAACAAGAGAAACACACCAAAGCCAGTTAATTCAAAAGGAGACTTAATAAGAAATTGACTTTTTATTGGCCTGGTCTAAATAGTTGGATCTTTGAATCTGTTCAAGTCCGACGCTCCAGCAAGACTTTGTTGTCATGGTAACAAAGAGCTTGCTGTTAATGTGCCCCTTTTAGTTTAGAGACTGAGACCTTTTTTTTTTTTTAACTATTCATGTTCTCACCTTTCAAAATAAAAAGATGGACATTTTTGAAAATCACTCTCCCTCACCATAGGCAAGTCCTGTAGCCTGCGGAACTCCGGCCTGTTGTCTCGTCGTCGGAGTTTGAGGAAGAGGAGCAGGGTGATGACGGCGGCGCTGATGATGAAGGCCGACACCAGGCCGGCCAGCAGGGGATCCAGCTTCGGGGAGTCATGGACCATGATGGCTGGAGCGGGACCACAAAGCACAAGAGATGCATTTTAATGTCATTTAAATGTACTCATTTTTATTCGCCATATGATGATTTTTAATTAAATTGTTATCATTTGAATTTTATTTCAAATGCAACCACTTTCACTTAAATGTACATTATTTTCATGTACTTTCTATTATTGAGTATATTGACTGCTTCAGATGATGTAAGTGGCCCAACCATGCGCTGTTAAATTTGAATTACTTTATATTATGTAATTGCAACCTGGTTGTTAGGTCGGCCCGCTATCTATACGCGTTGCTATGGAGCACTGTTTTGCCAACTCGACAGTTTTCACATCATCAAGTAAAAACAACCACAGAGGAGTGAGCCATCCCTTTTTCTCTGGCTCATGGAAAAAAGGCAACGTGCCAAGTGTGGACTAATAAAACCACATCACCAGGAAAGCAGGAATCATGGGAGTTTTTTTTTTTTTTGCCAATGTCCTAGAAAATGTCTCTGCCAGACAGATGGAAAGATAAAATGAACAAGATCCCACAGTGGATCAAGAAGGCCTCCATGGGTGTTTAAATAATTGAGCGGCCAGATAAAGTGCTACGCAACACGAGTCCCATGACTGTCTCCAAACAGAGGGACCAGTGTGGACGGCCTGGTGGCGACAGTACTTGTGTGTAGAAGAAGGAGAAAAGAGCTGGCTCGTGTCTAAACAAACAAAAGAACACTGTTGCTTTTGTTCTCGGCCCAGTTTAGCCTCTGTCATCATCCAAACAGTGAAAAGCCCAGGACATATTTAGAAAGCGCTCGGTGACTATTTTGCATTTAGGGCAAGTGAGGGTAAGCTGAAAAGTAGAACGTAACACAAGTTCATATGAAATAAAGTAGTGCTGTATTTACTTTCGCCCTTTACGTTGAGCTGCGACGGGGTGTCTGGATGCGGTTTGGTCTGCGTGGTGGTGAGGCCGACTGGGACGATGCTGGTCTGCAAGGGGGATTCGCTGGAGGTCATCTGCAGTGACGTGAGAGTCGTCGTCCGAGAGGTGGAGGTCTCTTTGGAGGAGCTGGTTGTTAAGATCTTCGTGGTGGTGGTGGTGTGCGTGGTAGTGGGTGTGGTCGATTGCTGAGTCGTCAAGGGTGTGTTATTCGACGTGGTGCGAGGCAAGACGGGTGATGTGGGGGGATGCGTTTCCACGGGAGCTGTCCGGCTCAATGGCGTAGTGGAGACAGGAAGTGAACCTGGCGAGTGATGTGAAGTCGTGTTGATGTCGGTTTTGTTTGAAGGGCTCTGAGGAGATGTTGTGTCCGCCGCAGCTTGAGTGGTGAGTGTGGGGGAAGCAGAAGGCTTTGGTGTCACGTCGTTGGTCAGGTTGGTGGAGCTTTCTGGGATGGACGTCGTTGAGATTACCTCCATGTAGGTGGCTACAAAAGAGGATCATGTTAGCTCTGTTTGGAAGTTAATTTTTATTGTTACTAATTCCTGTGTATTTCGTTCCATATTCCATTTCTTAAAATGTTTTATTTTGTAGCATTTTTTATCCCTTTTTTAAAACTTTTTAATGTTTCGTTCAAATAAATACAGTGATCCCTCGCTACTTTGCGTTTCATTTATCGCTGCTTCACTACATCGCGGATTTTTTTTCCAAATTTAAAAAAAACATTTAAAAGCCAAAATAAAACTTCTAAACTTTAGGACAATGTAGTATTGCTCCAAATGTTCATTTACATTCCTTTAGAAGTCCGTTTTCAATTGTGAATTAGCATATTCCCGCTAACTCGTTAGCCTGCCCAGTACTTCTCGTTGGTGACCGTACTTCACGGATTTCACTTAGCGCGGGTTTTGGAACCAATTATCAGACCAAAAAAGCAGAGTAACAAAGTCGCTAAAAAAAGGCGGCCACTATCTGCAGAGCTTCTGGCGACGAGTCGTGAAAGCAAACTGATGTAACCTTCAAGTGCCTGTGTATGTGCGTGCGCCTGAATATTCCTATCATTGCTTCGTTTCTCACGACAAGGTGAGAAGTCTCACACGGCAAATTATTTTTTCATATCTTGCTCTCTAGCAGTCCAAATACTTTCCCTCTTTGCCCCTGCATGCCCCACATGGGTGGCACTTTGTCATCTTATCGACCTCCTCGACAGCTCACGATAATGAGCAAATATAGCTCAGCTAATGACTTCCCGTAGTGCATGGCATCCATAAATCTCCACACTTACTGTTCCCTCTAGTCGGATGTGGCGTCGCAACGGCGACTTCCCAATGCGTCGTCGTCGTACCGTTGCCAGAAGAGGAAGTGGAGTTCTTCGGAACAATTATGGGCGGAAGATTGCTGGTGAGATTCAGGTCACGTTCTGGTGCTGGTTGTGTGGTCGTGTGTTCGTTACCTGATGGGAATGCAAACAGAGCCAGGTTTGATTAACGGTTATTCGGTGTCTTGGGCAATCGGTTTGCTAAAATGTAGACCGGGTGCGGTCCAAAAACATCAGAATTATAAGTATGGGTTATACGTGGACCCAAAAGTTGCATCGTCAGTAAAAGCGGTGTGAGTGAGCAAAGGAACGAAGCAAGAAACGATTCCCGGGGGATATTTGTAGCTACATTGCCGATTATTTTTCCCTATCATTCATTATCAATATACGTAGATATATTTTTAAGCTCGTTACTCAGTCATTATTAACATGACACAAAGCTATCATAAGTCTACACACCCCTGTTCAAATGCAATGTGTTTTAGATCAATCATTTGTGTGTGGTCCATAACCTGTACAACACAACTGAGTGTTTTTTTGTAGTTATTTTTCGAGGGGGAGTCAAATTAAAACTGCGCACATCCTGTTCTAGAAGAGGAGGATGTGGTTGTGGTCAAAAATACCCCATCACGTACAAACAGTTAGCTAACACACACGTGCTGTCATTTCAAGTAGCTCCAATTAAATATTGAATGCTAGCAATATGACATTCGAGGCCGCGGCTTGAACGAATCATTTCTTTCTCGGATTTAATTTGTGAACACGGTTTCCCTTTTCCATAGCTCTTGATCACTTTAACAAGTTTTGTTCTCATTCTCTTCCCCGCTCCCTTCTCAACATCTCTTTGAGGCAATCCAGAACGCACATGTAACATAATGTCATTAGCGCTGGCTAGCTCATTAGCACAGAGCCTTTCATTAGTTTAACTATCACTCACACACGTACAGTTCACATGTATAACATATTTTCAGCAATTACTAGCGGATGGAATTTTCCATATGTTTTCCGTATGTCAGTCACAATGGAAGAAAATATTTAAAAAAAAAAAGAAACTCAAAAATACATTTGGGGACACATAAAGCCATCTCAAAATTTCTAACGCAGTAAATGTTCGGACCTAAACGTTCTTATAAATAGACAGAGATGCCGATCTGGATAATACCGGCCTTGTGCAACAACCTGACTGATACTTTTGAGGTTTTTCTGGATATCTTATCCTCTGCGCATGTGTGCCGAGTGGGGTCATACGGTACAGAGAACCACTGTTACGCACGTGCTGCAAGTTCGAGTTGGTCTACATGAAACTCGACATGTAGTAACCTGCTTCTGCAATCCTCAAAGCAGGAAGCAGCTTAGCTTACTTTCAGTGAATGTGCAGGTGATTTTTCTTTTCTTTTAAAATAACTGTCTTAACCTAGACACATGCATTTTTGATACGGGTTATTAAGGTCACATTGGAACTGGAGAATATCCTAGCTGACTTTGGGGCAGAAGGCCATTTAGCTAGCATGATAAGCTAACATAGCATCACTCTGTGCTTTTGCTTGACATCACATGCACTGTGTGACATTTAAGGCACGATGTCCCCTAAAGAATGTGTCAAAGGTTTAAAGCTTTAATCAACCATGACAATCTATTTTTCTGATATGACTAACGGGCTTTTTCCTGTTGCACATTTTGCAGGTGCTCACCGCCTACTTACTGACCTCAGACTGCCTACAGTCGGTCATTTTCCTATCCGCTCCAATATGTCACCCTGTAATGAACGTTACGATCGTCGTCGGGTCGTTCTGCTCTAAAAAAAATAAATAAATATGCGGGATCGTGGTCAAATAGGCTTTCCTTCAATATGTGCCCAATGGCAAGGAAATCACTTTTATTTCTAACCTGGATTGATAGTAGATATAAAAAGTCTACACACCTCTATTTAAATGCCAGTTTGTGTGACGAGCAACTTTAAAGGATCAGCAGGAATTTCTAGCAAGTACTGGCTGTACATAATACAACAATTATCTTCGTCATAGAGCGGCGCTATGTGGAGGAGTGGCAATACAGATAAAGAAAAACACCCCAAGTTTATCTACGGTTCGCAAAAACAAACATGAAATCCCCCAAACTTATGTGGGAAAATGTGTCGTTCCAGTGAAACCAAGGTGACAAAGACACAATAATAACACACAGGAACATTTTCTTCTTCAGTCTGGGAAAAAACGGTGACCTTTTCTTCTTTCATCGGGACTAAAATAGTAGAATGTGTGAGATGTGAAGAGCGTTAATTAACTGCCATCTCTGCATGTGTCGGAGTCTTGTAATTACTTAATGAAGATTTTTGTACTTAGTATAGTTCGTTATCATCTGATAATACCCGGCGTGACAATGTCAAGAGGTCACTTTAATAATACCGCAAACGGAAAAGTCCAAACCGGTCTTATAGTAGCCCGCAACTGGCCCCATTGAGTGTGAAGACATTTGTTAGAGGTGTCAGCGTAATCATCCATTGACAGTCAATAAATGGGAATTTTAATCCCAAATATGAAAAAGCGTCTTGGGGGAAATGAGAACATAGATGTGTGTAATAGATGTGCTGAAAGAGGAAAAGGAAGGGGAAATGTGTGAAAGACAAAAGTGTGAAATTAATGACATAGAGAGATGACTCCTTTTTGCCCTTCAGGAGGCAAAGAACTATATTTAGGAAATGTCACACCAACATCTTCAGTTAACCAGAGATGAAGCTTTCAACAGTGAGGCATTTTTTTTCCTCGATCAGATACTAATGCTACCCCGAGCATGACCCCAACTTACAATTTTTTCCCATTTATGGGCTGTGGGTTGTTTGATTTTTGTATTTTTTTTTTTGCTTCATGTTATGACTCAAAATTCAATTCACAAGCAAGCTTAAGTTGCACTGCCGCATGATTGAAGTAGGGAAAAAAATGGAGGTACTGTTATGCCCTCGCAAGGAGAGCCACAGTTAGTGATTCCCTTTCAGTTGTTTACTGAATAGGACAAAATGTCAAATACAAACTGAGGACATCAGAAATGACTTCAGCCAGCACCAGGCCTGATGTCACCTGAAAGGCCACGCCCCCTAAAGGCACACCAACACATCATATTTGATAAAACAAAATTATTTATTCATCACTCATATTATTTATTTATTATTTGTGCCTTCTTGTTTTTATTTTGTGTCGTCTACTTGTATGTCTATCGTGTACTATGTCTCATCACCGTGGGATAAGGGAAACGGAATTTCGGTTTCTTTGTGTGTCTTGACATATGAAGGGATTGAAATTAAAGCAGACTTTGACTTGAAAAACCAAGAGCTGGAACCGATTAATGTCATTGCAATTCATTTCTATGGGAAAATTTGATTTGACCAAGAACAACAACAGGCACTATTCTATTTTAATTGTTGAGCATGACATGGATAACTTTCCTTTACCTTTGAGTGACAACTGGAAAGTTGTTTGAGGTCAAACACAAACTACATACTGTAACAGCAATGTGACGGGTGTAGCAAAAGTACTCACACCCATTTGCACACTGCAATAATTGCGGCGCAATTAGACCAAGTTCACTGAAAACAATAGAACAAAAAGTGCCTACCATGATCAGCAGATCCAACGTGAAGCAGAAACAAGGCACCAAGGTAAATACACGTTCTAACTTCCATCGTCATCTCTTCTTCTTCCTTAAAGTTTCTGTATTCCACGGTCTCTCAGTCACTTGTGAACAGTGGCGCACTGCAGCTTCAGCTACAGTGTTGTGTTCGTGGCTGAAACAGGAGTTTCTCTCTCTCTCTCTCTCTCTCTCTCTCTCTCTCTCTCTCGCTCTCTCTCTCTCTCTCTCTCTCTCTCTCTCTCTCTCTCTCTCTCTCTCTCTCTCTCTCTCTCTCTCTCTCTCTCTCTCTCTCTCTCTCTCTCTCTCTCTCTCTCTCTCTCTCTCTCTCTCTCTCTCTCTCTCTCTCTCTCTAGCTCTCGTTTACCAGAAACTGTGCCACGTGTTCCCGGTTCAAAAATAGCCCGCTGAGCTCACACTTTGACTGGCCTAAAGGTCAGATTCGTCTCAACAGAGCCGAGTTATTCCATTCAAAATGAAAAAAAAAAATTATAACAGTGTGCTTTTGTAAAGACGTCTCATTTCGATCGTGTGCGAAATAAAAAAAAAATCCTGACTCGTCTTGTAATGTCAGAGTTTGGCCACCGAGGGACGCTGTTGCCATATGGTTAAGATTTGGCTCGTCTTCTTTGCCCCGTGGCTTGGGTACGCATTCACGTCCGTCATATTGAATGTGTCCGATCTACCCGTAAACTAATGCAAGTTAAATGACTGAACTTTAAATAGTTCCAGAATGGACGAAGTAAATTGCAACGTTTATTGGCAGATTTGATGTTTTGGTTAGTAGGTCCACAAGCCAATTGACAGCCTGGGTTACAACAGCACTTGAACGCAGCCAAAATTGCTTAATTGAATCGCTCCCACGAATTACGTCACGATACTGTCAAAATGACCACCGTCGTTATTTCGGGCAATGCACATATAGGAGTGATATTGTCTAGTAAAAAAAAAAAAAAAAACGAAAGATGTCAAAATCAGGAACGCTAACCTTTGAGCAGTGAGCGATGTTGCTAGGCGGGATGACACTGAGAATTCCCACAGCACTGTAACGCAGCACAGAGTTCGGACTCGGAGGCAAAAGCAGCGGCATCAAGCTGGCAGCCAGCCCGCATCGTTGCTCTCCCCCAGCGGACGCAAAGGTATGGAAAAGCTCGTTATTATACTCAGGGGCTCCATCACTAGCTCCTACTAATTAATCCCGCGCATCATGTTTGCGGTTTAATGATGGCGAGTGTCGTATCGGGAGGCGTGCATTGCTAAAGTTAGCCTCTCCGCTAGCCGTGTTGAATGTTTCTAATAGGTTTGCGTTAGCATCGGTTAGCTCGCCGCTGTCAAGTCGGGTGAGCTAGTGTTAGCACGGCGGCGAGTGTCCCACTATTACCACCGATTATCATCAGTTGCGAGACCACTTCATTTAACTTTCACTTGAAGATTTACTCGTTTTTCCTCTGTGCGTGTGTTAAGAGGTTAGGGGACATTTGACAGCTCCGTACCCCAGAAGGGGTTACTATGATGGAGACGCCGGGGCGGATAGCAAATACACAGGACGCCTTGGACTTCACCGTGGAGAATGTTGAAAAGGTAAGGAGGCAATTGAGTGTTGAGTGATCATCATGTTGTGCATTAAAATATTTGACCAGAGATGCATGAGTGAGGCTAAGCTAACAGTCTGCATCTTTACTCTTGTTAAACAATACAGATACGACTCAAAAATAAACCTGGCACACTGACACAAAGGTAGAATTGAGCACACTTGTTAAGAAGCACAAATACGCACTAAGGTGACAAGACTGACTTTTTAAATGACGTCACTTGCCTCCAAAAACTCCATTCAAATGGCATAAATTCAGCTTGCATAACCGGAACAATCGCTAGCTCGGGACAAAATTACTTGGCCATCACATATTCTGTGATGCTGGCAGAAATGAGGTCTACTGAGTTGCAAAGATCTTTAAATTTTAAAGCCACAGCGATGCCTCTTCATCCACCATTTTGCACAAGATTGCTTTAGGGTGGTGAACTGTGTGTAGTGTCGTGTTGCGGCCATAAATCTCCCTGCTGGGTGGCCGCAGACGCTACTGAAGGGTTGGGTGGGGGAGGATGGAGACAGGAAGGTGTGTGTGTGTGTGAGTAGAGTAATGTGCAGAAATGGATGGGAGTGGGCGGGGCGGGGGTGCAGAGTGGACCGGGAAAGAGGGGCATCCATGGAGGATGGCGATGTCATTAAAGGTGCAATGACGATGTTGCAATTGTAATTTAACATCTTCTAGGACCTTTGCTGTCATTTTCCCAATCCAGTTAGCAACCAAGTAACCAGTGCATACATAATTAATACGTCTGTCAGGTTCATTAATAATTGATTCACGTTCAATTGATCTATAGTGAAAGTACCTGATGTGTGGGGTGGTGTGAACCAGATGAACCAAGCACTACTTTTATCGAAATGAAATTCTTCAATTTACTTCAACATAGTTTTTCGGTGCCAAAAGATGGTGTTTGTTGATTTTTGTGTACATAGCGCCCGGAGATGATGGTTCCTGGCTCGGCGGGCACGCATTTGTTCTTTCTTCAGTCCGACGAACAACGGTCCACATTGTCCTCACTCGCCAGCCACACACATACTGACCTGACCTCTGAAAGCGAAAGACAAGTGAAGGGCATGGCGCTTCATTGTTAGCATTAGCATTCGGCGAGGATATTTGAATGTCATAGTCCAATGTGTTACTGTGCTAAGAAAAAAAAAATTGGAGGCTTATGACATCGCCGGTAAAAAGAGGCTTTCTTTTCCCGTCATTGATCCTTTGCGGCCGCCTATTTGCGTTTTGCTCGTCACTTGGCGCACTTTAGTGCGAGAGCAGATGGCGAGGCTGTGACCGAGGGGACATTTTCTCACTTGTGTCACCACTCCTCCGCCTCGCAACGGTTGCTCTGCCAACATCCCGCTGTACTCAGGTGGCACAGGCGGGTTCCCGCCGTTTCTAGCTTAAATTAAGTAGTAGCTCAGAGAAATGACATCAAAATAGCCTCGGGCTCGCATGGGGAACGATACGTGACCAAGCAATATGAGCCCGTAGATGTCTCGCCGTTAAGTCACTATGGTCGGGGCTCTGCCTGGAAACTGTTTTCTACACGTCTCCTTTAAACCTGGAGTGAGGTGCACTAATGATCCCGCAGCACCGCGTTGCTACGTTTAACTCTAATAGGGCAATTGGTGGAATGGGGAAGTCGAGAGGTGCTGACTCACAAAAGCATCCTACTGCAAATTTGCTTGCTACACTGTTGGAATATTGCAAGAGCGTCATCAAACCTGTCCGTGGTTTTAATGATGAATGCTTCGGTGGCTTTTATTGCGAATTTGCGCCTGTAAGCGTTCAGGAGCCGCCATCATTCATCTCGACTGCTCTCAAACGCCCTTGCTGCTTTGTGTACCACTCAGAAGCTGTACTTGTGAGCGCCATCTTTTTTTTCTTTTTTTTAGGTCAATGCTTTTCTGCTAATCGTGTAAAAAAAGTGGCTCGGGGCTTTTTTTTGGGAAGGATATTAGTAAGCAATGTTGCTGGCGTTTTATACTTTTATGCCAAGTGGAACTGGTGAAATCAAAAGGAGTTGTTATGCAGTAAAATAGCCAAGAATAGAAATATTATTGCATGCAACATTCTGGAGTTTCATTTTTCAAACAGAAAGAATTTCATTGTCGGAATTGACCGAAAAGAGAAAAAGTTTGTTTTCATCTCCTGATGCATTGCGTACGTAAACGTCAACTGTAAATACTTCAAGTGATTTAATTCGATTTTTTACTATCCTCTGTTTGCCTTTTGTTGGCAGGCCCTCCACCAGCTGTATTATGATCCCAACATCGACAATAAGAATCTGGCCCAGAAATGGCTTATGCAGGCCCAGGTGTCTCCTCAAGCCTGGCAGTTCTGCTGGGCTTTGCTCAGCCCAGACAAGGTATAAAAATTCACACACCGTCACATGCATAGGAGTCAAATTGAACATTCATCATATTACCGCACAGGTGCCGGAGATCCAGTATTTCGGTGCCAGCGCGCTCCACACCAAGATTTCCCGCTACTGGTCGGACATCCCCAGCGACCAGTACGAGTCGTTGAAAAGCCAGCTGTTCACTCAGATCGCCTGCTTCTCCTCGGGCGCCAAGATGGTGCTGACGCGGTTATGCGTGGCGCTGGCGTCGCTGGCGCTCAACACCATGCCCGAGGCCTGGCCCGGCGCCGTGTCCGAGATGGTGCGGGTGTTCCAGGAGGAGGGCGGAGGGATCGACGGGCGGGCACGTTGCCTGGCGCTGCTGGAGCTCCTCACCGTCCTTCCCGAGGAGTTCCAGACCAGCCGCTTGCCGCAGTACAGAAAGGGACAGGTACGATTTGTTGATGTTGTTGCCACTGCACAACAAATTCTAAATATTCTTCCTGTCAGGTTCGGGGTGCCCTGGGCCGGGAGTGGGGGTCCGTTTGCCCTCTGCTGCAGCAGCTGCTGCGACGGACGGACAGCCCCGGGGCGGTGAAGGCCCGAGTGCTGCGCTGCCTGTCGTCCTGGGTGCTGCTGGACGTGCCGCTCAGCGAGAGCGAAGCACTGGTGCACGACTGCTTTGTTGCCCTGCCCGACCCCGAACTTTTTGACACCGCTGTGGAGGCGCTGGTCAACGCCATCTCCCAGCCAGACTCCCAAAGGTGAGAAGGTTATTTAGCAAAACTGGCTGATTATTGTTATTGTAGAGGCTTAATAATTCGGCAACCATTAAACGATCAGGCCCTACTCCTCTATGATGTCTCAATTGAAACAAATTATTGGTATTTAAAATTATAATGTAATAAAAATAAAGAATAAAAACTCCATCCATCCATCTAATAAACAAAATAAATAACTCTAAAATCCTATAATTGCGATTTCAGCTCAAACAGCTTGAAACTTGTCATGGTAATGATGGAAAAATTTCCTTTGGAGAATTGTGAGCGTTATAACTTCATTCGGAGGAGACAGGGTGGGTGGGCACTGGCTGGGCATAAAGGCGGGAGGGAGGGATGTGATGCAGGGGCATGTTGACAGCTAAAAGGGGGGAGGAGAGGCAAAAGGGGGGGTGGAGGAAGCGAGCGGCATGTCTTGGTTGGCTGGCGTCGCTATGGTTACAGAGCCGGGGCGAGATGTCATCGCGACCGGTCGATTCCGATGTGTTGAATAATCCTTAACCCTTCTCCGCTAAAGGATGGAAGTGGAGGTGGGGGGGTTCTTACCTCTGCTCTAAGACTAAGAAGGATCTAAACGCTGATCAATCACTTCTAAGGCGAATCTAATGGCTCTCGAACCTCAAACTATTTTTACATCCTCGAGAAATCTATAGATTGATATTTATTCTCCTGTCTATTTCCTCTTACCGCCCTCCCCGCCCCGCCTCGGGTTCTCTCCCTCTGTTTAAACTCATCACAATCAACTCATTGGAGGGCACGCGATTGGTGCAGCCGCATCCTGTTGCCAGGCAACCCCCCCTCCCCGTCTCTGAGGTAATTGCAGAGGGGATCGCAACAGGGAGTAGTCGGGAGGAGACCGCAACTGACCCTCCTCCCCTCGCTCCACGTCAGGCTTCTTTAAAGGGGAAATAGTATGTAAGACCTTTTGATAGTCAAATGCAAATAATTGGGTCTCTGGCGTTTCCAAATAAAATGAATTAAAAAAAACATTCATTAGTTCTGGACCACAAACCCCCCCATCTCCCTCTTGCTCTCTCTGCATATATGTGTAATTTTGTTGTTGTTGTTTTTTTTTTTTTTTTGCAAACACACATGGTCTGTGACATTTGGATACACATACCCTTGATCTTTAAATGTCACGCTATTGCATGACTCCATCGAGGACGTCTCTCGATGTCGTGCGAGCCAACTCCGAGCAGTTGCTTTGATTTCAATCGAACACAAAGTCTGGCCATTTTAGGTTCAATAAGTTCTGACTTGAACTTCTACCAACTGGAAGTGTGCGTCCTTGACGGTTGTTACCGTTCACATATTTGTGTCTTCTAGGTACGTGAACACGTTGCTGAAGTTGGTCCCGCCGGTGCTGGCACTCCAGGAGCAGCTCAGAGAAGCCGTCCAGAACGGCGACATGGAGACTTGCCACGGGATTTGTCGCATTGCCGTCACGTTGGGAGAAAACCACTCCAGGTTGGTTTGTGTTTTTCCCCTTAACAATATAGAGACACTTAAAAATGATGACTTGTGATTTATATTCAGGATTCTGCTGGAGCAAGTGGATCACTGGCAGAGCTTCCTGGCTTTAGTCAACATGATCATGTTTTGCACGGGCATCCCGGGCCACTACCCGGTCAATGAGACCACCAGCTCGCTCACACTCACCTTCTGGTACACGTTGCAGGTAAGGCATCATCTCACCAATGCTGCGCCCGCCACTTAAGATTGTCTTTTATTACCTTCAAGGATGAAATCATGTCGTTCGAGTCCAACAAGCAGGCAGTGTACCTGCAAGTGTACAGGCCGGTGTATTTCCAGCTAGTAGATGTTTTGCTCCACAAAGCCCAGTTCCCATCGGATCCAGAGTACGCATCCTGGTCCTCGGATGAGAAGGAGCAATTCCGTATTTACAGGTTTGTGTGCACTTGGGATTTTTTTTTAATTTTTGGAAAGACACTAAAAGTAGTTTCTCCTTCAGGGTGGACATCTCTGACACGCTCATGTACGTCTACGAGATGCTGGGCGCTGAGCTCCTGAGTAATCTCTATGACAAACTGGGACGACTCTTGACGAATACAGAGCAGCCCACGTCGTGGCAGGTGGGCGGGACGCTGATTTGAGAAACTTCAGAAAAGAAAAAAAACGTGACTAGCTCATTAGCACTGTTCAAAATACACCAACGCTCTGAATATTTTTATTCCAGCACACAGAAGCTTTGCTGTACGGTTTCCAGTCCATCGCGGAGACGATAGACGTCAATTACTCTGATGTCATTCCGGGCCTCATAGGCCTCATCCCAAGAATCAGTATCAACAACGTTCAGCTGGCCGACACGGTGATGTTCACTATTGGTGAGACTCGGCGCCGGTGCTGAACTTTAACCCGGGGGCGCCGGTGCTTGACTTTAAATCCCGGTACCAGGTGCTCTGGCTGAATGGTTGGCTGACCACCCGGTGATGCTGAGCAGCGTCCTGCCCCTGGTGCTGCAGGCTCTGGGCAACCCGGACCTTTCCGTCTCGTCCGTTTCCACGCTAAAGAAGATCTGCCGCGAGTGTAAAAGCGACCTGCCGCCTTATGCCACCAATATTGTAGCCGTATCTCAGGTGCGTTTGTTTTCTACTTCATGATTACATTAGGGCAGTGCTTCTCAAATAGTGGGGCGCGCCCCCCTTGGGGGGCGTGGTGCTATTCCTGGGGGGGCGCGTGTGACCCTGGGGAACAGGCTTTTTTTTTGGCAGTACTAGAATAAAGTGTAATTGCGCGTTTACTACAGCAGGGGGCAGTGGCGCTCTCATTGTTACTTCTGTCACGTTTGCGACAGTGCAACATTTTACGACTTACAAGACAAGTTAGGATAGTCACGGTGGGGAGGGGGGGCGCGAATAGTTTTCTTCTTGCTAGGGGGGGGCGTAACAGAAAATAATTGAGAAGCACTGCATTAGGGTATTGTGTTCACGATTGTGTTTTTTTTTGTTTTTTTTCAGGAGGTTTTAATAAAGCAGATCCACAAGGTCAGTTTATGGTCTGGCTATTTTTTTTTCTTTTTTTCTTTTTTTCTTTTTAATAATAACACAACTATGACCTTTGAATTAAAAAAAAAAAAATTAACTGCTTTGTTTTTCTAGACGAGTCAGTGCATGTGGCTGATGCAGGCGTTGGGCTTTCTACTGTCGGCTCTACCCGTGGAGGAAATTCTGAGGAATCTTCATTCCCTAATCACGCCTTACATCCAGCAACTAGAGAAGCTGGCGGAGGAGACGGTGGGTGGACAAAAAAAAGAAGCCTTTTTAATATCCGCTACGTCAGCCAAGATGAATCTTTGTCGGCAGAGTAACACACAACCTCATCGATCCTCGTCGCTGTTGTTTACTGTCTCGCATTTGCTTTGTCAGCGTGACATCAGACTGGCAAATCAGCTCGGAACAAATAGCGGGCAAATAGTGGCGCCTAGCGGGCAGGCCTTCAACCTCTCGGAGTCAATGTTTGGTATTCAAATCAAGCGTGGCCATTTTGTAATGCGTCACATCGCCATGGAAACAGCAGTGAGTCAAACCCGAAGTCATTAAGCGAATGAGGTATGGCTGGATGTGGATCCCGAGAGAAATAGCCTGCAAAACAACTCCTCTCTTATTGGGTTCTACTCATGAACACGTGTTCCCCACTTGACGACCGCTGTGCTAATGCGGCCTCATTAAGATAAATGCAAGTCATGCGAAAGTAATCTAATTAGGCAGGGGACGTCTTAGTCATGAACCAAAGACGGCTTTTTTAACTCAATTGGAAAAACGTCTGTTTTATTTAAAGCGCATTTTTGTAATGACTACGAAAATAAAACATTACAATTTAAGATTTTCCTCTTCACTGGATATTGAATATTTTTACCTATTTATTTGGATTAATTTTAATATATATTTTTAAAATATATTTGTATTTTTTATTGAATAATGAAGGAATGTCTCTTCCATCTCTCCTCTCAGCCTAATCCGTCCAATAAGTTAGCGATCATCCACATCTTGGGGCTGCTGTCCAACTTGTTCACCACGCTTGACATCAGCAAACAGGATGACGAATCGGGAGACGCCTCAGTTGCGCCTGTCAAAACGGCCCCGCCCCCTCCTGGACCCAACCCGGTAAGTGCTCCTCTAAATCTTCCATAGAAAGTGTTGTATGTTTTATTTCCGCCAATATCACGATGCATTTGTGTGCCCCTCAGGTGGTGGTGGTCCTGCAGCAAGTGTTTGCCCTCATCCAGAACGTTCTCAGCAAGTGGCTGAACGACTCCCAAGTGGTGGAGGTGCGTCGCCTTTTTTCCTCACCCGTTGGAATTCGGTGTGGGTTGAACGACTTTCACGTGTGCTACTCAGGCCGTGTGCGCCATCTTCGAGAAGTCGGTAAAGACGCTGCTACACAACTTTGCCCCCATGGTGGAGCAGCTGAGCCAAATGCTTGGACAGATGTACAGCACCATCCCCCAAGCCTCAGCCCTCGACCTTACACGACAGGTGTGGGGGGGGGGATCTGTTATTTTTATTTGTCTGATCTGCTGATGTCTTCCTCTGACGTTGCGTCAGAACATGGGTTGCCAGGGCAACTCTGTCTACGTGGTCGTTTCTAAAAATAACCAAATGACTGCCAGTGGAGATCTTAAAGGATCGTAACACAGGTTCATCTGAGGTGTTTCTTTTTTCTTTTCAGCTTGTCCACATCTTCGCCAGCCAGACGGAACATTTCTCACCCATCAAGGCTCTCTTTGAGCTGGTTACATCTGTAACCTTGTCCATCTTCCAGCAAGGTAGGGCTTGGTAATATTGCGAAACCTTTCATTTTACACAATCCAAAAGTGGAACACGAAACAGCTGAGTGAAACTACATTTTGCATAATTCATGTTTGGCGATAGTGATGTTGTAACGCTGCCGTGCCGACCGGGACGTGCGAAAACACGACTGTTCAAATGTTGAATATTTGCTATTACATATTCCGAACTTTTGCCAGACATGACACTTGCTCCGCTTGCACAGCATAATGAGGGAAATTCTCCCTTCACGAAGATAATGATACTCATTAGTGTCTGAAAGTGTACCTAATGTTGTGTCCAGCGACTGTATTATTCCAATCTAGCCCGGAAAGGCATTTTTGGGCACTCGGGCCAGACACCGAACACGAAATAAGAAAAGAAGAAGACATTTGACGTCTGCCTCCCCCGCTTCCCCTTTATGTTGCCTTCTCCCCCCCCCCCCCCGCCCCTCTCCCGCCTCCACCACTGTCTCCTGCCTCCCTGCTTCCGCAATGGCTGCCTCACCCCTTGACCCCTCAACTCTTTCCTTTCTGAGCAGGTGCCTTTCTTCAGTAAGACGAGATAGCTGCGCTCGATTATTCATATGGCGGCCATGTAAACGCTGAATACGCCGCTACTCGAGCTGCTTGGCGGCCATCTGAATAAGCCCTGTGTTCCTTCTGTAGTTAGTGTGTGTGTCTGTGTGTATGTGTGTGTAGGGCTGCAGGGAGGGCTTGGTTTTGCTTTGCTGAGGCCTAAAATATGTTTGGAGTGTGGGAACAGCTAAAGCTGGGCGCTCGCTACAGACGTCGGTCATTGCAACATTCATTTGGAGTTGTCAGCCATTGTTCACTGAAATTGTATTTTTGTCAGATGTGCATCATTTTGTTTTTCTATGTTTGCAATTGGTACTCTGCTTTGAAAAGAAATGTCGCGTGGTCTGTGTCTAGCAATTAATAATAATAATTTCGGTTCATCTTTGGAGCGAAGGGGGAATCCGCCGACAGCTGAAACACAAGCCTTGTTCATTCCGAGATTTTTGGACGGTGCATCTGGAATGTGTCTATTATCCAGAATCCAGCCCAATTTTTTATTTTTTTTATTTAACGCGGCATGTGTTTCAAGGTGAGCGGCTCGCTCCCCATCCCTCCAAAGCGTCACAGTAACAGAGGTGCCTCCTGGGTTCCCACTCCAAAGCCACTTTTCTTTCTTAGGTTTCTTCTGTTCCTCTCTTTCTTTGTCGAAAACAGACCCATGTCTCCTCCGTCTTCCTGCCTATTCTTTTCTTTCTTTCTCCCTCCAAGAGTTTGCCAACGCTTCATCCCTTGCCCCGCCCCTTCCTTCCCTTCCGCCCCACTTTGTTCTTTACTCACATGTGAATTATTTCAATGAACTACTTTTGAGTTCTCTTTTGAGTTCCACATGACTGTTGAATCTGTTCCGTTGCTGTTTGTATATTATTCTTATTCTCTTTTGATTTCTTAAGTTTCATCTTTATTATATTTTAGGACCCAGGGATCATCCTGATATTGTTGATTCATTTATGCAACTCCAAGCTCAGGTGTGTTTTTGGTTACTTATTTCACTCACTTTGAGTTTCTCTCTTCCTCTGTTTTCTCTCTGTCCTTTTCTCCTCCTCTCATCTTGGACCTTAAAATATCCCGTCACATAAGAGCAAGGCTTTCAAATGACTTTTCAACTCAAATGCTCAGAATTCTAACAGTCACCTTGTCACATCAATCGTGGCCCAGTTTGGGGGGGGGGGAATCAATGGTACCTTGACTTGAGTTTGATTATTTTTTTTTTTTTTTTAAAGTGGCTCGTCAATTTTTTGAGGGAGAGAAATCCCGTCGGACAAAGTTTTGCCACCTCACACAGATTTTGTATGTACGGTATAAAAAGAGCAAAGCTACAATGATTAAAAAATCAAATTAATCTTGAAACCAACTGTGCTCTACTGCTGATGACTAAAGAACGGAAACTATTTTTTTTAACTCTTTCTTTTTGTGGGTTCTGTTATTATACAATAATATCAGTGGGAATGCTCTAAAAAACAACCAGCAATATGGCGAACACGGCTTTAAAAACAACTGCCACTGAGTATGTTTTTTTTTTTTTTTTTAAATAAATCCCCCCAAGGACATTTATAGACAAGCGTTTGCACTTACATTCAAATGGACAATTTAGTACTCAGTGAACTTCAACCGTAGTCTCCGGAGAAAAGCTGTGAACAAGCAAACTCAAAAGCTGTAACTTTAAAACTGACTCGTTTTAAGATTCCACCTAAATCGTTTATTTGTCGAAAATCCCTCAAAGGTGACTGCTTAGTCTCTGAGTGCCCTCCTCTTCAGTCATTTCAGCCCACAGCCAATCAGAGCCCCCGAAAGAATTCATATTCAACTCTAATATTAATCCCCCCAGACAAATTGGCTGATGGATTGTCTGTTGTTTTCAAAGAATAATTCTTTTTGTTCTTATTGTCTTCATTCCTCTCCCTTTTTGTTTTTTCTATCTTTGGATAGATCTGACCTCCATCTTTCTCCTCCTCCTCTCCTCTCCCTCTCTCCTCCATCCTGAATGAGTTGTTTATGAGACGAGTTGTATTATGTGCACATGTCGATTACCTGCACACTTTTGTTGCATATTCAACCAAAAACACACACATCCAAAATGACGTAGCATTGCATTTAGTTTTGACTTGAGGTTTTTTTTTTTTTTTTCCTCTCCAAACTTTTGGTTGCAATTCTTTTGTTATATTTGCGGAGTCGTGCGTCAGAGCATTTTTCCTCTCTGAAGTTTTTGGATAGTCGAGGCAAGCACTGCGGCCTGGTAGCCAGATCTGTCCCTCGTTGCTGTCAGATATGACTACCAGGCTGGTAGGAATGGAAATCTTTTTTTTCACCGCGCCGTGTCAACCAAGCCACCTAACGCTTCTGTTTGCCTCTTAGGCCCTCAAACGGAAGCCCGATTTGTACTTGTCTGAGAGTCTGGACGTAAAAGCTGTGTACCACTGTGGTAGGTTGAACGTTGGCTTTCAGAATTTCATCGTTTGGTTCCAATTGGATACAGTAAGGAAATGTAGAACCATTTCCCTGACAGTAGACTACGTTTTTAATATTTTATATATATATATATTATTTATTTTTATTTTTTTATCCGAACAAATACAAACCAAACAGATTTTTTTTATTAGTTGCCATAAAAACCTGTTTTTAAACTCTTCCTAGTAACTACATCTGACCATCTTATTTTTTCCGCCCACTTGCAGGGATTCTATCGCTAAAGTTTCCCGAGGGTCCGACCGTCAAGTCGACATGTCTCTTCTTTGTGAGTGCGAGCCTTTGTGTGAAATGATGGCGACTCAAACACATTGCTGACGGCTTTGCGTCCATTTCAGACCGAGCTGTTGCCACGCTGTTCCGACGTGCCCCCGGTGGCCAGATTGTTGCAGGAGGACGGAAAGCTGCTGATCCAGGCCCTTCTAGAGGTGACCAATATCTCATGTCCTACATGTAAACAAAAACCAGGTAGATATTGAAATGTTTATATTTTCCCCCACTTTGTCCAGGGTATCGGAGGCGGAGCCTCTCGGAACTTGATGGACCAATTCGCAGAGGTGCTGTTCAGTCTGAACAAGCACTGCTTCTCGCTGCTGGCCGTGTGGCTGAAGGTGGCGCTGCAGCCGCCGGGATTCCCGTCGTCGCGAGTCACGTCGGCGCAGAAGGATCACTTCTCCCAGCAGATACTTCGGTAGCACCACGAGTCAACTCAGAGTTTCGATATGGCCAGTTCTATTGCAAGATTGAATCTTTATTTTTTCCACATAGAGAGCGAGTGAACAAGCGGCGGGTGAAGGAAATCGTCAAGGAGTTCACGCTGCTTTGCCGAGGCCTGCACGGCACCGAGTACGCCGCCGAGTACTGACGAAACAAAACCCCCCGACGGGCGACATAGGAATTGATGACGGGACAACACGTTGGACCCCTTTTAACGAACAAACACCCTTGTGGCTTTTAGGGAGGCTTTTTTTTTCCCCCCCCCGTCCTCCAGCTTCCCAGCATGCTGCCTCGTGTCCCCCTCCAAGTTCCTTTCACTGCAAAATGGGCCGGTGTCTCATTCGGCCTTCTCTTGATCTTCCTGTGGTTTCCTGGTGATTATCCATGTGAAATGAAAATGGTATCGTAACGTAGCTACTAGACGTACTCATTCAGGATGACTTATATATAAATATACATATATGATATCTTTATATATTGAAAGAAGAAGTCGTGCTGCTACTGGCGAGGACGTGATGTAAATGTCATATGTTTGGGGGGGGGGGGTAATCTGGACCACCCCGTGATACCTGCTCTTGCCAAATGATTAATTCGTGTGAGTGTGGTACGCGTTTGAAACTAAAGGACGAGAAGGGAACTCTGGGAAAAGCGAGGCGGGGACAGGGATGGGGAAGCTGCGAGAGCCTGATGAATAGTCATTCCTTATTTCTTCATTTAAAAAGGCTCGCAGAAGACAACAACCCGGTGTCCCTAAAGTCTGGACACAGGCAAAAAAAAAAGCTAATTTTCATCAAATTAAAGTTTTTAGCATGGTGTGTAAGCGGTTGTCCTAGCCGCTTCACAGTTCAGAAATTTAGGGCTTGAATCTGGGCTCAAGTTATCCTGTGGGGAGTTTGCATGTCTTCTGACTTCCTCCCACATTCTAAAACGTGCGTCAGATTCATTGAAAACTATTTTGGAACTATTTTCTCTTGCCAAATTAATTGTCCATAACTATGAATGTGAAAACTTGACTGCATGGACCTTTTTTGCCTTTTTATCCAATTTAAATATTATCAAGTGACATTTGTAAAATTTGTTATGCAATCAATGGCCCATATGCTCAGACTTTAGGGCCACCAAAAATGGTTTCCCCACCCCTGCATCGTTGATAAAAGGAATCAAAGTTGTGCATATTATCAGTTATTTCTGCGGCATATTTTTGACTGTGCAAATTCATAGCTGCAGCTTTAAACACTTGTCCAGCACACTTATATTGGACCTACAAATACACGACCGTAACCTCCTCATTGTTCACTCCATCATAAAGACACTTCAAGCCTCACTTTTCACCAGACGGTCATTGATCAGGCTCCTTGAAATCGGGATCGGAGGTCATGAATATCGATGAAGAGGACCATCATCAGCGTTCAAATGTATCTACTCCCATCCACACTCTAATCCTGCTGTCTTACCCGAGGTGCCTGCAGACATGTAGCATGTGTTTGTGTTCAGTGGGGGAGAGCGACGAGGCTTTCGGGACTATTGACCTCTTCAGCGTTTGGAAAGTCTATGGAGTTTGTATATGAACAGTGACAGACTGGATTCTCATATGTCTGAGGGGAATGATGGTGTCGGTGGTGAATCAGAGGGAGGATTTGAAATGTACATTTTTTTTTTTTGTACCTTGGCTTTAATTTATTAAATATATCTAAGACTGCAGCTGACTCTTGATCTAATGTTTTCTAAAAGCGTTACAAAATATTGTAAAATTATTTTATACAGTCCACATGTATTGGAAAAAGTACAGTGGTGCACAAAAGATTGGCAAATATTGGAAAATTAAAAATAGAGGGAAGTGCAAAATGTTGGAAAAGAATGCAAAATATAAATCTACAAAACAATGCTACAAAAATAGGATTAGATGATTAAAAAATCGACTATTAACTGATTTATTGGTGGCGATAAACTCGATCAATTCTCCTCTGTTGTGGCCCGTGATGCGTTCAAGTGTCACAAGGTCGTCATCCTTCTTCGCGCCTCGAGATAAGCACTGCGCCTGCGCAGAGCAGCACCTCCTTGTCCGCTTCTCCAAGTGAAGTCCACGCGGCTGTCACTCGCTTTCCATCCATTCTGTCAGCCTCCACCACAGCACCAACCAGCACCGTCACGTCGTCACCTCCCTCCCGACTATTCGTTACCTTCTTCGGGGACGAAAAGAACATCTCACTCACACACTTTAACGTAAGTTAGCTAACTTTTTTTGAGAGGGGGGGACTAAGCTAGCAGCTAGTTTAGCTTCTATCGTAACTAATGGCGCTAAATCACCTCAAAAAAATTAAAGATATGAATTTGTCTTCGTTGATCTCCTGGTAGTCGTTCAGTAACAAAAGAAGAATATACAATGTCGTACTTTGCTGAGAAAAGAATGTGAAGTTGTGTGATTGTGCGGCACAACGTTTGCCATCACGTGTGTTTATGTGTGTGAGTGTTTATGTGTGTGTAGCTATAAGTGTGTGTTTCTGAGTTGTGTGCGTGTGAGACAAGCGTCTGAGCCTCATCGTGTGTGTGACAACATTTTAGAGACAATGATAAAATAATATTATGTCCCAACTTCTACCAATCTTTTCATCTGTCAGTCATGGCTGTGGTGAGATTTTACGGCGGTGAGGTGAAGGAGCGGAGCCTTCAGCAGGCGGTCAAGCTCTACCCCCAGCTGTCCATCTCCACGGAGCTTTGCTACAACGTGGAGCTGACGGGTAAGTGCAAAATAAATACCTGACAGCCAGTAGACATTTAAAATCAACACAACTGTGCAAATGGCATTTGCACAGGGGTGTGTAGACTTTTCATAGTCTGTATAATTAATGATAATTATCTCTGTGTGCGGCAGGAAGCAACAGTTTGAGTGCAGAACACAAGGAGGTCCTCATCTGGTTGTTCCAACCGCCGCTACAGGCACAAACGCTCAGTGAGACGCCCAAACTAAAAGAGGGTGACGGGGCTACTCTGGTGGAGATCGGACCTAGGTACTGTGTGGTGATATATTTTTTTTTCTTGGATTGATTAAAAATATTTTGAAGAAGAAAGTAATCAAAAATTCAGCCGACCTGCTTAGAAAACAATACAAACTACCAATTGTGCTCTTCAGGCTGAACTTCTCCACTGCGTGGTCCACCAATGCCGTCTCCATCTGCCAGAGCGCCGGCCTTGCTAACGTCACACGAGTAGAATTGTCACGGAGGTTCCTTATCAAGGTGAGCATGCCTCAAAAGAAATAAGGAATATATTTGTGTGATCAATTCCTGTGTCTTCTCCTCCTCAAGCCGAAGGACGATGGGGACACGACCAAGTTCCAGAAGGACGTGAAGAATCTGATCGTCCTCCTGCATGATAGCATGACGGAATGCGTCTATGAGCGTCCCGTCGCTTCCTTCGCCGTGGACGCTCAAGCGCAGCCCGTGTTTGAGGTGGACGTCCTGAGCGGCGGGCGAGCGGCGCTGGAGAAAGCCAATGACCAGCTGGGTAAAATTGTCTTTTCATTTCCCTTCCTAGTTTAATCCCTCATTCGCGTACATATCAATTTTCTGTTCTCTTCTTCACGGCCCGTTTTCAGTGTGACTGCTGTCTGTAATGGTGTCACATGAGCCTGCACTAATGTTATTGCTAGTCACACCACCGCCATGCTTCTCATTATCTTGCACGTGCTTGTGCGTGACCACACGTAGAGGAAGTGACCATTAATATGGCACACTCAAAAATATTATGATGTTAGAAAAAATACTGGGTGTATATTTGGTGAAAATATTAGACAACTGTAAATGTATTAAATGGACAATTCACAAATATTGGGGAAAAAAATTCAAACAAATATTGGATGAAAACAAAATTGAAAAATCAAATTCATCCAAATGACATGACAGAAAATATTTCTTGAACAAATTTAAATTACAAACGAGGAAAAAAAAAAAAAGTCCTCATGATATACTTTCCAAAGTCACAAATATGGAGTCAAAGAACCCAAGTCAAGCTCTCATGCGTCTGCCTCACATAGGACTGGCCTTTGACCCCTGGGATCTGGACTTGTACACGGCAATGTTCCAGAAGATCAAGCAGAACCCGACCAGCGTGGAGTGTTTCGACCTGGCCCAGTCCAACAGCGAGCACAGCCGCCACTGGTTCTTCCGAGGCCGCGTGTTCATCGACGGGCAGGAACAGGAGGAGACGCTCTTCCGTCTCATCATGGACACGCAGAAGCACAGCAACGGCAACAATGTCATCAAGTTCTGCGACAACAGCAGGTTCGACATAAGCAAACAACACACTGGGTGTTTGTGCGCCACTTCAATGTGTGTTTGTGTGTTTGTTTAGTGGTATCAAAGGCATGGAGCTGGAGTGCTTCTACCCCAAAGATACTTCGCGAGCCAGTCCCTATGAAACACGCCGGTCGCTTCGACATGTCATCTTCACTGCTGAGACGCACAACTTCCCAACCGGTCAGATCTTGAACACAAGATTGACTTGTTTAATTTCACACTGTGAAATAATAATGTGCCCTTTTTATCAATTTCGCTCTATAAGTGTGTCGTGGTTAAATGCGCAGGCGTGGCTCCATTTAGCGGCGCCACCACGGGCACCGGGGGCCGCATACGAGACGTCCAGAGCGCCGGGCAGGGAGGCCACGTCATCGCCGGCACCGCCGGATACTGCTTTGGCAACTTGCACATACCAGGTCCGAGACTCACCGGCTCTCAAAGCCACGCACACACACTTTAACGCCTTCCGACGTGCTCTTCAGGTTACTCGCTTCCCTGGGAGCAAGATGGCGACGGATGGGAGTACCCCACCAGCTTCGCCCCGCCGTTGCAGGTGGCCATCGAGGCCAGCAACGGCGCCTCGGACTACGGGAACAAGTTTGGAGAGCCGGTTCTGTCAGGTGGGTAGATGAAACATCTGCACACACAATTGTGACAACAGGAAAAAAAACAACTGATATTTAATTGACCAGGATTCGCCCGATCCTTTGGCATGCGGGTGCCCAGTGGGGAACGGCGAGAGTGGATTAAGCCCATCATGTTCAGCGGAGGACTCGGTTCCATTGAGGATGCACATGTCAAGAAAGAGCAGCCAGAGAAAGGTAATAATAATAAACATAACTCTTGTTTGGGCTCTCTTTCCTCATTTTGTGGTAAGTTAGTGTAATCGTTAATATTAATCGACAGTCTCGCATTCGTCACTCAGGTATGGAAGTGGTGAAGATTGGGGGCCCGGTGTATCGAATCGGCGTGGGAGGAGGAGCGGCTTCATCTGTTCAAGTATGCCCACTGTTGTGTGATGTTCAGTGGCTTCATATTAACGCTCCAATCCGTTTTGGCGCCCGACAGGTGCAAGGCGACAACTCCAGCGATAGAGACTTGGGCGCCGTGCAGCGAGGAGACGCCGAGATGGAACAGAAGATGAATCGAGCGCTGAGGGCCTGCCTGGAACGAGGCGGCGGCGGCGCCAACCCCATCTGCAGCATTCATGACCAGGGAGCGGGAGGAAACGGTAGGAGGGAATGTTTCCCAGGCGATTTAATGATGAAACTCACTTTTTTTTTCCTTTCCAGGAAATGTTCTAAAGGAACTGAGCGAGCCTGCTGGTGCTGTCATCTACTGCAGCCGATTCCAGGTGAGATGAAACGTAAAAATCAGATGAAAGCTCAAAGGTACTTTTTGAGCCCAGCAATGCGGCGTTTGAAGGCGTTGTGAGTTTCACTCAAAGTAATCTGTGTATAAATGAAACAGTTGGAGTCCGGTTCCATTCATTCTGATAAGAAACGGCAAATCCGACAGAAAAAAATGTGAGTGTAATAAAATCAGTTTGTCATTTCAGAAAGGCGACCCGACACTGAGTGTGCTGGAGCTGTGGGGAGCTGAGTATCAGGAGAGCGACGCCCTGCTGCTACGCCCGTCAGACCGCGCCTTCTTGGAGAGGGTGTGCCAACGTGAGAAATGCCCTGTGGACTTTGTGGGGAACATCACCGGCGATGGCAAGGTGCGCATCTTTGTCTGGGACGTATCAGGGTTCTTCTTGAATTGAGTCCTAGCTTCTGTTTTCCATCAGATTGTGTTGGTGGACGACGAGGGCGCAGTCGGTAACGGGCGCCATCCTGTGGACCTGCAGCTGGAATGGGTGCTAGGCAAGATGCCCCAGAAGGAGTTCAGGATGGAGCGCTTGAGCCCCGTGCTTCAGCCGCTGCAGCTTCCCGCTGGGCTGACGGTCAGAGACGCCCTGGAGCGAGTTCTACGCTTGCCCGCTGTGGCCTCCAAACGCTACCTGACCAATAAGGTTTGTTCTTGTTACTTGTTGTCGTGAATACAAGAATAAATTCAATCAAATCAATTTGCGAATTTGGTGCAGGTGGACAGGTCCGTGACGGGTTTGGTGGCCCAGCAACAGTGCGTGGGCCCCCTTCACACGCCGCTGGCAGATGTGGCCGTGGTGGCTCTGTCGCCGCTTGGCCTGCAAGGGGCGGCGACGGCCATTGGCGAGCAGCCCATCAAAGCGCTGGTGAGCGCGGCGGCGGGAGCTCGCATGGCGGTCGGCGAAGCGCTCACCAACTTGATGTTTGCCCAAGTCACTGCGCTAAAGGTGAGCCGACGCCTCATCGTGACAAAACAATAAATTCGCACCTTGACGTTGGAGACGACTTGCAAGTCAAGGTACAACTTTAAAATGTTTTGGGTCTGTTCTAGGATGTGAAATGCAGCGGGAACTGGATGTGGGCCGCCAAGCTGCCCGGCGAGGGGGCGCTCCTTTGGGAGTCGTGCCGAGCCATGTGTAAGGTGATGGGGGAGCTGGGCGTGGCCATCGACGGCGGCAAGGACTCGCTGAGTATGGCCGCGCGTGTTGGGAAGGAGACTGTCAAAGCTCCAGGTGTGCTCGCAAATGTCACTCTGTGCCACCTGCTTCGTTTCTTACTTTGCTTGTGTTCCAGGAGCTCTGGTTATCTCGGCCTATGCCGTGTGTCCAGACATTAGTGCCACTGTCACGCCTGATCTTGAGGATCCAGATGGCAAAGGTAATGCACACATAGACCAAAGAGGTGTTCTGTCCTTACCTTTGACTCGTGTCTGCAGGTGTGCTGCTGTGGGTTCCTCTCAGCCCGGGCCAGCACCGTCTGGGTGGTTCGGCTCTGGCTCAATGCTACGCTCAGCTTGGAAATTGTTCTCCTGATATGGACCAGCCACAACTCCTGGCCGCCTGCTTCAACATCACTCAGTCGCTAATCAGCGGTCAGTTTGCCTTTTGAAATGCATCGTCAACGTTTTTAGAGTATTTTGAGCATTTGCTGTAATGAGATGCAATGCGCGCTCCCCTCAGATGGTCTGCTGAGCGCAGGACACGACATCAGCGACGGAGGCCTCATTTCCTGTGTACTGGAGATGGCGTTTGCTGGAAACCGAGGCGTGGACGTAGATGTGCCGTCACAGGGAGCCCCGGGAGGTGAGAGAGATGGCCACATTATTAGCATCTTTGAGGATTAGAAAAAACAGAGCGTGTGCTGGTGTACCTAATGAAGTGTCTTGATCCTCGATGCAGTCTTGGAGGTGCTCTTCAGCGAAGAACTGGGTCTTCTTCTGGAGGTGTCCGAGCCCAATGACGAAACCGTGGCCTGCAGATTCCTCGATGGTGGCGTTGCGTGTCACCGCATCGGCAGAACCAGCGGCTTCGGTCCCGAGGCCATGGTGAGACCTCCTCTTCATCATCTCCCTAATCTCCGCCATCTTCACTTTCTATATGGTTGCACTTTCTCCAGGTGACGGTGCGCGTGGACGGACAACAAGTGCTGAGGGAACCCTTGCCTGTCCTCCGAGCATTGTGGGAGGAGACCAGCTTCCGGCTGGAGCGCCTGCAGGCCGACGAGCTCTGCGTTCAACAGGAAGAGGAGGGGCTCGCCAGGAGGACACAGCCTACTTTTAAAGTGACCTTTGATCCGTCTGAGATGCCTCTTTGCAAGCAGCTTGGTGAGACTAACTCCAAAAATAATGTCTGGTCTCCTGGAGGACCTGAGAATTTTTACAACTGAGGCTGAAATTCGTAGGATCAAAATAATCATGGATTCATTTGATAATCGATTAGTTGTTGATGAATCGTTATACCTCTAATGTGTTTTGTTGAAGCAGCGGCGCAGCCTCGTGTGGCCGTGGTGAGGGAGGAAGGCAGCAACGGCGATCGAGAAATGTCGACTTCTCTCCACATGGCGGGATTTGAGGTCGGTGCGCAAGATTTTCAATTCAATCTGGCTTTGGTTACAAATTGTGCTCTGCATAATTTTTTTCTCTGTCTGTCCACTGGTTTGTAGGTGTGGGACGTGACCATGCAGGACCTGTGCTCGGCCGCCATCACACTGGAGCCATTCAAGGCCGTGGTGTTTGTGGGAGGCTTCAGCTACGCAGACGTGCTGGGCTCGGCCAAAGGCTGGGCCGCCACGGTGGCCTACAACGCCGCCGCCAAAGCCCAGTTTGAACGCTTCCGGCAGAGGGCTGACACGCTGAGCCTGGGCATTTGCAACGGCTGCCAGCTGCTCGCTCTGCTGGGCTGGGTGGGAGAGAGCCAAGATGGCGCAGGTGAGATGCATTTTCCTTCGGCCCACTTTGAAAAAGGCCAATATTGGCCCATTAATAGGTCACGTTCGAGTATTCGGTAGCACTTGGTCTATTTCAAACGTCGACTCTGTCGGTTTTATTTTTCCGTCCCCCAGCGTCCGACGTGGTTCTGACCCACAACAAGTCGGGCAGATTCGAGTCTCGCTTTGTCACTGTGGGGATCCAGGCGTCACCGTCCGTGTGGCTTTCCGGCATGGAAGGCTCGGCTCTGGGTGTTTGGGTGGCTCACGGAGAAGGTACCTCGCCGACCGAACGCTTGATTCATTGATACACATTGAACACAATTTCACCCCCCCCCCCCTGCATAGGTTTGATGCAGTTCCGTAATTCACGGGTTCTTGATGACATCACCTCGGGTGGCCTGGCCCCAGTCCGTTACCTGGACGACGCCGGCCAACCCACCGAAGAGTATCCCCTGAACCCTAACGGCTCGCCGCAAGGCGTGGCAGGCCTGAGCTCCGGGGACGGCAGACACCTGGCTATGATGCCCCACCCGGAGCGATGCACACTGGGCTGGCAGTGGCCATGGGCGCCCCGGAGCTTCAGACCACAACTCGAAACATCGCCATGGTTGCGCATGTTCCGTAATGCCGCCGCCTGGTGTAGCCAAAATTGCTGAATGCACCTTTGGGTTTTTTTCCCCCCCATTGTTACTGCTGTACTTTTTCCACCTTTAGATTTTTTTTGCCTTTAAAATATTTTGTTTTCAAAAAAAGGTCAACAATTGTCCAAGTGAAATTTGACAAAAAATAAAATGCAAACTAAACATTCAAACATTGTTTTTTATTATTAATGTAAAAATAAAATTGAAATGAAAAAAATATTAACAAGTAAAAAATACATGTTGAAAGTTCTTAAAAAAATATCTAAAAATGTAAGGTATCAAAGTAATAATGAATTTAATAGTAGTAAAGCATACAAATATTTAAAAGTAAATATATGTACAGAAAGAAATAATATAAACAAATTTTATTTGACAGAAAACAAATTTTTTATTTTACACGATATACTATATTTACAGGAACGTTCGGTCCTGATTAGAAGAATGCCGATTATTTATTGCACATAATGATTTGGAAATGATTTAATGTTCTAGCTGGCCACGATTCTGGTACCGGCAGAGCGCCCTCCCTCCGGCGCCATCTGATGATTGACGTTGAGGATGCACAGAAGGAGCAAGACCACCACCACCAGGTCGTCCATCAGCCCCAAAAGGCCGCTTAGGGAAAGGGGTGCTTTCGGGGAACCCGTCGGAGAGGCTGCGGAGACGGCGGCGCCGGCGCAGCACACCGCCACCCTCAAGAAGAAGAGCCACACCAAACCACCTGGGGTGCCCGGGCTGCGGAACGCCAGCTGCAAGAGGACGGGCGCGTCCGACAGGTAGTCTCGTATCTGGAAACGGAAAGGAGTGGTATGCAAAATTTACAAGAGAATGTAAATAATTTAAAAAAAAATCATGCTGACAAAAAAAAATACCCCAAAATATGTAAAATAATTAATTGAAAATACAAATTAAAATCTTAAAACCAAATTTCTTCAGCATGTACTGACCCGTCTGGGCGCTCCAGAATAGCGTTTGTTGTAGTCGCTTATTTGGCTCAGAACGTCCTTGGACTGCTGGTCCGGTCGGCTCTCATTAAACAGTTGACACATGACGCTAACCTGAGTAGAAATTCCAATTTGGAACTTTCTCACTCCATTCAAACACATACATATGATACTGTCAAGTATTTATGAATGTGATGTTTTACCATCATTTGTTTTAAGTGCTTTACCACCATCTAGTGGCACCTACGTGCAATTACAAATTTTGCATTTGTGGAGTCACTATCCCCCCACAAATAACAGAGGCTCACTGCAATGTAGCTTAATACCTTTTGCCTACAGAGGGGACAGTTGACTGCATCTAACCATGAGCCGTGTCTCCAATAGGCGATCAAACATGGAGCTGCAAAAACAGGGAAAAGATGAAAATTATTAAACCTATTCAAATCAATTGTAAAATAAAAAATGACAGTACTAAAAGTAACATAATTTATCAAAATATCTGTAATGTATCTGCAATACACAAACATAAAAGCATCTAAATAATACTAATCAAATGTGCAAATATTACAAAACATTGTGTTTGTTTTACCCATCAAGGCAGTTAAGTCAGCTAAAAAGAATTAGTCATCAGTGAACAGATGGCCCTCAGGCCGCACTGATGTATTAAACACACAAACCGTAGAGCGCCATTTTGCATGGCAAAAAAAACAGCCGCTGATTCTCGTACCGCAGAATAGATGTCCGCAGTTGGTCTGCACGGGAAAGCTGGCCGCCTGAAGGCACACTGGACAATGTCGCTCTCGCTGGCTTGTCGGTGGACAAAACTGCAGACAGTAAAATCACTTGATGAAGGAAGTAGATGGGAGGGGAAGAAAACACAACGATGGCCTTGTTCGAGCTACAATAAAAGGGAGCGGCAGCATTATATTCGTGTTTTTACAACTTGTCATCCATCTTAGTTCCAAAATAGAATCTACAGTTGATGTGGCATCTGTAAAGCTAACATTTTCATTGCAATTCCATCATAGGAGAAATAAAAAGGAAGATGAACAACAAACCAAGTCCAAATGAAACGATGACATTCTTACCATGCTTGGTGGTGTCTGGCCTTGGACCGAGCCGGGTTGACCCTGACCCGTTGGATCTTGAGAAGGCAATCGGCGCCATCTGTGATATGACAAGAGACCAAGGTAAACACACGTCCTCTCCATCATCTAAGTTGCCAATCCCTACTCCGGAGTAACACATTTTTGGTGCGCAATTGCATTCCATTTAAATTGAAAAGTGATGCTGGATGTCTAACCTGACCTGATCATGGAGATCTTGGAGATGTTCATAGTGAAGCAGAAGCAAACTGGTGACGAGGAAGTGAAATGCGGCTCGCCAGCAGTAGTGTGGCCTAAATGACATCTGCCTGTTAATCATCAACCGCGTTCTCCTCTCCGGTTTTGTACGGTACGAGTACTAAGTAACCCCTTGAACTCACGCTGCTGGTGAGATTAGCAAATTAACACGGAAAAACAATCCCACAAGCCATAAAACGTCATTTCCATTCCAACGTCGGTCACACGACTGGCAGGTTAAGGCCAAACCAGACCATGCCCACTTACAATTATTTACCTGACATGTCATTCTACCTCATTATGATACCATAAAAAGCGTAATGATAATTGTATGGTGAAATATTTTCTATAAGACCACCCTCTAGCAAATATTGAATTGCTTCCGTCATCCCAAGTGACCTTAAACTAGTAAGCACTACACATGCAACAGGTCATCTAAAAATAGCACTCATCAGTCAGGGGGGGGTCAGGATGGGTTCAGTCTTGAATGAGAGATAAAAGACCTGGCCCGCCTCACAGAGGCTGCTGCAAAGTCCAGTCTTGTGTCACCATGAAACATCATAAGGTTTTGTGTGTCTTGCCTTTAATTTGAGCAATCAAAGGTAAAGTGAGTGACGGTCCATTTTTGAGAAATTTCAAGTCAAATTGCTATTTTGTTTTATTACTGCACTTTTATGACTGCGGTAGATTGAGTTGAATGCATTTATGAGAACCCCTATCGAAAATGGATTATCAGGCACAAAATATTTCAGAAGATAAAATGACTTACTGTGTATGTTATATTTATATTAATAAATTATATCATAATTAATTTCAAGTAACTCAAGCAACACTTATGCACGATTCTTAATTAAATTGCTAGTACTTTTTAGTTGGTCTGGCCCTTTAAACGGAATAAAAAGAAGGCGGGGAAATAACTATTTTTCTCCCGCTATTGGTTTAAACAGCTGTCAATCTTTAAACGTATCGACGCTGATTGGATACACCGCCTGCGAGGAAACCTTAAAGAAAATAAGGCGTAAGTGGCAATACGCTATCCACGTTCGCCTTTACGCCATTTATGGTGGAGCGACTGTTACGTCCACCGTTTCTACGTAGTTGACGTTAAAGCTTTACTTCGCGACAGCAGGTGAGGTCAAATGCAAAAAAAGAGAAAGAACGGGGAGCGAGGACGGGGTTGGCGGACAGGTAGAGAGGAAGTCATCGATGTATTTATTTGCCTAGTCGAGAAATGGACGAGAGCAAAACGGTTTTGGTTGAAAGCCTCATAATATGGGTAAGTTTTATGTTTGTGACACACTGTAACCAGTCAATGGCCAAGGCAGCACCTGTTCGGAGGTGGTCTGGTCGGGTTCTTCCATTAAAAATGCGTGACTAAAGTAGATAAGCGTCAGGTATTATCGAACAACACAACGAGTCATTTCAAATTTTAATTTAAGTTGTGTTCAACAGTATATAGTATGCTTGTACAGTATTATCGTAATGGGGAGTCGCTTGCCATTGCTAATGTAAACAGGTTGCCAGGTTGGAGTCCCGAGACGACATCCCCCAATTCATACATTAATCTGGTTAATTCATCTAATTATGTCCTCATTTCTTTAATGGGTTTGATAGACACGTTCTTGCCTTACAAAATGTAACTTTTGAACTCATTTGATGAAATTTCACGTCTCAAGTTTAATTTGGGAGGACCTGAAATTGGTGCGAGAAAATATTCACTCCGAGTACGCACCGATACTGAATACCGATACCACTAGTAGTTTTTGAGCAACTGAATCAAATGCCTTTGGTAAGGCACTTAGTCATGGGATTTTCTTGTCGGAATGTACTTGTGCGAGGAGTGTCAAGTTCACTTAGAGTTCTTAGGTGAGCCACTTGGCCTATGCAGCTCCAAGTGACTGCATTTAGAACACAAATCTGTTTAACCAGCAGACTAGCGACGACATCCTTTTAATTAAACCTAGTTTCTCTAAGTAACATTGCCAAAAGTAGGTTAACCTATCAAATAAGAAAATAACTGCAGGTGTTTAGTAAGGAAACATTTTGTACTTTTTTTATCTCTTCCCCAGCTGCAAACATTCAACAACTCTGCACCATGCACAACAGTAGAAGACCTGACCACCGGAGTCACCATATCACAGACTCTGCAGCAAATGTGAGGAGACACACATGAAGTGATGCACTTTTTTAATTTTTTTAACTTTGCTGGTTGTGTGTTGTGCAGAGATCCTTCATGGTTCACCGACGGATGGCTCGCTCGCATCAAAACAGACGTGGATGACAACTGGAGGCTGAAGGTAGCAAACAGCTTCTAGTTGCACCGTATGACCTAATAATCTTATCTCTGAATGTGTGTGCGTGACCTCCATAGTGGAACAACCTGAAGAAGATCCTGCAGATGGTGCTAGAGTATTACAACGAGGTATGCTGGAAGGTCACTGCGCCTGCTCATCTCGTTCATTGTGAGCATATGTCCATCGAGGCGCATCGTTGTGTTGTTAGCAAGACGCACAAGAAAGAAAACAGGCTGCATTGTGACTAATAAAGCTGGGATTAAGTCTGGTATGCGCTAATGTAATCACATCTTCAGGCGGTCGAGGCAAAAGGTTGACCTTTTTTGTGCTCGGTGTAACTCGCTGTACTTGGTGCTAGGTCTTGGTCCAGGGGCTGTCTGACTTCCCCTTACCAGACGTGGCCCTGGTTGCCGAGCACTCGGACCCCGTGGAGCTGGGCAGGCTGCTGCAGCTCGTCCTGGGCTGCGCCGTCAGATGCGAGCGCAAGCAAGGTGCGGTGCTCATCACACGTTCCTGCGCTTTGGGCTGTGACGATGAATTCTCTCTATTTGTAGAATATATCCAGAACATCATGACACTTGAGGAATCTGTGCAGCACGTCGTCATGGCGGCCATACAGGAGGTCTGAGCATGATTAGCCATCACATACTGCTTGCTGTGGAGTGAATGGATGAAAGGCCTGCTTTTTCTATCCATTCATTCATTCATTTGCAGCTCCTACATAGAGAGACCATGACACCCTTAGGAGCAGAGCTTTCTGGGGACCTGGAACAGCAGGTCAGTATAAAATCAAAATAAAAGCACTTCATGGAAATCACAAAAAAAAGCTAACTATTAATTTAGATTGTCGTGTGCATGTCTCAAGCTAAGAAAAGCTTTGGAGGAAGTGTCAGAACTTTCCTCTGAGAAGGAAGCCCTCGCACAACGCTGCCAGGAGTTGGACCAGCAGGTGACTTTGCTTCTTCTAAACACGCACACACACACACAGCGAGAGCACACACGCGCATGTCTGCGGGTCAATGTAAACAAAATCTCGCTATTGTCTGGAGCTGCTGTGGCAGAAGGACTGTTAGCTTATCCAGTCTGCCCAGCACTCTGCGTTCACACAGCGCTCATGAGCAGGCACTGACCTATCCACATCTTCAACCAGACTCTCGAGAGATTCACTTGTCCCTTTTGGCCACCAGGTAAGTCCCGCGTGCGCAGAACTAAACCCCCCGTGCTGCTTGGATATTGACGCTAACCAGGTGGCTCCATCGGGACGCTTCGCGGCCATGCTGTGTGAATTGAATAATTTTGCACGTCCACGATGACTAACTGTTTGTGCATGCATTAACTTGCACCACTGCTGGACCGTGAAGACGCTCCTCCTCTGAGGTTACCTTTGTTTTCTATTCTTGGAACTTCAGGTGGCCATTCTCCAAGAGGAACATAACAGCCTGTTGGCCGAGAATGACATCCTGACCGACCGGGCCAATCAGTTGGACACGTTTGATGACCCCAACACCCCGTCAGGGAGGAAGCACAGCCAGCTACAGCAGCAGCTGGAATTGCTGCAGGAGGAGAACTTCAGGTGAGTAGAAAAAAACGCCATGACGAGGAGATAGAAGCAAAGCTTTAAGACGCGGTGGGGGTACTTCAGGCTAGAGGCCGCCAAAGACGACTACAGGATCCACTGCGAGGAGCTGGAGAAGCAGCTGGTGGAAGTTCAGCACCGCAACGACGAGCTCACGGGCCTGGCGGAGGAGTCGCGATCGCTCAAAGACGAACTGGACGTGCTGAGGTTTGTTTGGTGGAGTCTAAAAGATGGATTTCCTCCATTGCATTTTCATGCCTGGATTGCATCAACCTTTCAGGAACTGTTCGGACCGGGTGGTGATGCTGGAGGCCTCGGTGGAGACGTACAAGCGAAAGCTGGAGAACCTGGGGGACCTGAAGAGGCAGATGAAACTTCTGGAGGAGAACAATACCATCTACATGCAGAACACAGTCAGCCTGGAGGAGGAACTGCGCAAGGCCAATGCCGCCCGGGCACAGCTGGAGACGTACAAGCGGCAGGTAGCGCTGGACCACTTATTGCCTGTCAGGCAAATGATTTGATTTGGATCAAAAGCAATCACGTGAGAAATGCTGGTCGTCCCCATCAGGTCCAAGAGCTCCACAGAAAGTTGTCGGATGAAACGAGGCGAGCGGACAATCAGGCCTTTGAGTTGAAAAAGCTGGAGGAGAAACACGAGCTGGTGACCAAGGAGAAAGAGGTGTGACTCGCTGGAAATGGTCGAGGATCACAGGGGACGGCATTTGTAACGTTTCACTCCACCGGCAGCGCATCATCATGGAGCGAGACTCTCTGAAGGAGCTCAACGAGGAGCTTCGGTGCACCCAAGCCCAACAGCACCAGCTCTCCCAAGCAGGTACGCTGCATTCGGAAAGTAGCCATTTAGTTTTTCCAGCCCAGATTTTTAAATCAAAAAATTAGTTGAGATGATGCTCAGCCATCTCCCAAGTTCTAAACAATCCAAACTCTACAGGGATGCTCCCTTCCACGAGCCCCAGTCAAGACAACCTGGCAGCAGAATTGATCCCCATCGAGCACAGGTACAACAGCCCCGATACCAGGATTCCTCACCGCGAGACCGCTTGACTTGGTTTCGGGGTTTCATGTAGAGAGAAGTTCATCAGGCTTCAGCACGAAAACAGAATGCTGAGAGTGCAGCAGGAGGAATTTGAGAGGGAGAAGATCGCCTCCCTGCAGGCTCAGCTGGAAGACGCTCACAAGAGTCACAGCCAACTGGACACAGAGAACAGGTTTCGGGCTCGCTCCATTCTTGGTCACACCTCACTGACAATATGGTCCAATTTGAGTCATTTCTCGTGTACCTCCTCACGTTGCAATGAAACCTCCTCGCTTTGTGTTGCCTCCAGATTGAGTCGCCAGCGGGTCAGCGAGCTGCAGCAACAAGTTGAGGACCTCCAGAAGGCGCTGCAGAGTCAGGCGGTCAAGCCCGATGATGTGAGTGCATCAAAAGTTCTTGGCAGATGTGCCATCAGGATAGAATTTGAATCAATATGAAATATTTCTTATTCCAGTCAAACCTGAAGCGGAAACTGGATGCTCACATGTAAGCCGTAAGCCATCAGGATGGAAGCTGAAATATGCGGAGTAAGCGAACACGTGCTTATTTCCTCAGGGTCCAGCTGAATGAGGCTCAGGATGAAATACTGAAGAAGAAAGAGCTGCTGGAGGACTTGCAACCCGAGAACACTCAGAACTGTGAGTTTCACGCCGAAACGCCGACACGGGCCTCTGCTCACGAGTCCAAATGTTTTGGTTAGCGCTAAAGGTGGACGAGCTCATGGCCGCGCTGAAAAAGAAGGACGACGACATGAGGGCCATGGAGGAAAGGTACAAAATGTACCTGGAGAAAGCTCGCAATGTGAGTCGCTTCGTCTTTTGCTGTCCTCGGTGCCCTGAAGAAGTTGAGAGCGTTGGCGTCCTTGCCTCCAGGTGATCCAAGCTCTGGACCCTAAACTGAACCCGGCCACCGCTGAGATCCAGGTACTGAGAAACCAGCTGGCAGACAGAGACAAACAGATCCTCAACCTGGAGGTAATTCTCAATTGTCCATTTACTCACAAACATGGCACTTAGTAAAACCTGTCACCCGCAGCGTCAGTGCGAGCAGGCCCGACTGCGTGAGTATGAGGAGAAGCTGATAGTCTCCGCCTGGTACAACAAGGTAAGGTCAAAGATGTGACTGCGCCGCCCACGCCGTCGTCTCCACGCCGTCGCCCACATTACGGAGGAACACGCCTGTCTCCCCTCAGAGTCTGAACTTTCAGAGGCTGGCCATCGAGTCACGCTTGAGCGGCCGCGCCAGCCCGGTGCTATCCCCCGGACAGTCCTTCTTGTCCCAACAGCGGCAAGTGTCCAACGCCCCTCGCCGGGCGCTCTCCGTCAGCGTGCCCAGCGCCACCTCAAAGTAGGGCCGCTTCAAGCCACGTGCCTCCCCTCGGTGTTTCCCAACCTTTATTGGATTATTTGAGGTCGATTCTGATATTTAGCAGGAAAAAAAAAAAAGAAATCTGTAAATTTTCTTCATTATTTTTTTAAAAAAAGGTTTACTTGAGTAAAATCTCGAAATGTATGTAAAATCACCAAAGGGAGGATTGAAAAGAAAAGAATTCCAACAAAAGAAGCTTGTCACCATTTGAACAGCATTTACTGTTTCATCAGGCACGATTTTATCAGCTTTTAATCAGCCGTTTATTATCATCTGACATAATACGCCTGCTGATGAATCAGTCGAGCCCGGCTCTCGACGACCTCTCATATTGGTCGGGAATCACTGAGCTATGGGACTCATCTACCCTCAAGTGACCTTAAACATGTCCGCGCGTAAGGGATGACGGGATTTAAGGTTGCCCATCTGATCCGACGTCATATTTCCCACGCTGACTGAACAGGACCCTCACAAGCTTGCATTCTGTACATAAATGTCGGATTTGACTGTAGTGGCGCGACGGGAGGTTTGGTCGATTTGGTGCCGGCCACCGACCGCTCACACCTACCAGGAAGTTGCTAAAATACTATTTTAAAATATGCTTAACAAAATAAAAGCTTATGTGAAGTACAATCAGGAGATAGCCAGCATCTATCATGTTAGTACAGTTGCACTGATAATATTGTGATTTTTAACACCAGCTTTTTTTTTTATTTTTATTTTTTTATTTATTATATAAATGTCCCACGCAGGATTGATTTTATTCATAAATATTCTGGTTTTTGGTTAATGCTATAATCTGACCCCAAGTAGGCTGTAAGGAAGTGTTAATATCCACAGGTACTAACCTGGTTAGAGCTAAATGCAGGTTCTTGTATGTCAAATAGCTCGGTGCTTATCTGTACCTAATGAGAAATGTTGAACAAAATAAAATTGTGAATATAAATGAGCTTTTCCGAATCTCCTACGGTCTCTGGCGCACCCACAGACATTTCGTCCCGATGCCAGCGATGTGATAATAAATGGGACCGCCTCGGAGACGGCCCACATTTCTTGGCTGTAGCGTTGTTGGCCTCCAAATCCAACACCGGCAAGCAAGTTACAGTAACCACATCACAGCACATTAAAATCATTCCATTTTATTTAAAAGGACTCAACATTGTCATTGGATTTCATTGATTACAAAAAGTCCTCTATGCAAAAGAAGACGGAATAACCTTCAGACACGTGTCGATTAGACTTAGTATTAAAACAGCACTACATCAGAACAATTAAAAAAAAAAAAAAATACCCCAAATGGCTTTGACATCCTTTTTACAAACTGTATCTCTAAAGGTTTCTGGTATTAGCGCTAAAACCACAGAAGAACAATTTCAACATCCCCGAACAACTAGGCACATAAAAACACCATTAAGCCCTCCCCGCCCCCCTTTGAGTCTTGACTTCCCACCAAGTCTGGTTTACAGTACAGTTAATATATGAGCGTCATGGACATGTGCGATGATGTCACGACTTGCTATATAATACACAACTTTTTTTGTTTAGATGTGGTGGAAGAAAGCAACCAAAATGCCAAACGTCAGGAGCCATTAATGGAATCATGCTAGACATGTCAAGTGGATAAAGAAAGTCAACCATGTTACAACCGTAGCTTCTTCTACATTTGCTATCATCATTATTACAAGGGGAAAATACATTTGTGTCTCTCAAAAGGTAAAATGTTTCCATGAAAAAAAAAACCTGTATCTTTTTAGCTATAAAAACGTATTCCCTTACCCCCCAATTTTTTCATTTTATTTTGGCAACAAGTTTTATATTGTTGAGCAGTATTTTTATACTCATTTTTTTTTTCAGTTATATTTGACATATTCACATTTTTTTGTCTTTTTGCTATTTTCACAGGTCACTCCAGAAGCGAAAGTGAATCCAAAACATCTCACCAGAAGACCAAAGTGCCCCCCTGCGTAAATCCTCATTTTGTTCTGATAATCATCATTGTGGCATGTGATTTGCAAACAGTAAGGCAGAAAAAGCAACACACCCAAAAAGAACGTGCATCCAAAAGTGAGGAGTTCAACGGAGTTGTCTTTTAAAGCCCTCCCGGAAGACGCATTTCAAAAATCTCCATGAGCAGGTAGGAAGGAAGGTGAGTGTCGTACATCTGTTTGTTTTTTGTATAACAGCCAAGGCGGTCATTCGGATGGCCTATCGTTTTCCACGACCTCGTTACTTTTGCCCAGGATCTTGCACAGCTCTGGAGACATGAAGTAGGGCTTAGCGAAGGAACCGTCATTCCTCTCCAGGTCTTCGCCTGACCGGCGTGGAAAAAGCAGAACGAAAAAAAATTAAGAATTGAGTAGTATGTTTTTAAATTAGTGTTAAATGTGTCACAGAAAATAAGACTACTTACAAAAGCACAGGAACAACGTTTCCACGCACATGGAGTAGACGCTAAAAAAGCCATGTGCAACTAAATAGGATAACAAAATCACCGCCTGAAAGACCAAGAGGAAAAAAAGAATCACACCAAAAAGCATTTAGGCCATCTCATTTTTTTTAACATTCCTTACCACTAGAGGGACCCAGTAGTAGTTTAGTGTCAGCGCCTGCCCTTTAATGAAGGGGATTTTACGGGTGAAGAAGAAAAATGCAAGCGCGCCTGGGGCAGATGAAAAAGAAGGAAAAGAATATCATTTGGAGGAAAAATAGGGAACTCAAGACAATTCAGATAGCGCTGCCGGACTCACCGACACTTCCCGCAATTAGAAGTTTTCCCAGGAATAACAAGAAGTCCGTTACCTTGTCCAGGACGGCCACCCTAAAAGCATGCGAAAACAATGTTGAATGTACCACACTGCCCCCTGGTGGTTAGTCAGAGTAATGCGCGCCATGATCATTTTCCCTTGGCAGACTGAGTGAAACTACTCAAGAAAAAAAAGCTTACCGAATAACGTTTCTCATCAGGAGGAAGAAAGCATTCTTGGAGGAGGTGCAGAAGTTTTTTCCATGTATTGCTATCTGTTGAAAGGTCAGCTAATAAGTCTGCAGGTAGTTGAGCAACCCAAAAAAAATAAGACTCGCCACTTACCATGATGTATGCATTTTTGTTGAGGAACTTGATGAAACGTTCCAGGCACCAGAAACAATATTTGAGGCAGGACATCATGAAGCGAGCGCACCTATTTTGGCCATCTGAGAAGAACACAAGCCACACGTCAACAAAGTCGTCAACAAAGTTGGAATCTGGAACGGTTGGAAAGTTTACGCTTGAGTTTTTTATCCAGGTATTCCAGAATTATGCGGACCATTTGCACCAAAGAGAGGATGAGCGCACCGAAGGCCAGTGAGCCGATGTGGTATCTGCGACAAGGAGCAGTTCCACATAATAAAACACGTGATTTGCAAATAGTCACCACCCAACATGTGTCCATTGAGTCACCTACTGTAAGGTTCGTTTAAAAGACGCAGCGAGCGGCCAGGCTGGGATGTCTGCGGGCTTCTTCATGGCCCAGTAGTAGGTAGCAAAGGCTCCAGCCAGGGTGCACTGGCTCAGCGCCATGACAAAGTTAACCAGCCACAGGAAGGTGAACAAGTTGAAAACTTGCAAGAGCATGATGTAGCTATAGTAGAAGCCCTCGCCGTCGTAGGAGTCAAAAAAACATTGCGAGTTGCTACAATTCTCGGGAAGGTTGATCTGACTGAAATTCTGAGATTCAATCACAGGTGCGTTATTTCAAATGTTCAGATACATTCCAAAAGGAGCGAAGGAAATTGTAAGGATAACCTTTGGATTGCACGTAGTGTTGTCGCCTAAGCGGCATTGGCTATTTTTAGGTTTAATTTTGTAGACGGCAACTCCGGACGTTGATAAACACCTAAATTCAACCCAAGTTAAGGCACACACACAGAAACAATGTAGCTATATAAAGTCATAAGTTCAAGGGGGTTAATACTTTTGCAACTGGTCATATAAAGGTTCGACCATTTCTATCCCACCACCAAACAATGGCGTCTCAAGGATACATTGCCACCACCACTCCATAACCGATGCAGAGGCATAACAGCCAGAAAGTGAAGATGGGATAGAAGAGAGTAGTCATGATGTGTGCGACGGCCCTAAAAAAAAAAAAATGGCACCAGTTAAGTGTGAAAGCAGTCAAAATGAAAATCGTTGCAACTTACTTGCTCGCTTCCTTCAGCAGCGTGATGGAGATGAGCAGTCGCTCCCTCAGGAAAATCAGGATAAGTAGAACGATGCCCTCGATCACAGATAGCACAATCACTTTGAAACAAGACCACATGTGGATTTAGTTTTTTTTTTTCCTTCCCCCCACAGGTCGGACTGGCTCATTAAAGCGTACTGAAAATGAGCCACGTCTGACTGAGCTCCAGATAGACTTGAAAGTCTGCTTGGAAGCCGATCTGAGAGATGGTGATGTCGGCGCCTTCCTTCCCGAGAAGACTCGTGTACTGCCAATAGCAGTGGCCGATACCTACGACACACACGGAGCTGGAGAATCAAATTCGAAAGGCATGGGACGAACTGGCGCGAAACTCACCATAACCGATGGCGCCGAGGATGGCGGCGATTATGAGCCACAGCAGCACGCCGGCGATGAAGCGCAAGAGGAGGAGGAAGATCAAGCTGATCACCATCGAGATTGCCATGCCACTGCCACGGCAAAGACATTTGCTGGTCACATCATGAGGTACACCTAGACCCCGCCCCTATCGTGCTTTCTAACTATTTTACAGGTTTAAATTATGTTAACGTGGTTCTTTCTGTTTGATCAACTCACGTCAGGATCCATTCCCAGGAAGCGGCTAAGTCCTCAAAGACCTTTGCGCTAATATCTTTAGCGCGCATGGCAATGCTGAGAGAAGACATGGTCAGCGTCATCACTCGTCGAAGATGGTAAGCTGTGCGAGCGAGCGGCTCTTACCTGCTAGCGTTTTTCAAGTCGGCGGTGCTAATCTTTTTATCGCCGGCTTCCAATGACTCCGATTGGTTCGTGACAATAGGGAAGCACCGATTAAGAACTGGGGAAGGGGGAAAAGGGGTACGGTGAAGAAATGAAAACATGGCGTGCTGGTGCTTTGACTTACTGGCTGAGCTGGGCAAGAGCACGGATGGGCAGTCTTCATTGGCTAAGAGGCGAGGAACGGGCTGAAAGAAGACAAACAGAGAGCAGAAGCTTATGAATATTTCTAGAACGAGTCAACTCGTGTGGTTGCTGTTGACATGACAAAGAAAAGAACTCTCGTACCGTGCTCTTCGTTACTCCCGGTTTGCAGAATTTCTTATAATAGTTCCACTCGTCGTCTTTTTTCACAGCAGTCAGAAGTAACATAAATTGCTGAGGGCATTCGGAGACACAGAGCTGGAGGAGGCAACACATTGTGTTAATGAGAAGACCCGTCAATCTCGGATCAGCCAGCGTTGCAGATGGTCTCACCTGGGTGGTGGGGCACTGAAGGTCGAGGCTCAGACAACTGAGAATGTCAATGTAGAACAATTTGGTTTTGTTTCTGCCGGGGTGAGGGAAAGAGAGAGGTCAGAACGTTTCGGAGCGATTCGAAGACCTAAGGGAGAGATGAAGACTCACTTATTACTCCCCTCGCCGCAAAGCGTCCCGTAGCTGTCGGTTGGAAAGGAGACTTTCTTGAGATCGCCGTTGACCCAGGCTGAAAACACAAAATTGGGATATTTATTTTTATTTTTTTAAAAAGCTAAGCCAAACTATCGTGTGATATCAGCAGCAGCGTGGCACACTCACCCACAAGGCCCAGGATGATGTAAGCAAAGATGACGATGACAAAAATAAAACAGAAGACCACATCAGTAAGCTCTCTGCAAAGATACAAAAGAAAAAAGTTGGAGGAAAAAGATCAAAATGAGAAGAAAATGCTTCATTCATTCATCCATGTGGGTTCTGAAAACAAAGACGGCAGTGAAAGTGGGAGAAGACGAGACAAGAAGAGGAAAAAAAACTGTAATTAGCGTTTTCTTTCAAACGTTTGGGAAAAAAAAAGAATTGAAGAGGAAGCGGTGCTTAGATTGCCATGGCAACCGCTGCGGATGGCAACCTCCCTCCTTCAAAGCTCGTACAGTGGACACTAACGACCACTTGGCATCATGGACGATCAAGATGGCCGACGGCGAGCTGACCTTGCTCCTCCACAATTACGAGAGACGTTATCGAGACAAAGCGCAAACGCAGCAGCGTGCGGCGGCGGCCGATACAAAGTCACCTCAAAAGCATGCTGACAAAGTGAGAGTGAAAACAGGTCGGCTTTGTTCTTTTATCGCGGGAAGGCAGGCCGCAGTCGTTATCACTTGGAGTGGGCGGGGCTTCAAAGGTGACATATTTTGTATCGCCCTTTTTTTTTTTTTGCTTTCAATTGTGTTTTGTTAAAAGCCCAGGTGGGAGTCTGCATGCGTCAAAACAAGAGCAAAAGTGTGCAGTACAGTATGTTCTCTGAAGGTTCTCATTAGGAGAAAGCCTCTCAGCCAACAAAACATCAAAAGTACACGTGGTGCGAGATGTTCCGCAGACGAGGGACAGAAGAAAGTCAAACGACTCCTAGAGAAGCCTGCAGACATTGAATCCAACCAAGATAATATCCCATATTACATCTGAAAAGGACTAAATCATAAAAAAAAAAAAACTGGGGAGACTATTGGGAGGTTTGCTTCAGTAGAAAAAATATCTTCTTCGTTGTGCCACTGGAATCCCGCAACAGCCAAATTATTAGGAACACTTCCACTAGATAAGATCCAGAAGAAGAACAATATCAAAAATGGTTGCCTTGACAAAGAGAATGCTAAAAAAGGAAAGGCACATAGAAAAAAAAAAGACAATATTTGTGTTTTTTTTAATAAGTTATATAGCAATCTATGATATGATGGATTAGGACAACATGCAGAATGAATTCAACAATTTTGGACACAGGGTTTTCTATGCTACTGATGCTATTGGTTAGCATTAATTGATTTGTTAGCATTGCGCTAAACTTACAGACTAGGGCAAATGTGGTTTTTCTGTGTGTGTGTTTTCTGTGTGTGTCTACTTCAGAACATGTGCCATCAGCTGAACTCCCAGCACCAGTTTGACTTATGCTCATTGATTTGTGTGCCGAAGCGGAGAGTGCCGCCGGCACTGCACCTCGCTCTGTATTAACCCACCATGACAAATGATCAATTTGTCCCCTACCAGGCGGAGAGCTTACACAATAGTTGGAATCAAGACACACACGTCACGAGCTGTGACGAGTTAAAGGTAAAAGTCGTCGAAAATAAATACTGCCATCTTGGTTTTAGAATTGATCCCAAAAATGATGAGAATAATCAATACCTGTCATGAATTGGCCCTCGGAACTTTGGGTCGAAAGTGCATGGCTCACCTATAAAGATAAAATATGAGTAGAGTTAACCACGTTTTCAAATAAAGCTTCACGCTCCATAAACATATACATTGTCAACTGTGGTTCGAATGGCTGCTGTGTTACCACTTGAGTTTGTGCATGGAATATTTCACTCGCACACTCTCACACAAAACGATCACACCAGTCGCCCACAGTTCCCGTTGGGCTCCATCTCGGATGCAATCACCGCAGCTAAGAGGCACCAGATGGCTTTTTTTTCCCCCACTCCTTCCAATATTAACGCTGTTTCAAGATAATCAGCCTTTTCTCCCCACTTTGGTTTCTTTCCGTATCCGTGCTATCTTTTAAGTTCTTGTCTCGTTGCTGAGACAAGACATCCGGATCTGCGCTTTAAATTAATTTAGAGGCGTCCCCCTGGGATCTTTTTAAATATTAGCAATCTTTGGAGGACGGCGTAGTCAGCAATCTATATATTTTTTTTTTAAGCCTACCGGATCATCTTTGAGATTGGGAGGAGGGAAAAAAGACTTGCTGACAGCCTCTTTAAAAAACAGCAGCGGGGATGCGGGTTGGGATTCGGCCCCTCAGGAGAGGCGTTAGCGTCTGAGATTGTCAGCCGTTGACAGCTAGCCTGCTGCTCTGTGCTTTTGACTAGAAGTGTCGTTGCCGCCGTGTGACCTTGACAACTTCTTTGGGAAGCCTCGCTTTTGTCCAGCAGTGACAGTGATCGTCAAAGGACAAAGTTTACTGTCAAACCAAATATTTAATATGACAACGACACGTCATGTCGGGTATTTAAAACAAGCACATAAGCCTTTGCTTAGCTTAACGCTAACAAACAAGAACATAAAGACTAACAAACGGGCGCTTACAAGCCTTTCAGAAATGGACTGATTTGAGCACCAACAAAAGACCAGATAATATGACAATACATAAATGCATATATTCTTTATCCTCTCTGATAAGTTCAATTGGCAATTATTGGGATAATTAAATTAAGATACTCTGAAGCACTGGGGCCAAGACACAGTAAAAAATTTTTTTTTAAAAAATCAGGATTTACTTTGGGTTGAGTCACATTACGACTTTGATGAAAGTGTAATTTCTTTGACGAGTGTGACAGGACTTCATCTTAAGCGTCTATGTTGGCTGGCTGTGAGAATGCAGGATTTAGGGAATCCACCCATGCGGGAAATTTCTTAATTAACTTCGCGCCAGATTGAACACTTCTCCATTTTTTTTTTTGAATGGAACAACTATCTAGTCACGTCAGCTACCCTGTCCCTGAATGATTACGATATTATCTTCATTTCAGTAATTGCACACCAGAGGAACCTTAAATCAAGGATTAACAGGAGAACTACATTGACATTTACTACTCTAACGAAATAAGCGTCATAGAGAGTATCCTCAAATGAAAAGGGGGATGAATACAGCGTTGATGGTGCCATTACTATTTCTACCACTTGCTCACTCCATGACACCACAAAATGCTCCATTAGCTTGATGCATTGAACACCGCTGTGGCACAATTAACCTCACTAATTGACTTGTCTCAGTAAACGAAAGGTGAAACAATGCCACTGTATTATGCTGTGTGTAAGTCGACCTGACTTGTATTTACCCTGTGACGAGAATACATCACTATCTGTAATTGGTAAATGCACATGACCAACTAGGGCTAAATATTATTATTATCATTATTATTATAGTGCCCTTTTTTTTTTTTAGAACTTTATGAAAAATGTCCACCTTAATTCTCAATCCAAATGACTATAAAGACATCAGTGACACCATTAAAACCACTTCGTTTTCAATATTATTTTCCAATATAAAATAGCTCACGCATCGAATCGTTTGCCATTGTCCTTCGGAGCTAGTGTGAGAAATTCCGACTAACACCATTGAGTTTGTCTGATGAACCAATTCCCTGCTTCCTTCAACAATTAACCAGAGAACGAGATGTCAGTGTCATCACCTTTACGCGTCAACGACGACGAGGGTTGACGACAAAAAAATATAGCAACAAATCCAAAATATACACACAACGTGCGTAAAAGCACGAGTGCGTGTAGAAATATCAATTAATGCATCAATAGTAATGAATAAAATTCTGTGCTTGCAGAGAACCAACAGTGTTCTATCGGAAACACTGACAACCTTTTTTTTTATTTTTTATTATTGTTATAATAAAATCTAACTTGTTATATAGCGTTTGTCTGTTAGCAGCTAACATTCCTTCACTGGACTCCTCCGAGAGCTGTCGGACAAAAGAAAGATTCCGAAAGCTCACCATAATACACGGATGGAACGACCGTCTTCCGAGCCATGGCACTCTTCAAACGGCACCGATGCAGCGCCGTCGTCGCCTTGGACCCGGGGACCGCATATGATGAGGTGAGTCGAGGTGTGCAGGTGGAGGATGGGAGTGTGTGGGGGGGGGTGGAGGACAGACCACCGAGAGTCCAACAAAACACGCGGTCCGAGATCGTGGAGGATGCTTGCTTCGGCCACGCAGCTTTGCTTCAGCAGTGTTTACAGCTCCACTTCATGAATTATTCCAAAAGGCTCTTAAAGGGTCCGCAGCTGTCTTTTCTTTGTTCGGCACTACTTTCCTCGATGGCCTTTCACGTTGTTTACTTCTGCAGATAGATTTGGATCGAATCGGTTCTAGTTGGCACTAAAATAGAGAATGTCGGAATAAAAGAGCAAATATTGCCTTTTTTTTTTCTCTCAGCAGAGAAAGTTAGGCAAAACACTGTCCCCTGCAGAGATTTACGTGGAAGACCCCCCCCCCCTTTTTTTTCGTGTGTGTAAACAAAGGAGTGCATAAATCCATGTATCATTTCGTTTATATTTGAAACTGACAATCGGAAATAATTAACTCCGTAATATTTACAGAGCACCGTAAACAGATCAAACCAACGTGCACAGAGGCGGTTCTAGGTTAAATGGGACCCAACGCCCCCCCCCCTAAGTAATGCATGTGCGCTCACGTACACACGCGCGCACACACAGTGTACAAGGTAATATAATTAGCATTGCTAAAAAAAAAAAATAGTATTTTTTACATATTTAAATTAATCGTTTTTTTTAAACAAATGAACATAGAAATAAATCAAAACATTTACACACTGTCCCTTTAAAGAAGTCTTTGAGTAAAGATACACCGGTCAGCAGAACGTGTTCTAAGGGCCGTGGGCACACAAGATCCAGGGAGGACACCAAAGAAGCTACAAGAGCATCGTAGTGATGGGTTTCCTCAATTTTTATCCTTTGGAATTTGTGCTGCACTACAAGTGATGCGATTGGGCTTTGATGCTATAAATAGATAGCACAGGCAGATGGACCTGCTCCTACACCAAGAGCTGCAGCGGAATTCACAATCTTCTTCTCAATATCCATTGTGCTAGATGTCCCACACATCTTGAAAAGCAAGCAAGTAGCGTTTTTAGATCATACATAAGAATTGCATAGCAATCATTTGTTCAATTCAATTTGTTTTCATCAATGAGTCGTAGGAACCCAAAGATACTATCTCACTTTTGGCTCTCCTTTATTTTGTGGGACTGAGTTGTATTGATTATTGTGTCAAACAAAGGAATGAGCTGAGTTGAAGGACTTTCTATTTTGGGAGGCTTGCATAATGACTTTTTTTTTTTTTTCCTGCAAAATATTGCTTGTGCAGACAGTCCTATTGTTTTATTGGATTGCAAGCTACTGCTAGATTAATTGTCATTCATTTAAAAATATAGACCTATTATTCCGGGGGAGGGGGGGGTCACAAGAAATAAACCCATGACAAAAAAAAAAAAAAAAAAAAAAAGGATTTAGTGTGCTCTACGTTTGCAACTTGCCGCACTCGAGACTCGGAGGTGTTTAGGATCATGCGGGGGAGAAGAGAGACTGCGCAAGCTTGCATGAGGAAAGGGAGGAGGGCGGGGTGGAGTAGTCTCGTCACCGGAGCGTTGTTTCTCTTCAGGTCCCGCGTTCAAGTCCCACTGCGTGACAAGCAGTACCGACGCTACGTACGAGCTTTGGCCGAGAAAGGATGAGGGCTGCAAACGAGGGGAGAGGAAAATGAGGATACGCTTGGTAATTATAAATTAGACCTGTAGGGGGCGGGGGGGGGGGGGTATATATGTGCCGTTTTGCTATGCTTTAGTGACGCTCTGAAATTAGCTTGATCTAATTGGTAAGGATTTTATATTATACTGATCGTAATACAGATTATGGGTGCATCAATGCAATGCAGTCTTACTGGTCAGGATTTTTTTTTTTTATATATATATTCATTTTTAATTCCCTTGCGTTTCACTGACCTCCATCCGAGTCTTGGTTGTGTAGCAATGACGTGTTTGTCTGGTCTCTCTGTTGCAGTGGAAAGGAGTTTGTAGCATTATTGTTGTTACCATGGTTACCAGTTTGATGGTGGCGTACAACAGGAGATCTGGTGGTGACACATCATCCTCGCCACAATCATTAGCATCCTCCTCCCGACACAAAGAAGGTCCTATGTCTGCCATGAGAAAGAGACCAAGGATGGTATCAACGCTAGGTGGCTACACAGGTGTCATGGACCGCAAGGTAAATAATATGTCAAATCAAGTGAGTTTTTTCAAATCCATTTGGACATTTTGCTTCCCTCACAGCACTTCTTGCTGTAGTTTGTGAGCAGGTCATTGATAAACCACAGCGGAAATGTTGCTAGGGCACATCCGGTTGTGCTATCTGTGTTTCATCAGGGGGCGTCTGAGGTCAACTGCTCCCCTGCGTGGAGAAAAGTCATCTCATTTTGCCAGCATTACACTGCAAAGCTGCTTTTGACCTTCATGGGGAGCCGCCGAAAGAAGATTTTTGTAATTTTATTTGGGTGTTATAGAGAGGAGATTAAAAAAAAATAAAATGTGGATGCACAAATGCAACAACTGGGGATTTATGTTGGTCCCATTTTATTTTAATCACACCCGAGGGCTTTGCTGGACTGGCCATCTGCCAGATACCTGGTGGGCCGGCGTCTTTTGGGGCTGATGTACTTTGTATTCTCTATTATTTTATAAAACTAGCCCACAATTTAGAAATCAAAATCCCAAGGTTGTCTAGCCATGATCAAAAACATGGCATTCAAAAGGGGTGTGTAGACTTTTTATAACCAGTGTATTCCGTTTGCCTCCTAGACCCTCAAGATGCACTGTGGGACGTGCGCCCTCGTCACCAGCTCGGGTCACCTCACGGGCGGAGAGAGGGGCCCCGAAATGGACCGCGCCGACTGCGTCATCCGTATGAACGACGCCCCCAGCGTGGGCTACGAGCGTGACGTGAGCCGGCGTACCACTCTCCGTGTAGTGGCGCATTCCAGCCTGCAGCGGCTGCTACGCAAGCAACGGGAGCTGCTCAACGCCACCCAAGGCACGGTGTTTGTCTTCTGGGGACCGAGCAACTGCATGAGACGCGACGGCAGAGGCCACGTGTTCAACCATCTGAAGATATTGAACCAGCAGCTGCCCAGTCTCAAACTTTATATCATTTCTCGACTCCAAATGATGGCATTTGATGAACTTTTCAAAAATGAAACCGGCATTGACAGGTGAGATGAATCAAATATTTGGTCATTGATTTGATATAAATATCAACATTTATGTTCAGGAAAAGTTCCAACACCTGGCTGAGTACTGGCTGGTTCACGATGGCCATGGCCTTGGAGCTATGTGACAGGATCAACGTTTATGGCATGGTGCCACCTGACCACTGCAGGTATCTTCTCATTTTCAGCAGATAGTTTGTTGTGTTTACAAAATACCTCCTCACCCAAAAATTGTTTCGAGCAAACTGATTTCCTCCCCTGTCTTGAAGATCCCCTTCCAGTCCGTCAGTGCCGTATCACTACTACGAGCCGTCCGGCCCCACCGAGTGCACCATGTACCTGTCTCACGAGAGAAGCCGACGAGGGAGTCACCACCGCTTCATCACAGAGAAGATGATCTTTGCCAACTGGGCTCAGAGCCTCGACATCCATTTCTACCAGCCGGACTGGAAGCCTAAAGCGCCAGTGAAAGTCTCCAGTGCCATTCAGACTGGATCTTGAGATGCTTGCGAGATTCCCACTTGGACCAAACTTTGTTTTGATCATTAAATATTACAATACACAGGACTGTCCTGTATTGGTGAGGGGAGGGGGGGAGCGCTTTTGACTGCTGCTTGTTCCTGTGTGTTACAAGAACGCCTTTTGAATTTCACCACATGAGCAAGCTTGCGTGCGGAATCTGAATGATCTCAGGTGCTCTGGACCGAGACGATGCATGCGGTGCTGGGGTGTTATGCTAAGGTGCCCCGTGTGTCTTGCATACAGATGGCACCAGCCCTTCAGGTGGAACTACAAAGCTCCACGAGTCATAAATGTGACCTCTAACCTGTAAAACTATTGGCCAAGTAGCATCTTGTTGCCACAATTCGCAGAGAGATAGAAAATAAAATTAATTTTAAACCTATATGTCAACAAATGAAATAGCCATAAATTAATTTTTATCATTTTATTTGTTCAGCTACGAGAGAACCAACTCATTAAAATAACAAGGTCATGCTGACATCTGCTGGCAAGAATGATCATAACAGCTAGAAATATTAAATTTCCTTTTTGTAAAGTCGCCATTCGTTTTCTAACGACGCGTTAAATAATAAATTACAAACAAGCACTATTGTTTTCTTACTTCCGGAAATCTGGTCGATTTTAGGCTATTCCAGAAAGAACACAATAATAGGTAAATTACTTTGCAAATGGCTACAGAAAAAATATGTCGATTTTTAAATAATGAACCACTGATTAATTTTTAAAAAACTGAAAAGGAGTCACAAGGAACAAGGTGTGTTTTTTCCCCTACCTTAATAATGACACTGGGCACCATTTAGGCCCACTTGATGGTGAGAAAATGATGACGACAAGTACGAAGAGTACGTTTGATACTTGTGACTTTTGCTGTTGGTGTTCTTTTTGTGATTAGGTGCAGAAAAGTAGCGTGAAGCCAACATTACGCCTTATTTTCTTTGACTACTCCAGTCGAACATGACTCACGTTTCCGTCTAGGACAGCACACTTGGAACGCGTTATGTCAAACCCGGAAAAAGATTTGACAGAAAAAGGACAAATATAAAATGCTGATTTTCTGCCTCCTCAATTAAATTCGTTAAATAATTGTATTGCTGTTGCATGTGGTGGTGTTGCGCAACACATTTTCTAATAGTCCTGAATGCACGCAACATTTCGTTGCATCTGTATGAAGTCTTTGTGCAGAACATGTCTTAATTGGAACTAGGCCAAGAAGCTCATTTTGAGTTGCTTGGCAGGTTTGTGTGATTCATTGCTATTTATCAGTGGAGAGCCAATCTCACATCCAAAAGAGCGACACACACACACATTTGCAAACGTGTGTGAGCTGGTGTGTGTCATGCTTCATCATATTACTTGGAGGAGCCGAGGCCGTTGGATGACACGTATGTTTGACGGACAGCACTGAAGCTTTTTTTTTTTTCTTTTTTTTTATGCAGCAGGAACAGTTGGGAGTCAGGAGCCAAGGAAACAGCACATCTCCGCCTCATCAACAACATCGATTGGAGCAAAGTTGATTAGACGGCACAAAGGCAGGAGAAGCTTCATGACGTGAAGTAACAAGGTTTAGGTAATAAATCTTTTCCAATGTTTTTGTTGTTGTTCTAGAAAATGCATTTGCATGTTTCAACATTCGGGAGTCTGTGCTAGCTTACTTTTGATCCTGAGTTTGGATCTGACCCTCTGCACACCTCATGATTCATTTTGTCTTTCTGCGAGAGTCACCTGTTTATTTTGTGTTGAGGGATGCTTTGGATCCTGAGCGGTTCCTTTCCACGTCCAAATGTCTTTCTTGCATGGTCTTAAATATTCTTGACTACTGTCGTGAAAGTTTCGATTAACACTTAAGTTGTCTTGTGTGATTTTCCGGCGGTGCTGTCTCAATTGCGTGATGACGCCTGCTGGTTTTCACTTTTTTCTTTCTTTTTTTTTTTTTTAGAAGTCAAACAATGTCCTCCTTAAAATGTTCTGTACAGTCAAAGAGTTGCCAAATGCCAACTCGGTTATATGTCATTTGTTTTGCAATATCAAAAGAACACACCTGGACAATTAACCTTTTGTACATCCAAAAAGTCCAAGTACTTTTGAGCCGCTGAAAATGGAGTTACTCCATTCTGCAGTTACGAAATAATAATTGTAACCATTGGTGAAAGCGATTAAAGGAAAGGTACAATCCTGTCATAGTTCACGTTTGATTTGAATTCCATTGTGGTGGCGTGCTGCTCCATTTTGCATTTCTGTCCAGTCTTGATAGTTTTGGGCCATTATTGATGTTTTCTAGAGTCCAAGCCCACAATGTCAGCCGGTGAGAACGCCGATCTGAGTTGGAACGAGGCCCCGCCCACAAACATCACCTGCATTGCCGAGAGTCGGTCGGTGACCACTTCAGTCATCTCCATGAGCGTCGGCATCCTGTCCAACAGCCTGGCCCTCTTCATCCTGCTCAAATCCCCCAAACGCATGCCGCAGAAGAGCAGGGCGCCCTTCTCAGTGTTCGCCACCTCCTTGGTGGCCACCGACCTGCTGGGCCACCTGGTCAACGGCTCGGTGGTGATTTACGTCTACAGCTTGCGCAAGCAATGGGAGACGTTCGACCCCCACGGCAGAGTGTGCAACCTCTTCGGCGCCACCTTGGTCTTCTTCGGACTGAGCCCGCTGTTCCTGGGGAGCGCCATGGCCATCGAGCGCTGCATCGGGATCACCAAGCCCTTTTACCATTCCACCGGATTGGCCTTCCGCCACATGAACAAGCTGCTGTCCGTCATCTGGCTCCTGGCCGCTCTGGTGGCTGCCCTGCCTGTGGCGCTGAGGAGGTCCTACAGGGTGCAGAGCTCCAGGAGCTGGTGCTTTTACAATTTGGACGAGCCCAGTGACTGGTTGGATGTGTTCCTGCCTTTGCTGTTTTCCCTGCTAGGCTTGCTGGCTCTGCTCTTCTCTATCGTTTGCAACACGGTGACCAGCTGCTCCCTGCTGTTGTCCACCATGCACCGTAAGCATCACAGCAGAGGAACGTCTTACCACGTTGAGATGATCTGCCAGCTCATGGCCATCATGTTGGTTTCCTGTGTATGCTGGGGACCTTTACTGGTAAGCAAAATGACCCTGAGAAATTATTTTCTTGAGGCACACATTTTAAGACCATTAAATACAATATTGGAAAATATTGGAGAAATGTAACCAGACTGAATGTAGAATATTTTCGTAAAGTACACATTTGATATTTCTGGCCTAATTAGAATATTAATTTTGCATAAGGATGAATTCATTGCGGTTCTTTCTGGAGTTGGCCACCAGGTAGCAGAGTTGATGAAGAGTTTCATTCAACTACTATATGTTTCCAACTATGCATTAACATATCATTTGAAATGAAAAGTACTATTTACTCACTATTATTGCATATCCAATTTATACCATAGTATTGACAGAATCCTCGTTGGTTTTATGTTTGACTTTGTGCAGACCCGCATCATCTTTCTTACCTCCAAAGACGATTATGACCCAGCATCCGACAAACTGCTTTTTGTGCTGCGCATAGCCACATGGAACCAGATCCTTGACCCCTGGGTCTACATCCTCCTGAGGAAGGCCGTGCTGAAGAAATTCTTTCTTATGTTACAACGCTGCTGCAGGTCCAAGTCCCAGGAGCCGACGTGCTGGCGGCACAGCTTTCTGCAAAGCTCCAGCCACTCCAAGTTGGACCCACCGGCGAGCCTCTTCGACGGCTTGCTCGTACAAAACACAAACATCAGTCTGACCGACGACTCCAAGACCGAAGTGTTTCACATGGTGCTATCCGTGTGGAAGAAAGGCTGAAAGAAAGTGGGAAGACAGTGATGGAAAACAGTATGTGATGTAGATCAAGTAACCTGTGTTAACTCTTGTATAATATATGATGTCCAATGTGTGTAATTTCACGGCTTCACTATTAAATGTTTGATGGTTGGACCTTTTGAGTGAAAAAAGGGCCTGTTGCTGGAGCAGTGGTTTGATAGCACATCACTTATTATGTTAAGTCAACTTTTGTCTTAAGGCAGCTATTGTTGTCACTATCAAGTACTTTGTAAAATGTGAAAAGTGTTCTTATGGATGGGAGTCAATAAAAAATATTAAAATGTGTGGGATCGAGGTGTAATTGAGAGATCCGTAAAAATGTTGACAAAATAAACCTTTTACATGATATTCCGTGAGGGCCTTTGTTGATGGAATACCTCAATCGTCCGCACGGTGGCAGCACCGTCGACAAACGTCAATAACTTCGTCACAAAGAAGAAATTCGTCACAACCATTTGTGACGAATGAAACCCGTTTCTTATTACCTAAGTCTTTTTTTTTAAAGAAAGGAAAACCCGCATGCCGCCGTGAAAACTCGTACAGTTCGCAGTATTAAACGTTACAATGTTTGAATATGTGCCGTGTCGCGTACGAGACGCTTTTGCGTATGTTTTGTTTTGTTGTCGTCGCGCTACACTGAGATGGAGCTCATAATAGCTCGCTTCAAGTCGTGTGTGCTATTACTTTAGAATCAATTGGACTTTCATTTTCATAGTGCGTGAATTTGTCGTTTGGCTTCAGCTATAATTTGTCTTGTTGCAGGTAACAAGATGAATCAGGAGAAATTGGTCAAACTTCAGGCCGAAGTGCGGATAGGAGGGAAGGTAAGTGTCTTAGACCAAATTTCTGTCATCTACTGGAAAATCACTCGACGTCTCTGTTACAGAGGAATCATTACTTCAGACTACCAGGAATGCAAATATGTTTGTATGGTTTCAGGGTTCAGCACGCAGGAAGAAGAAGGTGGTACACAGAACTGCTACAGCAGATGACAAAAAGCTTCAACTTTTACTAAAAAAGTTGGCTGTCAAAAATATTGGCGGGATTGACCAGGTAAATACTTCCGAATGCGGAAGTGCATCATCGTACTTCCCGAAATATAAATAACAGGTAGTGACTGTCATTGATCTTCTTTCAGGTCAACATGATCAAGAACGACGGGACGGTGATCCACTTCAACAACCCCAAAGTGGAGGCCTCGCTGTCGGCCAACACGTTCGCCGTCATGGGATACGCCGAGTGCAAGCGGTTTTATTCTTTTGTTTCCAGCACTTGACAGCAAATCTCCAAAAGTAGAAGACATCGAGGAAGAGGAGGATGATGTTCCAGGTAGTTTTTTTGTGGTTGTTGTATCTATTGCATAAAAGACCTAAGCCTGGTACATGGTTGCCAATTTTGACATTACATCCCAATTTAAAATCAGAAGTGAGTGACACATGATTAAGGGGGGGGGGGGATGTTTTCACTTGTTGTGTTAGCTTGTTGCCGTGAAGATTTGGTGGAGAACTTTGACAAAAACCAGAAAAAAACTGGGTGCAAACACACACAAACGAGAGACTTTTCTTCTTCCAGATGACCAAGCAGGCTGACATCATTCGAGCTTCATTTGTCGCCACATTGTCAGTCATTTTAAATGTTCAAAGTTGTTTGTTTATGACAACAGTATAAAGATGATTCATTTTTCTAGAGGCCGTCGTCATCACTGCCAATTGAGGGATCAAAGAATTCAAACCAGCAGAGCCACATTAGGTACACCCATACAAACTAATGGTAATGAACAACAAATAAACAAGCTGTTTCAGTAGTTTTTATTTCTATTTTGAAGTGGTCTAGTGCTTTAGCTAATTTAGCACAAAAAAATAGGATCTGCCAGCACAATACAGAGCCCCAACCACAAATATCTGGTTTATGCACAACGTGTGACGTCAGCACAGCTCCATGCGCCTCGAGAGTTTCCTCCTTTTGAAGAGCTGCAGAGAAACACAAGGGGGGCAGGGAGGGGGTCGCTCACAGGGGGGGTAGAGAGCCAACACCTCTCTCCCCCCCAACCCGTCATTATTTCAGATGCAGCTGCTGTGTGCGATGTAAGCGCAAGACCATGTTGAAGTTGTTCTCCGCGCGGGACGACGACAACGAGAGCCTCTTGGGGGGCATCGCAGAAGGTGAGAAGTCTATTTCTTATCTTTTCGTGCACTCTCCATCCATACTACCTTTCTTTGCATGTGCGTCACGATGACGACGACGATGATTTTTTTTTTGCGCGAAAAGCGCTAATGCAGCATTTTTTTCCACAACGCGCTTTTCCCTCCACCTTCTTGTTGAGTGTCACAAAAGGAATAAAGGCATAAAAATGGAATGTGCAATGTCCCGTTGTCGTTTGCTTACTCTTCCGGACGAGTGTCGCATTGGCGAGCTCGGAGTGAACTCAATGCGTCACACAACCTGCAGCATTTAAGCGTCACACTTTTATGACCAATTTACCATTCAGTGTTTGAATCCCGATTTTCTGGGAACATGGCATTAATACATCTTGATTGGATTTAATTACTGCTGCAAAAACGCGCAGTTGTCAGGTGATGCTCATGAATCCCCCCCCCCCCCCCCTTTTTTTTTTTTTTTTTGCCATGTGCGCTACTCGGGATGTATTCTGTTATCGTGAATGCAATTTGACGTTGTGATGAGTCACTAAGAAGAAAAATGCCTGACAAGTGGTCCTCGGTTCTGGCACTTGGATTCTTGTTTCCTGAATTTGACATTTTTCCTTGAAACAGATGAAGGAGACAACCCGTCCCTCGGTGACACCAAGCTGCCCTGGCTAAGCAGACCTTATCTCCTGGTGCTCAAAGATGCAGGCGATATGTCCAAATCAAAGCAAATCAGATCCGAAGTTCCATCTTCCAAGTCGCCCTCGGATGAAATGGTCACGCCGTGTGAAGGAAAACCTCCTGCCAAGATGCTCCACGTGGAGGAAGGTGGCTGCATGGTGACTCCATGGGGCGAAGTCATGCGCGAGGAGCCTCCAGGCCCTCTGCTTCTGAGTCCGGCCCAAGAAGAGAGGAAGCTCAAAACCTCCAAGGAGGACTCTGTGATCGAGGAGAAGGAGATGGAAGAATCCAAAGACCTCCAGAATCATCTTAAAGAAGCTGTGTCCAATTCGGGAGAAGAAGCAAAAGCCTCCGCATCTTCCCCGGTCCATCCTGACAATGAGTCCGATCCGGTCGACATCTTGACCAAAGATCAATCCAACTCCTTGGGGGAGGTTGCTCCGGTCTGGATCCCGGACGCAGAGGCTCTCGTGTGCATGAAGTGCAGCGTCAAGTTCACGTTTACCAAACGGAGGCACCACTGTCGCGCTTGTGGCAAGGTGAGGCTCATCCTTCGTCCCTCCCTTCTGGTGTTTTGTGCACTTCTCAAGTCATTCAATATACGTGTGCATGTGCACGGGTGTGTCGTCAGGTGTTTTGTGCACTTTGCTCCGGCCTGAAGTTCAGACTTACACATCTGGACGGCAAGGAGGGGCGGGTTTGTGTTTCCTGTCATTCAACCCTCATTAAAAGTGAGCCACTTATGTTTTTTTTTTTGTTTTTTTTTGCCAATGTCACCTTTGAGATGGCGGGGGGGGGGGGGGGGGGGGCTTTTGAAAACACCGCAACAACAATCGGTATCTTCCTCCCAGGCACGTCGCCGAGGTCGAAAAGGAGGGTGTGGTTCGCAGATGAACTCCTAATCGACAAGCAGTCCGAGTCCGCCCCCGCCACGCCGGTCAGAGGTCACGGGTTCTCGCCATCTATGAGCCGAGCGGCGCCAAGTGGGGCAGGGTCGCCGCAACCCAGGAGAGCCTCCAGACCACATGGGGGCGCTAATGTAGGATCACCCCCAAAAAAGACACCACATTTGTTTGAGTTGTATTCTTAATCTTACGTTCCTCTTCCAGGAGGCGAGTGCTCCTCGAAGCTGGGGAATGTCTACTCTTGTGAACAGCTCGTCCAACCTCATCCCGCTGCAAGGCCTGCCGCCGATCCTCACCTCCACAGGAGTCAAAGGAGGTGCAGTACTAATTATCCATCAATATGTTGTCTCCGGTACCGTTTATGTAACAATGAGTTCGACCTGCTTCAGCTTTATCTTCAAACTCAAAGTTGCCCGACCTTGCGGCTGGAGACAGAACAATTTCACAGTGATTTATTTTAAAGCAACGTGAATATTTCTGGAGGTCCCGCAGATAAGGCCAATGTCAGAATAATTACAGCTTCGAGTTGCCCTTGGTCTGCTTAAAGCACTTTAATCCGGTCCCTCCTCAGATTACACCGTGGAGGAGCGGCCCTCCGAGACCTTGCTCATCCAAGAGCTGGAGAGCGGCCGCTCTAGCTCTCTGGTTTTTGTCCTCAATGCCAACCTGCTCGCCATGGTCAAGATGGTCAACTGTAAGTTGTTGGTTTTTTCGGTTTGTGACTTCCACCGCGCCGCTTTGACACTTACATGCTTGTGGCACAGACGTTAACAGGAAGTGTTGGTGCGTGACCACCAAAGGAATGCATGCCGTGGGTCAGGTGGAGGTGGTGGTGCTCCTGCAGTGTTTGCCTGAGGAGAAGAGCTTTCCCAGGGATCTCTTCAGCCACTTTGTCCAGCTGTACAGGGACAGTCTTACCGGTAAGGTCATTTCATTAGGTACACATTCTCTTTCAAAATTTGGTTCCAAAGGGTCACACCAGTGATGATATGGCTTGTTGGTCTAGTGGTATGATTCTCGCTTCGGGTGTGAGAGGTCCCGGGTTCACTTCCAGGACAAGCCCACCTTCAAGTCAAGTGTCCCGCTGAATAGTTTACGTTCTTGATATCTTCTCTTTCTCATCCACAGGGAAGTTGATCAAGCACTTGTCACTGTCGCTGTCCGGCAGCCGCTTCCTGGGCAGCGAGGAGCACGCGGGCCTCTTGTTTGTCCGTCCCACCCGTCAGTCGCTTCAAGGTCTGCCACTGCCCAGCCAGCCGTACCTCTTCGGCCTGCTGCTCCACCGGGCCGAGGTGGTCTGGGCCAAGACGTTCCCCCTGCGTCTCATGCTGCGCTTGGGTGCTGAGTACCGATGTGAGTCTACATCATGAGGACAGAAGCCAACTTTTAATTTCTTTTGGGGTTAGAGGTCACCGGTTCATATGCAAGTTCCTAATTGGCTTCTGATTTCTTTCTCTTTCTTTTCTTTGCAGTTTACCCATGTCCTCTGTACAGTGTCCGCTTTAGGAAGCCATTGTTTGGGGAAATAGGCCACACAGTCATGAGACTTTTAGTGGTGAGTATGAATTGTGTGCTACATTCAGATTTGGTACCATATAATATTATATTGAATGCAAATGAAGAAGACTTTCACAAGTACTGTGAGGGACTCATTAATCGCAGCAATATAATTTTTCCGCAGAGGATAAAGAAAATCGTGAGCATTGTCTGTCTACATGTGTTGCTTCACCCTTTGTGATCAGATATATGTTCATTAATTTTAGGGTTTAACACCGCCTCATCCATACTAGTCAATAGCCCGCCTAGGACGTTTCTTAATACGTGTAAGAATTTAGCTAGTTTCAAATGAAAGGAGAGTTATGTGAATTCTACATAAAAGTTCAATCTAATTACATTTCCCCTTAAATTCCCGCCACTTTGCCCGTGCAGGACTTTAGGAATTTTCGTTATAGTCTTCCAATGGTGCCGGGGCTCACGGTGGACCTGGAGGCTCAGAGAACCTGCATCAAGATCCCAACTAGCGGCTACAACGAGGTGAGATGGGAGATTTGCACTGTGCCGTTTTGAAAATTCTTTCATTCGTGGTTTCCTGCCACGTCAGCTGATGAAGGCCATGAACAAGTGCAACGAGCATGTCCTGGCCATGGGCGCTTGCTTCAACGAGGAGGCCGATTCTCACCTCATCTGCGTGCAAAGGGACGACGGGCAGTACCAGACGCAAGCCATCAGCATTCACAACGAGCCGCGGAAAGGTAACCAAGCAACGCTATTAATATTATTTTTTTTTTTGAGGGGGTCACAGTTGAAGACTCGTGTTTGTCTGTCCCTTTTCTCCACTTAGTGACTGGCTCGTGTTTTTTCATATTCAGCAACGCGCTGAAAGCAACGGCAGGTTACTTCGCCAAATCCAGCATCGTAGAAGGTAACGCAACAAGGGGGCGACTTTACTCTTTCGTTGTTTCGACTTCTCCACAATATTCATCTTTCTTCGTATATTGTAAATGTGTGTGTGTTCACTTGAACAGCCTGTTTGGCACTGTCTGTCAATGTTGCCAAATGTATATTAGCGTGTGTGTGTTCTTGAGTGTGTGTCATCCCCCAACCAGATGGACTAATGGTGCAGATTAGCCCAGAGACCATGGCAGAACTACGTAGGTCGCTCCGGGAGATGAAGGACTACGTCGTCACTTGCGGCCGCGTGGACCGAGCCGACAGCCAGGAGCTTGTTTGTGTGCAGTGGGTGGAGGCCAAGTGTACCTTCAATAAAGGGTCGGGCGCCTCCACCTGCTTGGAGTTTATTGATCCAAATTGGAATTCAGTTGAGACATGTTTGGTCGTTGTCCACAGGGTTATAAGCCCCATTGATGGTAAATCCATGGAGTCCATCAGCAGTACCAAGATGTTCCAGAAATCCGAATACAAAGAAAACGGGAAGATTATTCACTGGACAGAAGTGTGTTTGACCTACTTTTAAAAGCAATATGTTCCGATTTTACGTCGACGAATGTCGTGTGCAGGTGTTCTACCTGCAGAGAGCCGAGCCCCCGAAAGGAATGGCGGCCAATGTGCCAGAACACAACCGACTGACGGAGCGGATCGCCAGAGCTTTTTGCTTGGCGCTGTGCCCGTACCTCAAACTCCTCAAGGAGGACGGCATGGCCAAATTGGGGCTGCGTGTCACCTTTGACCCCCAGCAGGTCAGTGTGATGCATTCCAACATCTTCATAAAGATAAGATTCATGTTGATTTTTGATTGACACTTTCAGAGTGGTATTCAAATTATGATTATATCAGTTATAATTGTAATATTTCTTTGTTGATAATCTCAGGTGGGCTTCGTGGCAGGCAGCAACGGGCACCCTCTCCCTCCTCAGTATTTGAACGCCCTGGACAGCACGCTCATCCCGGTCATCCACAGCAGGGGGCGCAAGAGAGGCGACGAGGCCCTCGTGATGGAGCTTATCTTTTACATCCTGGAGTACATCACATAAAAGTAACACAAACGCAACACTAATTGGATCTTTTTCCCTGAAATTCAGCGGGACAATCCACTCATGGTGGGTTTTCTAATCTTACCCAGCAGCAACGTGGGTGTTATCAGTCAAACAAGACATCAAATAGACAAAACATTAGTAGCAATTCCACAGCTTGAGTGGGAACAGAACCTTTAACAGAGGGGCTGGATTCAGACCCTGCTAGTTTAGATAAAAGAGAATGACCTAGTTAGTAGTGGATGCACATGTAATGAATGCCTGAAGAATGCTCTTGAATGGAATGTTGAATTTAATTATTGACACGGCCTTGAATTAAAATTTGCAATGAAAATAACAACTCTCTGATGAACCATGTTTGCAGAGAAAAAGTCAATCCTAAAAGTTGGCCGTAGTGGGCTCATGGAGGAAATTTGAGAATAAAATGCACTATATTTTAATATAACTTAAATGCAAGAAGATTGTCATAAGATTAAAATGAATTTAACATAATTCAATTATTTGATTGCAGAAATAACAACTGTCCCTTTTTGTCAATGAACCAGCTGAACCGAGGGGGCGTTCTGTCTTCAACAAAGCAGAATGCACCGCTTGTGTAACTCCTACGAGCCAGAGTCACATTCTTCGCATATCCCGGGCGAGAGGCACAAGACAAGTCATGCTTTTAGTCTTTGTTGCAACAAGGTCACACGCTGATCTGATGATGACGACACAAGAAAACCCTGAAATTTTACATGAAATAAGAAAAGACACGCAATGCACCCAAGATCATTTCTATCATGGTTTATTGGCATTTTATTTTTAAATACACAATTTAGAAAGTAGAAAGCCTAACCAATACAATTAGTCATTTGGTTGTAAAACTATTTACAGGTAAAAAGTCTTTTCAAGTCTTCTGTACAGTCGTCTGTCCACAAAGGGGTTTATTGAGGACACATGAAAGGCAACCAGTGTGATACTAAACTCGTAAGTCAGTGAAAATCTTCTCTTCATAAATTGTGCTTTCCCCAAAAACTCAGAGAGACAACCGAACCAACCGAATGTGGAATCCCCCTTTGTGGAAGTCATGGACCGCGTGACTTCCCTCCCACGGTTCACAGAGACAACTCAAAATAGGACAAGAAACACAGCCAAAATCATCTTTGGAATCCGTGATCGGTGCATCGGCTTAGTGAGGTCATACTTTTTGGGAGTTTTCTTCCTGCATCCCTAGGCCTTCTTCATCTTGCCCATGGGAGCGCTGCCGTTTTCGTAGTGGGCCGAACCGTTGCTGGTGCCGTTGGCCGCGGTGTGTTTGACGCCGTTCTCGTGGTGCTTGCCGTTAGCGTAGACTGCAGGTGGGGCGGCGGCCGTGCCGTTGTGACGCGACTTGATGTCCTGCTTGGGCAGCCGCTTGCCCTTGACGTAGGCCTGAACCCAGAAGTTGGAGAAGAGCACGAAGAAGAAGGTGCCGTAAACCCACACCATGTGGATGATGATGGGGAACTGGTAGTCGCAGCTGTCCATGAAGTAATACTGAGTCACGTGGAGGGATACCAGGACAAACTGGGTCTGGCAAGGGGGAACCAAAGCAAGACGGATGAGTAAGGAGCTCAAGTGAAACGGTAAAGGAGAACAAGAACTTCAATACGACGTACGAGCTGAATGGCTGTCATGTATTTCTTCCACCACAGGAACTTCTGGAAGCGAGGTCCGGCGGCAGCGAGGAAATAGTAGAAATACATGATCACGTGGACAGAAGAATTCACCATTGCGTGGAAGGAGCCCATTCCACCTGAGGCCGGAAACACACAGAACGTAAAGGTAAAAAAAATCAAGTGTTTCTGTCATCTTAAGCTAACACTAGAATTGTATTTTTTTATATTTGTATATTGAACATCTCTTTCTGGCCCCATCTTATTGATACCTAAAATTAATTTTTCAGTTATTTCTTAACTTCTCATGGAGAGCCAATTGAGCCAATCAGAGACCGTAGCCACTAGACCGTAGTTAATCAAATCTTACTAGCAGCTAAACTGAAAGCCATTAGTGTATTTCCATGGACTAAGTCACAGTTGAAAGAATTTTTCAAAACAAAATGGTGGTCTGACATTCCAGGTTTCCATCAGACTATAAACGGTTATCACTGGCCAGAGTCTGTGGAGAGACAAAGGCTTTTTGACAAGATAGCAAAAGAACGGTATGTAAGTGACACGCAGTCACGTCCGCGATCGAAGTTTGAGTTTTGTGTGTACTCACCGGGAGCGTAGCCAACTCCCCACCACCAAGTCCAGGGCATGAAAGAGTGGTGGAAGATGTGCAGAAAGGTGATCTGCCCACTCTTTTTTCTCAACACAAAGAAGATCTATCCCCCCCAAAAATAAAATAGGTTTTCTTTACTAAACTTCACTGACACCAATGTTTATGCTGATCGCAAACTGCGTTACTTACAGTGTCCATGAGCTCGATAATTTTGGAGAACCAAAACAACCAGGCTACCTCAACCATCTGAAGGGGGGGAAAAAAAAAAAAAAAGAGACCACCGCTCATAAACACGGTACGTGCATGTTTGTTCAGCTATGTTTAGTATTTTCTTGAGTGGGGGGGGTCACTTTTTTTCATGCTGTGTCAATGTTATTGCTGAATTTTGCACAACTGTTAAGATCTTTATCTATTGTGGCAACATTTTCCTGTATTTCCACAATAAACACTAGGAAGAGTCATTCTAAGATATCTGCACTTTTAAAATAAGAGACAGCATAACTACTAAAACAGAATGCTTCACGTCAAACTTGTTTTTAGCTTTCAGTATACCCACAAATATTCCCATCTGAGCTATCTTAAATGGAAAAAAAAAAATCCAAACTTACTCGAAGTGCTTGAGGGCTGTCAGACATATCGATTGCGTCACATCGCCAAGTATACGTCGTGGCCCAACCAGACATCAAAAACTTAAAAAAAACAAACAGACTTAAAATTTTGAAACAACATGCAAAATGCAGCTTCAGCAGACTTGGAGATGCAAAGCAGACTCACCTCGTAAACGATGTATATCGACAGTGCCACCAGTGAAAAATTATAGACGATCATGGCTTCCTTTAACTGGAAAGGCTTTCGGGAGGCCATAATATGAGGGCCAAGGTACAGTACAAAGAACAGGTAGCACAGCAAAATTGCAGTCATGGGAACAGGACTCTGCATCAGGAAATGATTCTTCACTCGAGGATCTAGAGGAAGAAAATAGCGGTTGACGATTGTGAAATGGAATAAAAATTTTAAAAAAACTCAAAATCCATAAGGTTATTTAAAGGAGACTGACCAACTCCTGCGACGAGGTAGTCGTATATATCCATGGCGTGTGAGCCAAACTCCTTGAGCTCTTGCAGCATGTTTGCTGTTTTGTAGCCAGTTACCTAAAATTAAAAAAGAAAATTAGACAAACACACCACAAATGCAAAAATAAAACCACAATGATTATTCCAGTAATTTCTTCCGTCAGTTTCTTTAGCGGAACCTTGTGACTTGTGTCAGTCTGCACAAGATCATGCCTCATGAAATAAAAAAGTGGTTAATCATTACTCAACGCTGTAATTTCCACACACATTAGCAAATCAAACAGCAAGAATTTCCAAACATCTTCAATGTCTCGCTGCTCACAAAGCAAAAAGCTGCATTTTAAGACATACCTGCTGATTCAGCTGCACACAAAAAAAAATCCACTTTTACCTAGTAATCCAAGTACTTCCCCAAACCAAACAAGTCCAATGAAAATTACAGGATGCCCGGTTTAGCTCATGCGACATGGCCTGACATCAGATGGGGAGGGGCCGGGGGGGGAGGAGGAGGAGTGGGATGGCTTTCGCCACTCCTCGCTACTTCCTCACTTCTCAGCCCCGACACATAAATATCGGCAAAAATTAGATTGTAGATCGAGATTGTTGTACCTCTGCAATCTTAAAGTTGAACTAGAAATATGGCGAGCATGAACACATTAAACTCTGATGGCTTTGGAGGACAAATGGGTCGTGTTCACCTTTGAAAGTGGAGTAAGAGAGCGCCATTGTTTGATGTACAATCAACAATGACCGACCACACAAGAGCGGGCCGGCCCTCCTTGAGCCAATATCATTACAAGCAGATATGTTGTCGCCAAGGACGGCAAACAAAGGCGGGTTAAATATTTCCCTCAGATGGGTTTGGAATTAAAAGCCTCCAGGCTATGCTTTCGGAAAAAACGATTTGTTTGAAGCTTTGGACATGCAAGTGAGGGAGGGAACAAAAACATTTTTCCAAGTACAGCATTGCCTCAATGGCAGTGAACTAAATTCAACGAAACATAAAACAGAATGACACCTTGTGTATCTAAAACAAACAGAGCTTTAACCTTTCAGTCCACTATCTTGACGCTAACGCTTAATAGCATCCACCTCAATAATTTTAAAAAGTGAATGTTAGTTAACTGACAAACTAAAAGAGAATTCCACATTATATATTTAACTGACAGCAAAACCACCATCTAACCAGAAAAATAATACTAAAAAAAAAAACATTTGGGCCTGCGTGTACACAATGGACCCACTCACTTTAAGACAAAGTTCTCCCGCTGACTCGTCGAAACTTATTCGGCCGGCCGTAACGCATGACAAGATCAGATAAATGACATTTCACAAAACTCTTACGCATAACGCTGTGGCTGGTATTTGAGGCGGGCGCCTCACATTTCAGCAAGCGCACCCTCATGTGCAAACGTCAAGGTCTTGATCTGAGGAAAAATGCTCAACAGTTAAGCCGTAGAAAACATAATGTAGCGGACCAGCTGAAAAGAAGGTGGAGCTGATCCGTTAACTGGGCCTTTTTTTTTTTTGCAGTAATGCCAGTATGACAAGTGCTTGGAATAATCGCACGTCCATTCGAGTTCAAAAATCTCCCAACCATGACAACCATAGGGATAGGGAGAAACAACATACATATAAATCACCTGAAACCCAGATAAAGATCATAGTTGAAGGGAATTGAAATTAAACCTCCGTCTTTGCACTTTGTCCAGCACTTCAACGACAACTAAACGGCACCACAATGCCGATAGTCTTAACACACACCAGATTGTAAAGCTAGCACTTGTTGATTTTTAGCAAAGTCAATAAAAGAATAAAAAAAACAAATGAACTAATTTGACAATATTCCTTTCATTGACAATAGGCACTTAATTTGTTATTGCGAGGAGATTAACTCCGCCTAGAGGAGGTGTGACGCAACACAGATTGACCTCGATTTGCCATTCTTGACATCATGCATGTTCCTCGAAAGCACGTTAAGAGTGCCTCAACTGCACCAAGAAACCATTAATGGGCCAATCGAGTGCAACAATTCATTGATAACAATGCCCCAAGTCTAGAAGCCAGAAACTTCCTTAAGAGCGTGTGTAGTTTTTTTTTTTTCCCCAAGCCACATGACACCATTACGCATGATGTATCTCCTCAGCAATTCCCGTCAATGCTAAAACCAGAAAAACAACACTATGTAACATTATAGTCAGTTGGATTTTCAACCATGGTTTGTTTGAGCTTAGCCTTGACAACAAAGTGGCGGGTTGACAGCTAGTGAAGGAGACAAAGTGGAGTGCTTCCTGCTCAGTGAATGAATCACATGATGGAAAATAAAGGTGGGAAGAGTTAATGATGAACAAACAGGGATAAGGGATGTGGGAGTTAAAAAAAAAAAAAAAAAAAAAACACCCAAAGTAAAAAGTAAAGCATCTGTTTGTTAGGGGAAAAGGCCAAAAGTTTAACTTCCAGTACTCACATGAAAATAACAAATCAAATGACATAAAACGGGGTGCGCACCAAGTTAGTTCGATTTAAACTTACCCTGCTGAAAAAAAAGGACTTTCCAGCTTCGGAAAAACTAAAGCCAGCGTTGAGAGAATCCTCTTCGGGAGCCTCTCTCGCGCTTGCTCTCTCTCTCTCGGGGAGAAGAGTGGAGCTGGTAGAAACTGCAGTGCGATGAGGGAGAGAATGAGCGTGTGTGTGTGTGTAACAGAGGGGAGGGAATGGAAAGAAGAAAAAAAAAAATCAACCGACAGACGTGACTGGTACAGCCGTCTTCCGACTCTCCACCCTCCCTGACTCACACCGGTGGATGAATAACCAGCACAGAAACAGACTGAGAGCGAAATAGAGAAACGAGATCTGTTTAAACACACATCGTAGCAAATGAAAGCGAGAGCACGGCCTGACTTTCAGTACGACCCCTTTCTCTCGCCTCCCAACGACTCTCCTGGCCACACCCTACACACACACATTGGCATGGAAAGCTGGCTCTCAAATTGCCCCGTTTGTCCTCACTAGGGTGGGAAGATGAAGCGGGCGAGGAATCAATGGCACCCGCTATGGTCAAGGCCAGCCATTGTTCTACGTTATGGCACAGTTTGCTGAACGAGCCTCATAGTGTTCAAATTTGAAAAAGGGGAAAGAAACATTTGCTACTTGTTAAAAATATACACGAGGTTTAGTGTATCGTATTTTGTTAAAAGTAAAATGTTGATGTGATAAGGCCACCAATCATTAACAGTCTTAATCCAATTTGATTTACTGGCTCATATTTATGCCAAATGTTGACATGATAAACCCACCAATCATTAACATTATAGTCTTAATCCAATTTGATTTACTGACTCATATTTATCCCAAATGTTGACATAAGGCCACCAATCATTAACATTATAGTCTTAATCCAATTTGATTTACTGACTCTTATTTATCACCCTTGAATGTTGCGAAGTTGTCATGGAGAACATTTAACATCGTACATTAACTCTAATGAAATGTCATTAATTCACGTTTTAATTTTAGTGTAAACCTAGGACCAAAAACATGCTAAATTTGATTTGTAAATTAAAGAGGGAAGAGGACCATAAAAAAAATATTTGTTTTGAGTGAGTGAAATGCAACAGCAGGTCACAAGAAATAATGACTAACAATCATTGTTAGCATCTTTTCTCATTGTGTTGTATAATAGGATAACTAAAAAAATAACATCACTAAAGTCAATTTAGTTCATCGAGCGAATTCTCCACCTTTGGGTGTGCTCTACATTTTGGCTGGACTTTGCAACATTGCCAACACGCATAAAACAAACAATGGCTTTGTCAATCAACACCATCCCCAAATGATGTTTACTGAAGGCCTAGCAAGCGCAGACAAAAATCGGACTTGATGACAACATATCTCAGCTGACTGCATATGACAAGAATGCCTCTTTAGTTTAGCACCTCATTATTCCTCACAAGTAGTGGTTTCCGAAATCGGACTTTATCCTTGCCGCACCCAAATATGAAGTTGTACTCATGTCATATTAATAGCACTAATGACACTCGCCGATTGGGAGTTAAAAGAAAATTTTAAAAAGGCAATTAAAGGGGGAAAAAAATACACGCGGAGGAAGAGGAATTTCATTCATAAGATTGACAAGCGGAGTGCGGAGAAAAAAAAAAAAAAAAAAACAAGACTCTGCAAATGCTCCATATTGTAACGAGTTTAAAATGATAAAATCGTTATCAAGTAAATACAGCTGGACTGGACTAAAAGTGCGGAGGCAACCTGGTACACAGACCGACTGGGCTGGTTTGACTTGTCACTCAAGCCCCGTTGGGTTGCTGGCTTGCGGGTGGTGGTGGCAGCAGGAGTCGTGCGTCCCTCCTCCAAATGCCACACTAAACACCTGACAACAAAATACATCATCATCCCGCAGCGTAGTCGCAATAAAATGATTGTCATCTCGCCCCGTGAGGCCAACGCCTGTCGAAATTACGACCTTAGAACAAAACTGTAATAGAGGAAATGCAAATGTCAATCATTGTGGTTTTGTTTAAAAGCTAGTTATGAAAGCAACCAAAATTAGCTTAGCAATTAGCATTGGCTTCTTGTGCTCTGTCATTGTGACTTCTTATCTGCCCTTATTGAAAATGATGCTGCATCTTATTTGCTACCACAAAAGCGATGATTAGTTTTGACACTTTTGATGCCAGCTAGCAAGCGGAGCTAGCAGCTTGTGCATCCATCTGAGTGCGTTTGTGCAGCACATTATCTAGAATCACAAATCCGATCAATCGTTCATCACTACGCTAGAAATCTACAATGACCTTATTTAGTCAGCAGCCGCCATCACCCAGATAGGCCACAAAATGCTGACGCCAGTAAAATTCCTGTGACGAGATGTATTTCTGATATACGTTTGCGTGCAACGACACTTCGAAATCTTCTGTGATAGCAACGTATGACCTAATGTACAAATGTCATCATTGGGTGTGGAGTTCAAAAGTTTGACTTGCTGCCATGCGAGTAATTATCACAGTAATTGCTATAAGTTTGAAGCAAAACAACTCAATCATATTTAAACCATTATGTGTGTGCAACTAACAAAAAGAGCACGAGTGCAAACATATATAATCGACATTTAGAGCGCGGAGTCTGCCATTGCTGTCTGGGCCAAACTTGCTCTGTTGAAGCACCGTGTGAAATATTTGCAGTGCGCTTAACATGGAATACATCCAGACCACACAGAGAAAAAAATAAATAAAAAATTCAAATGCATCCCAAAGCAACAGGTAGTGCTAAAACACCTGCAACATTTAAAAATAGAAAAATAATTTATGGTTACTCCTGACAAGAATTGTATAACAGAAATTTTAGAAATATAAAAATAAATACTACACTTTATTATTTAAAAAAATTACTCGTAGTTCGTAGTCCATGTTAGTCGAGACAGTGAACATTCGGAATGTACTATAGGCTCACTAGGATATAGATTTCAAATACTCATGTATGTACAGAGCGAGGGCTCTCATGTTATTGTCACATTGTGCAGAATCTATGATGTGTTAAATTTTCAGAAAAAATGAGCAATGTCCCAGAAATAATGACAACCCATGTTTGATGTGGTGAATGCCCACGAGAAGTAATTATCCACCTCAGAACTGAATAAATCAAACCAATAGGGAGGACCAAACATGAAGGTGCAACCTGAGGTTAGCGGGGATGGAGCCAAAGTCAAAATGAGCAGTCACAAGCTGGTGTCATTCTACGCTCTTCACGACTCAATGTCAACATAACTTGCTCTGCCGCTTTGTTGAAGACACAAACTAACTTACCAAACACCTCTAGCTCATACCGCAGCTATGTAGCAAAACACAACATAAAAATTGAAGGGTCATAATATAATCCCTTTGCAATGTCAGGATTATTTAAGGTAAAAAATAAAATTCAGAGTATTCAACAAAACCTAATTAAGAATTGCATAAACAGGATGGAAGCTACTCTGTACTCAAGTGGTTTACTGTTACAGCCCCCCTCCTCTAATTTTATTGGAATGTCACATGACTAGCCTGAGGACAAGGTGCCACCTCTTGAGACCCCCCCACATTGACCCACCTTGTTAGGAAATGGATGACCTTTCACCTTTACTGATCTCATTCTCCCAATGCCACACCTTCCCTCCCTCCCGCCTCCACAGGTTTCTCCCTCTCGCCTATGATTCAGTTTTCTGGAACTTTCCACAAGACAACAAAAGCACACCGCTGCATCCTTACCAATGAGCTCATTACCGATAGTGGAGAAACTGCATTTCAGCAGATGCCAATTACCAAACAGAAATGCTGAAATATGGAGGTGTGGCTACTCACTCAAACATATTTTGATGATCTCACAGCATGTCTGTGTTGCAAAGGAGGACAAAGGTGAACTGCAATTTTAGAACCAGGTGGATGTGAATCAAAGTAAATAGCTTGCAATTTGTGTGAAAACACCCTTACACTTGTTATTGCAGGATATTTAAAAAATATTTTCAGGGATATTTTGTTTGAAAGCAGCACCTGTTGCATAATACTAATGGGAATATTTTTGTTCATTTATTGATCCTGTCGAAATTTGCAAGGGACTCAATTGGCCCGGGTAAACGCGCTTTTGCAGGGCAGACTTCCTGTCACAGGAAATGAAATAAAAGCCGGGCTTCTGCCAAAATGTCAGGTTCAAGCAGCCAATGTATAACTGCAACAAATGACACCATGCTTGACAGTGCCTGTTTGTTTCAGAAGCAATTATAGTTAAAAAGTTTTAACCTGTAAACATGCTCATAAGTCTTAAATATATTATGCCAAGGTCACCTTTATAACTGTTTGACAGCAGAGATGCTAAACTCAATATAAAGAGTTTTGACCTTAACTCACCACCATTAGTTACTGGATGTTTAGGCCTGCTACTTGTTTATGTCAGGCCAATGTAAATTTGAGAGTCCAACAATGCGACAGTTTGCTGTGTAAACCTCATGCTTTGCATAATTAAACACCACGGGCAACACACTATGCAAAACTTAAAAATCCCCCACCCTCACTTTTTTTTTTTTTTTTTAAACTGAAAATTGAAAGGTTTGAAGTATTTCCGAACTGGGTGAGAAAATAGTATTTTAAGTTTAAGAGGGGCGGAATATTGCAAATGACTTTCTAAATAAATTAAAAAAAATATATATATATATGCCAATAAACTAAATCCCATACCGTACTTATTCTCAACAACTCACGTTCTTATTTATTTTTTAAATAGAGGTTAACCAAAAATATTTGTCCATTAAAAGTAAAAAAAAAAAGAAAAAAGCCATTTTTAATTGTTGGTATTTTAGCAAGGAACTTGAAGTTTGTCTTGGCAGGGGCAGTCCCCATGCACTCGTGGAATGTTAGAGAATCACTGCCTACAGGTCAGTTGTATTTAACTTTAACGATCTTGCATTAATCGATTAAGAGCAGTGTGTATTCCCGAAAGCTTTTTGATGGTTTAACAACAACCCTTACTTACTACTACCTAAACGTGCACGCACACACATTTAATATACATGCAACTTCAATCAAGTGCCAAAATGAAGAGAGATTGTGTCAATGATGTCGCTGTGAGCAGCTCAGACGACGGACAAATGGTACAGAGCACAATCGGTGTCGGAAATTATAGCCGCAAAAAACAAAGAAATAATGCAATTGCATCATTAAACGCATACGAATAGAAAATGTAAACCGAGTTCGGCTTCATCATTGATGGAGTGGAGATGGTGTTGCACTCAACTCAATAATGTAGGAAAATTCTTCATGGCATGTTAAGTTACTTACTCACTCACTCCCTTTTTTGGGGAGGGGGGGCAGAGGATCGAATCAAGCCAGCGGAGACGGTCAAAACGAGACGGCTAAAGTGGCCCGACGCGTGCGTCTAGTTGCCTCAACCGGATCATTTCCGCATGAAACTTTGAAGCAGAGCACGGCAAAATGCCTTTGAGACAGGAAAGGTGGAGTCAAACTTCCTGGCGCGCTTTGTAAATCGTCATCAAGAGAACATGCCGCAAAAAAGTCGCTATTCTGAAATAGTGCACGCTTTTAGTCAGACAATTTAGCATTAGTAAAAAAAAAAAAAAAAAAAAAAAATGATAGGTAATCATGCTTGAAATAAACAAACCAGGGTTTCCGGTTGTGACAAAGATATAATATCAGCTGTCTATTATGAATTCTAAAGTATGTCAGTGACATCATAAAAAAGATTACTCCATATTTAGTTCAAAGACATTTGTTTGTGTACTGCTGCACCCATGCAGTCTCAAATCACGACGAGGTTATTGTTATTTTTGTCTTGTTATTCGATTGATTCTGAAAGTAGGACTGGTGAGTACAAGAATGTTTGGATGATTCTTTCATCATCAGAACATTTCTTTTACCATCTCTTAAAAACTGCTAAGGATAGCAAGATAAAACCGGTTTTGCTTGAAAAGTCGAATCTTCCAAATTTTCCATTGCAGTGGTCTTACCATGCCATTGTTAGCGTTACAACACAATCAGCGTTTTGTACTTTGTAAAACGTGATTTCCGTGCTGATAATATTGACCGGAAAGGAGAATGCGTTTTGATTGTGCTCCAGTCTTTGAGTCTGAGCCCCCCTGGTGCCATCCAAGCCTTCAAAAGAGAGACAAGGGTCATCGCCCTGCGGGGCCCGTTCACCTTTCGTAATAATCTTAGAAACTGATCCGAGTCGTACTTGTCTGTCAAACAACGGCTCCGCCGGATGTTTAACCAAAGTGCTCTGTGGAATCCACGCTTTCGCTCCACATGCTTGTCATAGTTAAGAGTTAAGATTCTTGTTCATGACACCCCGTTCCTGGAAGGGACAATTAAAAGTTGAAGTTCAACTACAGCATGTCTGCAATGCGGACGAACCACAGAGAAAGCATGAATGGAGTGCAGGTGGACCAAATGAAGCAAATACATCTTAGAAGCTGTAACATGTTTTTCTAACCACTTTCAAAGTCATGCAGCCACATATTGCGGTGACAGCTTTTCAAATGATCTCATAATTATTTTAATTGGCCTTTTTGAAACTGACTTATGACTGAAGTAAACAAGGTTAAGGTCATGCAATAGAGTGGAACACTACTGTCACTCCATACCTTCTTTAATAGTTTGCTTATGTTGTCACCAATTGGCTCCTTTATTTTAGGATTACTCCCAAGTAAAAAAAGTAAATCATATCCATATGTCTTTCAAATCATCTTTCCTTATCGAAATAAATGCAAATGACATTAATCTGTGTTGTTTTTTTTTTTTTGCAGCGCCAGCTATACCTGAAATAATTTAAAAGACAGGAGGACCCCAAGTGGCCAGTTTGAGTTACTACAACTTGTATTGCTTTCTGGGTTGGAAAATTCCCTATAAAAAATCCAAGTAACAAAAGTACTCACATTGTGGTATGTACGCATATATAGGAGGTAAAGTGTGTTAAAAGGAAATTCTTACAACGATGTGATTTGACCCCTGAACCCAGAACCTTTAAATTTGCTTTGTTGCATTTTTTCCTAATTTGACACAACAAAAATTAACAAAAAGTCACCAATGTTATGATTTTAGCTTTCAAAAGAAAAACAAACTAACAAACAAAATCCCTTTGTAATTTCCACAACCTACAACTTCTGAATGAAGTTTCATGAGAGCGTGACTCAAATCCTCAACGTGTATAGAGCGTGTCTTGTGGGTTGTCGGTCTGAATACAAACTAGTGAAACTGATACTGATCACTTTTAAAGGGCCCGGGAACACCTTAGGGCCTTGGAGGGAAAACTTAACCACATAACTCTGATGCTATCATGAACTTTTGACTGAAGCACATTTTATTCCATGAAAACATTTAAAAGAGGCAAAGGATTTAAATGATACGTTGTCAAAAAAGAGCAGCCCGCTCTGCCAAATATTCATATTTGCGGAACTGTTGTGCTCCCCGCTCTGTACTTGTGGTGGATAGACGTGGCCCACTCTACCGGAGAGGGGTGGGGGCGGGCTTCCACGGGCTGGTAGCGAGAGGAAAAGTAAAGGGAAAAGAAAGAGGAAGGATTGAAAGAAGTCCTTTCCCAGGGTTCGCACATATGTAGCAAGAGCAGGCACAGAAGACAAAGTCAGGATGTGACATCATCTGCAGGAAGGGAAGCCAAAAGAGTAGTTCAGCTTTTTTCTTGACTTGTGCGTTGTCGTGGAGCCAAGTTGAACGTCTCTTTGAGGCAGGGAGAGAGAGAGAGCAAGAGAGGGAGGAGAAAGGGGTGAAGCAGCTGGAGCTGTCCTCCAAAATACACTCCGGCCTCTCCCAAAGCTTTCGTCAACATTGTGGAGCTTCCATTGTAGCACAGCAAGCAGGTAGAACTTTTTCTTATTCTGTCCTATTTGTGAACTTATCTTGCTTTAACGCCACCAAGCTCGTATTCCGATTTAGACCAGGCAGGCCTTGAATGGGTTTTTTTTAGCTTGTGGGGTCAAACACAAGGGAGGTATGCGTATACGTCAGATTAGTGCAGGATCAGACATGCTTTGGCTTGAAGCTATGAGGAAGGGGAAGGGGGGGAGTTGAAGGCCACAAGGATTTATCTTTTGTGGTACTAAAGAGTGTCCGTGTTTATGTTTCCTTCATTAAGTCTTGCTCGGAAACTCTTTTGTTGTGGCGCTGTCTCATGACCACGTATTCACGCACCCCCACCGAAGAGGAAGAAAAATGATCTCTTCTGCAGATCACTAAAATCATTATGTCATCTTTTTCCCATATTTTTTTTTAGGGGGGGGGGGGGTGTCTTGAATGTTTTATCAATCAGCAATGGACAAACTGTCAAATTTGGACACTTGTGAAGTAAAAAGTCATTTTACACACAAATGTTGATGATAGTGTCACATCCAAGGTCAATAGAGGTCGAATCTAGTTAGAAAGAAAGAGCATAAGACCTGGATACTTGCATATTGCAAATACCAAATCATAATAATCAAAGGTTTATTAGTCAGCTTGGTTAATGATTGACATTTATCATGGCATGCCTCACCTCATTTATACTTTCTACCACTGACATTACGTGAAATTCAAAATGTTTATTCTTCACAGTGAACCCCCGAGGATCTGGAGCCAGTCTTGATCAGGTTCTTGTGACCCCATCCGGGCCACCCCGCCAACTTGAAGGAAATTAAGCGTCTACTTCAGAGAGTACAAACTGCTCATCTGTGGGAAGGAACTGCTAAGGACATGGCTTTGTGTTTGGGTCAGGTGTTCAGCAAAGACAAAACGTTCCGACCTAGGAAACGCTTTGAACCGGGCACCCAGAGGTTTGAACTGTACAAAAAGGCCCAGGCCTCGCTCAAGTCCGGCCTTGACCTGAGGAAGGTGGTGCAGCTGCCCGAGGGCGAGAGCCTCAATGACTGGGTCGCAATGCACGTGGTGGATTTCTTCAACAGAATCAACCTGATCTACGGAACGGTCAGCGAGTACTGCACCGAACGTAGCTGTCCCATCATGTCCGGGGGGCTCAGGTACGAGTACAGGTGGCAGGACGGCGACGACTACAGGAAGCCCACCAAGCTGCCTGCTCTCAAGTACATGAACCTGATGATGGACTGGATCGAGTCGCTGATCAACGATGAAGATATCTTCCCCACCAGAGTAGGTGCGTGTGGTTCATGAAGCTTCTGCTACTGATTCAAACAGGATTAATTAAAGCATAAGGCTGACATTTAGATGCAATCATACGTCGGGCATGTTTCCTCGCATTAACAGACTTGATAATTGCCACAATTGAATTCGTTATTGGAGGTTGTCATGACGAAATTGTATCCATCTATTTTTTTTGCAGGTGTTCCTTTCCCCAAGAATTTCCAGCAGGTGTGCAAGAAGATCCTGAGTCGGCTCTTCAGAGTGTTTGTGCATGTTTACATCCATCACTTTGACAGTGTATGCAGCATGGGTGCAGAGGCCCACATCAATACCTGCTACAAGCACTACTACTACTTCATTTCGGAGTTCAACCTCATCGACCACTCTGAACTTGAGCCCCTGGTGAGACATGAGCATTTTTTTGGAATGTAATTTGATGAGCTTGCACCTCACGATTTTTAATGTGATCTGTTTTGTTGTCCTACAGAAAGAGATGACTGAGAAGATTTGCAATTGAACTACAAAAATGAAGACTAATGCTTGCCTTCAATGAACTTTAAACTAAGAACATGTTACAATGTGAGCGGTGTGAGTGTCACTGTGAATTTTTACAAGCCAGCCACAATTTTTTCAGGTGGTGTCAAGATGTAGATTACTTATGGGAACAATAATGTGCATGTATTTATGCTTGGCTCTTTTTAAGCTATTTTGAGCTTTTTTTGACGTTTATTTAAGCTTGTTAATATTTTTTTTGCTGTCTTTCCTCCTGTGCATGTATTTATGCTTGTCCTTTTATAAGTTGAGCTTTTTTAACTTTTATTGAGTAAATAATTGTATTTTAGAAGTTTTTACTCACTCTGAAGAGTGGTCCCTAACCTTTTTTGTGCCACGGACCGGTTACGTGTCAGAAATATTTTCGCGGACCGGCCTTTATATAAATAAATAATACATTTCTATAAATAAATAATACATTTATAATAACTTTAAAAATATGCTGAAAATAAATGATACCACTGGCATAAAAACAAGAATAAACGACATAGATTTTTTATTATTTATTCATTTATTTATTTGTTTATTTGTAACTATTGTTTATTAAATTCTATTAATCAACCGGTCCCATCTAGGCGTAATCGGAGACAATGACACCCGAAGTGGGGGGGAGAAACATGGATAAAAAAAGATTTTGCATGAAGAAAAAAATATGTCTTCAAAGTTCACCAATATCAAAACAAAACCAACAAATATTATAATGTTAAGAGGCGTGCCAAATTGCGTCACTGGTGTTTTCTATCCAACGAATGGGAGAAGAGAAAACACGGAGGTGGGCGCGGCCATTGTTTCATACGGGTTTTCCCGCTTGACGCGTCTGTGGTCGACTTGGGTGATGGCTTTCAGCTCGCGATGAGACCTTACATCATCTCTCGAAGGCTCTGACCAACGGGGAGTCGGACAGTTCGGAAAACGTTCAGGTTACAATTTATGTCCAATGTTTGCTTGAGCGCTACCAATTTTATATTTTGAGTCGATAGTGGCTGAGTGAATATCACTCGGTTTCTACAGGTTTATGCTAGGCTAGCCAGCTAGCCGTGACTAGCGCAGACAACATGTCGTTCGTGTGTCCCTTTTAATACATAACCACTTTTCGGTACTTTTACCAAGCTAGTTTTGGGAAGATCTTAGTTAACTGCTGTGCTTATATTTGACTGCCAAAGTCAAATAAAAGTAAAAACGTAGGTACTAACGTTGACGATGGCTTGGCTGTCAATGACGTCACGACCGGATTCGGATTTGCTAACGTAAACTGATACTGCGTACTGATGTATCCTCGTAAGCTCATTTATTTAGCGCTTCTCTCAACAGACTGCCAAAGTGATAGACTTGATTAAAATGCAAAATAAAATAGACACAACAAAAAGTTAACACATTAAATGTTTGTTTCTTTTCCAGCAGAACGCCACCTTTGGCATTTAACCATATAGTTTTCAAGTGAGACTACACCTCTGACTTATCATTAATACAATTAGTTACTATTGAATGATTGTATATGTGTAACCAAAGACATCATTAATACAATCAGTTACTATTGAACGATTGTGTAACCAAAGACACAAGAGTTGATACGGGAAATGATGTTCTTTGACTGACATGAGCCTGCTTATCTTGTTTTTACATCTGCGTAACTAAATATTTGTAATGTTCCCTCAGATGGCAGCTATGGTGAGGCACAACACAATGACGGAGTTTCAAGTCTTTCAACACTCGCTCCAGGTATGATCTGTCACTGTGGATGTAAAACATCCGCTTATCAGTCTGACTTATCCGCCTTATCAACGTTTATACACAGACGTCATTTACTATGATGTGTAGATACATTTTCCGGTGATAACGTTGGCATGTTGAGCTACTGTTCTGGCTGGTTGCCATAGAGGAGGGGTGGATTAAAAGCAATTAGAAATTAAAATTGAAATATTGATGGAGAAAACCATGCATTTCCTCTTTTACTTAGTAGAATCAGAATTTGATTTTACACCACTCTTACATGTTTCCTCCTCTCGGTTCCTGTCTGTTCCAGGGTAACTCCCTGGCCCTGGGCCAAGTAGGGCAGTATTATGGGGAACATCATCAGCAGAAGCAGCCGAATGGGATCGTTTCAGATGACAGGCAGCACACGGCTCAAGTCCCGGCAGGTACTGCAGTGCAGCGGAGATGGTTTCAAATGTCTTCATTTGTTCTTGTTCTCATGTGCTGCATCAGAAGCTGAGAAAAGCCATCCTTTGAACATCCCAGACGCAGTCAAACGAAAGAAGAAGAAAAGGTCAAGGGCGACTAACAGCTCCACTGGAACCTTTGATGGTAATAATTGAGCAGAATTTGAGTCGGACTCAAATGTGATATGTACTGTCTTTATTTATTTTAGACCTCTACAAGCTGACAGATGAGGTGCTTGGCCAAGGGGCCTTTGCCAAAGTCCAAGGATGCATCAGTCTGCAGAATGGGCAAGAGTATGCAGTAAAGGTGACAAATTTACTAGTAACTAGTCCTTCATACACTTCAAACGAATTGTTAACACTTCTTGTGTCATTTTGAGATCGGTGTTGAAATCTTTCAAGGCTGATTGTGTCTCGAAGTGAACCGGGCAGATATTCACATAACTGTTTTGGTCCGTCACACAAGATCATCGAAAAGAGCGCGGGTCACAGCCGCAGCCGAGTCTTCCGGGAAGTGGAGACGCTTTACCAGTGTCAAGGAAACAAGTGAGGAAACTTACGTCGTGTTTGAAAAACATTCCACAAAATGACCGCAATCAAGACTAAATCCTATATTGTCTCAGGAACATTTTGGAACTGATCGAGTTCTTTGAAGACAACGCCTGCTTTTATTTGGTGTTTGAAAAGTTGCGAGGAGGTGAGCTGAAATGGTGGCCATTTTGTTGGCACCCTCTGCGACGCACACCCTCACTAAGTGATTATTTGCTTTTCCCAGGCTCCATTCTTACGCACATCCAGAACCGGAAGCACTTTGATGAGCTGGAGGCCAGCAAGGTGGTCCGCGACATCGCTCATGCACTTGACTTCCTTCACATCAAGGGTAAAGTCACCTTCTTGTCCAATCTAACCGCATTCACATCCTGACCTGTCGGAGTTGTCATGGTAACAGTGCCTTGTCCTCGCAGGTATCGCTCACAGAGACCTCAAACTGGAAAACGTCCTTTGTGAATGCATCGATCAAGTACGGCCTCCTTTCAAATATCAAAAAGGGTCTTAATGTTTTGAGCCATGCCTTACCCCAAATGAGAAACCTTCAGGAACCCTCCATGTGTCTCTCTTCAGGTGTCACCGGTTAAGATCTGTGACTTTGACCTGGGAAGCGGCGTGCAGCTCAGCAGCGCCTGCACACCCATTACCACTCCAGAACTCACCACGCCCGTAAGTTGTAGCTCCTGATGAGAGCTGAAAAAGTATCAATTTTTTTTTTTTTTTTTTTTAGATTTATTGTGACAGGCAGGGCAATTAAATGTTCCTCCACTAGGTCGCAGCAGATACAGTTAACCTGTTGACATTCATAGAACAGTTTGTGTTCATTCATGTTCAATGTAGGTTGAGAAATACTGCTTGCAATCACGTCTGGTGTTTTGTTTTGTTTTTTTGGGCTTTTTAGTGTGGCTCGGCAGAATACATGGCTCCAGAAGTGGTGGAGGTGTTCACCGACGAGGCGTCCTTCTATGACAAACGTTGCGACCTGTGGAGCCTAGGGGTCATTCTCTACATCCTGTTAAGTGGCAGCCCCCCCTTCACGGGCCACTGTGGCAGCGACTGTGGGTGGGACCGTGGGGAAACGTGCCGCACGTGCCAGGTACACTTACCCAACATGTTGTTTGCCTCAAAGCAAAGTTGCCTGCGTTGCCCGCATGTTGTCATAAGGAGGTCACGTCTAAAAATTAGATCGCTCGCTATTGCAGCAGGAACATGGAGATTGCTTGCGGAGAATGTGACCACTGTTCTAAAATTCATGAAGCATGTCTAATTATGAGCCCATGTCACGTTCCACCCCCAGAGTCACCTGTTTGAAAGCATCCAGCAGGGCAAATACGAGTTTCCCGATAAGGACTGGGCTCACATCACCGACTCCGCCAAAGATCTTATCAGCAAGCTGCTAGTACGAGACGCCATGCTGCGCCTCAGCGCTGCGCAGGTCCTCAAACATCCGTGGGTGCAGGGGGTAGGCATTTATTTTTTACGATTCTTTTTTTTTTTTGGGAGGCCTACATTTCATATGCATCTCTTCACCTTTCATTGCACAGAATGCACCAGAAAGAGGTCTTCCAACCCCTCACGCCCTACAGAGGTAAGATGAAAAATCGGCAAACAGTCAAATAGATGCGCGAGAGTGGTGAGAATTTTCTAAGATAATAGCAAAAGAACAAAAAGCCACAATTTCTCACCACCCCATAAAAAGATTGTACTTGCCTACAGATTCCACAAGATGGCAGCTACTCCCGTCACTTTAACACTGGCACTAAGATAGTGCCAAAGCAATACACCTTTGGCTTCAGCACACTAAACAACAAATTTGAAAACCCAGTGCGTGTACAAAACTACACACTCCAAAAATCTGGGCTCATTTATCTTGAGCCTTTTATGTCGACCTTGTAGGAACAGCAGCACCAAAGACCTGAGCCAGTTTGCGGCCGAAGCCATCGCCTTCAACCGGCAGCTGTCGCAGCACGACGAGCAGCAGCATCAGGGGGAGGAGGAGGGCGAAGAGGAAGAGGTGTGCCCCGTGTTTTGCTCCATGAGGCTCTCTCCGCCATCCAACTCCAGACTGGCTCGCAGGAGGGCGCAGTCCAACGCCATGCGCGGCCAAGACGGCACGGCTGAGCTCACCGCCTGAATCTGCCCTCTTACTTTTTATGTGTATATGTGTGTGTGCAATGGGTCAACCTATCATTTTAAACATTTTTTTTTTAAACAAGATTTCAGTAGGTCATTATTTTTGTATTTCTTGCAGTAAAAAAATCAAACATATATTTTTATATGGTATCTTTTTGCTTTAATGAAACCTGTCAGTGTTTGTGAACAAGAATGTCTGGATGTGGACTAAATACTAATGATATGCATTACAGTTCTTTTAAGTGAACTGTATCTTTAGAATCAGTTCACTCAAAAGAATCGTTCAACGAATCGTCACAACTTCTTTCTTCACAGTCTGAAGAGTTAAAAAACAAACAAAAAGAACAGCCTACATGCATTTAGTAGTTGGCTCGTGAGTGAACGATTCGTTCGAAACAACGACTCTATTCAGTGAACGAGAGTGAACGAATCACTTCCTGAAGTGAGTCATTCTTTTTTCAGTTTATATGACTTCAACCAGTAGGTGTCGTTAATGCGCATTGAAGCTTTTGCCACCTCGCCGTAAAACAACGAAGAAGAAAATGACTTGTCTGGTGTTTTGTTCCTTGTTTTTATTTTTTTCGGCATGAAAACAAAAATCTCACATTTGGTTAACTGCTTAATATGACAATATGTGTGTGTTTTACGTTCTGTAATGTGTTGGTGTCCCCCAAAATAAAGAGCAAGTAGTCAAATACACATTCTTAACACGTACAAAAAATGCATAAAGTTATTAGGTACACTTGAAAATGGCGGTGTACCTAATGGAGCGTCCGTGTGACGTCACAGATCAACCCTAATGAAGTGGTCTGTTATTAGGTACACCTGAAAATGGCGGTGTACCTAAAGGAGTGTCCGTGTGACGTCACAGATCAAACAGCCAATCAGAAAGTGGGGGTGAGGGCGGGTGTGGCACTTTTCACTTTCAGTTAAATAAAGGTTAACCTAAAAAAAAAAAAAAAAAAAAAAAGTGAACCCTGAACTTTGAACCCGCGGTGACCCGCGGTGACCCCGTGGTGACCCCGTGGTGACCCCGTGGTGACCCCTGGGTGACCTTTGAACCCTGAACTTTCAACTCTATTTAAAAATCGAAAATGTGCACATGACCCCGTGAACTTTGAACCGACCTTTGACCCCTGGGTGAACTTTGAACCGTAAACTTTGACCTTTGACCCCTAGCTAATTACGTTTTTTTTTTTTTTTTTAAACCGGCATAGCAGAACGATCCATGGTCTTCAGATGCCGCGCTGTCGCCATCTCCTGGTCAGTTAGTGAAATGCTTTTGCTGATGTTTTTTTTCTCTCAATTAAAACAAATCAATTAGCCAGTTGGTTTTCTTTATTTAATATCTATTATCAGACAAAACCAAATTGTGAATCAGTCACCTAGGCTATAGCAGAACAAACAATCCATGGTCTTCAGATGCCACGCTGTCGCCATCTCCTGGTCAGCTAGTGAAATGCTTTTGCTGTTTTTTTTCCCTCTCAATTAAAACAAATCAATCAGCCAGTTGGCTTTCTTTATTTAATATCTGATATCAGACAAAACCAAATTGTGAATCAGTCACCTAGGCTATAGCAGAACAAACAACAACAAACAACCAGCTTCAATGTGCATTACCGACACCTACTGGTTGAAGTCATATGAACTGAAAAAAGAATGAATATTCGTTCACTCGTTCACTGAAAAGATTCGTTTTTTTTAAACTCACGAGCCAACACTACTAAATGCATGTGGGCTCTGTTTTTTTTTTTTTTTTTAAATCTTCAGACTGTGACGAAAGAAGTTGTAACGTCTTTTTTCATAAAGCTTTCTTCTGTTAATACCGGCGTCTTGGTTAAAGGACAGGTTCGAGAAATTCCAAATGCTGCCACCTAGTGCTAATGCAATATCTATCTTTGCCAGTAGAGGGCAGTGTTGTCATTCGGACAGTAGTGATGCGCCAATTTGGCCCGCTGCTCTTGGTGACGAGATGGAACGATCCTTTAGCCTTCAGCCATGCATTCTTGATAGTTGCGTTGTCGTCGATCCCAGCTGACTTTGGGCAATGATCTGCTGTGTAATCACGATCCTGACGCTACACCTTTAAAGCAAATGGATTATTTTGGCAAAGAAGATAGACTTATTAAAACAAAATTAAGACATCTTTGTGAGCAATATTTGAGTACAGACACACAGAAATTTTGAGCAGATTGGATTAAATATTTGGACCCATCAGAATGGGTTGATCGCCAGTTTGGGCAGTTGACTGAATTTAAGCCATTGTGCTGGGTATAAAAAAACAATTGGTGGAAATTGAGATTAATTTACTTTTTTACCTTGTGGTTGAATAAACCAGAGGGTCTATAAATTGAGATTGAGGAGGCCTTGAATGCATCACGGCCTCATGGCTGTCTTATGTTTATTTAGTTCTTGGGCCTCTGGCACTTTTTTCAAGGGAATTTCAATTTTGCCCTTCAGCACTGAATTAGCTGCATAACAAAATGCAATACCTGCCGGTAAAACATTTTCATTGGCAAAATATCCCAACGGAGAACAATTGCAAGGCCAACATGCATTTGACCGCCATGGGTGAAAAAAATCAGGTGAATGACTTCAAGCGTTTATCTTTGCGGTCAAACATTTTTGGACTGCCCTGCTACTAACGAAACCTGGTGATTGTTTGCCTTTCCGCCTCATCGCCCACGTTTCCGGCGAGCAAGCATTTACCATCTTGTCTTATTCATTATTTGACACTTTTGAAAAGGGGCCTTTGCTTTCTAATTCCCTAATGACTGTTGTGAGTGCTGACTCGGCTGTTGTAGAACAAATGATATCTCTGTCCTGCTGGAATAATCCTCATCTATTTCAACACCAGGGTCCGCATTAAAAATGACAGACGGAGACGACCGCAAGTGAAGAAACCAAGAGGGGGGTGTATATCCATCTCTTGATAAATGTGCAAATGCCCAGGGACGCTGAATCAGACGTTTGGTGTTAATGTGCGTTCATTTCTCGCCTCATTCTCTAGCAGGCCTTTGTAACGCCGAGCTGGTCATATTTTGTCCCAGATTAGCAGAGTGACAGTTGCCTCTGCTCAAGGTATTTAGAAGACATAATTCATTCATGGATCTAGAAGTGGCCCCATTTGTCATTTAATGCATAGCGCTGTAGTTGTGTGTGTGTGTGTGTGTGTCAAGGGAGATGAGGGCCCGGGCTCTTTTCATCTGATGTATTAGCTGGCATATGCAAGCAATGAATTATCAAGCAGGAAAAAGGAGTCAATTATCCACTGCTAAAGAGGGGGCCGGGCCTTTTGAGCCCTTGGGGCCCTTTTCCATATTTACCATATCATTTTCACAGAAAGGTATGCCGGCAGATCCGAGGACAGGCAGTGGACACGTGCGCACTCACAGTGTGTAGGCAAGTAAATGTCATTATCAATTTTGGAAATTAAAATTGCCAATTTTTTTTCTTAGGATTTTAGTGCTGTTTCTGCAGTAAGCATTAAAATCGTGAAGAGCAGACCAAGGTTAGATCACAGATCAAATAATCACAGGCATATATTTTTTATATGCCAAGTTTGTATTTATTTGGGGTGAGCTGGAATAGCCACGCTGTGACCGCCACTTCTCCATGACCCCCCCTCCCCAAGCCCCTCAGCTCACTTACCTATCAAAATGTCCCCCCCACCCTCAATTGACTGCTTGGCTCCCGCTAATAGAGTGGATATGGTAAATGAAATACTTGCCATGTTCATTCCAAAAGTCTCTCACCCCCAGCGTGACATGCGAGCGTCCTTTGCTGGTTTTGATGAGGACTGTGTGTGTGTGTGTGTGTGTGCGATACCTCCAAGCAGACCCACTTGAGGTCCGTCTCTAGGCCCGTGGTTCTTGACAGCACTTGACACTTAGGTAAATGAGGTGGTTAGACTGCATTATGGCCGGGCTGATAGCTCGCTAATGGGTTTTAAGTTGGGGAATTTACCGGCCGAGCCCATCGGGGACGTTTTTTTTTTTTTTGACAGGCGGGTTGCTGCGGAATAAAGACGAAGAGGGGGACTCTCCAAGGGGGGACTTGGCTGGAGAGGAGATGGCGTACTAAAAATAAAGCACAGGTGACAGCAAGGTTACAAAATGGCAGAAGTGTGTGATGTAAAAATGATGGTCAATAATAAGTAAAAGTAAAATATAAAAAGTCAAAATAATGAGCAAAAATAAGGGTAAAAACAAACAAAGACCAAAACATAGCTTGTAAACAATAAGTACAAGTAAAAAATAATGAGCGAAAATAAGGGCAAAAACAAACTAAGACAAAAACATGGCTTGTAAATAATAAGTACAAGTAAAAAAGAAGTAAAATCATAAGTAAAAAATGAGCAAAATAATATGTAAAAAATAATAAGCAAAAAATAAAGGCAAAAACAAACAATAGAAAATAAGATGCATGGTTGACCTCCTTTTAACAGCAAAGTGTCTCCCAAGTTATCATCCCTCAAGGCAGCCAATGAGTAATTTGATTTCAAAACAAAAGCACAGTTCACATCCTTTGTTACACTCGGGAAGGTTTGTAATTTTGCACGCTGTATATATATGCACACGCATTCCGAGTCTTAAATCAAGGCGTCTAAATTTAGCGGCTAACGATAAACTCTTAAGTTTTAAGACATAGGCTAATGCGTACGGGCGTTAAAACCAGTGGGGACAGTTTAGTGGAGATTAGAGACGTATCAAAGTCTGGTGCAAAGCTCCATCCGGAGCCGCGCGCTTGTTTGCTCGGCATCTGCCTTCGCAAAGAAAAAAGAACGACGTTGGAAAAAGAGCTCCTGGCCGGGACTCGAGCGGCTCCTTCGCTGTATATGTGAAAATCCGAGTGACGATTCAAAAGCGGACCTCCTCTGCCTCCTCCTCAAACGGCATCTGGAACAAACAAGAACATTGAGGGGTCAGATTTAATCCCCTGCCCCTTTTCTTTTGTATTCAGATTAGAGACTAAGGAGGATTTAGAGGAGCCCGGAGTCTCTTGTTAAGAGACGGTGTTCTCCACTTAACCTGCAATTTACCTGTCGCTTAAGCCGCACCGCAGCCATCATCCAACACCTTCGATAGAGTGGAGAAGCTTTTCTTTGTGGCTTGTATGCAACACTCAGGAGAGCGTTTGTGTTGACGTGTGCCCCCGAGAATCCGGATTATGGAGGTCAGAGTGGTGTACACCTCCAATTTAAATCAAGTGTTGACCTCCACCAAAGTCTAATTTGATTGGACAACTCTCAAATTTGACTTGAAGTAATATTTTCTCTGAGAAGTTATTTTGGTTATATTTGAATCAGAAAAAGCGTAAAGTGAAATATAGAAATGGACACAAAAACTTACATACTGCCTTGACAACAATTACTACTTTCCTATTAGCTCATGGCACTCCAAAACCAGGGCTTTAAAAGTAATTTTTGGGTGAAATTTTTTAAAATCCCCAAAACTGCGTGATGTTGAGCCAAACAAAGAAAAAATAATAATAAAGGGCCCACTGGTTTCTCTCACACGCACATCCCACCATCTTTTTGCCCAAAATGTTGACTTAATTGTGTCTGAAACACCAAAAGGCATCAAAACAACAACATAAACGACCCCCCCCTATGCTTATTTAGTGGTGACGGCGGCACCTAAAGAGGAAAACGGAGAGGAGAAAAAAAGGGCCGGGGTGAGGCTGGCTGCGAGAGAAAGGCGCTTTGGGTTGTCAACGTTTTAGAAGCTTAGAGTCAAACGTATCCGGGCTCAGGAGAGAGGAGTCTGGGTGTTAGGCAGCCAGAATGACTCCTGATAGAAGGAGTTTGCGGCTCAAGTCGAGAGGAATCGTATTGGCTGCGGGATAAGGCGCCGACTAATTGATTCTCTGAAGTTTCCTGTCGCACAGCCCGATTACAGGTGTGACCGGATTAAAAAAAAATGGAGAGAGGGGGGGAAAAAAAACAAGGGATCTGGAGGAGGGAAACGGTAGAAAAAAAAAATCAAAGAGAAAAGAAGATGAGGCCTGCCATAGACGGATCAGCATCGCTTCTACTCATTGATGTGCTTATCCCCGCCTTGTTTGTGTGTGCACGGCAACGTTTAATCTCGGCGCTCGGTGGCAAACCTCAGGTCACGTTACCGGGCCCTCTCTTTTTTTCTTTCGTTCTAATAAAGCAAGACATTATATTGTCGCAACACGCTCGCCCTGATCACTCACTTCTTGTTAACACATCTCAAGGCCCGAGGCGTTGACGTCTCGCCGGCCCGTAACGCCGCGTGACAAGATGGAGCACCGAGGTGAGCGAGAAAGGAACGTTAGGACGCATATCTCCACCTAAGGTGTCATGCGTGAAGGCTGTTCTGGCTTGTTTGGCGCCAAAGTCCAATCTCAGGCCCCAAAGAGCCATTTTTCCCAGACTATCGATCGGGCCCTAAGGCCAGCGCATTTCGGGGCCCCCGGTCCCTGATCCTGTTCAGTAATAAGCGTACTCGTGTCAAGGTGGTAATTATCATTGATCTGCAGCTGGCGCGACAGGGCAGCGGGCCCCCGTGCCGTGATTCATACCGGGCTGCTGGCAGCTAATCAGAACCGCGCGCACGTCGTGATGGAGTTGCAACAAAGGACTTAGTCTAGTTTTTGTCGGTGTCAGGAAGTAGCGAACTATACACTTGCTTATATAACATAGCATTTTTTTGCACTCATATTTTTAATGGACTTAAAAGGTGGGGGTAAAAAAAAAAAAGTGGCAGAAGAGACATGGAGGAATTTTAATTTGGATGATGCAATAAATTTGGACATGTTTCATTTAAGAATCAGTGCAACTATCTGAAAAGTATTCTTAAGTACAGGAAGGAAATATTTGCACTTTGCTATCTCCGACTGCTAATATTTGTGATGTCCTCATGTCGTGTGAGAGGCAAAAGGTGGGAGAGACAGACGGCGGCGGTGTCAAAGCAGGCAATCGGTTTTCTCTGCGCGAGCGCCGGAGCGGCACGCGTGTCACCTGCAGACCAAACCCCATTTCCTCTGATTAAGTCCTCTGAAATATTCCATTTGTCAGTGTCAAGGCAGCGACAGCAGCGGCAGCCAGCCAGCCAGCCAGCCAGCCGTGACTGTTGACTGTGTCATTTTCCAATTTACATCAGACAACGACGACATCATCATCACTAATGTCCCCTCGCATCGTCTTGATGTTTTTGTTGTTCCTTTGGGTGATGCGCCACCAAGGAGTCATTTGGGGAGCTGACATTTCAAACTTAGCGTACAGTCGAAAAATAATTGGGTCAGAAATAACCCACAATAGGTCAAAAAGGGAACTTTTTGTAGCTCTATAATCCTATCTACTAAATATCTAGGGCTGCTTTTCTCTTTCTCCCGCATTCCAAGAAGCCGGTCAACTGGGAACGGCCACAGATGAGGGAGGACGGAAAATTTCAATCTCCTATCGTTTTTGTCCTCATCATCCTGAGCCATCTGCCGGGCGCTTTTCTCCATCTTGAATCCCGAGTGGGAGCGGGAAGGAGGGCACGCCGTCGTACTTGATGCCCAACTTCAATATGATGGTGGGAAGGGAGGGAGGGGCGGGGGGCTATTATTAGAGCTCGGTTATAAAGCAGTCATCACACTGACAGGTAGCGGGCGGTCCGCCTTGATGACTAGACTCAATCACCTGTGACAGTTTTGATTTGATGTCACTCGTCGGGTCGCTCTATTTGTTTGAGCACTTAAGAGGTAATTGTGTGACATCGGCGGCGGAAGGCGTGCTTTGGCGCCGCACCCGCTGAACCGAGGGGACCAGACGAGGCATGGCGATAATAAATGAGGGCTGTTTCCCTTCCAGCATTACCGCACGGTGTGTGTTGTCTGTGTGTGTATGGGGCAACGGCGATGAGCTACTCTACCCTGAGGGAATTCAACTGTGAGATGCACACGGTGGTGGCGCGTACTCATCATCGCTATCTCGGCTACGTTTGCGATTGTTTCCGTGTGTTTCCCCCCCAAATGAAAGTGAACATCTCACTTCAGATGGAACTTTGGGAGCTCGGGAAAAGAAGCGAGGCGATATTTTTTTTTTGTGTTACTTTTAGCAGTCCTAAATAAGAGTGCATCCCAAAGAGAGCTGATATGGATTTAGTTGAATTAAAAATAATAATAAAATAATATAAAAAATATATATACACATTTTGAGACTATATAATCTACGTACTAACCTAAACACTTTCCAAATAACCTTTGATTTGATTTCAATTGGTGCTAAAAAGTTTAACTACGAGAAAACCTAGTTCTATTTTGGCCCTAAGTTTTTTGTTTTTTTTTTTACAAAGTGCATGAACTATGTGGCCCCCGCCCTAAAAAAAAAAAAGCAACTGCAAGCATCAGTCCAAATCAGAAATAAATCTGATAAGGAGTGCAGTAGGAGCAGTGAAGCTTCGGTGGCTCCTCGCTCGGCTTTGAATGCCAACGCTAATCTGGAAGCGCAATCCTCCTTTTCTTATGGAGAAGACGAAAGAAGAGAACTCATTGCCGACGAGTACAAATCTGTGGAGTCGGGCCTTTTCTCTTCCGTCGAGTCCGCCGGCCGCTCGCAGGGAGACACGAGGGGCGATTTTAGGTGAGCGCGGCACAATGGGCCGGGCCAAAAATGGCGACGGCAAAAAACCCCGAAAGAAATAAAAGTCTTTTGTACTCTGACCGTGAGGCGGCACCGGGAATGGCTTCTAAGATGCCAGCAGAAAGGCTTTTCTTTTTTCTGCGAGTTGAGCTCATCCATTTGTTTGTTATCTCAATCCAGGATTTGGAGAGATACAAAGCTGATTAAACAACAAAAGCATATGGGAAGATAAAGAACACTTAGGTAATGGGTTTAGCCCGCCTGTTCAGCACGCCAAATTCAACGCCCCCCCTTTCGCTCTCTCAGCTCAAAATGCATTTGTTATTCTTTGCGACTTTTGTGCAACTCTCATGAGGGACTTGGATACGAGTAGCAACAGTTAAATCATAATAAATTATCGTACAATTATAGGACAATATTATTTATTATGATATGATTTATATGTATTTGCTTTTTTGCATCTTATGTATAACCAATATGAAGACAAGCCTTGCTCCCTTTAGCGAACCTTCTAAAAGCAATTTCTGGCTCAGATAATAACAGCGCAAAGAGGTCAGTGAGGAGGATGGGGTGGGGTGGGGGTGGGGGGTAAGGGGAGGTATAAACATATTTACACTCCGCCCAAACCCCCCTTTATGAAAAGCAACCATGAGAAAGGTGCTTTCTTAGAGCAGATAAAGAGCAAGATGAGAGGCGGCGGACTTGGATTAGGAAAAGGAGACGAGCCGGGCCAGAAAAGACACGCAGGGAAGGGTTGGGGGTGAGGTGTGTGCGTGTAGGGAGGCAGGGTCTTGGGGTGGGGGGCCAAGCGAGGCCGGGTGCCGGTGTCTGGGCCGCTTGGATATGGGGGGAATATTAATCTGGGTTTAGCGCGAGCAGGACCCCACAAACGGCTCAAGCAAACAGAGCTTAGACGGGGCCAAGCCTCGGAGAAAGTCCTAAATCTTCACATTAGCTCCCCGCGTTTCTTCTGCTCAACCCGTAAGCTCTTTTTCTAAAGGACAGCACAAACAAACCGCAAGCCCCCCTATCCCACCCTCAACTCACGCGTACCCCCACCTCCCCGTAGCACCTCTTGCCAGTTGTACACTTCCTCTCTCACACTCTCTCAAAATCAAGACGGCTTTGAGATTGCAGGAAATGTATAAATCCAGGGCCTGAGTGGAGAGGTAAAGATTAGAAGGGTTCTCCCCCCCCCCCCCCCCCCATCCCACCTCTCTTAAAGGGACAGGATGCCCTCCAATTGTGTCACTTATTCTCCACTTTGGCCTGCAAAGAAAGAGGGAGCAAAGAGAAACATTTTAAAGGACTTGAGCCGCTGTCTCGATAACCTCGGTGAGACGCGGGAGAAGAACGAAGGGGGTTGCCTTTTGATTGGTGGAATATTCCAACATGAACCGCAGTCATTTTTTTAAATTTTACAGTGAAGCTTGTCTGCATTGCGATGAAAATAACGAATTCCAGACAACAAAATGCAGTCAAGAGCGAGTCATGTGTTTGTCCTTCATGTCTTTTAAGTCGGGCACCTTGTTGGGCAGCTATAAATGTAAATCCAGAAGATGTTTTTCATTTATTTTTGACAAAGCGTGGGTTTTGTTTGTGGCAACTATTTTATATCAATTTATCTGTATTTGTGATGCAGATATCAGACACTACGACCTTATTTAAAAACAAAAACAGTAACATTGTGCCTGGTGTCACTTGCTTTTGCCAATAGAAAAAAATAGTTACATTAACGCAATATTTGGAGACTGTCCTGCGATGAGGAAAAGTTGTTTGGAGAGAATCGGTGAACCTCATCCCGTCGCCCGCAGCTTGGCGGCGGGGAAGGAAACGGGAGAAGTGCCTTCTCACTGAGTTTCATTAACCTGACCACATGCGCCAAAAGCCGCCGTGTTAGCCTTAATCAAAGTGACACCGACACACTTGACGCCTCTCCTGGGAAGCTCATCCGAGGGCCTGCTGGCTCGCGAGTACACACTGCTTGTATTTGCTTACACACACACACACGCTATCTGGCGAGTTCCAATTAACTCGAGAAAAAGTCTGATGTTTTTTACTGTTAGCCTCGTAGGATTGCCTCGATGTGACTGCAACATCAAATGACGTCAAAATCATTAGACTGGAGTCCAAATTTAAATCCATCCAATATATAAAATGCATCTTGTATTGTCAATAACATCGCATATAAGTGGTTAAAATAGCATTAATATAATTTTGTTAGCGTTGGAATGACATGGCCTCGAGTACCACTGAGGCAAAGCGAGCCTAACGCCACCCAGTATATTCGCACAAGTTAAGAATTAGCGCGCGATTAGCCTAATGCTCGGCAAAGAGGAGAAAGTAGCGCTTTCAAAGTGACAGAGAGTAAAAATCCACTTCTGTGGACAAGAATTACTCACGCAAAGGAGCAAAATGGGGGGTTTAGATGTGTACGGTAGGAGGACTGCTCGTGTTTAAGCTCCCCGCAAAGTCTCCCGCCGGCGGCATTATGGCGCCCGTGCACCTGTCAGACAACACAAGACGACGAGCCGACGCGCCTTCATCAAAAGCGGCCTAGCAAATATTAGACAACCTTCAAACATTAGACACGAGCATGCGGAAAATGATTTATTTTAATATATTTAAGATTTTTTTTTTTGGTCAACTGTGCCATCGCACACATGCAAATGTTTTTGCAATATTATTTAAATAAATATTTGTATTATAAACTGCTCCAGATAATTGTTATTCTAATTATATTACATTTTCTATGATGTCGACGTGGATTAAGTTAGTTAAGTCCCCACTGAAGGCCCAGGTAGCAACGGCTCGGCCCGTCACTGAGGACCCGAGGGTGTTTGCGGAGGAGGTAGAAGAACAACCTTCATCTGAGAAGATCAATCTTCTGGTGACACTTCATTTAGCCTGCATTGATGTGGAATTAGGGCCCATTATGGCTATTGGCAGGATCTGACAGCGCTTCCCAGGCGAGGCCTTTGCTGAATAGAGCAGATAAGGCTTTTTTTTTTTTGGCCGCTCTTTCATTCAAGCCCGTCATCAGTATTGCTAATCAACTAAAAGAACACGTAAGGGTTTTTTTCCTCTTCTCCATTCGGTCAACTTTGGCTCAGAGGATCATACCAAAGCCTTTTCAAGGGTAGATTTCAATATTTTCAATTTTATTTTAATCTACAATCTGAATGCACGCTTAGACATCTCATATCACTAACTGACTCCCGGCTTAATCCAAACGGGTGATTTTCATCATTCAAAGTACGGGAAAGGTTTTAGTCGCAAAGGGGGTGCTAAAGTCACGCTCGATAGGTTGGATGAAATGGGTGTTCCCCAAAACATTTAAAAATCCGTTTTCGTGTAAACAGCCGTCTAGGTGATGACATCTTTGTGGTTCATTGTTGGCCGGTGCAGGTGATGGCTTGCCAGAGGTTGGGAGTGAGGTCAGACCCCCCCACACACACACACTTGCCGTCTACTGCCTCGAGACTACACCCCCCCGCCCCCCCCCGCGCATCCCTGACTGACCAAGCGGCTGAGAGGCACACAGATACCCCCTTAAGGAGCTTTGCTTTCTGCAGGAAACTTAATCTCCTTTTTAAACGCCATGCCGAGGCTCCTCACAAGCCCCTGAATGGAGCATGAGGGAGGACGGGGGGGGGGGGTTAGGACGAGAGTATCTCCGAGCCCACATGGCAGCCCAGCCCAAATCTGAATATCCGAGGCGACGCCTCCGACGCCAGCGCGGGAATTAAACCTCCGACAGGCCACGCCAAATACGCCACCTCGTCCTCGGGCCTTCCCGCAGCGCCTCGAGCGTGACGGCCCGTGACGGACTGACATGACAACATGGACACCTATCGAAGGAACTTTTGACTAACAAAGACACCCCAAAAAATATTTTGCAGTTCAAATAGGCCTCGAGTAGTCAAGCGTGTTTTCTAGCTTAGCAAAGGTGTCCAGATGACAACATCACCTCTGCTAGGTCTGACTGGCAGGAAACTAAGCGTGAACCCTGACAGAAGTGTGTCAAAGTCTTTGCGGCGTTTTATCCCGGACGTGGTGTGACAGATTATCAGTGAAGGAAGGGGCGGCTTCTTTCGCCGGGAGCGGCGGAAGCACTTCGGGCCCCGTGCTCCGACACGCTACTTTAGCGGCCTGTCTGCGGACTATTCCCCAAAGCAAACATAGCCAAGGCTTTCTACGGGCCTTGGTAAACTCCCTGAAAAGGACTTAAGAGTGGCAAGGAGCCCCAAGAAAACACGACGTGTGCAAAGCAAACAGGCCTCACAAAGCCCAGGGACATGGTGCCTTTAGTTAACCTAACAGGAGTTACGGTGTTGGTTTGTCGCTGTCTGAAAGGAAAGACACATTTTATCGCAGTGGCAATGACAAATGGAGAACGGCCAGCCCTCTATTTCATGCTCAGTTTATACAAGAAAAGAAGGGAGACAGTAAAAACTGAACCTTTGTCCATCCTCACAGTTGCTTGAGGACACATCTAGAAGATAAGCGCTCCACCTGTCCGAGACTTGAATATCTCTCATTCTCTGAAAGCCTTTTCTTCTTCCTAAGCTCTTCCTACGGATGTACCCTAAAAACCTGCCCTGATTCCTCATCTGTCTTGGATCTCCCTCATTGGTCAATTTCTTTAAGGGTCTTTATTAATGCAGAGAGAGATAGTGAGTCTTTCAAGACCATAGAAGACGATATGGCCTATTGGAGTGCTTACTTCTGACTAAATGAGTTTTGACAGTGCGGAAGATGCTCAGCCCAGTATTGTAACCAGTCAATGCCGCCCCCCACCCCATACTATATCCCAGTGCCTTAGATAGTGTGATACCCCCTCCCCCTGTCCGGCAGCTATAGCCCGACCACATCGCAATCCTCTTAACGCTCTGCCTTATTAACCATTCATCTAAATGACATGAAAGCAAAAAATGGAGAGCGAGAGAGGTTGGCAGCTGTTTTTAAAGGGGGCACAAAAAAATATAGAAGCCATACATTTGCGTCGTATTGCCCCCATTTGATCATGTGACAAGTGTAGCTAAGGCCGCTCAAATGTACTTTAGGTCCCATCAAGCGGAGCCAATTTAGCCGAGAGCGTCGGTTAAATTGAATTCCAATTAAGACGGCTGTGCGGATAATGAATACGCGGCTGATCCACGTTGGCTTTTGACTTTTTCAATTTGGGAAATTGGGCATCGCTTGATCCCTCTTACGCCCCCCCGCCCCCCTCAACCTCAGACAAATAGAAGCGCCAGAGGAAGCCACTCATTAGGGTCCATTTGTGAATCGAGTTTTGATTTCGGAAATTAATTCTCAGTCTTTTGACGCTCGCTGATGGCTGTGCAGACGGAAACCGAACTTCTGTATGACTTCAATATTTTTTTTTCCGCCAGGCCTGATGTGTGTGCAAATTTTAATTTATGTTCAGGCCTTCAAAAATGAGATTCATTACATCAGGTAATAATAATAATAATAATTTCTCCAAAAACAGCAGGTGAAAATCTACTCAATCAAGTGTAAATAAGTAAACAAGCCCTTTGAAAGCCATTAATTAATTTCATGTATCATTTAATGAGCCCACAGCGCTTAATACAGAAAAAAAACCCGATTCTCCACCTCATTGCACTGGCATCCATCAATATCATCACCAAGCGTGGTATCAATATTGTCCACATTTGAATCCATCTGCCTGCTGCTAAACTGCCACCTCGAGTCCACTTTAAGAATTCTGCATAATCACACGCAACATCCGCACATGCAGTCTCACCACCCCTGGACCGGGTGGCCGCTTAACGGCGTCTTTAATTCAGCCAACTTTGAAGTGGCACTCTGGCAAATGCACTCAATCAATTATAAATGAAATAATCTCCTTATAATATTAGAGATTTTTCCAGTCTAAGAAATAGCGGGAGATTAGGGCGCCCAAATCAGTTTTAGCGGTATCTAAAGTGACAGCAGCAGAATCATTGGAAGGAGCGGCGAGGAACTTAAAATGATTATGTAGATCTGTGTCAAACTGGCGAATGTTTCCGCAAATCCCTCCGCCGGATCGGCCGCCGCGAGGGAAACAGATTATTCTTGGCCTTATTTAAAGGGTTGCACTTCTTAAATGGGGGAAACGTTCATATATATTTACACTTATATTTACACACACTCCCTCGCCGCCATTTTTCTAGCTCCGGGGTCAACATGTTACACGGAGCTCGCGTTTGTGTCGCTAATTCGACGAACGCGCGTGTTTTTGTGTAAGATTAAGACACTGGCCGCTTTTCATGGGGCGCCTCAGGTACTACACATTTGATTCAATGGCCATTTCTTTTTGTTTTGATAAAAATTCTGAATTGAATAACTTGCCTTTTTGAGAAGTTTGGATGTTGTTCGGACTTGTTGTTGTTTCTCTCTCTGCTCTTCTATCATTACTCACAGAAATTATGACCCAGCGCACATTTCTATCACGCTGGGGCTCATCCATCTTTGATTACACCTTTCAGATGATATAAATTAGGCCTATCCCACATTGTTAGCTTGATGGATTACAGGGACCCATAGGAAACACACTGATCAATATCATGGATTAGCCTCATGAGTTTCCAGGCGATGCCATTGCGCTTGGCGGGTTTGTTTGCGTGGCGCTGTTCGCCGCTAATAAAAACCTCGGAGTGTTACGTTTTGAACTTTGTAGTTTAAAATAGCTTAACTTCCATAGAAGACAATTAGCCTCACATAATCTCATGTTGGGTTGGTCTGTTAGCTTGGCTAGCTTCTAATCAAAATGGCCGACTTCCTGTTTGCTTTTGGGCTTTTTTTTTTTAAGAAGCCATCTGTGGTAAACGTCTAGCCATTTAGGTCAGCGAAACTGATAAAAAGAAAATTGGGGGTCTTGTTTGAGATCCCTGAAATGCAACTTGACTACAAAAAATGAGTTTGAAAATGCGTTGCGTAATTCTTACACATTCAATTAATGTCTGGATATAATAACGATTAATTGAGTGAACGGGTCTTTTGATACAACATAAAGAAAACGATGAGGACATTAAATTTAGTGAGTGTGACATTAAACACATTGAAGCATTTATCAGGCTTAATGAAAATGCTCCCTCCGCACAAAGGAAGAACATGCTTTTAAAAATCAATCTCACCAATTACTGTCCATCTCTGTGTCACGCTTGCCTCGGCATACATTTAAAAAAAAAGAAATAGGAGGAAAAAAAAAAAGGGGGGCGGGGGGGGGGCAGATGCTGAGTAGGAGAGTGACAACTTCATGTTTGGGTAATTATCAGTACTGCCGCCACGTCGTGAGGGGCCTCTTAACAGCCTCATTGTTGGTGTTAAACACTTTGGGCCAGCGATTGATGAATGAAAAGGGAACATGGACACACGCGGCTCTCGTGGGACTGACTGAAAATGCGTGCGTGTGCGACCTCCGCCAGCTGGGTAGACTAAACACAAGTGACGCACATGGCGGGATTGTGAGGACTAGACCAGAGGGGGCTGGCTATCAATACATTATTCATAACCATCTGATGGGACGGGCGGGCTCTGACACACACAAAGTGAATGCGGCCACTTTATCATGTCAGTGACGGCGAGTGAGTGAGAAGTCCCCAAGCGTCTTTTTACTGCACTGTCATCAACTTCCGTGACACTCCCTCGTGTGTTAGCGCAGCTCATTCATCTCATTCATAGTCATGACTCTAATATACTAATAATAGCAAGCCTATTAAGTCCGCATGTATCCATCCCACTTGCTTATGCTTGGAAAATAAAACAAAAACCAACAGAGCTTCGATTCTTTTAGCTCAACGAAATAAGACGTTATAGTTGTCATTTCTAATCGAATCTAATATGATTTTACCTCATCAAATCTTATTAAATCTAATATGATTGAATCAAATTGAATCGAATCAAACCGAATTGAATCAAATTGAGTCGAATTGGATCGAATGGAATCAGATTGAATCGAATGGAATCAGATTGAATCGAATCTGCCCAGTTTCTTCAGAATCAATAGTACTCTATTGGCAAATCGAATAAATTTGTGTGCAGATTCATTCCATTACATTATAACCACGTTAAAGCAGAGATCATCCAATTTTGAACAGCAAAACAGAACCAGAAATGAACGAGGAATAATCCACAATGCTACAATTATTGATAAAACATTGCCCTCATGGACTCTGACATACCTGCCAGTCAGGCGGCGACTGCTAGCTCCGTGGGCCTACTGGCGGCTGCGGTTCTTCTTTGGAGGTCAGCCAAGGCTTTTCTAAGAAGGCTTTTTTGTAGAGCACAGTTTAAAACCAGATTATAAAGCAACAATAAAAACAATCCCTGATGCTCATTTCCCCAAACAACACCAGGCAGTAATAAAGCTTACAAAAGGAACGTATGTGCATGCTAACTTAAATATAGCAGCGGCCATTATTGCAATGAAGGCCTATAAGACAAGACTGCGCTTAAGCTGCACAGATGAGCTTCAATTCTCTAAATGTCGCAATCCACATGACCCGCAGATGCTTTAGCGCAGATTTGACCACAAAAGACAGATGTCGAGAGCTAGCTCACACTATCGCCTGTTTGAATAGCGTAAAGACTCGGAGCTGTTTCTAAGTGCTCCCGAATCAGATAAAACCAGATGGAGAAAACCCAACTTCTCCGTGTAAGAGTGCGCCGCTTTGTGCGGCTCATGAGGACCAGAGAGGATTACCCTGGGATGGGAGCCTGGCTTTGGGAGGACTATGAAGACGGGAATATGGACTTTATAGGATCACCGGGAGTCAAATAGTGGTTGGGAGCCATTGTGTGCGCCGTGCACGTTGTTCTTAGAGGGCAATACGATGGCGCTTGGCCAATAGGGGGCGAGAGAGTGCCGGGAGAGTGGTCATGTGTGGACGCCATTTTGGGTTGATCCCCAGTCTTCCCCTGGGTGCTGGTTAATTACCCCGAGATAAATCCATTGGCAATTTCTCCAGTAGCACCGTCAGCCCCCCCGACTAGAGCACTTCCTCCTTTTTGCTCTTTCTAAGCTCATGTAATGAATCACTAATCACTCATTCCCTCATGAGCATCCCTAGTCTGTTATCTCTTAATTACCCCCTTCCAGGGGGTAACAGGGCAGCGTGTAAGGAGGTGCTCGGTGGGAAAATAGCATTCCAGTAAAGTCCATTTGTGCCCATGATGTATATTGAATTTTAAAATCCAGAAGTCCTGTGAGAAAAGTGTGGTGGCAGCTATTGTAAATGATCACTGTGGCCCGAGAGCCTCGGAGCCATGCTAGTTTATGGACTTGAAGAACCGGAACAAAGCGAGCCGTTCTCAATCTCCGCACACCTCCTTGGGACTCAAATGGTCCTCCGGTGGTGCATTTAGAAAATGGAGTGCCGAACCGGGTCATTTGCGCAACGCGGCGCTTGGGGTTGCGAAGGTCCGAGACACAAATTGGAATTGGCAGTGAAACGGGGTCACGGGGATTTGTCGGCCGTACGTGCAAGCGAGATGGCGCGCGCGTACGCGGGAGGTCCGCTCAAACAATAGCCGACGCGTCCGAGAGCTGGTACAAACGGACTTAGGGTTTGTCGCTGCCATTCAGCATCTTTTGGGGAAATTCCCACACATGGAACCGGCTCAATCCTTCCTGACCCGGGATCTTTTTTAAGGTCACGGTCAGGGAAAGAGACTTTCCCCCACCCAGCCAAAGTTCAAGATCCCGTCGTTGACATCATCCGCGCGAAGCGACGTGCAAATCTGACAGGTGCCCCCTGGCAAGTCCTCATACGGTTGTGGAATTTAATCTGGCTAATTTCAACATATCCCGCCGAGGATCTTAAAGCTCAACTTGAGCATAAAGAGAGACCCTTCTTTGGAATCCCGGTGTCCGTTTTGTGTCAATCCTTTAGTGAAAGCCTGTCAAAAATGGTTAGCTTCTCCAGAGAAACTACTTCTTTGCATCTTAGCTCCCGCTCTTGCCCTGCGCCTGCACAATTTCTTTCTCTCCTCTTGTTTCTCTCCTTTTGTTTCCATAAAGCGAGGGATTAGGAAAGATTTTCCCCCGTAAAGTAGTGGTTTGATGGGCTTTTATCCCACCATGTTGCTAAAGCTGTGTAGCCCCTGGATTAGGACCCGACAATAGGAACCCTTGTGCTGGGCCGCAGCCCCAGGGGCACAAGCAAAGCGCAGCTCTGAGAAAGAGGGAGGAAACAAACCTGCCAACCTCGATATGTCAACGTCTGCAAGAGGCGTTCGGGAGAGCGGCCTCGGGTTGCCTCCGCAGGAACACGTCGGGATAAACTCGGGAAGAAAGCCTTCACAGAAACGAGCGAGATCTTGCCAGGATGTTCTGGAGCTGCGAAAGCATCAGCGTGTCCGATACCTGTCTAGAAAGAGAAAAACTTCAGACATTTGATTTTGAAACAAATTCAGGTGAACTTCCAGGGGCGGGGGTGGCCAGGGTGTCACACAAATTTTACACAAGGCAGAATTGTACAATTTGGAAGGAATATAAACACTCAAATCTGGGGGAGGAAAACCTGCACTCTGAAAAGTTGAGTAAAATAATAGTAAACAAAAAATGGACCAACTCAAGGTGACTCAATTTTCTGGGTTTTAACCAGAAATTGGGTCAAATTAATCAAAGCAAAAACAATGAAGTCCTTTGGTATTAAACAATGTAGAAAGTTGCATCAAGTTGACCCATTTTTATTTTTTTTCTCAGGAGTTGTCAGCTGGCGTTCAGCACGTGAGGCCTGCGTGGCATTGTCATTCGCCTCACTCTTCCCGGATCAGAAGGTCGCTCCCCGCCAACCCGAGTCGCAAATCGGAGGATGGCTAATGGCAGCTCGCTTTGTTACTCCAGTCACAGAAGTCCCTTGGAAGCGCTCCATTCCAAGCCATACATCAAAATGATTAATTTCACCCAAATGAGCGCGCGTGCGGGCTAACCTTGACAGCGAGCACGCGCGGGCCACGCCGGCTAATATATTCATGAAGTTCAAGAAAGCTTAATGATACAAGTTAATGGGCTCTGAAGGCTGAAGGCGTCAACTTTCTCCTCGACTTGACGCACAAGGCTTGCGCAGTGGCCACTGGAGGAGTGAAATGACAAACACGCCGGCGTTCTAAAACCTGATTAAAAACCCAACGAGGTTCATAAATCGCCCGGGCTGAGCCGCCTCGAGTCCTGATGCAGGGATAAAGTTTGCAGGCGGGAAGAGGATGATGGAGAGGAAAGGCGATGAGTTAGATCTGGAGAGGAGCTTAAAAGTGGGGGCTGAATGCGGGCCCGGCGTACAGAACAATGAGAGCGCCCGGAAAATCCACGCAAATCTCAGATGAATTCCTGCTTTAGGAAAGTTAGCAGCCTGAAGGTGAGCACAATGAACGGCCGCGTTTGCAAAAGGAGAGCGAAAAACTTCCGACGCAGCAACAGCATCAGAAGCACAAAATGGATGAAAGCCAATAAGCTGCAACTTTGAATAAATCAATCAGAAGAAGAGAAACGGTTTCTTGACTTGTTTTTCTGAGTTCAAAATCTCATCAAGTGTATTGAGAAACATTTCTGTCTCCATATGATCAATCTGTGCGATATCTGTATGTTCCAGACTAAATATTTATATCATTCTATTCTATATATAACTATAGAAGAGAGGGGGGGGGGGGGGGGGGACAAAAAACAAAATTGTGCATGACATTTTTCCATGTTGGATTTTCCTGATAGTACTTTTTTATTTATTTAATCCCATTAAATTCATTAAATAATATGATCTGGAAAAAAAATCTGTATATATGACATTTAAAGTTAGATTTGAGGCGATTTCTTTTAATTGCTTTATAAATTGTTTGCCCACATGGAGGATGAAGTAGTCCTATTTCTATTGGCTTTCAAAGTTAACCCGATTGTCCTTTTCTTTTAGACCAAAAGGCAGTGCAACTGTGCAAGCTTTGGGACAAAAAAAAATAAATCAAAACATTTTAAACAAATTTGCCGTGTTTTACTGATACAATAAATAGGCCTCCATGCACAGATAGCCATCTGTTGCATGGGGTGGAAATACAACAACAATGTCAATAGTTGCTTTGTTTCCCACGCTGCACGACTGCAACTGTGTCCAAACATCTCCAGTGAAGTTTAGCATTTTGCCACACCCTCCCTCTCGCCCCCCCCCCCTTTTTTTTGTCTCACACTCTGCACTCCACAAAATATGCAAGCTTTACTTACATTAAAAGGCTACTTGGTCTTCTTCTTTTCGCTGCCCTTAATTCCAAAACCTAAACGCTTTTTTCCCCACGAAGAAGAAATCTTTTGAGGAAAAAAACCTTGAAGAGAAGCGGGGCATTATTGTTTTAATCCTCTTAGCAGCAGTCATTTCAAGACATTTTTAAGGGAGGGTGTAAGTGAGATGGCGTCTTGTCTCCCAAATCCTGAACCCCCCCCGAAATAAATCCCTTGGGGGCCTGACCGCGGGTTGATGCAGGCAGGAACCGGGCAGCCGGAGTTTCCTACTCAGGTGACTTTCCGGCAAACAGTCGTTTAAGTAACTAATTAATTTAACCATTTAAAGCAACTAATTGTCAATCTTTTAATTAATTTCTGCAGATTATTGCAGTTTAGAGGCACATGTTTTCTTTTGCACAAATTAAAAACATATATGGTTGTAATTTAATTAATCAATAATATTGGATCAAATAAGAGCAATAGTAATAAATACAAAATAAATAAATACGTGATCCTGAGTTTAAGACGCTGCCATGAAAGTGTGGCTGCTAAGTTTAACAACGTGCATATTTAAATACAATAAAAAATATGTGACTATCAGTTCTTACTAATAAAGTAGTGAATAAAATAATCACGTTTCAAACAAAACAAACTACAACGAAAATTAAGAATGATAATTGGCAGTGCGTAAAGTACCGATGCAAAACCTAAGGGGAGGGGCTGCTAGTTGGAGGAGAGCGATGTGATTGGCTGACACCGTGTCTACGTCAGTGCGCCCATTGGACTTTTAAAAAGGCCAAGAGATGGACGCCACAAGCATCCTCTTCACTTTTCAGGAAGCAACCAAGATGTTTTCGGGATACGCACAAAGTCAAACGGGAACCATTTAAATGATATTTTTAAACAGAAACATGAAAAGATGAGGATTTTTGGAGAGACGATTTAGGAGGACAACAATCGCTAGCCGGTGGAGATATTTCATTTTAGAAGAGCACAGCGAGGAAAGAGGTAACGTTGAAAAAAACTATTTGTTTTAATGTTTTAAACTCCAATTTTAGTTTTGTGCTGCTTATTTTTTATTTCGGTAAGGAAAACAGCTCCCAAATTCACGTAAATGTTTGGAAACTGAACCTTTAGGGGGGGAAAAGATCACATAACGCTCAACTAATTCCAACTCCGCCAAGACGTAACTGTTAAAAGCACATTTATCCAGATTCTTAACAAAATATTTTTTTTTCGACTAAAGGAAATCAGTTCTGTATTTGTGTCTGCTCACTTGCACGTGTCCTATTATTTCCTGTCAAAAATGAATGAAAGACTGTTTATGAGGTGACCCTTTAGAATTCTACTTTTTGTGTGCGTGTTTTTCTATTTGGATAAAAATAATAATAATCTTTATTTCTCGCGGGTTAAATCCCTCCAATATATATTTTTTTGTCCCCACAATGTTTTCAATACAACTTCCACGCCTCAAGCTAAATGCTGTGTAACTCATAAATCCACGGCAATTAGCATAATGAGGGTTAAATCACAGCCCGGAGCCACTCTCTTGAAAGACGACAATGTTGATTTTTTTTTTTTTTAAGTCTTCTCTATTGCATTTTACAAGGCTACAGATTACAGGAATACTGCCTCGGGTTGATGGAGGCAAAAGAAGGCGAAATTATGTTATTTTATAAGGGGATTTGATTTTACAGACGCGCGCACGCACGCTCTCACGCACGCGCATGGTCGACCTTTCATGTGTCAGCCAGATGATAAATTAATAGCCCGGTACAGTTCAAACCTATTTGCTCCCACATTAGACAGGGGTCCACGGGGACCCCACGCAAATGTGTCAGTCAGCCTGCAGGCGTTTGGACTATAACACGAAGGACCCGAGAATTAAATAAATAGAAAGGGGGGGGAAATAAAAACGGGTTATACTGTCACACAGCAAAAAAACAAAAACAAAGCAATGTCAGTTTTAGAAATAAATATTGAGATTGTCAATGGTAGAATTGGTAGTAATAAAAAACAAAAGTTGTCACTGTCCGAATGGACATTTTTTAAATGCCTAGAAAAAGATTAAGAAACTACAAAAAATCACTGTTGCTGTTAGGTGACAATTGAATCCTGCAAAATTACTAAAACGAAGTTATACTGCATAAAAAATTGACGATGGCAAAGAAGCATCATCATCATCATTAAGATAATTATTTTAAAACCTGATATAAAACATTCATATAAAACGTTTAATTGCAAAATTTTCTCTGAACAAATTGCATAAGGCTGAAATTGTAATAAGATATTTTATGTCGTGTATAATGACACTAATATCTATAAATGCATCCTCATTTATAAGATTGCCGATGTAGACCTGACTATTAATTCTTTGTATTTACATTGTGTGACCAATTTATTCATTAAACTCACTGGAAATATATACTAGCGAGCTTGAAATATATTACTTAACTTCATCATAATGTAAAATCATTTTTTGGTTGTATAACGGTGGTCTAAACTATATTGTAGCAGTAGTAATGAATATAAGTATGATTATTCAATTTATTTGTCCACAGCATCACAAGCACACTTTCTGAAACCATAATAATGAAATTTAGTGTGAGAAATTTTGCTTTAAATCTAACCATACTGTTCTGGAGGATTTACAATTTACAATCCATTGATGCCAATTGTAAACCACAACAGTCACACACACACACACACACACACACACACACAACAAACTCCACGATAAAAATACATAAAGATTTTTTGTGGCACACCACGTAGAGAACATCTATTAAAAAAGACTATTTATAAATATCTGCAGTATCTATGCCAGTGACAGGCAAATGCTCTTCCACTAGATGGCAGACAGTTCAGAAGTAAACGTCGTATCCACTTTGGACATATGCCACAATTGTTTTCAATGCATATGCACTTTGGGTCAATAAAGGTTGCCAGCATTAATCAGTGGCTTTCTCCAGGTCATGCAGCACTACGGGGTCAACGGCTACTCCCTGCACGCCATGAACTCCCTCAGCGCCATGTATAACCTCCACCAGCAGGCGGCGCAACAAGCCCAGCACGCCCCCGACTACCGGCCCTCGGTGCACGCCCTCACTTTGGCCGAAAGACTGGCTGGTAAGCATCAGCCGCGGGTCACGGGGCGTCGCCGTCGAGACGCCTCAGACTAATGTGCCCGTATGGCTTATTTTTTCCTTCTCAACGGCTGCACATTTCAAGACATCATCCTGGAGGCCCGCTACGGCTCACAGCACCGAAAGCAGCGACGCAGTAGGACGGCCTTCACCGCCCAGCAGCTGGAAGCTCTGGAGAAGACCTTCCAGAAGACGCACTACCCAGACGTAGTCATGCGGGAGCGTCTGGCCATGTGTACTAACCTGCCCGAGGCCCGAGTGCAGGTAAAACGCTGACAAAATACCACCTAAATTTTAAATTGTGACAAGATATGCGTATCTCACCTTCAGGTGTGGTTCAAGAACCGGAGGGCCAAGTTTCGCAAGAAGCAGCGCAGCCTGCAAAAGGAGCAGCTCCAGAAGCAGAAAGAGGCGTCAGGAACCGCCGAGGCCTCCGCCGAGGACACCAAGGCCGAGGTTACGCCTCCCGTGGACGCCCAGGCTACCCCGCCTCCTCCCTCCTCCGCCTCATCTTGCCACTCCGAGTCGGACAGGCTAGCGGGGGCGGCGGCGGTGAGGTCTCACGAGCCCGGCGAGACGAGCGTGGAGGTGAATGTCACCTCCCCCGAGCCATCCGATGGCGAGTCAGCGGCGGAGGACAATTCGTACGCAGAGGAGGACAGAGTGAGGGGGGAGGCGAGGGGTAGGAATAGGGAGGAGGCGCAAGGGCATGGGGAGATGCAGCCCGGTGGCAGCTCGCCGTCCTACAAGCAACTCAGCCCGACATCAGGTAGGAATACTGTCTTCGTGACACTACTGTATTTTGGGAATGTCAAGAAGATAAGCATGACACTCTGCTATCCAAAATCTTCTCCCAGACTCCGCCCTGAGCTCGCCCGCCCTGCCGTCCTCCAGCAGCATGGCGAGCGGCCCGGCCCAAAGCAACTCGTACGCATCGTCACCACTCAGCCTCTTCCGGCTGCAGGAGCAGTTCCGCCAGCACATGGCGGCCACCAACAACCTGGTGCACTACCCGTCCTTCGACATGAGCGCGCCATCCTCGCTGCCCTACTTGGGCATGAATGTCAACATGCCGGCCCCGCTGGGCTCGCTGCCCTGCCAGTCTTACTACCAGACGCTGTCTCAAGCCCAGCAGGTGTGGAACACCCCCCTGCTGCCGGGGGCCTCGGGCGGCCTTCCGGGAAGCCTCAATAGCAAGACCACCAGTATTGAAAACCTGCGGCTGAGAGCCAAGCAGCATGCAGCCTCGCTGGGATTGGACACGCTTCCCAACTGAAGGCCCTGCCCTGCCAAGCGCTTTCGCCCTTCGATCCAGGCTCGGGGACTTTGGCTCCACCTGTGTTCTCCTCATTCAACCGCAACAACTTCAGAGGCCACCTCGATTTGAACTTTCCAACTGGCCATGTTCTTTTTCAACGCCTCTGCCAGAGGAAAAAAAAAAAAAAAAGAAATCCACTGGACTGCAGTGCACTGAATCCCCGCTGTCCTGCTGCGAATAGCAAAACCCACAAAATATGTATGTCATTGCCTAAAGATGCCACAAGAGGGTGGCAAAGCCAATGAAACTCAACTGACTTCAGTATACTGTACTAAGTTTCTTAGGACCAAGATGATTGGGAATAGGCAAGTATTTCCTAGAGAAAAAAAAAAAACAGAGCATAGTATCGTAAAAAGAAGAAAAAAAAATCGCCAAATCGGCAAAGTCAAAAAAGCCGAACGGCAAATAAGCTGTACTCTATGCTTTCCCATTCCACTTTTGCTGCTGTACACACACAATGAATTACACTCTTATTAGTCAGAAGAACGCATGCAAACATTGCATTAAAGTTGACAGGTGGACCGTTGCCGTTGATTTAGCAGTCAACAAAAAAAACATTTGCAAAATTCAAATCGGTCACAAAACTCCATGTACATGCAACAAAGACTCTACGTAACAACCCAGGCTAAATTTCGCCCTGTGGCTTACAAAGTTTGTCTCTCAGTCAAGGTGTACCACGAACTCTACTGTTTTCTTATTTAGACAAGGTTTTGGTGCCGTCTTGTGGCTCACAAAAAAAAACAAATAGGTGAGTTTTCGGTGAATAACAGGACAGGAAAAAAATGGTAAAAAAGTGAAGCAATGAATGTACGCGTTTAAAAGCTAAAAATTCATTTGTGTTATATTCCTAAATCTGGTAATACGCATTGTCTGATCATTTTGAGCTAACCGCAAATAGAAAAGTAACCAAGTAAGAAAGTCCACCAGAATTATACAGCGCAACAACGACAGAAGAGCAGTTAAAATTCAACAAGTTATCGTTTTAAAAACAAACTATAGCGGGATTAAATTAGAGCGGTCCAAGTCTTTGTAAATGACCTCTGTACATTTAAGATGTGTATCTTTCAATTGTTTAAGAAATAATAATTTATCTGTGAAATGTGAAGAAATAAATCAAGCCTGAGAGATGAAAACGTGTTGGCCTGTTTCACTTATAAGATAAGTTGTTTTTGACAACAAAGTTGTACGTAAAGTTTTTTTTTTTTTTTTTAATAGTATTTCAGAAGAATTTAATCTACAAAAAAAAGTCTTTATATAACAATTTGAGCAGTTTTGGCAGTGAAATCCCCTCAAAAATTTCACGCACTTGAATATTTACTTCACGACCTTTGACCTCTTCTACGACACACACACACGGCGCAGTTAGCTTCCATCACGCGACCCGTAAATAATTCCGCCACACGGCCGTCCGTCCCTTGCATCCTCGACACTGAGGTTCCCAACGTGGCGCGCGGGGGAGAACTCGTCGCTTGTTCTGCCGCTGCGGGAGAGCTAATCCTGAATGACGCGGGGGTGTCACACCAAGCCCCCCCCACGCTGCCAGCTGAGGTTTGGCTGTGCACCGAAACCAAACGCTTTTGCCATAAGAAGATTACCTTGGGTCGGGATATCGATGGATTAAGTAAGAATAGAAGAAGATAAAATAGAAGGGAAAGAGTTCATACAGTCAGCAGAGTTCACACACCTGTTGTTTTTTCACACACCACTATAAACCAACAAGGCCTTTTCTCTTGACCTAAATTTACAAAATATTTTGTCTTATGAAATCATATCAAATGAATGCAAACATTTTTCCAGTACGTGTATGTTGATATGTTTGATTTTGGGACTGCTTCTAACTAATTTTGAATTCATCCTCACAGGGCTAGAGAGAGAGCTGGCCTTTGATGATGTCAGCATTTTTCTATCTTCTGATTGGTTGATTAGCAAATTATGTCTGTAGCAATCTAAAGTGCTGAATATTCTTGAATAATCGGTTAGTTTTACTTATTTGACTTATCTTACATTTATATTATATTGATTGTCAGCTATCCCTAGATGAGTTTTATCTATTTAACTTGTCTTACATTTATATTATATTGATTCTCAGCTTCTGTAGATGATGTAAGCAGTACAATACCGATGGTTTGTTATAATTGTTATGTGACAGTGGTGGTATTAAGAGCTGGATTAAGTCTGCTAAATCTCCACTAAAGGCCCACCACAGCTATAAACTACATTAGATCACTTTCTCAAAGTGGTTGGTGTTTTCATAATGGGACACGTTTACACAAGACGACATTCTTTTAAGCGCATGCACTTCAGATCCTTTTAAATATGAGCTCCGTTTACCATCAACACTTGAGTTTTATTTGCAGCACGGTAGGGGTGGAAGTTAATGCTAAGTGTGTGTGTGTGTGTGTGTGTGTGCTAAGCCGCTGAAGGTTTCCAGGAGCTCTTTGATGTGTATCTCGGCAATGCGCTATTAGAGGGATTTTCCTAGTTGACAGCTCAGAGAATGTGTGGAGGAATTGCGATGCCAGCGGGCCTAAAAGAATGCTGGAAACAGGATTAGGATCATATTCTGGCAGCGCCTGTCACTTCATCAATGGCTAAGGTTTCCTCAGTGACAGCCCTCCTTCTCTGTGAGCCTAAAACCTTTACTGGGACCATAAAGGGGGTGAGAGAGGGCGAGGGGGAGAAACAACACAATGATTGAATGGTGCGCCGTGATTTTCTGGGTTGGTTTGGATGCGAGGGGCTTTGTGTTGGGAGGTCGGAGAGGGGCGGCATTGGGAGTAAAAGGAGAGGGGGGCTTACACCCACAAACACATGGAATTTTTTTTTTTTTTATATCAACTCCTTTACGTTAGGGGGGCAGAGGTTAGGTGACTCCCCCAGGTGCATGAAGGCAGACCAGGATGCAGTCTGGAGTACTGTCAAACTGCAGCTCGTGTATTCGAAGTAGAATCATAAAAAAGTTCAAACAGAAAAATGACAGGAAGTAAGCCAATTTTTGCTTGATTCAGACATTTTAAGGTCATTTTTTCTAATTCCAGAGGTCAAATTTTCATCTTGGGGAATTTGTATGTAATTACAAAGGGTAAAACTAAATTGCAAAAAACTTGCTGACTCAAGAAACTGTAGTAAATGAGGTCCATAAGGTCAGATCATGCCAAAGTGGTTCTTCTCTTAGGTGGGGGGCCCTTGAGTGTCACCGCCGCCACCACCAAAACAAAACCCTAACGCTACACATTTTTTCTCGCCCCCGTGAAACATGACTTCCACAATGCGGCAGGAGTTTGATTGTTGGCGACAAGTTATATAATGCCAGGAATTAGAGCCTAGCATGCAAATGTGAAATCCTGCTCTGGTTCTCCTGCATGAGACGGACTCTATCTGCAGGCTTCACTCGGGCTCCCCCCGGCTTTGTGCAACAGAGGCGCTCTTCCTTTTCTCCCCACCGACTCGGGTGATAATCCTGACACGCACTGTCTGCATTTTCTTACTGTACGTCTTTAAGCGCATTTGCCGAGCATTTATCTCGCCAATGTAAACCAATTTGCCTATAAGGGCCCGGGGCCAATCAAGAGGCTGGAAGGGAGGGGGGGGGGGGGAAAGAATGGAAAACCCAAACGTAGCAGATGTGCAGAGAGGGCTCGACGGGAGAGCTTGGCAACGATGCGGGCTTTGACGAACAAGTGAATGCGGCAAAAAAAAAAAAAAAGTAGAACGAGTGGAAGAAAGAGCGTCCCTTGTCCGAAGGGTAAGCTTTTCAAACTTGGGATAGGGGCCTTTAAAGCCGATAGTGAGTGGATCACGGAATTGTTGAGTCACAGAATTGGAGAAAATCATAGTGAGCGTGTTTGTTAATCCTGTCATGGGGGAAGGGGGGGGGATACTTTGGGAATCCCAGCCTCCTTCTGCTGATATTGAGAAGCTGCTGTATTGACAAATGCTGTTTAATAGAACCTGAATACCTGTATCAGCTCTCTTGTAATCTCCACCTGGCTCCTCCCATCACACACTATTGCTTCCCGTGGAACCAGGTTGGGGGTCCAAAAGACATGAAGCCCCCCTCCCACTGTGTCGCATATTGCCGCGATGGCCATAATGACAATGGGTTTCTCGGTCCCTGAAATGGGACATTAAGACAGAATCATCCCAGGTTAGTTGGGGCGACAGCAAGGTGTTTTATTTGTCGGCACGCAAGCACGGTAGGAGCGAGACCGGATGGCTTTTCAAGTACCCGATCGTATCGCCTAAGGTTGCTGAAAATGAGGTGTTTGGCGCTTTTATCAAGGCCGATTGCGTTCAACAGGCTGATCGCTGTTCGCCCCCATCACGGCGCAGACTTCATATTTCACGATACACTAGCTCAACACTTTGCGGGAAGGATTGGAATCGGTGCACCGCAATAAGTAAATGGAGACATCCCGAAAGTTCATGATGCCAATGGGAATTGATGCCACATGGTATCAAGCAATGAGGGGAAAAGTATAGCACTCCTTTACTTAAATAGGGTGTGGACTCTTTACCCTCCATTAATTTAATGTGTTTGTTGATACAAGATGAGAGTTGCTTCATTTATTTTATTCAAGCGCATGCTCTTTTTATACCCATTGATTTTAATATAAAACAAAATAAGTTTCTAGGGTGATATTGTCTAAATCTTTTATTTTTGTATAAAAAATAGAGCTTTTTTTCTTCTCACATATACAGCTCGTGTGAAACTTGCTAATTCAATAATAAACCAATTAAAATCCCCCAAATATAATTACCGGATGTTTTATTTGTGTGTGTGATTGTCAGTGCCATACCTCTTCAGTTCCTGCAGGATTTATGAACAATGTCAAGTTCCCCGTGGGCCCGGCGAGTCTCTCGAGTGCCTCTTAAAGCTTAACGCTCCCTGACTGAGTGGCACAGCGAGAGCCACTCTCTCTCTCTCCACGCGCCTCCGATAAGAGCCGCGAACAACCTCTCGATTGCGGCTCGTCTCATGAGCCCGATTGTAATGGAAAACGTCGGCGCCGTACCTAATGGCTTGGCGAGAGCTGGGGGAACATATGTAGATTTATGTAAACCTACCGCAAAACACATATTTACAATAATGTGACGACACGCTAGATGGAGGCGGCATGCGTCATTAGGCCGCTTTATCGCTTTTCTTTTTACCTGGGAGGTGCTACGATCACTCAGTGAGAAGAGAGGGAGAAAGGAAATGATGTGGAGCAGTGATGAAGAAGAGGAAGAGAGAGTTGGTAGGGTGAAAAGAAGGCGAATTTATTGTATCACTCATTCACAAAAAAAAAAGTTTGTGAGTAGGTGCTATCAAATATCGATATAACGTGACAGGACCGCCCTCCCCCCCCCCATAAACTTTAGAAATTCCAATTTGGGATATTCCAGTGAGCAGCTGGTATTCAAGTTTGTCTAATGACTAATGGAAAACCACTTCAAGTATGATACAAAAGTCTACTAACGCTCTCAAAACTTCAATGAAATGTGAAAACTTTTAAGTTTGTCAATGGATTAGCTTGAAAAACCCAAACATTGGAGTGCATTTATTTTTAAGTTTGTATCTTTGCAGTAGTGTGTGCACATTTTTAGTAAATAATTAAAATATTGCGATGAAATTATCTTGAGTGCAGAAGGGCACTGGTTGTGTTTTGATAACATTATCTCAAGTGCAAAGCGGAAATGGTTGTGTTTCACGATAACGTCGCAGACGGGCTTTTCTTGTGTCCAAAGGTTCACTTAACAGACTGATACCTGAGGCCTCACTTGATCCTACTCTGCTTAACGAGGTCTTCCACCTCCTTCATGAAGCGCAGACACAGCTCGTCCTGCCACGGCGGGGCCACACACTGCACGGCCATGGGCATACCTTGGCTACCTGACAATGCCTACACACAAACAGGGCACATATGAGGGCAGAGAAATTCCGAGACCCAAGACAGCAGTGAGGCCACAGTCTGCTGTCGCCACCTGTTGACTGACAGTGGAACTACATCTAATATTTATCTGAGCAGAAACTTACCCAATTCATGAGATGGACACCGTATGTAAATTTCACACCTGTTACTGTTTTATGTAAAGGCAAAAAATATCATCCACACTCTGCTTTATAAAGTCATTAAATGACAAAGGGTTGATTTGTTTTTTGTTTTTTTTAAATGCAAAATGTCAGTAGTGTCTGACTTTGGTGGAAACTCAAGAGCTAAAATGGGACAAAATGTGTTCATGCTGATGACGTGATGCTACAGTGTGCATTAACATAAACGCGTCAATAAACTAATAAAGAGGGAAAAAACGGCCTCTGGGAGAGCATCAATCAAAAATGTAACTAACATGTAGCACAGAAATCATGAAATGTTTCCCAGTCCCGGCTCCCTTTTTGCATGTTGCATTACCTGTTTGAAAAGCTTGTCCCAGTGGTCCCGATGGAAGCCTTCATAATGGCGCAATTCCTCCTCATCCTCTGCTGTCACCGTGGAAACAGGAACGACGCCAGCAGGAAAATTGAGCAGATTGTAGAGAGCCGTGAAAGACGCATTAACTGGACAGAAAGATAAAGAAAAAACTAGGATATGAAGAACGTGATTTTTTCTGGGCACATAATAAATTGCGATGTCCGTACGCGTAAGCCTGCCGCAGTACAAGAAGTTGTAAGCAGGTCCTAACATTGGGCAGAGCAGCACGTCGATGTTGCATCGTCTCCATTCGGCCAGGGTCTCATCTATGTAGTCCTGACGAACACACGTAAATAAAACCTTCAGTGTCTCCTTCTGCACGTGCTCAAACGTCATCTGCTCACCTGCACAGCCACATGTTGCTCCCACAGCTCCACAACAGACCTGAAACATGAGGAAAGAGAGTATTAGCGTGTGCCATCATTGACGAAGAAAGCTTGAAAGTTCTCACCCGGCTCCAGTGGAGCATTGCAGGAGGAGAGAACCGCGAGGAGACTGCGGACAGAAAAAAAAAAAAAAAAAAGACTATGAGACAGAGCAGTTCTGCAGCTCAAAAAAAGACGTCTCACCAGAGGTCTGATCAGGAACGAGAGGATCTTCCTCAGCCACCGAGGAAGATAGAGAGGAAGCACTTGAAGTTTGAGACAAGGATCAAAAGGTCCCCCCTTCCTAAAAGTATGAGAGTTTGAAACCACAGTGTCAGAGTGATTTATTTAAAGTGATTTATGGTAATAGTCTCCTAAGTGACACACAAATCGATAAAACTGACAATTAACTTAAACTGAAATGTAACATTAAACTACTATTGTAATTCACTGAGTCACTTAAAGAAACGCTTCTCGTATGCCTGTGTTATACTGCCCCCTGGTGGCTCAGACGAACATAGCAGATTGTGCAAGACTTACAGTTTTTGTACCAGAGAGGCGCCTCCATCTCCAAAGATGCCATTGGCTATGAGCAAAAATGCATCCTTAATCCTCAGATGATTGTATGGCACCACCTTTGTGTTCACAGATTCATATTAGAAATCTAAAAACACACTTTACTGGTGCGCTTACGGCGTGATGTTTTACCGTATGGCCCGCCTCCTCCAACAAATCTCTGACTTCTCTGAGGCTTCGGGCCATGCTCGGTGTCAGTTGCGTGATGCCGTCGTTTTCCACGTAGCCGATCCTCAGAGGCTTGGCGCTCTTATACACCTAACATACATACCACAGCTGGAATAACTTAAATCAAGTTAGACAACATGCTCATTTTTTTTCTGTGTACAGGATCCAGTAAACCTCAATTACTTTTAAGTTTGAAAGTTTGTCTAAACTACATTAATATTTATTTACAATGACTTTGATGGGAAAGTTGCCCCAGCCAACATGGCTGCCACATTAACGCAATCTTTAGCCTGAACGGGACCAGTCTCTGCCTGTAGATGGTGTCAAATTGCAACTAATTCTGGAACGAGCGGACTCGTGACGGTTAGCAAACATTAACGCAAAGAAAAGTGATTTAGATGACCGCTATAAAAGATCTTGTGACAATCCGTAAATGATTCTGTGAGGACACACCTGCATATTAAAAGGCAGGGGCGGGATAGTTGGGTCCAGGTCAAACATGTGGTCGCAGAGCAGCGCCTGCATACACAGAGCCAAGCCGTCCACATCCTTTGCCATTGGCCCAGAAGTTGCCAACACTAAATGCACCACAAAAATAGACATACTGTCATGAAGAGTACAATCAATACACATTAACACTTTCAAACTTGGGGAACACATTTTAACTTATATATACATGTTAAACAGCACAAACAGATAAGTTACTCACCTGACTTTTGTCCCGGACTAACAGTGCTAACACCTTGTTTGCTAGGGCACAAATAGGACATTTTATTGTGAGAGTTGAAGGCCAGCTCATAAAAGTGAAGACAGAAAGATGATGGATAACCTGACTCGGCCCACTGTTGGCTTGAAGCCACAGATCCCGCAGAAGGCAGCGGGGATACGAATGCTGCCGCCAATATCGTTGCCTATGCCGAGGATGGAGCCGCCGCCCCCAATGAGAGCCCCCTCACCGCCGGAAGAACCGCCGCTGGTCTTGTTGAGGTTGTGGGGGTTCACAGTCTGCCCGAAGATGACGTTACTGCAGTCAAAGCTTCGGGTGACACACGAGGGAAAAAGAAGGTGAGTGTGACCGTTTTTTATTTTTTGTTAAACGGCACATGGTTAACTTTACCTCAACATGCCTTGGGGGACATTTGTTTTCACAAAGGGAATGGCGCCTTGTCTCCTCAAGACTTCCACAATAACCGAGTCCTTCTCGGCCGGATCGTCGAGGTTAGAAACCAGACCGCAGGAGGAATCGTAGTACTGTGGGAGGGTTTTGAATGGCATGCGTGATTCGATGCAGAGTCTGTATCAGCGATATGCACAAGACGCCATCTTGTCATTACCTTGTAGGCAATGTTATCCTTGATGCTGACCGGAACGCCATACAGGAGCCCTCGTTTGTTGGAGTCCAGAGTTTTTAGATGGTCAAAACTTTCCAGCAGGATGGTGGTGCAACAGTTCAACCTTTTGTTTTCATTGATAGTCTGTAAAAAGAATGATGGTTAAAGTAATCCAAGGAATCAATCGGTTGATATTAGCTCCTCAACTCGATTCGAAGAATATTAAAACTGGATTTATCATACTGCACCTTTTCCATGTAGGAGTAAAACACATCTTCAGGTACCAGCTGGCCATCCTGTAGTTTTTTTGTCAGCTCAGTCAAGGACAAAGACAAAATGAGAGATGAATCCATCTTTGGATGCTGGAAGGAGATTCACACGTTAAGTTAAATAGCTTTAACTCTCATTTGAGTACCCACACTCACAAAAATTAAATGAAAAGAAATAGAGTGCTTCCTATTGAATCACCATTTGAGATTTAGTGTTGTGCCATATCACTAGCAACAAATTTTCTAGGTTTCATTAAAATATAAATCTGCTAGGTTAAATGCATTGGGTGATTTGTCATGGAACAAGCCAATGCTCAGAATGTTAGTGGTTTACAATCATATTAAATTGACTTTTTAGTAATAGGACCTCCATCTTGTTTGTGATGAAAATTTGGTGTACTTTAATTTTGTCGTGGTACTGTACTTGGCGAATTACTTTTTATTTTTCTTACGTTGTACTGCAAGTTACTTGGTTGAAAAAGTTTGAAAAGTATTTTTATGGTGACGTTAAGGCAGAAACACGAGCTATTTTCAACTCACCGCTTTCTTGTATAGTAACACAGCCTCTTCGGCTTTTAGCAAGCTATCATCTCTCAGTTTCCTGGCTTTCTGGATCTTCCTCCTGGCGTCCAGGTGGCCGTCGACCGCCCGGGCAAGCGACACAAGAGCCCCCGCTAAGCCAGCAGCAGCCCCAGCTAAGAGGGCGGCTGATGACCAGGTGTCCATTTCCAGCCCCGAGAAAAACTGTTTGACATTGTCCATACTCGCTAGCTAAAACAATTGACCTGTAAACGGTCTGTGTCACTTTGACTTGGCGCAAGCTCGTCTAGTATTTAAGGTTTGGAGTGTTCATGAGCAAATCATTAGCGAAAGAACACTAGAGATTCCTACCTACGCATGCGCAGTTATCCGTTTGGACTATTCAAACGCATTACCTAGAATGGCCTCCTAGAGGGCGCTACTGTTGCTATTCTTTCGTTAGATTATTTTAGAATCTAATCGTTTTCATTGTCATGTGACTGGTTTTGTGTATTTTGCACAAAATAATTCAACCTATCTTTACATTTTTATGACTACCAGTGCGGTGAAAAGTAGGAGCCCCTTCCTGATTTTTTTTCTTACCCCAAATTAAATGAAGCCCTAACCTACTTACCATTAATCACAAATTCTGATGCTTTAAATGAATAGGCAAAATGTCTTGACCCTTCCATTTTAATATTTGCTTCCATTTGCTCTGCAGGTTTCTAATATGATCATACAGATAAAATAACATACAGCGTATTCATATACATACAGTGAATATTTTAAATCTATTTAGAACCATATTCTCCTTGTAAGCCACTGGCACAGCCAATAAGAAGAGGAGCTTCATTTAACCGAATGGAAGAGTTTGTGCGCCACCTGGAGACATAAAATGGGAATTACACACCGACCTCATACTGACCTGTCCCCTCTGCAAGAAAATAAAGCCTCTCACTTACACAATGGTCCCGTGCATGGAGGAAGTCAAAAAGTTCCTCGGTGCAGTCCTCCGTTGTGGAGGAACGAGAGTTGACTCGGGTCTCACATTGTTCCAGACGTGCCTGTGTGTGTACGCAGTGCTCCGCCTCTGCACACTTTTCTCGCATCGTTTCCATGGGATCCTGCAAAACAGCACCATTTGATTTCTGGGCCCGATTCCTTTCCAACGCGAATAGTGGGTTCAACATACCACTAGGTCCTCCTCTTCTTCTTCCTCCTCTTCCTCCTGCAACCGATCAGCGTTAGTGACAGTGAATATACTCATTCATCCAGGTCATTGTGTTCTCAGTGCAATGAATGACTGCAACTGGACTGTCCAGACATCAGCTGACATCTAATGCTGTCCTTCCATCCCAAGCTAGCGTTACAAAACAAGATGACACGTTTGTTTATTCGCCTTTATAACACCTACTTACATCGTCTGGCTCTCCGTTCGCGATCATTTTGTCTTCGAGGACCATATTTGCTGCTGTGCCGTGTCCCTACCTGACCACAAACCGAATCAAATGTTTTGGTTTGGAGGTCACGCCAGTTGGATTCAAAGCGAACGAGTCGTTTGTTTCCATCTTTCAAAATAAATAAGCACTCGCTATCTCACGAGTCGAAAGGGTCCCTATCTGGCGTTGTTATCCATACCTATTTTTTTAAAAATATATAAAGAGTAGATATTACAAACAATATGTCAACGATAGCCACTAATTTTATTGAGATACAACAGAACGCTTTTAATTTGTTTAGTTGACAGCGGAACTATACTGCTCAATATAACGCAGCCTTTACTACCACCGTGTGGCTTAAACAGGTACTACACATTTAATCAAAAGAGTCCGGCTGGCTGTTTGGCCACTTGTGGGGTAATTTAAAGCCAAACAGCATAACGGATCGACTCCATTGCGTAATGCACAAAATATTCCAGAGGATTCACGGCTATTTACATTACACACATATTTACCAGCTCAGTGAAACAGAAAAACATCACGTGAAATAGAAACAAAGATAAGTGTCACTCTGGTTTAGAGCCTTAGTAGTATTAAGCCGTATTTCAACATTTTAGCAAATTGTAGTCATCACAGCAGTTGCTTGTTTCAGCCCTGACTGAAATGTGGTTTCTGGAATGTTTATTTTAAACACTACATCATCGGCCTTTCCTCTCTGGGCATTGGATTTTGTAGCCCACCCTGTAGGCTTGCAGGTACACACGTGCCTGGTTCATCCTGTTGAAAAAAAAAAAAAAGCCATCTCATATAATTAATCATGCTAAGATTTAACTATTGGAATAATTGTGCTCCATATGCTAATTTACATATACATCAACCTGTATTTGGTGCAAAGCTGAATCCCAAAAGGTCCGCAACGGTCAACGTAACTTTCCCGCAACGCTTTTCTCACCGCTCGAGCCATGCTGACCACAGTAGTGACCACCGGGCATGTCCTTCAAATCAACGAGAACATCACACATGACATGACAAGAACAAAATAGTGTCCACATTATCGATTACATCATACTTACAGTCGCTCACAGCGCAGGCCCGCGGTGCCCTCGGGACATGTGCAAGTATTGAGTGGACTGCAGGTGGCGCCGTTCCGGCAGGGAGGAACGCACGGTGTAGTCACCGCTGCGTAGGAGCACACGGAAAAGTTTTAAGACGCACAACGTGCGATGCAGAACGGCACAAACACGCACTGACCTGTTTCACAGAGACTTCCGGTGAATCCTTTGGCACAGCGACACCTATTGAGGCCTTCGCACACGCCGCCATTTTTACAAGTCTTCTGACACTGAACAGGCTCTGAATAAAAACAATTAAAGGGAGGAGTGTCGCAATGGCTGGGAAACTACATAAGACAGTTATGAATTTATTATTTTAATATTTGAATTTCACCTATTTGGCATCGAACTCCTTGCCATCCGCCAACGCACGTGCACATATTCACGTTCACGCATCGGCCGCCATTTTGACAGGCGGGTGTGCACAAGGCTACAAAACACACACAAACACTGTGTTGTTGTTGCCGAAGAGGAAAGTCATCTGCTGTAACTGACCAAGCTTGGATTGGGGTTACTCACGCGAAAGGCACTGGGGGCCCGTGTAGTCTGACGGACATTGGCAGGTATCAGGACTCACGCATCGACCGCCATTAGCGCAGAGCAGCTGACATACGGCTGAGATTTAAAAACGTAAAAAAAATTAAAAAGCACATGAAGAATGATGACATCATCATCATTATAAAAGAAGTCTACCTGTGTGGCAGCCTTCTCCAGTCCAACCAGGAGGACATAAACATTTGTTCCAGCGCATACATGTACCTCCATGCGCACAAGGTGGGGAGCACATGGCTAAAATGCACACAACCCCAATAATCAAAAAAACTTTCCATCCCTTGATATCTATAACATGTCAGTAGAGAAAGAAACCTGAGCAGCCGAGGCCAGGGTAGCCCGGAGGACAGTCGCAGCTGTTTGGCGCCGTACACACTCCGTAGTTCTGACATGGCGGTTCACACACAGCTGGAAAGACGGGATGCCTTGTGTCATGCCAACACAAAAACTATACTGTACAGCGTACTGTACAATTCCACTCACGTCGACATTTGGTGAGGTCATCGTTTTGCACTTGATAGCCCTCCTTGCAGGTGCAGTTGAAAGTGCCGGGGTGATTCTCGCACAACTGCTCGCAGCCTCCGTTCGTGAAATCTCCGCACTCGTCCACATCTCGTGACAGAAAACACAGACGGTATAATAAAAAAATGACTTTGGCGCCCTCTTGTGGATCTTACCATCGCAGCTCCTCAGGTCCTCGCTCAGTTTCCAGCCCGCGCGGCAGCTACATCGAACATGACCCTCGGCCCCCGTGACACAAATGTGGTCGCAACCGCCGTTTCTCAATCCACAAGACGAAACATCTGTGCAGATGATGAAAACGCGACGGGAGATCGTTTTGTCAACAGAAAATCATCCGCTTGAAAATACGATTGGCTTTCAATTTCGTTCGGAAGTGAAATACTGCTGCAGGTGAGGTTATCGGTGTCCAGCAGTAGAGGAGGTGGGCAGTGGCAGTCGTGTCCCCCCGGGGAATTGGTGCAGATGTGCGAACAGCCGCCATTCTGAAGTTTACATTCGTCGATGTCTAAGCACACGGAAAAAATGGCAAAAAAAAAAGTCATTTTCAACCAACTTTTCCATGCAACACATTTTTGCTATCACTGAACCATAAAATGTGAGTGCTGCTCGTCCGTGTTTAAATGCTTGAAAATGAGCAGGTAAACAGTGAGTGAGGAATCTGACCCACGCAGGTGCGCCCGTCGATGTGGAGCTGGTAGCCGGGCCTGCACGAGCATCGGAAGGATCCCGGGGTGTTGACGCACGAGTGCGCGCAGCTTCCGTTCCGGGACAAACACTCGTTCACGTCTATCCCATTTTAATTCGACAATCAATATGGGAAGTTATTAACATTGATGGCAGGGCGAATATTTTACTCACCTGTGCATCCGTGTCCATCTGGATCGAGTTGGTAGCCGGAAGAACACTGGCAGCTGTAGCCTCCTGGTTCATTCGTGCAGTTGTGGTCACAGTGTCCGTTGTTCACGGCGCACTCGTCAACGTCTGCCGGCAAAATTCCGTAGCATTAAGTGGACATTTTAAACCGGATTGAGTTTCTGAGGGGAACCGATCATGCCTATATTGGCCCAGCGCTCACCGAAACAAGAATGTCCATCTCCGTTGAAACCTTGGTCGCACTGGCAGAAGTAGGAGCCGACGATGTTGCCGCAGCGAGCGTTGACGTCACAACCGTGAGCGCCGGACGCGCACTCGTTCGTATCTGAGAAGAAACTGGACGATCATATTTCACTCCAAAACAAAATGGCGGTCTCAACTCAACCCATCTCAAGTTTCTGAGTGAAACTCGCCTTCACAGTTTTGTCCATTGTGAGCCCCGTGGTATCCCACAGGGCAGGAACAGCTGAAGGAGCCGAGGGTGTTTGTGCACTCCGCATTGCCGTCGCAGGCTCGCAGGCCCGTCACCGCGGCCAGGGCGCACTCGTCGACATCTGCGAAACCAGAACAGCGTGCAATTTAGCGGGGACCACCGCGGCGCGGTTAATTACTCCTCATCATGCTCTCACACACACAAACATCTCTACGGACGGACCCTGGCACCCTTCTGCACCCTTCAGGTAACCACGGTGACATTGGCACAAGTACGAGCCCGGGGTGTTGGTGCACTTTGCGTGAGGGCCACACTGTTCCTTTTCTCCACACTCATCAACATCTGCGGAAGGGACAGAGGAAAATGCATATATTTATCTCAGTGAATTTGATTGTCTTTCATTTATGCACAGTATTATATAAATCAGTTTCACAAAATGAATTATTTTCTTTGAACATAAATGGCAAAGCTACACATGCACACAGATAATATAATAATACCCACAGGCATTTATTCTTTATCCTCTGTAAAGAGCATCAGGTCGACACTTTACCTTTGCACCCTGCTGCTTCCACAAGACTGAAGCCAAGTGGGCAGGTGCAGATGTCTCCGATCTTTAGCATGTCTGATGGACAACCACAATCCGAGCTACCCTCAAGCATCACCTGGTTGCCGGGACACTGAGGACCACCACTGGGAAACTGGCGGGCAGCTGAAGTGGGTACAAGGCTTTTAGATGACAATTGACTAGGTAGGCTAGTGGATGCTTGGCTGAGAGTAGTGGAAGTGACTAATATGAAAGAAAAAGCATTAAGAGGCACATTATGACTGAAAATGAAAAGAGAGTTTTTCAAATCACCCATAGTTGGTGTAGGTTGGCTGAGATTTCCGATGAGATTCTCAATCTGTAAAAGAAAATCGATGGATGTTTTTCTTCCCAGGCTATAAAATTGTTATGCAGTCACTTGCCTGGTGCTTGACGAGATCTGACTGCATGCTTTTGAAGACTTCATTTTCATCTCCCTCGGTGCTGTTCGGTGATTTAGTCGCTGAGGCGGCCAGCAGAAGGGCAGGCAGGAGGATGGAGAGGTGAAGCATGGCTTGATGAAGAGGAGCGGGAGAAGCCTAATCAAAGACCAAAACAAATCTGATATTATTTTAATAGAGATGAACCTATTGTTTGTGGGGGGAAAAAACATTAAATCACAACTGAAATACACCTTTAAAATGAATCTTTTACTTTTTTATTATTATTTATTTTCCAAAGAAACAACAATAATAGGTTCCACAAACGAGAAATGAAAAAGTGAATCCGTTAGTATGGAGAATGGTGGGAGGTAAACGCGCAAATCGCAACTACACTGCGAAACTTATCCAGAAGTAAATAAGACTTGTATTCCAGGCCCAGAATGGTATGTTGAAAAATGTGCAAAAGAATTTTGAGGAGCCACTATAGAAGATCAAATGTACTTTAAAAAGTGGGGGCTCATTCATAGTGAACATGTCCAGACGGGCGGAACAACACCGAAATGCACCCTGTTATTAAGTTGACATGAAGCCCCTTCCTCCTCCTTCCTCGGAACAAAAAAAACCCATTAATATAAAAACGTTCACAATATTGAGAAATATGTGGAATATTATACCGACTAATTAATCGTTGATTAAACATGGAAGTGTTTAGCGCGATCGAGCCTCGAGGACAATCTACAAATGGACCTACAAACCCACTTTCAATCTTTTTCTATATAAAGTTAAAAGCTTTATTGTGATTGAAAGTGCTAAGTAATGAACTTACCTGATGAACAAGTTTCAAAGAGCATACATATTGGTTCCGAGATGTCAAAACGTGTGGATCCGCGATAGAACTTTGCCCACTCCTCAACTTCTCCAGAAGGGAGGGAGCACATCGTGGCCCCGCGACGGAAGGGGTGAGGGAGGGAGGGAGGTAGGGAAGGAGGGAGGGGGTGGTTCTGGCCCGACGTCGACAAAGTTTGGGTCAGCAGGTCGAGTCCATTTACATGCATCGAATCAAGTATACTCGAGTTTGGTGCATATAAATGAAGCCACAAGAGGGCAGCAGATGGCTCCTCAGTGTATGCATGTTCAGTTATTGCCGTTTTGACCATTTTATTAAAATTTGTACAGGTTAATGATTACGAAAAAAAAAAAGTAACACGTTGAAATAGGACTACAGTAAAAAAACAAAAACAAAAAAAGGTACACAACAATAACAACAACAATAACGTCACACATGTTAAAGGTAAGATGTGTTTTGTAAACTGCATTATACTGCAGTTTTCCTCTTGTGTTGATGGGGGGAAAAAAAACACTTTCCAAAGCTTGTTCCCATAATCCAATTTACATGAAATAACATTTTGGAGCTGCCATAACTATTGTAACCTTGTGAAAAGTGAACAAAGCGGCTTTTCACAAGGCGTTAAAAAGCCCATTGTGAATTGAGCACACGTGGAGATGCGTCAAAATACATCATACATAAGGCAAAGGACTGATGTAGGCTACACGTCTTTGTAATAAAAGTACAAAGCTCACAGAAGTCTTAGTAATGAAACACAACTGACGTAATACTCACACACAAATGATGTAACACAAAATACCGTATTATAATATCTATAACGCCATGTAGCAGTGCGACTGAACAACATACATTGGCAGCAGCGGACACTTGCTCTGTGCAGGCTATGAATAGCGAAAAGGCGACCGTTGAAATGCATTGGGTGGGATTGAAGAAAAATTCTTCCAAAAAAGCTGAAGTAAACGTGTGTGTGTGTGTGTGTGTGTGTAATGCCTTGGCACGTCTATAAGGGTGTCTCCATCATGCTGCCCTTTGCCGCGGGGGACACCACACCACAGTTCTTCTCCTGCCACCTGAGCCACTGCATGTGCACCTCTTTTTGCACCTGTAAAACACACAAAAAATGCTTCTGCTTGTTTTTGTCAACCATTTTGGTTTTAGTCTACAAAATCATTGTTATTAATTTCAGTCACACTTCAGTCATTCATTTATAAAAACACCCTTGTGTCTTTTTCATGATAAATCCATGAAATGATCAAAATTCTACACCATGCTCACCCTACTTTAGATGGTAGAGGCAAAAAAAAAAAAAGTAAATGAATGTGATATGATTAGCATGTGGTGTGCACTCACCTCTTGATTGAGGAAGCAGTAGAGGATTGCGACAAGGAGCCCCTGAAAAACAAGCACGTTTTCATTTATAAAACCTGAACGAGGACAAATAGACAATCAACTCTGAAAGTGCATGTAAACAAAAAAATAAAACATACATTTTCTTAATGTGCTCTTAATATCATCACATGTTCGACAGTCACATTTGAAAAATCAGTGCTGACTGGCAGCTCTAAATACGGATGATAACGTTAACGTCCATAACAGCGAGTGTACAAATGTAATTAACAAAATAAAGTATATCTTTCAGATTAGATTGAAACGAGCCATGAAAATGTATTTGACAATTTACCCAGCAGAGAACACCTATTGGATCTGATGATGCGCATTAGCCTCGAGTTGCACTTCCTCACCTAATTGCCAGACAGGAAGGTGCAAAGAACTTAATTACCTTACGAGTCGCAATCGAGCATCCTATGCTTCCGAAAAAATTTAAAAAAAAACACTCCGCATTTCGCTTCGAGACCAGTCTCTGGCCTCACTAAGTCATAAAGTCATACATTATTCATTTTTCATCCTCCGGGGTGATTAATCTTATGAAAGAGTAAGTGATTGAATTTGAATCTGCAAATGAAAGAATGCATTCACTAACCAGATGTATCAGGATGTTTTATTTCCTGTAATATTTCTTTCTAAACCAAAAACCTTCAGTGCCACCAAATGCAATTTTCCCTCTTATCCACAACCCTCATACCTACTTAGAGCTTTTAAAAGCAGGGTACTGCGGAAGGGATCCAACTACCTGGAAGGATCCGATGCAGAGCTCAACCCAGAGGCGGAGGTTTATGTTAAAGTAGTCAGGCAGGAAATTGAAAAAGATGTAGTGGGTGCCAAACAAGGGGATGAGCAGCAGGGTGGACTTGGTCAGGCGTCTGGTGGCACAAACAAATGCAATGTAGAAAAATAGTAAAATAAGAATGACATATTGTGTATTTATAAGAACCACATTGCAATTCCGCTAGCTTAATGCGAACACAAAAAAAAATACAAAACGAGCTAATGTTCAGCATCAACACATGGACAGATAAAATACAAAACTATAAAATTCTGGATTAAATTCTGCATGTTTCATAAATGATCTAAATTTCATAAATTCATAAAACATGATCTTGCCATGACGACCATAAACTTGCAATGTTATTTGGTACAAGGTGTACAAGACCGACCTTGGACAATGAGTCCACATGTTGGTTCACTTAGTGAAAAAGATGTTAGCTGATGACGTGTAGCATCTTGCACTGGTAAGTATCCATTACAGGAACACTCTCTGCCAAAGATTTCTGTCTATGTTTATGACGGTAATAGAACAAGAGTGCTGAGAAAAAAATAGTAGTGTTTTGTCAATTTAGCCGCCTCCAGGCAACTCATCTCGGCATCGGCGGATGTTTTTTTTCTTCCTCTCTCTCACTCTTCCATCACGTACACAGTGTGCCCAAACACATTCCTCTGATCTGCCAGCTCATTTCAATGAGTTTCCTCGTAAGCCTCTCGTGAAGCAGAGAGCGAGGCAGAGCAGTGGCTAAATGAATTCATCACGGGCCCGAGCTGCGATGCATCAACCATTTCGCACACGCTTTGCATGGTTTCATCTGAAATGAAAATGTTGACAGGTATGTTTTATGAATGGCTACATTGAAGAGGTGCCAAATTGTGATACACCGATGCAGCTTGACGGTTCAAAATAAATTCTTCCATTGGAAGCAACATGCATTGCACAATAGTAGTGTTGCATTTTCCCCCCCATTGAAATGAATCAAAATGCTATTCATGTGTTCCAGGCGTTCTGCTACTTCTTGGTTGTGTTTTGCCATTGGGGAAACCAACACTGTGGCCCATGGGCGGAGCTAGAATGGGGTGTGCGGGGGCAGTGCCCCCTCACTGAAAGCTACGTGGATGGCAAGATAATTGCCTTTTGGATAGTTTCTGTTTTTTACAGAAATTGTTTGCAATATTTTTGTAAGTCCCCAGTAGCGAATAAAATAGGAAACTTTATTATTATTATTTTTATTATTATTATTATTTATTCTATTTATTATGAAATATTTATTATCAAGAAATTTTGGGGTTTGTAAAAAATTTTTTTTAGCTTGCTTTGAGGACCCCCTTAAATATCCTTGCCCTCCAATAAAAACAAATCCTAGCTTCACTCTGCAATAATTATGCCACATTGCATAAGTTGCAAGTAATTTCTCACTCAAGCAGAACGGCAAGGAATAATAACAGCGGCAAAGGATTCACCTGTACTGTGATGAGTTATTGAACTGGATTAGTCGCGGACTCAGCTTCTGGATCAGAATTCTAACGATGTTGACAAAGAGAATGAAGTTGACCTGAAAGAAGAAGGAGAATGAGTGGAGAGCGAGGGAGGTGATGAAGGTTGGCTGCCTATTATTGCACACGGCGGCAATAATACGTGCAGCAGAGCGTATAACGGGATGGGATGGACGCATCTGGCACGCACAAATGGTGCATCATTGAAATTAACGTGTGACGCTTTATCAGCGGAGGAAGGCGTAAACAAAAAACGTAAACAAGTCATCTGCATGACAATCGGGGCGGAACGAGCAGGTGCCAATGAACAATGAGCAGCATTTACCACAATGGACACCACGATGGGGCCCTTGATGATCCACCAATAGTGTGAGTCTTCATTGATGTCCCAGCATCTGTACGGAAGGACAGGTGAGAGACATTTAGAGATGTAACCTTTAGACCAGGGGTGTCAAAATCGTTTTTGTCACTTCAGTTCTTTAGCACACCCAAATCTAATTTTCAATCCAATCTGTGGCAAGAAAATATTTCACCAGCATTTTTTTCTAAGCGTGTAGCGCAGTAATCCAATTTCAGATGATGACGCATTCATTTGAAAGGTCAATCGATTTCTTCATGATTAGATTGGAAGGAATACGTTTGACGATACGAACTCTGTGTCTTCAAAATACACCCTGGACCCGATCCACAGCACGATGAAGAACACGGGAACCCCTGTGAAGTTAGAAAAATAAATAAATAAATAAAACCGTTTGAAACACATTTTTTTTTACATCCCTAATAGCGCTATTGATCCCTTGTGTTGGGAAGAAGATAACAATCAATGAAATGATGTCAATGTCTCTTGCCTCTTCAATGTTCACTGTACTGAGAGAAGAAAGCTCGCTTTTTGTCCCAATGAAACAGCTCATTTTAAGATCAATACGAGATTTTCATCATCTTTGATGCCCATTAAATTCACCTTCATGTCTTATCTTGGGTTAATCCAGGGAAATGCTCCCTTTCCCTCCCGTCTGGCTGCCATCGAAAGTAATCTCCTCCCCTGATCACGTTGTGGTAAAATGAAATCTCAACATTTCTATGCAATTTATCTCGGCGGGGCCTCGCTCAAGGTAATCTTCTTCCTAAACTGGACACTAGTGCCTGTCTTAAAGGCGCCGTCCATTTTTTTTTCTTCTTCACAATTTAAAATAGTTTCCAAAATAGATTTCTAGCATAATTTACATATTTCACGTGCAGATAAACTAAATTTGAGCGTCTCACCCCATCCCAGCAGACTGAATCCCCACAGGCACCGTCGTCTGTGGTAAAACGAGGAAAGCAGTAGGGAAGTGAGGTAGAGCGCCTCCACCAGGAGCCAGAAGAAATTGGCCATGACGCAATAGTGACAAAAGACCACAGCGGCCTTACAGGCGAACTGGGAAGACGACAAAAAGGCGTGAGGCTTTAGTTAATACCACGAGTGGCGTTAATGAGCCAGAGAACTTTTCTCTTACGGTGGAGAGGGTGCAGTGGTTGGTGTCGTCGCTGGAGAACAGAGTGGCGTCCTTGACGAACACCGCCGCGGCTTTCAGGATGAAGGTGAGGAAAAGTTGGATGTGGATGAAGTTTCTAGCGCAACGGAGCCTCCTGGTGAGAAGAAAAAGTTATTTGTATCAGGTGTATGAGGGGAAACATGTCTGCCTACCTAAAGAAGAGCAGGATGACCACGGCGGCAGTCAACACCAGCAGCGAGATACTGTAGCCGATGGTGTAGATCAATTTCACGGTGGCAAAGTAGCTCTGCTCCGTCTGGAGGAAAGAAGATTACACAACATGGCTGCGGCAGGACTCCGAAAAGCCTTTTGTCACATTTTAAATGGTGTCGAGAGGCAATGTGATAAATTGACTCAAGTGAAAAAGCTGCTTTTTCCATGTAATCGCTCGGGCGGGTTTTTATTGCCGTCGTGAAACACAATGTGTGGCACCTAAAGTAGTACGCTGATAATTATCTCGCACTTATTTTCTTCTTAATGGTGATACAACGTTCTCTTTTTGAGAAACAAGATAATCACCGCTATTATCGGACAGATGACAAGCCATCCACTTAAATATTTGCATAGTAGCTCATTAATGTCTTTGATGCTCTTTAGATGAGAGTTTTACACGACTCGGAATAAAAATGCCACAGAATGTATATTCCATGAATGGAAACAGCTGGATAGTTTTTTGCGTGAGATTGACGATTGCTCTCACCTCTGGTATGTCATCGTCCACCCTGCAGGCGACGTGGTACGGCGGGAACGGTTTGGACCAACCTCCATCGGTGCAATTTCGGCTCACTTGTCCTTATGTAAAGGAGAAGATTAATTCGATTAGTTCTCACTCTAGGATATGCATAATCGCCCCCCCCCCCCAAAAAAAAGCGTCTTCATGGCGAGTCTACTGATTAATTTCTTTGATCCTGATGAAATTGGAACGTGTCATTAAATACAGCAAACATAATTTGTGGGCGTGGAAGGGCATCACAGAATGGGTCTTACTCCCCAATTAGTAAAGATGTCAGAAAAAAATATATTTTTCGCTCTTGGGGCCATTTCAATCATTGATAGTAAAATTATGCCCAGCCATGGACGAGCGACCCTCAAGAGTGTACCCCAAGATTGGCTTCCATTCTTTTAAAACGCAACAGTGGCCAAGTTTTGTTTTTTGCAAAACAGATATTTGTTTTATATCGGAACACATTTTGAATGTTCCTTCCGCATTCAAGCGGAGTACATTAACTGTAAATCTTTCTAAACATCAGCCGCCATTTTGGTGAAAAATCTATACCTGTTGGATTTAAATGCTCTCCATTTTGGCAAATTGGATAAATACGTCGACTATTTTGCCGTTATGTATGCTAATGACTGAGCCCGGGCTTCGTGATGACAGCACTAATAAGCAAATGGGATGCAAATTGCTGTCATGAACATAATTAGCGGCATCCCCGCTGAGCATCAATCAACGATCAAAAGATATAAACGTTCTACTTTGGTCGCGTTCTCATTGTTCAGTCATCGAGAGTTGTTTTTCTGATGCCACGGACTTTTCTCAAAGCTAGCGCACGCTCCCGTTGCGGGTAATTAGCGGAGACCCCGCCAGCATCCGATCCACAGGAGTCATTGCCTCTTTTTAAAGAACAGACTACACGAATAAATGAATCGACAAACATTCCGAACAACAAGTGTTGTTGTTCTAGAGGCACTCACACCACTACAGTATCGAAAATGATATAAGCCACCTGTGCCGTTTCGGAAGAGGGAAAACACAGCAGGACAAGCGCTGTAAACAGTTTCCCCGACTCCAGCGTGAGGCCAACACACCACTGCGTCCCAGAATGCTCGACAACCTGGGGAGGTAGGGAGAAAAAAATCAATGGCATGAAATTCGAAAAATGTCTCAAATTGCCCACAAAAAGCTATTATTTTGTGGAACCTTTAAACTGGCCATTAAAGGGGACATACAATGCAGCAGAGTAGCAATTAGGAGTAGACACTTGCTCAAACATTTCACATATCAGCCAGGGGGTTGGGATGTTGTTTGCAAACGCACCGTGAGCGCTCGTGTTTCCCTGCTCGGCGATGGAGCGCAGGCATCGGCGCTCGTCTTTCTCCAGCTGGAAGATGAACTCGCACTCGGGGTGGAGGCTTGTTAGCGCCTGGAGACGTCACAAACAGAATCAACGGACTTTTAAATGAAGTAAGTTTTGTTTTGAAAAGAGAAGACTTGACCGGTCTTAATTAACAGTTGAGACTTATTTATAACACGCACGTATGTGACCTATTCCCATTTGCTAGATTTATCAAAGGTGTTTGTCCCTGAAGAGGGCCAAGATTGTCCCTCATCAGTATCCAGCAAGTTTGCACTCCATCATAGTCAGAGCCACCAGAGATGATGTCTGGCACCGTTCCCACCACCACCACGGCGCCAAATAACCACTCACCATCGTTTTTTTATTTGTCTCACAGTATAACAAATAAGAAGGCGTTGAGAAGATGGATGAATAAGATATTTACTATTTGTATTGATATTTCCTTGTGGTTAGATTCAGTTAAAAGAAGAATTAGAAGTAATCTAATTAATTAAAGGTTCTGTATTGAATATTTATTCAATAATTCATGAAGTATAAAGTGTATCACGAGTTAAAACATGTTTGTGTTTAACAACAACAAAGCAATTAGTTAGACCATACATCCAAGTTGATTTGCTCTCCTCAATTATTCAGTTATGGGCTAAGCAAATGTGACGGAGGTGATTGCTCGGGATGACTGGTGAGATTGTCAAAGATGTTTTTCCAGAAAACAGAACTAAATATTGTCCCTTAATGCTTTGTCAAGTATCTCCAAATGAGTTTTTGTCTAAAGTACAACTAAATTCTTAAGAGAATAACCTTTTGATTGCTTCCTCTCTTAAATATCTGAAGTGTTTTGTGTTGGTCTTTTGCCCAAAGTCAGCTGGGATAAAAATGAATCCGGGTGGATGTTTGTAAAGAAGCTCCCTTTGGCTTTAGAAGATACACAAACATACGCCTTGACTCCGCATTCAGCTCGAGATAAACAAAAACAACGCAATGTCTTTGAATTTGTAGTGTGGCGTGTTTTGTAAAGCCCAAGGGCATGTGAAACCTTGAGGAAGAGCTTCTTTGTTCTATCAGGAGCATAGGCGGGAAAGAAAAAGTAAATAAAGTAAAAAATAGTTGGACATTTAAAAACAGCTCCACGAATACAGATTGCGTTTGGCCTTTTGAATTCCCATTGCTGATGAAATTCAGGAAATTAAAGAATGAAGTGTTTTTGTGACACAATTGCACATGCAGATATAATAATCACAAGCTTTAATTCAAACAGTCCCTGAATAATCACGTATTTTTTTCCCCCTTTTTGTTTTACGCTCCGTAGCAAACTTAAGAGAGAACCAAAAGAAAATGGACAAAGGGGAAGATTAAAGTTGCGCACACAATCTCCTCGGCGCCGGGCAGCAAAGGAAATTAACGAGCGAGCCGCGTGCGTCAACACTTCCGTTTCCATCTGCGAGGGGGAAAAAACGGATCCGGAAACCGAACTGCTGCGCTAACAATTTAATGAGAGCCGTTAACTTGAGTTATGATGCATAATGATGGTTTCCTTCAAAGTCAGCGAAGGGATGAAAGGAAAAATATAGTGTCTTTTTTCAGCAGGTGGACAAATATACGACAAATGTGATATGGATCAGAATAATAATTGCCCCTTTGGTCTTTTTCGTAACAAAAACAGTGTTGTGGAACGCATTAATGGCATTTCCATTCACTTCAGGAGCAGCAGTTGATTTGAGAAGTGAACCCGTGTAGTCTTCCTATCAATCAAAATAAATGAGCAGAATGACTTTTGTTTGTTTGAGTCCGAGTGTACTTGTGTGTGTGTTTTGATGATTATGATTCTCAACACCTCTGTGCGCTGAATGGTAATAGATTGAAGTGGAACACGGTGATGAGCGGCGTTCCCGCTCCGGCGACGATCACCGCACTGATCGATTGTCCGCGTCTATGAATTCTATTTGGTTATGAAAACACATGGAAGTGGAAGGAGAGCGGTGGGGGCTGACTAATAACAGCTGCGGATTTAAAGACGGGAGCGCCGGAGAGTAGAGTTGGAGTATGCGTCTTGTTTCTGGCGCTGCACTCCATTTGCTCCAAATAAATGGAGGGTTCTAGAAACTAAATGGCAAATCAAAGTAATTGAGGTCTGTGTTGTTTAGTGCTCGCAGTTTGTAGTAAGGTATATTCTCAGTCGAAATGACAGGAGGCCAATTGAAAAGTATCAATACACGATAATAATAGACACGGAAAAGCATTTGAATGTTCTGAACTCCTATTTTCTTTTCAGTGCCGTCTTAACCAGTCTAGTCTTGAGGCGAAGTAAAAATGAACAACTGCGATCATCTGGTTGCATAAGTGTGCACACCCTCATAACTGCTGATGTGGCTGTGCTCAGAATTAACCAATTAGACTCAAACTCATGTTAAAAGGGAGTCAGTGACAACCATTCAAAAAGTGCTATAAAAAATAGTTTTTATAAGCTTTTTCTGACATTTTTCATCCTTTCTAACACATATTAATTAAACCAATTGATTGAATATTCCTGACACCGTAGCCGCTACGGTCCCCAAACTTTTTCCTGTGAGGGCCACATAACCTTTCCCTTCTCTGATGGCGGGCCGGTGGCAGTTTGTAACAGAAAAAGTGTGACGATCGTAGGGGAGCTTAAAAAATTTTTTTTATTTTTTATTTTCCAGAAAGCCACACATAACCAAATAACGGTTATTTAATAACCCTTTCCAGGTTCTTTACAGAAAAAAAAGTCAGGAAACAAATAATAACACTATTAATGAAATAAATAATAACTAAACCCTCTCTGAGTTCTTCACAGAAAAAACAGGAAATAAATAATAACTAAATAACTCTCTCTGGGTTCTTCATAGAAAAAAAACCATGGAACATTAACTTTCTGTTGTGCCATGCACAATCTTAACAGATAAAAGTTCAGCTCAGTTGTCAGAGCAGAACCTCTCTGACACATATGAGCAGTCTCTTAAAGTTCTTGTGTTCCTTCCTTATAATCCTTTTGTAGGTTCCAGTAGGCTTGTAGACACCGCTGTCTTTTTTGTTAAAGTTTGATAGTGCGTCATAGTCTGGAGTAAAATTTGTTGTGGCAATTCTTAGGCGAGATCCGAGGTGTTGGTCCGTTTACCTCGATCTGTGACGGGTAGATGTTGACGTTCATGTGGCTGAACGTCACGTCGCGTACGTCGAGCCAAATTGGCAACTCTTTTAAACGCTCGGCACTGTGTTCACCCTGCTTTACTTGGGCGACATTTTAACGGAAGGATTCCAGGGGAAGGTTTGTGGGTGGCTTTAGCGCAAAACTGCATCTGAAAGCTCAGCGCGCAAATTACAAGAATGCTGTCGTCACAGCCCACGCTCTAAATTCGGGACTGATACAAATAGAGCGCGAGTGCGCCATGTCCGTACACGCACTTGTGAGTGTGCACCGAGCTTTCTGACACGGCTTCCGGTAGTAAATGCGCAGGCGAGCGCTTCCCCATCTACTGGGGAAACGCAGTCATTGCAGGCAAAATGAGCAAAAAAAAAAAAGTTTAATAATACAATTTATTCAGGGTTGGCGGGCCGGATTAAACGGTCCCGCGGGCCGTGTCCGGCCCGCGGGCCGTAGTTTGGTGACCCCTGCCGTAGCGCATAATATTAACCTGCATTCTTTTTAATAGGGATTTTTTTTTTCTCTAAATGTGCTGTCAAACAGCATTTAACCTTCATTTACTATAAAAGCACCTGAGCTCTGTCGGGTACGTTCTGATTCTAATTGAAGCTCATTCCACAAGTCGATAAGAAGAGAAATTATGAACAAAATTTGGGTCACCGGTTCAGCAAATCTAAATTTCCCTCTCTTCCATCTAAACACATTAAAGATAAATAAGTTTACTCACGGCGGGAGTCAAGCACAGCGTGAGGAAAGCCCCTCTGGAGTATATCTGCTGCATGTTGCCGTCCACCCGGCTTGAAGCCTGTGGAGAGTGGAGCCCACGCTGGAAGCAGCTTGGGGATGCAGAGCCTCTCTCTTTCTCTCTCTCTCTCTCATCCACCTTTCAATCTCAAAGACATGAGAAATGCAGACTTCCAGGGTGTGTTTTCACAATAAAAGCATTTCTCATCAATTAGAAAACGAACACCCTCGCCAAATAAAATGTCTCGTTTACAGCAAGCACACTCTAGTAATTCTTCATGCAAGTAAAACACATCATGGCATGGATCGTACCATTAAAACCTTTTATATATTTAACAAGTGCAGCTCTGTCGTGAAAAATAGCATTGCATACAAATTTGCACCAATCAAAAATAGAAGAAATCAGCCCATGCTTTAACAAGAACGATATTTCAATGGAACCCAACAATTTTTTCTCTAAATACAAAATTCAAATACGAGGAACACAAAAAAGCTATTGAAACATGTCAAAAAAGACTTACGGAATAAAACCCAACCTACACAAACAGCCAACGTTGTCCGAAAGTGAAGCCCTTTTACAGTTAAGAGTCGATAGGCACTTAGAAGCTACAGAGCAACGTACTGCAACAAATTGTTGCAGCTCGCCACAGTAAGATGGTGGTGCTCATTTAATGTTTTGCTTTGCTGGATAGAAAAATATTAAATGACAACTAAGTGTCATATTTATACCAAACTCCTGAGAAGTGTGCACAGTGCAAATAGTGTCCCAATGCAAAAAAAGAAAAAAAAAAAAAAAACTTTCAATGTTTTTGACGTCTTGAGGGTGTCTGATTGCAAACAAAGTGCAAAGTTTTTTTTTTTTTTTAAAAACACGGTCTTTGTAGTCTTATTTTAGAGTTCAACATTTGCCAGATTTCTCCAATGTAAAATTGACTATAAATAAAAATCAATTAAACTGTACGTTTAAACATTGCTCATTGCTCATGTCAGCAAATTTGATGTGATATTTTTGTTTTCCTTTTGAGGTTAAAACAAAAACGAAATGTCATTCATGAGTTTTTTTTTTTTTAAGTAATCTCTCTTCGGTTGCCATGGTGATACTTAGTGTTGGCAAAGCTTCAGGGGAAGTCGCTTCCATCGTAGATGATAGGCTTTTCCATGGTCAGATGATAGAAGACTTTCTTGGAGATAAATCTGGGGGAGAACGCAAATCCCGTTAACTGTTGCATGACAGCTGGATAAACGCTAGCTCACGGTGAGAGTTGTCTTAACCAAATCGCTCGTCCGGAAGCATTGGCCCACTCAAAAGGATGAATCACTCGCAGGTAAGGAAACACGCTCCTACCGTGAGAAGGAGTTGTCGAAGATGAGCGCGTAGGTTCCCGGCCGACGCACTTTTAGCTGTCCCTGAATGGTCTCTTTGTGAGAATTGCAGCGTGTCAGTGGAATGAGAACCTGGAAAAGAGAAGAAGGGAATCATGTTGGCTAGTGGTTTCAAAAAATAAAAAGTGATTGCCCTTCCCGGGTGCCAATCAGATGTATCAAAGCAGTCTGATGACTGCCTGTAGGGGTGCTAATAAAAGCCCACTGAACTGAACAGTTCAAATTTTGGGACACCCTGAATGTGAGTAATTGATTTTTGGTCTTTATGGATGGATGGAGCCAGACTATTTTACTGATATCATTTTAAACTCGAATAAAAAAAATCTCGAGCTATGTCCCGAAAGTTAACCTGGCTGAATCTACCTTTGATCGCTCCAATTGATCATCAGCATTTTCCCGGTAAACCACACTAAAGGAAATGCTTTTTGGTTCCGAGGAAAACATCCAGCCGATGCTCGGCCCCGCGTCAGCCACCGCAACGGTCACCACGCTGTAACAGCTGGATTTGATGAAGAGCTCCCGCGAGCCGTCGCCAAACTGGGAAATATCCTCGATGCTGAGCGGGACGGCCATCCTGCAGGGAGACGGCCGTTTTAATAAAAAAGGATTACGTAAAAGTCTTGCGCAGGCAGACGGCCGCGCTCACGTGAGTTCTCCGGACTTGAGAAGGTTGATTTCCGAATCCTGTACCGTGGCAACGTTCTCCTCTGGCTCGTCAGGGGTTAACTCTCCTACGCCTCTGCAAAATTGATCACACACAAAAAAAATGAATGGCAGAATACCATCCGCATGATGGAACCAGAGCTAAAGCTCAGGAGAAGAGGGAAGATGACTTGGTGAGACTCTTCAGGATAATAACTTGTGCACTTGGATTCTAGCCACAAGTCTCTCGACAATCTTCACCCAAAATCTACCGGAACCTTTTTTTCTTTTTTCTAGGGCTTTCAGACAAATCTTAGCAGCCATATGCTCTGTCGTCATGGAGACGGCAAAGTTGTCATTACATGTAACCATCGGGAGCCACTGATAACCTTCACTGACATGCAGTTGAAAGCTCCTCCAAAAGCAAATCCAGAATATTTTCGACCCATTATGAAGCTACAAAATGAAGCAGTCGATTACTCGGAACTGCTACAAGTCCTGTATATTAATCCGAGCATTGGGGCCTACTGTTCTCTAAGGTGAGCGTTCTAAGCCCTGAACCACACCAAGCCAGGCCAACGAATTGGCTTTGGAAACACAGCGATGGAAGACTTACATATTCAGGGATCCGGATGGCCTTTGCTCGTGCTCTGCCTCAAAGGAGCCGCCGGTGGTCTGTGAATTCGCGTCACTGTCGTAGACGCCGTTCACCTCCTCTTCTGTGATGATATCAAAAGCGCCGTCGTCAGGTTTGTTGCTCGGGTCTGAAACTGGGAGAGAACTTAAGGATGCGATTCGGTTGAATAAAACAAAAACTATGGAGCATATAAGAAAGAAATGGATAGAAAATCTTCACATTCAGGAAACTGTCACGCAAATCACCGGGACGATGTCGCCTTGTACCTGAGACACTCGGAGTGGGTGTATCAGGGGTCGGCTCAGGAGTAGGATGGGCTTCGGCTCCCGGTGGAGAAGGCTGCTGATCGGACAGGCTCAACTCGGCGGCGATGAAGCGTTCCATCACTCCGCTGTGACACTCCCGGCAGCAGCGCTCCTTCTTACCGCTGTGCTTGATCATCGCATAGTAGTTGCTGCAGTAGTAGCAGAAGATGCGGCCGCAGAGTCTACAAAAAAAAATTTAGTGGTGCGTCTCTGAAATGAGTCCTCTTGCGATGTTGAGCGCTGACCTGCAGTGATGCCTGCGCAGCCACCAGGTGAACTGGCCCTGACAGCCGAGGCAGTGAGTAGCATCGTTGTCAACCAACCACCAGCGCTCCTCCGCTCGCAGTTTTTGCTCAAACTCCAGCGCGTCCGACTTCTGCCACAGAGCATCTTTGTCCCTGAGTGGAAAGGAGAGCACACGTTATATTGAATTAACAGAAATAAAGCTTAATTCATTTGTTCATTTGGTTGGGGGAAAAATAAAAGCTGTGAAAGGTCTTATTGGCTGGCTTGAAAGGGGGAAGTTGTCAAAGGATTGTCACCCAAAATTTCATTTCATTTTAATTTAACTTTGTGAAGTGATCTGTGTATAACAAAATATACATTTTGCAGCTTCAACCTCTTAGAGATTTATTTAATACTACAGAAGAACTACAGCACATCACAATCCCTTTCTAATATTGTTGCTAAAATGAAAATAAGTGTAATGAATCGAATGTGCGGCTGGAGCTGATGTAAAAATAATAGAAGAAGTAGCAGGAATTCACACAAAAAAGCCAAGGGGAAGTGATTAACAGAACCACTGACATTTAGTGTTCAACTTTGCCATAAGTGAAGGCCTTGCGGGCACTGAGGCAACGTTTACCTTATAAGCTCAATGAGGCGCTCCTCCAGATTGACCTTAGTCCTGTTAAGGTCATCAATCTCGGCCGTCATCTTCAGGTGCTGATTTTGTTGGGTGTCTTGGGTCGCGGTCAGTTCCCGCTTCAACGCCTCGCATTCATTTTGCGAGGCCAAGTGTGAGCTTTCGGCACTGAGGGGGGGGGGGGGGGGGAGAGAGACAAAGTTGATACGTCTGCATTACGCAGAGAAATTCGCCAGAGTCCAACCTGGCGAGGGCGTCTCTCAGCTGCTGGATGGCATCGTCGCTCTCGCGAACCGACGCTTCAGTCTTGGTGATGTGGGCGTCTTTCTCGCCGCTCAGCTGCAGGTACTGCTCATTCTCAGCCTGTGAAGAGCAAAAGAAGAATTAGCGCTTTTAATTTTTTTAGGCTGGAAATTTATGTGAAAAGAAATTCTTAGTTTTTGGAGAATTATTAATATCCCTCCCTGATTTTATTGGAGAAAACCCATGTATGTGGTTTCACTGTCACAACTCCAGAGCAGCACAAATGGATAAAATGAAAATGCACACACAAACAACACCGACACAATTATTGGTCACTACAGGCCAATTTGGAGGCCTCCACTAATTAATTTTGGGCAGACCTCCGTTGAACTCTTCCGCCTGCCACCATTAAAGTAATCCACATCTCATTACCGGTATACGTGTGAGCGGAAGAGCTCTCGATGTGTCGCAAGAGAATGTTGAACGAGGCATACGAGGGCGTGCAATTATCTGCCAAGGCCTTTGAAGATAACGATAAAGTCTGCACCCTGAGCGGAGTCGCGCACTACTACACACCAGGAAAGAGGCTAACGTTGACTTCAAGTGTAGATTCATAAACTACATCCACATATGAACTCTTGGAGAATGGAGATGTCGCACTATTACTAATGGTGTTGTTTGACGCTGGCAGAACACAAACCTCCAGTTCCGACACCCTTTCCCGCAAACGCGACACCTTCTCGTTCTCCTCTTGAAGCTGGCTTTTGACGTCGGCGAGCTGCTTCTCGACATTCTAAGAAGTGAGACGGGTGAGAAAGCGTGGTGTGAAAAAAAAAACAGGAGTGAAATGTTTTTGGACTTGAAGTTACCTTCATCTGGGCTTGATGGGTCATGTTTTCCGAGCTCATCTGGAACTTCAGGGATTTCATCTCCTCTTGGTTGGAGACTTTGAGGTTCTGCAGCTGGTTGCTGCTTTGCACCAACTGTTCTTGAAGTTTGGCGATAGCTTCTGGGAGTTTCTCTTTCTGGTTCAGCTCCGCTTCCAGTCTTTCGTTCTCGAGCTGCAACTGGCCCACGCATTCCTCCAGCCGCTCAACCTCATGCCTTAGTTCCTCCATGGCGACGGTGTCGTCGGCCCAGTTCTTCTTGGCTTCCTCTTTCTCCGCGCTTAGCTTACAGATGCTCATCCCCAGCTCGGCCATCTCTGTGTTGGCCCTGTGCAAGCCTTCCCGTGTTTCGGTGATCTCAAGGGCGAGACGGTTGTTGTCGGCTTTAAGGGCAGCCATCTCTTCTCGCAGGGCGGCGGCGGAGATGGACAGCTCGGCGTGGGCGGCCATCTCTCGGTCACGCTGCTCGGTTAGCGCCTCTTCTTTCTTTTTGCACTCGAGGAGCTCGGCGACGTGCTTTTGGTTCAAGGCCTCGGTCTGGACTTTGAGCTGCTCGGTCAGAGTCCGGAGCTCATCCCTTTGGGCCTCGGTCACCTCCAGCTGCGCTTGGGACTTGAGCTTCTCCTCCTCCGATCGCTGCAAGTTCACCTTGAGGTTGAGGATGTCCGCCTGGAGTCTGGACACTTCCGTCATGTTCACCTCCAGCTGGCCCTCCATCACGGTCAGCTTGACGACCGCTTCCTGGTTCTCTTTTGCCTGAACGGCGCTCCTCTCCAGCTGACACTTTTCCATCGCCTGCTTCTCACACGTAACCGCTTTGGTCATTTCGGTTTGTTTTTCGCAAGCTGCTTTCGCCAACTTCAGCTCCTTCTCCATGGACTCTAGAGTAAGCACCCTGGACTGGACCTCAAGAAGGTTCTTCTCTTTAGCCTGGAGCTGCGCCTCCGCGGCCCGCAGTTGCTCTTGAAGGCTGGCTTCATTCTTCCGCGAGTCTCCCAAGCTCTTCTCCAGCTCGCCAATCTGCCCGTGAACGCTCTTCAAGTCGGCCTGCATGAGAAACAGAGATTGTTTCACCGTGTCCTGCTCCTCTCTCAGCCTCTGGTTCTCCTCCTCGAGATGCTTAGACTTGTCATCTGAGAGCTTGGCGGCCATGTTGGCCTTCTGCAGACTCTCCTCCAGTTTGAGATTCTCTTCTCGCAACCCTTTTTCTTTTTCGCCCACAGTCATCTTGGCATCGTCCAGCTGTCTCCGTAGTTGTTTCTTAGAACCCTTAAGAGATGCTAATTCACCTTCGAGGGTCGCTCGGTTCTCTGCCATCTCCTTCTTAAGCTCGTCGTTTTTCTTTGCCGAGCTCAGCAGTTTCTCATTTAATTCTATTAGATTGGCACACTGCGTCTTGTAGTCCTCTATCTTTGCGTCTTTCTCGCGAACGCAACTCTCTAGGTTGTCAAGCTTTGGGGTCAGCGTGTCCTTCTCGGCACTCAGGCTTTGGCAGTGGTCTTCGAGAAGTTGCAGCTTTTGGCAGCTGGTGGTCAGCTCTGCTTCTTTAACCTCCCGCTGCTTTTTCAACGTGGCAATTTCTCCTTCGAAAGCCTCCCTCTGGCTACCCAGGTCCTCTTGTGCTCTCCTTTTCACCTCCTGCGCCCCTTTGTCCTTCTCCTCTAGAGATGTTTGGAGGTCTTGCAGCTGCCTTTGTAAGTGGCTGGCCTCTTTGTCTCGCAGTGTCAAGGCGCCTTGGAGCTTTTCAAGGGCGTGGCACTGTTTCTCTAGTCTGGTCTGCAGTTTGCCTTTTTCTTTAGACTCAGATGCAAGTTGCGCTCTGAGCATTGTTTCAACATCCTTTGCCGCAGCTGCCTTAACCCGCAGCTGCTCCTCTGCCCTTTCCGTCTGCCTCTTCTTCTCTTCGGCCTCAGCAACGGCCTCCATCTTGCCCTTCTCTGCCTCCTTCAAGCTGTCCAACAACTCGTGTATCTTTTGCGCAGAATCAAAGTGACTGGCCGCCTGCTGGCCCTTCTCACTCAGAACTCCGTCCAACTTGGCCAGCAGCTCGATGTTCTTCCCCTCAGAGGCCGCCAGCTTTTCCTGGAGGAGGAGCTGCTCGGCCTCCGTGGCTTTTTCGACAGACCTGAGCCTTTCCACCTCTCTGGAAAGGTTCTCCTCTCTGCCTTGCAGACCTTTTAACTCTCCCTGCAAACCTCGTTGCTCCTCTTGCGCGGTGAGTGATGTATCCAGCTGTCTCTGGAGCTCCACCACAACCCCTCTGAGCTCCTCAGCCTCCGCGCTCAGCTGCTGCATTTTATTCAGGAGCTCCTGCTGCTTCAGATCGGAGCGGTCCAGCTCCAGACGAAGTTCTTCCACTGTGCTGACGTCTTCGCTGCAGGCAGGCAGGGAGTCGTTCAGGTCATTCAGCAAACCCTGACCATACTCGGGGCTGGAAAGCAACTCAGATGCTTGCTAGATGTTTGCAAGGGACAAGAAAAGACAATGAGCAATGAATTAAACTGGAACAGATTTTGCTTGACTTCCGATCAGTTACCTGGGAGTAACTGCTGGCCAAACTGTTAATACTGGAACTGCGACTGGGCGGTTTCCATGTGTGTCCAGGTGAGCTTGCACCTCCCAGTGTCCTCCTGTTGAACGTTGCAGTTGTAATTTAAAAAAAACAAAAAAAAAACTATTGCCCTGAACTAAACTCTTACCTAGCAAAGGTGGGCCAGGAGGCATCGAGGTCATAGCCTCTGGACGCGACATCAAAGTGAATCTCGTTGAGTTCGTACAAGTGGATGATGATATCCACACTGAGGTGAGGCTTTAAAAATGGGCTTCTTGCGTAGTACCATTCGCTGTGGACACACACACATAGAATACTGAAGCCAATGCATGAAAAGAAAAATGAAAAGCAGCTCTTAAAATCATCAATGGAAACATTTTTGTTGCTTTGTTTTTGTTTGCAAAAATTGTTTGGAATGAGAAGTTGTACCTGGTGACTCTCTGGTTCAAGAGGCACTGCTGCAGAGTGTCAGCCAATCGCTGGTGCACGAGGGAGTAACGAATGAACGCCCGGCCCTTCCCTAGCGACGTCTTCAGCTGTTGGACAGAGAAAAGGTTAAAGGTCCAATTTCTTTAACAAACAAGAAGTTGCACTTCCAGGTGCGTTGGTTCCACCCTTGTGGATTATGACTACCTGGATGACAATTCTACACAGACATTGTCTAACAAATGGCTCAGTTTGCCTGCAGTGACGTTCAGAATAACTGAGCCATTTGATACAAATGGCAATTCATCATCCTGTCTCTCAGCTCCAATTTAAATCGCATTACACCACATGACTGAACACAAGACGCGGGCAATCCAGTTTGCACAGATGTAAACTGACTCATTTGATTTGGTCTCGTGATTTCTGCCGTATAAATGTCGATGTTCAGTCAGCGCTGGCGTCTGATTCGTTTGCAATTTTTGATTGGACAGTTTTCATCACTTCTAAACAAGTTAAAAAAAAAATGATTACAGTGCAATTTAGGGTGAAGGTATTCATACCTCCGTTATGGATTTGACGAAACGAATGCCATCATTGGCGCCTTTGATTTTAGCCAGGCAATCAGTGAAGTAATCCCAGTAATCTCTTTTTGTGCCAAGAAATGTTGTCTTCTCCTTCTGGTCAAACTAAAAGACAAGTTGTCATGAATCATTGGAATGACATTAAGAAGCGGAATAACTGTGACACACACTTGTAGCAGGTACTCCAGTTTGTAGGAGAATTTGTGCAGGCTGGTGCTGTCATCTGTAATCGGCTCCCCGTTTTCCTTATACTCTTTAGCAAGCTCCCCAACAGCTTCTGCAATTCCAAAGAACAAATATAATAATTTATTTGTGACAAACAACACAAAACACAACATTGATTTGTGTATTTATGTAAAGTGGTGAACAACTGTGATACACAGGCTCCCCCTAGTGGTATGCAAAATAAACAAAGCCTAAATAGAGTTCAGTTGTATTTCACTTTTTACTTCATTTGCATTTAATTTAGGTAATTTCTAAACTTTTATTAAGACACAATTTTCATTTGACTTCAATGTGCAATACATTTTAGTTCAACTGCTAAGAAAAGTTTTTCTAATTTTCTCAAGCGCAGTGTTTGTCTGGCTGCATGCCGACACAGACTTCACCACTTTTGTAAACGGACACTAAAGTCACATCCACCGGCGATTTTTTTATTATTTTTTTTTAACCAGATGAGGTAAGATTAGCTTCATCCAGGCGTACCGAAGAGTGTCATAGTGTGCCGATAAAGTCTAGTGACTCTCCTGTTGCTTCTCTGCAGTCACGCACCATGTCAGGCCACAACTGTCCCAATGGTGATCTATTCACACACACGCACGCACATAAAGCTGATGGCCTACCATGTAGATCTCGGATAATCCTCTGGAGCTGGCTCTCCCCAACCGTAGCCCCAGCAGCCATGGTCCCACTGCTCCTCCTCCCAGAAGTCACGTCCAGTCTGCTGAATCAAAATATCACAATCACAAAAAAAGTCACAAAAATGTAGACTTTTTTTTTATATGCTGTTGTGTATACAGAGTGATGTTAAAAATAGCATTAACATGAGACTCTAGCGCTGTTAGACTGCAGTTAATACAAATTTTATGAAGCTTCAAATTGAAGGTTTATTACCACCAAACTAGCAATCAATTATGAACTCGAACTGATGTAACTGTTTATGATATTTATCAAGGTTATGGGAAACGAGTATGGAGGCGGGGAATTAAGCAAAGGTAGTAGAAAAAACAAGAAATGACCAAATGGAAGTAATATAATTAATATGCTAATGTAAACCAAACCTTATTCATGCTTTATTACATATTCCATTTTTTTAAACGGGGTTATTTAAGAGCAATGTTACGATGTATAACGTTCGCTAGAAGCTAACTAGGTTAATCTCCAGCGGCTTTGTTTAACTTTCACAAAATATTGAACCCTCGAGCAAAAAACAAGGGTCTTAATAAAATCATCTCAAACGTTTTGAAGACTAATACGCGAAAAGTAAACGTTTAAACGTCCCGAAGGGAGAGGTTTTCGCCGTATTGACAAACTTGGAACTTAGCTTTAGAAGGGTAAACATTCCACAAGCATTCTTGACAACACTTCGTCAGCGAAAAGGCCATTTTAAAACTTCGAATATTATTTTTGACATTTGCTATAAGCGAAATTAGAAAACTTTTACATACTTTTCAGCATATGACTCATGTCCATAACAGCCCAGTTGCGCTATGAGATCAAATTAGAGCAGCTGGTGTGATTGACACATATCGTCAGCCAATCACAGACCGACACTTATGTCCTCGACCAATGATATTGTGGAAAGTAGGCGGGAATTAACGACCAGCAAGTAGTTGTTGTCGTTCGATTGTACACACTGGCGTCATGTGATCGCTGGCATCACTTGCCCTATTTTTCACAGTCACTTCTAACCAGCAGCACAATTCTACACACAATTTAAATCCTTTATTAGGTATAATTATGTTTTAATAATAAAAATATAAAGAGTGGGCCTATATTTATTTTATATCTTTTCCTTTCTGACCTCAAAGTTTCTTTTGTTCATACCTCCTTATTTATGCTTATTTTTATCCTTCTTTTGCTGGAATCAACATTCCCTCTCTGACATTTTCAAAGTTTCCATTCTTGTCAAATGCGCTTTTTTCAGGGTATCTTTTCCTTCCTGACCTTTTATGGAGTACTCCCAAAAACCCTTCATACTTTCACTTAAATCTACTTATCTAATCTAGATCTACCTACCTATAGGTGGATAATATGATAACATAACAGGATGAACCACTAAAGTAGAAGAGGAAATACAGTCTGTCAGTACTCTTTGACAATCAAGAGAGAACAGCGAACAAATCATAACAACTCCAGGTAGTTTTCTGTTTTGCTTCATATTTTTAGAATTTTATTATTTTTTCATGATTTGAAGATATGGTGTGTTCAATTATTATCATAATAATGATATTGGGCTTTGAGGGGGATTTCAGGGTTAACCTTGACCTCCTAGGTCAAAGGAGCTAATGCATTTTAGGATCATCCTGAAATATCACGTAGATACATAATATCTTTGGTGAGCAGTGTTTAAAATACTATTTTCAATGTTTTTATTTCATCTTAATTGTTGCTAGGCACAACAATGAATGACTCCGACATTTCCTACGACTACAACTATGATGACGAAGTATGCGAAAAAGACGAAGTGGTCCGATTCGGCTCCATTGTAGTTCCTGCTTTCTTCTCAATCGTGATCACGCTGAGCCTCGTCGGAAACGTCCTGGTCCTCGTCATCCTGGCTTTGTACGAGAACCTTAAATCTCTAACCAACATTCTCATTCTCAATCTGGCCGTGTCTGACCTGGTCTTCACCAGCGGTCTCCCGTTCTGGGCCATCTACCACAGTCGGGGCTGGCTGTTCCACAAGACCCTCTGCAAAATCGTCACTTTTGTCTTCTTCATCGGGTTTTACAGTAGCGTCCTCTTCCTGACCGTCATGACCGTCTACAGGTATCTGACTGTGGTCCGCCCGCTGTCGGACTTGAGGCCAAAAACTGTATGCGCGGGGGTTCTGGTCTCCATCCTGCTGTGGATAGTCAGCGTGGGCGCGGCCTTGCCCTCTCTGCTCTTCAGTAATGTTGTCTTCATCCCACACAAGGACAAACCCTCCCTGGGTTGCGAGTACGAGGACGATCTGTGGGCAACGGTCGGCGTTTCCCAGCAGAACCTCTTCTTCTTAGTCGCCTCTGCCGTCATGGCTTTCTGCTACTGCAAGATACTGGGCCGAATCACCAGAACCAGATCGCACACCAAGAGCCGAGCGGTAAAACTCGTCTTGTGTGTCGTGGTCGTCTTCTTCCTGGGATGGGTGCCGTATAATGTGGTGATCTTTCTGAGACTTTTATCTAACAAGTTGGTTCCGCCTTTTGAAGAGTGCGACTTAAGTATCCGACTCGATTATGCGTTCTATGTATGCCGACTCGTTGCCTTCTCCCACTGCTGTCTCAACCCGGTCTTTTACGCGCTAGTGGGCGTGAGGTTCAGGCGTCACCTAAAGACAATTTTCTTGAAGATGTTCAGAGGACCGAGGCCTGTCGAGACACAGCAGGTGAGGATGCAAAACATAATCTCACAGGGATCAATGTATTAGATGGTGTTTCTATTGTCAAATAATTTGATTTTTTGTGTGTGGAATGTTTAACAGATACATGATTGTACTTGAATGATTTTGCTTTTAATTGTCTACAAATGAATCACATGGGTAACATGCAAATAAATGTTTTGTTTGAAAGGATAAGCTTTCATTGACATTTGAGAAAAAGAACCTCTATTGTGTACAAAAAGAGGAAATTCATTTTATGTGCCTTTTTTTAACACTAAACAGGTGACCAAAAATACAAAGCATTAAAAATAAATTATTGACATTCACATCTCAATTACCATATCAGTCATTGCTTGTGTCATAATGGATTGGGAGGGATAGATTAAATGAGGGAATGCTCAGAAAATACTCATTTCAACTTGCCTTGTGATCATAAATGCTTATTATTGATAACAAGATTCTATTGTGGAACACTTCATGTATCAAAATAATTTTTATTAAACATTACTCAGGCATGTGAAATAGTCTTATAAGTGACAGACAAAATCAGACAAAAAGGGAATTTTAAAAACACAAATCAGGAAAAAAAAAAAAAGTGATTTTTTTTTGTAGACCATTTCAATCATTCAAATATTTTGTTTTGCATATTTCAAAGTCTTTGTTTTTCCATCGAGTCTTAAAGGCACACGTTAGTCATAAAAAGCGGCATCATTTTCTAGAGCACCGATTCAAAGATGAAATATTCTTATAGTATTTCCAATATTCACACAAAAATATAAAACAAATCCCAGGATACGAGATATTATGAACAAGATTAGGAGTACGAAATGGATTCTTTGATAAAAGCCTCCAACATTTGCAGTGTAAACTTGTACACAAGAGAAGAGGAATGAAAAGAGGAATTGAGACATTTAAAATTAATTTAGCGGTCATGTGAGAGGTTGAATGCATGAGTACATGTAGATTTTCACTCCAAAATAAAAGAGGATGTTTGCTGATCCGTCACCAAAAGGAACACGTTGAACAAAGTTTCTAGTTCAGAACAGGCGACTCAAACGTCTGATTTGTGCACTAAGTCAAACTGACCAATGTTAATGTGACTTCACTTGAAATCAAAAGTAAGAATGCAGCGACTGCGGGTTGAGATCAACAGTGAGCTCTCATTTTGGTCATGTGATGAAACTGAGCCGTGATTGGTTGTTAACCGAGTCCCCAGTCGGGTCCTCAGCATCCGTTCTGCTCTACGTCCTCCTCAGCCACCACGGGCAGGACCAGGTGAGAGATGCGACTCCACAGCCCGCCGAACTTATCCGTGTCCATCTCGTTGAAGGCCGTCTGGTTGCTTGAGTCCACCAGCCTGTCCTTAAGATAGTCCTGAACCATCTCCTCGACAGCCCCGAGCTCCCCGCTGACCTCTTCCTGAGGCAGTAGCACGGTGAACAACAGGAAGACCTCCTTGTAGGCGGCGTGTTCGTGGTCACAGTAGCGATAGAAGATGAGGGTGGAGCCGGGCGGCAGCTCCTCAAAGCGGTGGATGACAGCCGCCGCTCGGTTTCCCCCAAAGGCTGCCCGCAGCTGCCCGTCCATGTCCAGCTTCACCTCGTCACTCTCCATGGCGGCTTTCCCGGCTCCGTCGATTTGGAGCACGGAAGATTCCAGCGCAGAGGAAAAAGCGGACGCCAGACCCTCGGCCAGGCAGGACAGCGTCTTTTCAGCGCCGCGGCCAGACGTCAGGATCAGACTGACGGGCTCCGTGGGCTCGGCGCTTTTAAGGTGCTTCTCCAGGTGGATCTTGCTCCTTTTCCAAAGTTCCGGTCTTTGACTCCGGAAGCGGGCTTCCAATTGAGACAGGAGATCCGCGAAGGGCTGGAGCTTCACAGACCTGGATGGACGCCGTGCTCCCTCCGCAAACGTCCGGTACAGCGAGATCAACTTGTCCTTGTAGAGCAGCATTGCAGCAGAGCTAAGCAGCAGCACGATCACAACCGACCAGCACAAATAACGAGGGACTCCTGAAGGACGACAGGAAAAATTTCAACTCCAAACAACGTTGGAAAGAGATTTTGCATTGACCTTTTTTCCGCAATAGGTTTTTCCATGTTAATCGAAATAACTTACCCCTTGATGATCCTCCAGAGGATCCCCTGGTAACCCCTTGTGTCTTATTAACTGCTGAGAGAAGAAAAACAAATAGAAAAATAGCAACATTGTTTAGCAAATTAAACAACCTGGTGGAATCTGCTCAGGGTTCAGTCACCTTTTTTGATGCGCGAGACCGGTTCTTTCCGGATGGGAATGTTATTGGCTCGGTGTCGTACCGGGTACGATGTCACGGAGGGTGTATACACACTGCGGTGGTTGGCTGTGGAGATGCCTACACATGGAGGACATTTTGAGTGCAATTTCTTAAAGCAAAAAGCTTCACTTTCCCCATCAAAATGTAGTAACGTCGACCATACCAGAGCCTTTATCTTTAGCCTCCATCTTCTTCTTGTACTCGTCCATGCTGGTGATTTTGCGGCTTTGCACATTGCGTATGCTCGCCGAAGATCTTGTCGATACGCTGTGCTTCCTGAACGTGTCAGTTTCATCCCGTGATGGTGTCTTGACTGAACAATAGCAAAACTGAAGTGCAATCGTATTGTAACTTTTCAATCAATGCGGAGAGAAAGGGGTTGTACCTTCGTTGAGTTTCATCAAGTGTGTGTCAGTGTTTTCACTTATACGGTAGCGCTTACCCAGGGCAACAAATGGGGACAACTTCACATCTCCTGTGGATGAGGATGTTGTTTGAGGTTTGACAACAGAACGGAAATCTCAATTTATGCAGTAAAGAACGTGTCACACTTACCAAGTGATGTTTCTGGATGATCTGGACTATGTACAGAATCTCCTTCAATATCCATTTCCTGGTCTTCATTTTCTTCCAGTGCTGATTCCTGAAGATCCATCTCCTTTTTATTACAGCTATCACCTGACATTTCTTCTTCTTCTAGTCGACTTTTCTTTCCAGGGGACACTGAAAGACAGGTTTTGGACAACTGAAGCACTTTTCATCGAAAGTAAATGGCATGATATTGTGTTTTTGATAAATTGTCTCCAGCGACAGTATTTGGCAGACAGTCATGAAATAAAGACGTGTTCCTTCTTTTTAACACAATATCAACTTTGTCGTTGAAGCTAAGAAAATACAGTCGCCTCACCTTCATCTTCTGAGCCAGTCTCCACATTTCTGGATTCATTAATTTTTGGGACAGAAGAAGAAGACGCCGCCTGCTTTTCTATCCCCCTTTTAGACCTCTTGATTGGACCTCTTGCGGTCACTTCACAAATGAAAGCTACACAAGGAAGGATCATTTTAATTAGGCGAGAATTACTGGATTTACTGCCTTCAACCACAATTAACTCGCAAGAAACAAACATGCCAGTGGACGTGTTGCCATTAAACAAAGCCCATCGCGTTCATTGAGAAGACTTAAGTGCGCTAGCATCGAAGGTTAACATGGACTGTCTGTTACACTTACTTTTTTCTGTTGACTGCCGTCGCGTCGGTCTCCTCAGAGTCCGGAGCTCCGCATTTTCAGAAACATCCGTATCCATTTATGGTTTTAATTAGACCGAGAAAAGGTACTAAACGCGAATTAAATAAATTCCAACATCGTGTTCGGACGAGATACGACTTAAAGGGAAGAATTACGCAGAGGACATAAAAAGCGGAAATAAGCTTCCGTGACTTAAGCTCGTCCCTCCGGCAACTCTGTTCCCCCTTCAATGGTTCCGCTTGGACCTGTCAGAAAGCGAAAGCACAGAGTCAAGACTACGTTGTTGCCGGATATCACGGTTATGTGATTTAGGTGAGTTTAACAACTGTATCTACCTGTTATTTATGTATTTATACTCGAATTAGGTTTTCCATAGTAAGGCAGCTTCACATTGCAGCTGTTAGCATAGGCTTGCTAATGTGCTAATCGAAACGCCTTTCAATTTCAGTGAACCTACATAATGGCTTTTATCTTAGTGTTTGCATAAAATTTAGTAATTGACATGTGGGTTGGTTAACTTTTAAACAGCTTTGCAATCGATCTAGTCGTAAGGGTGTCCGTAGTACTTTGGACCAATTAATTGTGGACTCTGGACACCGAAAGAACTAGTTGTCCCTGTTGGAACAATGTGCAAGTTAGTGTAGTCATAACATGACACGCTTTTTCTTCAAAGGACTACTCATTGGGCCCGTTTGAACAGTCATGGAAGACTCACCAGACCCAGCTGCCCACCCCCGACAAGAAGAACCAGCAGCAGGTAATGCAGTGCACTGGCAGTGCAGTTGCTGAACTTCACTGGACCACCTTGTTTGTGTTGCAGACAGCGATCAGCCTGAGAAGACCGTCCTTCCGGCTGATGGGTGCAGTAAAGGCGAGTTGGACGAGCCACATGTGGAGAACGGGGCACTTGACCTTGATGGTTCTGCTGCTGATCATGATTGCACGGGAGCACAGCAAGATGAGGAGCCAACAACGAAAGAAGATTCTGGTGGTGAGTGTTTCCTGCCTCAAACGAGAAGTAACTGAAGGAAGATGATTACAAGCTTGGTCACGGAACGAATTAAACTCAAGTCATTGAAATTCACATTGTCATTGGCTGTAGCTGGGGAGGACCAACCAGAGGATGACGAGAAGGCACCAGAAGACACCACAGCAGCAACAGAGTCCAACACAAACCCTGATCATATAGACGGTCCTGTTGAAAGTCTCCAAGAAGACCAGCTGGTCCTTAACACAAACTGTGATGACCAAAAAGGTGCAGACAACATGTTTGATATTTCTCTTGTGTTTTAAATATTCACCAACTAGTTTTAATCTCCCCTCTTGAGGATCAGAATCCAGAATTCAGGACCCTGTGGAAGAGGAGGACCCAGAGGTGCCACGGAAAGCCTCAATGGAGATTCTGAAGGATGTTGATCGGAGGAATAAGGTGGAGACCATTGGCCCAGCCACTTGGGAAAGTGCTGACTCAGGAGTTACTGGAATTCTTGGAGGTAGGATTAAGGTCACACTTAAACTGGAATCTGTCCAAGATGAGTTAGACCAAGTAGTATAGTATAGTTGTTACAACCTCAACAAAATACAGGAGGGCCTCAAGATCTGACTGCTCATTTTCTCAAATAAATATCAAGCTTGTGTGTGTACAGGAAGAAGATACCTGATGGGCATCGGTGTAGTGTTGGTACTCGTTGCCGTGGTGGTGCAGCGCATACTCCGACCCGAACCTCCGCCTCCAAGCGCCATGCCTCCCTTCGCCGTCTTCTTGAGGCAGCTTGAAAGAGTCGAGTCCCGCTTCCCCGGCCAGCGCCCCGAGCTGTGGACCCGCAGCCGGATCCACCTGAAGAGGCACCTCCTGACGGAACGGCCCAGCCAACCCGTCAGTCTGATCCTGACGGCGGGGGCGTCAGGCCGCCGAACGCTGCGATGCCTGGCCCGCGACCTGGGCTCCGCCTTCTCCTCCGCCCTCAACGGCTCCGTGCTGCACATCGACGGTGCCAGCAAAGCCGGCGTGGACAGCGACCGGGTCAAACTGGACATCGACGGCCAGCTGCAGGTGGCCTTCGAAGGGGACAAACCCGTGGCGGTGATTCATCACTTCGAGCAGCTTCCCCCGGGCTCCACGCTCATCTTCTATCGCTACTGCGACCACGAGAACGCGGCCTACAAGAAGACGTTCCTCATCTTCACCGTGCTGCTGGAGGGAGAGGAGGAGATACCCGCCGGGATTCCTTTGAGCGCCGTGGAGGAGATGGTGGACGACCACCTCCAGAGCAAGTTCCTCTCGCATGGTCGTCCCCTGGCCTTCGACAGGATGGACCTGGACAAGTACAGCGGACTGTGGAGCCGCATTTCGCACCTCATCCTTCCGGTTGCCGCCGAGGCGTGGACGGAGCATGAAAGCTGCTCGTGAACTTTCAGATTTTTTACAGGGTTGCTGAAAAGATGACACTTTATAGATGATGATTAAGTCCAAGGCTGATGAAGGATTTAAAAAAAAAAAATTTTTTAACAAAGGTTTTAACCGTTTCCAGAACATATTTTTCTTAAAAAAACTCATCGTAGAAATCAGTTATAAATATCTTTAAGAAACAATCTTGTTAATGAACAACTTCACTGCTCTGAATAACTTAACACAAACAACTAATGAAAATTCTGTTTGATTCTGGTGTGGATGCTAGAATCAAATTCTGGACACTATAGCGCGAAATGTAATTTATTATCTAATGCATCAAGATACAAATAAAAGTCTTATACAGCCCAAAATTGACATTTTACCATTGAGTTTTTTTTTTTTTTTAATTATCACTATTTTTATCCGCTCAGAACAAATGCAAACCTAAACCAAGGAGCTCCATGCAAAATGAATGTATTATTTTACAATTTTTAAAAAGGGTATTTATGATTTGTGTTTTATTCTCTCATAACTTTTGACTGCTTTCAGCATGGTGTCTTTTTTTTTTTTTTTTTGCAATTCCCAACCTTCCAACATGACAGTGTAACCTTAACCAAACTTTCTATCATACTCCAGGAAAAGAGTACTGTACTGCTTCATACTGTTCATGTGCCTTATATCGAATAAAGACGAAAGATTTGAGGCTTGTTCATTTCGTTGCAGTGTATAATAGTGCCCTATAGAGGGCAGCATTTAGCAAATCCACCGTTAAACCCAGGGTTGGGCAAATTTATGCATTTCTGGTCATACATTGATGAGATATCATGAAAGAAAAACAGTTAAAACGTGTATGCTCTATTTGGAATTTGCCTTATCAATTATTTAATAATATATATTTAAAAAATGCATGTAAAAATCATTAATTTTACAATCTTAGTGTTTCAAATACAGACCTGAAATAAATAATATAAAACTGATATTTTATTAACCAATTTTTTGGGAAGAATTTCCCAAAATAACATTTTGACACTTGCCAGCCACTACATTAGGTACACTTAAACTTTGCCATGAGGTCGTAATTATACAGTAGTTTGAAGTTATGTCGCTATGCACTACATCCTAATGGGAGCTTTTCCAATATTTTGGTTACCCTATCTTAAAAACCTTTATTTCCCGAGACTTACTTTCACATGTAGAGCTGATGGATTGCGAGTTGAACTCCTCCTCACTCCTTCCATCATCAGGGCCCGCCTCCTGTCGGCACTCGCTCAGCTTTCACACGCACCCTGCCTCCACTCTCCATCAGTGCGTTGACATCATGGCCTCGTAGAGCCTTCATCTCCAGTCTGGACCCGCCATGAGGAGGCCAAAGACATTTCTTGCCTGCTAACTTGAACAATCTGTAACTTTTTTATTTAAACTCTCTCATCGGTGTCCCAGCATGTTGAAGTGTTGCGTGGTGATCTTGGTGCACTGTGTGCTTCTTGTGCACGGAGTGACCGTGCCGCCAAACAGCCTGGCTGCTGCAGACTCCAGGCTGCAAACTGACACAGGGCAAAATACCAACAAGCTGCAGGAGGTGACTGATGATGAGCAAAACACCCTCTCCAAGGTAAGGCGTGCGTGCACTCACAATGCATCATACAGTTTGGCCCGGATGGAGTTTTGCCTTTACGCACCACTTGGATTCAAACTGGAACAATATCAAGTCCTGCTGGGATGAATAAAGCCATCATTGGGATATAAATCCAGTGTGGTGGTGTATAAAAGCAACAACAAAAATCCGGATTTAACTGTATGTTGTGTGGACACCTGACAAACTGCAGAAAAAAATACATACCGTCCTTTTCTCTTTGTAGCTGCTGGGTGATTATGACAAAGTGAAAGCCCTCTCGGAAGGTTCTGACTGTCGGTGTCAATGTGTTGTCAGACCCCTGAGCAGGAGCGCCTGCCGGCGGATAGAGGAGGGCAGCGCAACCGCGCAGGACTCCTACACTGTGGAGACCATCACGTCCGGTCCGGAGTGTAAGTGCGCCTGCGTCGCTCCTCCGGCTGCGGTCAACCCCTGCGAAGGAGAGCGAAGACTGAAAAAGCTTAGGGAAGCTGCGAAAGATGATGTCAAGGTGAAGTTTCCCAAAAAAAAAAAAAAACTCAAAAGGATCATCATGGAGCTAGATTGGATCTCTGGTCTCCAGTTGGTCTTGACGCTTTTTGACCGAGTCCACTTGATCGTTCTAGTTGGCCACCGTCCTTGAGCTTCTGGAAGGTTCCTATAATGGGATGGATCTACCCAAGCTGCACACCATCATCAGCAATCTGGTGGACCGTGTGACACACATTGAAAAGGTACCAGATGACAGCGAAGTTTTTCGTCACCAATTTCTTTGACCACTGAAAACAACCAACTGAAAACAAAAGATATCCGGCAGGTGTCCCAATACTTCTGCAAGCGGGGTTGCATCAGAAAGTCCCCAGAAGAATTTGGCGGTCTGCATTTCCTTCTCCTCAAAATAAATCCCAATTGTAATCATGGCCGGGACAAATTATGGCGTCGTCACCTCACAGCGGAATAAAAACGTTAGTCACGCATTCGCACGATCCAAATGATGATCGTCCACTCGCTGGCTGACTTGACTTGTGATGTCACACAGCCATTGTTAGGGCACACTGAAAATAGATGTGCTTTTCCCCACTAAGTGGCCTCTGGAGACTTTTTTTTTTTTTTTGCACGAGTAAACCTGGAGAAAAATAAACCTCCATTTAGACTTGCAGTATTTATATCGTCTACTGTAACTAGAGCAATCCGATCCTTGTTTCATTTTCTCATTGAACAAATATGTTGAATGTTAAATTGACTATATCATTTATTTACGTAAAGGTGATGGCCATTAAAGACACCAAAGATGACGTGAAGTCCAACACATCCAACCCAACACATGGTGGTGAAAGTTGGACCACCGCCCCGAATTCACCTTCACACCACCAAGATGATCAAGGAAGAGAGAAAGTCGATGGAGCGGAAACGTCTCCAAAAACACCGGTAAATGTGATCTCTTACATAACTAAGTAAATCTTAAGCTACGGACGGAGAACGTGAAATTGTTGATAAGAGGGAGGCCGGGTGACTGTAGCACTGTTGACCCCATGACAGCATCCAAGTGAAATGGCGATCCTCTCCAGAAGTGTTGGGTGGGCTTCTTCTCCCAAAATTGAATCACCATGCTGGTATGCTTTCTCAGGGGCATTACGCAAGATTATTGATGAAAACCGAAACGAAATATGTGGCCACAAGATGCCGAGTCCAATACATAAAGTCCGTTTGAAAATCCCCAATAAACACAAACAGCTCTGATTGTTAATGAACAAAAACAAATTCTGTCTCAATTGTTATTTTTCACCTAGTTTATCTCAGTTACATTGAGGGCGCCAACTATGGCTACAAATAAATATTTAATGATGTCAACTGTTTTTGTTTGGTAAACCGTCACTGGGTGGTTTTGAAGTTGTTCCTCTGTTTATAAACAGGAGAAGCACAGAACTCTGTCAGACGGTTCGGCTCAGGTCACCGAGGTGAAGCAGCACGTGGCTCGCAAAAAGGTTTTTCAGGAATCCAAGACTGCTCTTAATGGGATGATTATCAGAGGAGTGACTTTTTACAAGTCGGAGCCAGAACCAATGGCCACTGACGACGGGGAGCATGAAGAGACCGGTAACCCTCGGAATTTGTCCAGCCATTTTGTTTTTGCAACGTGCAGCTCTGACAATGGAGAGCCTTTGACCTAAACTTCTTCATCCTCTGTAGATTTGGAGTATCATGGATTCAGTGGCGATGGTCCAATCGACCTCCTGGTTGAGGAGAATCTTCTCCGACACAAAGCTCGTCCCCGTCCCAGGCAGACGGTAGAGCCGAGATCTTTCCACCCCGTGTCTACTGACCTCTCCCATGGCTCCAAGAAAGCCAGTCGGCCTACAAGCCTACCAAAACCTCTGAGCGAAGACATCGTAGACGTTGACGCTCCAACCGCTTCGGCAACAATCGCGACTGACACAAACACAACAAGCAAAGTCACGTTAGCACCCAACACGACCTTGTTGAACCCCACCACCGTGAACTCTGCATCTCAATCTGTTCCTTCGAACTCCTCCCCGGATGTAACTACCACGGAGATGACCAAGACCACTCAAGCAGATGTTACGTCAACCCCGACAAAGGATACACAAACACTCGCGCTAGAAACCACAAGCCTGGAGATGAGTGACCAAATGACAGGAGCACCAATCTCCACTGTGAAGGACGTGACCACCAGCTCTGGAACCCACACCACCAACATTCCAACAGTCACTCAGGTCGCCCCCACAACACCACAAGACACCGACCGGACGACCTACTTTCCAACATCTTCAACAAACCCTCCAAGCACTCCCCCACCCGTCACCACACCTGTGACGACTCCTCCTCCTCCGACCGCCACCATCAAACCCACGACGACCACGACCGTCCCCACTCCTACCACCGTCAAACCCACGACGACCACGACCGTGCCCAGTCCAACCACCATCAAGACCACCACGACCGTCCCCAGTCGGACTCCTGCTGTCAAACGGAAGTATAAAATCAGCTGGGAGGAGGAAGAAGAAGATGTGGAGTTTGATGACATCATGCAAAGGCAGGAGGGAGCAACAACAAGAAAACCCGGTAAATGGATTCACTGCCTTTCTACATTTTCCGTTGCGTGGCTACAAACTCAAAAACACTCAAATAGAACTTAAGAATGTACAATCCTAATTTGGATCAGCAGTTTTTCTGTGACCCTGATCTGCTGTAAAAGGTGGATGGCTTGAGTCATTAATGACCAAGACATTCCAGAAGAATGTACCATATGTCAACAACTTCTACAAAAACAAATCTATGATCAGCACCAAATGTTGAAAGGTTCTTCTTAGGTCCTTTGCCTCACGCTACCAACAATTCAGTCAAACTGGTATTTTTTGGACAAACTATCAAACCAACAGACCAAAATTTTGTCTGAGGTTACTACAAAAAAAATGGACCATCAAATTTGTGAAAAAATACAATAGAATTGTACAATAGAGTATTATTTGGACCGTTCTGTGCCAATGTGGCAACTTTGCGTGTAGGAGTCTGGTTCAAATAAAAGCATCTTAAGACTAATTATTGTCAGACTCTTTGAGGTGGGTCTGAAAAATGTTGATGCTCTTCTAAAGCCTCCCTCATAACACTCGGGGTCTTTTGCAGAGGAATGTAAGGACACCTTGGCAACCATCTCCGAACCGGTGACTCACAATAAGTACGGCAGGACCGAAGGGGCCTGGATGAAGGATCCGAAATCGGACAAAGACAGGATTTATGTGACCAACTTCTATTACGGGAACAACCTCCTGGAGTTTCAGAACATGGATGTTTTCAAAAAAGGTAAAAGTGTTTTTGTTGATTCTTTTGAACTCCCTTTGAGATGTTTTTTTTTTGTCCCCAGGCCGTTTTACAAACTCCTACAAACTTCCTTACAATTGGATCGGCACCAATCACGTGGTGTACAACGGCGCCTTCTTCTACAACCGCGCCTTCTCCCGAGACATTATCAAATTTGACCTGCAGCGGCGTTACGTGGCCGCCTGGACCATGCTGCACGACGCCGTGATGGAAGAGTCGACGGCGGCGTGGGAGTGGCGCAGTCACTCGGACGTCGACTTCGCTTTGGACGAGAGCGGCATATGGATCATCTACCCGTCGATGGACGACGAGGGCTTCTTACAGGAAGTGGTCGTTCTGAGCCGCCTGAATCCGGTGGACCTCAGCATGCAAAGGGAGACCACGTGGAGAACCGGGCTGAGGAGGAACCACTACGGGAACTGCTTCATCGTGTGTGGCGTCTTGTACGCTGTTGACAGCTACAACCAAAAGCAGGCCAACTTGGAATACGCCTTCGACACTCACACCAACACTCAGATGATTCCCAGAATGCCTTTCAGCAACAATTACACCTACACCACCCAAATTGACTATAACCCCAAAGAGGGCGTCTTGTACGCATGGGACAATGGACACCAAGTTACATACGATATTAAGTTGGCATATGCAGACTCCAATTAAAGCTTTAATTGTAGTGAAGTTGAAATTTTCAAATGGATCGTAGATCGGTCCAACTGGCCTATAACGGCTATTTGTTCAATTTGTATCTGAATTCAATAAAAAGCGAGCCCCATTGGTTGTTGACTCACCGTGTTTTGTAGCGTAAAGCCGGTCACACGTCGAAAGACGAGACCCTTTGTTTTTTGTTTTTTTTGTGGGCTGCGTGAAGATCTGATGAAATCCACAAAAAAAGAAAAATTAAGAGTCAGCATTACAAATCTGATATACATACAGGAAATCCAGTGTTTATTATTTTGGGGTATTCACAAAAAAAATGGTATCTTCCATAAGTACAATTGGTTTGCAGTGACATCGCGGGAATCAAAATGTATTTCTACACTAAGTGTTTAAAAACAAAATACAGGGCTAAAATAAGCAGGCAGCTACTCCTACAAAATCCTTATTCATAACCCCGACATATGTCGCTTATTTCAAATCCAAAAAGTGCACTATACAAATAGTGCAATATATTTTTCTCCTCCTGGTATCCATCTGAAAAAATATCAATACATAAACAAATCTCCACAATACAACTAGACACAGAAATGCAAACATACATTTTTGTCCAATCCATTTTTCTCCTCCTGGTATCATTAAATCCATCTGAAAAAATATCAATACATAAACAAATCTCCACAATACAACTAGACACAGAAATGCAAAAGTTAGAACAATTAAAATAAATACATAGAACATCAGTTTATTCTTCATCAAGAGTAGAAAAAGTACGTAGATGTGAGAGAACACCACTTCCTGAGCTTTCGGTATATAGCTGCGCGCAATCTTCTCTAATACTTATTCATAATTTATGAAACCAAATCTTACAGCAAAAAGTCGAGATGTAGCAAGTATTATTCTTTGATGAAGAAATGAGGAGCGAGTGGGATTTGAGGAAAGAGCTGTTCTGGTGCATTTGTGTTGCGACGGGGTGACTCAGGGTTCACTGCTCGGCCCCCTGCTGTTAAGCAATTACCTGTGCGTGGGACGTCTGAGGTTATGTGGGGAAGGAAGTCAGTGCAGCTACACAAGGCGCTAACACATCCAGACCTCCTTCAGGCCACGATAAAGAATGCGGCTTGTCGTTTTTTGACTTGCAGACTTTTTGTTTTGCTTTTACCGCTGGGTTTAGGCCGACCCCATGAGCACACCTACGGGAGGGGCGGGCTGAGCCTCCTGCTGGTAGAAGGTTTGCGTGCGGTTTACCCGCAGCATTGGCGGGATGGTGGCTGATCGGATGTGGAGGATCCTGGTATCGGTCACTTCGCAATCGATCTGCATCATCACCTCGAATTCCTTGTCTCCGATGACGCTATCTGTAAGCGTAGATGAAGAGAAGTTGAGGAAAAGTGGCTTTGGAATATGTGTAATCATTGCGTATGCCGTTTGGATTCTGTCAAATTCTTTTCCTTGTCACGCCTTAAGTGTGAGAACGTTTTCGGAGCAGCTGGAAGCTCGCTCACAGATGGAAGTTTGGACGTGAGTCACCCTGGATTTCTCCCTTGTACGGAGACAAAGCGAGAGCTGGACACGCATATTTGAGAGGAAAAAGCGGTGAGAGAACAAAGAGTGGGGGATGCGGCGCCCCTTGTGGGTTTAGAGGACGAGACAGAAACCGTAACGTACCCCAGCCATCTTGTCGTTTACAAGCCTGTGGGGTTTTAACATTATCCACAAAAAAACCCATCAAACTAGCTTGTAAAACCTTTTCACGAAAAAGGAATCTGTTAAGATTAATACAGAGGTTACTAAGAAGAAAGCAAAAACAGATTCATCCGAGCAGTCATTTTCCAGCCACCTGTTCAAAACATCAACCTCCACAGCATCTTCACAGGGCTCTCCCTCAGAAGGACAATATGGGAGCTCCCTCTACTTTCTAGAAGATTCCACAGGTGTTCCTGTCATTAAATGTCCATCCTGACTATGACCTCATGGACTGCTGAGACTCATCCTTCGCCCCTGGAGTGAAACACAGCAGACGTCTTTGGATGGAATCCAAGGTTGAAGCTCCGTTTGGCTATGTGGCTTTTTATTTTAAAAGCAAGCTCCGCTCAAGCTCATCTCTTTGTAACTTTGTGAGATAACGCTTTCAGCCTGCTTGAATGGGCAAGTATCGGTGCTTTTGGAATTTGAATCCGCTAGCCTCTGGAAATGTGCTTAGGAGAGCACAAATCTCAGCTAAGGCCACATTTTCAGTCGGATTCAAATCCACAAATGGACCCGGCGCGCATTCGCATAATTATATACAGTTTGGCGAGCCAGCCCGGGGTCTGGGGAGAAGCGAGATAGGCGAATGAAACGTCCAATGAGAGGAGAGCAGTCACAGTCGTTTTCAAACTGCTGCTTTGTGAAAAACAGATGTCAGAAATGACTGCACACTCTTTGTGCAGTTGTGCTGCCTTTTTGGCTTCCAAATGATCACTCAACAAGTCCGTGAGCGACACACAAAGTTTACATTTGCGTCAGCTACCAGGTGGAGCGATAGTTGGAATTTGAAAACAAATCAAAGCCGTGTTAGGGGACATTTTGTATACCGATGTGGTGAATCTGCTCCCTCGACTGTATGCCCATTCCTGTTTTTGAGACTTCAACCTCAAGCCTGTCATTATTTTTGAACAGAAACCAGTCATTCTAATAATGACCCTGTAATTTGCGGGCTACGATCTGAAGCGATTGCATCCCGTTTGAGGTCCCCTGATTTGTGTTGCCGCTTACTGTCTTTCAACCAATGGTCTCAAGGGCATAATGGAACAACCACAAGCCAACATCAGGCGACACGGTCTCCTTCACTTACTTCCAAAATCCATCTGGAGGTGTTCCACGACATTTCAGTGACACAATGAGCCTGATAAAGACCGGAGGTCTGCTTCAAAGTAATCCCCAGAGACATTTGGAGAGGATGCTATCTGCCACATCGGCGCCAACACCGAAGGAAATGTTAACGGTTGAACTGACGACCCCGAACCGTTTTTAATAATCTGTGATCCAAAATAAGAGCTAATATCAAGAGACAATTTGAATCGAGGATGGGTTTTTAAAAAAAAGCTCTGAAATGATTATTGCAAACAAAAAAAGTTGATTTAATCTGAGAACATGGTCCTGTTTTTTTTTTTTTTTTTTAAAGAGAATAAAGACATCTGTCCCAACTTCTCTACAAAACAGAACTTTCTTTTGAATAGGCAACTTTTTAATTCCCATGGCATTTAGCGGTACACATGGTTCAGTTAGGATTCTGGGTTGGGTGGGGGGTGTACTACACCTGGTTCAAATTTGGGCAAAATCCGGGAAATTCCCATGGAGTACAAACCCTGGAAGGAGCCAAAATGTCTTCCCCCCCCGCCCCCCCCACACACACACTAGTAATCTTATGAGCAGAATTGGTTAGACGTCACTCGTACCAGATCTCAAATCGCATTGCGTGAACGTATGTGAACAGAGCATCGATCATACCGGTGAGCGCTCTAATGGCGATGCACTGTTTGGATTAGGAAAGAAGGGAAATGGGAATCCGGCCCTTTACCTTCAACCCCCGCCGTGCCTGCCGCTGAGCACACGTACCCGAGAGTAAATAGACTGTCTCCGACGGTTGATCCACCTGTAAATGATGTCATCGCCCGAACATTCCTCTCCTCCAAACATGTCACTTCCACTTGATTGAGCTACTTTCAAACTCTACGGCTCATTAAATAAACACACCCGCGGTCCTTATAAGGAGCCACTGCTCGGTCGGATACGACTCCGAGGGGGGATGTTGAAAGGTCGCGAAACTTTGTTCGAAAGCTGCGTATCGAAAACTGTCAAAAACTATCCTGATGAAAGCCATCGAGTGACTGGAAGCGAAAAGCGTTCCTTAAAAGGGAGCTGGAAAGAATTTTAAATCCATTGTGGAAAAATCGAGTTACAATGTAATGTCGCTCACCCAGTTGCATTGAATGGAAGTTTAAAATAAAAGCTGGCAAAATCGTAAAAGTCGATGTTCCATACCAGGCGGAATATTCGTTTTTTTGTGAGGAAAACGGCTCCGATCGTTTCGATTTCATTCGGTCTCCACTGGCATGCGTTGGAAATGATGACAAGGCAGAAGAACTTTATGAACCCGTCGAAATAAAACATATGCACACTTGAATGATTCACAAGACGGCCAAATGGTGACCTAATTGTAACAGACACGGCGGGGGTTTGCCTCTCGCCTTTTTCTTTCCAATAGGCTCGAGAAAAAGTCCACCAGAGCCGGCTGGGCTCGATTAGATAAGCAAAGTACTTGCAACCGAGTGCAATGGGCAGCTGTGCAAAACTTTGAAAGAGAACCTTTAACACACTATCATAGAAGATGGAATATTTTATATACTCAATAAATGCCGCAGCAGCAAAATTGAGGCCGCTTAAAAATAACAACAGGGCCAAATTTAAAACTGATATCTGGGCAGATTGAATAGAAAAGCTGCCTCACACTGCCTTTACCCAAAAAGGAATTTTTTTTTCATGTGTTTCAAATTTCTTTTAGTAGTATTATTATATAAACATGTCGGCCCTGGCATCTGTTAAATTATTTCAAGTACAAGATCTGCAACGCCACCGCCAAAAGGAAATGGCAACACTGAAAAAGCTTCTTTTTTTTTCTTTTTCTTTTCAATCTTTGTGTCTGCATGTGGTTTGGACGGTGGCTGTGCAGCCACGTTGCAGCTCTGCTAAATGCTGCAGGGAGAAGAACAGGCCGAGGGACGTGACAAAGGGTACTGAGAACTCCAGATTTGGGGAGGGGGGGGGGCTTCAATCCATTCCTACAACTGCTGTAAAGATTCTTACCGTTGACATTCATAGCAGGCAACACCACAGACATCTTCGGGCGACTTCCTTTGTTGTGGCTGGTGGCAGGAAGTAGAAGATGATCCTACGAACCAACACGAGAAGGTTATGCCAGTAGCTTTTAAAAAAATGAAGCTTCTCATTTGATCCCTTGCGGTCAATCGTGTTCATTTCTTAGAAACGTCGCAAAGCGAGTCCAATTTCCACACTGCAGCCTATAATCAAAATCGGCTTCGCAAAGCACTTTTCGCGTCTTTGGTTTCCAAAGGATGAAAACGGTGGTTCATTTATGACATTAATTGTACTATAGGATGCTTTTGCCTCGCGGTGCCGTCGTGCAAATATCCGCGTGACTCAAAAGCAGCAGCCACGGGGGAGTGTTTATCATAATTATAGATTCATACGTGATTTTACAGTGACAGCATTACTACGACGATATTTTAATGTGCCAACAAGCCTAAATAGCAGGACCAGAATATGAAACCCACATCAAATGTGAATTTTGTGAGGAATAAATCATTTCTCACTAGCAGGCTTTGGCATTTAGGATTATTTAGTATTTAGTGGAGCCTCCTAGCAGGCTTGGCATTTCGGATTATTTAGTGGAGCCTCACGCAAACGGCGACAATTTCCCAGGGGAAATAACGTAAATCTGTTTTAAAGTCTGGCGAGGATAATAAAACTGGCAGTTAAGGCAATGTTAACATTATTTAAGTGTTGTACTTAACTTCTGACTGGCCATTAATGACGAGTCTCATAAAGCTCCATTAAAATTGATTTAGGATAATAAAATGGTATAAAAGAATGGATTAGCCTAAATTAAAGGTGACCTTGACACACGCGGAAACGATAAGTCATTGAAATAATATTTTTTATGAAGATTTAAAGTCTGCCATAGATACTGCTTATCATCAAGAGATTTGCAGCTCAACCATCTAGCATGAGAGCTTTGGGCTCCATGACGACAGGTACGTTTTTTCCCCTGAAACATGGATAAGACGCTCAAATGTTTCCACCACGTCACCCCCAAGCTGCAGGTGCCACAACACAAGAAGCATGAGTACTTCCATTTTTCTGCTTTCGTTTGAGAGGTACATTTTCCATCCCCTCAGCTCATTTCAAGCTCGAAAAGAGCTTGTTTGTGTGTGAAGGGCTTTAAGTGATCTGGGGCTTGCACATGAACAATGAGCTGAAACTGGCGGGGAGGGCAAAATGGTATCAACAAACCACGAGACGAGTCAAAAATTAATAATGATTGCCTTCAAATTCCAAATTCAATCCAGAAGCTTGGCTAGTCTTCTTGCTCACATCATACAATGGAAAAAAGGCCCCCATTCTTTCAAATACGGAGGAACCCAGGAAACAAAACACACAAATAAAAGTTGCACCAGAACAGATTCTTAAAAAAATAAAAAACAATTAAAACACATGCTAATTATTGTATTTAAAAATAGGATATTGTATTAAAAGTATGATATTGTCTCAGCATGTAACAGCATATTAGAGTCATGACTGGTGTGCTGAGACAAACACTATTACAAAATGTTCAAAAACGCCCAAACGGAAAATGACAACTGAAAGAAATCTAATAAAATGGCAGCAACTAAACCCCGAATGATCAAAGCCCTTTAATTGGAAGTGATGTCCAGTATTCATCATGTCAGGCGAGCGAAAATAAAAAGCAGGCGCCATGTCTTAACTTGCCTAACGTCGAAAGTCAAGAGATGAAAAATGACATGAAGTCGTGCATAAAACCATAAAACATGACGGCAAATGGGCCGGGGGGAAAAAGGAGCGGAAAGGGGTAGTTACACCGGTGGGTGGGTGAACCCGTTCGCCGTTGTTGACTCACAATGAATGTTCATGTTAAGGAACAGCCATTATTTATGATTCACCCATTAGTAACAGAGGACGGTTTCAACTTACCCTGCGGAAAGACACGACGTAGAAGGTGTCGCCTCGCCGGTTAATCTCGGCGAAGAAGTCACCGTACGTGTGCGAGGGTCTGTAGTACACCTGGAGCTCACTGCCAGGGGTCCTTTGAAACAAAAATAAGACATCAGGGGAAAAAAAAAAAAAAAGAAAAAAAGGCAAGCCTGGCACTAGGCCTTGCGCCACTTTGCTCAAAACATGTCTGACACTTGGGAACCGTTTTTATTCTTCTTCAAGCCTGAGTACGTACTTTGGTGACAGATAGATGAGTTCTCCTACTTAAATTAGCTCCTTGTGTGGAGTTTTCATTCCAAACGGTCATTTCTGGTCAGAGCAGTGAAACCTTAAAAAGCTAAATTAGTATTGGAAGGATTACTAATACAATCCTGGCTCTTAATATTACAGTTTTTTTTACAGAGTATTTCATGCAAATCTGCCAGCTCCTCTACCTACTGTACAATATGAAGCATTAAAAAAGAAAATCTCATACTTGACCCGTCCCCCACTTCATCCTTCACATTTCCTAGCGAAGGAGTGGGGAGAAAAAAACGATAGGGGGCCAACAAAACCTATTGACTCCATCTGTGTGATGTGAGTGCAGCTCAGCAGAAGAGCCAAAACTCTGAAGTCAAGTAGTGGGGTCATTCTTTACAATCTGTGCCTCATTAAACTGTAAAAAGCAAGATGGGGGTGGGTGGGAGGTGGCAATTCCCAAAAAAGGAGAAGATATTTTACCTCCCGTCATGGTTCCGTTTACAGAGCCACTTAAGTCAAAAGGCGTTATGGGAACAGTTGCTTTACGTAATGGTGCCGTGTCATGGAAAATGTGGATTTTTCAGATATTGGGTTGGTTTTTTTTTCTTCTGCGGGGTGTGTAACTAATGCCAGGTCAGAAATAGCAAAGCCTTCTAAAGCAACATGATTCAAAATGATGTTGATGTTACAGTGGTTCACCACACACATTGACAATATTTGCTAGCGTTTTGCTGACCAATGCACAAAATGGAACTATAAGCAAATGAAGCTTTCTTAGAAAACACAATCTGCCCCATACTGCTTCGTTAAATTAAGTCTACATCTTTAAAGGTGTGATAAAATGAACATTTGTGAAAATAAATGAGATCATGCCATTACTCACTTTTCTTTGGCAGCTTCAGCGTATGGAACAGTCACAATTTGGGAGTTCTCGGCATCCTTATGTTCACTTTTCTGTTGGAAAATTGAAAAACATGGTCTCAGTATACTCCCGGCCATTAACAACAATAACATTGGCCGTCCGACCTCACAATTAAGTCTAATGGTTGGGCCGGCAAATTTTTAAGAAAACATGTCTAAATCTTTTTTTTTTTAATCACTATTTCAAAAATGAGAGGCACTATTTTTGGTCTATGTTGAGAACTGTGCAACAAAGACCTTCCAATGAAAGCGATCACTTTTTTTTTTTTAAGAGGTCCACACGGCAAAACATTTTGCAGAACGAGCTGACGGACGGGACTTGCCAGAATGCTCCTGGAGGGTCTGAGGTGACTGTTACTCATGCGCCTGGATTTGGTCAGCTGCAAGTCATGACGGTTGACCCAGCCCCTCAACTCGTGGGCCAGCCTGTCCATCAAAAAGTCAACAAACATTTACGAGCAAATTCTGGATCAGTCATCTATATTCTATTGTGGGCGTGTGAAAACAATAAGTCACGCTTGAAGGGCTTTTAATACTCACTCCAAACACTTGGTCCTATTAACCGGCGGCAGGCAGGAGGGCGGCGGCCGCGACCTGAGGAAGTTCAGCTCCTTCACCACCATCAGCGCCTTGCCTTCAGCACTGCGACACAAACAGATGACGGGAGGCCAATAGAACATTGATGAGAGTCCAAAGGCTTGGAAATGTGCATGTGAGAATCTCATATTGGCTTTAACGACCCGTTCAAAAATGTTCTTCTCGTTAAGAATATGCTTGCGATGCAAAGGGAGAGCCAACATGGCCGTCTGCCTTACGTTTGCAGTCAAACATCCGTGACGAGCCGGCGCAATTCGGGCACAAGTGTGACTTTATGGATTTCTTTATGACATTGATTACATTTTAATGATTATCATGTGGTAAAAGCCAGTCAGTCATTTCAGCACACGGCAACGTTAAAAGTAATATGTTGGGACATTGTCGATAAAAACGAATATCGGACTATAATAGTCGTGGATTCGTCTTGACTCGTGTTGTTGGGTCTCTCATATTTTAACAGTCAGTTGTGAACATATTGCAACAATTCCCGTACATTCCCCCTCAAAATAGATTTGACCAGCTGGACCTAGAAAATGTAACCAGCTTGATTCCTAGACATTTTTTTTTTTATGACTTATGGCCACCAAATGTAAACATTGAATACTTCACTAGTGCACATAATTGTTATTGTTACTTTATGGAGGGACTTCCCGATGTCTCGGGAGCCCACCTGCAACGACGCTCGCGACAAAAATGTGGGCCGCCAAAGAAATCCCCCGCAACCTCGGCCAGCGCTCAAGGCCTTGGAAAAAGTTCTGCTAGACATGTCAGACCGCAGGGGCCTGATCGTAACTCTTGCTGAAGGGCCCCATATTAACCTTTCTGCGCAGACGGCTTCCTATTCAGGTCCCCCCCCAGATTAGGTTGCATTATTCTCCCCCCCCCCCCCCTCCCCAATCATGCTGTCCTCTGCAAGCATTTAGCGCTGTCACACCCTTTTGAAAATCCTAATATGTTCCTTCCTCCCTCTGAAAGTTGATGCTACAGGTGCCTGGCTTGCATTAACAAGTGACATAGTGCACATGTAAGACTGACAAAACACAGCAGTGCTAACACGTCATTTTCAGGTGGTGGGGGGGCGTAGGTCAAATAAGAATGTTATTCGTGCAATTTACAAATGAGACGTGCCGGGCCTCAATCGCTTTCAAAATAGAAAGAAAAATACGTGAGCCCTTGGAAAAATAAACTGTTACGAGCGATATAAAACTGGACGTCAAACATGGCCTGACCCCAATTTCCCACCTTGTTACTCAAAGCGCAACACGAGGGATTTTTTTGGAAGGTTTGCGCTCATGTTTAGATGTGGTGCCAGTACAGGCCCGGACCGGAGCACAGGTGCATCCTGGGCCGCGGCGTCAACGTCACGGCGGGCTTTGTTACCTGTCGGTCGTCTCGGCGGCGGCCTTCTCAACGGGCTCGGGGCCCTCGCCGTCGGAGAAACCTAACAGGTGTCTGCTGTGCTGCGCCGGCACAAGCTCCAGCCCGGAGCCCGAGTTGCCCTGAAGTTGACTGATGAAGGCGGACGTGTGTGAGGGAGAAAAAAGAGAGAAATATTTTTAAAAAAAGAAAATGCCAAGTGGCTCTCATCCTGTGTACATATCAGTTTCTTTTTTTTTTTGTTATGTATTAAGCTACAAAGTCCAACAGTGAACTCTGATCTAGTCCGCTCCATCCAAAACACACTGAGGAGGCCGTGTGGTGTCCTTCAATGTTTCTTCAACACCATCATTTTACATTTTAAAAAGGAATTTGGCATGTAAAAAAAATTTTTTTTTTTTATTCTGTAAAAACACATAAGCAGATAAGGTTGACTCAAGAATCAGCGCACACCACAAAAGCAACAACAAAAATTTGCTATCCAAGCACCGCTTGGCTAAATCTCAGATCCAGCGCACATTCCGAGCTTATCAAAGTCAACAAATCCGACCCGCATCCCTCGTGGAGGGACGTCGCCCCCCACGGAAGAAAACCAACATTTCCTTTTATGACGTCAGAGAATCTGTTGTTCCAGTTGGAATATAAAATCCCACCGTGTTCAAACTGGAGCTCTTTTATATAACCTTGCCTTCATTTGTTGAAATGTGGCAACAGTCAACACGGGAGATGAAAAAGGGATTGGCCACATGTGTATTTTTTGCCGCACGTAGAGCGTTGACATGTTTTGTTCCAACAGTCACGCGGGGGTAAATGTTTACATCTTGCCAAAACCCCAACAAGGTTGCTGGAAGGTTTATTCACCGATTACTCACCCAGTCCTATAAACTCTGGCGACAACATCAGAGGAAGGGACGACCAAATGGACATTTATTTTCTGACTCATTTCAAGACGGGGGACATCTATGGACTGGACTGCTAAATTCTTACGCTTGGTGGATTCAATGTCATCACATCAAACGCTTTGCTCAACCTAAAGTTGGCGGGCAATTTGACAAACTGTCAACTGCTTTTAGCAACTTCTTCAATAGGAACTACGTTGGCGCTGGTTTCAATTAGATTTTTTTTTGGACCCTGTCTTACATGACAGGCAGGAGTCCCAGAGTGAATCATCGGGATTCCCGTCCATTTCCTCTCGGGAGGCCACCGTAAATTCAATATGGCAGCGACATTGCTTTAACTGCCAATGACTTTTCTTAAAATAAAGCGACGCTCGGGTGTTACCTTATTGGTCCGACGTTAAGCGCGAGGAAGAGCAGGACCGCCATGAGGCATACCGCTCGTCTCTTGGGAGCCGTTGCCTTGAGCAGGGAATTCTGTTGGGGTGGGTGTTGGGAGGACAGACATTTTAATTGTGTATGATGCAGTAACTAAGAAGTAACTAAGTACTTGAGTTTTTGTATTTTTCAGATTCATTGAGTATTTCCGTTCCCTACATTTGAAGAGAAATGACCAATCTGTACTTTGACCACCTTTGGACTGAATCTGGACGATACCTCCACGCTCACCTCATTGCGCAGGCCTTCCAGTTGCCTCTTGAGGTTTCCGTTCTCGCTTTTGAGCGCCGCGTTCTCAGACAGTGCCATTTTTAGCCGCTCTTCCAGCGTCAGCAGATATTCTTTCTTCTTCTTCCGCGACAGGGAGGCCGACTCGCGGTTCTTTATCATGCGTTGCTGCCTCTGGGAGAATTTTGACTGGAGGACGAGGGAATAAGCGGGATAGACAGAGAGAAGGGGTGGGAGAAGAAATGAAAAACACTCGGGATGATGACTCATGTCGTAGGATTCACATAGCATCTGGATGCGTTTGAGGAGCACCTATCCAAACAGGACGAACGAGGCGGCCATGTTGCGAGGATGCAATTAATGCCCAAGTGAGCTACCTGCCGAGCTGTACGTCGTTACATTGGCGTGAGATCACGTTAATACATCGAAAACGCTCTTCACCAAGTCAATATTGCATACTTTTAATAGGTTATTATCCAAATATAAAAATTTGCTCTGCCACAATATTTTCTATTTACGGTGATGTTGACAATTAAGCGTTGGTAATGAGCCACATGCTGCTTCACCGCGTTCAAAGACAACAATCCAATTCCCATTATTCATCTTTGGAAGTGTTTGTGGTCAAGACATTTGCCAAAAAGCAAAGAGTGACAAGAACAGGAAGCTGGTGTGAAAGACGGAGGCCAGGGCGAAAAAGAAACGGCAGATAGAAGGAATGAAATCCAGGAGAAGGAGGTCAGGGTGGCGTCGCTCGCATTCCTGTTTTAGTTCTAATAATAATCGTCTGAAAGAGAAATGTTCAAAAGATCTGCCAGTGGGATTGGCGACACCTACTTCACACCGCAAAGAGTCCTTAAGTGCAGACGAAAAAGCTTCTGTTGATACAATATTTACATCAAGATCCCATGAAGAAAATTGTGTTTACGCAGCGTGTCGTCCTTTTTGAGAAATGACTTCCTTTTAGAGACACAGAAAGTCACACCACACTTGATAATATCAAAATAAACAACTAAATACAGGAGAGGGCTAATTTCTTAAAAAAAAAAAACACGACTACCACAATGCTACACACAAACATCGTCCCTGGGGTAAGGCCTCCAAAATGTCAGGATAAATAGCCCTGGCGATGATTAAGTTATTTGGATCCCCGTATTTGTGTTTTGTCTCCTGAGAAACTCCTCAAAATCTCCCAGCTAGGATCTGGGAGTTGTGCCACAAGCGCGAGCCTGGGAACGCCGCAACTACGCAGTTACCAGGGAGTGGAGCGCCGGGTGAACGTCACCACGACAACAACAGTGAGGCTGAGCAGGGCAAATTTTTTATTTTTTTTTTGCTGGGGTGGAAAATGTTCATGCACGGTACCATGCGAAAGCGTAGAAAGTCTGCCCAGGAGCGGATTACACGGATGGAGCTGTCCTTTAAAGGCCCGCCGATGGAGGAAATATGTGATTAAGCCATCCTAAGAGGACTGGATGGCGTAAACATCTCAACGATGAGAAATCTCTCCATCATTTTTGCGTTTTCCTGAATCTGGGTCATTTCAACACATGGCAACAACCGTTCCAAGTTTTAAACACAATGATACGCAGGAAGGGCAGATGCATCCAATCGCCACACACTTGAGGCGAGTTCAAATCACACAATACATGACTTTTATGTGGTCGCTTGCTTACGCCAAATTCTGGGAGCAATAAATTTCTTTTGTAATGTTTGTTTTCTGATGACACTTTGCATTCCATCACTTCCAACGCTGATAGATTTCAACAACTGCGTTTAAGCCACAAACAGGTATCCCCAGCTGTAAAAAAAAAAAAAAAAAAAAAGAACGACTATCAATCAAGTCTCACTCGATGTCTCCTTTAAATCCCCTAATCCTGACAATGAGATTTGTGGAGGCCGATAATATGCCTTTCAGTCAAATCCCCCCTCGGCTGTGCAGGAGTGGCATTACATCCCCCGCTAGCTGTTTACAGCTGTCGCAAAAACGTCATCCGGCGCGACACCTGTCCGAAGCATGTAAATCGTTGGCGGTCGTTTTACACCCGGGATTTATAAGATAACTGTATCTTACGGTACAGTAACACAGACACACGTGTAACACCTGGCCCAGTCCAGCTATGTTTACCAGGCATGTGACCCGGCCCGCATAGCACACGCGCCATTTCACAGCTGAATAGATTGAATGATATGACCTACATACGGGCTGTTTTATTTGACCTTTCCAGACACTCGTCGTAAACGAGCAGTTTTGATGCTTAGAATGGACGAAGCTAGTTAACAGTCTCTCGCTTTTGAAAATTCTCCAATGGCAAACCATTTTTGTTTTGGCCTCTAGGGGTTGTACACAAATTTCATTGGAATTTGATTTTTACAGCCTTAGGTGGATTTTTGGGGGGTTTACACAATTAGGATTTTGGAGCCAATCATCAATCAGGGAGTTTTCAAAACTAATCAGATAATTTATCAATCTCTCCATTCTCCTTATTCCCATAATTATCTTTTACCTTTAGCCTAAAACTAAAACCTCAAAAGACAAACTCTTTTCTTGTAAGTAATTATCTCACTATTTCTAAGATACCACACCAAGGCTTCTCCAGACTACGACACAAAGACTCCTCTTCATGCAAGAGCTTAATCAAACATTTTGGCAACCCGGACGCCAAGTTGCACAGCTAACACATCATGTAGAGACCCATCTCCCGGCAGAAAAAAATGTGAGAGCATATCTCAACTCATCAAAAAGGAACGCTAAGAGCGAGCAGCTGTGGACCCAAGCCCGAAACAACACTCGGCTTTGTGTAACAGAGGCAAACAATCCCGGACAGGCAGGACAAGATTTGTAGATGCAGTTTAAACAGAAACAATGAGGAGGATGTACATGTCACCGCGCAAGACGGTATTTAACTCAGTGTGTGCCAAACCACAAAGGTCACGAAACTCTTGACAACCTCGGGCCATCCTAACCTCCATGTGTTGTTTTTCTATGTTGGGGTACTGAAGGGTGTGCGATTGTTTCCATTGGCATATGAGGAACGAACTCTACCCGGCAACAAGTGGTAAATGTGATTTTGTTATGTCAGGCGCCGAGCATAGCACCCCGCCTCGGTGAAAAGCATTTAACTCACATCGTCGTCCGAGGAAGGGCTTCGAAGCGAGGCCACTGGTGGCGCGACGACAGTCATGTCCTGGCTCAGGGTTGGCATGGCGACCACGCCGCCAGTGACACCTTGGGAGGTATTGATGTGTAGTAATTGGCTTGATTGTGACAGCATGATAGGCTGGCCTGTAAAGAAAAAAATAAATAAAATAAAACATTTGAGTTACACAAATGGAAAAACATGAGCGTTTATGCCGTGATTGTTTGGCGACGGTAGATGTGAACCTAATGAGGTGGCGAGTGAATTCCAGAAAAATCCTTTCAATACTAATTTGTCATGTCATCATCTCAAGCAAAAAGTGTGAGGGTGTATGTTGATACTAGGAGGAAGCCGTATCGGTGTCATGTTTAAAGAGCCGCTAGCTGCAGATGGCACAGAACTTCCCTCACCGCCGGTGACCTCCATTAACCCTTCGCTTTTTAACAGCTCTCACTGTTTACAGATGGAACAGACGTTTACTATCTTTGACCAGTTTTTTTTTTTAAAGTCCACATTCCAAGCGAAGAGGCGTCATGCGAATGAGTGCTTATAAATGTGCACGTATGGTCGTGTTTTAAAAACACAACTTATCTCTGATAAGAGGATATTCCAGCAACATTGCAAAAGAAAAAAGGCAATATTAAAGCCGCCCCCCAGGAACTTTCTTCCAGAAGTCACGCTTTAATACAAAAACCCGTCAGAGCTAATCAAGCGTTGGCCACTTCTGCTAATGAGTGTGTGTGCTGTGCCAAACACCTCAAAATTAGAGTGATGAATAAAAAAGCCTCAAGAGAGCAGTTTGTTCTTTATAAAAAAAAAGTTTAAAAAGTACATTATGGCCCAGGCCAGACAACGAAATGAAAACATTACTGTCATTTCTCATCCATTTGATTGATGCAAATGGCCTTTCTGTGAATAATCAGGAGAATAATCAACTTGTTGAAACAACGAGCAGGCAACTTGAGACTTTGGTCTTTGATATATTAGACTTGGCCATCTGCAGCCTTGGCTATTACCGAGTGGACAGCAGAGGTGCCAAGTTCAAATTGAAGGCAAGAGTTGGATGAGATGTATTTACATTGGCCTAGCCTACATGTTAAAAGATGATGCCAACACATCGTGGACCTGTGTGGTAAAACATTACGGGAAAAGCATTGAAAGATGAAGACAAGCGCTAGCTAGATACGATACATCAACATAAACCTCCAACAGATCATTTTGCATGGGCACTTTTAACTGCGAGCCAACAGCGCCCTCTGTTGGTTGCATGACAAATGACGCAAGTCCAAGTTGTTACCTGGAGAGGGCGCTGGCTGGATGCTGATAGGCGCTGCTTTGACCACAGGCAGCATGGTGGTCTGCAGGGGCTGGAGGATGATCGTCTTGGGTTGCAGGGGGGCGGCCGCGTGGGCCAAGGGCACAGCTGCAATCACCGGTTTGGGCTGGATGGAAACTTTTGTGCTCATCTGAATGGGCCTGTTGCTTGACGGTGCGGGTTTGGCTGTGCCAGGAAAGAAGATAAAAGGACATGACTGGTATTATTTATCCTGTGACGTTATATACTGCTTGAATTTGATTTTTAATCATGAGGTATCACCGATATAACCTCAGCCCACCCACCTCGTGCTGTCTGGCTGGTCCTCTTTGGAGCTTTCTTCGCCGGCGGAGAGAGTTCAGAAAACCCACTGGACTCGGAGCACACCGACACTGGGGAAGGCTGCGACTGCGGAGACCAGGCCTCATCCTGCAGGGGAAAATGTACACTCAGAAACTGGAAAGTATCTATATAACGTCACTGGAAAAGATAAAGTCCTTCTTGAGACACGGTGTGAAAATATCTGCCCTTTAAATTATGCTAATGTGATGAAAGCTGTCAACATGTTTTGTATTAATGATGAGGCAAGGTTCACATGATGGACTATAAATACTAAGTTGACAAGGCGTTTACAGCTTTTGCTAATAAGTTTCTCTCAGGAGTGAAGCATCACTGCGTACGGTAGGAGCCTGTCAGCCAAGAGCATCTGTCCATGTTGGGGTACCATCTGGATATGTGCACGTATGTAAACTCGGATGGAAGGCCCGAGAAGAAGGGGTGTCAAATTTGCATTGGAAATACAAATCAAAAGAAAATGAAGAAGGCGTGAAGCCACCGGACTTACGTGTAAGGAGTATGGGGACGGCGCCTCGGCAGCTGTGGGGGAGGAGGCGGAGCTCAAGGTGTGAGCAGGTGACAGAGAGTGCACGCTCACCTCACTGTCTGGATGCGCAAGGACAAAGACACACATTGTGTGAAATAACGCACACGTGTAATAAACATTACTTTATTATTAGGCATCGCTTCGAGCCACTTAAAAAGCCCGATATTAAGACTAAAAATGTCATTTTCTTGCAACACGTTCATTAATGTGCATTGTCCTTATTCAAATTAATAAATAAATAAATAACATTGGGTCTTGAATGTTTATTTCTACCATTTTTTTTTGCATGATTTGACATACATTTTAGAGTTTTTAAGGATCTGTTACAACGACAAATAATGTGTTAGAAGATGAAAGAGATCTTGTTGTACCTGTGCAGGCGGTGCTTGAGTAGTCACTCTCTGTCCATGCAGGTATGGGAATATCAAAGTTAAGGTCTGGACCTCCGCATATCTGAAATACCAAACAACACGTTTTTTATGGCAAAGCATATTGTAGACTGATCAGATCCCAGCAATAATTTTAACAAATCTGTGGCTTTATTACTTCAAGGTGATCGCTGCCACTACCTAGGGGTGGAAAGCCAGAAGCTCACTCGAATGTCAAGTTAGTGCTTGCAAGAAAAAAATAAAAATAAAATAAAATCACCAGACGGTGACTCAAAGCTAATGATAATAAACCCTCACAAATTAAGCTACCACTGTGATGCCAAATTATCTAAATATCCAATTAAAAAGTGACCAAAAATAATTATGTTCACGCTTTAGCTGTTTTGCAGCTTCATTATTCACACTCAGCTCTTTTCAAGTCAAACATACTCACATAATCTGCATTTCCAAGGACCTTGAACAAATCGTCTGCAACTCCCAGGGAGTCAAGTTCATCAAAAAGGCTGATGTCTGTCAGACAGAGAGAAACGTTAATATTACTCAAAAACAAAGATTTCACTCTAGTTAATATTGGTTCATACCACTGTAAAATTATGCAGTTTCATTATAAGCACTGTAATTATCAAATACCACATTGTATCCATTAAAATGTGTGAAATGTACCGTTCAATAAAACTGACTTATCTCACTTCCAATCACTAACATAGAGAACACGTAACGCTTCATTATGAGCATATTGATCTTTAATCTAGTAATTATTTCTGTGATGTATGACAAGCAGAAGTCCTTTTATGTAGTCCTTGAATCTTGATGATGGTTAAATTCTATTAGTTAGTACAAGTGAAGTGTACAAATGTAATTCGTCAGTTTTCTATCAACAACAATTAAATCACAATTTAAATTGCACATTTTGTCATAATAATGTAAATGTAAGTCGTATTTGGGAACGAGTTTGTTTGCTATTGCATTCTAACACAACCTATTACATCATCGCGTCATTTCCAGTTAGCTAATGATAAACAGCATTTGAATCACAATTTAGATTGCACATTTAGTCATAATAATGTAAAAAGTCGTATTTAGGAACGAGTTTGTTTGCTATTGCATTAGAACACAACCTATTACATCATTGCGTCATTTCCCGTTAGCTAATGCTAAGTTATAATGGGGGGGGGGGGGCAAGGTACACTGTCAACACATTACACATTCATTCTATACTATACAAAAAAAAATATCAAACACTACCACGAAGCATATTTAGTTTTTTGTTTTTATCTTCGGTGGTTGATAAGCGACATTTCTCGTTTTGGGTAAGAACGATCTAGAAAAACTTACCCCACTCGCCTCCCTGGTCGATGGAGAAGTCAGTTTCTGTCATCATCATGGAACAACGTTGATTGTTATCCAAGTCTAACGTTAAGTTGGACGACATTTTCGGTCAAATTCATTAGCAGGTTTAAGATCAACAAATATAACACGCAAAGATCAAAGTGTGCCCAAGAACCGAAATTGACCGGAAGATTGCATTGCCGTATTCATGTCGTAAAAAATACACGTCTGACTTTTAAGGGTGACGGCATCCAAAGAGGGACAAAAGGCATTAAGACTGCTGTGACGAGTATTGGCCACTAGACGGCAAAATTATACTAAAATCTGGAGGCAACCGCCTGTTACCAGGTGTCTAAATAAATTAAGAACAAATGATGAACAGGTTTTGTTCCTTATTTGAATATCACGTCAAAAATTCTGCACATTTTTAACCACAATAATCCTTGTAATGTCATATTATTTGCATACTCCTGCACAACGTCCTGTCAACCTGATCATAATCTGTATAGTCAAAAATGTTTTGCAACTAATTTTTAGACTCTTTTTTGGTATTCAAGGATCTTCAAGAATTCAGCACCCCACCCTATTAAAGGTAATCGCGTGTCTCCTCAAGGCAGTGATTAAATGGCTCTATAAAAATACTGGCTCAAGGTGTGTGTTAAAAATCGGAAGCAGGTGTACATCCGAGCTAATCCTTGGTGGGCATTTCAGGTCGCAAAGAGATTAACCTGAGGTGGTCTGCTTGTCTCAGCACTGGATTGGATCCTGCTAGCTGCATTTTGACAGTTCAGGAGATCATCTCATTTGATTTACGTCGCATAAAGAACTCGTTAAGGGTCAGCCATCTGCCTGGAGCACGAAAACCCAATATGTTGATCAATAAAGTTAATCGTGGATACTGTTTTGTCCTAGGGTGGGGTCATGGGGTGGGCCAAGGACATCTCAGCGTGCCCCAAAAAGATTTTGTATAAATGAAATATATATGTATAATAAATATATAGTTTTTGTACATAAGGAAAAAGTGGTACCATACATCAACATATTTTGTCGCACTTGTGTAAATCTATAGTAAAAAAATAAATAAAATAGGCCAAATCCAACTTGCATTCAAAAATGCACACGTGCCTGATTTGAGTTGTGCAGTCATGGAGTGCATGATGGCAGGCGGTTGAGGGTCATCATATTGATTGTGTGTAAAGCTCCTCATATCCAGACATGGACATCGGATTAGCATGTTAACCCAATACAGAGCGCTTTAATAGTTTAAGACGGTCTTCCGCATTTTGTCTGATCTTGTTATGATAATCATTTACAAAATATGTTACATTGACTCACATTTGAATGTCGTAACGTGAATATAATGTGCTAACCGCTCGCCCGCTGTGCTACTCAATCACATCTTGGAGATTCTGGGTTCCTTTTTAATCCTAACTTTTAAGCACGACTTCTTATGTCACGCCGATGTTCTTTCAAAGCCTACACGCTTCACAAGTTGTTTATTCCCGGGAAATCACATTAGCGTCGGCGCATAGGTGCTTGCATGTTGCGTCTGCCTCTCGTTATGGGTAGTCATGATGGCTGGCTCCGATAATACTTGCACATTAGTGAGCACAAATATAAACAATGTTGTTCTTATTGTGATTTTTCCTCAATCAGCACATAATCATCAGGCCATGTAAAGGAAAATAATTTCAGGGAACTGCTGTGTCAGGGAAAAGAAGGAAAAAAAACCTTTGTGGGGGGAAAAAAAGAAAATCAGACTACATTTCACCTTTTGTGTCCCAGATTGATGACTTTTGAGATGGATGATGCTCCTCGGCGCTGTGTTGCATTGTCTTATGCGGGTCGACACAAAGAAGGTAGAACACTTATCATCTCAGGCGTATGTATAGAACCGGGAGGAGGGGTTGTCAAAGAAGTCAAGAGGTGGGAGGGGGGGGTTCCCCTCTGATAAAATGTAATGGAGCTAGGCTAATGAGAGCACAGGCAGATGGAGGTTGCCCTCTCCCGTGACGACGACAACACCCTCAACCTCCATGCTAACGATGGAAGAAGATGTGTTTATTATTTAGACATGCTGTCGTTGGCTTTTTTGGTGATGCTTGGTTGACTTGCAGCAGGTGGCTCACCAGGTTTGGGATTAGACATTGTTTGGTGGGAATGGTGCCGTGAATACAAAGGGATTAGTGCATAGGGTTGCTTCATTGACTGTGTTGTGTGTGTGTGTGTGTGTGTGTTTGTGTGTGGTGGTAGTATGCCGAAGTTGATGGATGCACTGGAGAACCTCCAAAATGATTCCAATGAAGCCGTTGTTCATGTACCAGATGCATAAATTCCAACAGCTAGCAGTCAGCTCCCACGTCTTATACTCGAAATGTTTCAGGGAAGGCGTAACAACAACAAAAAAAAGCCCCCCCGCAATCATCTCAATGCCTTGAACCATGTGCCACCATTAGGGCCACACAAAGAACAGTCTGACAAATGACCACTTTACGTCCCTCTTTGACTTTAATGAATTTATATGTTATCTTGGCCTTAATGGAGGCCGCGACGGAGGGGCTGGCGCGAGGCCATAACAAATGAAAAGCTCTGATTAGCACAGAATGAGCCGAGAAGAGAAGAAATGCCATTCATCTTGGTTAGCATCCTCCTGAGCTCTTTTATGGGTCGCTGTTACAAGGACGGCCGAGCCGGGGGTGGCGGTCCCATTAGCGGGGCAGCTGAGTGGTCAGCGGCCCCGGCGTTGACGGAGCGTCTGGCGCACTCGCATGGTTCAAGTCAGTGAATGGCTCAGTGCGGCTTGACTCCTGAATAACCTTCGGATGTACCGGGAGCTTCACCTCTGTGTGACCCCGCTCTGTGGAGAGAGGGGTGTGTGTATATGTGTGTGGGAGGGTTAGGGGGTCTGCTCCACAGGCGGAGGGGGGGGGGGGGGGGGGGCGCCACCCACTCTTAGTCACTCTCACACTAGCAACAGGTAAACATAAGAATGGCTGAAATAAACATCTTGAATATGCAAAATAGTCAGGAGCATGAATCATTTGAATATAACGTGTTTCCTGATGAAATTTGAAGACACGCAGAATGTTGACCCACGTGTAACTCGATAAATGATGATTATTTTCAGTGGTGATTGGTGCAGACTCCCGCTTAACACAAGATTGAATGTGATTGGTTATTTATGAACACAGCCACACTCAGTTATGAACGATTGTGCAACCATATCGTCATAGTTGATTTTTTTCTGATTATTTATATATTTTTAATTGAGTTGTACAAGTTGTAGGTCACATTAATGGTTCGATAGATAGATAGATAGATAGATAAATAGATAGATAGATAGATAGATAGATAGATAGATAGATAGATAGATAGATAGATAGATAGATAGATGGATAGATGGATAGATGGATAGATGGATAGATGGATAGATAGATAGATAGATAGATAGATAGATAGATAGATAGATAGATAGATAGATAGATAGATAGATAGATAGATAGATAGATAGATAGATAGATCACGTGTTCTGCTGAACTTTGCTATCTGCTTCCAGGAAACATTTTCTTCCCAGATTCTCAGCTGACAGTCTTGAGCTCTTTAATTCTTGGTATTTTTTGATGGAGCATTTTTCTATTTAATTGCAAAGTAGGCCAGCAAGTTTTTAGAGGGTGTGTGTGTGTGTGTGTGTGTGAAAAAGAAACCCTCCGATCCACCAGAGCAGCAGCAGAGGCGTTCGGTCCCGATCCTGTTGAAGCTTGATACGGACCACTGCTGTCATTGGGAGAAGTGCTCTTTTTGAGCGGCCCCTCCTCCTCCTCCCTGGCCGGGCCCCCCGGGCTCTAGAGCCGCCTCGCACACTTTTCAGTCCGGTCCGGGAGAGGAATGTGCGGGGATGCCGAGCACCGCTGGCTGTAGGACACCTAGGAAACCTTGACGACAACACCGTTATGGACAGCCATGATCCGTACGTGCATTTAAGTAAGTACGCCTTCTCGGATTCGACTTTTAAAGCCGTCGCGGAGAAAGCGAGAGACAGACAGGAAGGGCAGTTTTCTGCAGGAGTGCTCCCCGGCTATGGCGTCCTCTCTCCGGGGCTTTCGGCACATGCAGCCTCGGTCCTAGTGCCCCCGGTTGCTCCAGTAGCGATTATTTTTGTGCTGTAAATAAAGTCAGGTGATCGTGGCGGTCAGGGAAGGTCAGAGGTTGGCATTTTAATTGCTCTTATGTAATTTACGACCCTGCTAAACTGTTTGAAATTTAATTTACTGCGAGGAGCACAGAAGAGGCTTCAGAAAATAGACAGCAGAAATGGTTGACACAAACAAACTTGTGGCACAAAGTGGCACCCCCCACTAGACCCCCCCCCCCCCACCTATACAACACGGGTCATTTTAGAGGGCATCCATCCCACGGACAGCGTGATGTCATTTTGCTAAGTAAAGCTTCACTCCTGCTCTGACTCGACGACTTTGCCCTTGAACCAGCTGATGGCTTTCTTGCTTTCCCCTTTGCCCTTCTATTAGCAGAATTGTTTATGTGACAGCTTTACAGCCCTGTGGAGTTGGGCAACACGTGGATCACAGTGGGCCAATGGCTTTTGTGTGTTCAGTACACCGATTTAACAAGTTGAATTACGCACTTTATTCTGTATGTTCTCGCCATCATCATGTGATGTTGTCTCTGGCTCATGTGCTGCAAAAAAAAAAGAGCATCTCGTCTTATAAACGTTTCTTGTCACTTTCTCATGTGTATGGAGACAAAGGCAGAAAATTTCAGATTGACTTAAAAGGAAAATTTGTTTTTTCTTAATTAGCGATTGTTTTGCGCAGAACTCGAATGAGCCATTTTTTGTACATTACAACACTTTCAAATGTAAATTAAGTGGTTTCACAAAATATGTCTACAGTCATTTAATGCACTGTTTGCATTCTAGTTTACTCAGCGGCACAAAAACAAGATGTCACATGGCAGGTTTTTCATTTGAGTGTTTTATATTTATGGCCTGGAAGCGTTTGTCTCTCAAATATTTACTCAAATATTACATTTCCTAATGTGTTGGTAGAAGTTAATGATAGACACTTTCATAGAAATCAGCCGTAGAAATGGAACTGGTGCTTTCTTTATGCATGAACATCTTTTTTTTTTATATACTTTCTTGTTTCTCTCAACTCTAGCCAGGTATGAGGCTGTAAAAGCTATTTTACTGCACACGTTTCTCGAGAAAAACCTTTTTGCTCTTTAGCGTAGTTTCGGAAATTTAAGGAGTGAATGTTTGCCAACTTTTAGTGAGCCAAGGCACATCATTTATATTCAAAAGATCTCACCACACACCATCTAGCAGAAATAATACTAAATAATGTGGTGTGCTTTGAATACTTTGCATCTCAACTCTTTTTTTTGGCCTAGCATTTTCTTTAGCGGTTGTCGTCCGAAAGCCAACAATCAATTACCGTCGTGCTTTTTTTTGTTTTTAAAGTAGAGTGTAGCAAAAGATAATCGCAAGGCATTAAATAATAACACAAAATGGGCCTTTGAGCATAAACGACGTCAGTATGCTATCGCTGAAATCTCGACACCACTCACATAGGCTGGTAATTGTTTCCATAAGCAGTGTGCCCCCAAGGGGGACGCAAGAGACATCTGGATGGGACAACTTGTAAGCAGTAGACCGGATATGGAATATTCCAGCCCTGTGGCATCCCAAATGGCGCGATTATTTTTAGTTTCATCTTCAGCTTAAAATGCAATTTTCTGGATTTGTGTGTTGTTGAAGACTTTTACACCCTGGTCTGATTTAAATGATTGTTATTTTAGCAGGAGAATCATTTAAAATGAATGATTAATTATCTGGAACTTTATCTTACAAGGCCTGTAATTGAAAATGGTTGCAAAATTAATATTAACTCTTAAAAAGTATCTTTCTTGTGATTAAATGATGTTTTACCAGGGCCATAAATGTGATTTGTTTCTTGGACGGATGATTAAATTGCAAAATGAATCTTAAAGTCACCACGTGTAGCATGGATGAAACAAAAGCGTCTTGTGTTCTGATCGCTTAGAGGTCTGCTCCTTTTCTCACGGATCTGTTCCAGTAGGCTTGATGAAGGCCCGCCCTTCACTCTGCAGAATAAGCAGCATCTCGTCTTTCTCAGCATTTTAATTTTTCTCCAAATTCCCCATTCGTCGAAGTGATCCTGGATGCCCCCCCCCCCCCTCCCTCCTGCCTTTGATGCTGACAACTTATTTAAGAAGTGGTGACAGTGAAAAGGGAGAACTCTAAAAGAGGAAGAATCTCATGGCGGATTGAAGAAAGCAACCGCCCTGTTTGATGTGAACAACCGCGACTGACTCGACACTTCTTCTATGAGTCTGGATTTGCAAACATTGCCAGCGTATAGCTCACCGTCTGTGACCCGACGGCGGCGGCGGCCACCACGCCGTCATGTGACTGAAAGAATGCGGCCGTTGCCGTGAGTTTTGAAAACCTGCTCGCTGACTGCCAAGCCCTGCACGCGGTTTAGCTCCCCACCCACTCCCCCAGAGATAAATAAACCACACAGGTAGAGGGTGTGGTTCTTGGCAGGTTTACTCAAGGATTCTCGCTACTTGAGCCCCAATGCATTAGCACACAATGCATGCGCTAGTATTGAGTGTGTGTCGTTCTGTGCTGCTGGAAAAGGCTGCTTGACTGGATTGTGTGTGTGTGTGTGTGGGCACATGTGCTTATTGTGAGAACAGAGTTGAGGGAAAAGAAGGGGGAGCAGTGAGGTCATTCTCAGGGCTAATTGTCAGTAATTAGTCATTAGCGAAGAAGGTCAAAGCCTTGATTTAATTTCAGATTGAATCAAGCAAGAGGACCTTGGAAAGGTTGCAACGGTGTTTGCTCGTGACGTGCATTTTGAAATGTCTTCATTAATTGTGCAATAACTGCATGCAATCCGCACAAACTCGAACTTCCACCGGCTGGCTCGCCGGGTGTTTGCTTGTTTTCAGTGCACTATTGACTTGTGGGTTTTAGAACCCCCCCCCTCAGTATAGGAATTTAATAATGATTTTATGGGTCAAAATATCCCCAATCGTAATATTTTTATTAAAATCGAAATCTACGCCAATTCACTGTGTTTATATACGCCCCGATATTTGAAAATAACAGGAATGATTTGAGTTTCTCCTGCTGGGGTTTGTTAAATCTTGGAATGTTGTGTGTCTCCTGCTGGTCTTCTCGCGTCTTTTTTGCCAGACTGCAAGGTGATCTGATTACTGCTGGTGGCCCTCATCCAAGTTCCGTATGGACATTTGATGCTCAAGGTGCATGTACAGGGCTTTGCTTAGCATGCTTATGTTTATTTATAAGGCTGGAAGGGCATCAGGTGAATTTTTGATACGATGGCAGGAGGCGCTAAAGAAGCAGCTGTGTACTTCTGCTAGGGACAGCTTGTATTCTCTGGTGATTAGAATTAATAAGTGTCTTGCAAACTTTTCAAAGTACTTCTTAAATCCAAAATTGAGAACTGTTTGTTCCAGAATAGTCGGTGTAAAAAGACGGTGGTGCCTTGAGATACGAAAGGCTCGAGTTTTTAACTTGATGCGAGAGCTACGTGCTAGCATTGAACTGAACAATTGTTAAAAAAAGAGGCTTCAAATGGTTTATTGTCAAATCAAGCAAAGTGAATTACAGAACATGACACGCGTATTCAATAAAACCATGTTTGCCTTAAAAATGTTTTAGCTAAAGGCTAAAAAAATGAAATAAAGCTAATAATATTCAATTCCTGATTTAATATGTCATTATTGTATGTTTTTCTAAAATACAACACTATATTGTTGTGTTTCATATCAAAAAATACTTTTTGTTGTTGTTGTTTTGGGAGGCCGAACGGATTAGTGACATTACCATTGATTGCAATGAGGAAGCATGATTTGAGCTGCAACAGAGCAAATTCAACTCATATCACAAGGCACCACTGTGCTTCTTTCCGTGTCCTTACTTCTTTTTACCAACGTTCAGACTAAACCTGCATTCCCCTCCTGGGTTTTGCAGTTTATTTAAGTTCCCTCAAGCTTTGCCATGCATTGTTCTTCTTTGCCTTTAAGGTATATTTTGGGCTTGTGTTTTGCATCTGGCTTTTCGCTTTGCTCTCTGTTTACTTGACCACTGTGCAGTATTCGAACAAGACAATTCCTGACTTCCTGGAATGCTATACATGAGAAACGCTTGTGCTAAGGCTAAGGACACGCGCATATTAATAACCACAAGCACACGGGCAACCGACCATGTCACAACTGGCCCATTTTTCTTCATGACATCAAAGAGAATTACAGATGTTCGGAGGAATGTAGAAGACGGAGGTGAAAATTCTTTAGCTGAGGGCCTCATCTTGTCTTTTTTTTTTTCAGAATTCACAGCTCATTTGTCATACATTTCAAATAAGCCACAGGGCAGTGGTTACAAGTAAAAAAAAAAAAGTTGAAAAACAAATTTTTCCTAAAGAGAAAATGGAAACTTATATATAAGTTAAATACAACTGAACTGTACTTAGCTGTAATTCTTTCACATACCACTAGAGGGAGTATTTTCACCACTATCCTACGCATACCAGCGTGTGGAACTTCGGAAAATTGTTAGCACGGAAGCTACCTGGTGGCTAATAGAAAGCCCCGCAACCACCTGGTAAGGCGTCACATGAATCTTTTTTTTAGGGGGGGTCGGAGGGACATTAAGGCGCCTGCCTTAACAGCCTTTGGCTATGGAAGCTGTCCTCCATGTATTAATGTCTGATCCCTTTTAAGAAGCTGTAATTGGAACCTACCTCTTATACTCTAAGTGTGATTCCCCCCATTCCCACTTTAATGCCCCCCCCTCATTTGCCGCCCTGCACTATAACAGGTGTCCCTGCACAGTTTTAGCCACCGCCGGAGGTATAGAGAACCACGAGTGGGCGTCCCAAAAGCTGATTTGTGTCATCAGTCGGACAGCAAAGAGTTCCTATGGGATTGATCTCCCGGGAAGGATAATCTGCCTAATCTTGTAACTGGACTGATGGACTCCACCTCTTTTTTTTTTGCTCTAGTACCACTCCCCCTTTCCGCCTCCTCCTCCTCCTGACCATTCCTAAAAAGTAGCAAGGATCCGGAGTTTCCGCCTCATCTTTAGTTTGTCAGCTCAGCATCAGTCAAGTCGGACGCCGCGCACGGCGACTGGCGTCCTGCCAGCTCGCAACCGAAGGCATGTGGCAACCTGCGGCATCACCTGCAGCTGGATGTGGCGCCGGGCGGGAGCTGGGTTACGGCCACTGTGAGTAGTTGACTCGCTGCGTCCTTGGAGGGAATAATAGAAAGCAGATCAGGGTCACTTGAGTGTTTGTTTCTTTTTTTGCTCTGGGTTTTTCCCACACATAGTTAGACTCGCTAATGGATGCATTATGGTAATACCTCTAATCCCTGGACACTCTTTAAAAAAACTCATCTTCCCAGGGTAGAAACTCTCAAAACAAATAATGTCTGCTGCTTCTTTGCTTTTGCGGATTACACAACAAACTCGATTTTGTAGTTCTCTTTTATCTAGCCTGGAACTAAACTTCAAGACGATAATAGATATACTGTACTCATGTCTGCTGAATCTTTTTTTTTTTTTTACAAAAAAGATCTCAAATTAATTTTACATGGGAAAAATGTTCACTGATTTTTGAAAACATTATTTTAAAATGACTGAAAAGCCTTAAATCAGAACGATAATAAGGATTTTGAATCTGTACCTCGAAACTTTATTGGTATGTTTTGAATCTTCGTTCATATTATTCGCCGTGATAATAAAGGATACCAGCAAATGATTATTGGGGGCGGGGCCTAAATCATGCACAGATTTTACGGTACCTTTGCATTATAATAATGATTGATTGATTAAAATAAGATGCTGAGGTTAAGTGTCAGGTAGAAAATGAATGGACGTCTCAGTCCAATGTTTACCCGTGGTCTCAATTACGGGGGGAAGCCCTCTCCTCAAAGGGGACCCCCCCCTTCAACCTTTCCCCCTACCCCAACACGTGTTGCTTCGTCCTTGGCTATCTGTTTGTCTCTCAACGCGTTTCCCTTCCGATTGGCCCGCTCCATCCTGCTTTCCCTGGCTTTTTGCATCTGCTGTCTGTCAGCCAGCATCCTTCCGTCAACGCTTGCTCTGCTTTTCTGCTTTCCTCCTCCTCCTTCCTGTGTTTGAAGAGATGTGTCGGGAGGTGTTGACACGAGCTTCGTTTGCCCACGTACTGTACTCGGACAATTATCGGGCATCTGTGCTTGTCTCCCCATTGTCCCAGTTTATTTTAGTGTCGTTTTTCTTTTTCTTTTTTTTTCTAGACTCGCAAATCATCTCCCAGACTGCTTCGGCAGATCAGTCTATAAGTGAGCTGATTTGCGTTTTGTGTTTTAAACTTTTTATCAAGTTTTTATCTCAGTCCTGTCAGCCCTGGCCTCCACATCGATCCTCGCTGCCTCTGTGTAAAAAAAAAACAACTTTGAAGTCTGTCTACTTTGTGTATTTGGGAGTCGGAGGGGGGGTGATTTTCTATGTAGTTGTTGGACTCCTACTTAATTTTCCCATTATTGCACTAAACAGAAACAGAAAAGGGGTTGGCTTTTGTTGAAAATAGAGCAGAGGTCGTTCATCTTCTTTTCAGGGAAAGTTTGTGTGTTCACTCGAGAGTTCACCACGGGGCAGAATTGTGGGGTCAAAGGAGTTCACTGGTGCAAGTTGTTTGTGTTATTACAGCCGCATGGTTTGAGGACCAACTCGTTTCTTTTACCGTATAGTTGAGAAATGATGTGCCTTTTTCCTGTCATAGCCAGCAGAATTATTTTACGGTGGCTTGGTCAGAAAATATAAAATTTTAGTTGTCTACCCTCAGGGAAGCTGTCAATCGTATTCTTCTTTTTATAATCCTTTAATTTAGTGCCGTCGAGCGTTTTAAATCGAGATAGACCAATTATCGGCCGGGCAGATTATTGATGCCGATGTTTTTAAGTCTTTTTGATGAATTAAACATCTGACCACTGATAAGAGATCAATTCAAAACTCAGTGAGCAAGTTTCAGCAAACTTAATTTTTTAATCGATATTTTAAATCCCCCAAAATACCACAAAAAAAAAAAAAAGAACTAATCCAGCAAATGTAGTCACATGCTCTGTCTGTACTCAACATTCATCCATCTGTTCAACATGTCTATCGATCTCCGCACCACAGGGGGCTTCTCAATTGGTGGTCGACCATCCTTGGCCAGACTGAGAGATTACATGTGTGTTCCAGTAGGATCATGTTAGCTTTTGGGTGGAGGAAAAAAAAGAAAAAAAGCAGATTCCATGCGGGACGTTGCCCCCGCCCGCCATCCATCAATCTGTCCGTCCCTCTCACGCTGTCTGCCTCCCTCCTCTTCGGCCTCCCACCTTCTTGACAGCTGGCCTGCTGAGCTGCACATACTTACCCAGGGATAAGAGGATTTAGTGACACAAATGATCAGGCATCAACCTCATTTAGCAAAGAAATGAATGTTTATGTTGCGCGTGTGGCGGGGGTGAGCTGCGTATTTTCCATAGCGGCCTCCACGTTTAGGAGACTTGGTAATTACACAACATGTCCGCCCAAGGTAATGAGCTCTGCAGACTGTCTGCCTGATTACTTTAGGCTTCCTTCTGCTTTCTGTCTTTTGCTTCGATGACAGACGAGTTTGACGTGAACAAACAGAGTCGCCGAGACAACAGGTATCGAACAGATGGAAGTTGCGTAAGAGCTAATCCGGTCTTTATTAAAAGGCACGTGTTGTTTTGGATTCGATGCCTTGCCATCATCCTGTGGTTCGACCCACTCCCACGCTGTACTACAAAGAGGAGATATTATTAGTTAGTCGGCCGCGGGCTTATTGAATTACACCACGGATGGAGTGCTCCATCCACTTAGCGGTGTAATTAACAGTGAGGAATTCGGAGACGCTTTCGTTTTGTTAAAACCTGTTGATCTTCGCATCATGGGGGGGGGTGTCGTGGATATTTGCTGTGATAAAAACAGATTTGAATTAGAAAATCAGTTTGGATTCAAAAGGTGTCAAATTGCACAGAATCGAATTGTCAATCGTTTAATCGTATTTTGTCGGAAGGATGCTCACTCCTTATGGTCAAAAGACAATTTGATGCGTTTTTTTGATACATGATTTGAGGAGGGTTCGATTTGAAATCGGAACGACTCAGTGGTATTACGATTCGATTCGATATGGCTCAGTTCGCGACCTTTTTGTTGTCATTTTTACATATACGTTTGAATTAACTTGTCAATTCTGTAAACGTGACATTTTAAGATGTATCTCTTTCCGATAAAATACAATTTGATCTCGATCCATGCAAGCGAGGCCCGCAAATTGGACTTCTTTTGAACACGGTTCAGGAGTTTGGCAAGAGTCGACCTTTGCTTTGCAGTCACCGGGTGGCCTTCGCTGCTCTCATCTGTTTGCTCTCAAATAGATGCTTGCGTCCTCGCAGCGACATATTGGCTTGGCTCGAGTCCATCAGACAAGAATCAATGGAACAAATCTAGACTGGATGGTTTCATAAGATAAGTGTATGTCTTCAATGTCTGATAATGCTCTTTTTGTGAGATGCCTGGTGGATGACGAGCGGAGAGTGAGACGCTAGTTTGTACGGAGGAGATAAAACTTTCACCTTACATACACAGCTTTTAGCTTCTCTTAGCCTACGATACTTTTGCTGACGTTTAGGTGCCATAGACCTTCAATTTAAGTTGGTATTAAAAATAGTCACCCAACAAGAGAATTCATCAAAATGTTCTCAAAAATGTGTGTCATCAAAAAAGCGAGACTGGAGGAGACACAGAAAGACATAAGTGGACATACAGCTCTGAGTTTTTTTTTTTTGTTTTGTTGCTTCCCTTCTCTTACCATAGCTGCATATTCCGAAACTGAGGACAAAAAATGATGGACTGCTTTTATTCAGCACACTCTTCTGTTGCTGAAGGCGACTCTCCCATATCCTCAAGACTAAAACTTACAGTTAGCGACTAGTTAAATCTGTCAAGACATTACGGAGCGGTCGACATGATGGATGTGAGAGCGTGTCGGCAAGTTGTTGGCAGAGCTCACGATATCGCTGTGCTATTTCTCGCACTCTTGCACTTCCAGAATAGACAACGGTACATTTTCACAAGGCCTGATGAGAATTTGTCATCCGCGTAAAGACAAGCGTCATGGCGTAGAATGAAAACAGGACTGCCCGTTTATTACATCATCCTTTTGCATTAAAGTCTGAATCACATTGTTGCATTGTTAGCTTGTGTTCTGTTCAGTCTCAGAGAGGCAAGTAGCAATACATACAGTATTTGCCTCACTTATGGCATACTCGGAGAATGTGGGAGCCGGTCAATCAGGGGACAGAGCTTCCGTACTAAACAGGAAGTTGCGCAACATCTGTTCTTAAGCATCCAGCACAGGAGTGAATGACCACTTGGATGATTCCATGTTCCTCACTTTCACAATCGTTTGACATCAATCAAATTAAGGAGGACCACTTCAACGTTGTTGTTGTATAATACGAGCATATTATCAATTATTAGATGATGGGATAACGGGAGGTTTCTATCCGAATAAAAAAATAAAATAAATAAACTGCTGTCATTTGAAGATTGCATGCCGTCACACCCGCATGACATTTATCATCATTAGTAATATTTCCCTCCAAAAAAAAAAAAGATTTGAGTCACAACTCTGAAAGGAGTGTGCATCCCACATGGCAACCTTTATACTCGACATGAATCGCGTCGGTGCCGACAAACGGGCTCAAAGCTACGGCACATGCATGAAATTACACTCGGTGTGTCCTGTTTGACTGACACGTTTCCTAAGTAGGTCATGTATGCAAATGCCAGCCTGTCAGTTCACATCAATAGATTCCAAAGCAAGGTCAGCACTGTGGCACAAAAGTCAGGAAGGCCTCGCGCTGTTTTTGTGAATTTAGTGTTTAGGATTACAGTGAATTTTTTTGATTTCCATCTACTTCTTTGTTGCTTATCTTTATTTTATGTTGTGTTAATGTGTGAGGTATACTCTATCGCTCTTTCAAAAGCTACAAATCTCCCTTTTGACGGTCGTACTTAGTGGCACATTCATTAATGCTGCTTAGCCATGTGTTGATCACAAACGCATGTTAGCAAATAGCGGGTGATGCTAAGCTTACTTCAACGTGTTGGCACAGGGTCCAAATCTGTCATGACTCAGCACTATTTATATGTAATCCATTCACGCTCATTCATGGATATATATATATTTTTTTATTGCACGTGACTTTGATTCACATTGTCATCCTAACGGGACACACCTTCTTCTTGCAGATTCTACCGGGCCAATGAGCACGGCCCATTCTCACCCCCACGCCCCGCCAATGGGCGGCATGGTGGGCCACCCGTCGGTTATCAGCACCGCCAGGCACTTGCAGTCGCCCATGTCGTCCATGGGCTCGCACATGAACGGCTTGGCCTCACCTTACTCCGTCATCACCTCGTCTCTGGGCTCCCCTGCCGTATCGTTGCCGTCCACGCCCAACTTGAACTTCGGACCGCTCGGAAGTCCGCAGGTGAGGGGAAAGTGATTAGATGTTATCACGAGAAATAGAGTCGAGTAGACCTTTTATGTCATCGTTCACATGTCAGACTGGTTATTTTTATTCGCTTAAAGGTTGTAGCTTGAGCCAGCGTGTTGGACTCGCATACCAGGGCCTTCCTGGAGCTCATGCTCACCGTGGACTGACCTTTAAATTTGTGGCCCTTGAGGTCATCCCTGCGTCTGTTGTCATGTGAGCGGACTTATACGCAGTCCTGCCATTAGCCCTTTAATGAGCTACTGCACGAAAGAGCAAGAGAGAGAGAGAGAGAGAGAGAGGCAAAGGCAAAAGCAAAAAGAGCAGCCTTTATGAATGTGTATTTTCTTATGCTCTATTTACTTCTATGGCGCCAGCCTTTGTGTTGTTCTATCGTCCACTTTTGTGATCATTTTTCATGCTCCATACATGCTTGCTTTCAATGTACGCAGCACTTTTATCCCCCCCCAGTACATGTAGGTTACAACTGTGTGTGCATATAAGGTGTGTCAGAAATGTTTCAGGACAAAAGATACACATGGGCCTTCAGATTATGAGCAAAACTGTTGGTGGCAATGAACTCTCCTCGCTTCAGAACTAGCAGCAGATTGCTTAAAAAAACAAAAAAGGCTTAAAAGGATTATTGCCACTTCTCGATAAAGTTTAAAATTACACAGAGTATTTAAAACAATCACATAGCTTTGCTTTAATAAAGTCAATGTAACTTAATGCTAATAAACAATGTCAAACGTCATAGACAAGCTAGCAATATTACATTATGTTGTAGTTAGGGATTAAATGTATGTTTTTTTTGGAGCTTTCATGACCTCATATATGGAAAAATAATCCATTATCCTTCCATTCTCCTGTCTCCTTTAATGGACTATGACAGCAAGCTAATGGATATTCAATGGCCACAGAAAATAGTTGAACGTCCGCAAACATGTCCCACTCTACATATCTTATATTTCCTTTCTGCTATAGGTCAAATTCCAACTTGTTTGATTTCACAGTTAACCGGCTCAGTATGTTAATTTTTTATATATATTTTTTTATATTTCAAGTTGAATTCTCAAATAGGAGTGAAGTTAGAGAACTGTACGGCCGAGTCCTGCACATTCTGCTGTACGTTTCTTCATATTGTATCAAAAATATATGATATGATATATGAATTATGAGTGAAATCTGTGGACGAGTGCGGCGAAAAGCACTAGCTGCTAAAAGGGGGGGGCGATGTGGATGCTCATTAAAAGTACGAGTGTCTGCTTACGGGAAAGAATCCTACGCATGTTCGTCTCAGTCGGAAGGTCACCACCGCAGAGGTTTGGGGATGAGCCCGCCATTAGGCGAGCGTCGGAGAGCGAAAATTGTAAATAAGTGATAGGAAAAGCCTGAGGTGACGGAGACGCGGGTTCTTTATGTCACAACGCATCAAATATATAGAACACGAGGGCATTTGTAGGTCAATGTTTCCAGCTGGGATGCAGATGTTTGCACATAAACAGCAAAAAAAAAAAATCTGCTTGGCTTTTGTCAACATAAGAGGGTCAAAGGACGAGATCGTGATAAAGAAAACATTTGGAGCGAGAAGCGTTGCAGTTCTTATTTCAATTCATTCGGCGCAAAACTCAAGTGTGTAAATCCTTGTCTGAGTAGCTTACATTTTGGAGAAAGATTTCCAAAAGCTTTACTCGACAATTTTCACTAGACCCTCTCCGCTAGCAATCCACGCTTCCTTTTGCCTGTGTTTAAGAACGACAACTCAGCGACCATGTGACTGGCCTCATGTGCCTCTCCCAGACTTCGAAACATTAAGAAACCTGCATGACAAGCCTCGGAGAGAACAGTCAGCTCTCCCACTGAGCGGGCATGTGACACACTTTCACAATGAAAATGCGAGGGTGCGGCGGCGGCGGAGGGGTGGGCAGAAGACAAAACCAGTAGGGAAAAACAACAAAAACAGGAACATGTCACAAGACCACCTCACACCATCCACTTTTACTTCCCCCCTCCGCTTCCTGTCCTTCGACTCGAGTTGACCGACCGTCCTCGCTCCGTTTGTGCTCCTCAGATGAACTCTATGAACAGCGTGAGCAGCTCGGAGGACATCAAGCCTCCGCCGGGCCTGCAGAACCTGGGGAGCATCAACTACCAGTGCCCGAGCCCTGGGGGAATGTCAAAGCACATCTGCGCCATCTGCGGAGACCGTTCCTCAGGTGACCTGGAGGGCAGACGCTCCCCACGAAGCTTCCTTCCCTTCAGCTAAAGGTGACGCCTTTCCTTTTGTACGTGCGCAGGGAAACACTACGGCGTGTACAGCTGCGAGGGATGCAAAGGTTTCTTCAAGAGGACCGTGCGCAAAGATCTCACGTACACTTGTCGAGACAGTAAAGAGTGCCTGATCGACAAGCGCCAGCGCAACCGCTGTCAGTATTGTCGATACCAGAAGTGCCTGGCCATGGGCATGAAGAGAGAAGGTACATCATTATTAGCGACGACATGAAACAAACGAGTGTACTGTATATTATGTAACACGTGAAATACATAATTTTGCATTATTACATTATTTTACTAGTGCTTATAAAAAGTCTACACACTCCTTTTCATATCTTTGGTTAATATGATATACACCAAGATCATTTCAACATTTTCCAAATCTGTCCATCTCAATTAAAAACAGGGGAAGTAACAGTAAAACAGATCAGATAATGTGATTGCAAAAGTGTGCACACCCCCATAATCTGAGTGGCTGTGTTCAGATGTATCCAATCGCATTTAAATTGATCATGATAAATGGAATCATCAGACACCATCCCCAACCATTCCAAGTCCGTTTGGTACCGGGTCGCAGAGATATTTATTTAAATATTTCTTGGGATGTTATGTAAATGACTGCAAAAAAGATAAATAAATGTGTGTGTGTGTGTGTGTGTGTGTGTGTGCGCGTGTGTGTGTGTGCTTATGTTGTAGCGGTACAGGAAGAGAGGCAGCGTGGGAAAGAGCGTGGGGAGAATGAGGTGGAGTCAACTAGTAGTTTTAATGAGGAGATGCCTGTGGACAAGATCCTAGACGCTGAGCTGGCGGTGGAGCCCAAGACGGAGACGTACTCGGACGGCAGCCCCGGCAACTCGGTAAGCGTTCAAGTGAGAATATATGAATTTTGCTGGGGTCAAAGAGTCCAATCGGTACACTCCATTCCTTGTCCTGTTTCTCTTGGTCTCGATTTCCAAATGAGCTCCGAGGAATGATTGCTTCATGTTGGAGCAAAGGTTCTTGTGATATTCCTATCCATGTGATCCAAGATACTTCGTACTTGCCAAAACCTCATTCGCAAGTCTCGAGAGAACGTTACTGTTGTGTGAAAGCATCCTAAAATGGGCTTTGCTGCACACTTTTTGTGTTGTCTTGACTTTTGTTCTGGAATGCCTGCTCAACCTCCCCGTTTGTCCGCCTGTAGACCAACGACCCCGTCACCAACATCTGCCAAGCGGCGGACAAGCAGCTCTTCACGTTAGTGGAGTGGGCCAAGAGGATTCCCCACTTCTCAGAACTCCCCTTAGATGACCAGGTCATCCTATTACGAGCAGGTAAGTCCCATTTTGTATATACATTCACTTTGCAAAAGCAGTTGGATATTTTTCCCCCCGAGTTATATGCTTCCAAACCGCAAATAATTTTGATGAAGCTGCCTCACCTATATGTCACGAGAAAAGCGTGTGAGAGAATTAGAAATGCTGCGGGTCATGGACGGGGTAACCTCTTTGAGTATGTTTGTTTTTTGATACGCCTTCCTCCATTAGCAGTTACAACAATAAAAAGTGATGATTTGTTGCAAATTATTTTGCCGACTCCTAACTTGTGGCTGGCTCTCTGTGGTCCTGGGACCCCAATCTGAGAACCACTAATTTAGTGCATATCGTGCGTCAGATTTTAACTGACAAGCTGCTCATGGTGGGTGTCGGTCATCCTCAGGCAGGCCATCTATTTAAGTCCCTTAACAGTCACTTGACATATTAACTATTTAGCTAAATGGAGCAGTGAGACCAAAATAGCCCAGAAATCCCAGCTGTGCCTTTGCAAATGAGGAAACACTGACCTCTGCTGGTGGGAAATATGCCTGCAAGAGGAATATGATGGCAAGAGAAACACAATCTTTTATTTTTTTTTGCTCCTTACAGGCTGGAACGAGCTGCTCATCGCGTCCTTCTCTCATCGGTCGGTGACGGTGAAAGATGGAATCTTACTGGCCACGGGCCTCCACGTCCATAGAAGCAGTGCCCACAGCGCTGGGGTGGGCTCCATCTTTGACAGGTTGGGAGCAAAGCTTAAAATCAAGACCAAAAATGGATTCCTTTAGTTGATGAAGGGCATGAATTTGATATTATTGCAGAGTCCTGACAGAGCTGGTGTCCAAAATGAAGGATATGCAGATGGATAAAACGGAGCTGGGCTGCTTGCGAGCCATTGTTCTGTTCAACCCAGGTCAGTGCTTTTTTTTTTTACTAGTCCTTAGTAAATACAACCGTAGATAGCTATCTGGAATCATGCTGTCATTTATTATTAACATTTAATTAAAATAATGGATATTTTTGAGTGGATAAAAATGTAAAAAAAAATAAAACAAGTGTTTCTTTCCTCTGCCACTAGAGGGAGCCCTACACTTTGAGTATCACTGAAGAGTTGAGAACGTATGAGACTAGATTTTCATTTTAAATGTTTTTAGTGAATAGAAAAATAAGAAATAAATAGAATATGAGAAATGTAATGAATAATAAACCTCAAAATGGCTAATGCCCATAGCTGTTGCTAATGTTGGGTTTGTTTGATTCAGATGCAAAGGGTTTGTCCAACCCAACGGAGGTGGAGGCATTGAGGGAAAAAGTGTACGCCTCACTGGAGTCTTACACTAAACACAAATACCCGGACCAGCCTGGAAGGTGAGAATGACCATTTCTGATGTTTATCAAATTTCCTCTCACGTCAACAAATATTTGCATTACTTAATCAGATTTTGTGGGATTATTTTATCCCAATGAGTGGTTATACATGAACCTCAGTGTTCATAATAAAATGCATGACTGTTGTGTGTGTGTGTGTTGTTCTGGTATTTCAGGTTTGCCAAGCTACTGCTGCGTCTGCCCGCGTTGCGCTCCATCGGCCTCAAGTGCTTGGAGCACCTTTTCTTCTTCAAGCTCATCGGAGACACGCCCATCGACACCTTCCTCATGGAGATGCTGGAAGCGCCGCATCAGATCACATGACCCCAGTCAAACATCCCCTCTTGTAAATAGCCCTTATCAGCAATATGAAGATGGAGTGAGGGAGGGAAGGACGCTGCAATTGAAAAAGTTGAATATTTTATAACAATTAAAAAGCAACGGCGTAATTAAATCCAAAACGGGATTTCAAGGCTGCGGTGAGGACTGAGTACAAGCGTCATGTTTTTTTGTAAATAGATTATTGCAGGTGTCCGTTTCAAAAGAATTCCAGTGCATTTGAAAAGGAATCAGATTTTATTCATAGAGTAAATGTATAAAGTAAAATTTTAAGTAAAAAAAGAGGAAAACTGAATTTCTTAAAACATATGAGTATTCTTACAGAATAAAGTTATTAAGAAATACATACAACACTCTATTTGTCATGTCTACAATATGTCCTGTGTATGCACTAAATATATTCAGATATATAAATTGGTGGCGGTACAGTCCAATTGAAACAGCATTGTCAACGTTTTAGAATCAGTTCCATTCTTGACCACTAGATAAGGCTGTAGAGCTCATTTTATTATTGTTGCCTTCAGGAACCGTCTGAAACCATAGCTTTATGTATTTATCTGATTTGATTACATTCCTCTATCCGTAACTTAGCACATTTTTGGATCATTTTCGAATGAAATTTTAATTTTTGTTTTTTGTGAAGAAATAAAAGGTAAGTTATTTTGAGGAGATGTAGGGGGGCGGGGTCAGACAGTGTATGTTTGTGCGAGTGTGTGTGCACGTGGTGCAAGTCTCTCTCTCTCGCTCTATTTCTCTCTGCCTTTCTCTTTATCTCTCCCTGCTGTCAGAATACTTGATAGAAAGTCCAAAGTGTGGGAACGGCAAGAAGAAGAATCTCCAAGGAGGAGAAACTTTCGGGCACTTAACTATTAAACGCCACCTTCACGTCCATCCACTTGGAGATGCTCTGAGAGGACCCTCGATACCACGATCAGCATTTTTGCAAACTCACTTTCAGAAGGTATGGACATCACATCCTGTACGTATTTAAATCACTAAATATTGCGATTGGTGAAAATGTTCACGTGCAATCAACGGTGGCCAGAAATTCATTTCCATACGTGTCGGGTAACTGTTGAGTATATTTGGCAAATATTTGTTTCAATTGGAAGAACTGTTAAGAATACACGTTCTATAAATGCATATAATAATATATATGCATGTTTTATAAGATCAAATATTAATACGTACTGTATTTCTAAAATGTATCTAAAGGTTTCTCAAAGTTTATACGTATATTAAATATGTTAATATTTGACTGAGAAACTGTTTCATTTGAATGAAATGACCGTTTTATAATTAAAAAAAAATTAAACCTGTATTAAATAAAATCATCACAGAAAAATGGCCTACTTAAAATGTGAGTTTGAATGATTAATTTTATTTGCTTAATACTTTCTGCTAGGAATATTTTATGTATTTCGAAAAATACTTTTTGCTCTTTATATAAAGATTTTTCTTTTAAATAATGCACAAAATCTTTACAAAAAATGTTCATAGGATTTGCGTAAGTATTGTAAACTGTATAAAAACTTCATTCATCTGTTAATTATGTATCAACCTATAATTCAACAACTGCACTTTTTAAATTAATGAGAATGTAATAAATAAGTGAGTAAAAACAAGATATTGAATAATAACATTACGATATTGGAATGAACCATTTGCGTGTAATTTCTTTCCCAATGTTCATTTTTCATTTCATCGTGTCACGTGGCGCGCATCAAGCTCATGATCCACGTCGGTTGATTTCCAGTATATAATTGCATGTTACCTCGCAGACATGCAGCGCAGGCCGGTGTGCGCGGGCTGCCGCAGGCCGATCTCCGACAAGTTCCTGCTGCGGGTGGCGGGCGGCCTCCGGCATGAGGCGTGTGCGCGCTGCTCGGCGTGCGGGGACGCGCTGCGGGACTCGTGCTTCGTGCGGGAGAAGCGACTCTACTGCAAGCGGGACTATGCTAAGTAAGTGACTCCGATCTAGTAAATATACGACGTGCAGGACACACTCACCAAAATATAATCATAATGCACAGGTGACTGTAAATATTCCATTACAGGAAATTGTGTGATTCTCAGGACATTTTGACTTACATGTGTTTCCATGTGAAAACTTTGTGCGTCTTTTTTTTTTCTTCTCAAATTGACCTCCACAAAACTTGAACAAGGTGACTGAGGGTGAGAGGTGTGATAGAAACGCACACACAGCTCAAATGGCACGTTGTCAAAATGTGTTAAAATTGCAAGGTCCATTGGCCCGGTAATGACAAGCTGGGGGCCAACATATGGTAAAGAGGTAACCCCCTCCCTCCCTTCCTCCCTCCATCCGAACCTCCCATCACCTATCTTCTTACTCCTTCCTAATCACCTTCTCCTCATGCAACTGAGCCACCTAGCGAATGTCATATTCTTACATTAACTTATTTTGGCGGACAGCGACCGTCAGGAGCTTCTGGCATCGGAAGCGTCGTAGCATCTGGAAGGCCGCTCTCGCCGCGGCCCCTGTGTGACGCTATGGGACGACACCCAGCCAACCGTGAAATATCTGACCTGACCAATTAGCGGGAGTCCTGCTGCCAAAGCTCCGCCTCTGAGATTTCAAGTCTCCCGTCCACGTATAGTGACCCCTCCACCACGCCTCTTGCCTCACCCACAGACTCAGTATTTATTTTATATTACAAATGCCAAGAATTAATTTTGCCCTCAGCACATTGATCTTGGATGGCACGCCGGTCATATCGGTCACATGACTGGCAGTGTCCTTGACCCTCAAGATCTGTATCTGACAAACACAGAGAGTCCTGCTTCACCTGATCCAGAAACCGGATCCGCTTCTGTACGTGTCCACTAGAGCGCACCAGTCTAAGCTCGTGTTTTTCGCATAGGCAATATTACAGCTTGTGTGCATGTTGATCGATACAAAACTTTTAGCAATTCTTTTTTAATTCTCCTTTGGCTAGGGTAACTGTAGTCACTTTTTTTCTTGGAAAATGTCAGTAATATAACCAGCATTGGTTCTCATTGGATCAGTTTTATAAGTGTTGTCTTCCACCATACCCAATTTGAGTATGTTCATTGCGTCGTCGCGTCATAGAAACATTCCAAGCATTTTTTCAGCCGACTTCATTGATCCCCAACGTTCAGGAATGCGAGCGAGCGGCATGCCGGCCAAATTAAAGTGCACGCCACCGCGGCGTCGGGTCAGACGACCCACATGGGACCTTACTTGACCCTGAGGAGGCTTCATTGTTTCCCCCGGCAACCGCTCAGCAAGAGTCAGAGGAATGTAAAAGGATATCGACCTATTGACAAGGATGTAGCAGCACCTTTTCTTGTTGAAAATCGTGATAGCCATTGGTAGATAGTAACTGTCGTAAGTTGAATATATATTATTTATACATTTTACAAAAGCCTGCCATCAAACAAATTGTCCCAAAATTGTAGTATGGTACCCCATTGTGGTTAGGTTCGAGACCACCAGCGCAATATGTGAAAGGACTTTACAGTGAAGTGTAAAGAGCTGTCAGTTTCTCATGTCCACTCCAGAATGATGACGCATCATCTGGCATGACAGCCCCAAGATGGGTCGGTGCCAGTCGCGGGACAATAGCCCTGCTGCTTGAGGTTTTGGGGAGGGAGGGGGGCCCCCGTCTTTGTCCCACCCTGGTTGAGCAGACTCGGGGATAATTCCACGGATAATTCCAAGGACCGGCGGCCCAGTCTCTCCCGCCGGGATTTCTGATTCCCCCCCTCCGCCTGGAGCCATGGCCCGCCGTGAGCCTTTTCTGGACGCTCCCTGGGGGCCCGGCCGCCGACATGGAAGCCGGAGCCACGGCAACCGTGTCACGGTGTGGCTAAGCCCACGCCGCTCCCCGTTGCCAGGCGCTAAGACGCACACCCGTCATGCTGGGGGTATGCGTCTGAGCGGCTGGAGTGGGAGGAGGAGATGGAGGAGGAACCGGGGATCAAGTCAGTGAGACGGTTAGAGGCTGGGAGGCTTTCCGAGTGACAGTCAATTCAGCAACATTCCCTGGGAACTTATTTGCTGAACTGTTTTTGTGCCAAAACCAAAGTGATACCTTGATAAGCCACACCACTTAAAGTTTACAATCAATACATACAATTACATTACCTGTGCTTAGTTTTTCAAGACGTTAGCTTAATGCTAACGCTAAAGAGAGTCTGTGCTCTAATACTTTAAGCAGTGTATTGGATATAAATGGTGCAGCAAAACATGTAGCCAGACAATTTTCTTCATCTTCTGCAAAGAACAACTAATATCAGTGCCGTACAGAAGAGCTGAGAATTCTATTTAATTACATTGATATGTTTTTTTATAAACTGCTTTGTCACGTTTCTTTCCTTCTCACCAGGCTGTTTGCAGTGCGCTGCGGGGGCTGTGCCGAGAACATCTCCCGCTCGGAGCTGGTGCTGCGCGCCGGGCCCGTCGTCTTCCACCTTCGCTGCTTCACCTGCAGCGTGTGCTCCGCCCCGCTGAGGACCGGAGATCTCTGCGTAGTCAGGGAGGGCCGGCTTGTGTGCGCCAGGGAAGACTACCACCAGCGGGTGGCCAGCCCGACTTCATCTGACACAGGTGGGAGCTCAGAATTGTCTTTCAGATGTTCAGTAAGGTTCTTCAAGGAACCCCTTCCAGGATTGATCATTTTTTTTCCAAGGACTCCAAAACATGCGTGAATATTTGTTTAGATAAAAGTGACGTGGAAGAGGAGGTGGTGGAAGACAACTCAACGAGGGTCACAAGTAGAAGAGTCCGATCCAACGAGCAAGAAAGTAAACGTCCTAAAAGACCTCGCACAATTTTGACCACCCAGCAAAGACGACTCTTCAAAGCTTCCTTTGAGGTTTCATCCAAGCCGTGTCGAAAGGTAAAGTCCCGTTTGTTTAAAAGTTGGACTTTTGCTCCACCTTGTATAACCTTGACACGACTTGTGTTGTTTTTCCTCTCTTTTTAAAATCATTATTTCTTGAAATTAAAGGTACGGGAGACCTTGGCAGCAGACACTGGCCTTACTGTCCGGGTTGTGCAGGTCTGGTTCCAGAACCAAAGAGCCAAGGTAACACACACACAAAATAAGAAAATCTCTTTCGGCACGGTGCCGTCTGCCAAAGGTGAAATCAGCCCGGTTATCTCCTCATAGAGGAACCCGATGACATGTCAGCGCACGGCGATGAAACTTCATATTTCCTCACAAAGTGGACTCGTGTGGTTCACTCCTAAAGCACTGAAAGATGTCTTCATCATCGAATAAATCCTTTTTTTTTACTTTTTTTAGATGAAGAAACTGGCCAGGAGGCAACAGCAGCAAGAACATGAGCAGCCGACTCAGGAAGAGCAAGAAGAGCCATCACATCACAAAGGTATTCCGCAGCGACTGACAAATTGCAAATTTCTCCATTGTGAAATTTCCCCCTTGCTCCACAGCGCCCCCCAATGGCGTGCCTACATCCCAGCTGGAACATCTGGGCTCTTCCTACTCTCACATCCAGCAGCAGCAGATGGGATTCACAAGGGTGGATCAGCAAGACTTTGACATGGACCCCTTCGGACAAGGCCTGACCCCTCCTCAGATGCCAGGAGATCACATGCACCCCTACGGTAAAAATCAGGACTCCCAATTTCTGCTCTTCAAATTCAAAACCGTTTTCTTGCCCAGGTTTGAACGCGATCTACGGCGACGTGGTGGACGGCGACTGCTTGTCTCTGGTGGACACCTCGTCCCTCCTTTCCCCCATCGACTGCCTCTACTCCATGCAGGACTCTTACTTCACCTCCTGAGGGACGATCTTCATCGTGTCCGTTCGGTTCTCATCCACACGGACTCAGCAGAAAACGGCGCAGAAGACAAACAGGTGCGCAAATGTGTGTACTCCGGCTCCGTCGGACATTTTGACCATCCTCCCTCTCGAGAATGCTTGAACGCCTCATTACGAGATTACAATGGATGCGAAGGACTGTTTGAATGTGTATTTATTCTTGTAGGTTGTGCTCATTTTTAAATGTTCAATAAATAATGGCGGCGGCATAGCGTGTGACGTGCAGATTACAGTGGAAATGAGGGACGCCATTTTTTTCTGTTTGATGATCAGACTCCAACTTTACAACTTTCTTGTCCTGTCCGGCCTTTTACTGGCCTACCATTCCCCGTCCCATTCCCCGTGACCCAGGAGATACAAAGACCCCTGGCTTCCTTGCCCTCGCCGTGAACCCTCTCCTGGAACCCGTCTCGTGTTTCCCCCGCTATGAAACGAGACCTCGCCGATCAGAGAGCGCAAGTCAATGGTTAGGAACAATCTAAGTGTCTGTCAGCGTGCTGTGCTTCTGCCAAGAGAGCCAAACAAGTGTGCAGTAGAGTGTGCAGTGGGGCCCCTCTTTTGTGTCTACGTGCGCTCCCGGCGTCTGGAACCCAAGTATCATGATGCTTGCTTTAGAGCTGGGGTTCTCCAAACTTTTGGTCTTCAGGCACCACCTTGTCACACAAACAGCCAATTATGCACAAAGACATCGAATAGGTGAGTTTATCAAGTTAGGTTCTGCTAAATTTGAAAATAGGCAAATTTGTGAATGCCTTGAATTAGCTTACGGGATGGGAGCCAAACCCAAATATAAAGGAGGAGAGCCAAGGTGGTCACCTCCCCTTCCCGCAGTTGCCATGCAGTGATGGTGACGGGTTTGGGAACAACACTCGAGTCGCGATCATACGGTCACAGCTTGTGGCGATAACCTCGTTATTATGCTCAAGGTAGTTGACAGTTTCCTGTCAGCGGTCCGGTTATTTATTGCGCCGTCCGTGCCAAGAAGCAGGCCACACACACACACACACATCCTTTTTAAGTGCAATAATTGGCTTCATGCTGTTGCAATGCCAGCACGGATGAATACGCTGTGCTGAAGATCCGTTGTCATCGGCCATTTACATGGTATTTTCATGCCAAATGTTAAGTTACAGTGAAGGTCCATATATTTAATAATTCACCAATTGCATTATTTTTTTTAAGTCTATAAGATGCTGGATGAAAAGCTGACCTATTTATGCTTTTTGGGCTTTTACTGTAACTAGATGTCGTTAAAGACACGACTAATAGAAAAGTAGTAAATGGAGGTTTCTTGAATTGGATTAGTTTATTGAATTATTATGATATACATGTCCCAATGTCTGCCGCTAGAGGGCGGCAGTGTGCTTTGAATCTGCCCTGCTGCTTCTAGTTGCTAATTTATGACAGTTACACCCTTCAATATGGCTCCTGAATTTGTTGAACATTTTTAAGGGGGTACCAATTATTATTTTTTTGCCTAGTTCCTATCCCCAGCGAATTATAATCATGCCTCCTCTCACATTGTCACCTACGGTGATACACATCATTTCTTCTTTGACCTGAAACTGTGTGAGTCACGAGTCGTCGCTGAACTTTCAGTCCTCATCAACACTCATTAATGTGCATTTCCTGGCAGACAGGAAGCGCACCACTCCGACAGAACAATTTACTACATTTGTGCCAATCAGATCAAATTCTTTTCACTTGGTGTCACACCCTTGAGCAAAACAGTCTGAATATTGAGTGACGATTGCATTGCATATCTCGGATTATGAGTATTTTTTTTTATGTGTATTGAAAACAAGCAATTCACTTTTCCTTAGTGAAGCTACCAAATGCTAACATACAAAAAACTAGTCCTAAAGGGATTACAAATTTCCGTCTGTGCAGGATTAAACAGTAAGCGCTATAACTAATCCAGCACGAATTGAAGTAAATACAAAATGAAGTCATAATACGATACAAACTCAGATTATTCTTCATTCTTCTAATTCACTGGACAGTCTTGCCGCTTCTTCTTGTCGACCTGAAATGATGATTACAATCTGTATTCAAAGTGTTGTATTGAAGTTGCGTGGCAATTTACCTTTCCTGCTTTTCATCCAACTAATACACATGCAGCAGCTGCAACAAAATGTGATGACTCCGCAGGCCACGGCAACCAACACAAATTTATAGCCTGAGGAAGCAATCATAGTAATCGTTATGCCAACAATAATATTTCATATATCATAACAATGATCGACTCACCCGCACAGATGGGCCTCGGGCCTCTCCAACGGGCCGACGACCCGCAGGTGACTTCCCCCGATCCGATCCTCAGGAAGCCAGGGTGACATGTGACCTGACACGAGGAGTTGATTGTTTGGTTTCCTTCTCCACAGCGGAGGTATCCGTTGGGGTGAAACAGAAGCGGGCATTCCACGGCTGGGGGCACAGAAACTAAATAGCGAATTAAGTGGAAAACTTCAGATGACCTTGAAAGCTAAAAAAGTGGCTTACCTGTTTGGCAGGCATCTTCTTCAGAGTTGGGCTCATGCAGGCAGGTGACGTTATTGACGGCCTCCTGACATCTTCCTCTTCCGCATATAGTCGCATTACATTGAGCTGTCATGGAACATAATAAAAATGAAATATTTAAAATAAAAAACAAATAATCATGATTAATTATGGGGTACTCTGCTCCACTCTGACTGAGATTCCGTAACTCAAATGACCTTGATAGCACACCGCATATTTCCTCTGTCTGCACTTCTCATCGTTCCATTTCCCTCGATTGGCTCCGGCGTTGACGTAGAGCTCCACGCAAACGGGCCAGCTTCGGTTGTTGTTAGGCTCGTTCTCCGCCCACGACTCCTCGCCGACCCACGTGCTGTTATTCCCAATCCAGATCCAATTCCCGTCCTTCTGCAGTCTGGTGATCCCTAGCCAATAGTACGGGCTGTGGTTCTTGTTCGGCAAAAAGGAGACCAGAGCGGCGTTCTCGTCCTGGCTCTGGACCACCACCATGTCTGTGTAGTAAGTCTGGCACCACTCTCGGGCCTGGGTCCACGTCATGGTGATGTTGGAGTAGTGATACGTCCAGCCCGAGCTGACCCCTGCTAGGGATCCACCTTATAGGAACGTGACAGCAAAAAAAGTGATGCTAATGTGTTTAGGCACACATTTAGTTCTGGTTATTTCTACGTGAGGTCAACACACCACAACTGTTCGAGTACCCACCAAGAAGCAGCACCAGTGTCCACTTCATTTTCAGCAACCTGAAAAGCAGAAGAAAATCAATCATAATTCATCCCTGCTTACGGAGAGATCGTTCACTCACCTGCAAAAAGAGAGTGGTGGTCGGTTGAGGGGAGTTCCATGTTCAGCTCTTATAGGAACTCTGGACAATCCCTGGATGTTTCTACACAGAGTGAATCCAAGTGATGATTGATGGCCACAAAATTACAGTCAACTCTGAATTGTGCTTGCCTTTCAAATGCTTAACAAAAAAACGTTGGGGATATAATGTCATGTCATTGCATTTTCGTGTCTGTGTGGCAAATACCGTAAAAGTTCAACGATAGTTTGTGGTTACGTAAGTCTGCTGATTAATGACAGTATCACCCTCAGAGTGCCCTCACATCTATTTTTCCTCCAAAGTGGAAATGGATGACAAATAATAATGGAAATATTATGCAGAAATGACTCTCCACTCAAAGGTTAATAATAATAATAATGGGTTATCTTCTCTGAAAATTACTTCCTCTGCTGCTGCCCAACTTTGACAGAAAAACACGAGCGGGAATGTCCCCTTGAACTCAGCCGTTGAATGGAACAAAATTGAAAATGTCCAAATTGTGGCCAAAGTCATGTTGTCTTGTTGCATGAAAAGATTAAATAAAATATGTCTAAAAATCTTAGGTACAATATAAGGCTTTGCTATAATTAGTACTTTTCCTCAATTGGTGATAACTAATCAATTTATTGACTCTCAACAAATAAAATAGAGTGACAAAATGTTGTTTTGTTCACATTTTTATTTTATTACTCAGTGCATTTACAATAGATTACATACATGTCATGATATATAAAAAATAAACACAACAAAAAATAATTAAAGCACAATAAGAGACATTTTGACAATGAAAGAACATTCCAAATGTGACAATAAATAATATTAACATATTACATAAATATACTAAATTACTCACAGCTTTTTAAGAACATGGCAGCATACTTTTTTACATGACATCACACTTCCGGCGTGTTCCTAAAGGTGTCGAACAATGTGCTCAATACAAAACTCCCTTTGGGAGGAAATACATGTCAGCGACATGGCGAGAAGCACAACAATTTTTTTTTTCTCAAATGATCTCATGGTGGTGATGTCACAGCCCTATATGAGGCTGTCAATGCTGTTTTTGTACACCTGAGGAGGGTCTTCAATGTCGGAGTTGCTGTAAGACAAAAGATGACACATGAGTTCATAATCACCTCATTTAGACTCCATTGATTGCTTTGGTACTATAGAGTCGAATTTCTTACCTGTTCAGCTCAAACTTAGTTGCCTTTCTCCTCATCCGTCTGAGGAGCCACATGACCAGAGATAGAGTAGACAAGCACACGGCGCCACCTACCGCTGCACCAGCCGTAATGGCCCCCAACTCAGACGTGACCTCTGCAGAAACGGTTTGAATATTTGTTAACCACAGACAAGGAATTGAAACAACTTGAATATTTTCATGCCGCCTGGTCCACTTTGATACCTGTGCATGTTGGAGGTTGGACGTTCCACTCGCCCAAGGGGGTGCACGCCATGCTGACTGCACCTTGGAGCTCGTGGCCTTCATGGCAGCTGAACGTGCAGACTGTGTCGTGAGGGTAGGGGGTCCAGGATGGGGAGAGGGATGGGCTGCAGTTCATGTGGCCGCTTTTGGGAACTTCGGGGGCAGGGCATGTGATTGCTGCAGAAAGGGAGGTGAAGAAGAAATGTTAGAAAAAGGGACCTTCATTTTAGAACTTTTTTGCATGTACAAAATTATATAGAGGTGCAATGATTAATAATGAACCAACCAAAAAAATCTATTATGATTATTATTTTTGATAATTATTCATTTAGATACATATATCATTTAAATTAATCTTTGTTTGTTTAAATAAATAATTTAAATTAATTAATATATACCTTCACACCGCGGCATCATGTCGCTCCACCTTGCAGCCGACGTGCACGTCAGACTTCTCGGCCCTTCCATTCGATAACCGAGGTTGCAGCTGAATGTGCAGCTCTTCCCGTAACTGAACCTTGTATCTGGATCCTCTCCACAGCTGACTGTGCCGTTATCCAAGTGGAGAAGAGCCGGACATTGGACGGCTGCAGAGCAACAAAAAAACAAGAACAACAGGAAATCAGCACTCTGGAATACGGCAAGTAAAGTTTGGTTGTTTGTGGATTTTTCGCTCACCTTCACATGTTGGAGGTGGATGCGACCAGTTTTTGGTGGCGGTGCACCTTAAGGGTTCCGGCCTGCTGAGTTTGTAACCTTCCTCGCAGGAGTAGTGACACAGCGAGTCAAAAGTGTAGTTGCCATACTTGTCAGTGCAGACCATGCTGGCTTTGGGAGGGAGGGTCAGCTCGCTTTTGTTGCACTGAACCACTGAAACAAAAACCAACACAAATTATATATATATATATATATATTTTTTTTTATATTGGTGCTTCACAATTCACAAAATCTTTTCTGTCAAAATAAATCCTTACCATGCTCGCACTTGTCTCCATAGAAACCTTCGAAGCACTGGCACTGGTGGCTGTTTATGGTTTCCACACATTCTCCGTGGACGCAGGAGTCTTTTTGGCAAGCAGCTATGATGAGAAAAAAAATGTTTACATGCTTGAATATATATATATATATTTTTTTAAACGCAGTTTACTCCACTCACCTGCGTAGCACAGAGCCGTTTTCTTCTTCCTGCACCTTTCGTCGTTCCACTTCCCGGGCTGCGAATCCCTCTTGATGTACATCTCCACGCAATCCTCGCTCTCGCCGAGGATCTTGCGGCCTATGCCATTGTTGGGCTCGCCCTGCGCCCAGTTGGTGGCCTCGGCCGTGAGGGTCTTGTTGGTGCCCACCCAGGTCCAGGTGCCGTTGATCTTCCGGATGCCGATCCAGTAGTAGGTGGGCTTTCTGGGCAACCACCCGTTGAGATGGGCAATCTCATCCTGGTTTTGGATGGCCACCATGTCGGTGTAGTGCTCCTGGCACCACACTCGGGCTTGCTCCCAGTCCATTGTGTTGTTCGAGAAGAAGTAGGACCAGGAATCGACTTGCATGCAAAGCACTGAGAATGGAGGGACGCAACCAGATATTAGAACAACTTAAAAAGAAAAAGAAAAATGGTGGTCTAGCTCTATTGGGGTTTGCACCTACTTGAGAAAATAAAAGCCAAGCTGATCCACGAGCTGGACATGTTGGATGCACGCTTCTGAAGTAATCCATAGAACAATTCCTAAAATAAAAAAGCAAGGATAAAGTGAGTCAAATTCCAACATTCTGCTGCTTTCTCATGCATGAAGAAATTCACACTTACCATTTTAAGTGATGTATAGCGCGAGTCTATCGGCCTTTTGTGTTAGGTTTCAGTGAGTGAGATGATTGTGTCTGAAACATGCTGCGCTGCCTCCTTTTAAAGCCCCTCGCCCGCGTGGTCCAGCTTTCCGGGAAGCTGTGGTCAGCCTTTTGGTGGAAATTCCCACCCCCTTCCAGCCACTTATGCCCAATCTACACCGTCTCCTTAAAAAAATTCCAAAGGGTGGTTGTGTGTGTGGGCTGCTCTCATTGTGTCTGGCGGAAGCACTTGTTGATTGGATTATTTTTATTTGCCTAATGATTACCAGAACTATTTGATTGTTTTATTTATTTACTGTTTTTATTTATAGTGGTTTTTACAACATTCTTGAAAATGGCATATTTTAAACTGTTCATGCAAACGTGTTTTTATATATATATATATATATGAAAGTCTTCTTGCTGATTTATTCCTGGAAGATGCACGGAAGGATTGTGCTTAAGTGTCAGGGGAAATGCACGGACTAGCATTTACCTCTTTAAAAATCAAGAGTGACATGTAAAAAGTGACAAGAAAGGAAAGGCAACACAATGCAATGCAATGTCGGCCACTACAAAGAATTTCCTGGTATTTTAACAAGGGCCCTGGGATTGGGGAATTCGAAGCCCGGGAGCCAAGGCGCCTGCTGGCGGGCCGCCTGCCTTTCCAGAAGTGACAGTGCATTTCCTTCCTGGCTGACCCCAAAGTTTGCATGTTGTTGACACCTCTTCACCTCCACCCTTTCCTTTGAAAAAGAATACAACAGCGTTTTATGGGCCCCAGGGAGGCTTCTTCTCACTTCTTTTTTGTTGGGGGGCTTTGTTGGAACTTCGACAACAGATGATTTTTAGCTTTGTTCTCTTGTCTTTGCAGTGATGCCTTGAGATAGCAATCACTTTATTTCAGTTCCACTTTTGGCCAGGTGAGGGCGCAAATGCGAGGATCAAACTGTTTACAAGTGAAAAAAGCAGCTGTCTCTTTAAGACCGGAAGTTGGAGTTTAAGTCCTTATTAGGCGTTTCCGGGAGACGCTCGTCTGTGGTTTCAACCGAAAGTAAGCATGTCTGAGTCCCTGGCCGCGATCCCCGATGTGGAGATTGATCCAGATGGTACCTTCAAGTATATTTTAGTTCAAGTGAAAGTGAAAAACGGCGATGTCTGCAAAAACATTGTTCGTGGTACAAAAAGTGCCGAGTATCACAGTAAGTCAACGGAAAGGTCGCAGCTTTGCAGAGGTGTCAAACTAGTGGTAAACAATGACACGTTTCATCATGAGTAGTTTATGCTAAAAAATAAATTACTCATGAAATTGTAGAATAGGCTATTTTGAGCCGATATTTCTTTTCGGACTGACTCATGTTGTGCAATGAATTATTTGCAGATCATATTTTTGAGAAGGTCAAGCCAGCTGTGGAGGCCTTGGGCTTGGAGTGTCACTGCCTTGGTGGAGGGAAGATCGAGCACAAGAGTCAAGAGAAAAGAATAAGGGTGTTCGGAGAGTCCACTGTAAGATACTTTTTAAATACAAATTAGACTAGTTTTGGGCCTTTAGGTGTTTCTTGAATACATTGAGAGAGCTATAATCAACAAATGTGCCTTTATAAATGTTCAGTTTTCATGCATGACAGGTGAATAGAATGGGCCCAAAAAAACAACAACCATATAGTTGTGCCAGATCACATCAGCTGTACCTTCATAGCTAAACTTAATACTATGACCTATTTATATGCAGACAGTCTTGTTCTTTTTTGTTTTTAGGGTTTTGGTAAAGCAGACCACTCAGTTTCAGTGGAGAAGTTGAAGAGCTTCTTCAGCGACTACGAGATCACCTGGAGCGACGACAAAAAATAAGTTCATTTCTTTACATTTGCACTATTTAAAAAGCCAAGAGTCAACTATGTATTTGTGTTTTTTTTATGTCATAAATACACCCAAGCACAATTATATCAGTGCAGGAATTATTTATGTTGTTAAGGAATGGAGAGATGAGCAAGCCTTACTCAGAAATAGAATTTTACTTTTTAATCGACTGTAATCACTCACAATCGGTGGCTGAGTGCCAAGCGTAAAGTCCATACAGGAAGGAGTGAGACATTCGGAATCACAGACACATCCTGTAATTGAGAAGAAATGTTTCATTTTTTATCAAAACTCAGAAGGCAAAGCGAAACTTTGGCTTCTTATCGCGATAAAACGTTTATTTTGTGAGCTGTGTTCATGGCCGTTGTTGTTAACACTCTTGCTTGACTGCCAAAATAAATTGAAGCCAGGAAAGTGAAACTTTGGGTGGAAAACAAAACTGACTCTTTGTTTTATCTGTGCTTGTGGATGATTTCATTCATCCTGTTTCATTTCTTTCTCGGGGCATTGAAATGATACCAGCTACTCTGTTGTGTTTGTTTTTCATTTATTTCAGCAGTTTTTGCAGAATGTTAGGAAATAGTGCATTTAATCATGCATACAAACAAATTGTACATTTATTGTATCCTTTTGAGCATTTAAATAATTTCTTCCCTGGGATTAAAATATAGCAGCCAGTGAGTGTAATTCACTAAGATTTTTTGGATGAGATAATCACCACTATATCCTCTTCCTGGTGTTTTTGTACATTGAGTTGACTCAAGTTCCCAAAGGTGCAAGTCGGCGCTTAAGCGCTAGAGCCATTTTTATCATCACCTTCATTGTTTTGCCATGAATCAACCTCGAAGAGGATTCAGAGGCCTTCTCACCTTGAACGGCGAAGGCGACATGTCTGCTGGCAACCCAGCCAATTACCCTGTGGCCTTGAATAGAGAAAAACAAAAGGCTGTCTTCCTTCCAGGTTGCATCCTCAAACCGGGGCCAGTTTCCTGTGAACCGGTAAACTCCGTCCCTCTCCTAACAGGCAGCAAGGGAGAGTCGGAGACCCAGCCCCCTTCTCGGAAAACTTATCTGCTCCATTTTAGTATCTGAGGTAGGGAAGTGTTGTCATCAGGGCAAGTCCATGACGGGCAATAATATTAGCCAGGTATCATTTTCCTTCAAGTGTATAAGATTCGCTTTGAAATCGTGACAAAACAAGCAATAGATGTCATCGACAAAATTAAAAGGCACTTGTGGATTTCATCATTTAGATGACAAATTGGGCGAAATTTAACTTTCTCCAAATGAATTCCTTCCTGGCCCGACGACTTCAGACGCCTCCGGTACGCTGCCGGGAAACTCGGAGCAGTGAAGGTGTGAGTGTTGACTCCACATCTCTACATGTCATTGGAGAAACAATAGCTTTCCCACACACTGAGCTCATTAGCTCTCACTCAGCCATCTCAAGATAAAGCTAGAAATTCCTAAATGTCATTATTATGAAGTAGCAAGCCCTGTTTCATGGCTAAGTGATGCTTAATTTATTTTTTTGCTTATTTTATTTTTTTGCTTTTCAGCATCCTGCCCAACAAAGGGCAAATGATTGAAATAAGGTTTCATTAAGTTATGTTTTTAAATTTGTGCAATACATGCATTTTTTACACAAGTTGTTTCCTTAATTCCAATGTTTTGCTGTTGTGTTCTTGTTTGTGTATCAGTCAATATTTTTTTGAATAAAAAATACAATCAACTCAAGTTTCATTTGTGTGTGTGTTGACGGTGCAATACTAAAACTGTATTAAAAAACGGTTGCAAAGTTTTTACACATTTGTACATTTTTAGAAAATGTTCTTAAACCAGAGACACAAATATCCCTTTTTTAGATGCCGTTTTTGCAATGAATCTGAAACTGCCGTTAATTTTTTTTTTTTTTTTTACAAATAAATAACAAAACCGTCTCAAAAACCTGACGTGCTAGAATAAAAAGGAAATCAATTTAGAAATCAGCGTCGAATATGCGTAGACATTGAAGAAAATTGAGAAAACAAGAAAAAAACAACAACAAAGAAGTGGATGTGACATCACATCCGGTTTGAGAGCTCACGCGCGAGACATGAAAGGCTACTCTTAACAATTTATGCGATGGCAAAGGAATAAAAATGTATTTGTCGATTTGAGTTGAAACAAATTCAACTGCAATAGTGAAGTGACCCATGAAGAAGACGACAGAAGTTCGCCATTAAGTCTGTAAGTACGAGAACAATGCTATGCTAAGGTGCTACATGAAACGCTCAAATGAGCTTAGCCACGTAATTGCCCACAGAGTGAACGAAAATACACTTGTTATTTGGGCGAACTTTACAAGTTGACTCACTTTTTAAGTGACTCACTTGTTGTTATTGACCCCTTTGTATCGTTCGGACATCGTGTCCGATCTCCTCTGGTAGACTGGTGACATCATGTCCCAGACCAACACTTCACTCCTGGACGAGGTGGCGCAATGGAGCCAGGAAACCTGCCGCCAGGAGCTCAAGGCTGTCTTGCCCAAACTTACCATATCCTTCTCGGTACTTTCTTGTCATGTAACTGTCCATAAAATTGACATTAATTAATATACAGCCAGCCAGGTTGCTCTTTACTTCTACTTGCTGATGACGTCAGTATTTTTCACTCCAATGCTGTAATTAAAATCAACATTTGTAATGTGAATTAAAAATTGCTAATATTCATTCACTGTTGACGTCATGGTCTTTCTTTGCTGTGATTTTCTTTAACTGCGTACACGCTTTACAACACAAGTCTGAGGGCTGGGATGATCATATACGTAAGTTATGTTTACTTTTTGCAATAGTTCAGTTTGACCAATTTTAATCCTTGGATTCCCCTCCAACTTCCCTTCAGGTGTACTGAAGATAATAACAGACATGTTCCTTCCTCACATTGCTTTGTCAGACCTAGAAAATGAATGCTTCTCCAAAATTTTACCAAAGGTAAATGGCATACACTTGCACTGCATAATTCTGGTTAGTTATTTTTGACTATATCTGCAGGCGGTTACCACGTTTGAAAGTATGATGAAAGAACTTTCAATCCAAGTTGGAGGCTTGTCCAGTCAAAACCCAGAACTGTGTTCATTACTGAGGAACATTCTGAAGGTAGATAACCTCACCTTTATTTTTCAGTCAGTGGTTACATTTTTGTGCTTTCAAATATCTGCTTTGGCACTCAATATTGATTAGATTTTATTTTCAGTCTCTGATGCAGATCATCGATGCAATGTCGGCATGTGTGCGTCACGTCGGCACATATGATGACGTCCTGGACCTTATGTCTATCCGCACCTTACCGTCATGCGTCCTAAAAGTTCTGCGAGACACTTTTCAGCACTGTAAGGTGAGTCTCGTAGAGCTGAACAATTTTGAAAATCGGAGTAAATCTTGTGATGTGTTATTGTGTTAGCAACTGCAAAGACATTTGCATATTGTCGACAGGAGAGCGAGGTGGTCTACTGTGGCCGTTTCTCCCTGGTGGCTGACCTTCTGCAAAGCCTCTTCAAGGAGGCCTACGCCCTCCACAAGGCCCTGTTGGAGCTCCTGGACCGGTTATCCCTTGATAACAATGCCTCTGAAGAGGAAGTGTCTGACGTCGTCATCGGTTGTACCAGTTGAGGAGATGCCCCCCTCACGTTTCTTTTGCGGTCTTTCCATGATGAAGCTCATTTGCCTTGTCAATTAATGTAACCTTTTGTTCTCATCATGTTCCTCAGTACTACACAGCCTCCTGGACATCTGCTCAGTCATCTCCAACCTGGACATGGCGCTGCATGCAAACACGTGGAAGTTCCTCATCAAGTCAGTGCCGGAACTATATATATCGAAAAATATCGTTTTTAGAACTTCAAATAACTATAAATTACTGTACACTTGCTTTATCAATTAAAAAGGACCTTAAAAAGTGCATATGAAATCACAATTGCAATATTGACCAAATCATCCAGCTCCTCATTTGAAACTGTCCTTCCCCTGCTCAGACAGAGCGTGAAGTACCATTCGCTGGTGGAGGAGCATCTGCACCACGGCGACATCAGCTCCAGCCTGTGCGACAACCTGCTGGCCTCCTTCCACAACTCCGTCGATCTGGCCGAGCAGATAACGCTTGCCCGTCTGCAGGTATGCAACTGTGTGCTTGGCAATCAGCACAACTGTATCCCATTTATAGAAGAATGACTTGCCACTTCCTGTGGTAACCCCCCTCGCTTAATGTAATTTCAATCACAGAAGGTATTTTCAAGTCAAAGGTCAAAGATGTTTTGCTTTTGTGCACTTTTGTGCACTTTTGTGCGTTTTGCTAGGAGGCAACGCAAAGCGCAGAATACAAACTGTTCCAGAGAACTGCAAAGATGTGCAGATTATTTGCCAACACTTTGGTTCTTTACGCAAAGGTCAGGAAAAAAAACATCTTGTTGCGTAATCATCTCGAGCTTAGTTTGAAAGACAAATTCTTTGCTCTTTTCACAGGAATTCAAATCTTTCTTAACAAGGTCTTGTGGAAACTTTCATAAACTTTACCTCCAGATTATCAGGTACATGCGATCTGATTCACAGTCACCGATTGGAATATTTGTCTTGGAACCTTAGAGCAATGTGGAAATGTGTCACTATCTTTCAGTAAATTCCCCCCGAGCTTGTGTGCTCCTGCGTTGCCTCCGCCTCTTTCTGAGGAGCTGAACGCGGCGGCCCTCGTTCCCATGGAGGCTCTTCTTTCTCAACTCTTACCTCTCAGGCCTTTTGCCGACGTTGTCTTGCAAGAAGACCTGCGTGAGTTTGTCCAAATTCACCAATTCAAGCTGTGCGTTATTAATATTTTTCTTAAATATATTACATATCCAAAGAAAATAGATATGTAAGTATAATTATAAATTCAAATGTAGAATGCAAAATGATGTTTTCTAATACAAAATTAAATATATATATATATATATTCAAATATAACTTACAATTTAAATAATGGGCATTTTAAAAGTAAAAAATATTAAATAAAAAAAATATGATTATACAACCACTTTTTTTTACGCAGGGTTGAATCAGCAACATGAGCTTCCTCAGTGTCTTTTGCTGGCTAACGTCTTGGATCAGTTGGCCTCCCAGCCTGAGGAGGTGCTGGAGCTTTGGCACTCCGGCAGTCAGCATTCCGAGGAAACGCCACGGTAACCTTGCAATCACGCCGCATTTGTCCATATTGGTTAGATTCAATATGACCTTTGTAGATTGATGTTGAGTATGTGTTTCCAGACTTCCTCTCTACCGGGCGGTCTTCCGTAGTTTCCGATGTTGCTACGCCGAGCGGAAGCTGCCGGCGCTGTTACCGGGGGTGATGACGAAAGGGCAGGCCCAAGTTTGGGTGTCTCTGCACAGTCACCTGTGCGTGCACCTTTGCGCCAGCGTGGCTGTTCTTTCGCCATTACACTTCTCCGTTCTGGTGAGTTCTACGAAGCTTGTATTGTAAACTGCATCAGGACTCATAAAAAAAAAATAATGAAATGACACATTTCAAATGAATAAGCCCTCAGTTTCACTTTCAGTTTGCTGTGAAATCTGCTGTTTATTTATTTTTCCTGACTCTAATCTGCTTTTGGCTCCTGCTGGAGGGATTTCCTCTCATTCAATGTGAACGTTGTTTTTTTTTCTGGTTTAAATTTGAGATAGCATTTTATCCCTCTGTTTTCAATACACCCACTTTTATATATATTTTTTCTCCATTTTAGGAGCGTTGCTTGTTGGAGGCCACGCTGCAGGCTGACACTCAGACTGCTCTGTTGGCCACGGATGTGTGGTGCTTCACTGCGCGGTGAGGATGACTTTGTGGCGTTAATCTTTTTCTTTTAGATCTATATTACTTACCCTCAAAATGCCAATGTGCTCGCTAACAGTGATTTTTTTTTTCGGAAAAACATGCTGTCGATCATGTGACCTTATAAAAATCATCAAATATTCATTTGTATTTATCATTTGTACTTTAATGTGGATTTGTCTGTTTTGTTGTAGGTACGGAACAGCTGAACTATGTCTCCATCATGTCGTCCTCGTTGCTCATCTGGTGGGTATTCTTCAAGACCACCCCTGCCCCAATCTCTGCAATTTGTGGGCCACTCAATGAAGCAAAATGTAGCATCACACTGTTGACTAAAAGTTTGACATCTGATCCGAGAGAAGAAGGTTTTAAAAGTTCACTTCCGAGTGTGGTGCAGTGCTGTTTGGATGCTAAAATAAGTGAAAATCCCATAATCTCTCCGCGGGGTCCCCAGCGGCACCCCGACTGAGGTGACGATTGATGTCGCCGGAACACCTTTGCCATAATCCCTCAAATTCAAGCTCATCTCACACATTTGCAGCCGATCTCAGAACCCCCTTTGATTTTCACACTACCAACGAGCACCCCTTCTCTTTGCTTCGACCTCCTCAGGTCAAAACTAGCATGGCTGAGTGCTACCAGAAGTCTCACCTGGGCTTGCTGCTCAGACGCATGATTTTCCTCATGACGCCCAGCCATCAGGTTAGCAGGATCCGCATACAGTAGTCCCACTTTTTAGGGGTGAGGAGCATATCTGTATATTTGATATCTATTTCTTTTAACATAGATGGAATTCTTGACACATTTCCCTCCATCCGAGGCTGAAAATCTCCCAGTGTGGCGTCATGTCCTCCTCAGAGCTCTTTCAAATGATGCCCGTCAACGCGTGGAGGCAGACATCATGGCTTTAGCACAAAAAGCTTTGAGCGACTGGCAAAATGGAGGCCACAAACTGGGCCAAGTGGAGAAACTGGTGAGGGGAATATTATGAGTAACATTCACCTACCTCAGGCAGTGTGTGACAGTGTTGTTGTTGTTTCCAGAATGCGGTGCTACAATGCCTCCTAGTGGTGGTTCAAGGAAAGTCACCTCTTGAGGAACGGTGCTCGACATCAGCTTTGAGGATCGTCACACAACTGTGGCAGCGATTGACACCACATCAGGTGAAACACGCAAGCTACTAACAAATAGTTTGTATCACTTTTAGGTTCATCCTGAAATGTAACCTGCAAGCTCTAAGTTGTGTTTGTATCTCTCTAATGTACAGGTGCAGAGCCATCCCGTGTTGCACGTCACTCTACGCCTCCTTTTGTCAATTACGGCACCTTTAGTCACAAACATAGACCCGCCTGTGATCATTCAGGTGTGTAGATTCTGAATTGACTTTGAGCACATAGTGGAGACTGTTCTGTAGTTTGTGTGTTTGTGTTTTAGGCCCTGTCGTGTGTAGATGCTGTAGTATCTCAAAAGTGTGCAGATGAGTTGCTCCTGGCCGCTCTCGAGTTCCTTTCATCACTGGGGAATATCTTTATTCCTCCTGACAACCAGGTACAGACTCCAACCAATCAGAATAGGGGATTAAATTGATACTGCAATTGACTTGTACTTTTCCATTCCGTCTCCAGAGTAAAATTGTTCCCAAGTTGAGCAGCTTGTTTGGAGTGCTGTTAGCACAAAGTTCCCCCTGGTTGCTGCATCAGCACGCTTTGGAGGCTTTTGCTCATTTTGCGGAGGTAAAGCAACAGCACCGATAATACCACAAAATTCAAGTTACCAACCATCATACCTGCTTTTGAAGGTCACAAACCACGAAGAGATCATTTCCTGGAGTTTAGGTGTGGAAGAAACCAAAAGCAAGGTGGTGGATTTTCTTCGCAAGGTAAGAAAAGTATGTTTGTCATCCATTGCCTGCAAAAAGGCTGGATTTGAATGTGGGTGTGTTCTGTTGTAGAGCGTTAACACAGCGGAAGAAGCAAAGGAAGCACGGCTAGGAAGAATCGAAGCAGAGAGAACTATTTTAGAGCAACACAACCAGACGCTGGACACCCCAAAACAGGTTTCCACCGAGCTTTCTGCTCCATCTGCGACTCATTTGGAGGTTAGTAATGTAACTTGCTGTTATTAGATCAGTTTTACTTGGTTTTATTTTAGAATCTTATTTTAGAATGTCAACGACAATTTTCTTTAGTTTTCTTTTTTTTTTTTTGCCAAACTTTAGCGTTAAAATGTTATTCCCATTTACTGCGCAGCCGCAAGCCAAACGGGCTCGGCAGGAGAACGTTGGGGATGAGGAGTTCTGCCGCAACATGCAGACAGCTGAAACTGCACTGAGAGCCCTGCATGCGCTTGCTACAGGTGAAACAGGCACAAAGGAGTCTCCTCCTCCTCCTCCTTCGTGGCTGGCATCCAGACTTCAAGAGTTGCAGGTGCTTCTAAATGACATTAGCTCAGTCACATCTGCAAAGCAGCCCTCATGACCTGTTATTTGTATATAGAAAAAGTCATTTCATCTGTATTAAGGCTGCTTATCTGTTTTTTATGGATCAAATTATTAAATTTTTGAGTAGAATTTTTTTTTTGAAGTTTAAATGTGAGGTAATACTTGGGATATGGTACTGTTTTATACATCTCCATAGATTTATAATATTAGGAACTCCTACTTTAGTAGGTCAACTGAAAAACTGAAACTATTATAGTTTTACAACACGGTAAACATTTTAATAGGCCCAAAAAGACAAAATCAGGCTTCTGTACAGTAAACGCTTTGATTTCACCAGCAACTTCCCCAAAAAGCCACTCATAAATTAATCTGATCCATACTCCACATTCAAAGTGTAACAAGTCTTCTGGGCATCAAACCTGACTCGGGTTGGAGAAATCCAGATCTTCACGTGCCCTTAGCAAAGTTGGCACTTTTCCCCTCACCATGTCCTGTCAGCATTATCCATGTCAGTTGGCAAGCAATTAAAAATGGCTTCATTTATATCCCCCACCCATCTGATCAGCATTGATTCCTTCCAGTTGAATTAACAAAGGCAGCTCATTCTTCTTGCGTCAAAAAATCAGAATTGGTATATTTTAAGGGTTTACTACTTTTGGGGGGGGGAGTGTTCTAGAGTGGGTTCCTGGTTAATGTCATCCCCAACCATTTTCATCCTCCCAGTTGAGGTCGTCCCCATCACCCCAACCTTCTGCTTCAGCCTGAAACACAGAAAAACACATTTTCATTGGCCACTGTTTTTCATTTTGAATCTTCAGAGAGCCTAAAATGCAAGTTTTTGACCACTCACCTCAGTCTCACTTGTAGCAGCAAACTTGGCAGACAGCGTTGTTGTCGATGTGTCGATAGCAGCATTGCGCAACGTCGACGTGGCGTCGCCGCTCCCGCTCAGTATGAGCAGAGCCGAAGAGGATAGCTTAATGTCCGGCACCATGTCCGCAAACAAATCCAGCTCTGGGTCTGCTTCTTGCTGCTTCTTCTTCACCTTGATGGTGAACTCCTCGCCGAGACCTCCCGAGGGCCTGAGGTTCTGCGGCACCGCAGTCTTGGGGTCCACTGAGGCTTGATTAGCAGGTTGTGCCGCTGTGCCCAGTTTGAGGGGTTTGGAAGCTCCCAGTTTTAGTGGCTCAGTGGTTTGTTTTTCAGGGGATGAAGTAAATACAACCGGTGTTGCGGGAGAAGCCTCGGAGGTGGCGTCATTGTCCTCAAAATCATCCCAAGGCTCTTCAGCTTCTACCGTCTGGTGCAGTCTAGCCGCATCTGAGGACTCGATGAGGATCTGGACCGGCTGGCTTTTTCCATCCTCACCCTCATCCGGATCGCTCCAGTCAGGCCAGTCCTCCCTGCGGCCTTTCGGTGAGTGCGCCGCCTCCTCTGGGCTGGAGGAGTTGGCGTCAACGTGCTGGCGGAAGCCATTTAAGGAGAGAAACATAGGTTTGCTGACGCCTGTAAAACAAAGACACCAGCTTGTTATACTTTATAAAACCAGTTTAATTCTTGATAAGTGCACCGACAGCTTAGTTATCATACCTGTTGTTGCTTCCAGCGTGTTTCTTGAAATCTCTGTTCTCCCCATTAATTGCTCTGTGTTGCCCTGAAGGTCTTCAGGCGGTCTGGGGAACAAATTTAAAACCTTGGAAGGCTGCTCCATCTGAGGGAAGGAGCCTCCGATGATGTGGACGGGCGATGCTACAAAATCGAAAGAAACTTTCAGCTTCCAAAGTGGCATCTTAAACTCTTTGCTCTTTGGTCGCGTTGACTTACTTTCCGGCGTGGCCTCTGCTGACCTGCTGAAATTGGGAGTGGAGCGTTTAAAGACCTTAGTTCTCTCTCCTCCCACCACCACCTGAGCACCAAGCAAAGGCACCAACACGGCCAGACTCTGCAGCGTCATGGCGACCAGAGCGTCATTGGTGTCTCTCATCCCGAGCAAAACCTACATGAAGAGGTAAGAAACATTTATCTGTTTGTGTGTGGTTGCAGTCACTGTGAAATTGTGTCCTCCCCTATCATACCTGAGGTAGGATCTGAACCTTCAGTTCCTCGTGGGAGAAGAACTGAGCGTAGATGTGGATGTGCACCAACAACACCATCCGCACGTGCTCCTCGTTGACTCTGAAGAGCTTGAGGAGCTGTGGGATGACGTGCTTGCGGTAAAGAGACACGGACAGCAGGCATTCTTCACCGCTACCGCAATCTGTCCCGGCACACGACAAGAGAAACTTTTAGTGACTGAATTCCTCAGAGTGTCACGCCCGCCTTTTCTTTTCTCCTACCCTTCTTTGGCTTTAGGAGGTGCGGCAGAAAGCTTTTGACCGCCATCGGCTCGGCAAACACCAGGGAGTTGAGGAGTTTGGGGACCAGACGTACGGCCGTCAGCTCTTCAGGGAGGCCCTGGACTCTGTCAAGAAGAAACCTGCGCAAACGTAATGCAAATGAATATTTAGTGCAGGACCCTTGATCATGTAAATGCTCAGTGGGTTCACTTAAAATATGGAGTGGGCTACACAGAAAGAGTGGAGCTGAGATTTAGATCCCGAACAAGCTAAGCACGAGGTTGAATTTAATCTTTCAAATTGTGCGCCTTACTTGAAGAACTCATTCTTTTCTTCCTCCGTCTTCAGTGTGAGGCTGGTCAGAAAGTTCATCACCTCCAGAAAGTCGTTCCTACGCAAGCGTGAGGGAGTTTGAGCAAATAAGCCCCGGGCAGGCGACGGCAGCGCAACCAACCGCGAGCACACCTGAAAAAATCGTGAGTCAGCAGGGAACTGAGGGCGGGCCGATATGAGGGGTCAGAGTTCAGCGGGCCCGCCTGCAGGGTCTTTTTCAGGCTATCGGAAAGCTCCTGTGACACTGAATGAAAAAAGAGACATAAGTTACGCTTATGAAAAACATCTGAGGTCAATTTACTCACCGTAATCGTTCAAGAGAGGCAGGAGGGCTTCGAGCATGGAGCCAAACGAGTAACAGTCCCGAGCGTGAGCGTTTTTATCTGGAAGCATTTTAAAGCCCTCCACCTAAAAACAACACCTATCTTTAGGGACACTACAAAAAAAGTCACTGTGATGGAGGGGTGGGTATGTTTGATATGCTGACCTGCTCCTCTGGTGGAACACAGCTGGCGTCTCTCACGCTCTGAATACTAACAAGAAACTGAGGAAGAGAACATCATGTGTCAATTTTTACATTTTAGGCCAACGTGTTGTTTCCACAAAAATGTTACAAGCCACCCTTTCAGGTGCGTCATCGTACCTCTGGAGTTGCTTCCGAGAACTTGCAGACTGTCTCCATCCCTCCAAGTTTCCAATGTCCATCTTCACTGACAAACACAGACGAGATGCACACGTTGTTGTGGCTTGACTTCCCCTGGCGGTTCAGGACGGCAGGTAAGCAAACATTCCATTTTTTTGGAAAAAGGCTCCTTCATTTGCAGCTGGCTCACCCTCTCGTGCAGAAAGACAATTGCCTGCAGGAGGTCGTAGATTCCGGCGCAGATCTCTTCTGGCGAGAGGCCGTCCAGCAGCAGCTCCAGAGGCTTGACCCGCTCCGTCACCAGGTGGATGCTGCCGTCCTGCACCGAGCAGGACAGGAAGCGCAGCAGGCAAGGGTGCCTCAGGGTCTTCAGGTGCTGTGGCGGCGGATTCATTTCACAGCATTAGAAACAGGCAACTAACAGCTTTCATTTTTTCTTTTCTAAGCCAACATACCTTAGCTGCTTTATTGACCTTATCTTCATTGCCGCGCTTGTGAACAAACACTGAAGCGGCCCTTCCGTCCTGGAGCACTGCAGCGAACATGGTGAGACCAAAGGGCAGGCTCAGGAGCGGCTCCTCCGGTGTGCAACTCCGCACGGCGCTGCTCTCGGCGCCCATTGCTGCTCACCATCCACCGCACTGCACCTGAGAGGGGGAGAGTGCAAAGTTCCTCACCGGTGGGCGAAATGGCGCTTTACAATTAGCGTCATGACGTCATGTCCGTAGCGAATCATACACAGTAGTTTACTATCTTAATGACAAATAGTTACATCAAACACAATATTAGAAGTTCTGGACAATATTAGAAATTCTGGTTTACGTGCGTATTGTACCGCGATTGATTAGAATATTAATAACCTATGCGGTCAGATGAATACTGACTTCATGCATGTTGGGTTAGTATTTGCAAGTCTTGTAAACACGGCGTGCAAAACAAGTTCATTTCAAACGAGGAAAAAAACGATCAGAATAACGACATCGCGGGAGATTAGGCGCAAAGAACCTATCGATCTACCATTACAGTTGTCACTAATGTCAGAATGAAATGTTTTCAATACCGCGTCATTTACCTGTTTGACTCCACTGGCGGCGAGGAAGATGTTAGCCAGCCTCGCTAGTTGCCGAGTCAGCTGGCCATTGCTACAACTCGCCGTAGCCCGGACGGCTTCCAAACCACCATACGGGGCCTTATGAAACTTAATAATTCACGCGAGTAATTTAAATGGTCAGGTTGTTGTTTACAAAAACGAAAGGACTCCGAATGGCTTCTGACTATGCTAACGCGCTGTAAACACAGACATTTCCGGTATCGGTAAACCCACGACACACGAGGGGGAGACATTCACAGCATTGGGATTTTTCTTCTTCTTTTTAGTTCAATTTATATTTAACTTATTCATTTTAAAAATGAATTAATTGTATTGCACTGCACATTGCTCGTTTTTTTTTTTTGTGCTTCAAGAAGTTTAAAACGGAAGTTAGTGTCAGCTCTAGTGTTGGCTCGTGAGTGAACGATTCGTTCAAAAAAAAAGAGTGAATTTTATAAGTTAAAGATGGTGAGCGGTAGCGGAGCCCCATTTCAACCCCTTACACTGAGTGCCAAGCAGGGAAGAAATGGGTATCAGTTTTATAGTCTCCGGTATGACCCGGCCGGGGTTTGAACCCACGACCTCCCAACCTAACACCAAACCCTAGCTTTAAACCATACTTTGAAAGCCTTACTCTGTTCGCCCCGCCCCCTAGGTAGTGGGCGTGTTCCATTGGTTTGCTCCGCAAACTTGGGGTAGGGCCACTTTATGTATTTACACATTAATACTTGCATTTGTTTGCATATGCGTACGCATACAAAGTGACGTTCCAACTCTAAAAGCAAATTTAAGTACACGCTGCCACCTGGGATCGAACTAGGAGCTTATCGAACAAGAGGCCAAGTCACTAACCAGTCGGCTATTTCGACTTGGCAGCCCTCAATCTTTTGATGAACTGATTCTAAAGATTCAGTTCACTTAAAACCTGGAATGCACATCACTAGTCGGCTTCATTGACTTCATTGAGAGGTAGAAAGCAGAGGGAAGAATCCCTTGTCAGCTCCTTCACTTCCCGGACGTTGAAGGGATGCTACCAAGCATCACCTTTCAGACTTTAAACACTGCGTCAATACTTCTCTTGAAACTTTCCTCTGACTGGGCTGTGATACATGATTCGGGTAGGCGGTTCCAGCTATTAACTACACGGGTAGAGAGAGTGGCGTCACCATGGATGCGTAACCTCCTCGGTTTGTATAGCTTCAAACTGTGACCACGTGTCGATGTATCATTATTTAAGATGAAATACTCCCTCAGGTCTTCACCAAGTTCGCCTCGGAGAATGCGCCGGGTATATATCAGATCTCCTCGGTGACGACGGTAGGCCAGAGAGAAGAGATTCAGCTGTTCCAGTCGATCTTCGTAGGAAAGCTGGTGAAGTTTTGCAACTGTTTTCGTACCGCGACGTTGAACTCGCTCCAGCATATCGGATTCGTACTTGGTCAATGGGAATACTGCAGGCAGTCCGTACTCAAGAATGGGACGCACGTGAGAGATAAACAGGGGTCTGAAAATCGCAGGAGTCATACGGGCAAAAGACCGTCTGATGGATCCAAACATCCTGGTGGCAGCGGTGACCTTCTTCGTGGTGTCAAGACTAGTCTTTAGGTCTGACGACACTATGACACCAAGGTCCTTCTCACTTGTGGTGTTTTTAAGGAGATATCCTCCAATATGGTACGCCCCGAGTGGATTCTGAGTTCCCATGGAGAGCACTGAACATTTGGCATGGTTTATTGGAAGCAGCCATTTTTCCGTCCAACTTTGGAGCCTATCTAACACGTCTTGGAAACTGTCAGCATCCTCGACGCTAGTAACTTCAGCCCAAAGTTTTAAATCATCCGCGTACAGTAAACACTCAATGTTCAGTTCTTGCGGGAGATCGTTGACATAGAGCTTGAAGAGTTCGGGTCCAAGGACCGATCCTTGTGGCACTCCACTAGACATAAGCACAGGCGCTGAGTATGCGTCGTTGACTTTCACTCGCATATAACGTCCTTCCAGAAAGTCAGCAATCCAGGATAAGATCTTCCCAGTTACACCAACCCTTTGGAGTTTAAGCGTATGATGAGCTTGTGATGTGGTATACATAGTTATGTTTGTTTTGGATTTTCGGAATTTATCAACGGGAGAATTTCTCATACTTGCCAGCAGAGGGCGACACACGGTACACTTTCTCTATCTTATGGCCAAATTCCGGCAATCCAAAACACTTTTCACTTTCAGTTAAGCTTTGACCATGATTTTTCCCTAATGCAGTGGCCTGTTATTAGGTACACCTCATAGAAACTTCGATAGGTACACTACACGAGGTTAAAAAAAGAAAAAAGAAAGTGTAGTCAATTGCCATATGTGAATACGTCCCCGTGTCTCCTGAACTAAAGGCAAGACTATCTCTGAAGCTTACATGATACAGCAGTTATGTTTGTTTTGGATTTTCGGAATTTATCAACGGGAGAATTTCTCATACTTGCCAGCAGAGGGCGACACACGGTACACTTTCTCCATCTTGTGGCCAAATTCCGGCAATCCAAAACGCGTCGTTCGTTGTATTTTTGTTTCTCGCAATATATTCTTTTTTGTTTTAGATAAAAACAAAAAAAAATTAAACGGCACTTTTACTTTTTTTTTCTCAACTTCACCTTGCACACCTCGTTTGGGTCATAGGTGCCCATTCTTCCTTGTGGAGTTGCACAAGTTCAATCTAATTGTTGTCACTTTCTGTGAATAAAAATAAACTACAAAAATGAAGTTAAATAATCAAGAACTCTCTTAAGTCTGTTTCAATTTTTGGACTTCTTTTAATTGTGGTTGAACAGTTGCAATGCAAGCATACATATTTTGCGTTTTAATCGCGGGCGGAGTCAGATCCAATGTGGTTCGGTTCGACCTGCAGATTTGCTCTCCAAGCCATGTCACACCAGCTGGGGCTGGTGGCCAACAGTTCTCAGCGCCTCATGGTGGTGCCGGTGGCGCTGCTACAGTTGCGGCTCAGCTGGAGGAAGCGGGCGTCCTGGACGGGCCCAGCCTGGGAGTTTTTTCAGGCCAGGCGTCAGTTATGTAACCCTGGCCTTGCCCACACGTGCATGTTGACATCCACACTTAAATGCATGTATTGAAATACCTTGTTTGTTTTTTTCTCCTTTCTAAGAGCCAGAAGATATCACGAGCAGCATTTGTCATACTGATCAGGAGATGGAGACAATCCAGTGAGTGTGATGGATGATCCATCAGCGTTCTAAATTCCGCTTACTGCACGCGTAGAGAAAACTCGTTACACCTCTGTTAATGAAATATGTATGATAAAAGCTTATAAATAAACTTAAGTGTGATTTTATGTCAGTTTTCTCCACTTCAGCAAAACGGCGCTGCTATCCAGATGCTATTAATAACTTGACGCTTAAAGTTAAAAATGGCACACATTGTAAAATCACACACACACAAAATCCAAAAGATCATATGGCTGAGTTTAAATACAAAAAACAAAGTCTAGATTCAGCAATATGTCAGAAATATCAACAGAGGAAGTGAAGATGTGACTTGTGGTAACTTGAGTAACAGCAGCTGCAGGGAGGGAGAGAGAGAGAAAACAACAACAGTCAGACAAATTCATTCTGAGAGAAACATGGATGAACTTGGTAAGGCAACTTTTTGCAATCTATTTTCAGTGATTCTCAGATAAATCAGTCGAATTTGATTCTGAGGCAAAGTGATTTTATGTGGTCAGTTGTCTCAGGATATATTTAATGGTGCACATTCGTGATCTAATCTGATTAAATCCCCCAAATGTGTCAAATCCTAGTTTTATAAAGTAGATATGCGCGCTTTTGGTTGAAATTGTCAGAGGCATTCTTTTTCTTTGTGACAGTGGTTCTTTCCCGTATAATACAATATGGAGGGCAAAATATTCCAAACAGTTCATTTATTTTAAACTTATTTACACTTGGAAAAACAACTACAGCCGCACCTATCGTTAGAGTATTACCATCATTAATATGTGCGTGACTGCACTGGGATTGACTTGAATATTTTCAAAGGGATTATTTCAGCAAATTTTACTTCTGTAAAAGTTCTAACATCACTTCCTGAGGAAACCCGTTTGCACACATTAATCTCAAACAGAAAACACAGACACCTCTGCCGTCTGAGAGTTTGACAGGAAACACAAACACACCACTTAGCGGCTAAACCTTCAATTTATGTTCCAGATTTGCTGTTGGAAGAGCTCGCCCTTAATCCGACTGCTTCAGAAGACAGTCGTGAAACCTTGAAGGAGTCGGCTGCCGTCAGCACCGGACCTAATGAGGGATCTAACCTAAAACTGAACAGGTTCACTCACTAAATATTGCACAACCAAAACCTCCATAGTAATTTTCCTGATTTGCTAACAATGGTCCCCTCCAGTGGTGGCATCCAAAACACATGTAAAAAGAAAAAAAAAAAAAAGCACATTGACTTATAAGACTTTGAACAACCAATCTTCTCATGGGGTTTTTAGTGAGCCAGCTCTTCCCGAGGCAGCTTCCCAGGACTCACCCACCGTCGAACTGGACTCCATTTTGCAAGATCTGTTGAGCCTGGCATCAGGGGTGAGCGTTGCCTCACCTTTTACCTTTCTACTTGGACATTGCATGCTGAACTTGTGAACTTAACCACACTCACCAAGAGGGGGCAGCATTGTTCCGATTTGGACACTGAGGCCAACCCCACGTCATCATCTGACCTTTGAGCATGCAACCCAATGTCCACCATCCTTATCTCCGTTTAGGACACAGCCCCTTCGCCGCTTCTACAGGAGCAGTCTGATGAGAAGAAAACAAAAGATGGTCAAGGGGATTTTGACTCCAAGGCTTCAGTCGGGGGCAAAGACTCAGACAGCATTGATGATCTTCTCGGAGGCCTGAGCACTGACTTTGAAAAGATTGGAGTCCACACTGCAGCCAAGGGCCGCTGTGCCGCCTGCAACAAAGTGATTGTGGGAAAGGTACTCTTGATTTTTACGACTAAAATGTTTCTCCCTCACATATGAACTTCTTCCTGTCTTGCTCAGATGCTGGCGGCTTTAGGGAAAATGTGGCACCCGCAGCACTTTGTGTGTGTGACGTGTCAGACGGAGCTGAGTACCACAGGCTACTTTGAGCGGGACGGACGCCCGTACTGCCGGGAAGACTACGAGAAGCTCTTTGCGCCGCGCTGCGCCTACTGCAAGGGGCCCATTGTGCAGGTAGGAGGCCTCCCATTTGTTAGCAGTCAAATATATTACGGCAGGAATTCATCCATCCATCCATTAGGTCTTATTAGTAGACAAGTCTACATTAGCATGTGCAAATTTACCATCTTATTGCTTTCAAAAAACTTCATATAAAAACTATCCCAGACTAAGATTAGCAAAATCAAGCCAACCCAAGCTAAGATAAACAAAGATAAACTAAACCAATAACAGGCTATAGGCAAGATTATAAGATAAGACTTTTTTGATCCCAGTACTACAATGGCTAACACTACATAATCAATCTTAAATGTTAAGTAAACAGTACCTAATATTTTCCGTTCATCCCATCTATTTTTTTGAACCGCTTATCCTCACTAGGGTACGTCTCAGCTCCCTACTGTAGACATACTGCACAGCAAAGTCAATCATCCCAACTGTATAATGGCAATCTAAAAAGTAATTGGTTGATATTTGACGTTACAGAACATCCTGACAGCTCTGGACCAGACCTGGCATCCGGATCACTTTTTCTGCGCACACTGTGGAGATTTTTTTGGCGATGACGGTACCATAAAGAAAACCCTTTGCCTTTAAAAAATAAAAAAATAAAGTGCAATGAGCTCATTAGCCATGTGCGTTCAAAGGTTTCCTGGAGAAGGATGGGAAGCCTTATTGTTCCGCCGACTTCTACCGCCTCTTCGCCCCCAAGTGCGCAGGCTGCGGGGGGTCCGTGACGAAAGACTACCTGAGCGCAGCCAACGACACGTGGCATCCGGAATGCTTCGTCTGTGCGGTGAGTTCCTCATCCTCGCGCCTAAAAAAAAAAAGGCAACATCAATACAGAGCGTGAGTCCTTTTGTGTCCCTCCAGGACTGTCTGAAGCCCTTCTCCGGCGGCCGCTTCATGGAGCTGGACGGCCGCCCGCTGTGCCAGAAGGACTTCCACTTGCGTCAAAGCACTTTGTGCGGCAGCTGCCGTCAGCCCATCGTGGGCCGCTGCATCTCAGCTCTGGACAGCAAGTTTCACCCGGAGCACTTTGTGTGTGCTTTTTGTCTGCGGCAGCTCAGCCAAGGAATCTTTCAGGAGCACAAAGGCAGACCGTACTGCTCGACGTGCTTTAACAAACTCCTTGTGTGATGTATAGAAATATAAAGAAAGCAATGTTATTATAGTTTGTCACCATTTTTTTTAAGAAACTATGAGTGACCAATTAATTCTTTTTTTACTGTAATACAATTATTGATGAATGATACAGTTGTAAGACTATTTTGTGTGTCTTGAAATTTCCCAATGTCCCCAAACACACCATTTAGGACATTGATCAAAGCAAGTTTAATACCTGTCCGGTTCTCTTCACACTCCGCCCAAAATGTTTATACAGAAAGAAGGAAATAAAACGAGACTGTTAAACTCGGGAAGTGCTAAGTAACATGCTTGCATAAAACCAGCAAACTGCACTTTTATTAGCCTCAGGTCATTTTGAAATAACTTTCTTATCAACTGCGCCTTTAAGTTGACTAGCTGATTGTTTTGCTTAACTGCTAAGACTGCAGTTGACCCTGTGCAGCCACGTTTGGTTAGCTGCGTGGTGCTTGGTTTGTGTTGGCGCTATGAGACGCTTTCCTTTGACTTTTCTCTGGACCGCTCGCTCAGAATTGTCGTTTGGTGAGCGCTTGCTGGGGCGGCGGGCATTAATCATGCTGTCATCGCTCGCCTCTTATAGTCTGGATACGTCACATGAGCCTTTGCATCATGGAAGAAGTGTCAATTAAGTGAAGTCCAGCTATCCAACCTGTGGTTAGGGTTACGGTCAGAGTTTAGGGTTTCGGGTGTTAAACATGGTTAAACCTTCAGCGAATCATAAATGTTTCTGTGCGAGTCCAAATGTGTTTAAAAAAATGAAAATTATTACAAAAAAAAAGTAACTTCCTCCCATCTACCTTGGAAATACAAATCCGGCTAGCTTGCGCTGGTCCACTTCAGCCGTGTTTTCTCTGGTGCCGATGCAGGTATCACACCTGATACCATGACTGCTTCCTCTGTCCAAGAGAAACATCACGCTCCTCTTGGCCTTACACTAAGCATCGCACGCACTCACATTTTATCGCCTCTGAGCGCCCACTGATCTTTGAAGGTTTTTTTTTCTTCTTTTTCATGAGTTAAATAGAGTCGTCTCTCGAGGACCAACACGATGGGAGGGCCAAAACAGGTCCTGCATCTTGCCAACACTCACTGCCAATGTTCCTTGTTGGACCTTCATGCTAACTACAGGAGGAAAGCTAGAGCACTAGAGGAAAAGAATGGAAAGATGTCACCAAAGAAACGAGCACTGATTAAACTAGTGGCGATTTCTACGGGAGCATCGATCAGTTTATGTTGACAGCTAATGTTGACAAACGAGTGTGACTAACAAGCTAACATTTTAATCGGTGTCATTTGTAGCCGTGTATCCTCAAAATTCCACCGCGGTTCACCCATATGGTATTGGCTCGGACATGTTGGAACATCATGTTGCCCACAAAGCAAACTGGTTTGGGTTTCATGGGAAAGGAAGAAACAGTGAGCCGTTTTTTTTTTTTCTTCTTCTTTCGAGCCACACTCCAAAAAATGAAACCTCAGATTTACTTAAAAAGCTTTCTTCACAAAACTACTTTGAGTAACTGTTAGTTTCTTCGTATTGACTGAACAACATAGATGTACATAAACCAAGTTCCCTGAAGTTATATGAAGCAGTTAACCACTTAAGATAAAAAGGATGAGTAGTGTGAGCTGGTAGTTTCTATACAGAATCAATTTCTCTTTCAACACTTACCATAAAATCTTATATCAATCTGTTTGGATCTTCATTGAGGTAGACAGCAAGGGTGTATGTTCTCTTCATTGTCATTGTGTCATTCTGTAAACCATAACATAAACAAATATGAATTTCAAAAGTAAACCCGGGGTTAAGACAGAAGCATGTGAACTGGATCAGGTGTTACGTGGGGGTCGTAGAAAGACAGTTTTGAGACTGGGACAAGGCCAGTTACAGATACGCCGCTTATCTAAATCCACTGCCTGTGTGGCCGCCATCATTATGGGATTTTCTTGAAACAGTAACAGAACTGATCGGCCTCTTGAGGTTTCAGCCGTCTTGTGGTTTGCTCAAGGCTGGGAAGAGGAAAGCCCGCAAGGGCACCGCTAAGCATTTGATGGATTAGAGTTGCCCCAGAAGGAGTCACAAATACTGTGCTCTCATAAAACTAAGAGGCAGAGGTTCATCAAGTCGTTTGCTACATTGGTGTATCAATTTCAGAAGATGCTAAGTCAACAGATAAAAAAAAAACACTTAGAGTAAATTTGGCCAGGTTATAAATCATTTTGGGCTTAACTGTAAGTTTCTGTATCTGTTCGGTAGCAAATCAAGCTAAACAAACAGCAACGTTGGCATTATTCATTCATTTTTACCGCCTTCTGTGGAAATATTACACAGTCAAGTCTCCATTAAGGGATTAAAGCTCAAATTACCGCCTCTGTGGCTCATTTATGCTCCCAATCCAAGTTACTCGTTGATGTATCCGGTGGTACGATAATAAAATGCGAAACACATTTCAAAATAAGAAATTCTTCCCAGCATTGATGGACTGAGGTTTTTATTTTGATGATGTTTGATATTTTAACACATCAAAAATGTGAAGGACAACAGAGGAGGAGAAAATGGAGATGTAAATTTTCCCGAGTGATCAAACTGAGCGTGAGAACGTCTGCCATTGATACGGTGGTGTTTACGCTATTAAAAAAAATGTGGAAACGTAATATCTCAGTATGAACTCGCGCTGTGGTTGAGAAGCAAAATGTTGGGCTCCAAGTTCTGTATGGTGGCATTGAGATCAATTTAACTCACTTCACAACAAGACACAGTGGAGAACAATGAGAATTACATGTTGTGTAATCAACCAAACCACCAAAGTTTAGTGCACAATAGCCTGTTAGCTTCATGCTAACAAAACACAAATCGCTGCCAAAATAAATCTAAAACAAGAACAAGCATTTTGTGAATTCAAACAAACCACATAACTTAGTCTTTGAAAAGTTTGCTAGCTTAAGGCTAACCAACAAGCATCGGTCATCTGGAACGGAATCATTTCAATTAATTTCAAAAGGGAAACAAATCATTTGAGATCTTTGGGAAACTTGGGTTTTGAGTTACGGGCACAGTCACGGGACAAATGAAAGTCACATCTCAAGGCACCACTGCAATTCATGACCTTTGGGGTATTTTGACTTTCGCATGCTAAATACGTCCGGCAGCCGCTTGAATTTGTGGAAAAATGTGGTTTCCGAGCTTTCGAGAGACTTAAGTGCCACAAAACCAAACAACCCAACAGTGAAGTCTGTATCACGTACGCTCAGATCACTTAGTAAATGTTACTCTGTCAACTTTGGTGGAGAGCATGCGACCTCAAAACAGAATCCAGTCATTTGCGGGTGTGTGCAGGGTGATGAGTGAGGGCTCCGGAGGGCTCGCTCTGAAACCGACTCACAATCACAGCGGTGCGCCAGATCCAGTCAAACGGACTCTCATAAATCAGCCCGCTGTCTCGCTGTACCGGCTGAAGAATTCGGAGCTCCCAAGAGTGTAATACGTAGCGCCACCCTCTCAGTACAAATACTTAATTACAAAAAAACAAGGGGTCAATCGGGATACTATGTGATGTGTTCATTTCATCACAGCGCTTTATAAAGAAAAATATATCGATGTACATATAAGATGATGTGGATGGCCGTAATTCACGTTAAAAAGTTGTTTATGACTGCAACAAAGTTGAAGGCTATCACTATCTTGTGCAGTGAGGAAAAGTTCCATAAATATAATCCCATCCACATGCTCTTAAAAAGCAATTTGTGCGCGACACATTCACAGATTTAAGGCTCATTAAAAGGACGTAATCCAATCAAATGTAAACACATGAAGCATATTTTTGAAATGTCATGCAAATGCACAGTAGCTTGCTTGTGCATCCAGCGTACAGTCAAGTATGTGTCTGCCGACGAAGTTTGCGTATGTGCCTGAGCGGCTCCCAGTGTATTAATGACTTCCCCGGTGGCGAATAAAAGCAGCTTGGTGGTTCTCCGCCTAGGCGCGCCATCTGAACCACGTAATAATTCTACGAGGCCCTTGTGGAGACCGAAGAATGTCCGTAGCATTTTATCTGCGCTTAAATAAGAAGACAACAAATATTTAAAGTTGGTGTTTTTTTTACATTTCCAAAAAGGTATGAAATCTCAGTTTTTATACTAAAATGAATTTAAGAATACCGTAAAGTGTCAAGTGGACGGGGACATCAGCGCCACGCACAAAATTGAATCACACAGCACAACGCCTTGAGGCTAAAGCATATATAAATGGACATAAAGTCCTTCTATTTTCTTTTGTCTGTGTCCTGGAGTACACATCACAGGCCAACACATGTTCCGGATCAGCTGAAGAAGCAGAAAATTACCTCACTTAGATCTTTCCGACCAGCCCTCTGTACGTGTGTGTGTGTTCTTTATTGGAGAGCCCTCCAGTCATACAAGGCGTGCCGTTTCATTTTTTTCCCCCTCTCTGGACCTACGTTTGTTTTTACGGTGCCATAGAAGCCATGCTGCTGACTGTTGACGTGTTTCATCTGTGGATCTATGTTCATGTCCCCACGTGTGTGTGTGTGTGTGTATGTGTGTGTAGCACGATTGAGCCAGTCTGTTTCCTAACAGGCTGCGGGCCTGTTGACAGCCCTTCTGCTTCCTGTCAAGCACCAGAACAGCTCTATGTGTTGGTGAAGAGTCGATATAAGAGGGATGCTCATATTGGAGTGAGTGTTTTGTGTGCATGTGTGTGTTTATCCGAGTCCACAGCCAGGTTATTATTAGAAGCGGCAGCTTCAAAAGCTTCTCTGCCCACTTCTTGTAGAGCATCCATTACAGTCACTTGAAAGCAGCGTTTGAATCAATGCATTATGTTCATATTCCAGGTAAATAGAGATTCAAAACGGGTCACAATTTTAGGAACACCTGCGCAATGAGATTGTGATTAAAAATGTCCATCGATCACATTTTTAGAGCGTGAGGGTAATACACCGATTATTTTATTTAGTCTTTGAAATCACGAAAAGACTTGATAATGTTCAATAATAAACCTTTTTTTTAAAAATATTAAGTCACCGCAGACAAGCGTCTTTACATTTTACATTTTCCCGTCGGCTCTCAATATTACCCGACGGCGGATATCGTCATACGTGTGTGAGCTTTGATGCCTGGCAGTCAGCATGGATGTGCTATAAAAGCTCTTTTCAATCAGATAATCTTCCAAAGAAGCATAAAGCCCGTCTTCAAAAGAAGTCCCGACTTTTGCATCTTACGGTCCGAGTTCACGTGAAAGTCACATATGTGTGATTCAAGCAACGCATGCTGTTCTTGTATTGCCCCGCCCGCCTCAACCTCAGAAAGAAAACCTTCATTTGTGACCGAAATGATCTTTTCACTGTATATACGTTTCCCATTTCCATATTATCATAAAATGGAAGGCCTCTATTGTCTGCCGCCATGTCTTGTCGAGAACATGATGAGAACATGCCTCGTCTTATTCTCAACAAGGCAAAAGGTAGATTTGCTTAACAGCGGGATGAGCCTCGCCTTCATCCATCCACTTTGCTTCTCTTCAATGAGGCCGAGAGAGGAGGCGAAAGCCTCTATGGTTATGGCATAATACAATTACTCACAATGGCGCGTGATCAGTAGGAGAGAGGATGCATCACGGGGCGCCCTCGCCGGACAGCTTTGATGTGATGCACTCCTGCGTGAAGAGAGGCTGTAAGTGAGTGATGAGGGGAAAAAGCGGGAGGGGGTGGGGGGAAACACGATAATCACAATAGCTGATGACCGAGAGCTGCTCGGGCTGCTGGCATAGTGCTTGTAATAGTATGTTTATGTCCCACGTAAAAATAATAAATCCTTGCTCTCGCTCTAAATAGTGAAGTGCCCCAGACACGACATGGGGAAATCTCATGCACAAAAGATATTAATTAAAGGCCATCAATTATTTTCTGTGTGCATTATATTGGAAGAAAAAATCTCTAGTGACATCTTGGGACTAATTTGAAATAAAGGAAACCACCAAATCCAAAGAAAAACAACCAACCAGAGTCAGGAGGTGCAAGTTAAGCGAGTCAGGAGGTGCAAGTTAAGCGCCGTCTAACATGGCAGAAGGGTAAAAGGGACGTTGGCGCCGATGTGGGAGTGAACACAGCCAATTGACTATTTTGCTGACTGTGACGGCTATGCAACCAAGCTAGGATCCAAAATGGATAACAGCAAAGTCTGTGCATGCAACAACCTTGTAGTTTAGCATGCTAGCCGGAGACTCAAATTTGTTTATATAAGCAAATTAAAAGTCACTATTCTTTAATGACCTTTAGGTCATACATACTCACAATTGAAAGCATGTCATGTGATTTTAGTGATCCCAAACCATGAGAAAAAAAATCACGAGACCTTGCTTTGAAGGACCACCACCCTCCCCCCCCCCATGTGACCCTTGTCACTTTATCTCTTCCCTGTCCTGCCTTTTGTCAAGTTGACCTCTGAGTGATGAAGATAGAGAGACAGGCATCCTGTGCGCATGTTGACATGCCCTGAGGGGCAATCCTGTGCAGGGATCAGTGGTGAGAACCAAATCCAAATCTAATTGAGTCGATACAGGAAAGTAGTACTTGAGTCAATGCTTATGTCTGGGACAAGCTCGTTTCAGCTCGATTTGTTATGGAGGGAAATTCCTCAAATTTGGTCCCATTGTTGGTACCTGTCTGCAGCTGGTGGACACATTCACTCCCATCCCGACACTGTCCTCCTTCTCCTCCTCCTCCTCCGCCACATCTTCTTTTCCCAAGCTATCTGAAAAAGAAAACCACAATAACATTTCACCGGAGACTCCGTCAATATTATTCTTTGACATCTTCAAAGCGGGACAGAGGATATTGGAGCCCAAAGCTGGAGACGGGTGGAGATAGAGAGGGGGAGCGGGTGTGCATGTGTGTGTGTTGTGCAAGTGAAAAAAGACAGAGCGGCTGTTCAGTTTGGCCGTCCCGGTCCGTCTTACTTCCCCCCTCTCAAGTATGGCTGCCTGAAGCGATGAGCCCCTCCTCGGTATCCGTCATCTCTAGCTGTTCTTTGAAGCTATATCTCAGCACCCCCGGGGTCAACCACATATCCCGCTCCATCTATGCGATCCTCTGATGTCCACTAGGGGGCCCCGTGTCTTAAACAGTGTGTGATGGGGTTTTAAGGGGAACACAAGAAGCACCTCTTTCATTACACGCTCATAGAGAAGTTGTGATTTCGGAGGCTGTGAGTTACTGCCGCATTTTCGAGCCGGGACTCCTGCTAGCTATCAGACAGACAGACAGACTGGCAAGCAGGCAGCCGCAAGGACAAACAGACACTGGATCTTCACGGATGGGGCCACGTTGCATCTGCTTTCTGTCCGTTGACTGTCACAAAAAAAAAAAAAAGATAGCTGATCGTTTTCAGGAGGTTTGGACTTTTGTAACAGAACAAAAAGTCAATCTGAAAGCTGCAGCTGTTGAAATCTCCACACTGGCTTCCTGTGAGTCAAAAAATACATTTGAAAAGTAAATATCTTTGTGAAAAAGTAAGATCTTTGTGATATTTCCAGATCCCTCGGGTTATCCGGTGTTGGCTTATTAAATGTTTCCAGAACCAGAAGCAAACAACGTAGCACGGCATTTTCTTTTTTTATGCTCCTCAAATGTCCTGAACACCTGGGATTGTCTCAAACTTCGAATTTTGACTACAGCACACGGGAGAATAAGTGTCCACGTTTGAAGTTAAGAGCGAACTTTAGTGGCTGGGCTGTTATTGTGCAGCATGCCGTAAGGTCCTGGAGCTGGTCCAGGAATCTCCCGCAGCCAGCAGCTGACTTTCTAACGGGCCAAGAATGCGAGCGAGCTCCTTCAAAGGAGCAAAGTGCGGTTAAAGCAGGTATACCCGATTCCGCAGGTGCCCACATTAGGGCCGCCGCAAAATGCTAACTGAAATCTCACACCTGAGCAACGGGACAAAGGATGACCAGAAAAGATGAGACTCAAAGCCGCAGAAGAATGCGCTCGACTTTCATGAATGGTGCCTATGTAGAAAAAGACTCAAGGGTCAAAGGTCAGCGTTTCTTTTTTCCGGCGTGCGACTGTGTTAAAAGACAAGCTGGTCAACGGGCCGCTCGATGAAGACGCGGGGAGAACACGGCCCGGGACAAAGAAGTGCTTGTACCGTGTCCGTCAGCTTTCAGTCCACTGGGGGGGGGGGGGGGGGGGGGGGGGGGCGTGTCCTGGGGGCCACCGGTGTGAGGCCTCTCTGTGATAAATGTCCCCGCTACTTGACTCTGTCACCGGGCCCTCGGTTGGGACAATGGCGAAGGTCAAAGCGGAGCGGAGGGGCCACTTTCCCTCTCCCTGTTTATTTCAAACGGGTCTGCTCCACATCAGGACTTTGCCGACTGGAAAGTAAACAAAACACTTCTCGCTGTTGTCCTGACTCGAGCTTGCTTATTTGTGACCATTCATCATCGGCGTAAAGGCCCCAGCGGTCGCGCTCTCGTGCCGCCGGCCAGTCAAACACAAACGGACGCAGATGAATGACAGGCTGCCGAGGAGGAAGCACACGACAGCGTATGATGTATGGTTCATTTACATTGGGGGGAATGCAGAGGAAAAACAACTGCCCTGCAATCAAATGGAAGCAAAATATCGCAGCAACTTCACATAATATGGACATAAAGGGGGACTGTGAAAACAAATTACATTTTGATTCATTAGTTCCGAAAATAATAATTTAATATGATTAATTACAGTACTTGTATGTGTTCACAAATCCCCCCTTATGAGCAGCATTGAAAATAAACTTGTACAAGTTGCATTTATGTTTGCAGAAAGCTTTGTGTAAACCTCAAAGTACCACATTGAGAGTTTACAGCAAGCCTGTCATCCCTCTCTTAACCTGTGCCCCCCCCCCCCCTCCCTCCTTTCCAAAGAGGAGGAGGGGTGCACGCCACCTCCCACTCTCCCAGCGCAGAGACGCTCCAAACTTGTGGAGCGCACCGCGGAAACTTTCCAAAGACTCTCAACAGTGACTTGCTCTGCACCGAGAGGAGGAAGAGAGAGGACGAGACGCGCTTTGGGGGCGCCGCAAAGTGGTGGGGATGGCGAGGAGGCGCGATGGTTCCCCCGCCGCACTGTGAGGACGTGAAATAAAAACTTTTTAAGGCGACGCTGACAGCGCAGTGAAAGGAGAGGAAAGAGGGATTACACCACGAGCTGCGTGTCGTGTTGTCACCTGGACAGACGGCATGGTGCGTGTAACGGGGCTGGGCTGGGTGCTCCTGAGCGCGCTCTTGCACCCTGCGGCGCCCTGGGGCGCGCGGCCGGCCGGCAGACCGAGGCAGTGTGACCCGCCCGAGTCGGTGAGTGACTTTGTTACACCAATATAAAATGGCGATAATTACTGACGTCAAAATATTATGAGCTAATCCAACTGCCAGGAAGAAGTTGTCATGTCACAAGAAAAAGATGCAATTTAAATGATGTGAGAAAACTAGATATTAACAAATTAAAGTCATAGTAAATAGCTATGTCAAAAATAACCCAATATTGATAAAAGAAAAAAATTGATCGATCTAAAAGTTGTGCAAAATTGACAGAGTAGGGGATCGGTTCATTTTTGGACCCAAATTGGGTTATTTATGACAGGTCCATATTACGAGAATACAAACTTGTGGAGCGCAGATCTCCATTTGAAAATAATAGCGTATCAAGTCGAATTTGACTATTTTGACATTTGTTTTCCTTTTTTAATTCATATTACAATAATTAAGTCTTATGAAAATGTATGTAGGGCCGCAAATATTGAAGTTTGACTATTCCTACATCTGTTACACATCACAATTATCTGAAATTGTTTTTAATTTCTTTTAAACCAATTTTTAATATGACATAAAAATGTCTTTAATTGTTATCAAGTAACCCTCCAAAAACAGCAACCACAAGTGCTACTACTTCTGAACAGCGAGTCATGTTAATTAATAATAATAAAACCTGCACGTTTTTTTTTTCCGTGTGTCTGTGAAATACACATGTCACAATAAGAACATGTAACCAGGTGAAAGTTGTTGCCCATGCAGGAGTGCTTGCCAGTTTTAAAAGCTGTTTATGTGACAAGTGCAAGTGGGGGGGGGGGGGGCTTGACTTCAGCAATGCGTGCATCACATTCCAGCTATGAATGGCTTCTTCAAAAGAAAAACAATATTTAGGAGATTTAGAGAAATTTGTATGCGCCATATAAAAAAAAGTCCCATTAGTTTCTACAAATGGGCACAATTCATCCACGATTATGAGCTTGATGAGATGCTGCTCCATAACTTTACATGACTTCTAACGCAGCACGCCGCACTCTGGTTTGTGTTAAGAGTAATTACCGCCATAAAAAAAAAAAAAGGGAGCCCAGCGCGTCAAGGCTCTGCCGAGAGGTCCAGCGCATAAGCTCACCACTTTTCCATGTCTTAAAGTCTTCGCTTGAGTGTGCACGCTCTTTTCACTGCATGACATGATGACTAATGGCCCGAACCAAAAAAAAGCCTTCCACTTTGTCTGAAAATGAAAATTCAATTAAAGTTCTATTTCTGCGTATGCGCCACGAGGCACGACGGCGCTCTGGATTAAATAAAAGCGCCGTGGATTTATTTCGTCTGGACGGAAACTTTGCCAGATATTTCAATATGTTCATGTCACTTAATTTTGACGATAAAAAGCAAATTCCGCAAGACGATTTGATTTGAGTGCCCCCCCCCTCCGACGACAAACTCGGCTGAGGGAAACCTTGGTCAGATTTTTCAAGTCAACAAATTTCAAAGAATAACGTGAAATCCCGGCAGTGGGCTGGATCTCTCAAATGCCCGATGACATCGCGCCGGCCAGACAGACGAAGGCCCAAAGCGGCGATGATGCCAAAAGCAAAGTCGCAGCACATGCACTTGTGCGTAGCACTTAACAAGAACCATATTCAAAAAGCAAAATGGCATTACGCTGATTCCATTTGCTGTAACATAAGCGCTGCGAGTCCCAAACAATGCCGTCTTGTCGACATCGAGCCCCCCCCCCCCCTCCCGTGGTGTCGGAAATGTCACAAAGCAAAGTCTCGCAGCGGGTTCCCGCTAAGGAACAGCCTCCTTTCAGCATTTTGGACTTTACGAGCTCCGCTCGGAAAGCTTCAAAAAGAGGCTTTGGTAAGTGAGTTGGACAATAAACGGAGCTCTGTTTACAACCAAGTGGGGCTCTCTAAACGCGGGCTGATGGGGCGTCGTATCTAATTTGCATCCCCCTAAATGACATCTCAATTTTATGTAGGTTGATGAGCACGACGAGCAGGCGGCGCCTTCGTCGAGGCGGCTTTTGACTATCTGGAGGGGGTGGAGCAAAAAAAAAAAATCCCATACAATGCTTAAGTGTAATTGCACATCCACACCAGTAGGTGGTGTGTGTGGCAAGGTTGGCAATATATATGAGCTACCCATGACATTTTTCTGGGTACAACGCTAACGTGTAATTGCAGATCCACACCAGTAGGTGGTGTGTGGGGCAATTTTTCCATTTACGTCATTCTGCTTGTTCCACAGCAAAGCGACATGAACTCTTTCCTGTGGAAAGTGAAGCGTGCCCCCCCGCAGCCGCCTTCTTACTTGTACGGCACCATCCACGTGCCTTACACCCGAGTGTGGGACTTCATCCCGGACGTCTCTAAGCGGGCCTTCCGCACTAGCCGCAACGTTTTCTTTGAGCTGGATCTGACCGACCCGCTCACCGTCTCCAAACTGACCAGCTGCCAGCTGCTCCCCCACGGGGAGAACCTCCAAACGCTGCTACCTCGAGACTTGTACCGCCGCCTCAAACGCCACCTGGACTACATCAAGCACATGATGCCGTACTGGATGACGGCGGACCAGCGCGGCCGCGGCCTCTACGCCGACTACCTCTTCAACGCCATCGCCGGGAACTGGGAGAGGAAGAGGCCCGTGTGGGTGATGCTGATGGTCAACTCGCTGACCGAGTGGGACGTGAGGTCCAGGGGCACGCCGGTGCTGGACTTGTATTTGGCGCAGGAGGCAGAGAGGATGGGAAAAACCACAGGGGCAGTGGAGCGGGTGGAGGAGCAGTGTCACCCGCTCAATGGCCTCAACTTTTCTCAGGTAAGACGAGATTTCACTTTTTGTACTTTCTTCAAGGATTTTGCAATGACCTGCTAGGCCATGAGATGCTCCCGGATTGAACAAGGTGAGAAGAGCACAATGCTCTCGCTTCCATCGAGACAGACACGTTCTGTTTTGCTATGCGGTGAACAACCACAAGATGACTGGAACAAACCCACATGGCCATGAGAATCACATCAATCTTTAATTAATCGTTTTGGGATGAACAAATTAAGAGGCGGGTGCATGAAATTAAATAATGAGCGACGCTAATCTGAAAATACTCTTCTCGTGGGAGGTCCCATAAAAATCAGCAATGAGCCTTGACAGCATGAGGAAGACGCTGCCACTCTAAATTTATGCTCTCCTTTGCTCTTTGATCTCCACGGAGGAGGAGAAATATCTCCGTCATGCGAGACTCGACATGTGCTTCGCATCCATGCTATGTCCACGCACATGCAAATCTCCATTTCGTAGGCAACCAGGGGCCTTGGGCGCCACGTGATAGGTCAAAGGGGGCCCGGGGGCTACTTTTAGGAACAAATGCACAGCTAGCATCTTCGCTTTCATACGAACCTCCTAACGACACAGTGTATGGGCGCCCCTTGCGTGCCAGGGAGCTTTGTGGCTCCCTAAATAAGCTGAGCAGTCATCGATATTAGCATTTCCTTTTTCACCTGCGTTAGAGTTAGATGCTAGAAGGCTTTGGCTTTACAAAAAAAGCCCCAACTGGCTCCAGGTAAAGAAAAAAAAGATCAAACTATAGCTATATGACGAGTTGTGAGTCCTCGGTGATGCTAAGGTAACGTCCATGCTAGCTGTTCTGGTAGCATGGCCGCAAACATGGCTGCTAACAAATGCTGCTTTTGATGGGAAAGTCGCCCCTGCCAACATGGCCGACACGTTGACCCATGTTTTAGCCCATCCCGGCCCGTTTCATCTTTACACTGCGTGGATAAAAATATTGAAACACTGGCCATCACACCTACAGGGAAAGAAAATGGAGGGAAGAGAAAAAAAAAATGCTGAGTTGGGGAGGCGGGGTGTCCACACTGTTCCGAGGTTCGGGGCAAATGACCAAAAACGTCTGGAAGATTTAGAAGTCGTGCATGGAGCCAAACCCTGATTGTTTAAATCAATGATTAAGAGGCACATCTCGGTACTTTTGTTGGATGTCATAAGTTGACAGGTTTTGGCAATTAGAATTCCCAAAACAACATGACTTGAATGACATTTCAAATGTTTCAGTGCCATGGAACATTTTCTTGAAGTTCCCTTCGCATCCAATCTCCTTTCCAGATATGTTTGAGTGAGCCCACTCGATATGGAAACTATTATTGTCAATTCTAACAATTTGCGATTTAATCTGAACGCTATGATTGATCGGCTCCCCGTACGCTTGGCTGTAGGAGCGGCAAAGTCGTACGTAAAAGCTCGATGTGAAGGCGCTGGGTGGGAAGTCAAGTGAGATGGAGAGCGACCGGGCCTGTGTGGTCACCGCTTGAGTTAATCTGAAACATGAGCCACGTTAAAAAGGGAAATCCGCGTTGGGAATGCTTCCAAAGCCTGCCGGCTAACATGCTATTTGTTCCCAATAAAGCCAAGCTTACAATATCCTGTAGCTGACTTTTGCGAGAGGCTCTTTAGAAACAAGAGCCGTGATCATTCATCATCCGTAAGCACCCGGGTCTGCGTTCTGACACCGGCGAGACCGAACGCCGAGGCAGCGGTGAGCTCACAGGAAGTCGTTTCTCCTCGCCAGCTTTGTCTGTAGCGCCGATAATAGCGACGAGTCGTCGGAGCGTCAAAGCGCTCATTCTGCTCTAATGACAGCTGCGTGGGACCTGCAGATCATAGCGAGGTGTGGCTGTCTCATCACGCAGGAGCGACTTTGTAGAATGCGGAAACAATGGCAGGTCACGGCGCATGCTTCTCGTCTAGTCGACGCTGATTTAGCCCGACGGTCGGTTCTGCGGTCAGCTGTGAAGCCTGATGCTTAACACTTGCAAAATTGAAGGTCTACATAAAGAGAAGGTATCTCCAGGGTGGCTCCAGTCTGTGGGCCTCCTAGCAAATAAACACCCTTATTTATTATTTTCCCTGGGTCACGTTCCAAGCTGAGCCCACTGGCCCGTGTCGGAGAGAAAAAAAAGAAATTGCATCATATCCGTGGCGCCTGACTCCTGTGTGGGGGTTCAGGGGTCACGTGGGAGGTGGCAGCAGAGGGGCAGCAGAGCGCTAAGGAGACTGGCGGTCTGGCGGGGTCAGTCCGGCCGAGCGCGGAGGCCGACCTTGGAGCAAGTTTTACACCAGTTGGGACTTGAAAGATTCGGGCTCATCGTTTTTACTGGACGGACGAGCAGCCGGATTATTACATTATTTAGGTGTACCTAATGAAGCGTCCGATGAATCAGGCCCCACAGAGGAAAAAAGGATTCCATACCTGAACCTCTGCTTCTTCTCTTCGCTCCATCATTCTGTCGGACATGTCCCGAGGCTGCCGTTGTCCTGCTGTTCACCCATGCACACACACACACGAAAATGAGGGATGACAGAGGAGAAGATTAGATTTAAAGTGTGCAGGCTTCCGTGCATCCTCTCTTTAAGCGGGACTTCAGAGGGTGTTTCACATCCAGGCTGTAATTACCTGAGCAAATATGTGGAAAAACTGCAAGGCAGCGCGTATCAACCCCGATCATCTTGACGTCGGAAGCGAGCAGACGGCGGTCCCGCCGTTGCGCTAATGACTTAATCGGCCTGCCTTTAATGACCAAATAGCCCGCTGCCATCCAGAAGCACTTTGACAATTACAGGAGCCGGCCGGCCGGCCGGCCGGCTGTGAGATGGAGATGCAGAGAAAATTGTGTTTTTACATGAATTGGAGGAAAACATGAGATTAAAGAAGCAAACACATCGAGAGCCTTCAAGAATAAGCCCATTTACAGTTTTTAGTGCTCAGAAAACAAGTCATTCATCAAAGGCTGAAAGTGACCAATTATGACAAAAATCAGGAGAGAAATGATGTTTGTTCTTCCAGAACTATCTGAAATCCGAGGGGAGCGGAAGTAAAACATTCCTGATGTCAGGCGGCGTCGCGGCGCAGTAGACGAGGAGTGCTTTCATCAAATGCGAGCATGAAGAAATAAGTCTCAAGTCCAGATGTGAATATTTCTCCGGAGGTCGCCGCTCTAATTTTTCTAAGTGTCAACACAAGGCTATTATTCTATTGCGTGATTTGTGGATGTGATTGATACTGGTGGTTAATTGTGGTTTTTTTTATCTTCTATAAGCCCAAAGAAAATTTTTTTGGACCAATCAGGTGGATTCGAATGACAGCCGTCTTTTTTTGAATTTCCCTCGGGATTAATAAGGCAGCTATCCATCATTTCTTCCTGCTTTACCCATCAGGGTGACACAGCAGCGGTGAGAGTTTGGTTGTTTTGGGATGCGAGGCCAGGTAGTTTTCCAGAAGGGCTGAATGAGGTTAATCTCGGGTTGTCTGGGCTGATTGATCGCAGACTGGAATGTGACTGACTGATTTCCTCCGAGACTCACTCGCTCGGCCCCTCCGGAATGTTGTTGTCTTCTGGGACGTCACTGTTTTATAACTTTGGTAGTCCGTGTTTAGTTTAAGCAGGGCCGTACCTTTGATGTGTGCGTGTTTGCGTGTGTGTGTATGCAATGAACAGCCGCAGGACTTTATCTATTTAGTTTTCTATTTATTTATTAATTAAGTCATTTATTCATTTAATAAGAAATTTATTTGTTTATTTATCCACACACTCGTGCATTTATTTAGCCATTTGTGCATTTATTTATTCCATTACTATCAACTTGTATGACAATAAGCTATGACAAAACGACATAATTAAAACCATAAATTGATTTGTTCAAGGCAAATAAAGTTCAATACAAAATTTGATTTAACATTTCTTTTAGGTGTGAAACGTGTGTGGGTGTGTCGACAAGGTTGCTGGTAAGCAAAAAAATAAATAAATCCCAGTGTGCCTAGGCATGTAACTTTCCATGTCGGACACTTGTTGGTTGGACCTGAACTCAGCGTCCCGGTGTGCGCATATTAACACGCCCGTTCCACACACACACACATTGACTAGTGGTCATAAATAGATGTCAGGAGAGAGCAAGTGTGTGTGTGTGTGTGCGTGCGTGCATGTGAGGGAGGCTTGTCGAAGATTAAGTGGAATTAGCGAAGCCCTCTCACTGAACCCACTTCTAATGTGACCTATGCAAGTCCTGCGCCCCCTTTGCCTTGTGCCCCATTTCTACTCCGGCCACTGAGCGCTTCAGCAACGCATTGCTCGCCTCTCCACATCATTTGCACGTACGCTGCAACCCTCTTGCATCACCTGGCTTATTTTTAGCTAGTATTGATTCATGGGAAAAAAATGACCCAAAGCAGAAGCCGGCCCCCGTCTGCGCGGCCTCACGTTACATCGACGTAAAAAATCCCGCCGGTTAACCATCTTGTTTTACGACGCTGCAGGAGAAGCCGGGTGAGAACGTTCGGAACGCCGCTTCAACCTTTAAAAGATTTTCCGTGAACCCGATTGACCGAAGGGGGGGCGGTCGCCTTTGTCATCGGCCTCTTGATGACCTCGTCTCCCTTTGGCTGAACGCGCGGGAGCCCCCTTAACTCAAGCGGCTCAACGTGCAACGACACCGACCTGAGCCAATTAGTCTGTGCGGATGATGTTTAATAGGATAAGCGGCTGGGAGAAGATTTGACCAAGGTAAATGTGAGGGCACGATTCCGAAGCGTCAAAGCACAGTTTGTTGCTAGCGCCATAAAAAAGCACCTCGTGTACCGTAAACACAAGCAAAGAGCTATCACGGCTTGGCCTCATTGCGTCTGACTTAAATCCGTCTTCTCCTTTCCGGCGCGGCTTATATCACGCTCAATTGCACCTGTCAGTTGGCGCTGGGCGGGTTTTCCAACTCTGGAACAATTTAGACGTAATATCGCACACATGGCAGAGTTTACGCAGCGCAAATGAGACGAGGAATCAAATGCACTCGGCGAGTCGTCTCTGCTCTTCCGGGAAGGGCGGGCGAGAGGAAGACCGTGAGAAAGGCGAGACAATGAGATTCTCAGTGGGTGGCTCATCTTTCTTCATTTAGCAAATCCCCCAACTTTTTTTTGTACACGAGACCCGTTTAAATTTTTTCAAAACCACCCGCAGCACCTGATTGGCCCGCGGTCGGCGGCAACGTTGTGCAAACAGATTAGCGGGGAAACATGTCAACGTGCCGAGGCCCCGCCAGATGAATACGCGCGCTGTGCCGCGCACACACGTGGGATTGTGCGCTTGCGATGGGGCGGAGGGCATATGAATGACGAGCAGGTGGAGGAGGGAGGGGTCGAGAAGGTGCGCCGTCTTCGAATAAGGACGTGTCTATTAATACACGGATTTTAATAGCGAGTAAATGGCGTGGGCGCTCATATCCCGCGGCGTCTTTGCGGTTTGCGGCCTTCGGACAGGTAAGAAATCACAGAGTGCGAGTTATGTGCAAGAAAGCATGTTCAAAAGCGTTTTTGTGTGAGTAGAAATGACACGCAGCGGGCATTTTGTTAGCTACACCTGCGGATCGCCAGCACCGGGGCCCGCGAATTCCTCTTTTTTTATGAAGCGTCTTTTGTTGAATTCGACTTGATGTTCATTTGCGAGAGCCGGGTGGGTGGCTAGCCGTCGGTCTGTCGTCCACATGGAGTGGAATTTTACGGGGAGGCGTTTTAAGTCTGCTGCCAACCGCCCCTAAGAAAAATAGAAGCCCTGCTCAGGTCACGCTAGATTATACTGCCACTATAAAAATATGAAATTATGGAGACTAATCAAGTCTCAAAAATGGGGTTCTCGGTGCGGTTGGCCAAGACAGATGCCGCATTGAAGACGGCTGGGAGGTTCCGACGTCGGAAAACAAAATGGCTGCCCGATTCGCCAGCAGATCCTTTGACGGAGGTTACAAAAGAGTTCGAAAGTACCAATTGTGCTAAATGGCAGACAGATAATTGTCTGACTTGCCAGTTTTGCGGAATGCGGGCAAGATTCGAGGATTCCTGGTGCACAGCTGAGTAGACAGAGAGCAGCAGAACCGAGTTGAACTTGGCTACGTGAACATGTCTTGCTTCGTGATGCATATGTCAACTCACTGTGCCAGACCACCCGCGCTACGGTCCAGCCAGCGTCACATTATGAAGCCGTATTTTATCTTCTGACTCCTCCCTCCTTCAGTGTATGCGAATTTAGGCGTCGGGTTTCGCTCAATGTACGTTTGAGTAACAACATTTTCTTTGAGCGCAAGTCCATTTTTCTCAATGCCTTCTCCAAACCGAGCTGACAAATCGGACGACTCACTTATGTGGGAATCGCAGCGGTAATTGCCTTCCTTGCTCTCTCAAACACGCACACGAGTGTAGATTTATAGGCTGTTGAGAAGTGAGGTCCGACCAAAGTTTGAAGTTAAGTTTAAGATCAATGACGAAAATCTGACACATTTGCACTTTCGGTTTGTTATTGCTAGTGTTGGACTGACGGTTCAAAAGTTTGCTGGTCCCCACAGTGAGATGATTTCCATTTTCCTACATCTGGCAATCCATACGTCACATAGCTTCCCTTTTTTTTTACGGTTCAGGCCGTGTCCTCGCACTTGGCAAATGACGGGCAACTGTAAATGATGCTGTTTTTACACAAGCGACTATACACAGCCTAATAATAGTTTTAGCCGCATGCTGTGTTTGTGTGTGTCAGTATTTGGGAGTGTTCCGACACCCGTACTGCACGTCGTTGATTATATTTGAGTTCTGTTGCCAAGGCAGCAAGTTGTGTCAGATTCCTTGCAATAACTTCTGGGGGAAAAAAAAAAAAATGAAGCATTGGGAGTATTTTCCCTGAGCAAAAATCAGTTGCGCCATGAAGACAGACAAAATGCATTAGAGCAAAAATAATCTTACCCCTCAACCTGGCTGCTGTTTGCTTCCAAATGACCCAAACAAATTTGAAGCGTTGCCCCTGGAAACCGAGACAAGAGACAAAAAAAATGATGATTAGGAGGGGAAAGAATGAGAGGGGAGAAGATGGAAGAATTGGCGAGTGAAAAAAGGGAGGAAAAAACCCCCATAGCCAAGACATTTATGACTTCAGTGACATCAGCGCGATTTGAACTTAACTCAGTGGAGGGACTGAGGACAGCTCGATATATGGGCTGGAAAGCCGCTATCGCACTTTGCGAATCTAATGCTGATTAGCTGTCATGTTCTCATATTAGCAGAACCCTGGGGTGGGAAATTAAAGCACAAATGTACGGAAATTGGGGCTTCAATAAAAATCTAATTTAGAGACACCAGCGCTAGCCAGCAAGAGCAAGGCTATATTGTCTCAGTAATTAGCTTAAAGGGGAAGTCAAATAAAAAATGTCTTTTAGAATAATATGTTCCATGCTGCCTCACTGGTCCAAAAAAAGTATTACGACTAATGTTACGTTTGTGGAATATGAATAAAGCCTCAATTCTATCCGTCTAAGGGGACGGCCATTGCTAGCTAGCGAGCTAGCTATCCGTGAAAGCAAACAGTAATATAATAAAAGAATGGTAAGGGAAAATGGGATGAGATTTTGATTTGGGTGAAGAAATATTGAGTTTGTTTTTAAAACGCAGACGCCAGAGTAAGAAGCCAAAGTTTTCTTAGTGGGATAAAAACAACCCAAAAAGCGACGCTGGTCTCAAATGACCGTTTGTCTATTGCGAAGGCATATTTTGATGGATGTCTGTTCTGGTTCGCCTCCTCTGCCCACCCAAGAGGACAAGCCGCCAATGTGGCTCTTGTCCTTTAAAATAAAATCGAGTCCACTTTTTTCTTTTCTCCCTCGTGGATGAGAAACACAAATAAATTCGTTTTAATCAGCCATGAGCTCTTCGGGGGCTCATCTGGAAGGAATGTAATTGAAACTGAAGGTATCCTAATATTATTCATACGCAAATGCGTTCTCCGCAACATGGATACGCCCGAGGGCGATGGAGTGGCTCCGATGACGGCGTGGTTGTTCCAAGCGGCACGCACGAACTCCTTAATGTGCTTCACAAATCATGCGAGTTATTTCAGCAAATGACTACAATAACGAGAGGCCCTCGGCGCTCCCTTCCTGTCTGTCCTCTTTCCTCCCCGCGTTGGCTCCCGCTGCTCCCTGGAAGTGCCTGATGCGGGGAAAAGGTCCTCCTCAGAAAGGAGATCCAAACCGCAGGAACAGGAACGCCAAGTCTAACAGGGTCTGACAGCTCATCGCACTGAGAGGCGCTTATGTGCGTCTTTAAGGGCCGCCGCAGTCGGCCAACTTTCTGTTTGTGTTGGTTATGAAAAAAGTAAACATCCCTGGAGGAGCTCATTAACTCACTTCTCCTTTTTGGGGGGGGGGGGGGGGTTATTTGCTGGTTTTCCGACAACGCGCATGCAGGAATGCTTCCCTACTTACAAATGAAAAAACTAAAGTCTTACAGTTGTTCGTGCAGTCTGAATTTGATAGGAAAGGATAAGTGACTCCCCTCCTCTTCTATCTCATCCAGCTCCCTCATGGCCACAACCTCGGCAGTGTGATGAGAAACAGATGGGTGGCAGGCCGGTGAAAGTCAGAAACAAACGGGGGACAGGAAGAGGTATAAAACGGACATAAGTCAAAGGGGTGAGGAGATAAAGGCAAAGTCGGGGGGGGGGTCGGTCAGAATGGAAGTGAACGCGCAGCTGCTGTGAAATGAGCGTGGCAATTTATGTGCGCCCGTCCGCTGCACACTGACATCCCGATGGATGTTTTGGAAACAGCGAAAGGGTAAAACGAGAACCGTGAGTGGTTGCTGGTATAAAGCATCCCAAGGTCAACACGGATGCCAAAAACGTCGCGTGACACGGTAGCCGCTCGGCAGCTAACATTTGTACTGGCGCTTTGGACGGTCAGAGTTCCCCCCACTACGTTAGCTCGTCATTAGCGTCCCTGCTATATCACAGATTTTTAAGCAATTTTAATATAATAGGTTTTACAGTCCTATACAGTATAAGCAAGTCTGAATAAGACCAAGAAGAGGCAGATAATGTCCCTAAATAAACTTCACAGTTACATACGCCATTTCTATTAGCCTGTACATGATCTTTTATGTGACATGGTAGCATTAAGCTAGCTGTCTATTAATGCAAATTTTTCTCGTTGTGATTTTCCTTTCGGGGTGAATGGCCTTACCTACCGACTTATGTATAGCTTTGATATATGCTAAATTGTTAGAGATAAATGTTAAACCAACGATAAATGCTAAATTGTTATTGCTAAATGTTATACCTACCTAAACGCCAAATTCAGTTAGCCTAATAGATTTATTTTTTGGTTACGTATCTGCATTTGTTTTAAAACGGTAGATGGGCATTTATAATTCATTTCAAATGTTGAACATTAACGTGCTCGTCCACTCACTCTCACTCCACCTTGCCAGAGAGGGTGGAAAGCAAACAGCTCATTGTTGACTCATCCACCGTTTTGGAGTGTTGCCATGGCCACTTGGATGCAATGAACCAGGTGGGGGGGGGGGGTGTTGACGTGGAGAATAAAGACAAGTCGGGGTGAAAGGAAAGACATGATCAGAAGAAACAGAGGAGTGTTTTGTTTTGGTGGACTCGACATTCTCAATGGGCACGTCCACGACTTCAAGCGGTGCAAACGTATCCAACCTTTGGTCCAGCATGTGTTTGCATGCGTGTTGGCTCCTTTGTAATCTGGAGCGTGTGAGTCACCGTCACAGCCATCCCCTTTTACATTCTTTTGCAATAATCCCAAAGTGTGCGAGACATCTGTCAGTGTGTACTCACATGCACGCAGCGCCCGTGAAACCACGGCCGCTCACCCGGAACCCATCCGAGAGCACATCAACACTCCCACTGCGGTGCTTCTGTGATGTGGCTCCGTTTCGGCTCACCGATAATTTTGCTTGGATTAAGAAATACATAGCTAATTTCCTTTTTTTTCCCTTCCCCGAGCCCGTTTTTGTAATCCGGTTAAAAGTGTACAGAAGCTTGTTTACGTAGCAACGTCGCTGTCGATTCCAAATTTAACAGTTTGTTCGTACTTCCCGATTCGCACATAACTTGTCAGGGTCGGAGGGTTTCCATGGCATCGGTGTGGTCCCTCTGATGATTTGTGGCCTGTTTAAAGGCCGCGAAGGTGCGATGTGCTGACGGAGGGACCGCAAAACGCAGAGCGTGGCTGCCCAACTCTGCCCTTTGAGCCCCTGTGGGCTGCATGCGCTGGCACACACACCAACAGATGTCACGTACACACACGCATTCAAGACGTTCTCTGGCGCTGGCCGACTTGCCTGTTGTGGTTCAGGCCCAGTGTTTGCCTAAGAAGAGAGCTCGGGTGCGATCATGCGTTTGTTTCCTGGAAGGCTGCAGGGCTGCCATCTCTGGGTGGTGTGTTTTTTGTGAGGAGGAGGAATGTACCAAAGAGCTGGAACAAGGTAGAAGTTAAAACTTATTGCTCGCCGTCTGCCCAAATCTGTTTCATCTCTTTCCAAGGCGGCAGTCGTACCCGGCAGAGAACGTTCTAACCGTGTCAAACGTTTTTCCTGCCGAAAAAGAGATTCGACAGGAATCCGTTGGACTGCATAACGCTAGAATGACGTACGAGAGGAGCAGGGCCGGCGTGACTTGAGTCACCTGGCCCTTTTTGCAGGTGATTATGTGGCAAGCTCACGTTTCAGCCGCACCTCTGATGTGGACTTTATGAAGGACAAATCATTCTTTGGGGATGATTGCGTCCAAATCTGTAAGCTCAGGAAAAGCTGAGGGAGATAAGCGAGGGCGACGTCGGAATGTCTTAAACATGTGCCGACGTTTCTCATCTGGTTTGGATCGTATCGCACACATTGTTGGATTCATTGCGATCTTTTTTTTTTAAATGTGTGTGAAATGTGTTGGGATTAGCGGAGGCCACGATGTTCGTGATGGACTACAAGTTTTAAGAAGGCGATAAGGTTAGCGCGACCTGATCTAGGAAGGCTGCGTGAATTCCCCCATGAGGCCCACGGGTAGAACATTTGTAAGCTCCATTACGCATTTCATCTGTGACGTTTGCGTTATTCTCTTAATATTAACAAGCTAATGCTAACATTAGCATAGGCTTTCTGGGATATGGACATTCGATTTGTTTATTTATGTCCAGTTGCTTGGTAAGATCTTCTTTCCTATATACACTAAGAGAACTTTTGTCAGACCTCATAGACACTCACAAGATGTGTTTGAATCCCTCAACAGCCATTTTGAAGAGGCCTACCAGAAATCATTTGACACATCATAAAAACGTCAATCAGTGTGGCAGCTCTGCGTTCACGGGCTCTATCGGCCAGTTAAGGCTTCAAAAGTTTGATTTGCTAGTTTTTGTTCATGTGGTTCGAGGAAGGTTTGAGTCTGCTTGAGTCACATTAATGGATGTGCTTAAGTGAATAAGAAAAAAATAAAATCCAACAACACATAAGAAATAATGGAACAGAAAGAGCCCATAGACTGCACGCTAATATTTAAAGGATTGAAAAAAATGGTAATTTTAGAGAAGCGTCATTTTCTATTAAAGTGGCGGTTTTCTTTGGGCCAAGTATATTTGAGGGTTTCCACTGTTCTGGAATGAACTTGAAAGTAAAACAAAAACAAATGTGTTCCCGAGACAGAGAAAGCACTGGAGTTGACAAAAAGTTATTTAAAAGCGTAAATTTTGGCAACTTTGAAAGGACCTCATGAACAGCGTCGGCTCCAAATGCTGGACTCGGTCATCTTGTTTCTCGAGGGCCACCCAACCAGTTTCAAATTCCATCGCTTCGTATTAATAAGCGTCTGTTTAAATTGATTCGTTCCAAGTAAGACTTGTGCCACCTCACCAGATGTAGGACTCGGTATCAAAGGAAAACAAAGATTAGCAAGATTTCACTGTGAGATTTGCGCGTCTTCCTCCGACACGGACGGACGCCGTCCGTGTGAAGGAGCAGCTGTGAGCTGTTTCTGCCTTTCTCGAGTCATACTTTATTTTGTTCTGCGTTTTCTGAGAGGGGGGGGGGTGGAGGGAGCAGGAAAGCCGGGATGACTGGCGCAGCCGCGGCCCTGCCAAGTCAAACAGCGGGGTTTATTTGTGGACAAGTTTACAGAGAGCTGGGGCAACAGCCGAGCCGCCCCACCTCCCCCGCTCAGTCCTCTTATTAAGTGGAGAAAACAGAAGGAGCGCCAGGCCAAAGAGTGCCAACAGGGGTGACAAAAAAATCAAAAGCGCTCGCCCCCTGCCTCGGGAGACGGAAGGGGAATAAAACGAGGCTTTTCTGCGGAAGCTGCCAGCGGCGGCCCTCTGCCACTGGGATTGTCACCGTAGTAATCCCGGGATTTCCTCCTCTAAGACGGAGGGCCGAGTAGGCACAGCGGTAGGACGGAGGGAGGAAAAAAAAAAAAAGGAGAACTTTGACGCCGACGTTGGCACGGGAAAGGGCCGATGACTCAACGCGAGGCCGACGCCAGATGGGATGAGTTGAAAGCGCCGCTCACCTTCAAACACGCGAGTCCACATGCTACGAGGCGCCAAGGGGCTGGCTGTAAAAAGTCCTCTGGCGAGGATCCGACGTAGGGAGTTTAAATGGTGCCTCCAAAAAGCCCCTGACAGCTTACACGCATCTCCACCGAGAGTAGAAACCCGAGAACAACGGGATAAAAGCGGAGGAGATGACGGCGGGGCTATCATGGCCGACTGTCCGCGTGACTTTGATGGGTGACACCATCTTTTCCTTTGCTTAATGTATTCAAGGTGCTTCTCGGACCAAAACATCAGACAACGGCGAGCTTTGAAAGCCCCCTGCCACTACCGATTGTACACACAGACACGAAGACACAACAGCTCCGCTTTTTCTAGATACGCCTCTTAGTTGTGCGTTTAAATGAACGCCCTCAATAAAACGGATTAGCTTTAACGTGGAACCAGAAATGGAAAAACAAAGAATTGAGAAAAGATGTCTGCCTTTTCAGGTCAACTTGGCGGGGTAATAAATAAACACGTTTCAAATTAAATAAAAAATAAAAAAACAGTAAAGAATGAAATAAAAAAATAAAACAATTAAAAAAATGTAAGATTTAAAATAAACTAAATAAATAAATGGTAACAGGTTTGCAATTCAAATATACTAGAACTTGAATGTTCTTTATCCTCCTCCATAAAACTCACAAAGAACCTGTCTTTGCTGGGAACCTGGCACTGAGAAATTCCCTGGATGTTATTTCAACTCCTTTACCTAAACTCTGGCCCTGCAGGGTGCGGCAAACCCAAGCGACCCCCCCCCCCCCTCTCAGCCCCCAGAGGGACGCAGCGGTGCATGTCTTCAGGGTCACGGGTCCGGCGAAGCCTTTTCAAGCCGTGAAACACAAGCGGCTCTCTGGGGAGGCCAGAGCGGAGGAGGGGAACGCACCTCCCTGTTTTTCTTTATCGGCGCCCGATTAAATGACGGCGAGATAAAGAACTGGAAAGAAAAAAAACTCGCAAGGCTCTCGCATTGGCGTCACAGAATAAATCCCGTGATGATGATAACAATAACCGAGTGCGTCGATGTGATTTGGGGGATTTAAAAGCAAGCAGAGCGAATAACTAAGTGGAAGGCATGTTTGTTTTCTTGCACCTGATTTCTAATCGGCTGCATGCGTGCAAAAACCACCGAGCCAAACTCTCCGCCGCTCGCTAATCCGGCGAGATCATCACTTCCATCTGCTCAGCACATGCTCCGCTCTTCAAAAACAAGCCTTTCATCATATCGTAGCATCTAGCCCACATTTTACTGTCTCCTTTCTTTTGAATGGCCTTTCTTGAGGTTTCAAGGAAAGCAGACAATATGGACGCGTAAATGCACTAACAAGCTTTTGTCTTTTTTTTTCTCGTTTGACTTCATTTGCCGCCTGTCGAGTCTGCCACGTCCGCATGCGAGCTTGCTAACATTATTCGGAGACCGCCGCCAAATTTTAAATGCCTTCAAGGTCACTTGCTGTGAATGCATGTACATTTTAACACAACTAACACAAGTGATCCTTAGCTATTTGTTAACCAGAGCTCCACTCATGACTTTTTGTATTACAGGGGGAAAAACAAAATCTTCAGGGGCCAGTAGTTTTTTATTTGATAAAGAAAAAATATTTAGGAAATCAGGAGTTGGTTTGATAAAAGCCAGGCTGGGGGGGGTTAACTAAAGTCCAACATGACCTATTTCGCAACATCAGAAACACCAAGTTCCTCCTGTATAAACTCCGTCACCATGGTTACAGGCTCCAATTCCGTTCTATGCCTCTGAGAAAGACAATATTGATCTTGTACAGCGACAATTGCATCGACCAACACACTGAGCTTTCCGTCTCCCTGCACACTCGGCTTTGTCCAGAGAAGTGTCATAAAATATTGAGCAGGTGTAACCGACACTTCCTGACTCCACTCAAGAGTTGTTTCTTTTGGGGGGTGGATAGTGGAAGGTCATCCCGACCTATAAAATTAATTATAAACTGGGCTCACATTGAACAATTCAAAACAACTTGCAGTTTTATGCGCAATAAAAATGTAACCTGAAGAATGATACTGTTATTGTCCTTACCTCTACCAAAGAGGTTACATTTTCTGTTGCGGTTTGTGGTTTTGTTGACTAGCGAGATTACACAAAAAAACGGGATGACTCCAAATCGACTGTATGGTTTGGTGAGGGCACGATTTTGTCTCATTCCATTGCGCAGCTGTACCTAATGACGTGTCCGGTGGGTATTCCGCACGATTGTGAAAGCCACATGTAATTGTGTAAATTACGGCTCGGGGCTAAATCAGTCCAGCAGCTGTATCGGACCGTAGCTGCTATGCGAATCATCGACATTCTCGACGTTGACTTTCTTGGACGGCTCTCGCCAACTGAGATTTGAAGTTATGACGAGATGAGTCATTTGGCGTAATCACGTCACTTTAGGAGCAATGTAGAAGTGTGTGAAAGGGCTTCCCGTGGGCCTCCGGTTCTTGGAGGAGCGAGCTCGGCGGCCATCAACCGCCCCGGACCACATGTCGGATCGATCGCATGTGGCATAGCGCTGCAGGGGTCGGTGGGAGGGTTTTTGGTTTTGACCAATCGAGCAGAGTCAGCGGGCTGAACGCCGGCTGCAAGCAGTAAATTCTCTTTAAAGAGGGTTTACTTTTGCTATTAATGGCTGTTGTAGATTTACGGCGCCCCGGTGACAGAGAGAGAAAGGTTTCAAAGAACTCTTTCCAAACTTTCTCCACCCTGCAACAGAAACGCACTGGTGTGCATGTGTGGTGGGTTTTACCTGCAGTTGACCTCAAAGGAAAGTACCGAACAAATCGCTAACGACGTTAGGCTTGCAACATTAGCGCACGAGCCGCAATACTACTTTCCTATTGGCTAATTTTGCGATGTTTTTGACTTAGTAATACATCGATGACTTAAATTACAAAAGGAATAGTCGTCATGTTTTTATGTGCTTCTTCCCACAGGTGCTCTTCGCCTTGAACCAAACCCTGCTCCAGCATGAGGGCGTCCGAGCGGGCAGCCTGCAGGGCGCCTATACCACCGAGGACCTCATCACGCATTACAACTGCGGCGACCTAAGCTCCATCATCTTCAACCACGACAACTCGCAGGTCCGCTTGCTCTCACCGATGACCTCCACATTTCTTTTTCCCAACGCAATGGCCAATTGCAAAATTATTATTTTAAACACAAGCAGAAGCTAACCGCACACAAAAAGAACATGAGCCGTTTTTGTCCCCCCTGTGTACCCATAAGCATCTCAAATTCAAAATAAATGCAAAAGTCATGAGATTCCACGCCATCTGCGAAGCATCTTCATGTCAAAGTAAATTTTGCGGTCTTTCGTGGGGCTTTCTAAACTTGTATGGCTGTAAGCCTGACATCAAAACTAATAATAAAGAACTGGAGGGACGTGAATTTATGTCTTCATGACAATCGACAAAATAGCTTACAGCATTTTACAAGACAACAGCAACATGGAGCTTCTAAAACATGCAGCTCACACACAAAACGTCAACAAATCGCCACACACACACACACGAGAAAAGAAATCACTCCCAGACACATTAAAGCCAATACACAGTGTAACCTTAGCTTTACAAGTTATTCACACCAGAGACCCCCGAGAAAGTGTGAAAGTTGAAGCAAAGAAATCTCACTGGGCCCCCCTCGTGTCATTTTCGTGGCCCGTATTCATTCGTCTTTCTAACTCCGTCAGCCCCGGGGAGCTCGTCGCGGCGCTCGAGTAGCCCGCCGGCGGCCTCCTACCCTTTAAATCAGAGCAATTGGGCCGTAATGAAATGACATGTACTGGAATTTTCCAGCACATGCTAGAGCGATCAGACACCTGGAGCTCTAAACGTGCGTTTATCTGCACGGGATATGAAACGATTTGTAAACTAAAGATACTCAGTGAGTGCACCTTTCCAACGTTGGACTCTTTAACATCGCACATTTGTGTCGACAAAGCCACTCAAATATAACGTAAGCGCGAAGTCGACGAATGCCAGCGAGCGCTACTTGCTCACACGTGCTTCAATAAATCGCTTTGAGTGTCAAACCCAAACACATGAAACACATCTGCTCTCCCACCAGAAACTCAATAGCATTTCATTTGTCTTACCGAGGCATTGTGGGAACTCCACACTGTAATTCACCGCTCTTAAATAACATCATAAAATGTCATGTCGGGACGGGTGTCGACCGAGATCGGCGATGTTCAACACCCGAAACTCGCTGACCCTTTGCGTCCGACGCAATTGTTGCTAGCGCTAACGTCGCTACGCGTCTCATTAACTCAAATGTGACAGTTGATGACCTCTCCGAATACCTTCGCAATAAAATAGCCTTTCTTTTTTCTCCTCACGCAGTTGCCGCACTTCATCAACAGCTCCCTGCCGGCTCACGAACGCACCACGGCGCAGCAGATCGACAGCTACTTTCGCCAAGAGCTCATCTACAAGCGTAACGAGCGCATGGCCCGTCGCGTGTCCGCCCTGCTGCAGAGGAACCCCAACCAGACCTACTTTTTCGCCTTTGGCGCAGGTGAGAGGGTGCATACCACATAAATGCTAGTCATTAGCCCATCTATGGCGTTTCCCATGATGTGTTAGCATTACGCTAGCAGACTTATTCTAGCTTTATCTAGTTAGGCCCTAATAAACAGGTCTTATCTCAAATTATAACACTTGCTGTCTTATTTCTTTTTCATGTTGGCTCGTCCTCTGCGTTTGCGTCTGTAACTACTCATGAAGTTTTATCATCCACTCGATGCCATGAAAGTACCAAACGACAATGTGGGTGCATATTGGCCAGAGGAGCGGAGTGGAAGTTGTGAACTGCCGTCTGTTCTTACTTAAGTGACTTTATTGCATGAACCAAAACAACTTTGGGGCTTAGAAGGGGAATTAAAAGAAGTGTCGTAACAATTGAGGGCTTAACCAGACATGCTTAGCAACATCAACCAGCCAGGGTAGACTAAGGTTATTTCGTTTTTATGGTCACCCTGGGGATCTCGTCGGTTCCAACATTGTAGGAGCAGTTTTGGGGAGGGCCTGCACCGCACATGGCAAGATCCATAAAGGTGAGCCTGGTGGACTTTGACTAGGTCAGGTGTCCCAATACTTTTGCCTGAGTGTGAGAAGGCCGACTGGAATGAGTCCATACAGGCAGCACTTGGGTCAAAACCTTCTAAATTTACAGCTGTTGTGATCCCGTCCAGGAGTTTTTGCACCGAGTGATTAAACTATACGACGTGTGCATAAAGTGGTTCAGCCTGGAAATCCAACTTGGACCTGCTTCAGTCTGCACACCTACACCTTCCTGACTGTGCAAATTGGACCTTTTCTCTCCTGAACACATCTGCCTACATCCTTCACCGGAACGCTTAAGCGGATCCTCACCTGTTTTCTGGGTTTGGTCGCTCGATGTCCGTAAGACGACACTGCGGGCATTGTGATGTCGATATCAGTGGACAGCAGGTGTCAACAAAATGTCCGCCTCCTGAAATGGAAAAACATTTCTGGTTAATTCTCATTCCACAAATGTCAATATTAATAAATCGGACTTGTTTATTATGAACACTTGGCGGTACTTGGCATGTATGAAAACATTTTGATTCCTTTGTGTCTCTTGAGGCTGCAGTTGGTACTACATAATGTTGTTTTCCTCTTTGATTTATTGTCATTTAAAGAAAAAAAAAAAAGATGCGTAGGCGGTGGTTACTCAGCTCGGGCGGCAACAATTTCAGTTTCCTGCCAAGCTCTCAAACATGATTTGTGTTGCTGATTTTTATGTTTTGCAAGTGACTAGGCCATAATATTTGAGAGACTTGTCCCTTTGTGTCGTCAACCAACACTAAAATGGTTGGTACTTTACATTTTGCCATTACACAGGTGCAGGTCACCTGGATCGTAGCCGAAACCGAGAAAACCGCGCGGCATTGAACGCATCAGTCGGAACGAGACAAAAACAAACAAGCTTTCGTCTTTTCGTATACACGATCGCAAGTTGTATTTAAAAGTTGCATCTTGCTCTTTGTGGTGTGCAGCAAGTTTGCCAGCTCTCGGGCTGCCGCCTTATTGAAAACATCCCGTGGAATTTCCTGACAGCCGAGACGCCGCTTCACACACTGGTGCGCGTAAGCCGACGAGGCGCGTCATGTGCGTTTTGCCAAGAAGAGTTGGCGCTCTCCAAAATACACATGTAGGTTTGTTTGTTTGAGCCACTTTCATTTCCTTTCCCAAGAGCTGATTCTGGCGCCAAGACTCTGCCATGCGGGCTTTTAGGGACTATAGTGAGGGCAAAAAGAGGTCGGGCGTGCTATGAGAAACAAAAAATAACTTTAATGGGGGTCATAATTTGAATTCTTGTAGCAATATAACCCAAAATAGTGAGTTTGTATTAGTAAATGCAATGCTGAAAATACATATCATTTTGATTTTAGGGTGGGCTTTTTTCTTCTTCAAATAAAAAAAAGAATTTAGGTGGCGGAGCTAATGGCAGTTTAATTTTTTTTGGTGGGAAATACTGGTTTTTACACAAATGTCAAGCTTCCTGCCAAAATGTCCCCCGATTTTGCTCCCATGCAGGCACGCACGTCACTTGTCTGGTCTTTGTCGTGCTTTAGCCGAGCGTGTTTGCTTTTCTCAGCCTCTTTCAACGTCTGTCTGCTCCACTACGAGTTCATCGCCGATTTGGCTCTTAGGCTATGTCTACATTGATGGGGCTAAAGAAATGCTGAAATAAAATGAAATAAAACACTCCAGGGCCAAAATCAATATCTATTACAAAAAAAGATCTGCTGACACTTGAATAAATATTCGGCCCACCGAAAGTTTGTAGTAACAGGTGGTGCTATACAAACTGACCTTAAAGCTTTTGTATACAACAATAGGTGATTTTTTTATTTTATTTAGCCTGAGAATAAAACATTTCATTAATTCTGACTAATGCAAACTAAAACATCTTAGCAAAAGAAAAACACTCATCCCTAATTTGACATGACATCAGCGTTACCATGTTTTCCTGTCTCTTTGTCACCGTTGCAAAACTGATGACATCACCGACTTGTCCGTACTTCACTAAGCGTTGTATAATCCCGGACACACCTTTTAATAGCCTCCCTCAAGGAGTGTTATTATTTCTGAGCTTCTTCTTGTAACTTCTATCTGAGCAAGATAATAGTTTGGTTTTCCAGCAGTGTCACAATTTGAAGACAATTCACTCGTCCCAAATGCTTCCCCTCCCTTTGGCCACCGTTCAAAACCAACAAGCGGAATTTGTGGTTTTAATCTTGTCATCGCTTTCATGGTTATTAGCAGTCGAGTATCTCATTCTCAAAAGATTTCACAATTATTACAATCAGGGGGTCGGAAGGAGCAACGAGCATTGTATGACACAACTTTTGCGTTTAAAAATTGGTTTTCAACCATACAGTTAATTACGCTGGCCTCAATTCAAACAGAAGAAAATAATGACAAAATACAGACATGAAATCAATGTTCATGGCCGGGTTGTACGCACACGTGCACATATACCTATACAAACACAAACACGTTGATACAAAACTGTCGTTTAAAAAGCAGTCGAGGCTTTAATGAAGGAAAATCGTGTGTGTGTGTGCGCTAGTCAAACAGCTGCTCCTCATACACTTCTCGTCCCAGCAGGGAAATATTGTGGCTGAAAAAGAAAGCAAACAAAAAGCAAACAACGGGGGCGCGTTTTGTTTTCCTTCAATCCCGGAGCTAAATGTTATCAGCTTTCCTCTAGTGGGAGATGATTACATTCTCCAGCAGCAACAAAATGGAGTATATCAAGAAGACATTTTTTCCCCCCTAATCTAAATGCTTCCCAGGTGTCTTCATGAAAGATTTGAAAATACACAGAGGACGAGGAATTAAAGCGTAGTTTGATCTCGGGCAAATGCGAAATTTGGCTGGGGTCGGTGGGCCAAGACATTCTGTTCATTCATGCTAATCTGTGCTAACTTTGTAGCTTCTATTAATTTTTACCAAAGTGCATATAATGGCTTATTTACACACATTTTCAAAAATAGGGTGATTTGATACGTGAGCAGGCACACACGCATATCTCATGGCGTTTTTTTTTTTTATTGCCCATAAAAGTAGTGATTTGGTCCTCCTTCAGGATTTGTCCTCCTTAAATCCCACTGAACCACGCGGGCCTCTCGCGTAGTTACTCATCGAACCTTTATAGAGCTCTGCAAGTGAGCAGAACATAAAGCAGAACTCGAATGTGAGCGGCCGTCACTCAGAAGGTCCCTTAGCATCGGTGCAACAGAGACAGTCAGACACAGACGTGCTGCTGCATTCGTAGGAAGTGAAGTCATTATGGAGATGAGGAATGAGCGTGGGGGCTGAAGAGAAGCCATCCGGACTCTCCTAGCTGGACCCAAAGGTGGAATGCACCATTTGAACCCAGCGTGAAAGTAAAAGTGATTTATAAAGGTGCTCAAAGTGTAAGCGTAGATGCACAGCAAGGTGCGCCGCCGACGGCCTCTTTGAAAATCTTTGAGGCGCACGTGAAAAAGAGCTCTACATCAGCGGGCGACACGGAGAGGGGGGGGGGAAATTTCATATATGGAAGAAGCAAGCGATGCAGATGCTTGCGTTTGAGGTCAGCGACTGTTTTTTCACTCACCCCGCATTTCAGATGAATTGAAACATTCTGAGAGGCTTTTTGGGATCATTGTGTTCTGCTGCCTGATTAAAAACATGCCTCCAGGGATATGTGGGGACCTTGTGGGGAGTCTACGGAAAAGAAGTAGACGCACACACAGATGTACACACACTGACCACAACGTTACACGAGCGCAAGAGTTGTATTTCAAAATGAGGCCTTTCGGTTGGAGACCGTTAACCCTTCAAAAGTCCTTTCGATACAATATATCAAATAAATACTAGTAATATATTTGCCTGGCAGAAAACAGTCAAATCATCCGCGGAATTTAACTTCACCTTTACACAATGATGTCATATGTCCACCAGGAATTGAATGATTATGAAATGTCACGTCCAATTTCAATACGATCCTATTTAAAGTTAAAACAACTTTCTGGCCTGTGCCAAATAGACTCCCGGCAAGAAAGATCCCATCAGATCTCGCCTCCACTCCCTCCCCAAGCAGCCGATTGCAATCCACTTACAATTTTGTTCTGCCAAGAGCAACACTTTTGCCTTTTTGGTGGGGAACAGCGTCATGATAAATATGGCGCAAGGGAGGAAGAGCAGACTAAATGCAAGAGTGAAGCTTTTATTTTTAAGGAGACACTTGAATTACCAAGCTAAAAAGTCGCAGTTTTAAAAAGAAAAGGGGTATACTAATTTTGAGTCCTTCAAACATGATTATAAAGTCGCAACTTAAGCATTTGTTTTTTCCAGTGTGACCCCAAAACAATTCTGTGTGACAAATATCTTTCATAACTCAGTCTCGTCCTGACTCGGACTATTTCCAGGTCACTTCCTGGGGAACCACAGCGTGCTGGACATCCTCCGACGAGACGGCTATGTGATCGATCACGTGACCCCTGATGACCAGCAGCCCGTGACGCTGTAAGTAAATGCCCAATTTGGTTCTGATGGTAACTGAACGTGGAAACGCCTGCTGGTGTCTTTCAACATACCAACACTCCGACACTGTCCAAACTGAGATTTCAAAACTAAACAAAGTCTTTCTGCTAGCCGATTAATTCCCTCCCTCCCCTCCGCTGGAGCTCAGTGGCGTGCTGCCAGCCTCGCTCATCTGTGCTCGGCAGCCGCTGGTACCGTGATCCCAACTGGTACCGTGATCCAAACAAACGGGTGCGCACACATGCAAGAGAAGAGTTGTGCCAGGGACCAAATTCCGAGCGTAAACAGAACTCCGGGCCGGCATGACGAGGAAACGGGACGATGGTGTTTACGAGCGTCGTTCTCGTGGACGGTGAGGGATGCTCTGACTGACAGGCTGAGCAGAGCCGCGCCGCATCGCAGGCCGGGTGGAAGCCAGACCACAAACCTGGAGCTATCATCACCCCGACCGAGCCATCAAAAATGCCGCATGGAGGCTTTTTAGAGGTCGTAAAAGTAGAAAACCAGCTTGTTGAATACATTACAACTTTATGAATGAGACAGAAGGGCTGCGGGAAATCCCAATATGAGCATCACGTAAGATCCAGTGGCTTTTCAGACAATAGAAACACAGCGTGAGCAGCAGATAATTTTGCACTTGTTCTTGTCTTAGCCTGCGTGCTATTAAGTGAAGCTTCACGTGTAGATTATATTGACGGATGTTAACAAGCGGGGAGAAAATATGAGTCATGGAAGATGATTGAATTGTGGGTGGTCCAATTTTAGACACATTCACTTTTGATGAGCGAGAATAAAGCCAAATGACTTCCAACTTCCTGCGATTTAGAGGAACCTTTAAAAGTTTGAACGGAACCTCTTCCAAGATGCTGGTTGATTGTTAACAACTTTTTCCCAAAGGAAATAATGGAAATAATTAAGTTGAATAAACATCAAAAAGCAGACTGTTTTCAATCAGTAACTCCCAAACACAGTGTCGTTAAATGGTAGATTGCTGTTATTTTAATTTTTTTTCTACACTGTTGCAGTTATTTTTTTTTCCCCTCTTGGAATCCATGCTCATGAGATACATCTTTACTTCAACAGTCAACCAGATAGCGAGCCAACCGGCGGCACGAGCGCGGCTCCTCCCACCATTTGGCCGACCGGTTCGGGCGAGACTGAGCTAGAGGAGCCCAGTAACATGCCTGGCATGGACGAGGAGGAGGAGGGGGAGGAAGGGCTGCCTCACATGCTGCAGCCAGACAGCCTGAGCCAGCTGGAGGAGTTCGGACGGCACAAGCGTCCTCGAAAAACTCATCGCGGCCACGGGAGGCCTCGTCTTTTCAGTGACCTCTGGGTTCGCTTTGGTGATGGGTGAGGGAATTTTTCTATTTTACCTAATTAAAAAAAAAGTAAAATAATTGCCTTTTTCTTGGAATTATGTCGTGTTTATATTGAGTGTAATTGCCCTTTTAACCACTAGATGGCGGCACACATTTAGTTTGAGAATTAGTATAATAGTAGTTTATTCTTTTTCAATTTCTCTGTTACCCATTATTCTTTGGTCGCTCTCACAATATATTGAATGAGTTTAAATGTGTTTGTGTCATTTTAAAAATGTCAAAGAATTGCTATAAAGACATGCCTATACAAACAGTAAAGTATTTAAAAGGTGTATTAGGTTTTCCACTAGATGGCAGAAGATATGGTTAGGTTTTGATATTTACCAATGTTTTGGCGTCATCTTGTGGCATCTGTGGGCATTACAGAAATAGTTGGATTTCTTTTTCTTCTGCAGAGAAAAACTGAGCAAACTGTAAACTACAAGTAGCCACTGTACAGTAAACACAACTACGCCTTTTCCTTTCCTGTCCTGCAGCACCACACCCCCCCCAAACGTGAGGATCATCAACGGTTACGCGACAGCCCCCCTGAGCCCTCCGGACGAGCACGTCACAAGTCAGCCTTTCTCCACGCCGCCCAGCCTCGCTTCAGCCCAGCCGCCTTTGTCGATCCACCGCAAACAGTCACTATGGAGCGCTTTAGCCTGGCTGCTATCTTACGCACTGCTCATCTCCTGACCGTCGAGGAGATCGGTTCGAGGGCTGGAATTTGCCATCGAAAGAATGACAAATGTGAACACCGGAAAGGCAGGAATGTTTGCAGTGATGCTGCCAAGCTCTTCAAAAAGCTGCCAGTGGGTCACACAGTCAAAGAAAGTGGAACATAACGGTCCAAAGGCCTTCACACCACCAGGAGTTGTTGAGGTTGTGACCATTACATCAGTCGGACTCAAACTGGAGTCCGTGATGCCAATAAAAAGTTCATCCCTACTTTAGTTGTGGGTCAATTAAACGTTCTGATATGACTGTGACATACTATGAAAGGAATTTGAAACCACTACATTAGGAGTCAAAAAGAATATAGTGGTGCCTTGATGCTAACCTGTATAATTGCCTTATTAGGATTAGGAGGTGTTCCTTGAGAAAATGTCTCTCTTATAAAGGAGTCTCAAAATCAAAAACTTTGAGAACACGTGCATTAAAAAATGTTAAATAGTCATCTTTGATTAACATGGATATCGAATACAGATCCTAATAACTCTGGGAGGTAATAAGGCCAAATAGTGCTGTGGTGGGGGGAGCACTCCGACTTTTTGTGTGTAAATTGTGTATTTTGTCCATATTGTATATTTATTATTGCTGAAAGAAAGAGTATATTTTCTTGCTTTTTAAAAATGTGCTTAGGAAATAAAGTATCTTTGAAAGCTGATCATTGACCCTGAGTTTTCGTTTGATTGGATGGTAACGAAAACAAAGAATCGGTAATCGATACGTACAGTCAAGTGAGTACAAAAAAGGACGAGGGAATGAGGCTGTACCTTTAAATTTTGCCACTAAGGGACGCTATTACCACACAATCATTTCAGCTCCTTAAAAAGGACCAGATTTGAAAAATTGCTGTCGTTTTATGGCGCCACCACATCGATCGATTGAAGGCTGTGGAATTATCTTAGAAAAGGTTTAAGAATTATTTGTCAAGACAGTAACAGCGTTCTATTTGTGTTAAAATTCTGCCTGGATTTGTTTCCTTTATTACTGCGTTAGTTAGGGTTCGACAGCCATTGAGCAGTAATATTTATTATTGTGGTTGCATTTAGTTACATATTTCGCGCCTCTCGTGTAACATAACAACAATAAAATATTAGAAACAATTCCCGATACTGTGCAACTGTAACCACAATCCGCAGCCTCAATCAAATGATCAGCTTTTTATTTAATGGGGCTCATAAAATTTTGCCTGCTGTTAAAATACACAAATGTTTGTTTAGTTTGTGTCCTACTGTGGATAGGACTCAAAGAAATCATGTTTTGTTTGTACGGTATCTCAAGATTATCGTGAATTCAACAGGCTGACCTCAAATGGAGCATTTTCCATTGGACTGGAAATAACCTTTCTTAATGTTGATTTAATAAGCAGAGAAGGAGGGGAAAATAATTGAATTAATCTGCACCTTGAATGATGCAGGGAGGAAGAGCAAGGCTGATTTTTTTTTCCCCTCGAATAAACAGCCTTTCCGCCCCTTAAGCCGAGACAGGACAATATTTGCCTTTGCTACAATACCATTTTCCCTGAGCTTTGGAGCTGTTGTTTGAGCGGCTGGAGGCCTTGACAGGCTGCTCTCGAGCTTTGACCCTCACTCTGCTGGGGACGCGCCGCCTGCTGCATATAAATAAAAGATTACAGTGGAAAAATCAATTTCTGGGCAAACTCATTAAAAATGCCCCTCACCTTAAATGATTCTCATTTCCTTCCATTCAACCTGTTCCAGCAGCCCCCCTCCCTCCACACATGCCACTCCCACCCCGTCTTCTTCATCCGCCCTGCCTGCTGGTAATTACTTGCACAAGTCGTTTGTCGCCCTTTGATTTGCAGCGTTTCACAAATGAAGGTTAAGTTTGTTTAACCGTGCTGGATTTGCCAGTCATGTTAAAGCATATAATGTGGCAGGCCCTGGCTTTTTCTTCACACCTCCCTACTCTGTTGCATCTGGGAGGGGGACGAGGGGAGGGGGGGGGATGCAGGTCCAAGGTGAAGCCGTTTTTGGAAGGAGCTGCTGAGCCATTGATTTCAATGAGTAGAGGACGAGCAAATTTGCTATGCTCAACTGATTCAACCTTGGAGGATTACGTATTCAAAGCTTTCGACAAAGTTATCACGTTTTTTTTTGTTGTTTTTTTTTGTTTACAAAGATTAATTAATAAATTAATTTGCAATAATATCAACAATATTAAATGTATTATACATACATTTATTTATTCACTAAATTGAAGCATGACTTAATATGAAAGACACTTTTACTAAACTTCCACTAGGACAACCACAGGAAAAAAAAAAATAGGATTAGTGAATAGTGAGCCGTGAATAAGCAGGGGATTAGTGTGCATACAAAATAATTACCTAACCATAATGCTAGTCTTTGCCATCAAAACACAATAGCTCCGCTTTGTCCATAGACAATGTTGATCGATCCCTCCCCAAAAAACATGTCATCCAAGTCAAGGTAAACCTCCATCGATCCAAACGAGGCCATTAAGAGCACTGATCTCTGGAATAACACAAAAGAGCCAAACAAGAAACGACCTCCAACGTTTGCAACCGTCTCCTCTTGTTGTTGTTGTCAACAGCTTTCTTTTTTAATGTGTAACGTAATTAGGAGCTAAGCAAAGGCGCCACATTCTGAGTATTACTGCTCGCTTCTCCGAAAGAGCTTTTGGTTCTCGGTTTTCAGCCAAGCCAACGGCAGCTGTAAAAAGCTTTTCGGGACAACAAAAGCGCGCCGGGATGCTCTCTCTCTCAACATTAGTTTAGTCCATTTTCACAACCCCCTTGAAGACGTGCGGCTCGGAGTAATTGTGTTGAGCCCGCTGGCCTTGGAGCGTCGTAACGGCGGTTCAGGTGCGCGTGTCAAAAGGCATTGAAATACACTGGCAAAGAACAGCTTCACTTTTTCGCCTGATGGGCTAAATTGAAAAAGTACCATCAACTATACAGTGCAGAAATAAGAGACAATTTATTACAGCAAACGGGAACGAAAAAGCCATCTGTCAAAAATGTGTGTCTTGGCTGTACGCTTCAATACAATCATTTACAGCATGTTGGGAGGCGACGTTGTAATAAATAATCAGCTTTTAAGTAACTGTGAAATGTACTTCAATTAGGTGTTATTCTTTCTAAATGTTAATGCTAAGCTACTTGTTTTGTCTGTTTGAAACAGAAATTGCCTTGTGTATGAAATGTGCAATATAAATAAAGTTGCCTTGCCTAAACATTTAACAAAATTCTTTAAAGGATGGCAAACTTCACAAAATTCTCCCAAACGAGTGTGGCTTTATATCGGGCACTACCTTCTGTAACTCGTCTGCTAGCGAGCTAGCGTGTGCATTAAAGGCTGGTACTGCGAATGTTGCGTTTCACAGTTTTCTCGCCGTGATATACTTCTTTATTATTCGGCGCAAGGGGGGCACTTCACATGCGGAATGGGTTCTCTTTGATATCGACAGCAGCTTGAGGCAGAGAGTGCACTCAACACACGAATATATTCTGGGGGAAAACAGATAGTTGCGTATTCCCCACCCCACCGGCAGCGCTCGGCGTGCATCGGCGACAAACAGAGCGCTTTGATGCCACGGCGGTGACACTCCACACGCTAATGAAATATGCTAATTACTGCCACATGAGAGCCCTCCCGCACGCAACTGGACAAAAAGGTATTAAAAGAAACAACAAATATGACTTAGCCTCTGTGATTATTACACCTTAAAAAAAACATTTTATGCTGGTCACCTGATACAAAGCAGTGGGGCATTTGTTGACCCCGGAATATGCCATGGGGGGGGCAAAGGTCCTCTGATGAGGAACCCCATTGTTCCTTTTTATTGAAAAGACAAGATGTTTCTGAGCTAACTTGGTCTGAAAAGATTCATATAATGTTGTCTTGCATTTGGATATAAAAGAAGCGAGTGACAAATGACATTTATCTGTCTGCAGTTTATTTTAGAAACCTACAAAGAGATGAAAACGGACGATTAATGTGGCCTGCCGCCAATTTTAGTTCAGAAAATAAAAGACTACTATTGGTGTTCTTTCCGCATTAGAAAGATGAGGAATTCAAGGCAGAAATTATACTGTACTGACTTTCCCTAAAATGCAGGACAAGAATGGGAAGTGGCCAAGTAAAAAAAATAAAAATAAAATGGTTGCGACCAAGCTGTGTAAAGTCATCCTAAAATAAATTCCTGGCTTTGCTAAAAAAAAAATTTAGTGCAAAATTAGAATTAGAGAATTAAATATGGAAGTTTATCTGTGCCATCGGATTTTGAATTCGAATTTGTAGCACTGAATTTTTTTACATCCAATTTTTAACACTGAATTCTTTTTTGCATCTAAATCAGACTTTGAATTTTAAAAGCCATCGAATTTCTAGCACTGAATTTTTTTTTCCTAAGACATTTTTTTCAATGTCTCAAAAAATTCAGTGTCAAAAAATTCAATGTCTTAAAAAATTCAGTGTAAAAAAATTCGACATCTCAAAAAATTCAATGTAAAAAAATCCAATGTCTAAAAAAATTCAGTGTAAAAAAATTCGATGTCTCCAAAAATTCAGTGTAAAAATATTCAGCGCGGACATCCGGGGTAACCAAGGGAGAAGTAATCGATCCCTGTATCAAATCATCCAACGTTCAGCCAATCAAGTTACGCTCCATTGGTCATGTGACGTCGAAACAGGAACGTCGTGAAGTTCAAGTTCATTACAGTATTACAGTATTAACTGTTACTGTTACCTTTGAACTTCACGACGTTCCTGTTTCGACGTCACATGACCAATGGAGCGTAACTTGATTGGCTGAACGTTGGATGATTTGATACAGGGATCGATTACTTCTCCCTTGGTTACCCCGGATGTCCGCGCTGAATATTTTTACACTGAATTTTTGGAGACATCGAATTTTTTTACACTGAATTTTTTTAGACATTGAATTTTTTTACATAGAATTTTTTGAGATGTCGAATTTTTTTACACTGAACTTATTAAGACATTGAATTTTTTGACACTGAATTTTTTGAGACATTGAAAAAAATGTCTTAGGGAAAAAAAAATTCAGTGCTAGAAATTCGATGGCTTTTAAAATTCAAAGTCTGATTTAGATGCAAAAAAAAATTCAGTGTTAAAAATTGGATGTAAAAAAATTCAGTGCTACAAATTCGAATTCAAAATCCGATGGCACAGATAAACTTCCATAATTAAACTGCCCACATTTGCACTTGCATCTTGAGCTGAATGTAATTAGCTGAAGTAACTTAATGTCAAGAGGGAGGTGAGGGAGGAGGAGGGGTGGGGGTGGGGGAGACAACGTGTTTGACCATCAGTGTTTGCACTCGGCCAGACGGCAGAACACCCCCACCAGGCCCAGTCACACACACATACACACGCACACTTTCACCTTGCTGACCAAGTCCTCCCAAGAGATGAGGCGCTGGAGGTCAGGGAGAAGGTGGAGGTCAAATGGGCCCTGATAAGTTCTGCTAATAGGACAGTGTGTGTCCAGCTAACTGAGGCTAAAAGCTGTGTGAACAAACACACAATGCGGTTCACTCGCACACACACACACACACGCTGCTCATGAACGATGCATGCATAGGTGTGCGCCCTTTAAGGTCAGAGCACGGGGTGAGAATGTTAAATGGCCGAGCTGGGGAGGAGTGTGGGGCGGGGGACATCAAATATTTTCCTAGCCATCACTATGAGCAAACCTCCTGGCTGAGATGTGCAGGAGGAGACGATTGGATTCACTGGTTAAGAAAGATGGTGAGCGTCTTGAACCAGTTGCACGCTGAGCAACTTGGCCAAAAGGTTGGGTAACTAGCGTTTTCTGACGATTTTTGGGGGTTTGTAGAAGAAAAAAAAACTCTGACTTTGCCTCACTCTGCTTGTGTGCAAAGGTTATCATAAAGGTTTCCAAGACTGATGTCACAAGATATTTATAAAAACAAACATGTTGTTCGTGGGTCAATATAAATACTTTCAAAAAGTTTCGCGATAAGGGAAGATATTTTTGGTGCAGCAACTTTGTGATCCGAGCTAGGTGATAAGGTTCAGTCGTCAACTGTAATCTGTTTGCAATAGTCCAGTTCAGTCTAGTCTCGTGTGCCGCTCGCTTTTGAGTCCCGCCCACAGGCGGAGCCGCAGACAGCATAGGCGTGTATGTGCGGACGCCAGCGGGCAGACAGACGGACGCCCCGTGTTCCGTTCCCATCCTGTGCCGCTGAACACGCCTAGTTCCTGTTATCGCTCTCCCTCAGGTGTAGCCGGGTAACTCCAAGGCCAAGCTGCTCTTAAAACCGCGACAGTCAAGGTAACGGCTAATTGCCGCAATGGTCCTCGTAAAAACGGCATGTTTGCTTACGACTCAGCCCCCACCCCCCCCCCCCCCCCCCGACCCCCCCAATAAGATGGCAAGCTCACAAGGCTGGAAGCAGGTAAGAAAGAAAATTAAGAAAACTGAGAAGGTGTTTTGCCAACTCAGATTACTTAAAGGTCAACACCGACAGGCTTATTCGAAACATTTATCTGTGGTTTTGGGTGGTAGCCACTTTTCTTCTTTTATCAGCCCTTCCTTGTCGATATTTCTCCGACTTTTACGACCAAATTCTGGCTCCCTCCCTCTTTTAATGTTTGATTCAGGTGATAAGAGCGGGCCGAAGGATGAGTCTGACGGCGGCGGTTAATGTGGTCAAAGGGCAGAGCGCGACGGGCGGCTTCAGCCGGACGGCGTTCAGCCTCAAAAAACGCTCGTATGGCAGCAATCTGCCTTATGAGTCGTTATCGGGCAGCCCATCAAGATACGGATCGAGAGTTTGTGTGTGTGGACGGTTACGTGTACTCACCCCCGCCCCCCCCAACGGCGATAAGATAACGATTAACTTCTGTTTATCGCAGGACATAACGTTCCAATGGCAATCGGTAAAAACGTGCGCTAGAGAAACTAAAAATGGTTTCAACCTTCACGCAACATTTCGGGGTGACACTCTCTCGCCTGGCTTGTCTTCCGTAACCCCGCCTGATTATGGCCATTACAAATTCATCGTATGCGGCCGCAGCTGATTGAAGTGATGGGCTGATTTCTCCGAACTCAGCCGCCTGATGGAGGGTGCTATAGCAAATAGCCCAATGGGTCTGTTTAGATAACACTGACCTCTCGCAAAACGTCGGCGCGTCTGCGGGGCGAGATTCGGAGAGACGCGCATTTCAACATCGGTTCGACAAAAATAAGGCAATGCTAAATCTGAGGAAGAAAATGATGATCCCTCTTTTTAGTTTTGGGTGCAGTTTTTTTTTGCTATACGGGACTAAAAGTGCTCGTCATCGGGATGAATTGTAAGGAGACAAGAGGCCGGAACCCCTGATCTGCATTCTGCCCCCGTTAAGGTTACCAGGGTAACGGGTACAGTACGTCGCTGGGCGAGAAGGGCGAGGGGAGGGGCATGGGAGTGGGTGGGCGTAGGGGGGCCACTCACCCTTTTCCTTAGAAATTGATATTCATGCTTTTGTGGAGCAGGGGTTACAATCGTCTTGATTTGAAGGGAGCGTTTCAAAGCTCCCCCCCCCCCCCCGCTTGCCCCTCCCCTACCCGAGTCGGACGTCCTCAAAGGCCAAGCGGTTGTATTACACAGGCTAAATACACATCATCTCATTTAGTAGGAAATTAAGCGCTAGTTTGCAGCGTGGTGAAGTAAAACTCATTCCTGAGGTTCATGTTATGTAAATGGAAGGAGCTCAAACATAGAAACGCTGGATTGAAAATATACAGGAAGCAACAACTGGAACTGTGTGCTGTCTCATGTGATGAGTTGTATTTTAACTTGACTTTGCCATCCTTGTTTCCTCCCCCCCCCCCCCCCCCCTCGGCTGTCTGATGTGGATGGGTTTTGGTTTCCTTTGCTGTATTTTTGACCGTGTTTAAAGGCTTTTTGTAAGCTCGGATGGATAAACACATTAGAAACACTGAACAAAAAAACCACAGCGCCATGGAAACTGTCATTAAAATCTTATATTTAACCTTTTGATGGGGGTAAGGGTTGTGCTTGCACGAGCCTTTTCTTCTTAAAATGCTATTAATATATTTGTAATTTACAAAAGGAAAAAATAGGTACTTTTCACATCCACTCTATATATCTCATATTTTTCTGTATTATTTATAGAGCCTGCTGCAACTGATTATTTTTTCCCAGTAAAACACTAAATTTAATGTATTAAAAAAGGAGTGTATTAAAAAATAGATCGCCTTATTACCCAGCTGCCTATTAACTTTGTCAATCTACGCTTAATAATAATAGTAATTAAAAACAATTCACATTATACAATAAGTTAATGTGGTTAAAACGTTTAAGACCATACTTTATATTTTTATATATAAATAATTAATATATAAATAAATTAAAAAAAAAAGATTCTTCACTCACACAATATTGAACCCATAATAATAGACATACTGTATATGCTCAGCAAATGTTCCTTGATGGGGGTCAAGCAGACCGGTTCCGGAAAACACAGACTGGTGGTTGTGGACTCCTGCTCTAATGAAATATCTACCCCATCTACTGTATCTCTAGACATTTAAATTGCTCCAAAATATGGCCTGAATTTGTCAAATGCAACACATACGCTCCCAGTGTGCTCATGAAAGTGCATCTGTGCCCATGGCCTTGCGGTTTAGTACCCACTTTACGGTCCACAACAAAACACACACACACACTTAAAGTGTGCATTGGAAAATAATGGCGTTTGGCATGATGCAACCCTTTGCACACACCGAGGTCGCTTTAAATTTTACAGGGGGCAATGCTATGGTTCATCTTTGAAAGCTGTGGGCTGTAAAACAACACCCGGCCGGACGAGGTGTTTTAAAAAGCTATTGAGAGAGAATGAGCCAAACGGGCATAAAGACTCCAACCAAACACACACACAAGCAACATTCCTCACAGCTAGCGGCCCTAAGATAATGTTGTTCTTTAATTAAACTATCTCTGGTGCGGAGTGTGAAGTAGCAGGAGAGACGGCGGCGACGTATGGTCTATGCAATCAATTCTGCGTGAAATATAAGGGCGGCATTAGCACTGGTGAGTGAGCGCATTTGGAAAAACCCACGCCACAGATTCACACGGGTGTGTGTGTATGTGTGTATTCTTTCCTGACTGATTGCCAGTTAAAACAGGCTGAGTGCATAAACTCAAAGTGACTCTTTGTAATCACAGTTTGGAATCGAGATTCAAACCTGACGGTAGGAAGGAATTCACAACAGCTCAATGGGGCTTTTTTTTATTTTATTTCAAAATTTGAATTCATTTTTTGATGTTTTAAAATGATCTAAAAGCGCTTGGAAACGGCTCGAATCCAGCGTTTATCCCATTTGTCAATTTTCTCCATTTGGAATGGCCCACTCTCTCCTCTTCCTGAACCTGCTATGCCCCGAGTGTCGGTTTAAGCTCTGAAAATCATTTTTTTGGGGTGTGTTTGATTGCCTGACACAGTGCAGCAGCAACAGCAGCAGCAGCAGCAGCAGCAGCAGCAGCAGCAGCAGCAGCAGCAACCTGATCTTACACAGCCAGTTTGCACTTCCTCTCTGCTCAAGTGCCGCTGAGGCAGATCGACTACTGCTGAGAGCTGAGTGGAATGATTCCGCTATCGCAGCGCTGATCCGTGTCCTGCGGTTTTGTCCGCCCGGCCTCGGGGCGGCTGCTGCGTGAACAGAAAGTTGGCCGACGGTCCCGACGCCAACAATTCCGCTTCTATTCATTCAGACAGGGGGGGGTTGACCCGCCGCCGCTGATGTAGTTGACACACTACAGCTGTAATTCTAAAGGTGAGCTACCTTGTAGTTCCCTCTACGGACACTAGGAGGAGGTATGAATGAGGGCTTGATCGAGAGTGGATGGATGGATGGAGTATATCCGTGGTTCTGTACCTATTTGCGGCTTTTTTTTTTTTTTTAATTACTTATGAAATATTTCTGGGTGGGGGAACAATGGGGGTCCATTTAGGATTCAGGATTTCCACCAGGCCAGCTCATCCAAGAGCAACTTCTCACCCATTGTCCTGCTGGTCATCTCACTTGATGGAATGCTTTGGCGGAGGTCTATAGGGTGCGCGGCGGCAACGCCATTGATTGGAGATGAATACAGTGGCTACTCTCAGGCCCTTCATGCTTATTAGAGCTAATAGAGAAACCTAGAATAGGGGAGGAGGAGGTACAGATCGCCACAAATGACTCTTGAGGCGGCTGGCTACGCCGCGGGCCTCTCAGAGAGGGTCTTTTTTTTTTTTTTTTTTTTGCATTCCTTTGTTTGACAACTTGGAATCCTCCCACTCAGCATGCCAAGAAACACACAACAGATTTATTGTGACGGTCAACACATCGTTTAGGTTTAAGGACCCCCCTTTCCTTGGAAGCAATTTTTCAGAGAAAAGAAAGATGTGGCAATGACCCACCTCCCGCCGACAAGCCCGACGCGGACATGCGGTTTTGACGCCGCAGGCCCACACAAGCTGCGCAACAGAGACGCGGCGCGGCTCTAAGTGCACGTTTGCGGAAGGCGCAAAGGGCCCACTTGCTGCGGTGGAATAACTGCAAATTAGCGACACAACCCACACCGCGCCTTTTGGAAACTATTCAACACGCACCCAAGTGAAAAGCAGGCGGGAAACGTGTCGTGGCTTTCTTAAAATAGCCGCTTCTCATCTCTGCCTTCCTTTTATAGTGGCGGATCGTCTTTCTGCGCCAGAATGCCGGGTGGCAGGTTGAGCAAATCTTTGCGCTCGCTTCGGATTGTTTTTGCACGACACGGGCCGAGCGGGACAGCTCGGGCCTTTGATGCCTAGCGACCACATCCTCACGTGTCTGCTGCAGACCAAATCTGTATTCTTTTTTTTGCTCGTCTAGAACAGGCGTGGACTGACTGACCGATCTGCAGCTTGTTTGTTGCGGGATGGAGGGGGAAAAGGGAAGTGGGGTGGGGGTGGGTGCATTTTTTGACACAAAGACTTTGGATATTTTACTCTTGGGGCAAGCGATACTATATTATTGTCACGATGTTTTGTTCATGATAACAATAACATTGTGGTGGCAAAAATCAACAGACCAGAAAACATGTCAGTGGGTGGGAAGTCCATACAATTTAAAAAAAAAAACTACAAACAATTATATATAATTGAACGGCGTCATTTTACAAGCAATAAAACTCATTATAGTCTCTAAAGGTCTATAAGCATAGACAGTGGTTAGGTGGCCTGTTAAAATTTAGGACTTTGTTTAAAAAATATATATATATATATATTTTACTACTCGCACAATATTATAACCATTGTGTATAACATTGCGAGCAATGTGATAATTTGCATTCTATCACGGCGAGGTGCAAAACCAGACGAGAGCAGTGAAGTGGAACGCCATTGAGCTGAATGAAAGTGAACTGGATTGACGGGAGTTGAACTGGGACTAACGGATAATGAAAACGAGGCGAGGCGAGGGGAGGGGGAGCGCGGCCCGGCCCATCTGCGCGTCTCGGGTCCGCTCGGCAGGACTCAAACGCGGGGTCAGCTCGCAGAGAGGAGCGGCGCTCTCTCCCCCGTCGCCCACCAATCATCTTCCCGCAAACACAACAGGGCCTTTGACTCGTTTGTTTGGACACACACATTCATGTCTAATTGTTGTTTTTCTTTTTCAGTCCGCCTCACAAGGCGCGCAGGCGGCACATATGGGGACCGAGAACCGGGGCCCAAACCACACTAAACGAGACCGAGTTTTGTTTTTCTTTTTTTTTTTCCCCATCGCATGCCGAGGAAGAGGAGCTGAGTCTTCCTTGCTCAGACAGACATCGGCGCAGCCATAATTATAACGGAAATGCGGTGTCCCTCTCTGCATCAAATACAACCTTTGCGACAAGTCACGCAGCACTTGTAGGCGAATCCTTTTTTTTTTTTTTTTTTAAATACTCCTCTAATCTCTTGCGTGCTTTGTGGGGATTTTGGTAATGTTCTCAATGTGACTTAAAAACACAGTAACATTCAGTTAATGTGTTACGCAATTACTGCACTCGTGTGGGAAAACAGCAATTTATTATATATGAAGCAATTAGACTGCGTCAGATTGCTTGAAAAGGCAAGAAATAGTCCGGCTTTTTTTTTTATTCAATTAATTCCACTGACTCATTGGACAAATTAAAATCACCCCACCTCCCCCAAAAAACAAAAACAATTATAAGGGGCATGAAGAGAAAAATAATTAACTGTGATGACTCACTAGGCCTCGTCCCCTTAAAGGCAAATCAATGCACAAATACAGTGTGACTTTGGCTTAAGTATACTTTATTAAGGCCTAATGATGATATGATTTTTTTTTTTTTTGGACTGATGCTGATTATGCAGTCTTCCGATTGTATTTTTGTGCTGCGGCTTTGGTGGGAATGTATTAAGGTGCAATGAACAAACAGCGGATTATTAGCATAGCAGTGTAAACACCAGCTAGACGCTAAAACATCTTTTCAAAGCGTCCGCCCACGGGCGATTGCAACCTGAGCGACGTGCATCGAATTCATCGTGCGCACGTGCGGCCGGGTTTGTCTTTGGAGACGCTCGCAGCAGATTGAACGAGCGGGCTCAATGTGTGGCCGATCGATACGCTGGCCGAGCCTATTGAATAAATGCATTATTCAATTAGCTGGGATCAATCCAATGCAGAGACAGGGGTGCATTAAGCGAGGGGGGGGAAAAAAAAAAAGACAGTTGGGTGGAGTCATTTTGTAGCTTGGGTTCACCTCTTTGCTCTCCTGATTAGACCCCGCCCCCCTTGCCCCTCCTCCTCCTCCTTCTTTTGGGGCCGTGGATCAAAGCTGGCCTTTCTACCACGGCAACCCAACAGGGGAGCTCCTCGCCCTCACCTACAACAACAGCGCACGCTGGGAGTCGCTCTCTGATGCGCGGCGAAACCGAGACGCATGGACCAACACCGTCTCGCTAACTCACGCAGACGGCGAAGAGTTAAGCGCGCTAACAGGAACACGCACACTCCTTCAAGACAGGCCAAAAAAGCTTGCACGGAGCGACGTTGTCCAGAGTACACCAAAAATGCTCTGAGTGAGCAAACACGATGCTCTGGGAGCCGCGCATGCAAACAAGCGGCGGAACAAACAAGCTCGCCACAGCTTGCATGCATATGGACGAGCGAGCCCGCCCGCACGCACCTGTAAGCTTTTATCTGAAGGCCCGCTGCCTGAGCTACTTCCTCCTCTCTTGCTGACCTCAAACAACTCCTCTCATTTGGCTTGTGTCGCCCCAATTAGAGACCCGAGAAACACTTTTGGTCTCCCCTCCGGAGACAGCAGCCATTGAACGTTTTACAAGCCCTGATGCGCTTCTAATCACGGCAACAAATGTTTGTTGACTGCCTTTCTTTGTCTCCTTGTCCAAAAAGTGCAGAACTGGAAGTCATCCTGCCCCAACATCTGGTGATGACTCAGGCCCGAGAATCAGAAACACATCACATGCGTTTCATTATTCTGAGGTTAGCCTGTAGCGGGCAAATTGGACTTTGTGTATTTGAAGACGGTCCCATGCATATACATGGGACCCCGGCCGTGATGACACATCGGCCCGATCAAAGCGGTTCCAGTGTTTGTGTCTCCCTTCAAAGGGGGCGGATGGGCACCTCCGCCTGGTGATGTGACACAGGAAGCACTCTGGGCCTCACCTGCACCCCCCGAAGCCTCCGGTTACATGTGAACCCGGCGCCCCTTTTTTGAACAACACTCGGGATCAATTAACTCATTACATGCCAATTAAAGCTTTGAGTGCTCACTGGATTTTTTTTTTTTCCACTCCCAACAAGTGCTGCAGTATTCAAGAAGTTTATTGGACTTTCAAAAGCACAGCTATTTTCAAGCAACGGGCGGAGTGAAAATTATTTCATCTCCTCCCCCCTCCCAAACCCTCTTTGCTACCGTGAAATATCATATGATGTTATATTTTTCTCTATTAAATACGAGCACAGCGCTTTCACGTCCTAAAAAGTCAAACAAATGTCGAAATGTATGCTTCTGAGTGCGCTCAACTTATCTTTCTGATCAGAGTCACTCTACACCCACCCGGCTCACAGTGATGACCGAGACATGCACTGATATATTTTTTTCTTCTTCAAAATATTGAACCCAAAATGTGTCGCGCCGCTCCCTCATGCAGACGTAACTATTTAACACATCTAAACTGGATGCTGCATAAACCACAAGTGGATTTGCGACCATGCATTCGTGTACAGTAGCTGAGGAATGAGGTCATTTAATGTTTTTTGATTGAAGTGTAATTTAAAACTGTAGAGTGCAAGAGCCTAAAAGCTTCCTTATGCTAAGATAGTAAACACACGCTATTTGCGGGAAATATGGAACGAGTCAAAAAAGGCGAGTCATTGACACCTCCCAAACTGGTTTCGGATTGCCTGTATTAAGAGTTGAAACTGTAAATATCCCCAAAAACTCATCTAAACTCATCTATTTGCTGTTTTTGTGCTTTTTCTGAAATCCTCGCAGACGCCACTAGATGGCGCCAAATAGGAAAGCGTGACTATACTCTAATTAAAATGATAAAAATGCAACTATTTTTTACAAGACACAAAAACAGCAAGGAGGTTAAATCAATTAGACGCATGTCCGAATGTTTTTCTATTACCTATGCGCCGAGCAGCTGTGATCCAATTTCCCATCTTGGTCTAGGGTGAGCTTTGGCGCTGCTTGCTCCCAACAGGCTTATTGGCCGATTTTCCTCCACTTAGGAGAACCGCCGAGCCGCGTTCCAGTACCCCCCCCCCCATCCCCACTTCCCTTGTATGTTTACCCGGGCCGGACGCCGATTCCCTTTTCAGCAGGTTCACGTAAAGTTCTGGGGTTTTAAATGGCCGGGTGACGGCGGCGTCAAGAGATCACGTCATCGCGACATGGCAAAGCGGCTGGCGGGAAGAGCGGAGGACTAGGAGTGCGTTGGCAGCAGATAAAATGAGTCAGAGCGCGCAAACTAAGTGATGTAATCCTTGCTGAGTGAGGCGCTTTACCGTGACGATGTAATTCTCTCACCTTTTAGGCATGGCAGAGCCGCTATTACATGTGGAGGAAGTGAAAATGGATGCAAATTGCTGTTGGACAACTTCCTCTCGACTTCTGGAAAGACTTTGTTTAGGGAGTTTATCCGCAGGAATTTAGTCCGGGAGACTATTTTGTGAGTCAGGGATAGCCGGAAATAATTACAATGTGATTTATGGTGATGTACATTTGTCAATCCTTCCATTTTTTTTTAACTGACTTTTATTGTCATTGTTTTCGCTGTTAGCATTGGCAGAGTTAGACGGGGGGGCATCCCCATGGCCGCCCTCGGGTAAAAAAAAAAACGTAGCTCCGCCAGTGGCTGATCGTCTTTTCTTTATTTCAATAAACTGCGTTCTGACTACGTTGGTGAACGACCACAATGTTTTGAATTTCCTCTTCGGTTTCATATTATTGTTACAATTCAATTCCCAGCCCTAATGGACCGGTTTTAAGCTCCATTGCTTCCATGGAAGTGAAAACCGCTAAGGGGATGTGTCATGGCCCTTAACGTTCATAAAAAAAAAAAAACAAGACGAGGAGTAACGCGAGACAACAACTGTGGCGTGCCATCGTCGTTTTCTCACAACGTATACAAGCGCACACTGACACACGCACGCGGACACTCCGAGGAATGCCGCCAACCAACTGCCACTTCAGCTAGAACCTAGCAAGCGCTACCGCACGAGGAATTCCACATATCCCGAGCAATCGCTCACTTTCCTCCGGGCGGAGGAATTCAAGCCCTTTTCTGAAACATCTGAGACTCATTCGTCAACCGACACGGCTCGCGCTGGCCGCACTTGAATACAAAAGGCGCCAGCTAAAACAAATGCTTCGCTTCTCCGGGCAGGTCGCAGGTTAACACTTAAACCAGCAGCTCTTTTATAAAATATTAGCCCGGGTGCTCCCGATCCACTCGCTTTATCTCCGGCCTCTCCTCGGCCGTCTGTTTCTCCTGGCGCCGAGCGGCGCTGTCTGCACGCATCAACAAACAAAAGAGGAGGAACCGGCAACTGTATTAACAGATGGCCAGAGTCAATAAAACACACACAAATCACGCGTTGGACACATCTGTCGTTCGCAGAGTCCTCGGCTAATCTTTCTGCGTGGCTCCGCTGCAAGTGATGGAATCACAGCAGGATGGAGAGATTAGGGGACGGAGAAGCTTTGTGATGGATCGTAGTATGGCGAGAGGGGCACGGAGAGAGGACGGAGGGGATATTTGATAGTCCGAAAAAAACTCGATGCAAATATTAAAGGGGAAGTCAAGTAAATCAAATAATTTTTCAAATTTTTTTTTTTTTTACTCTTACATGGGTGTCAAACGAAGTCTGAGTCTAAATTGAAAATGACAGCATGGACAGAAGCATTTAGCCTTCACAGTGGGCTTAAAGATTCAGGCAAGCCAACACAGTACGGGAGAGATAAAATGGCGAGGCGTTAGTAAAAATACCGATTCCATAAAGTGTCTGTAAATATTTGAGTAACACGGGAGAGCTGGCTTGAAATGTCTCAATCATTTTAGGAAACTGCAAGTGTAGCAGCGGGAGAATGGCGGTGAGTTGGCTGGGGAGAAAAAAGTTGAATGATGGGGGGGGGGGGGGGGAAAGGGAAAAAAGAGCGGTGAAGTTCAAACAGATGTAATCAGATGAGCTGGATAAGCATTTGGGGCTCAGTTAATTCCCAACAAATTATCTAATCCAGATGTTGCACTCTCAGTGTAAACACGGTGTCCTGCAGAATCATAAAACAAATAAGCATGGAAAAGGTTTAAAGTTTCAAACGGGGCCTAACCTCGGACAGAGACCTTCCAAAGTTAGCGAGAAGAGGGGGGGGGACGGTTCAGAAAAATCGACAACACACACCCCCCTGTGCTGCCTTTTTGAAACGAGAAAATGTAAATATGGTAATATTTAGCACGTGTGTTAAAACAGATCATTTTTCTCAAGCAGGGAGAATGAGTGAGAGGCAGAGAGAGAGAGCCCACACGCGAGAAGGCCTCCCCAGATTGTGTGTGTGCGTGTGTTGCAGTAAGTGTGACCCGAACAGGTTTCGACTTCCTCTGTTTGCTCACAAACCAACAGCCGGCGAGTAAAACGGAACAAAAACGCAGAAAACGGCGGCGCGAAGGGCCACATTGTTCTGCAAACATTTGTCACGGAGTAAAACGAGGAGGAAGCTGGAGAGGGGGGAGAGAGAGAGAGCGAGAGAGAGCGAGAGACGGAAGGGAGGGAGGGAGAGAGAGAGGGGAGGCGCAGAAATGGAAACATGCGAGACATATGGATGTGTTTAAGGACCACCAGGGTAGGGAAACTTGCGCATTTTCGTATAAACCCTGATAAAGTCCAAATATGTAATTACACGGGGGTTTAGGACTCGCCCGTTGCCAATCCATTCAGGAATTCCAGCTTACGAGTGCCAGCCTGCGAGCGGGTCTCTTTATCCTTCTCAAGTGGCGGCTCGCCACTTCAGGGCCCCGAACCCCGTTTCAGCGCCGGAGTGCCATTGTACCGCCGTCTTTTTAACAAGCGTCAAAGAAGAAAGCGCCCGAAAAGAAATGCCCATAAAAAAAAAAAATTTTAAAAAGGGAAAGGAGCAAACGCCTTGTAAAATACCTGTCGCACATGTCAACATTTCAACACCGCCACCGTCGGTGGTATTTATGGCGTTTCGATTCCTTGTCGCCGCGTTTGTAGCCAATTTGTTGCGCTCCAATAAATAGACTGGACTATTTATCAGCGCGGCACATGGCAGCCATTTATGGCACCTAACAAGAGGCAGATGTGTTTCGCATGTAGGTTTGATGACGTGCCGACGGGCCGAGACAGGCGGCCATGTTCAACGCGGTGATGGCTTCAAGTATGGCCTGCGAACATCAACTTTGATTGAAGATGTCTCAGTCACTCGCAGTGATGGCGGTTCTACTCAGAGGATAAAGAATATATGTATGTTACTAGCTAGAGGTGTATTTTGTTTATGTTGACGTATCAGTGCTGGAAGAGGTAGAATAATGCTATTCATTAGCTATTAGCATTAACCTAGCACAAGTAAGCTGTGTATTTTGTTTATGTTGACGTATCAGAAGGCGTAAAAACATGCTAATGCTATTCATAAGCCATTAGCATTAAGCTAGCACAAGGCAAAATTTTTTTTTTTAACTGGAGTCTAACAATAAATTCCACGTGGGAATAGCAACAAACATCTTGAAGCCTCTTTTATTAATAAAGAATCTGCCAAACTGCCATCCTACGGCAGTTCCATCACAATTTCTGCTCGCAAATCAAAGTATTTTAAAAAAACAGCGGACAGGTCGCGTCATAAAAGGCAAAAGGCACGTATCGTAACAAGTTTGTGCAAATAAATGACGCCTCCACCTTTGCTTGTCTTTCCATGCCAGCACTCTTTGATTCACACGCATGCCGCCTTGCCGGTGCACCTTTTCCTACTTCCTGTGAGGCCCGTCTCCGTGACGTCCAAACACAAACTGTGCCTCCAGTGTGTTCTTTGGAGTGTCTATTTATTGTGAGTGTGTGTTATGTGTGTCTGAGTGTTGCCAATTACCCCAGCTATAAATACAAGATCCCCATCCGTCACTGAGTTTCTGGGTGGCTGCAGCGCCGCCATAATCGCTTGCAGATGGTCACCCAGATCTTTTCTCGAGCTCGGTGCTGCAGCGCCGTTGGGCAGCGGCCGTACGGGCGAGAGGGAGAAGACGCCGGCGAAAAGGAGTGAGTGGGGGGGGGGGGCTAAGATGAGTGACAGGAGTGAATAAATACAGAGCGAGCAGAGGAATAAACAAGCGGACACTAAATGTTGCTTTTGTCCTCAAATTCTCGCCGAGTCTGCGAGGAAAGCAGCCAGCGAGGGGAAAATGGATCGACTGAACTTGATACGCGGGCTCGGTTTTGCCAACCGCAGTTTCCTATCGGATGTAATTGATCACAATCAGATGAGGTTCCGGATATGTGGGACAGATGGGATAGAAATGGAGGTTTGTTATTCACTGGGAAACTATTAACAATTGATCTAATTAGGGATTAGGTGTGGAAAAGGGCAGATGGATTTTTTTCTTATTCAAGAATCATTCATGATAATAATAGATTGTCTAAATTTAAGATGTAAATGAACAGCTCGTACATGTTTATAAATTAGTGGCTAATAAATCAATGAGGGAAATTGCTAACTCAGAATGAGCACCGCAAATGGGTGCATTTTTCAGCCAATAGCAGTATTTCTATTTTTTTATTTTATTTTTATTTTCAATTACATTGCCCTTGTTTTTCCCAATGAAAGGCTGTAATTATTTCACTATTAACCATGGCAAGGTATTAAAGCCTTAATATATTCCCCTCGATTATTGACGTCTTGAAGACGGGGTCATTTTACTTTATGATGTGATGATGCACGGGGATTTGAGTTGGCCTAGCGCCATTTGCCACTATGCTCCCAGAGGAGACTTGATCAATGAACATATTAACAAGAAATTAGCAGACCTGGCCTATTGATCGGCACAGTTGGGGCAAACGTGTGACCCGGGGACAGCTGCTACTAAGTAGCCTGGCCCAAATATATTTACTTTATTTATTTTATTTGCCTTCAGAGCTCAAAAATCAAATATTCCCTTGTATTAGCATTCCATTGTAGCAATTAAAGACAAGCAAAGTAAGTTCTATTCCACAAGGTCAGCAAATCGGTCACACAAAAAATACAGAGAAGCATAATCTTCAAGTTATAAATTTATAAAACAACGGATCGAGTGATAATTCTCATTTGAGATGTCGTTCTACAGAGCGTGACGTCAAGGTCTCATCGAGCAGACCTTTCTACTTAACATGGAGGAAGCTCGGCAGTTATTACAGATGTTCCGAGCATGCCAGGAGCCTGCGGGTGCTCAGGACTGCACCGCCGCTGTAAATCTATTAAATCCCTCTCATTAGAGCACGAGCCTCATCGCAGCCGAGCCGCGGCACGCGCGGCCGCTGTTGGCTGTCAGCGTGGGCCCCGCATGCCTATTATGCTCATCACTGCGCTTGGCCGCATAGCTAATTGCCTCCGTGTTTTTTTGCCAACTGCTAATTGTACAATTGCAGGATCACTTCTGAGTAATATGTAACAATATGTCATTGGATCCTCATTTCTATCCATCCGTGCCGTATAGTGCTTATGCTCATTTGGGTCGTACTTAAGATGGCGCCAATTGCAGCTGACTTTAGAGCGGGAGACGTTGCTTTTGAGAATCAATTCTCGATTGTTTGATTTAAAAAAATAATAATAATAATTTTTTATTATTCGAAAGGTATTTAGCAAATTCAGGTCAAAAGTTTTTATTTTGTGTACATTTATTCTATATTTTATTTCTATATTTTTTGTTTTATTTCGGAATCAAGTTAAATGCAAGAGCACCACTGTAAAAAATTGCCGAATGTTTATAGCCAAACTGTTGCATATTAAGAAATGTATCCAGTTTAGATTAAAAGAGAGCAGGACCGATAAAGGAAGTTCACTTTTGACTCTTATTTGAAAATAAGTCAGACTTAAAAAGATGAAATCGTGCGACAGCCGCACAGCAATTTGGGGGTTCCGCTGCAAACCGAAAGCATCAAAGGCTCGACGGAAACAATGCGGCGGGGTATAAAGGTTCTCCTGGAGTTCACTTTGAATCTAAGGTTTCCAATTTGAAAGAGAAGCTGTGTTGAAAATAAGCCACTCTGTTGAAATTTCCCCTCCCGTGCAAACACTGTCAGTCTGTACCTGCGAACGCCAGAACGCATGAGGTGAGAGGCACATGTGTCCGTCAAGTGGCGCACACACACTCACAGACACACACACACAGATAGATGACATTCAAAATAAACACAACATTGCTCAGGTGAATACTTCAGCTATCCAACGTGTGGGCCACACACGGCATGTCCAGGGGACCTATACGTGAAGGTATTTCTTTACAAGCACCTCTTTTTTGTTTTTGAACAGTATTATTCTTTATTATATAGTATCACACAGGCTTGTTTTTACGGTGGAGCTGGGGAGCAAGTGAAAGAGGAAGCTAAAATAACAACGGCCCTATTTTCTCCTCAGCTAATTTATTGCAATTCAAAATATCCAACAGGATCTTTACTACGGATAGGAAAACCAAGTCGGTTGGGTGCGCTGACAACCACTCCCCCGGCCAAAACTTGATTTACACATCAGTTCATAAATCAGCGTGACATTTTCAGCTGAATCCCGTTTTTCACGGTGCACTCGACACTGTCTCTCAACAAGTGATACGTCAGCGTCAGGGCGGATTAAGACACTGAGGAAAAAAATGTTTTCTTCCTCTCACCAGTGTAGTTAACAACTGAATGAGTCGCTTGAAGAGACAGTGGGAGTTCACGTGGAGGAGAAATCCACGATGCGAGGAGGAAGACGGGGAGGTGAAGGAGAGGACACTCATCAGGAGGACGAGCGAGAGGGGCGCGGAGGCCGCGGGGTGGAGAGCGGGCTCTTGTGTAAATGGAGATGTACTAAACCTCTGCTAACCTGGATCACCCGTGATCAAATATTTATATATGCTATTGTGTGACAGGGCGCGCTGCCGAGTGGAGCTGTAATTTGTTTTTCCCCGCGCTAAATTAATTCCCTCCCCGTCATCAGCGAGGTGAACCTGCGGTGATTACGGCCCTTTCTCGAGCTGCCCCCTGCCGCAACAAACACTTGAAAGATTTTAATGATGAAAGTCCCTCTTTACAATTGCACTTCATCTGTGTCATACATTTCCATAGATTAGAAAATGGCTGAAACACTTCAGGGAAACTCACTGCCTCGCTGCCTTTAATGCGTTTAAAACCTGGGAGTTTGGTTCATTTTTCCGGGAAAGTCATTCAAACGTCTTTTGGAAAGTCGTTAACACGGAGGCTAAAGCTAAGGCTATTTTTTTCCCCCCATAACGCCACAACGTATATATACCCCGGTACACAACCCAGTTGAACTGTTTACTCGACATTTGCAGTTCCACGCTTCCGCAAGAAATAATGAGCTTAGCTTTTACTTGTTTCCATGTCAGTAAGGTGCACAGCGACGAGTAAACATCAACAATGTCATGGATTAATCAACTTTGACTTGATCTTCATCACTTTAGTAGACTAGCTAGCCGAGTTAGCTTAATTAGCCCCACTGTTACAGTAAACAGTAAGCCCGGGTTAGCATATCTGCCTCATATTTCTTTATTGTCCTCAAGTGTGAACTTTCATGGGTTTTCTTTTGTCTTTGTACTTCCTTCCCCCTGCGCCCGTGACGCTAATAAGAACGAGCACTACGGATAATGGATGACTTTGGAGGTTCGATTCAATTCAATCGTGTTACTCTCCTCCGATGCTCTCGGCAACTGCTCGGCAGTCAAACTAATGCGGCAAGTGCTATACGATCAACAGTTTATTCAGACGAGAGCTAGAATATAGCATCGAGAGGATGTTTATGTGGGGCGAACGTATACACGTACAGAGCAGCCTGTCATACTTGGAAGTCAATGTATAAACAAGATCGGAACAGAGAAGACGGCGGCAACGCGTGAATCATATCGTATGATAAGCGTATGTAAAACGCAGTTAAAGGGGCACACGGTGTGAACAATATTTAGACCCCGGCGCAGATTGACGCTGATTACCGTGCTATTACCGACAAATAGCGTCACTTGGTTGCCAGTCGGCAGGGCATAATCATTTGCGACGAACAGCGACGGCGCTACAAAGGGAAGGCGAGGCGGCGGCGGAGGTGCAGGCTCTTTGTCTCCCCCGCCTGCCATCTTCCTCATCTCTGAGTAGCCTGGAGGGGCCGAGAGAGCGCGATAAAAAGATGGGAGCCACTCAAAGTTCAGGGCAGAGATGCCCCCTTTCATCTATCGGGAGACAATCACGTCGGGTTCTGCATGTGACATGACTACAAAGTACCGATCTCAACTTGCCAAACAATGGCGGGAGAGCAGGGACGACTTCAAGCGCAGAAGAAGGAGCCGCAAAAGGACGACTTTTTTTTCTCCCCCACCTTCTCGTCCTTATGTTGTCTTGCTGCCTCACTGAGATACTTCATTAGTTCCACCTGTACATTATCATTTTAAAGCAATTCAATACAAATGAATCTAATCATGGGCTGGACTAATTGTGTCTCTTTATTAATATTCATCACTAAACATCAAGTAAACCTGAAAATCCAATTCAGTCTTGTGGCTTTCTGACCTCATGATGTATGCTGTAATATCCTCTTTAGCTTTTTTTTTTTTTCCAGGAAAGGTAAACGGCTGTTTAAAGTCTCCTCTGATGTCCAACGAAGCCTTCGCCAAAGTAACCCGAATGCCTGGAGGCGAGCCGTCAGTCAACGCGGACACACACACACACGCAACGCAGTCACTGTCCTAACATTTCCAGCGTATTTCCTCAGCGGCAGCCGGCCGAAGCAGCAGGAAATTTGCCAGCGCTAAGCCCAATTTCCTCTCATAATGCAAGTAAGTGGAGGGCCAAAGTCATGAGCTGTTTTGATGGTGCTACATGTGCCAGAACGAAAATTGGAACTGAGGGACATTTAGGCTCAACTGTAATTAGCCCCAGCCGGCGCTGCCGTTCCTGCCGGCTTGCCAATGAAATAGTACCGTTGTTCCGAGGAACTGTTTCATTTGCTCTACAGTGAAGACTATTTTAGCTAAAGGGGGGGAACAAAAAAAAGAGTATTTTAGACTCATCCGAAAATCTAAACAGCCATTCAATATACTTTAAAAGGAGCACTGAAAATCATCCACAATTTCAAAGTTGCTCCTCCGAGCCAATCTTAAAATTTGATGAGTTTAAAACTGCAATTACATTTGCATTTCTTATTATTATTTTCATTTTATTATTTCATCCACTTATTTTTACACCGAAAAACTTTTATGTCGAATTTAGTCCGTTTTATTTCATCAAGCGGTTGCCCGAAATAAAAACTTCTGGATTCAGTTACATTTTTAAAGTGGACTACACTTTCATTTTATCTTGCATAGCCACCTGACGAAATAAAAGGGAGTAAAATCAACACCTGCTCCATGGACTCGGTCAGGGTGTCTGAGTCCAAGCGGTTATTTGGATAGTGCACTTATTTAAAAACTTGGGTGTAACAGAAGCTCGAGGTTTCACGAACACATTCAGGAATCCCTTTTTGAAACAAATCGAGCCAAAATTATGCAGCAAGAAAAAAAGCTCGACGTCACCCCCTTTTCACGTCTGATTAAAATCATTCGGCTCCGCGGTACGCGCCAGACCCGATGGCCGCTTGCCATCTCTTTAATCTTTCAAATATAGTTATTCTGCGTATGTTCATAAGGAAACATTAGAAGTTGCTGTTGATGGGCTTTGGCCGTTGCGAGCGGGCGGATGAAAGGCCTAAAAGATTCATCATGACGCCGAAACGGAAGCAGGCCGTCTGACATGAGATAACAGATAAACGATAGGCGCGCTTGTATTTTATGCCCGTCTTGCCTTTGTGTTTCCATGACCGAGCGGTTTAAATCCCGGTCTGGCTTATGTTTCCATACGCGGAATGCGTAGAGTGGATGGCGATCGTTGAAATAGCATCACATCATGCCGAGGCAACAATAGAGAAGAAGCGCTGCGGTAAACAAAAGACCACAATGGAGGGCATTCGGTGTCAGGATACCCAAAACAAATTCTGACCATGGCAACTTTTGCTTACGGACAAAGTCGACAGAGACGTTTTATGGCGCTAAATGTTTTGGACTTGTTCAGAAATGAAGAAAAAGGGTGGAGATTTTAAAATGGCGGTGCCTTAAGATACAACCTTAATTGGTACGGCGAGCTCCGATTTGCACGCCAGCCTCCCCCCACTTCAGTCATTTTAGAATACAGTAACACAATCTCGAGGAAAGCTGATCTAATCTTTTCTAGACGATAAAAGTCAGTCACCCGTAGAAACATCTGCATGGTCAAATTTAAAACAAACTGCCGGGGAGTCTGGTGTCCCCATAAAAACAGGGGTGAGCAGGGTGAGAAAGGGGAGGGGGGGTTAGGTGTTGGAGAGCAGAGGAAAGAACGAGAGATGCTTTTCCAGGAGGAATTTTTAGTGCTTTCTACTTGGCCTTAACTTCAACCTCCACAGTCCTTGAAACAATCGCAGCTCCGAGCTACAACAAAAACACTAAGTCAGACTTAATTTGCCGCCATCGACTTTTTAACTGGCCGTTGACAACCGAGGCAGCCGCGAACGTGGACGCTCTAATGATTGATATCTTAGCAGCCAGAATCGTCCGCAATGGTGGATGAAGTTGACTAGATATTTGGAAATAAATTTCATGCGGTAAAATGATGGAGGAAAAAAATTAATAAATAATGTGTGACCAGCTGCCCTTCACAACAGATGTTCAGTCCATCTCTGCCATAGACAGTAACTCCCCAATGCTTCTATTGCGTACAAATTTGTTATTCATTTTAAATCCGCCAATGTAAACGACACTCAGGAAAAGGCATCTTTCCAAAAGTGAGTACGGGCCAACAATCCAGCACTCTCCAACCCCAATTCCCATGGCCGTTAGGTTAGAATGCCACTGAAGTACAGGGAGGGCACAGTGCCTGCCTCTCGTCTGCCCCCGTCTGTTGTCAGCCGAGTGTCGGATGGCTCTAATTGATTTAATGGGGGAGCACCGAGTCACAGCGGGAGATGGGGGAACATTGGATGCTTTGGCAAAGTCAAGTGTGTTGCGCTACCTCAATTCCATCTTGGATGGCCCGTGTCAGTCGGGCGAAACAAGCAATCGGCCGGTGATGCGCCACAGAAAAGACGCCCGGTCCAAAGAGCCGTCCAAATTGCCCCCGGAACGCCGCGTTCCCTTTTAACGCTTTGACTAACACCCAGAGTGGCGTGATGAAACCTTTGCGCCGTGTGGCGCCCCCGCGCTAATGCCGTGTCTAATTACTTGGCCCGGAGATAGCTTTTAGCTAAATCACCCCACCTTTTGAAGAGCCCGTATCAACAGCGACAAGGGCTCGCACAATTACATTAGCCCTCTCGCCATCCGGCAGGCCCGCCACCGACAATCAGTGTGATTTGCAGCCGCTTCATTATTGTCATCCCTCTCTCGGTGACAATAACGTTTTCCCTGCCAGAGGGACAGCGGGAAGGGGATGATGGAGAGTCCAATATTGACAAAGAACAAGGGAGAGATTGCGAAAGAGGGAGGCCTAGAAAGGGGTATTATGAGAAGAGAGAGAAATATAGAGGGAGGGAGTTGTCAGTAGAGGTTTTACTTATGCTAATGTTTGGCCTGCTAGTGTGCTGGATGCTGCGGAGAGAGCCCAGGCGGCAAGTGGAGCGAGCTGGTGACTGTAATTGATTGTGAAGAGTGGTCGGATTGCGAAAACAGACCCCCGCGCGTTCTCAACGCAACAAAAAGGGATGCAAACCGACTCTCCACTCGTGTGTGGGATAAGATTGTGAGATTTGATGCAATAATTGCCGTTGCAATATGACCGTATATTGAGAAACATCTAAATGGATAGAACACGCTAACACATTAAAATGTAAGATAATGACATTTAAACATTACCATCACTCGCCCACCAAAATAAGAATCTGGGAAAAATCTGTCCGGTTTTTCTGTGTCTTGCACAATAGCACAAAGTATTCTAAAATGTATATAAAATTCTATGTTCTGCTTGTCATTCGTGCCTTTATTGTTGTAAGCATTCAGGGGCCAACTTTTTATTCCTAATGATTTTTTTTAATTGGCTGATTCATCTGTTATTGAATTATTTTCTGCCCAAAATGTGACCGCTTAAAATCCATATCAGTTGGCCTTTAGCTATAAAAAGTTACTAAAAGTCTGTATTTGGCGATAGTATATTAAAGTCCCAAAGTGGTGCTTTGCCTCCAGCCGCTGTGCATTCCACCTTTTCATTTCCCATTTTCTGCCCTTGCGGACAAACACATAAAAATCAAGTGAACAGTAGTCATCTGGGAGCAACTTTACAGTCCCTGAAAAAGCCGGGCCGACGGAGCGACGAATGGGAAGGCAGAGTTAGAGGATTCGGGGTCAGCGGGTGACCTCTGAACTCCCAGCCACGTCAAAACTAGCAAGAGTTGTGGGTGAGCTGAGAGCTGCGGCGAATGCCGCAATACCTCAGAGAGACACTAAACATCGAAGCGTCAAAGGGGAGGGGCTAAAGTGAAGAAGTGGACATGGACATCGTCAGGATCAAAGTGGCGCAAAATGGATCTCTCAACACTAGTCTGGACAACCAAATTGAATTGTGCTTCGGGGCCCAGATCAGCAATAAAATGTGTTAATGCGATGATGCGCAGAAATGTGGAAGCATTTTCCCAGGACGCTTACGTCCATCCGGGAGACGACAACATGTGAAGGCATGTAAAGACACCAGAAAGTCACTTACCTTTCAAATGATGACGTTTTCCCCCATCTCGCAAATAATTCTTCTGATTTGTTTTGGTCAGTTTGCCGTACTTTGGCAATTCCACACATAATTTGGGATTCCCCGAAGGTTTTAGACTCCTGTAAAACAAAAAGAAAACAAATTAGATGAGGGTGTGGACCCATAGCTTGAGCCAGCTCTCTTTAATGTACAGTACCAATACTCAACTTAAGAGCGCACTTAACTCACTTAACTCCAGCACAAAACGGATCACTAGGGTCCATTTTACTTTAATTTAATTTAAAATAAAAAAGGAACATTTTACCGATTTTATATTTACATTTTTTTGCATATTTTTTATTTTATAATGTTATCAAATTTTACATTTTGTAATGTCCTACACATTTTTCATTTATTTTAATTTGTTCTATTTTTTAATAATAATTATTAAAGGCTTAAATAATAGCTTAAATTTTCTACATATAAAATATTAACCTGAAACCTGTATGCATGAATATAAACACAAGGTCAGCGCTGGTTGTGAGACACCCACCACAACAATCAATTTTTTTTTCTATTTTCTAACCTGCAACATTTTCAGGTTCTAAGGACTTGACATGGGGATGGGGCTCGCGAGTGCGGGGGTCAGAGCAGGGTTGGGTGGGGCTAAAAGGAGTGAAAAGTGGAGCACTTGGAGCCTCCTAGTGTTAAGGAGGTACCGCAGAGGTCCAAAACAATGGCGCTAGTCAACAACAGGAGCAGACCTGCCTCTCTGGTTCTCTCCATGTCACATTCTCTCTTTTCTCTGCGGCACAAAAGGATTGCTGGGGCAATATTAAGGTAGACGGGGGTCAGTACAACATTTTAGAAAGGAGGAGAGGTGGTGGGGTTGGGCAGCAACGAGGAAAGAAAAGCACCCCAAACATCTTGTACCACACACACAAGTAAGTGAAAACATGTACACACACACACACACACACACATGATGGGGGCAGCATCATTGTCGAGGGCTTTTTACCTGAATGATTGCCCTCAATTAGATCCATGCTCAGAGTGGTTGAGAACACATCAGATATCCACAGCGAGTAGAGGGCCGGGGGTCGAAGCAAGCACAAAGAAATAAGGGAGGTGAGCTACTCCTTGCCACTTTAGACTAGGAGGGGGGGGGGGGGAGCTCGAGAGAGGAGAGAAATCACTCCAGAGGTAATGCTATTAATGAGCTCATGTATAAAATTGGTAGAAAACTCTGCGTGATGTCACACAGTTGCTTGCATGAACGACACAGAAGAAGATCTTAAGTCAAAATAAATTTTGGACTTGGATCATGGACATGCCACACTATTGTAGATAAAGCAAAGTTTGGTGTAAAAAGGTTGAAAACCACCCCCGAGGAAGGAAGCCATTGTCTCAGTTGGAGGCCATCAACTTGAAATTGTTGTTGACGTATTGTTTGAGGTTCACTGAGCAGAATGTGCATCATTTCTCTCTCTGGAATGTTTACACATTATCTTGCTCCAAAAGAAAATTCTCAGAGCCAACAATAAAGCTCAGATTTACAGTTTAATAGGGTTTCTTCAAGTAAAAATATGCGGACTGTAGCAGTGAGAATTTAAAAATGGATGGAAACATAGAAGAAAAAAAAACTGGGCAAAATAGGGTCGTATTGTATTTCGAAAAGGGAAAATATATAAATAATACACGGGAAGACACTGGATACACACAAATTGTAACTTTTATATTTGGCCAAGAAAGTAACTCATCCAGGCTGGTCGTGTCACAACCGAAATTTGTTAGCAACCAATAATAAGATAACGCACACAAACGGACACCCGCCATCCAAACCGCTGCCCGCTAAAACCCAGCGTTGACTCCGTTTTGTTTTTAATCAAAGCAAGCTCAAACTCTTAATGTGACGACCCCTCCCCACCTAAACACAAACACGTCGAAAGATACACACACACTAGCGCGTACAGTACGGCACACTCAGGGCTACAATTACGCCTCAATTAAAGATAATAACATGACCACTTCCTGACCAATCACCTACAGTCTTACTATGACTCACAGTGTCTAATCTCTCGCTTACACACACACAAGGGGTCAGACAGTTTATAAAGATAGCGGTGGACGTAGAAATCACTGGTTATTTTCCCCTGACCGCCGTGCTTTGTGATTTTCGAGGCAGGTGGAGCAAAACTTGCTCTCTTTTTATGGGAGTAAATGTTAGCTTTCTGTGGTTTCCTGTATATACGTACCAACCGCTGTCGAGGCACACACACACACACACTCATGGTACAATACGTTTTCTGGCACAACAGAAATAACTTTGTCTCTCCCTCTCATGGATGAGTGAGAAACAGCAAGTTTCCAGAAACCGTTACGTGCGCCTGAGCCCTTTCTTGTGTCGCCGTCACGGGATTTTCTTCCAGCCGTCGGCGGCTATAGTTAGCAAAAGCCCTACCTCAAATGACAGAGTGCGGAGGCTCTTAGCCCAAGTAGAGGGCTTATTATTTAATAACTGGACTTATTGCCGCTGCAATCATTTCCGAGTAAAGTCATAGCCCATCTGGGGAAGCTGGCAGAGGGCAACCGGCGTTTAGAGCTGACATTTTTTACATACGGCAGTTCCTCGAATAATGGCTGGGTTAAGAGGACGAGGTTTATACTTGAAGCAAAAGGAGGGAAAGTGTTACAATAGGAACGGAACATGGAATCGCTACGCTTGCCTATATAAATAGATCGACACATTGAGTTACAGAGATGTATATCTATATTCCACCCCTCATTTTAGGAGTTAGATTTTGGCGGTACGAGAATTCTGCCCGACGACAGTGATAAGTTTGATACTGTTATTCGATTTACCAAACAGCTGATGTGGCCTACCAGAAAATGACTGTCAAATAACCTAGATAATCCCTCTTTATTGGGTAAACACCGGAAAAATAAATAAATAAATATTTCTGGTTTGTGTAGTCTGTCCACAAAAAAAAAAAAAAAAAAAAAACATTATCAGATTGACACTCTCACACTGTCAGCGAGGCTTGCGGCTGTCCTTTCCCCAGCATGAGGAACAGGTGCAGGAGGAGAAGGAGAATACTTCAGGCTTACTGTCTCCTTGGGCTTAGGGCCTTTTTCTGGCTTGGAAAGGACTCCACTGGAACACAAGGGGAGTCGGGGGGTGCCAACTCCAATAAATCACTATGAACATGTAAATGCCACCAAACCACATGCCGCTCAAGAGCGAGAGGCCAAATGGCTACGAAGTTCCTTTCTCTTTCTGTTGTTTTAAGACAAGACCCCTCCTTCCACCCCAACACATTCATGCCGTGCCTGTTTTTGTTTCCCTCTTCCGCCATCTTGCTCTCACTCTCTGTTCCCCCCACCGCGAGCAGCTAATAGCATAATTTGAGGAAGAATGTTCTTGGGAGTTTCCTGCAAATTTGACCTTTCTGCTCCTATCTTTTTGCCTTGTGTGACACTAAAGTGGCGCTGCTTTGGAGCAATGGCTGTCTGGGGAGGAGGCAGGCAAATGGGAACCAGGGATGGACTGTGTGTGTGTGTGTGTTTGTGTGTGTGTAAGGTCTGTGGCAAAGGGCAGAGGTGGCAAAAGCGATCATAATCTCTATTTAGGAGTGCCGATTTTTGGGTGAAAAAATAACTTTGGCAATTGTAGCACTGATGCAACTCTTTTAGCTAATGGTACTATATAGTCAAATAGTACAGACCCAAATGTACTCAAGGACAAAAGGCAAGGTATAAATGCATTTTTAATATAAATTAAATGCAGTTACTATTGGGTGGCAGCAAAAGCACTAAAAGTCAACTTTACATGTAGCATGTGTGCTGTTGACAAGCTAAGTGCTAGCTAGCATTGGCTCAAGCTTTTAGGCGATCAAAACTTCCTGAACCCAAACCTTTACCAGTGTTATGAACTGACTGACAAAAACAATGCACAATTAGATAAGAAATGAAGAAGAAAAAAATACTTTGTGTTTTGTCAGATTAAATAAACACCAGAAGTTCTCATGGATTTGAGGCTAGCGCAACACACTCGCCACAAATCATTTTTGCCGCCAAAAAGTTTTTTTTTTTTGTATAAAGTCAATGGGTCATGATTATGCCTGTTTTGACAAAGGGAGGACTGGAAAGTACCGATGTCAGTTTTTATAGAAGTAAAAGTCAAATACCATCAGATGAATAAATGCTCAAGTACCGATAAAGGAAAAAGCGACAATACAAAGTAACAGGATTGACCTCCTTGCTTCCCACCAATGCTTCCATACTTTCCATGTGCACTTGCACATTTCCAAGCAAGCATTTGCCACATTTTATTATGCATATAAATACACGAGTCAAAATGCAGGCTGGCACTTTAGTGCTCTGCTCAGTAGGGTGGCTGAGGTTGGGCCCCCAGTACTTACTCTCTGACACTGAGCTAAGAGTGGAAAAGGAGACGAAGAGGCTAGAGAGGGTGGACGAGCTGCTTTTGGAAGATGCGTGCCACGTTGCATCGTTTAATTTGATTCCAACCTAAATTGTTTTTTGTTGTTGTATTAGCTTCAAAAGGGAGGAGTGCAATCAAAACACACATGTATAGACACACGCCTAGACTAGATGATGCAACTTTTGCTGGATGAAGAAACAGATATGGGAATACAAGAGCCATTATTTACAAAAGGAGATTGGGAGAGATTAAGAGGTAGCTTTCTAACAGATGTTTTTCTAACTTTTGATTGACTCTGTACAGAATTATTATTAGCAGGCCAGCTCAGGTTTGTCCGGCAAAATCCCCTGCAGAACAGGTATTTGGCAAAACCCCTGCCAGTATTTCGCTCGACGTACAGAGCTGGGCGATCTTACTTGGCAGGGGATATGTAGTTTGTTCTGGCCGTGTTGGACCAAGAACAGTTCAGAAAATGTAACTCACATTCACAAAAAAAAATTACCAGCAAGTCATTTTTTGTGGTTAGATGCTGTCTAATCATTTGGAATAACAATTAATTGTGAAAAATATAAAAATGCAAAAATAATATTAAAAAAAATAATATAAATAATACACAAAAAGGGCACCTTTTTTTTTCTTGACAGATTGCATTGCCTCTTGAAAAATGTCCCTTTTGTCAAATCCTGTAAACAGATTAATGAATTAAATATACTATATATTACATTATATATTCCAAAAAAAATAAAAGAAACCACTAAAATTGTTTAGCTGGGATCGTCATGAAAGTTTTGTGGCTTGGACGCACATAGTACCGCCGGTCAAAATGTTATAAATCGGCACCAAGTTTTTGTTAACGTTCAGCAAAATGGACTATGTTTTTTAAGTACTCCCTTGAGGTGTCCGAAAGGTCACTCAGTTGGCAACATTGACTGCTTTTATTTCTTAGTTTTACGTCTGATGCCATATTGTTGGTATAAGTGCACGTCAAATCAGGGCATGCCCTCAAAAACGGATTTTTTTGCAACTTCACACAGCACCGGTAAACCCCAGCCGAATTGCCCTACACTAGGCCTTCACCTATCCATATATTCTCGAACCCAAATCACCTCCACCGTGCCCCCTCCCCTCAACATCAAAGGCCATCAATCTCCCATAGTATGGGGGGAAAGGCAAATATTTAGAGAAGGCCTGAGCCCCCATAAATCTGTAGTAGGAAAGAGAAAGCGAACACGATACCCACCGTACACCTCCAAACAACCAGCCCCCCCCCCCCCCCCCCCTTCACCGTCATGGCAGTCCCTCTGCAGTTTTGACAGCTAAAGGAAGGCCCGGGAGGCCACAGGAACCAGAGAGGAAGAGAGATGGAGGTCTGAGGAAGAGGACTGTCCAGTGTGGATTGGATAGTGGGAAAGAGAGAGCAAAGGCCCACCCTCCCACGGTGAGTGGAGAGCAACGCGCTGGGTCAGTCAAAGAAAAACACTCGCCTCCACTAATAGAGAGCTCACACAGGCAGCAGCGGCACAGTGGTGGGACTCTTCGTATGCTCGCCGTTTGATTTACGGCAACTCTTGGTTCCACTCCAATGAGACTTGGAATATTAGCCGGTATTTATGTCCTTTTTGGGTTGACAACAATATGGCCTTCAGTGTAGAAAGGAACGCCGCACTGACAGGTCAGGGTTGCGAGGTCACTCAGAGAGTATATTCAGGGCAGATGGATTCCCACTTAAAGCAAGAGGCTCCTTCAAAAAAATAAATTACAAAGAAATCCCACAAGAAAATGAAGGTGGAGCTGCTAAAGTTGTAACATGAGCCATTACAATTTTGAGATTTTCTTTATATTTTGTCAAAATAAAATAGTTTCATTTGTTTGTAGTTTTAAAAAAAATAATTTAAAATAAAATAAATCAAAAAATCATATTTGTTGCAATAAATTAGGCATCTTTTTTATGTCACTTTAAATTTGATTCATTTATCTAATAAAATATTTGATTCATTGTAAATAAACTGAAAAGAATATTACACCATCAAGTTGGTCTACGACTGAGTCGCGATAAATAAACATTTAAACCGTGTTTAATTATAAGAGCCAAAATGGCTGCCATCTCGCAAATGCAGCGACGAAGCATGAATAAAGACCACACTCAAAGACACACAAGACACAAAAAGCTGCACCCTCCAGTCAGCTGTCAATGCAGTACGAGGGATTTAACCGGCTTGGCGTGGCTCGAGATTCCCCCACCGGCTAAGCGAGGGTCCCGGGAGGGGAGGGGGGGAGCGAGGGCCATTGATCCCTGTGCAGAGAGCGTGTCGGGCTCCCCTGACAGACTTGTTGATTGACTTTTCAGCCCCGGCGGGAGCCAACGCATGCAGATAGAGACACAGAAATGCCTCAACAGCCTAAGCTGACACGTGAGGACACGCATACATTGCCGATGGAAGTCTTCAGGGCTCGACATACAAACAAAGCCGGATAGATATGCGGACCCACTAACGCCTTTTCGGTGGCCGCCGCCATTGCTGCCGTATTCATGAGAGCGAGCGGCATTATCATGGAACAGATCCGGCCTTTGTCCTGCCCTTTGTTGGCTTTGCTATCTACCCGCGTCTCTGTCAAATGTCATGTCTCGGCGGACTTTTATATTTTCAGCCAAAGCGTCAATAATAAGACATACGGAATTATGGAAGCTCTGCGCCTCGGCAGAATTTCCCAGCCGCTGTGTTTTTTTTTTTCTTTCGCCCATCACTGGTGGTTATGACAAATGTGTTTAGACCTTTTGCAGATGTGTGACCTTTCCGCAGAGGGCAGCCATTTTAAAACAAGACACGAGAGCAAACTAAAATCACCGTATGCTGCATTTCTTGTGTTTTAAGTCCAGGAATTTTTTTTGTCTAGTTTTTTCAAAGCCACCTAAAATGAAGGGCAGGCTTTGTTTTGTCACCAAAAGCCGCGCGGCTAAATTCTTTGTCAACATAAACGAAGGCCTTTTTAACACCGCTCCGGGTTTGAAATGCACGACCAGGTCGCCCGCCGTCCAAGTAACGCATGTGCCTGGGGGAGGAGAAAGATCAGGGATGTGCTGGGAATGGGCACCTAATTGCTTCTTACTGATCCAAATAGCACATCAGAGGCAACGGCACTCGAGAGGACCTCCGAAGAGGTCCGGCGGTTGGGGCCTGTTCATTACCCTGCTGACCCCCCAGCTCGACCCCTCATGCGCACAGATATTACCCGCACACCTCCACCCCCTTCACCTACCCCGGCTCATTGTCTCGTGGGTTTAATTGGAGCGATGTTCCCCATTGTGAGCGCGCTCAATGGCAGTGGAGGACTCCATTGTGGGGCTGAATGAGGGCAGGAGTGTTCATTAGGTGAGTCTCTGAATAAGGCCCTCCCCGGAGGTGCGCTGGCGAGAGACGGGGTCTTGCCGGGGATGGCGGAGGTGAGTGAAAACGGCGTGCTCTTCTCCGCTCTTTGCTTCCCTGCTCCTCTTATGTGGTCTTCCTTCCTCAACAGCCTGACGCTTGGCCCTGAAATGCAGCTGCATTTTTGGGTGTGGAGAGGGCGGGTGTGGGGGGGGGAGGCTTTTGTACGCGACGGGAGGATGAATCATAGCGGAGAAGAGAGAGGCGGATCAAAGACGGCCGTCGGTAAAAAGCGAGGACCACCTCCTCTGATGGAGGGAGAAAGGGGAAGCGATGAGCCTCGCTTGGCCGAAGAGAAATTTCATCGTGGCCGCGCCAGTGAACCAGAGCAAAACAATGAATGTAAAAGTGATCGGTCGTCAATGATTGTTGGTTTTTTTTTTTTTCTTTAACAGTAGTGTAGGAATATTTTTTTTCTTTTTTAAATCAGCATGCAAACTGCTTTTGAGCCTAATAATGGTGTGTGTTTTTTTTTATTTTTCTTCCCCAAAATCTAGAATTACTTTTGCATTGCCTCCTTTTCCGAAATTGCTCATTCATCGCCATCTAAAATGACCTCCCAGTTACGGCTTGTATAGTGGCACCTGTTGCTTTGCCGTGTAATCCACAATCTACAAACGTGTTTTGTTTTTTTCTACACGTGGAGCCATTTTTATTTTTTCGATAAAGAACACCGGATCAGGATTTTCTTTTTTCTTTTATGAAAGCCGAGCGGAAAAGCTTTTTAAGTGTAACGTGAAATCCGACGCCAATTGCGATTGTGACTTTTCCGCCTCCCGGGCTGCAGTGCTTAAAAATTTAAGCTGCCACGGAGTTGACAGCTCTTGGCAGACCACCATCGGCCGGCGCTCAGTCCCCCTGCCAGCGACGGAGTCTGAGTGCTCTATTGTGAGTTTCTGGGCCGACATTTGTGTGACAGACTCGACTTCACACTAAGCAGAACCCGTTCGCTCATCGCCCGCTCGGCCGCCGATGTCGTCATCTCCTTCGCCACACAAACATACGGGCGCATGGAACGTCTCTGCTCTTTGATTCTTCCTCTGCCGCTACCTTCCGCTGTTTACATTTCTGTTGGCCCCCCGAGAAAGAAAAGAAAAAAAAAACAATAGTAGACATCACGTTTGCTAGCTTAGGTTTTAATGCTAATCTGACATCATCGGGTGCGTCGGGTTACACTGGCTCATGTGTACACACGGAGCCGAGTTCTGGAACTGTGTTATTGCTGCCACACACAAACACATATTACCGTTTCTTAACAAGGCTGCGTTCAGGTTTCCGTCTCCAAAGGTCCACTCGGCAGCTCTCTGACTTCAAACAGACTCGCTTACCTCTGGCGCTATTTATTTTTCTGTCTGAAAAGCTTGCCTCAAAGCCAGCACGCATGGACAGCGTAGCGTCCGTCTCCTTTCCGCAACACGCTGCCAACCAATTCATTCGCGGGTCGGCACTGACAGATATTTACCACCCACATGAGGTCATTGCCAGGTGTTTTGGGGTGACGGACACATTTGAGATGTTGCTTCGAATGAGCGATGGTGAACTTAATCTATGCTGAGAGGTCCCGTGGACGTGGGTCTCCGTTCGGAGTCCCCAGTGACGCTCTCTTGTCCCTTCCTGTTTAGCCTGGGCGTCTGCCGCACATAAACACTCCGGGGGCTCCATGTGGACGTAAGCGGCGGCAGGGAAGAGTCATGGCTTCAATCTGGACAAAACACCCAAAACTCCTCTTGGTAGAACTTCTCTGACTCCACTCCCAAAAGTCTCAGTCTGACCAGACTGACTCTTCTATTCTTCAATGTTTAATGGAGAAAGAGGAAGAGCAACTATTCTAACCCGATGCGCGCTTTGATCACAGGGACGGATCTGGTCAGCCGAAATGTATTCAAGAGCAGCGAGCCAACGTCGCCGCGCCCAGCTCGCTTTCATCTCAGACATGGACGGAAACCATTATGACACCATATGCAAGAGCCACAAGAAGGACCACACGCAGGAGCCCAAACCATTCTTCAGCGTGAACATCTACTTATGGTCTGACAATGATAAGATGTCGCGGCACACGGCTGTCTGTCTTCAGTGTGATTACAGTAAAAATCCCACGACGGCCATGGTTGAGAGAGCAACGAGGGCAGTTTTTTGTTGGTTTTTTTTTGTTCCCTATTGTTTTCCTCGCTGTTTGCGGCTACATGTCGGGACACAAAGACATACGCGGCGGTCGCCGGTGTTTTGCTCATTGACATGATCTCACGTGACGTGCCGCACACAGAGAAAAAGACACTTCCGTGACAAATGCGGCAACGGAGATAGCTTTGGCGGGCTTTCGTCTTCTTGTAGCACTGTGAGAACCTTCAGAGTGCATGAAATTCTCCAGTTTGTTTGTTTGCTTTGCTTGTGTACCGTAAAAGTTTGGGGACGGCCCGTTGGCACGGCCCTGTTTACATGCCGATTGTGTGACTCCGGGTAGATGAAGGCGAGGAGGTCTGGGGAGCAAATGTTTCCCCACGCTACCTCACCACAGAGGGGGCACACATTCAGGCAGCTGATGTGTGAACAAGTCGCTGTGGTCGCGATGGACTAACTGGGAAGAGAATATTTCCCAAGCAGTCACAGTTCTGAAGTTCAGATGAACTGCCCTTTGGGAAGTAAGAAGAAAACAGAGAGGAAGAGGAAGGCAAAAATAAAAGGATGGTAAACATCCCCCGGTGGTGAATACGCTGCCATCTGTGGTCGAGGACTGAAAGGGAGAACACAGCGAGGAGCGCCAGAGCCGGGGTCCACAAGGTGGGAGTCCAGCTGGGTCCCATTAGGACTGGACCACATGTGGGGGGGTTGTTGGACAGAGGGGGCAACAGAGAGCAAAGAGGGCAGCGGGGAGGAAGTGCTGAGAGCGATGGGCCGAGGCCCTGTGAAGCTTTATTAGTCTTGTCGTCTGCTTTCCTGGACCGAGCCACAGCGAAACCCCCGCCGCCTCCACCGACCCTCGGGCACCGCCGCGGCACAACAGTATAAAACTATTAGGGGGGGGGGGGGGGGGTTAGGACCACCCAGACACACATCCACATGCAGCCATAATAGCTACCAGAAGAAGGCCCCAGCAGGAGAGCTACAGCTGGAAAGTGAGAGTAGTGCACATGTGCAAGCAAAGTGCTCAGTCTTTCAATCATGTCACAAACATCTGCCTAGCTCCTTTGTTGTGATGAGTTCATATTTGGACGCGGTGGGACAAACTGCGACATTTTTGCGTTTGTGTAATGACTTGCGTGAGATCCCCATCTGGAAGGCTCTGGCCACACCCCCCTAGCCAGCATTTGCAGAGCGCTGGCATACCTGGGATGCCTGCGGGCTCATCTGCTTGCCGCCCCATCCCTCCGACCTTCCGTAGTCGCTGCCCACCGCCACCCCCTCGACTTCCAAGGGGACGCGTGAGAAAAATCACGGCTGGAATCCGAGCCCTTCCTGAAAGGCTGACCGGCGGTGTGAGCTCGGGCAATGATTGCGATCATTTGACAAGGTGGGAGACGGATAATGAGCCTTATGATGATGGCGAGCTGATTCAAGCATACTGAATTCAAACAGCCAGAGTGTCAAGGGGCAAAAAAAAAAAAAAGTCTCAAGGAAACCGAAGCTGGATTCGGACTACAAGTGCTAAATTCCAATTTAGTGCCAATTTCGGACCCTGTGTTTACATTTACTGAACACCTGAAACTAGATTTATTTGACAAAGTTCAAGAGGCTGGTTTTTTTTTTCTCACAGGTGTTTTGAAAATGCTTCATGACAGTATAAGTAGCAGAGGGAAAGAAGAGAAAAAAAAAAAAAAAAAGAGCCTTAGATCCAAAACAAGAAAGCATCAATGGAAACATCGCTGAAATAGAATGGAAATGCAAAATAAAATAAAAAATCCTTCCCAGCGCACCATAAAACATCATAAAGACACTAAAACCATTCTTTTTTTTTTTCACACACAAAACAAGACAAAGACAACAGAGCAATAGAAAGGCGGCCGAAGATAAAAATCATCCCAATAAAATGTCCCCTTCCCTCCTTTTGAATTTCACTGCCTGCGTTTGAAGGTTTAAGAGTTTTCATTTCGAACAACTGATTAAGCTGCAATTTGCGCCCCAATGTAAAGATTTACCAAGGCGATTGCTCTGCCATGGTAAGTTTACAGTGTCTAATGTGTAACTTTTTCTTTTATTTTTTTTACACGTGTACGTAGCCCGGTGAATTCCGTCTCTGACATCACTCACCTGTGGTTCCCACCTCCCTCCAAGATCTCACAGTCCAAGTTACGAGCTTTAATACTTCAGCCATTCAATCATTCAAGTTTTTATTTTTTTTTCTCTTTTGCCGCTTGTCTCCGGACTTCTCCCGCTCGTAAAGAAAATAATATTTGTCTTTCCGACTGCACTGTGGACCGCAAAGTCCTCGTGTTTTATTTGAGTCCGGGCAGTAAAAGTGCGTTCTCCGTCCACCGTAAGCTGTTGTTCTTCTCCTAAACTTTGCGAGGGCGTAGTTTGTCTGTCAAACCACTGGAGGGAAAAATCCCCCCAAAAAATCCAACGTGGAAGTCATAGCCAAGTGTGATTTTAAGGGAGGATATTTTCTATCGAGCATGTCATTTATTGAAATACTCTACCAAAATGCTTGTAGGGGTGATGTATCACTAACACGCTTCCTTGGCGCCATTGTACTACTTTCCTATTGACATGTGTGGTCGTCATTCACTAATAAAATTCATCTCCCAGACTTTAATTTAATTTATGTATTACTTAGAAAGATATAGTCCACAAAGCTAAAAAAAAAAAAAGAAAAAAAAAGACTAACAAGCTGGCCTCGGAGTATTTATGGATCAAAGCGACTAATTTGTCACGCCGGCTCGCTAGCTAATCAGAGGAGAGAATCAGACGCGAGGAGCGACGATTCATTAAGCAGGCGAGGAGATAAGTGGGGGAGGAGAGGCATCTTTGGGAATCATGTCTTTCTCTCCATGCCGAAGCATAAACTTGAAATTAACGAACACTTGGGAAACAGATTTTTTATTTATTTTTTTGAATGCGCGTTAAGTGGCTAAAGGTTAAAGTTGTTTTACAAATTATGCAGATGATCATAATTGCATTGATAGTTTCTAAACACAGAAAAATATTTATCCTGTTTGTCATTTATTAGATTTTGACTAGGGCCCCGACCGATTAATCGGCAAGCCGACGGAATGGCCATTTCTACAATCTAAAACAAATATAAACACAACGTAATTTCCATGATGGCTAAAGTAAATATTATGCTGGATGGTTTTACTGTCTTGTAGTTTTATTTTCAAAAGGTCTTATTTTCATTAAACATTCACTTGTGATATTTATAAAACTTTTCTACATTTATTATCTTCCCCGTTCTCTTTCCACTCCCGCCGACGTCAACTTAAAAGGCCAGCGACGCGTTATATTTCACACCTTATCAGCGAGATAGAGCTACTGCCAAGCGTCATCATCTATTTATAGTGCCAATTCACATCACATCACCCGCCCCGGATCATTTTTGCCTTCGCTCAACGTGCAGGTGGGGGGGGGGGGGGGAGCTAAGTGGAGCGTCGGTGACAGTACGGCGCCCACTGCAGTAAGTCACGAGCACTGTAAAGTGCATTCATTCAATCCGAGGGTTTCATCTGGCAACGGCGGTCCGACATTATCTGGCATTACTGTGTGTTCAAAGCACAGACTTGTGGCTGTCAGAGCCATCCATGTGTCAACCAGTCTGACTCAGAGGGACAACAAGCATGTGTGGGCAGGCTCCAAGAGCATCTTGTGTGTGTGTGTGTGTGTGTGTGTGTGTGTGTGTGTGTGTGTGTGTGTGTGCGGCGTCAGTTTACCCTTTCCAGTAACACTACTATCTAATGTTCATCTGTCAGTAATATAATCCTGTCAACATAATCAACACCAAGGATCTCCGCTTAGTTGCCAAAGAGTTTAAATGATGACAAAATATAGTCCCCACCCCAGTAGTTACACAACGTTTGCTGTCGGAGCGAAAACTGACAAGAGACGCTGGGAGACACCCAAAAAAGGAAGAAGACAGAAAGATGGCACTTACTTGAGCAAAAGGCTGAATGAAGATGACTTCCCTCCAGTCCTATAGGTGGCAGTAGTGGTCAGTACTAAAAAGGACATTTCTGAGAGTCTGTAAAAAAAAATGAAATAAACATTTTAATTCTGTCCTGGCAGTTGGGGTCCGAGCATATTTCAGGGTGGGCCAGCGCCTCCGCGGTCCCCCCCTCTATCTCCGCCAGTGCGTTGATATGTGGATTACCACCGCCTATAGAATTTAAGTGGAACAGCGCAACAGCGGACACAGTTTGCAGAGTGCACTTCAACCGGGCGCTTAACTTATGCAGTGTGAGGTTGAACCTAAAAACAACACTTCTGAAACAGAACCGCATATGTCTAGCGTAAGAGGGGGAAAAAGTCCAAAGTGGTAAATGACAAAAGTATCCCATGTCAGGGTCCCACTTTCTACGTTGACAATGCCATCATTTTTTTTTTCTCCTGCTCAATATGATTGTTTGACAGCTACCCAAACCCCCAAGATTGACAATAAAAAGAAAAGATCAAAGATGGGTGCGAACAAGCTAACGCCGAACGAGCAAGAACATGTGCGCGTGGTTACCGTTGGTTTGGGAAGTCGATACGAGTGTAGTCGAAGGCTAAGAGGGGGATACGCTTTTGCGGCTGCTCGTGTTTAGGTTTGGCCGCACCTGATGACAGAAGGCAGCTCTTGACTGGCTGCTAAGTTGCCCGCGCCGCCGTCACACTTTTGATCCAACTTCGGGCCAAAGGGAAGGTTGCATGCAAAGCATCAGATGGCCCCGGGACTTGAATTCTGGGACAAATGAGATATTCAGAAGATTCCAACTCAAAACAGACAAGGCCGTTAAAGACGGGACTACTTGTGCCAGAAGATGAGTAGGGCAAGAAAAACAATGTGACAATGATGTCATAATGTTGCCTCAAGGCTCTCACGAAAACTTCATAAAATTCCAGCAAACCAGTGTGGCGCAAACTTACCATTTCAGTTTTTGTACAGCAGACGTTTTATTTTTAAAATTTGCATCCTTTGCGATTTGAAAATTGCATTCGACTGCATTGCGGTGTTGATTTGAATCCGATTCGAGTCCAGCCCTAATTGTAATTCCTAATACGAAAAGTCCACTGTGATGAAAATGTTGAATCTGTTATCTTTGGATTTTACTGATACGAACCAAAAAATAAAACGGACATAATTACGGACAAATAAATCTCAGATTTGAGCCATTCTCCGTTGTCCCTCGCCAAGCCGGCCGAATTACGATAACGACTTCCAAGTGTAACTGGTTTTTCCTCTAAAATGACATCCTCGAACTGCCTTCTATAAAAGCTCTGTGTTGTGTGTTTTTCTTCCAAAGAGCCCGAAAGAATTTTGCCACTTCAACTTTCATTGCCTGATGCCCTTTTTTATTAGGCCCCGGGTATTTTACGAGCAAAAGGAATGAGTTATGTTGGCTAAACGCTGCGTGTTGTTTTAGGACCCGTGCGGGTTCTCCATTAGGGTCGTCATTTTGGTCTACACCTCATTCTGCAGCCCGTAAAGAGCCAAACCTCAGAGAATGTGCGTGGCTAAGCGAAGCGTGGAATAACAATGACACGAGAATAGAAGCCGCAGTCCGAGGGTGAGAAAAGCGATTGGAAAACAAGAATAGAAAGGAGAAGAGGGAGGCGGGAGCATCAAACGAGCGGCGAGAGGGGAAATATGAGAGGCATTTGATTATTCCCATGGCTGGATACTTAGCATAGAGAACCCCTTTCTCTTTCTGACTTTCAAGCACATAGAGCCATTAACACACACATAAACACACACGCAGTGCCGATCATGGTGACCACCCAGCCGGTGCCCCCTGGCCCCCCACCTCTCACCTTGCTCAGGGGCGCTAGAGCTGAGAAAAACTACACCATTCACTTCCTACGCCCTCTCCCCCCTCCCCTCCCCTCCCCTGTCGCTCTCATTGGGTCTCTGTGTGCTTCCATTCATGTTGTAACAACTCATAAAGGAAGCAGACTTTGACCCACCTCAGTAAAAGTCGGCAATCTACTTCGATCATCTGTTTCGCCGAGGCGGGCCCGGGCAAATTCGCGGCGACTCTCCTGGAGGCGAGGCTTGTCTGATGACTTCCTGCGCAAAGTAAAGGACGAGATGTTGTTCAATTGGCTTGTATTGGAAGGACGTTGTATGAGGTGATAAGTGAAATATCAAATACATTTTAATATGCCAACACGCTATCAGAAGATTAGATATGTCAAGAGTTTGGGGGAGCGTATCAAATACTTGGCAGATGATGTCACTACTTTAAATGCAATACGCACACAATGATTAGCAATTGATCTTTATCTGGAGCTCAATAAAAGATCGTCAACTGCAGTCACCATGAAAATAGGTTGGCAACACCCTGTGCCCAAATGGACACGAGGCACCACACTGAAAATATCATAATAATTTGTTAAAAAAAATATAAAATTTAACATTCATACAACTACTTATTTTTTGACAATAAATTAACTGTATTTTTTTTTATATTTTATATACATTCTGGGTTAAAAAAACAAAACAGGAAAATACCCAAAAGTCGATTATCTGGCCTGATACTCTGGGGGGGGGGGCAGTGGCCCCTCTGTGCCCCCCTCTAGCTCCGCCAGTAGTTAAAATTATTTAAACAGTTTACCTAAGATTATTTATAAGCAGTCCCTGCATTAAATTGACACGGTATTCAGTATTCAGTGGGACGAACGAGTATGTGAAAAAGTACTTCATAGCGCATGTTAGTCTTTAGACTTGAGCTCAATGGATGTCGCTAATTGCTGATAATGCAGCTGATTGAAAGCAAATAAACAGAGAGATAATCAGTCAGAGGCTGGCAGGCAAACAGACAGTCAGGTCACTCACATGAACCCACACACAAAGAGACAGTGATCAACATGACGAGAGTCCGACCAGTCATTTGGAGCCACATGTGGGAGCAGTAGCAGGGAAACCAAACTGAGGTCAGAGGTCACGCAAGATTTGGCTTTCCCGTTTCTCAACCGAATCGTCTTTCTATACACACAGCCCGTCCAAGCTCTCCGACCACACACACCTGCCGTGCGCCGGCAATTTGGCAAGCCGAATGTAAAGGAGACATTTTGTCATTTTTCCACAACATCTTGATGCACATGTGTTTTCTCCCGCTGCCACGCTCTTCATAAACACATCAATTGGGCTGACAGTGCACAGCGGGAGGGAGGCTGAACTTACAGACAGCCGGGTGGGGAGACAGAAGCCTCATAAAAATAAAAAAAATAAAAATAAATTCACTTAATTTATTTCCCTCCAAATGCACACTCGCACCTGACTAAATCATCACGCGTCAAACTGGAGACGGCCCCCCACCGCATACGGACGAAACGCGATCCCACTTGTGCTGTGCGTACCCGAGCCAACGCCGGCAGTGAAAACACGCCACGCACGGCGTACGCGCGCGCTTCCGAATGGATTGGGCAGATGTGCCGTCTTTTCAAAAATCCTCGTGCCCATGTCCTCCCCCCCCACTCCCATACCCATTGACTGTGCGTTTGTAAACACGGCCATTTTGTTTGCAAGTCCTGCTTTGCCCTACGGAAGCTGCTAAGGCAAAAATAGTACAAACAATATTGTAATTGATAAGTAATTGCAATAAGTTATGTTAAACATGGTCACAGCAGAAAAAAAAAAGAGACCAAAACAGAGCTTATTTTGCTAAACAGGTGGTTTCATTTACTTCGACTCAACCACCCCCAGCGGCCACCCGTCCCCGGGCTCCCACGGACGGCGGGTCTGCGTTGCCAGACCTGCATCTAATTTGAATGTGGGAGTAAAAATAATGAGCTGCAAATTGCCTTTATTTAGAGTTCACGGCAAATGTCAGACGTAATTGGCCCTCGTGTCATGATTTCCACATCCAGGTGACGGCTGATTTGTTTCAACTTTGCCCTCTGTTCTTTCGGCAAATGCACAAATCCCGTCCGAAGCAAAGAGGTGTCATTAAAAACATTAGCATGCGTTTGAAATACTTCACTTTTTTGTGTGACTAACTTGACGCATTTTCACACATTGCCCAGATGAATGGGACGGAATGATTGATTGATTGACAGCTTGCCGGGTTCCGCCTAGAGTAGCGACAGTGACTACTCTTTTTTTTTTTACTAATTTCATCTTCCCATCACTCTCTTTGTCAAAATCCACACTGGTGGGACTAAACAAACATTTGCGTGTGCTCTTTTTATGAGCCTTAAGTGTTTCTGAGCAGATGCATCATGGGAGTCGGTGAAAGGAATGGTGAAAGGGGGTCATAGCGAATGCAATCTGTTATTCCTCATAATGTGTGCACCTAGCATAGACTCTGAAAGGGACCAGTAATTAGTCTGCCCAAGAGGGAAACACTCTTTTCCTCTTGGAGCATCAAACAGTGTAAAGGTAAGAGGGGCGGCGGGGCATATAAAAAGTCTCCACACAAATATTTGATTGGCAGGTTTTTGTTAGGGGGGAAAAAAAAAAAAAAAGGAAACTCCAATTTATAATCAGTCAATGCCATCAGCCATCATTCAATGTTGCCATGCGGAACGACATTGGACACGTTTTCGTGCCCTCTCCGAGGTGAGCTTGATGTGTTTGTGCAAGGCTAAATCAGTTGGAGGAGGTGGTATGAGGTGTGTGTGTCACACACAGTGATTCATGGGCGCAAATGATCAGCGGTGAACAAACAAGCAAGCAAGCCACCCGTCCGTCTGCACAAACAAGCAAACAAACAAGAGACGACACACAAACAAGGCGTCGAGCGCAGACTTTAAGGAGATCAATCGCGTCGGGACAAATGAAAGCGCTCGGGGAAGGGGGGGTCTATTTCCTTGCGAGGTTTATATTTCTATAATAACTGAGTGCTTTTAAGAATTGTTTGGTGTCACCACTTTGCATGCATCTCTCCATGGCGTGAACACTTGTAGTTTGGAGTGTCGTTTTGTTTTTCTTATGTGCGGTTGCTATTGTGAGCAAGCGTGTGTGTGTGTGTGTGTGGGGGATGTAACCCAAGCCGAAGCGGCACAACACAGCAGCCTGTTCAAAGGCCTGTTTGTATTATTACAGCTTGTCCAGCTGCTCAAGACAGACAAACAAGACTTGGTGCTCTGGGCTGCAAAACAGACCTCCCACCCAATTGTGGAAGCCCCCATGGCCCTACCCGGCCCAACTTTTCGCCTCAGATATGAACAAACTCACGCCTACGCAAATGTATAGATGGGATATCGCCACACATGAAGGCCGCTTTGGAAGAAAACATCATTTATCAGAAAGAGATGGAGAATTCCAGTTAGATTGATGGGACTGTCCTTATTGTAAAGTTTGGTGTCTTCATCTATTTTGCAAAATGGCTACGCCAATGTTTGTATAGGAATGCCCTAACAGTTTGAAAAGTGCTTCTACATTTTTTCAGCGCGGCGTAATGAGTAACACGACCTCCTGTCAAAATAGTGAGTCTCCAGTCCACATTTGCTTTTGGAATCCCACATACTTCCCTGAGCAATGATCCCGAAAACAAAATATTGCTTTATATACACAGCGATCCGCTCGGAGGGCCCATGGAAATTAATGCCTGTATTTTTAGCGCGGGCGTTTTTGTCCACAATATTTCTTTCAGAGTGCACTCCGCTGGCCTCTGAGCGGCTCCCTCCTCTGGAGATCTGCCAAATGGTTCTGATCGAGGTGATTAAGATCACGGTAAGGCAACACTGGCTCCCTCCTTGCACCTCCGTCTCTACGCCCCCCCCCCCTTTATCCTTTTCACCTCAATTTGTGCCACTCTTGCTCACTTTCCACCCACTCGCACTCCTCCGCTCGGCATCTCTCCTCCTCGTCTCCTCCATCGCCCTCTCTGACTCAGGGTCCCTGTGTGCCTGTATGTAACATCAGTAAAGCTGTCAGCCAGCCAGGCCAAGGTAAACAGCCCAGCGCTAGGTTCAGGGGTGATGGGGGGGCCTGAGATGTTTTTCCTCGGGAACCAAGGGACCCCCGGGGGCTTCTGGCTGGGGCCAGGGAGGAGGAGGGAAGATGATCCCCTCAGCTGCCCCCCCCCCCACACACACACTATGACAATCTTCACCTTTTTTGTCTCTTTCCTCCCCATCACTGCGTCGTGCTCATCATGCATCTGTGTACACAAAGCTCTTGGACAGCAGCCTCGTCACAGATCATCCTCCATCAACATACACACACACTTTCTGGCATGAGTCATTTACAGTGGATCTTATAAAATCTGGATTTTAGTGCAAAAACAGTCCTATTTATAGAATTCACATTATTTTAATTTATTCATTTTAACGTATTTAGCTTATCTATTCTAATGTAATTGTGTTAACCTATTTAAAAATAACTGTGCACTTTTTACCATTTTTGACTTTGATTCGAAAAGCAAACAAATGCCTTTTCAACCTTGGAGGTTCTGCTGTAGTGTATGAATTATGACATTCAAGAAAATACAACTGTGGAGACCGGGTTGGGGAGGGATCTATGGAGAAGAGCTTGTGAGTTGAGTGGCAACTAAGGACAGAATAGAAGAAGATCGAGTGAAGTGATATCCCTAACCTGTACATGACCCTTCTCATTCCCAGTAAGCTGCTCCCTCCGACGGTGGCAGATGGCCCGAGATGACGAGCAAGACAGTCTCGGAGCGGACCAGAGGTAGCAAATCAGACAAAGCAGTAAAAGCAGACCAAGTGGGACAAAGCAGACGGAGAGTACGGAAAGAAATCGAACTTTTTGGAAGCAAAACTATGCTGAAAAAAATAAAAAAGCGTGAAGAGTGATTTAATGGGGGAAAACAAGAGAGGGAAACTTTAGAAAGAGTCTGGTCCAGCCAAGAAAAGCATGTAGAATTGAATTAAGGTACAGGGAACACAACCGAGCACAAGTAGAGGCGCAGGGGTGCAAAGAGAAAGAGGAGGACCATTACCTTTCTTACATTAGCCGTTACATCCCTTGGCGACTGTTGAGGGGTAAAAAGGGAAGAAACATCACAGGGTCGGAGGAAGGATTAGGATAATTGGAAAGGACTGTGAATGGGAGAGCAGCTTCACTAGTGGCCCGTGTATATTTGCAAATACTATTGCTTTTAGACAAATGGAGCAGCAGGTGGGGCCTCTTTGAAACATGTTGATGGATATAAAGTTTCATTTTTTGTTCGTGGGCCGAGAAAGTAAGTGCTTCTGACAAGTATAAAAAATTAGAAACTCATTGTTGGCGATAACTATTGATTTGATTTGGAAAGAAAAAAAAAAAACGTTGGATGTTAGCGGCTGGCTAATTGTAGAGTCAAACTAGCCCTCCTTCGTCTACACAACCTACTGACACCATGACATTTATCAACCACCATTTCACCATAAATCTGCTGAGCAGAACATTTAGCGGTAGACATTTTTGGCCCAAGAGCAGAGCTATTTTATCACTCCATCAGTGACATTTAGGGTCCTCGAAAGGCTCCAAGAAAATGTATATTTACCTTTCAACGTCTATGTGCAGCTTCGATTCTCTTCCTTTTCCCATTGCCCTGTCGCCATCATTCTTCCTGTTCTGTCGCTGTTCCGCATCAATCACAAACTGCCACAATGGTCTGTGACGGCTCACCAACAGGTCTGACACGTCCTGCAACCCAGGGTAGCTTGGCTCAACCAGCGGGCCGACAAAACACATCTGGACCCCAAATTACACAGCATTGGCATTCCAAAGCTGAAATTCCAATAGGGATTGGAGTTATGTGCCAGTTGATTCCATGTGTCACATACTGTAATTATGGGAAAGACATCAAATGCAGCACATTAAATAACTTTGCTCCAATGTGTCAACAATCTACATTGTTGTATTTTAATGCTGGAAAAAAATATAACAATAATAACTTTAAGTATCTGTTTAGATCAAACCAACCACAATATAATTAAAGGGATTTTACTACAACTGTTGTGTTACAACAAATTCGAAACTTAATGTAAATTATTGTTAAACATTCTTATTCCCGAAAGGTATCAATCAAAATGCTCATGACTGAACTTTAAACGTATCTTTAAACACAGTGCCATTTATCAGGGCGTAAATTGAATCCAAAAAAAATTACAAGTGTCAAGTTAAATATTGTTATTCAAAATTAACTTATGACTGGTTGTCGTGAGTTGTTTTTTTAAATGATTTTTCGTGCCTCATTGTTGTGTTTACATAAACACGACGGACATTAGCAGCAGCACTTAGCTAAAGTAAGCTAACTCACTAGTGATGAGCGGGATGAGGGAGGGGGACAAAAAACGGCGAAGTCCATGTCCTTCTAAATATTGTCTTTTAGTTTCGTAGTTTTGGGTTTGGTACCGATTTGAGAACTTTTAAATTGCGGCTTGTATATTTGGAATTTCAGTATTTTGTTACTTACCGCCTTTTGCCAAGCAACACTATAAGGCAGGTGCTTCGCCAGCAGTTAATCACAGGAAATTGACGAAGAACTTCCGGGAAAGTTACCAAAAAAAACCAATAATCATAATATTTATTTTTTTAACTTAAAATGATGTTTACTATTTTCCACACTGAATATTGTTTTTTTAAATACTTTCAGGTGGAAGAAATGTGATGGTAATGTTTTGCCCATCTTCGCGTGTAATGACGTCATTCAGCCATCGACACTTCTGCAATTGTATGGATAGATAGACAGATTTGTAACCAATTAGTCAACTAGTTAGTGAGTTGACTTTACCATTTCATATTGACATTTTAAGCTCAAGGTTAACTAATATTATACAAAAGAAACGAGACTGGTAAGACTGTCATTTGCAAAATAAGAAAGTCTATCCAGACAAAATAGGTTGACAAGTTCTTGCATGCATATTGCTTGCTAACCATCATCAGTGTGGTTAAGGTACCAACCAACACGGTCAAACTACACTATGGCACATTTTTAAAATGAAAATGAGCCGCAAATACATCCAGCCTGCAGAAGTCAAGCAAGTGCTTACATGTGTCGGCTCACTTTTAACTCTCTTTTGCTCACACACACTTGATCTACTTAGATCTCCCACATCTAACTACCACTTAACCTCACTTTCTCTCCTCACCCATCTGCTCACCCCCCCCCCCCCCCTTCAGCTCTCAATCCATCATCCAGCTGCGCTCTGTGTAATGACTCTATAGTCATGAACAACATTAATCCACACCATGTCCAAATGCATACACACTCACTCGTGATCAGAAAATCTTTTACTTTGTTCAGAATCCAATCTCGGCCTACTTCACCGCTACATCTGCCTCTCCAAGTGTTGTTTCGCTCCTCCGCTGTCCCTTTTTCACGCGTGACATTTCTCGTCTTGAGTGGTCTTATCATCTTGGGCCTTTTATTTGCCTCCAGCTTTGAACTTGTGTCCTCTTCATGTACCACACGGACTCCGTGAGAGAAAATAGTCTTGAAGTGACGCACGGTTATGAATAGGTGCTCGCTGAGAGACACATTTCGTCAATATGTTGCTGCAAAAGAAAAAAAAACCCAATGAGGTCAAACACGAGATGACACAAGGAGGGTTTATAAATCTAAAACCTTATGGCATACATATTTTCTGCATCTGTGTTACAGGAGAAAGGAGGCCAGGGTGTGTTCGTTTTGATGAATGTGCACGCGTGGGACCTCCCTTGGAGAAGTGGAGTAGAAAGACGCCTGCTGGAAAACAATAAATCCTCTATTAAGAAATATATAGCATGTTTTGACTCCAATTTTCCGCTGGGCCCTGTGACTCGACTTGTGTGTGAATTGTGGCCTGTTGGTTTGGCTCCTCTGAACAACCGCATGGGCCAATATTGGGTAAAATTGCACAATTGAAAATGACATCGAAAAGGGTGAGCGCCGAGCATTTCCTGTCAACAGCAAGTGGCAAAATGGCCGCCGCTAAAACAGATGAAAACAAGTCGATTTGTCGTCTTAATTCGTATACATAATATTAAACAAAAGATTGCCTTTTGGTTGGTTGAGTGGGGCAACTGCTCCAGGCAGGGTGACGTTCTCGGCGAGGAACTGTCAGATGCTCAGGGCATTTTGAGCAGGTGCAAAATCGTAGTTCATCCTCGAAATGCATCAGTCCTGGAACTTTTCTGACAAGCCTTGTATATTCTTCTCACACAATTTCTCAACACCCCTTAATAAAGTTGGACATTTGTTTCAAATAAGTATTGCAAAAACGCCATTAAAAGCCAAAGAGATTCCCAAATTTGACAAAGTACTGTGTGACTTTAGAGACTTCTATTTTGTCGAATTGTGTGTTTTTTTTGCGCCACCTCTGGGAAATTCAACTTAAGAGGTCCCACTCTGATCTGCGATGTTGCAAAACGCAGTTTGCCGCTTAAATAGATGGCTCCCAAAATGTCTTCCTGGCTCTGCACGCTAACCCCTAGCGAGGTCTTGGTAAACAACTTGAGCATAATTTGCCCATCAAACTGGGCTGCATGCACGAAGCAAGAAACAAAGCCAAAAGGAAAAACACAATCTCCTCGGGGAGGTAATTAAAGTGTCCTATGTGATTAGCCATGTCACGTCAAGGAGGCTAGCGTGAGTTCTTCCTCGGCTGCTGTTGTGCGTACTGTACTGCGCATGCCTGTGGTTCTCCGGCCAGGGCCTCAGATCAACGTTGGTGGCGAAGGAGAGGTGTTGGGAGACCCTGGTGGAAGGGGGGCGGGGCAGGGGGGGAGACAGAGAGGAAAGATGCTGGGCTACAAGTGGACACAATGTGTAACGGCAGTTCCAGCTGAGAAAACACAAGCACCCGAGGAACACTAAAACCTGAGGGGTGAAAAATATGCGAGGCCTGCCGATAGGTCAGATTCCCCCACCGTATCTAATTCGATTTTACAAACTGTAAGAAAACACGCTGCTGTCTGAGCAGTAAAGCAAATATTTCAATTTTTTACACTTTTGCAGTTTTCACCAATGACTCAAAACGGGTTTTCCCATCTGCTTCTTACAAAGTGTATGTCCATAAATACTGGCTGGGGGAGATTATTTACTCAAATGCAGAAGTGGTTCCCAGAGTTTATTGAGCCAAGGCTCATATTTACGTGCATATGAAATCGCACAGCACACTTGTCATACAAATATTGACAGAATCTTTTCTAATTTGTCCTGCAACGGAGGTTCCAAATCGCTGCAGTGAACGACTTCACATTTTTATAATCGGGATGATAGTCGAGTCCCCTTACCATTAATCAATGACATCATTGACAATGTAAAGTATTATTTATGTCCATTGATGATGAAACCAAGACAAATTACTGCATTCCATGCATCTGCTCATTCTGTTTCATGTTTATCATAATACAATAGAAAAGTTGCCTAAACATGCCATTTTTTGAAGTTGCATGTACGTATATTTCCCATCTAAAAGATTTTTTCATCTCTCAGGAAAGGCACTTTTTTCTTTTTTGTCATAAATTGCACTCAACGCTGCTGATGAGCTGCTTACTTCAATTGCATGCAGCTTCAAGAGAGTTAAAATATTTCATGTTGAGGTAGAGATCAAGCGCAAGGCCACTAAAAAATAAATTAAAAATCACTCTTCGTGCAAAGCAAATCAGGCGACTCGAACAGCATAGAAAGATGCTTTTTGGAGTGTGAGTTTCGTTCTGTCCAGTTGTTAATATCCATCCGTATTTGCACGCATGCTTGGAGGCAGCCAGGCAAACTAGCTGCAGCGGGACTTGGTGCGCGCCTGGTGGTCCACGCAGTCACGTCTGGCAAAGACATTAGAACGGGGAGTCCCATAGACAGCGCTCACTTCTCTAAATAAACATTAGTCTTAAAAAGTTTGGCCCCGCGACCTCGGCGTGATCGCGTTTCACTCTGGATACAGTCCATTTTTATCGCGAGGTTTGCCTATACTTTTGCAAACACCCACACACAACACAAAAAAAAGATTAGATGTCAATTTAAACAAAGTTTTCTTTTCACAAAAGTCTAACAATAACATTTATATATTTTAGTGACGTGAATTAATGTGCGATTTGTTATGACACAATTGGATAAACAGACATTTCGATTGGCAACTAATTAGGTCATAAAAATAAACATTACGTAAATGTTTTATCAATGATGTGCTCATCTTTGCTTCTAATTAATATTGCATATTTAATACTAATATTTAAGTAAATTTACTTCTTTTTTTTCACATCGTGTTGGCCTCATGTCCGCGTAAGGTCAACGCGAAAGTGCGTATATCGTGTCACACACGCGCACGCGCGCACGCACACCATGTAGCAGCTGCACCTCTCTAAATCAAAAGTGACCAGAAGTCCAAAAACGTGTCAGTGATCCGAATTTAATTCGTTACAAATGACGCGCATGTTGACTAAATATGTTCTCAATAACCGCTTCGTTAAATCATTAAATTGATCTCAGCATCCCAAAATAGACCAGGTCCTCCAATCCTATTTTTGTTCATTGAAAATAATTACACTCCTACGTGAATATTACGATATTCCACGTGCTGTGTATGTTTGCTTTTGCTTTCCAAATTTGTCTCCTTTGTATAAAAAGCGATTTTCTTTTGTAATTTCCTTACTGTACTGTAAGAAAACCTGTAGCATACACAAAAACATATAAATAAAATGACATAATATTAATCAAGAGGGGGAAAACATTTTTTTTTTTCGTACAAGAACATGTCTGCCTCGTAGAATTAATCACCTCGCTGCTAATATTGAGCAAGTCCTATAGTGTCCTCCTCGTCTTTTATTTTTCCAACTGCAGGTGTTCTCTTCACTCGATGTGTCTTCCAAAGTTCATATTATGTTCTGGCACACGGGGGAGTTGACTGTCCTGAAGATTTATTTACACAATCTAAATTAATTAAGCGCAGGATTCTTTTGTGTGGTGCAAAAACACTGAGGCTGCTGGAAAGGGGGGGCGCCGAGTATTGCATGGTGGTGCATGGTAGGAGAGGCCAGGGGTGCAGGGAGTGATTTATCGACGCCGGCCTTGGCTCGATCGCTTCTCGCCCTCGGCCAAGGAGCCACTTAGACCCATCCAACATTCCTCCGTGCAACAATGTCCGCTGCGCACTTTTGTTAGCCATGCACCTAAAAAGGCGTAATTTATGTTTTAATTCCATTTACTAATAGAGATCACTCCGTGTATCACCCCACGCAGGGTGACGTACAAAAAAACTGGTCTCGTCCCGTTAATAGGTATAGCTGCACCTTCTAATGCGCTAAAAATGGATTTTCCCTTTGCAGCGATAATGATGCTTGACACATCAAAATATAGGTATTGATTTAATAATGCTGTTATTATAGTGATTCCACCCTGCCTCCCTTTTGTAATCAATTAGGGGGAACCAAAATATTAGCAACAGCTTGCAGAAACATGTTTGAGTAGGAAAATACCTCTCACGATGCTTGAAATTATTTTAGAGGCAATATTATTAAATCTCATTGTGGTACATATATTATATTAATATTTAGATAGAAAAAAAATTCCATTTGTTTAAAAAAATAAAGCAATCCTATCGACATCACGCATTCTTTGTAGTGTCAACACACACACGTTGCCCTTGTGTCCTTCAAGTCTAAGGAAGATGCGTATCGATCAGGTGTCCGAGTCTATTGACAAGGTGGTGAAAGAATTGGGCATAATGATTTTAGTTAAGACCCCTCTTGTCACACGCTCTAAAATATAAACACATTTCAGGATAAATCTTTATAAATATTTAAATAAGAAAAACATGACAATGCATTTTTGCCAACCAACCGCGCATATGGAAGCGGTTAGGTTAAGGATGGGGGTGAAAAAAAAAGTATAAACGCACTTGGAGTCATTTGGCTGTCACGTCACGCATCACTTGTGGCTATTCTTTGAGACAACGTCACGCAAATTGACGAGCGCGGTGGTGACGAAATCAAGACAATGTCGGTCTCTCTCCGGTACGCGTGGGTGGTCCCGGTAGTCAAACATAAGCGTGCAGTTGAAGTCGAAACAAAATCAAAAATAAAAATTAAAGGGAAGATGTTCGCCGGGTGTGCGAGTTGTTTGTTGTGGTGTCTTCTTTTTTTGTGAGCAAGAAGAACATGGGTCTATTTTTTGCTTGCCGTAGCCTATAATCTAGGTCTAAATGAGACGCCATTCAATTGTGTGCTCGCTCCCCTGTTTCATGCAGAGATTCTAATGGACTGATGGTGCGTCTGCATGACAGCCATGCAGCAGCCTGTTGGGGAGTTTTGCGCAAGCATGGGGGTCCCTAAATTTGGGCTGGGGGGTCTAAGATTCGGGTAATTTTTGGTGGGGTTAGGGTTAGATTTGTTTCTTCTCTATATGAATTCAAAGTAAACAGTAAATTCAATTTTTAAAAATGATTAACAAGCTTTTTCTGTATTGATAGGTGTATCAATTGCATTAAATGTGTTTTCAGCAGAATGTATGATTTGTATGGTTATAAATAAAATAATCAAAATAACTTAATAAAAATGTCCCATGAAGGTAATGAAACACTAGAGATGCTGTTTTATATTAAAAAAATCTGCCAAAAAAGTAATTAAGTAACAAAAAAGAACTGCTTCAGAGACCTGACAGGAAATTCGATAGCCGTTCATCAGGGTTAATTTGAAATTGCACCAGCTATAGCACCATTGAGTTTATTAAACGTAAGTATAGGTTCAATATCACACCATTTGCTTCCTGCATGTCTGGTGCTATTGGATAATGGGTTGTTTTATACAGCACCACGGTGCTAAAAATAGAAGGCCTGCATACAATATATATAAAAAATATATATCTTCATCCCGATAATGGCCTGAACGATATGCGGTATCGCAAAATGAATTGAATGCGTTTCTGACTTGCAACGCAATTCAATGGGTGAAAAGTATCTAGGGGCATCATTGACTAAATAGAATTATATATATATATATATATGTGATTCTTTTTAGTTCTTTATGTCATTTCTTACGTTACATATTAAACACCACGATGATATCATCAATATTGAACACCCACAGTTGCAATTTTTTCCAATATCATGTAATTCTATTAAATAATACCGCAAAATGCATTTGGGCACTATGTAGGGCCTTTATTATTATTATTATTATTATTATTATTATTATTATTATTATTATTATTATTATTATTATTATTATTATTATTATTATTATTATTATTGCTGTTGTTTTTTAAGACTGAGTTACACATTCTATTTTGAGGCTTAAGCTGACCATGAGCGAAATAAAACAAAGATTCTGTCGTTAAAAATTCCACAAATGCTCATGATTAAATGATCATGTAGCAATAATGATCAAAAGTGTTTTCTTTTTGATTCTGTTTTATTTTTTTTACCTTGTTTTAATAAAAGAGCAGATTTGCTTTTTTTTATATACATCACACTAAATTGTTTTTAATTTTACGATATGCATAAGATCAGCAAAATACACCATATCAAAAACGTGTGTTATCTTCGGGACAACACTTTTGTTTGGAGGAGAAGAGGATACAAAATGAAACGCTTCTCATTGGTCCATTTTACTCATCAGAATTGTTCCTGGACTAAAGAAGCATGTGTTGGTTTTCGTTTCAAAGCTTTTGAAAAGCGCCGCTGTTGCGCCACAGGACAGACAAGACGGATCATCGCTTCCACGCCTTTCATCCGCAATAATCACGTGTCAAAACACCCGCAAACTAATTTGCCCGTACATTTGCGCACAAAGAGCCTCCTCGCATGCATACAGGCACCTTCTGTCCACAAACATGCTCCGCTCAAAAAAGACCACTGGGCCTGTTTTGGGGGTCCCCCACTGCTTCTTTTCATCCGTGTTTCGAGACAACGCCGCTCGAATGAAAGAGCATTGCTTTTCAGGGCTCCTATATACGTGTGTGGCTGCTCCGGGCCTGCCAAAGGGGGACCCCTCGCTGTGCGGGCATTGAGTCTCCCCTGGCCGGGGGTCCACACTGACAACGTCAACAAACGCTGGATTAGGAGCCCCAATGAAAATGCTGCTACAAATTAGCAACGAAAGCCCCCTTAATTCGCTCCACAAAATCTAAAGCGCTTATAGGGATATTGTCCACTTTCAATTACAAACCACCAAGTTTTGCTCAGTATGGAGTTTAAGGCCCTCTAGCAAAAGGGTCTCTCTCTTTTTCTTTTTTTTTCTTTTTTGTAAAGCAAGAAACACAAATGAATGCTGGCCCCTACACCCATTGATGTTTTTGACATGTTTAAATGAAATGTGTATATAAATGAACACCCCCCCCCCTTCCACCTCACAATTCACCAGAAAATTACATTAACGTTCTTCTAATGAAAGGATTAAAAGTAGATTCTTCCTTCTTTTCAAATCCACAAACATTTATTATTTTTGTCATTACAACCAAAAAAATTGACCTATATGAACACTTGTCTTTTTTTCTATTGGCAACACATGACAAACTCGTATGTGAAATACAACCATGGAACAAGTTTGAAAGGGGGTAATGTGCTTTTTTTTTTTTTTTAAACCAACAACTTTTTTTTTTAAATCACTTTTGCAGGAGATTTAGCGATGATGCTGTTTTGCTTTTCTGTTTAAAACCTGAGTTGTCTGTCTCATGTGCCACCACGCTATTTAAAAACAGAAAATATGTAAAAATGTTAACCCCCGGGACACGTTTAACTTAACTGTTAATTTGCTTATAACACAAAATGGAGGCCGTGTTAAGGCCTATTTGGACGGATCATTATTGTTTCCCAAATGCACCTATTTACAAAGCATAAATAAACCTTCTTAAGGAGCCAAAGCACAATACTTACTTTTACCCCATCAATAATGTTCAGCCTACCTTCACATAGGAGCACACCACTTTTGGCTTTTTATTAATAAAAATATGTTCAGTTTTTTTCTTCAGAAAGGGCAAGTGTTCAAGTTTTTGCTGGGGAAAGTCTGCCCGTGTGGACCGGGCTGTAACAAGTCTTGCGCCAGGCTCAAGTGGTTGGAAGCGGAGGCCAAAGCCGGGCTGAGCATGGCCAAGATGTGCGCCTGCCCACCCGGTTGCGCGCTGTACGACGACGCGGCGGAGTTGGCCGCACCGATGATGTTGTCGATGGAGAAGGACGGTCGACTCGGCGCGCTCGAGTCCGTCTTGACAGGCGCCAGGGACGGGTAGAAGGGCTTCCTCAGGTCGGGCAAGGGAGGTGGCGCCGCGGGGAAGATGTTCGAGGGCAAGGTGCACGGCGCGTTGGGGAACGGGAAGGAGCCGCCCGCGTGCGGGTGGTGGTGCGGGTGGTACGGGCTGTGCGCGGCGTGGAAGTTCTGTAGCTGAAGTCCGTAGCTGTATCCGTACGGGCTGTATCCGAACCCGGGGAGAAAGCCCCCGGCGTCCCGCAGAATCTCGTTGCCCTGGTTCCTCTTGAAGCGCTTCCTCCTGCGCAAGAAGCTCCCGTTGTCGAACATGTCCGCCGAGTCCGGGTCCAGCGTCCAGTAGTTGCCCTTCCCGGGGTTACCGGGCTCCCGCGGGATTTTTACGAAGCAATCGTTGAGGGAGAGGTTGTGCCGGATGGAGTTCTGCCAGGCGGGGAACTTCTCGCGGTAGTAGGGGAACCTGTTGCTGATGAACTCGCAGATCTCGCTGAGGGTCAGCCGCTTCTTGGGGCTCTGCAGGATGGCCATGGTGATGAGCGCGATGTAGGAGTAAGGGGGCTTCACCAAGGCGCTTTTCCTCGCCTTGTCGCCCACCAGGACCGACCCGGACTCGGCGCCGAGCCCCATCTGCTCGGCTGGGCAGTCGGAGCTGCTCAGACCCGGCGAGGACGCCCCTTCCTCTGCGTTCTGCGAGTAATTATCATCGGAGTCCAGGTTGAAGTCGTGGTGCAGGTACTTGCCGTCCTTCCCGACGGACAGGTCCCCCCCGACCACGTCAATGTCCACATCATCGGACAATGCAGAGCTGTCGGACATATCCGTCCCTAAAGTCATCCTTCTTGTGCACCCCCAACCCCTCCTCTCCTCCTTGAGAGCCCACCGACACTTTAGAACCGCACCAGAACTTGGCTGCACCCGTGTCGTCCAGCAGCCAACGCACGCATGGTTCTAGAAAGGACGAAAACAAGTTGGACCTGCAGCCTTTGGCGTCTCCCGGAGCTCTGGGGACGCGAGTGTCAACCAGAAGGAAACTTCTGCTCGGCTCTCTCTCCTTCCCTCTCGCTCTCTCTTTTTCCAGGCGTACAAGTCAATCACAGATCATCGATCTTCCTCTGATCCACGATTGCCCTCCCTTAACACTGTTGTTGTTTTTCAAAGTTATTTAAGAATATAACATTTTGAAATTTTAAGGAAGGTATACGTTGGGATCCAACCAAAGAGCCGCACTAGCTCCCTCTGCTTCCTTTACGCATTTATAGGAGCACCCTGGTCACGTGATCACTGACGCACATCGAGGAACTGGGCCAAATTTACATATCATAACTTGACATTGATATTTTAACGTTCATTTGAACGCGCATGACGAGAAACGAAGAGTCGGACACGGAGTGAGTTTGTTTTTTCCTTTCTGACTAGTCCAAATGTGTTATTGATTGTAGTGAAGTGTATTTTTGTTTGTAGCCTTTTTAATGATAAATGTAATTAAACCGAATGATAAGACGCGTGTTAGCAACACAAGCATTTGAATTTGTTCAATGTATTTTGTATTATTTTACTTTAGTATTAATAGATTTTTTTAACGGATGTTTAATGTAGTTGCAATTAGAAAATATTGGTTATTTCAGATTTGATGTGAATTATTTTGTGAACCAAAATACTCAGTTTATTATTATTATTATTATTATTATTATTATTATTATTATTATTATTATTATTATTATTATTATTATTATTATTATTATTATTATTATTATTGCGATTGGTCTGGTGTCACTAACTAAATCAGTTTATCATTATTCATTTCTGTCGCTTGAATTAATACTGAAAACATTTTTTTATATTTCATTTATACTTGGTTCGTTTTACTTACGTTTGTTTTTATTTATATGGTTATTTTATTGATTTGTGCTAATCATGCCTGGCCTCATCACTACCTTGAATATTCCAAGATATATAGTTTGTCCTTGTTTTCATTTTGTTTATGTATTTTTTTAAGTAAACGACAGTATTCGTTGTACGCGTGTGTGTGTGTGTGTGTGTGTGTGGAGGGGGCTATATACGGCCCATACTTAACTACATTTATTGACTTGTTATGCTTTCAGCATTCCACAGAATTAAGATAACATGTTTATGTATTCATCCAGCGACTTCTTATTGTGCACATGAATTCACAGAAATAAATGTAGGATGACATACCAAGGCAAGAGTACTTGTCCTGTGTCAAAGTTTAAGTGACAGACGCCATCTAGCGGTCATTATTGACAATTTCAAAGTTTGTTCTGCTTAAATTTGGTATTTTTTCGGATGCACATAAATTCAACGCCAGTCACACATGCGGGTTTTAGTTTCAACAACCTAGGTTTGTGAGGTTATGGCGCTCTCTGCTGCTCATAAGGAACATAGCAACAAAGCCGGCAGTGCATTGACACTGAAACTAAAATGGGGTTTTAGCACCCGCTCTTTGCATTTGTGTCCTCCTGCAAAGTACAATCACAATAACAAACGGGCTGATGACTTGACACCCACTTGACATTTTTTAGGTTGAGGGTTTGAATCCGGGTCTCCTACGCAATCAGTGCTGCGTATCAAATTGTGTAATTCTAAATTTTACAGCTATTTGGGACTAAGATTATACATTTTATTATTTTTAAAATTTAATTTTGTATTTGTTATACTCAATATGATCTCTCAATGGGAAATTGTATTGACACTCCGCTGTATATTGGAGATGCGATTTAATGTGTTATTATTTTACGTGGAGGCTTAAATGTTGAATACACTCCGTATAGTAAATTAAACAAAACAAATCTAATATTTTCTCTTCCATAAAATAAAAAAAAAAATCTGTAGGCCTACGTAATGAAACTGTGAAAAGTGGAGCGCCATTTAGGTTAGAAATGCTTTATTTCAGACTGCTGCACTGATAAAACCTTTTTTAAAAATAGAAATGTATTTACATGGAAATAAAAAAAAAAAAACACAATTTTCCCCGAGAAGATGTCAAGGAATGTGTCAAAATCTGAATGGCTTGGAAAAAAGTGGAATGTTTTCTCACACGGCTTGATCCTTTGCTGTCAAACTATCACGATAAAATAACGAGAATTTTTGAATCCCTTTTAAAATGTTCTTCAACCAGGTTGTCACATGTATCGTTCCAGTCCCGATGCAAAGTTGGCCTGTCTCATGTAGGAGTTGTTGTAAGTGTTCATGGAGCCCGAGAGGCCCAGAAGCTGCTCCGTGTGTTCCGCGCAGGAGCTCGGCCGCAGAGCAGGCAGAGAGAGCCTGTTGCCCGGGCAGTACACCTGAGAGCTCCCGGGGGAGAACCCGGTTTGGGTCATACCGGTCAGGTTGGGAGGCGATGCCGGGGAGGAGTAAGGGTACGCCGGGGTGAGGTTGGAGGAGATATTGGAGGAGATGTTTCCGTTGTTTCTGCTCAACATGTTGGCGGACTGGTTGACGGTTTGGGTCTGAAAGCAGGCTGAAGGGTCTGCCCCGGTTACCGAGCAGCTGGAGGTCATAGCGGCCAGGTCTCCCCCGCCGAGCCCCTGCAAAGCTTGTGGGTTGAGTTCCCCGACCGCCTGCGGGCTGATGATGTTGTCGATGCTGAACATGCGCGGCTGCGCCTGGCACACGCCGGCTGACGTCTGGTAGTGATGCAGCATGGCCGGGTGCTGGGAGGAGGCCGCGTACCCGGACCCGATCCCCGCGTACAAGGTGTTCGGGTAGGAAGGTCTTCCCATCGGGGTGGGCGTGAAGGCGCTGGAGTTCTGCACGTAGCCCGGGTAGGTGCTCACATCTGTGCGTTTGAAGCGCTTGCGCCTCCGCAGGAAGCTCCCGTTGTCGAACATGTCCTCAGCGGCGGGGTCCAGAGTCCAGTAGTTGCCCTTGCCGGGTCTGCCGGGCTCCCTCGGGATCTTGACGAAACAATCGTTGAGTGTCAAGTTGTGACGGATGGAGTTCTGCCACTTCTTGGAGTTCTCCCTGTAGAACGGGAAGCGCTCCATGATGAACTTGTAGATGCCGCCCAGTGTGAGCTTCCTCTCGGAGGAGTTGGCGATGGCCATGGCGATGAGAGCGATGTAGCTGTAGGGGGGCTTGCCCCGCTGCACCGGCCTCTTCCTGCGGCGGCTACCGGTGGGCATGTGCTCCTGATCCGTCTGGCCTAAAACGACCCCGTCCTCGGCGTCGGGACTGTTCCCTCGCGGCTCCGATTTGATCAGGACGCCGTCCTTGGAGCGGCCTGACAGCATCAAGGGGGGCAGCGGAGAGTCCAGACTGACGTTGGGGGACAGGACCACCGGACTGACCTCTGCGGGAGAGTGCTGCGTCTCTGCGGTCATGTTGCACATGCCAGAGTAGTACGAGTAGTTTGCCAGATTCATAGAAAATAAAAGAGTAAGCGGGCTATATTATATTGAAAAAAAAGTTTTTAGAAAAATAGCCCGTGTCGCGTCCTCTTGTGTTGGGTGCTGGGTGTCATTCCAGGTGAGATGCAGAGGCGCTGACAGTTTTATAAGGGTGGGGGGGAGCAATGACGCAACTAGCTCCCTGATGACGAAGCTGCAGCTGCACCAATTTTTTTTCTTTTTTTTTTGCACATTGATTTCATACTTAATGAATTATTTATTTGTTTTTCACCTGTTTGTTTGCATGGAATTAATTTGGAGCATGTCGTTTTTGGCACATAAATGCTTTAGCCTATTTTAAAAATGCCTTTAGATGAGTATTAAAAAAGAAATATTAATTTCACAATTAAAATTGCAGTTTACATTTAGTCTACTGCATTGAATTGGTGACAAATAAATGTTTTTACCCTTTAATTGCCAGACATTTTGACATTTATTGTCACAATATATAAATAAAAAGCACAAATTGTTCAAAATGCTTCTTTTTTTCTGTCCGTGGAAGTTTTTTATAATGGGGATGGAATGGAAATATAAAATAAAGTAGCATTTCAACTTCAAGGTCTTTCCCGCTGTGCTGCTCTCCCAGCATGGCGTCTGTATACTCAGAGCAGAAACAACAGAGCTGCTCCGTGCTACTGCAAACATGACAGACAATACGGCAATTGAAAAATAATAACAAGCCACTGAAAACAAGCAATTGAGCTATCAAAGCTTTTGGGGAAGAAAAGTCAATATCACTCCATTTCATTTTCATTTTCCGAAAGTGATCGTTAAACAGTGTTCTGCTCCGGGGGCAAGACATGTTGTCTTTTGGACTTTCGAGTGAAAACAGTTCCGCACCCAACTGATATGAAGACAACAACCTTGAAATGCGGCAGGGCCGCAACGGTTCTAATTGATTGATTACTTAAGCAAATTAAATTATATGAATATCTATTTCTTTGAGCAATATTTAATTATTTGAAAATTGTTTTGCAACTCCAATGAAGTAGTTTTGTATCAGAGCATTTGAATGCTATCACTAGCCAGCTAGCTGTTGAGCTCGCTATCTCACGATGCCAAATAAATATGTTAAAAACACCTGTGAACTGGAGTAAAATATAAAGTTAAAAATCTTTTGTCTTGACTTTGGTCAAATTAAATAGTTTTGTGAACAAACTGCCAGTAACTGGATTGAAAGAGGGAGTACAGAGGTGCAGTAGGGAGGCTCCAGTGTGGGTGCTATGGGAGGGGGATTAGCAAGAGGCTTCGGGCCCCGAGGCAGAGGGCCCGTTTCCTGGTCTGAGCCCCTGTTTGTCCTGGCTGACCTGGCAGCTCTGGGGGCAGATCCTGCTTGGATACGGTCCTGCTCCCACGCCTGTCTGAAGCTGTTAGCCACTGGCTGTGAGTAGCTAGCTGGGCTTAGTGTTGTCTGAATGAGCAGCGGTCGAGTCGGGAGGGGGTCCAGTCATCTCGATGTTACTTTGAGCTGGCGGACAGAGCATGCAGTATGGTATTGTTGAATGATATCGGAGTATACTGTATGTAGTATCGAGACACAAAATTTGCCAATTTGTTTTTTTTTTAATCCTCCCAGTCATCCATGTCATAACATTGCCGCATATCTGACTGACCCAGAGTCTCCATGAAGTCCAAACACTAAAATATAAATCCCCAGAAATCACAAATTGAACTTTGAGTATTCTTCTTAAAAGGACTTGTTGACATGTGATGCGAACCAGAGGACAAGAGATGACTGAATAAAAGTTGCTGAGTTAACACTTGGGAGCCAGTCATTCGAAAAAGTGGCTTCAGGGAACAAGGACATGAGGGAGGGGGGGACATGAGAGAAAGAGACTGAATAAAAGAGTGAGAGAGTGACATGGCGAGAAACGCAGGAGAGAGCCCGGCCTTTTTCTTGCTCAAGCCCATCAAGTACGGGCCAGGGCTCCTGAAAACGTGGGGATTACCAGCCGAGCGGGGGCCGCGCTCGCCTAGACCGCTTCTGCACTGCACGCTACACTGCTCTGCTAAAGCACTGCACATGGTTCTCACACATACACACACACATAGTCATGCTTGCTTGTATGATGCGAGCCTGTGATGTGCAAACTTTCACACAGCTGACCCAGAACCAGTCTGGGCAATGTCAGCATCTTCCCCCCAAGAATATAATTTAATTGATTCAAAAGTAAAATCATAACATTTCATATCTTTTCCCAGCTTAGTATGTGATACCTGATATCTTGTTGCTAGGCAGATTTCAAAGGGCTCAACCAGAATTGCCAATACAATTCGATGCTAATCGGAAAAATTGTCACGCAGCGGCGTCAGACTTTGACCTCTACTGACATAGTCGACTTGTAGTTTCTGCTTGGACAAACGCCTCCAGGGGAACTCCCCTCTGACCCCCTACCGGCTGCAAGAATCGTCCGTGCAGAATGAGGTGACGTCCAACCGGGCTAAGCTGGCCAATTACAATATTAGGAAATGAGCGCCACGTGCTTCAGGTGGAAAAGAAAGCTGCGAGCCATTTGACCAAAGCTGTGCTTTTTTTTCAGGTTTAGAACTAAACATAGAAATGGATTGGTCGTGCTTCTTGTGAGATGACGAGGTCCGCGTAATGTGGTTCGGCTGGCGACGAAAAGACCGCCGCTTGGTTTTTCCCCGCATGAAGCCGGCATTCCTGGAAGGCTACGTGGACCAGACGAGCAGACCGGGCAGTGATGAGTAATTTACCGCAATAGGAGGAGGGGCCAGCCATGGGTGTGGATTGTTAAATCAAATGCACCCAGAAGTCACTTTATTAGGACCCAGATGATTGTCAGATGGTCAATTTGGGTGCTTTTGACCCCAGTTTCAATCTACAAGATGTCCCGAAGATAGAATATTCTCCTTCATCAACTCTGCTTGCCTCAATGAGCGGCGGCGGGGGCATTGCCTGGTGCTGAAAGATAACTCGGCCTTTACATAAATGGTCAACCTTTATCGTTGAAATTCATTAAGTTGTAAAAGGTCAAGATGACTAACAAGGGTGAGTCATCACACGTGTCGTCATCTTCATGTCATACAGAGCCGGGTTTCTCCACTATAATGCTACTTGTCGCAATACTCGATAGTTGCCGATGGACTTTTCATGTCAGTAGAAGGGCTTTTCAGGATCCTTTTCCTCGGGGCCCCTCCCATCCCAGGGGCCCCTCCCATCCCACACCCGCTGTCTTACCATTGTCTCCCATATTAGCCCAGAACAGCTCAGTCAGGCGGGGATCAGAACCTGGTTTGCTCCTTAAGAAACGTACAAACACACATTTCCACGAAAGCTTACAGTGCATGAGGACTGAGAAGTAGCGAAGTAGATATGCACACATGTGGGAATTAAACGGATGACCGGCTCACTGATAACGGTGCATAGGGGGAAAAAAAGCACCGTTAACCAGTAATTTCCGAATAATAATTTCTACTTGTATACAATCTGACATAGGCCACCGAAGTGTATTCTTGAATTGTGAACACAGACCATTACACCCATCTAGTGGCAATTGCTAACCTGATTATGTCTACAATGAAAATATCAGCATGAAATAATCAGTGCTAATGTAAAATACTATATATATAAATAAGTGCAATCAAATGGAAATATTTGAAACTATATACACAGAATACTGTCTGCGTGTTTACAAGGTGCATGTCAAATTATTCAGTGTGCCTTTTATTTCTCATCATTATTAATGATAGATAAATAGGTGAATAATATTTGATGTGTTCAACGATTACACGATCTACGTGTCACAGACTAAAGGTTCCGTCAAAGGGGTAGAGGAACTAAAAGCATACTTCTTGTTTCCCGTCGACGTATAAATGTAACGGATAGGGCGGGATCTTCCAAAAATCCAAAAACATGGCGTCCAGAAGACGAACCATCGCCGTAGACGCGAAAAGGTTGTTGTTGTTTTGTCTCAACTCTAGAAAATCAATTTATTATGCATATCGATTTCCAAGTTACTCGAATTTCTGTAAACCCTTTCTTTCAGTTTAAGAAGTGGAAACGGCCCTAATAAAATCAACAAGAATGCAACTGCAAAGAAGCCCGTTCAGCCTGCTTCCGAATGTAGGTGATGGCTGAAATATATCGAAATCTGAGTAATTTTAATCCAGGTGTCATTTTGGTTAATATGTCATGTTACTCTTGCACTACCGCGCACACATCGTTTCGAGTAAAACTGTATTAGGATATTTGTTTCGACAAGCCTTCTACAAATGTCGATATGTTTGTATACGTTGTCGTTTTTGTTTTGTTTTGCTTTTTAGCAAATGGAATTGTCCAGTCTCGATGCACGCAGGCTGCAGAGAAGACTTCCACTTCAAAGGTAGGTTAGTTGAATTAGATTGGCGATATGGCCTCTAATTTAAATTTTATAAACTTTATCATGACATTTCCTCTCCCCTGCACACAGAGTAACCCGGTGAATGGTGAATGTGTGAGTTCACCACAGAGACACGTCTTACCTAAACCCAGCATTTCCAAGGTAAAAATGGTCACCTCTCCACGATGCTCCATGGGCCCATCATCTTCTGGAACGTGTATGTAATAAATCCATCCACATTTGAGTGGCACCTTGACTCCACTTTTTAATTAAAAAAAAAAAAAATCTCTTTATTTAGCAAAAATTGTCCCATCTCGGTACATGCAAGCGGTTGAGAGGTCGTCTCTTTCAAAGGTAATAGAACAGACTGATGTTTGTTTGTTTTTTTTCTCAAATACATAATGTGATTATTTAAAACACACTCAAAAAGTTTTTTAATCATTCTAATTTTAATTCAAATTTCTTCCACAGAGTAATTCCCACAACAATGATTCTGGGAGTTTACAACCCAAGTTCTCGCAGCCTAAACCCAGCCGTGCTAAAAGCACCCCACCACGATGCTCCATGGGCCCGCTCGCTTTTGGGACGTGTATGTGATGAGTACAAAGAAATTTCCTTTTCTATTTTTCTTCATCTGAGACTAGAATTGAAAATCACGTTTATTCATTTTTTGTTAGTCAATTAAAAACTGATGCCTGCCTGTGATGGTTAATTAAAATCTCACTTTCAGCCAAGGCGTCACATCAGGATGAGTCTTTGCTCTTACGAAAGACGGTCTTGCAGTCCACCTTCTCTGACGGACACGGCTTGCCGCCTGATTTCGATTTTTCGCTCATCGGAGGTAAACTGAGTTTTCCACGTTCTCCTTCTAAATGAGACTGTCCTCTTACGGTGTTCTGGTCAACCTTGAAGATAAAACAGTGCCCCAAAGTGCCAACGAGACTGTGAGGAACCACGAAGATGACAAGAACTGCATCGAGATGCAAGCGTGGTCCTTGGCTTTTATCACTGCAAAGGTGAGTGCTGGGCAGTTTGTGACTCAAGGTTGGGATTGGTTTTCAGGGGGTGGCAAAAATATGGCACGATTGAGTGTTTGCGTAACTTTAGATGGCGCATAACATGGCCAAGCTGAAGCCTGAAGCAGAGGCGAGGCTGCTGCACATGATGGAGGAAGAGGAGGAGCTGCACAGCAAGGTGATGGCCAAGAAACGCCAGTACCATCTCTTGGAGAAGCAGAGACAGGCCAATGAGCTTTTAGATCTGCAGGTCAGGAATCACTTGTGTGAGCACCGAACCTTGTTTTTAATGTGCGTTGACTTGTTTACCACAATGCACCATCTGGTTGTCCCAACAGATTTCCGCTTTGACTCCAGCATTAGAAACTATCCAACCGTTCACAGAGTCTTACAAGACTTTGGCCTCAGCCGTAGATACCACCCGACACGTTCTGCCCGTCAAGAACTTCCACATTGCCGGTGACACGCGAGAATTTCTGGGTTGGTAGCGTATTTTGTGTATTTACATATTTTCGATGCAAAACTTGGCAACCGGAGAAATGGTTGAAAGTAAATCACATAATTGCTTTCTCTAGATAAAGCAGAGGCTTGTTTGAAGGAAAGCGAGGTGCTTCTGAAAGAATGCACAGATGGAAATCACGAGGAGAACCGGGTCACTCTAGAGTGCCTTAAAGCTATTAAGAGGGACTGTAAGGAGATGCGTCAGCACTTGCCTGGGTGAGTACTCAAGCTAAAGACTCGCAAGGTTGCAGCTCATTCGCTTTTACTCAGTTTAAAAAAAAAAAAAATCTAGTTTAGGGAAAATATTACATAACTAACAATCAAATGCTTTTTAAAAATATATTAAATTAGCTACGAATTGCCCTGAAAGTATTGTCTCTAAATATTTTAGATTGCTTTCGGAACTGTCCGAGCTGTCATCGCTGAAATCCCGTCACAGCGTTTTAGTGCAGCAGGCTGAGGAGGAGGAGAAGCTGGGACTTGAAAAGCTCATGGAGCTGTGCTGCCCAAAACAATAATGTTGTTGGCTGCGTGGGAGGACGATGTATTGTGCATGCACTTTCCAATGCCACTTTGATGCACACTTTTTAAATTAATAAAGATTGTCAGACAATAAATTGAAAAGCAGTGAGTTGTTGAAACCTTTTGTCCAGCATTGTACAGAATTTATAATTGATAAAGACAACATGTAGAAAACCAATTAATTTGCGCTTTAGAATTTGGTGGGACGTGATGATGAGGAGACAGATTTGTCCAGTAGGTGGCAGTGTATTTTAAGTACCTGTTGTACGTCAACGAGAAAGCGTCGAAGAAGTATTTGTATTTACTTGTCAATGAACTCTGGCGGTGCTCGTCGTAACAAGTGAGTTTGTCCAATATTGTCACTTTCAAATGTTTTTTTTAAACCAAAATGTCATTCAGTTGGAGTCTCGTATGTGTAGCATCCGACCGAAGACTTTGCGCGGCTATGAACTCTGACGTAGAACCATTTTGGTTGCTTATAAGCTTTATCCTTGCTAGAAGGTTAGCATACACGGCTATAAATAATTTAACATGGTGTAAATGTTCACCGTAGATAAACTCCCGTCATTCACACGAAGCTAGTTATGACGCAACTGCCTGATGAATATTCGAATATATGTCCTCAAAGGAATATGACGTCAGTGACATTGTGTGAAAAATGTGAAATAAAACATTAATGCTTTGCACATTTGAGAAGTTGCCCTGTGATTGACTAGCAACCAGTCCAATTGCAGCTCACCCTCCACTCTGATTACAAGTTCTACAGAAAATGGTGGTTATATTGCGTCAAGTGTTATTATGCATCCTCCAAGCAGCTCCCTGCAGAATAATGCAACAGGACGAGGGGAAGGATGGCGGAACCAGGGACGTGGTCGAGGCCGCTGCCAATCCCACGTGAAAGACAAAACTGTGCCGCATGGAGACGATACCGTTCCCAGGGGTGTCTGCCAGACCATGTGTCCAGCGGGGGAGCTGCGCAAGCGAGAGTCCCAGAATCGCCTACACCGCTTCGAGATGCTGGCGGGCACGGAGAAAGAGCGCAAACCCCGAGCTGACCCCCTGCGTGCCGTCAAGGAGTATTCTCGACCGGCGGCTGGGAAGGACTCTGCCAACTCCGCCGAGCTCCGCCCCCCTGCTGTGTTGCTAAAAACGGTGTGTTACCTTATTGATGAGGTTGCGGCATCTCCTCATCTGCATCCTTGGACTGAGGTGAGCGTTTTTTGAAAAATCCCACCCATCCCAAGTTGAACACACTAAACATCAATTGTGTGCATACGTTTCAGGTCTATAGCTTTGTTTTCGACCGCCTGCGCAGCGTAAAGCAGGACATGATCATCCAGAGGGCGCACGGGCCGGACTGCGTGGCCGTTTTGGAGCGGATGGTGCGTTTCCTCCTGTACGCCTCGTACCGGCTCTGCGACGAGCCCCTCCGACATTTTGACCCCCGCATCAATGACACTCACCTCCAAGAGAACCTGCGCTGGCTTCTCGACTGCTACACGCACGAAACCGGGCCTCATCCCAACCAGGAAGAGTTCCAGGCTCTCGGCTTGCTTTATAACTTAGGTGGGTTGTTTAAATTTGCTGTTGGCGTGTATGTGTGCTAAGTAATAAATCACATGTGCTGTTTGCTGACGAGGTGTTCCAACAATTTTGTCCATGACCCAAATTGTCACAAGCAGATTAAGCTAATACAACACCTAATCACTGTCGTATACCTCTTCGATCATCTCAAGGTTCCTCTGTCGCCATGCGGCACATCATGGAGCTTCCAGCACCACTCCGCCACACCCCCGCCATCATGCTCGCCATTTCCATCAACCAGGCCTTCCTGGAGCGGAACACGGTTCGTCTGCTCCGCTCCGCCCGCCGACTAAATTTTCTGCAGGCCTGCGCTATGCATCGCCACGTGACGGCGAGCCGCAAGGACCTGCTGCTGCTTTACAGCCACGGCTTCAGCAGCCGGAACTGTCGCTTCCCACTGAGCGTGCTGTCGAAGCTCCTCGGCTTGGAGAAGAGTCTGACGAGCACGCTGTGTCGGGCGTGTGGCGTGGAGGTCAACGCGGATGAGCAGGTGGTGTTCTCCAAGACCTCCTTTGCTGAGCCAGAACAAGGGGAACGCTGCTGCTCACTTTATCACAACATAGTGACAGAGAAGCAAAAAGATCTCACTATCGGCAACATCATTCATGGCACTTTGACAAAAGACACAAGTTAAAAATGAATAAACATGATGCTTGTTGCCAAACCCACCCAAATAATCAACATATTTATATTTTTATGGCATTATGGCTTTTTTTTTTATTTGCCAAATGTATTTGTTTTTATTTGCACTTCTACATCGCTTAGGTTTTGACTTTCAATAAAAGTTGTACAGACAAACTGGAGTTGATAGTTACTCGGTATGTGAGGATTCTAATCTTGTAACTTTACGACTGAAAAATAGTTTTGCATATGCTCTTAATTTGTATAACACTTTATGAAGTACAGTATATACATTTTGAGCACCCCTGCTATTTAATTTATAATAATTGAATTATTTAATTTAAAAATCCCAAGTGTTTCTTGCCAAATCTGCACAGTCGCCTTCTGTCCGCGAGGTGGCAGTATACAACTACTACATATCTCTGCTAACCAAAAAGGAAACGACTGCCTGACCACATTTTTTCAACATTTACCTGCTTTTCTGTTTACAAACAATTTTTATCTCCTCCCTCCCTCTCTCCTGAAGTGGCCATTTCGCTTCTTTGCTCAGCAGAATCAGCTCAATTCACTCCTAGAAGCACGTGCGGCAGCCAAAGTGTGTTGAACACACAATTTGGAGGTGTGTTCGTGCATGTGCGTGCGCAATCCCTTGCTCTGCAAGCTTCAGTCAGTCCCAGGCAGTGAAGCAGAGAGGATCCCCTCGCTGAGCTTCAAGCTAATTCTTCCTTCTACTTTTCCAAGTTATTTGATTGACTTTTAAATTGTTGCGGCCAAGTGGGAGAGCGCTCGCTATATGTTTTGTAATGCTGAAGTGTGAGCGAAGGGAACCGGGGCGGCTGAAGAAGCCAAGGAGAAGGCACATGGGAGAAGGACACGACTGATGATCTTTGCCGTCGAGAGCAATGAAGAGGCTGAAACGGTTCTAAAAAGAAGGGGGGGAAAACACCGCTGATAATATTTATTGAAGTTTTTTTTAAAAATCTGGATAGGAGGTGGGAGACCACAAGCGAAGCCCTCCTCGCTGCCAAAATGTTGCGTTTGACAGCTTTGAGTCTTCTTGGGTGGACTTTGTTCATGAGCAAAGTGAGCACGACTGTTGAACTGGATATGGGGTGAGTAGAATGCATCGGTATCATTTTCAAATGCAAAAAAAATTATAATTATGATTGCATGTGCACCCAACTGAATCTCCAGTGGATTAAAAAAAAAAAAAAGGTCTACACGCCCCTGCTGAAACAGTCAAGGCACACTTCTCACAAAAGCTCAAATACATTTTTGAGCGGAATGTATACAATTTAATTCAATAGAATGAGAAAAAATGTTTTTGCCTCAAGTATCGGTGGCTGGTACCGGACAACTTGTACTTGCCCATCACTAAGTATAATGACACATTTGTTGTTTGCTTAAGTTTAGGACAAAATGAACCTGAAATGAAATCCAGTGAGAAGGCCATGTGACTCCGTATATAAGCACCTGATCCAGGGGGGCTCATCCAGGCTTGCCCCCCCCCCCCCTCCCACTGTAGATCAAACGAGTCCATTTGCTGGTCCCCCCTTTCCCCCCTTCAGAGGATTTTCTCATGACTCGCTCTCTCAAACTCTCAGGAACTGCACTTGCCGCTGGCTGTAATGCCGCGGCGCTGTAATGCCAACCACCTGATCCTTCTCTCAGGCATGCAACAGGGTGTGCTCACTCCTAATTTCAATGATCTTCAGTAGAAGAGGGAAAAGTCAGCCAATGGGCTTAAGGGACTTTTTCGCTAAATTGAAATATGAAGAACTGCACGTTACTTGGAGCAGGATTTTTTAGCTCCAGGGTTGAGGGATTAAACAAGCATTCAGTCACATTCATGCCTGTGGAGGATTTAGAGTCTTTCATGAACCTAATGTATTTTCCTGGAAGGCGAAAGGTGGAGTACATGCTGGACCAGTCGCCTATGAAGCTGCTCTGTAATGAAAAAAAAATATTTTTTTAACCACAGCGTCATCTGCTGGTGGTGGTAGCCCTAATGTAAAATGGCCTCTGGAGCCCCCCCACTATGCCAGATGGCAGTCTTTCATCCAAAGGCTTCAATTAGTCTTTTTTTTTTTTTAATGTTCCAGCCTGTTTTTGAGCATCAAAGCTTTGGCCTTTGCACTGTGACCCCAGTGGCGGGCCGGGCCCCCTTCCTTCAATTAAACGTCAGAACGAGGAATCTTAGCGGTTACCTTGTTCCAAACAAGACTTCAAGGTTGGGGGGGGGGGGGTTGACGGACCACCCATAAGAATAACGACAGAGCCAGAATAGCAAAGGATGGAATCATTGGCTACCGTTCTCTCTTTCAAGGGGCTACTTGGTAGCGGCTCCCTCGGTGTTCCGAGCGGGCGTGGAGGAAAGCATCAGCGTGACCATCTTCAACGCCAAAGCCGAGACTCGTGTGCAGGTCCAGCTGTCCGTGAAGGGACAGGCGGTGGCCCACAGCCACGGTTCCGTGCTGGGTGAGAACGTGGTCTCTTCATCGTCATCCGTTTACCATGGACAATATATGTATATGACTTTTTTTTTCCCTTTTTTTGTGTGTGTTTTAGACAAAAGCACCATTAAGCTGAAGGTGAGACTTCACACCACAATCAACACCTGAGTCCTTCTCCCCCCCGCCCCCCCGCTTTGACCTCATTTGCTTTTGGTAATCCCGTGTTTGTGTATGTGTCGGCAGGTTCCCTCGGGGTTGAGAGGTCAAGCCCACCTGAAGCTGTGGGGCAACCGTCACCTCGCAGAGGGGGGCTACATCTTCCACAACCACACCACCGTCACGGTGGAGAGCAAGGGCACGGCTGTTTTCATCCAGACCGACAAGCCCGTCTACAAGCCCAAACACAAAGGTGACAGCGCGCTTGCTAGTTGGTTCGCCACATAATCCACATGCCAGTTTTTTTTTCTTTCTTCTTTCTTTTGAATTGGAATCAATCACTACGCGTGTATTAAAAAAAGATGCAGTCAAGTTGAACTAAACTTGGAGGTATTTGGTAATTGTATGCTCCTGCACGAAGGGAATGTAGCTAATTAAATACTGTGGAGCAGGAATGTACCGATACATAAACTGATTATTTTACTATTCAAATGAACTTTACATATTTTACAGAGTATATTTTTTCCTATGAATAACCTGGTCCATGTGTGAATTTAAAAAAGAAAAATTGTCAGACTAGCATAAACAAAATGGCAGACCGCTACTATAAACGGCGAGATGTTAGCGTGGTTGCTAAGTCGCTAACTAATGCTGTTTCTGTGTCTTTAGTGCTCATCAACGTCTACACGGTCACACCCGACCTGAGGCCGGTTAATGACAAGGTAACGTTTATTTTCATATAACCTTTACTTCCACTTTTTCACTGGTGTTTACTTGTTTGTTTTGTTTTCTTTTTGCAGATTGAGGCATACATTTTGGTGAGTGGAGTCAGGTGGGACCACCCAGGAAGGAGGGGGCAAGGATGGGGGGGGTGGGGGTCACTCATCCGGTCAGGGGTGAGAAAAACAGGGAAGCTCACCTCGATAAGTGTGGAAGAGCGCGAGGATAAACACAGCGTGAAATTGAAGCCTGGTTTTCACCTCCCCCATCGATGAACCGTATCAGCTGCTCTTTCTTTTTTCCGGAGACGTTTCCATTGCGAATAGTGAGCTCCAGTAGAGGCGCAAATCCGATTGGACAAAAATCAAACATCTACGTGCAACATCAACGAATGAAATGTCAATTTCATGGAGCATATCTTTGACTTATTTGTGGGTTGTTGTTTTTTTTCTTACAGGACCCGAGGGGATCCAGGATGGTGCAGTGGAAAGGTCTCAAATCAATCTGCTGTGGTGAGACATGTCTTGAAATCGTTAATTTGTCAATGTTGTCAGGCCGAATGAATCTCAGCTTCCAGGGCTTTTTTGTGTTCCTCCAAATTAAATCAAATTTGTCATGTCTGTTAAATATGGTGGGAAAAAGTAGTTGCACACTGTGACGCTTATCTTGGATTTAAGCCAGGATTGTCTCTCACGTAGGGATTGTCAACATGAGTTTCCCTCTGTCTGACCAACCCGTGTTTGGAGAGTGGTTTATCTTTGTGGATGTGCAGGGCCACGCGTACAACAAATCATTTGAAGTGCAGAAATATGGTGAGCACTATTAAAAAGAAAAAATCTGACAACAAACAAATATTGAAATAGTGCTCTGCTTCTCTCACAGTTCTACCCAAGTTTGAGTTGACCATCGATCCGCCTCGCTACGTCCGAGATCTGAACACATGTGAGCAGGCCACTGTCCGGGCGAGGTGAGTCACAGAAGAATTTGCGAAATGTTCATCTTATTTCCTAAGCGTCACCTCGCATGTATGGACAGGTACACGTTTGGAAAAGCCGTGTCGGGGAAGTTGAGTGTTAACATGACGGTTAACGGAGTAGGATACTATCGTCACGAGATGGGCCGTCCTGTCATCATGAACATGGAGGTCAGTTCCTGCGTCGGGATTATGTCGGACACCGACCTCATCAGATTTGCGCTTTTCTCTTCCCAGATGAAAGGCTCGGCAAACTTCAGCGTTTGCGTCAAAGACATGATGCCCCCGGACGTGGCCGACCACTTCAGGGGCACCGTCAGCATCTGGGCCACGCTCACCAGCACGGACGGAAGCAGGCAAACCACCTTTGACGATTCCACAGCCGTCCATAAGCAGCTGATTGACGTTCGGTACTCCAAGGACACGCGTAAACAGTTCAAGCCGGGTCTGCCTTACAAAGGGAAGGTAAGACGGGATTTGATGAAGAACTGTGGCCATTGGTCATTTACTTTAGGAGTCTTCTATCTCCTTGTTTGTTTAGATTGAGGTGACTTACCCTGACGGGAGCCCTGCTGATGGTGTGAAGGTGCGCGTGAAGGCTGAGTTGTCCCCCAAAGACAACGTCTACACCAGTGAACTGATCTCCAAGGACGGTCAGGCCACGTTTGAGATCCCGTCCATCCCCACCGCGGCCCAGTATGTGTGGCTGGAGGTGAGTGGCGGACAGATGGATGGATGGAAGGAAGGATAGATGGTTTAAATACATTTCGTTTTGCTGCTACGTAGACAAAAGTGACATCCATCGAAGGCAAGGCAGTTGGAGACCAGTACCTGCCCAGCTACCTGTCCATCAGCAGCTGGTACTCACCCAGCAGGTGTCACATCCAAATCCAGAGTCCCGGCGCCCCACTCAAGGTTGGTTCCGCTTCATTAAAAGATGAGTTTCGAATACATAACCTTCTCACGTGCGTCTCAGGTCGGCCAAGAGGTAGAAGTGGCGCTCAAATCCACGTGTCCGTGTAACTTCACCTTGCACTACGAGGTGGCATCCCGGGGGAACATCATCCTCTCCGGCCAGCAGCTCGCCAATGTCACGACTTCTCATCGGGAAAAACGAGCCACCGTCGTCACCTTTGATAAAAATATTCACACCACTGACTCGCCTGTATCTGCCTCAGGTAAATCCCGCGCCATCGTTGATGTCTAAAATCCGTAAAACATGTATGATGTAAATGCAGGCTCTTCAGCAGAAACGGAGATGGACAACTGCCTGTCGTATCTGCGCTTCACCGTCACCCCCACCATGGCGCCGCTCAGCCGTCTGCTCGTCTACTACGTGCGGGAGAACGGCGAGGGCGTCACGGACAGTCTTCAAATCTCCGTCCAGCCCACCTTAGAGAACAAGGTTATATTGTTATAAATAGGTTATAAATATTCACTCGTTGCTTCCACGCCATGATATTTATCCTGGATCCCAAATGATTTTGGGCCAAGTACAGGTAATGAAGAGGTAAGCGAGCTTGTGCACCAGCTTGGCGTACTTTGTAAAGCCGGTAAACAAACAGCTGTGCTGGCCCGGGAGAGCTGCCGAGTTCCTGCCTGCATTAGGTGGAGTTAACTCCCCGAAGTATTTACAGCTCCCTGGTATGCCGTTACAACACTCGGCCTGTGTGCTCGCTCGCCGTAGGAGGAGCGGGGGTAGTGGATGTCGCAGAGGCATGACACGACGGAAGCCGCAGGCAGAAAGGAGGCCGGCGGAACCCCTTGACTGAAGCTTCATACTAGCGATGGGAAAATGAGGCTTCAAATTGACTTCAGTTGTATTTTATTTGACTCCTCTAGATGGCACTGTTGCTGTGAATAAAGGAGTTTTGGTAATGGCAAGTTAGTATACTTTTAACCCAATGTTGAGTGCCCTCTAGAGGAGTGAAAAAAATTACAACTGGTTCATGAAGCATATTTGAAGCTTCATTTGTTATCACTACTAAATACGATTTTTTTTCTTTTTTAATGGTTTTTGAGTTTCATTCATTGTCACCAGACAGCATTGCTGTACTTTTCTCTGTCTGTCTTGCAGGTGTCCGTCACTCTGTCCACCAATCAGTCCATGCCGGGTGACCCGGTGAGCGTGCGCGTCCGTGCCGACAGGGGCTCCTGTGTTTGTGTGGCCGCCGTGGATAAAAGTCTTTACTTGTTGAAACCGGACTTTCAACTCACTCCAGACGAGGTTAGAAAAGTTTATTTTAGTGGTTCAATTAAAAGACCAATACAAAATGATTGGATATGAATCATGTCTTCCGCAGGTGTTCAAGGAGCTTTCCGACTTTGACGTGTCCGACGCCTTTGGCGTTCAGAAAGACGACGGGCACTTTTGGTGGCCCGGCCTTTCGTCCAAAAGACGCCGACGTTCCTCGGTTTTCCCGTGGCACTGGGACATCACCAAGGACGCCCGTTTTGCTTTCACAGTGAGAATGCGCACTTTGACCTCCTGACCCCCGACTTTTATTCCACAGGAGAACATTTTGCTCAATGTCTTGGCGCGTATACATTTTTGATTGCTTTGTATCTCTTGCGTATGTCCAACACAGGAAACGGGGCTCGTCGTGATGACGGACTGGGTGAGTTTGAACCACCGGCAGAGCGGCGGGATGTACACCGACGAGGCCGTCCCCGCTTTTCAGCCGCACAGCGCCACCATGGTGGCCGCCGTGCACTCCCGTCCGCCCTTCAGGTACGTCGAAACAGGAGTATGTGTGAAAAAAAAAAAAATCCATCCAATCAGACGCAAGTGTCGCTTTTAATATCGTATGTCGAGTTCTTTTTCGGTACGCCGTACCTCCGTTAGTTGAAAAGCAAAACAAGTCTTTCATGACTTTAATAACACACATGTCGGTCTTCAATCAGCGCTCGGAAACGGACGAGCAGAGAAAAACAAAGGAATTAGATGTGATTGCTCGTCCGTATTGCGTGCCGACATTCCTTAATGCTACTCGTTGCGGTGATGAACATTAAACACATGACGTGACTTAAGTCGAATGTCAGCGTGCAAATCCCGAGTAAATCATCGGGCCTTTTATGGAGATGTTTTATTGTGAGCAGCTGAGGCCTTTTTACTGATGTCGGCTTGTGTTTGGCTCGCAGACCCGAGAAGCGTCGGCGAACATTCTTCCCGGAGACGTGGCTGTGGCACTGCCTCAACGTCAGGTATGTCAAATCCCATCAGTATTGGACGTCGATACGAGATAAGCCAGGGGAAGGGAGGAAAGTGCGAGAGATGATGGAAATCTCCTTCCAGAAGCCGTGTGTGAATGCGGCTCTTTGAAAGCATCCCATCCTGGATGTCACACTCTCAACAACTCCTTCTATTCATTTTCCGCCAATATAAATGAACTGCCCCGGTAGATTTCCATGTGGCTGATTTCCTTTGGCTCGGACTACTTTCCAAAAAAAAATCTTTAATTTGCCTTTAAGGTCTATTAAAGTAGACTTTGATCAAGCAAAGATGGTTCTATGTTAGTTTACAATGGGCGTTAAGAAGCCTCACCCCCTCCCCTACATGAAAAGCTTCATTGAAAAAGCCGATATTGACACAGATGTTTCACAGAGGATTTTTTTTTTTCTTCTTGGCCGACAGCGCCGAAACGGGCGAGGCAGAGCTGCGACTGGACGTGCCCGACTCCATCACCACGTGGGTGACGGAAGCCGTCGGGTTGTCCAAAGACAAAGGGCTGGGCTTGTCCACCAGAGCGGAGCTTCGTACCTTCAAGCCTTTCTTCGTGGACTTCACGTTGCCTTACAGCTTGATCCGAGGGGAGCAAACCAAAGTTCCCCTGACCGTCTACAACTATCTGCCGACGTGTGCTGAGGTATGATGGTGAAGGATGGCACAGCAAGTGCGCTAGCATGCTAACGTCTGGCTCGTTTGAAACGTCCTCGTGTGAATACACCCTTCCGAGAGCCTCCGTAAGCTGGAAGTTGGCCTCAAACGGGACCCATCCTGCACTCCGAAGCCATGACATCATAATCTTTGCAGATGGGCCTGATTTGGTGTTAGATGAAGATGCGAACGGGCGTAGCGCCTTCCTTTGATGTCCATTCCGACAACATGAGATTCCTATATTTTCTGATTTTTATTTATGACTTCTGGAGGGTGGATAAAGGGCATTCCTCCATCAGAGCTGGACAATGAGCGGCATTTAATCCTCCGGGGAACTTGAGAAACATGAGTCAGTTTGGATTCAAAGAGAAAAAAAATATACTCTCCCTTGGCGGGAATGCGCCTTATGAGGGTGGGACGGTGAGAAAGATTGTTTATTATCCTTTTTTTTTGTTTTTTTTGCAGGTTCACATTAAAGTGTCAGTACCAAAGGGCATCAAGTTCATTGGTCATCCTGGAAAGCATCACCTTACCAGGAAAAAGTGCGTGGCTCCCGGGGAGGCCACGCCCACCACCATCGTGTTGGCTTTCAGCGAGCTGGGCCCGGCAAACATCACAGGTATCCGCAGAAGCTCCCATCTCGTTCGCTTTGGAGATTGCTCACCCACCTCCAGGTACAAACATGTGAGAACAAAGCAGGCCAGCAGCGGGGGAGCCTCCACAGCTGTGCTGTGACACTCAGTGGCATGTTGATGAGTTTGCAGGTCATCGGCGGTCAAAGGGCCCCCCCCTGCCCCCATAGCCCCGCTCCGACTCCCCTGGCCCCCTTATGTTTCCCTCTCACTTCACACACACAAAGAGCCGCCCGCCATTGGCACGGGGCCACGTTTCCAATGCGAGAGTCCTTGTACAGGCATGTTTGTCTTGTGTAATGCGCTGGATGTTGAACATGATGTCCGCAAAATATTATTTAGACTAGCGTGTGATGATTTGCCATGTTGACTTTTACCACCAGGCAATTAATAATGTTGCTTTACGATTTGTTTCGTAATGACAGCGATAATTTACGCCGTCCCAAATGAAGTGACAATAATCTCCGTTTTGATGGATGGCTGTTGAAGGCAATCTGTGAGATATCAAAGTTACATGTGGCATATTAATTTTTTTATGGGGTACATAGTGAGTCTCTATGTGGTTCTTACGGTCAGATGTTGTTTACTCAAAATTATTCTGTGGCAAAACAATCACATGCTTATGGAGTCGAAATAATCAAAATGGTGTGACCTTTTTAGTGTGCAAATCAGATTACTCAACTCCTTCCATCATTCTCGCATGTTTAAGCTTTTGACATTCTATTTCCTCTGTTTTCTTTTGACAGCCCGAGCCATCGCCTACAGTGAAACCAGCTGCTGTTCAGACTCACAACAGTCAGGCAAAACAGGAAATGATGTCGAGGAAAGAAGGTCACCCGCTGGCCTGGACTTTGTGCGTAGGACCGTCCTTGTGGAGGTAAGTGAGCGGCAATCTATCACGATGTCACACAATCTGTTGTTTGACTTGGGTTCTCATGCCCCGCCCCCTTTTTAGCCAGAAGGCTTACCAAGAGAGTACACCTATAGTGTCTTCTTCTGTCCCAACGGTAAGTTCATTCATCTTTGGGCCTTCCAAAACAAAGTGCAGATATGTTGAGAATATTATTCCCATCACCAGAGAGAATCCACATTTCGACCCCCAACAAATACGAGTATCAATACGTGAAAAAGCCGGCCAAGATGAGCCAGTTCCAAGTGGCGGTGAAGACGCACAACGACGCCCATTTGGCCCTATCGCCCACCCCGCACGACAGCGCCGAGATGATCGAGATCGTGCTGGGGGGTCGGCAGAACACCCGCTCCTGGATTTCCTTGGGTAAGATGGGCGAGGCGCTCGTCAGTGTCCCCACGCCGGATATCCTCTCCTGGGATGAGTTCCGCAGCTTCTGGATCGTCTGGAAGGGAGCTGTGGTCCAGGTTGGTATCAATATGACGGTGCTGAAGTTTTGATCTTTAGAATCTGTGTGCTCAAAGTTATCGGTACAGTATTTGTTGAGATCTTTTGGACTTTGCTCAGGTGGGCCATGGTCTACATCCATCCAATTCATCACTTATCCTTGAGTGGTCCGGCACCAGCCCTTTACAGGTTAGTCTTTTTTTTTTAGCATCGATCTTCAAATAACTGTTCAATTCAATTTTAATCGAGATACATTTCCCCTCAGGTTCGACACATCGGCTTCTCCACGGGATGGGGCTCGGTCGGGGAATTTAAGATCTGGAGGAAGGAAGACTCTGATGAGAACCACAACGAGGCTTTCACTCTTGGGGTCCCGCACAACATGGTGCCGGGATCTGAGCGCGCCTCGGCATTTATGATCGGTAACGTTTTCACAATACGGGTTCACTCGATACCGATGTGAACGATCGCTGTCCTTTTTTAGGCGATGTGATGGGGCCAACGTTGAACAACCTGGACAAGCTTCTCCGACTGCCGTTCGGATGCGGGGAGCAGAATATGATCCATTTCGCCCCCAATGTCTTTGTGCTCAAGTACCTGCAGAAGACTCGGCAGCTCAGCGTTCAGGTGGAGAATGAAGCCACCGATTACCTCTTGCAAGGTACAATTTATTTTTTCCAACTCCATTTCTTTCAATTTAAAAATCTTTCATACTGAGGATGCCACCTGCTAGTTGATTGGGTTCATCATACCCGAGCGGCTTTCCGCAAGCAGCTGTTAAAACTCAGGAAATGGGAGTGTGTCTTCTCAACAACTCAAATCCCTCCGTGCAAAAAAAGTGTGGAAGGAAATTGCTGGCAACCGATCAACCGTCGTTACGTTTTTGTGGAAACTCCAGGAGTGACGTTTACTTTGGATAATGGATTTTGTCCGTGGAAGTGAGGCGAACTTTGACCCGGTTGGCAGTGAATCCTCTGGATTATGGCCTGGAACGAGCTCGCCCGTGATGGCTCTTTTCTCCAAGTCTTCACAATGTAGAAGACCTCATTTTCACTTTGGCCTCTCAGAAGACTCATAACATCCATTGAGTGATTTGTCCCAGTTTTATTTGGAGAGGATTCGTTCAAGAAGACAACTTCTACTCACTGGCTGTCCAGTTTAACTCCCCTCCCACCCTTCCCCTCCTAGCACCTTTCTGGCGTGCACACACTCGGGGCCAACAACGAGGCACTCTAGAGCAGCAAGGTCAAAAATAATCAAGAAATAATGACTTTCTGGTTCCACCTTTAAGATGTATGTTTTTTTTTGTGAAACTAATTCCCCCCCCGTCCCCCATTCTTATCCAGGTTACCAGAGACAACTGACCTACAAACGTCAGGACGGCTCCTACAGTGCTTTCGGGGAGAGGGATTCCTCAGGAAGTATGTGGTAAGTCCTTGTCAGCAAAGTTTACACAAATCTTAGTGTTCAATCTGTGCTTCGGCAGGCCCCGCATTCTTCAACTTTAACTGGGACTAGCGCGCCACCGGCCAAAGCACTCAAAGTTTCAGCAGCGTCTCAGCACACACACACACACACACACACACACACACAACACGGGCGATCTGTTTCTCCCATTGTGGGGTTTATGCACATTTGGGGTCAGGCAGACGGAGCCATCTCATAATATTTATAAGAATAACATCATTCTTCTCCATGGGGGAGGCTGCGGTTCCGACTGTTTGGGGCCCTCTCGCGCGGAGCATACCTCCTGGTTGATTTACGGGCCAAGGTGGGCATCGTGATATATAATCAAGCCGTCGTTGTAAATCAGCGGCTTGCATAAACAACGGAGAGTCGTAAACAAACTGGCGTAATTGCTTTCTGGAGGTAGGTCGATTTAGTTGCACACCAGCGAGATCCATGACACTGCACCGGACCCCTGTTGCTCTTGGAGACAGACTTATACGTTCGCTCGATGCCGTTTTCCTGGCGGAGAGCACGGCTGAATGACTCACCGCCGGGATAGAGTCGCTCAGCGCCAGGGAAAAGCTTGACCTCTTCCCCTCGTGACTGACGGGATGTGAGGATGTAACAAGCGCTGCCACCACTCCATGGCCCACGTCATCGTGCTTTATGAATCCGTCAACGTGAAGCTCGTTGTTATCCAGCAGCAGAGTCGGGCATTTTACTAGCGCTAACTTTTTTCCAGGTTGGCAAAAAAATACAACTTGGTGGAAGATTGACAGTGAAAGCAGCAGTCACGGCTAAAAAAAACAAAAAGCGAAGTGTGGAGAGTCTCTGAAGCTTCTCAAATAACAACCCTCTTTTATTTATCACCCCTTCCTTCCTCATCATGTTTGCTGTTGAGTAAAAAAAAAATCAAAATAATTATTCGCGTTTGGTGCCCACATGTGAGTAGCTAGATGAAACTCACAGCTGGTCATAACAAGATAGAGTTGGAGACATAAACAAACAACAAAAATATTCTCTCAGGGTGCTATTTCCTCTCCATAGACACGTCCCAGATTTATTTTGTTTTGCCCTGAGGTCGATTTTGAAACAGTGTAGATACAACCTCGTCGGCGAAGATAGGAAGCATCGCTTTCTCGTGTTTTGGCTAGGAAGGAGCTCTCATGGTAGCTCTGACATCCAAATCTCCTCTTTGAGCATTTTGGGATATCTTTTTGAAGAGCGTACATGGGTGTTGTCTGAGTTAAAAGTCCAGATTGGCACAGCCTCGACAGGAATGTTATGATGTGGACCTGGGGAAAGCTTATCGTTTATCCCGCTACTACTTTGACTTGATTCTGAATAACATACGCTATTTTGATTTAAGCTAACAGCGTTGAGACTGTTTAGCCTCAGAAGATTGAACAGGTGGTATCGGTACATCAACATTGAAATGTAAATAATATGTACGTTCCTTCCCGCCCCATCAGGTTGACTGCGTTTGTGCTCAAGTCCTTCGCCCAGTCGCGGGCTTTCATCTTCATTGACCCTGAGGAGCTCCGAGCGGCCAAGTCGTGGCTCATCAGGCATCAGCGAGGCGACGGTTCCTTCCCGGCCATGGGACGGATTCTGAACAAAGACCTGCAGGTAGATGGACGTTTAGTAAGAAAGGCGCAATTTTTTTTTGGGTCATTCATTGGCTGTCCTGTCTTTTTGACATTGACCTTTTTGATTCTTCCATTTCCAGGGTGGCATTCACGGGAAGATCTCTCTGACGGCTTATGTGGTGGCAGCACTTTTGGAGACGGGGATATCGACTGACGTAAGCACGAGGGGAGGGGCGTGTATTTTTCGGTCCTATTTATTTTGTATTCCTATTTTTTGTGTCTCTGAGCAGAATATTGCTGTCATGCCATGGTACAATTGTAGCTCAAAGATGATCTTTCTTTTGTCCCCTAAAAATAATTGACAGTGCACCAACAGCGCCTCTAGTGGTGGCACTTAAGTAATGCATTTCAACCCTAAAATCCATTCCACACAATCGAAAGAAATCATAATGACTTAATCAATCGTTCTGCTTTTCATCACACCTCCACCAAAGTATGGCTTCGGCCGTGTTCTTTCCGTTAGTTCTGAGTGCGGAACACCGTTAAACGTCTTTTACGAGCCCTGTAAAAACAAAAACACTTTTCCTGTTTGCTCCATCGGATGTAGTGCTGATTTTACGGCTTTCATTTCATTTCATGGAGTCATCAAGGGCAACAAAAGGTGCCATCCCACCAGCTGTGGGAGCAAACTGCAGAGCGGCTGATAGCCGGAGGGAAGGATGTGCTGGCAGGCCGCCCGCTTGCTCACATTTGTTCTGCCTCAAGACAGCGCTGCAAATCTGATAACTTTTTTCCACCGCGTCAAAACATTTACGAGTAATGCGCGTTGACATTTTGCTCTCGCGAAGGAGAATTTACATTCCTCCTAAATCAATTCTGCTTTTTGACTTCAGTTGTCCTCTCCAGCACATTGACATCACAAGCAATTTAGTTCATCTCGTAAGTCTACACACCCCTGTTCAAATGCTAGGTGTTGTTTTGCTATCACGATAGGAACTAAGGTTGAACTTTTTGACGATAATTCTAAAAGAATGCCAAGAAAAAGAAATCACAGCTAAATGGGATGTATTCCACCATAATTCTTAAGAAAACATTTTCCCCTCCAATTGCACATAGTTGAACACATCGACCTTACTTTGAATTCACCCACGCTGACCTCCCCTCTTGATCTTTTACAACCAATGAAAAATGCAAGAAATTCAAATTTATAAAATCCTTCACATCAAAGCAAACGATCCATCGCCTTCCAATTTCACTTTATGAAAAGACGAACTCGCAGTGAGCGGCTCTGGGGGCTTGTCATCTTTAGATTAGAGGCAAGGTCATATCTGCCAAAGATGAAAGCCTGCCTTCAACTTGTTGCCGGAGGGGAGGAAAGTTTATTCAAGCCGCACCCAAACTGAAGATTCGAGTGTGCACGTGGGATATTTATGTTTACCAGATAGCTGATTACGAGTAGCAATCGTTTTTACACCAGCGCTGAAATCAAATGTAACACAAACGACAATGTGTTAAACCAGGAAGAGAAGGTGGCAGTGGCCAAAGCCAAGGACTTCCTTGAGACCAACACCTACTCGGCGGACGACCCTTACACCACAGCCTTGTGCGCATACGCCTTGGCTCTGCTCCGCAGCCCTTTTGCCCCCCTCTCCTTGCGCCGCCTCAACCACATGGCCATTATGCAAGGTACTGTCATCACATTGAAACACAAAATCTGCTCCAATGTGAGGGAAAATAAAAGAAAATCCGCTGTACGCAGATGGACTCACCCATTGGAGCCTGACTGGAAGCACGATGACGGACGAAGACACCTTCATGGGCTTCAGCGGCGGTCTCTCCCAATCAGGTTGACCAATCGGTCCATTCCGTATCCACAGCACACACACCTTACTAAATCTGGAGTGTTTGTTGCCAGTGGTGTCGGCAGAAGTGGAGATGACGGCCTACGGTCTTCTCACCTACACCCTCCTCGGGGACGTGGCGTCAGCCCTGCCTGTCGTCAAATGGCTCTCCCAGCAGCGAAATGCTCTTGGTGGCTTCTCTTCTACACAGGTAAGCTTGGAAGAACCACCTAACTTTGCCTTCAAGGGCGCTTTTGCTAGCTTATAATGCTAACAATATTGACAGACCAACAAAGCGCATCTGGTTTAATGTCGTAAGGATATTTGCAGCAGCACATGTAGATGTACAATATGACGCTGGCATATATTATTTGTCTTCTGTGAAGAATAATGTTACTGCGACTTGGCTGTGTTAGACTGCCACCTGGTGGCCAATCTGCGCACGCAAGCTGATGACCTTTTCTGGCTTTCTTCACCTGCGTGGCAGGACACGTGCGTGGCACTGCAAGCGTTGTCCGAGTACGCCATCCTATCCTACGTTGCGGGTGTCAACCTCACCATCTCATTGGCCTCCACCAACTTGGACTTCCAGGAGACTTTTGAACTCAACAAGGACAACAAGAAAGTCGTGCAAAGCGCCAAGGTAACCGCATGACTTTGTTTTCATCAGGTTTCAAGTAGCAATAAACAAGGCTGGTGTTGTGTTGATGTAGTTGCGCAATCTTGACTTTTTTTCTTTTTTTCTTTCCGTGGGGGTGGCTCAGATTCCCAGCATTCCTACGGGGCTTTTTGTCAGCGCCAAAGGAGAAGGCTGCTGTCTCATGCAGGTAACACAGTGTGACTCTCACAAACACACGCACACACTTGTTGCACTTCTCGCGTACGCTTACCTCATCGGCTCGCGGGAAGGAATTTGTTGGCAGCCGGCAGCTTGTTGTTGCTCCTTTTCAACACACAAATGAATCATCCAATTGGAGTAATCTGCTAGGGTTTAGGAAATTGCTCTTTTTTTATGTCCTGCACTCCCCAGGACAGGATGCTGATTACTTCCTGCCTTGACACGGGACAAACAAAAAGCTTTTTGTAGTTGTTGTTTTTCTTCTTCTCATCTTTCCAGTCCTCTCATCACTTGACTGCGATTGTTTCGTTTAAAAGGATGTCAAATATGTTCAAGCCTAACCACGCGTCCCACTGTTCTGCCCAGATTGACGTTTCTTACAACGTACCCGACCCGGTATCTAAGCCGGCTTTCCAGCTCAAGGTTGACCTCAAGGAGGCTTTCCAAGGCCGCCATTTCCAACCACCTCTTCCATCTTCCTCGTCGTCCCGTCACCCCGCCTCGCGACCCCGCAGCCGCGCCGACAATCGCTCGGAGCTCAACCGCAAGCGCCGGGCGCCCATCGACGACGACGACCCGGCGGCTCACCAGGACAAAATGGACTTCCATATCTCTTTGGAAGTGTGCGCCAGGTGGGGACCCCAACGCAACTCCTGGACTTTTGCTCCGTCTTTTGCTCACCTCTCTCGCTCTCTAGGTGGCTTCATTCGGGCTCCTCTAACATGGCCGTCATCGAGGTCCCCATGATCTCCGGTTTCCGAGCAGATGTGGAAAGTCTTGAGAGGGTGCGTAAAGTCATCAAAGCTTCTCCAACTTTCTTCCGTTCCATTAGTTTGGTGACATCACATCTAGGCAAGGGAACTGCTATAAAATTCAGCTAACTTTTCTTCATGGTCATACTTTATTGCATTCATGTCGATTTTTAGGCTCTCTGTGCTTGAGTATTTTTATTTCCGTACATTTGTAAACACTCATCTGTAATTCTGGAAGTTTTTTTTTTTTTTTTTGGGAAACACAAGTATCAGCAGAGCGCATATGGTTCACATTCCAAGTGGATTTAAAATGAGAACCATATGGACCTTGATGATTGTGTACACCGCACAACATAATGCATCGTTACAAGGCGTACACGGAGCGCTTTGAGACTTTTTATCCCATCAGGTTGGATCATTTAATGTCGTGTTAATTAGAACCGAGCTGGAGCTGTCCAGGTGCTGGCTACTCGTGAGTTCCGCTTCTTTGTTTACCTCAACAGCTGCTGATGGACAAGCGTGTCGGTTTGAAGAGGTACGAGCTCAACGGCAGGAAAGTGTTGTTCTACTTTGATGAGGTGGGTCTTAAGAACAGTTAGAAATCTGTTTTAAAAAAAAAAAAAAAGTGAAGTGTTTGTTGCTGGCCTGTGTTGCAGATCCCCAGCCAGTGCATGACGTGTGTGGCCTTCCAGGCAGTCAGGGAATACATTGTGGGCAAGACTGCGCCTGTTCCGGTCAAAATCTACGACTACTATGAACCAGGTGTGCCTCTCGTGAATATTTCAAGTCACTCTGATTTATGATGGGGTTTTTTTTTCTCCAAGTGAGTCAACTAGGAATGTACCGATACTATTGGGCCACCTTATTGTATCATATCAATCAAATCTGATCTGACCGATTAAGTCCTCCTCGGCAGTAGTTGGCGCTATACTGACACATCGGCAAATTGTCATTTGTGTCAGAAAGAGTTCACAAAGTGTTCAATCAAATTTTAGATAACAAAACCAGTCAAGGTATCGGTACTCAGTATCAGAATGGTACTGGTATCGAACATTCCTAATGTGAAACAACCCATGACCTTAAAACCACGAATGGAATGCAATCTATTGTCAGAGCAATGAAATTCATTTGACACTTTTACAGTTTTTACATCTCGAGCAATTTTTTCTTTACACCATTTCTCACCGCTAGCTAACATTTTTTGCCTGAGGGCAACCATAACTCCGAAGTGGCCCGCGATTAAAACAGTCTTGATTTACAGCCTTCGAGGCCACCCGCTTCTACAACGTCAGCGAAAGCAGCCCGCTCGCCCGGGAACTGTGCGACGGCCCCACTTGCAACGAGGTGGAAAGTTCGTCCAACCACTGGACAGGTGAGACCCCAACCGCTCACCTATTGCCACCGTCGGTCTTCTATAACGAGATTCCGACAGGTTTCGTGCAGGCGAACCAGTGCAACAACGTGTTCGGTTGCCTGGAGGAGGAGCAGTTTGAACGTTGCACGTGTTACCGCGACTGCGGCTACGACGGGGAGCCCGTCTGCGGCTCCGACGGACACGTTTACCAGAACCTGTGTCAGATGGAGGTGTTTGCCTGCCGCAACGGAACACGCATCAAGCAAGCCCCCGCGTCCCAGTGTCCTGACAGTAAGAAACCATACATGCTACGCTAAGTGTTATCCTAGCAAAACATTCCGTGGTTAAATGTGTTTTCATTTATTTCTCACGTATTAGAACTAACATCAATAAAGCAGCTTCATTCTGGGGCTGGTTTGGATTCAACGACTGCTTTAAGTGAAGCTAGCGAGGCTAGTTGCTTTTATCGATGTAGTTGGCGTGTGCGTGTATGTAATTACCTCAAAGTGTGTTGATGTGTCAATTCTCATTGCTGTGTGCAATGATCTCAGTTGCAGAAACAGCTGTTCAGATGTTGAGCCGATTACTGGATTTCTTTTTCGCTTTTATGGATCTCAACTTGCACACTCGCATACACGCAACCCCCCCTTTCTCTCCGACCCGGTGCTGTATTAGAGAGCTCCGTGCAAACGACAGACCGCTTTTGTCCGAGCCTTTGAAATCCTCGTCACATTCCTTTTCCGACGCACAGCCCAACAACAAAAGGAGCCTTCACGAGTGCGGGGAAACAAGACTTTGAAGAGGAAGAAACAAATAATGGAGCATTTAACTTTTGTTTTTGTTTGGGTGTTTGTTTGTGTACACTCATGCGCAGTGAGGGTCATTAGTCCATTTTGACGACAATCGGATCCACTTGTGATCATGCCGCCCACCTCTAGGCCAGGCTATTTTTGGAATCATTTGAACGCAGGCCTCCTTCGGGACTGAGTGGACCTCTTTGTTTTGCCAAAAACGTGTTCCTTCTTCTGGTTAGCATTAACCGTACATGACGCAACAATGAAACTCTGTTGTGGTCACGACTGGTAAGGAAATCTGTTTTGAACCAAATGCGTGTGATGTGTGTTTCAAGTGGAGACCAAGGCAGAGGACAAGCAGCCAATAGCAAGCCAGGAGACTGAACAACCCTCAGTGCCCATACACACAGGTAATCTCAGCAAACACACACACATTGAATCTGCATGTTATACATTCCCCTGCAATTGCATCATGTCCACAATCTGATGAAGACAACAACAAAGTCGATTATTAGGTTGGAGTCTTCCAGAACATTCCTGGCGGGCTACCCTTGTTACTTTTGGCACACCGGGCCAAAAACACCTTTCACTGGATGTCAGACACCGTGTGCGGGTGGGACGATAAGGGGAATATTTGCGTTGTGTTATACAGGTGTGTGAGGGTAATACGAGGCGACGTGCGGCGACTTGTCTGCTCCGGGTCGTTGCTTTCAAAGGTCTTCATTGCACAGAAGCTTCACAATGGAAAGGAATGCTGTCGCAATTTCTCATGTGCATAGATCATTTATATTAAAAGTGGTTCTCAAACTGGAATCCACAAGACCAAGCTGTAACTTCCCCAATTTTTTTTTTTTTTTTTAGTGCATACTCTTTGGGATTGGTGTGCCAATAAAACAAACATACTCAACTATGCAGCTCACTTAAAAACAATTTGCATGGTCGTAGGGCTTTTAGTGTGCAGGTAAATTAGGTTAAGCAGGGGGCGCCCCCTTGTGTCTGTAAGGGGTAGTGCAGCAGCAAATGACAGAAAGAGATTTGACATTTCCTTATTGCGCAATCTGTCCAGGTGAAGAGGAGCAGGGCTCCATGGCCGACGTGTCTTACTACTCTTACGATTACGACGCCAACTCCGAGCCTTTCCTGGCCGACGGCGAGTCGCGGGACCCCAGTTTCCACATGGCCCGAGCTGACCCCGATGCGGCGCAGAAGAGCCTCCTGCCCGCGGACGTCCAAATCCCCACAGCCAACACAAGGAACAGTCCCGAACGATGGTACAGAGCACTCGCCGTAATTCTTTTCCAAAAACGGCACAGGCTGAGTTTACCCAATATTTTGCGAATCAATTAATCGTTCCGAGACCTTTTTTTTTATTTCAAGTTGTGCAAAATGTTTGTCTTTCTGTCCTCCACAGAAATGCCGAGGTGAAGCCATCCCTACGTCCACTTTGTACATTATTTGTGAATATACGAGCGAATGGCAAGTGAAGAGAGAAGCCCCAAAGGAAACGTGAGCTTTGTGTGTGTGTGTATATATATAGTGTGTGTGTATGTTTGCCCTCCTGCTCCTTGTATCACCACAGCATCTTTGTTATTCACAGTATTGCCTTTATAATCTCTAGAATGACAAAAAAACATAATCAAGTATTTATATATATATTTTTTGTAATTACAACCGACTTTAAGCTATTGTTATATTTTCTATCTGTGGTATTTATTTGGAGCTGGAGGTTTTAATTATCATTATTCCAGTCTGGGCCGCACACACCGTCGCAATTGCTTAGCTCCGCCCCTTCCTGTCAAATATATCCTTGGCGTATTTTGACAGGAGCATGAATGAGAATGGGTCTTTTAATACAGTTACTACAATTTAAACTGAGAAATTGTGTGCCTAAAATATAAAAAAAAATAATACAAATTCAGAACCAGCAGAGATTTTTTGTATCCTTTAGGACAAAGGTGGACTTATAGGCACCAAGAGTCCCCGGCGGACTCATGCACATTTTTAATTTTTCTCTCTCACAGCAGGATACTCAGAGATAACTTTCCTTCCTTTCCATACGCTTGGAGATTGGATTGTACAGTTCATAAGCTATTTTATGTGACATTTTGATTCATGACGCAATCAAAGAAAAATGAAGTTTTTCCCCAATTACTGTAAATATTCCAAATTTGATGAATCATAACCTGTATTACATATTAAATACTGAGATTTTTAAATAAAATATAAAAAAACAACAACATGTAAGTCTATCCAAGACAATCAACATGATCTCATAGATTTAGTAGCTCACCTTCTAATTTTTCTTTCTATGCCTGCTTTAAGGTCAAAGTTCAACATGTCTTTCATAAGCAGAGTCCCTGGTAGCATTTACAGTTGTGTGTTGTTTTTCATGCTTAGGTGAGCTCACGCTGCTCTTTGCAGCAACCTCCGGTGGGACGTTATTTGTCCAAGCTTGTCACACACAAATAAAAACTCCAAAGTGCAGCCGAGTATTAGACTAGAACTGGTGTTTCGCAACTTTTGCTAGAAAGGATGGCAAGAGGAAAAGAACTCCCATTTTGTTTAAGTGCCTCCATGACAACCAATTATTAGTCATGTGTTTTGAACAGCAGCAGCTGTAGCAACGGAACTCTGTTAAAGTACACTCCTCGCCATCTGGACCTGAAGTGATGCTTTCTTTAACTGTATTGTTGTCACCTTGGTTCAAGCCCAAACAGGAAAAAAAATAATAATAATCAACCATACACCGCAAATGATGAGGCATGTTTTCATTTACATTTGTTTAACAACAACTAACATATTTGGGGGAGAGAAACGTTAACATATTTACAATCTGGAGGACAGTAAAAGGATATTTAACAAATCAAGCATAAAAACATAAAAAGTACCACTAAGTGGTATATCAACCATCAGTTAAAAAAAAAAAGTACTCAAAATATACAATGTAAGCTTCATTTGGCTAACGGGGCCATTTTACTTGAATGTGATGAGTGAACAATTGAACCTGGCTTTTGTTCTCCTTGTATAAATACGATGCAATGAAAGTGTACATGGGTCTAACGGGTGATGAGGAAACAAAATGGAAGCGAGGCCACGTAGCAGCGCATCAGTGCTTGGAGAGAGGTCTTCGGAACAGCAGGATGTGAGGTTCTGTGGAGGAAACAACAATCGAGATGTTTAGGAGTCCTTTTACTATACCACTCACTAGCATGTTAGATTATCTAATAAGCTTTTTTTTTTTTAAGCAATGCGATTTCAAACTCATCCTCACGGTATCAGTGTGCTGCCCTTTGAGACATCAGCATGGTTGCACACCCTGATTGATGATCAAAGCAAATGTATGCCTCAAAGAATCACCATCTCTTGCATGTTGTCCATATTCTTGTGACATTAGAGAAATATTGATTGTGAACTGCTCCAAATGAGGTACATGGCACGCTGTTGTATGTTTTTTTTAATAATTCTGGGTTTGATTTTTAATTATGACATAATAGTGGTATCACTATCCGAGATTGTGCCAATGCTTTGAAGTGGGGGTCAAGAAACCAATTAAGTTATTTATATTTCGGCAAATGACGTAGTGTTTGCTGTAATGTCTTATTATTCGGAGCCAATCAATTATGTCATTGATCTATCAGCAAATTTTAAATGACTGATCACTTAAAAGACGGCAGGTTAGTGTTATGTAAGTTATAAACTTTAGCTCAGTTACATAATTGTGTCAGTTGGGGTCGTGAGGTGACAAAATGGTGGGCGTGGACGCTTGCTGGTGACTCGCCTGGTTTGTGGATCATGTAGTGGATCCACCCTTGGCTCTGCTGCACACCGAGGCCGCGCCACTCCTCTTCGGTCATGAGGTGCGAGGCAGGCACTAGTTTGGACAGCTGCTTCGGTAAAACCACATGCCTAACGAAAAACAAGCATTTAGATTTTATCCGTTAATAAGACCACGTCGTGTTTGGGAGTGACTTCACATTCAAAATATCAATACTGCGAACGAAATATACAATTATTTCAATGTCAGTTGATTTCAAAGAGTTATTGTTTGACTATCAACGTATACAAGTTAAAAGAAAACAATTGAAAACTAGTAAAGCAATTGGTTAAATTAGCTTCACGATTACCTATACTCGAAGGCGTCGTCGTTGTATTTGTCAGAGTAGTAAATTTCCTTCTTCGACATTTTCTCTTCAATAAGCGAGTCGAAATGAAGAGCAAAAGAAATGGAAAGGAATAAGATAAAAGAGATGTTTTAGGCTGTCAACAAATAAGTGGAGTAGATTCCAAGTCTTGACTGCTTTTTGACTGGTAGGCTGATTTCCGAGCTTAATATATTGCAAGCAGGTTCAAAAAGTAACTACCCGCCCGCGCCTGCCTCCGATTGGTCGAGACGGCCTGACGCGCAGATGCAAGAGGTTGCTAGCCAATCGAATTCGCCGTCAATAGTGACGTTTTTCTTTCTTCTTTTGTGGTGGTTTGAATAGGTTTGCAGCCGTTGCCGCCACCTACCGGATCTTTAAAACAAACACTAGAAAATGTTTTTTTATGAACGTTCAAAATTCGACACGTTGTGTAAGTAAATGTACTAATTTTCATGTGGTTGTTGTATATTTATGGCCAAAAAAGTGTTTTTCCCAAAATAATCCTGTAATCGAGATTTTAGATGTGTTTCACATAATTGAAATTACAATATTTAAATGCATTTACCCAAAAAAATAATGCATTATACATTTTAAAGCAAAGAACATTGGGAATTGTTTTGAACCTGAATTCAAATGCATTTTTATTTACAATGACCTCATGTTGCTAAAATGATTTACCGTTTCATGTTCAAAATGTAATTGAAGGAATCAAAATCAGGCCTGGGAAACGTATTTAGAGCAAATTGCATAACATATCGATCATAAAGGAATTTCTTTTATAAAATCAGCTCATCTGCCTCACAGCTATAGCTCAGAGGGTTCAAAGTACAAATCTCAGCTGCGGCCTTTCTGTATAGCGCTTGCATGTTCTCTCCATGTTAGGTCCACTGACAAATCCAAATTGCAGATCGGAGTGAGTGTGAGGACAAACTTGGGAAATGCTTAGATGGCTGGATGGTGTCCCCATTATGTTATCTTGAAGCCACAATGTGCATGACCATTTCCTTTGAGAAGTCTGCATGCTGATCATTTCCTCTCTGCCCTAACCTACTGTACATTCCATCCCTGCTTGGGAGTCTTTTTATTTCCCCTTTCCTTCTAAACATGTACATATGTGTGCATACGTTAAAGAGCAAATGAATGTTTCGGGTTACCAACGCAGCAGTGGTCGGCAACCTGTTAAAGATTAATGCTTGTTTTCTTCATATGTCACTTGTCAAGCCTCTCCATTACGGCCGCCATCAAATCGGAGTCGAATCAACGGAGGGCACAGGGGAAGAAAATTTCCATGAACCCATTGTCGCATTAATATGAAATACTAGAAGGTAGCAGGGACTTGGCAGGGCCATGACTGCATGCCAAAAACTCGTGATGCCAGCCTGACCTTGGTTCAAAGTTCACAATTGGTACACATTGGGTACAGTTAAGGGAACAGAATGGTAAACTTTGTCCTGGAAGGCAAGGAAATATTGTGACATGCATTATGCAGGGTTACACTTGACTTTGACACCCACCCACGGTCACTTTTCCTTTTTGGAATGTGCCGTATCCATTCCCTGCGGGGGCCTGAGAGATAAGCCGCGGGCGGTCTCCGTGGCGACTTCACGCATGGCCGATGAGCAAAATTACATGAGTGGAAAGTGAAAGGCTGAAGGGAGCTTTGCATGGTGAATTGGGGGACAGATAGAGTTACAATGGCAGAGAGGGAGGGGCTACTCACCTGCTGATGAGCAAGGTGGGCGCTTCTTCAGCGCTGACCTTTTGGAAGTCATCGGTGACGAGCCAGATCTCTGAGAGGTGTCTTTTCAAAGTGAGCTATGGAGAAACAGTACCCAGCTATTGCAGGCAAAGAAAAAGGTGAGTTCAACAATTAGCAATCGTTATTGATGAGCTAAAAGTACTCTATATAACATTTTGATATTTACGTTTCGATTCGCTCCACAGGACCCGGCCCGGGGCGATACGGACTACCGCCGACGATTGGCTTCATCGGCAATGACTATACGAAACAAACAAGCCCCGCATACTCCTTCCACGGCAAGATGAGTGACAACAGTATGTAGTTTGTATGGGCAATTGCATCAGGTGGCGCAATCTAAATTGAACCGCTAGAGGGAGAAAGAGTACTTTGTTGCATTTCAATGTCTGGGTTTTGTGCAGTGTATTGTGTTGACTGCAGTCCGGGACCTCAGTATCACATTGATGCGAAGATGACTCGCTTAGGGAGAGACGGAACACCTGCATACTCCATGTTGGGGAGAACTAAACTACAAAGTATGTGAGCTTTTACATTGTAACTTTTTTCAGTTTTTAAGATCCTGTATTTATTTTAACAAAATCATGCAATCCTACACGTTAATATTGTAATTTTAATGTTTATCTTTCCTGTTACAATTTACGTTTTATATATTTGTTTTCCGCTTTAAAGCATGCAACATCACTCCAAAGCTTTTATCTGTCCAACACGGAGTAAAATTAAAAATAGTTCATTTATTTGTAACTTTTTTTTTAGATTAAGAGAAAAAAGTATTCGCATAATTGCCCAGGCCGACTTGACCATGTGTTTTGTGTTTATAGAGGAACCCTTCCACACTCCTGGACCAGGCACCTACAGCCCAGAAAAAGCCCCGCCTTGCAACCTGCAACGCCGACCCCCATCCTACACCATGGGCTGCCGCACGCACTACCGCACCACGGACTCCGTGCCGGCTCCCAACAAGTACACTCTCCCTCCACTAATGGGCTCTCACATCCCAACCAAGCCGGCCAGCGCCAGCTTGTCAATGTCGGCTTGTTTCAACCAAGGCGGGCCGTCCGTGGATTTAGCCAAGACGCCCGGGCCTTGCAGATACAACTGCACACAGCCCAGCGTTTATCTCCCCAGGCCGCCCGCTTTTTCCATGTTGGGGCGACACGGTGGAGCTCGAGAGGGCACAAAATTGCCCGGTCCTGGATCTTATAATCCAGAACGAGTGACAGTGCACAAAGCACGGGCGCCGGCCTTCTCCATGGGGATTAGGCACTCTGAGTTTGTCACCCCGCTGGTCGTCAGTGTTTCTGAACAGTAGCCACAATGGAGCCACAACTGTGCATTATGACACCTAATACAGTCATTTTTCTTCCTGCTATTTTAGGCTCCTATATGACCTCTTAATCTTCTTCATGTTCTTATTGATAAAAAGAAATATAGAACAAATGTTATCACTCTCAACATGTATTGATCCCATCTGGTTTATTAGTAACTTGTGCCTCAGTGAAACAAACAAACTTGTGATTGGCTGTTTTAAAGAAGGTGGGGCAGCACTTTTTTTATGCTTATTGCTTTTGCATGTGCATGTTTTTTTCTTCCCAACGTGGCACGTTAATGTTAGCTTGTTTTTTTTTCCTCTAAGATGATTTTGGATAAAAGTTATTTGGATGTGACTCTCCGCCCTCATTTTTCACAGAGCTTTATATGAAAGGTAAGATTTCATTTTATTTCTGTAGTTGTTCAATTGAGATGCTAATGTTTCTGTAAGACTTGAAAATGTTCTCATTGACTTTTGAGTTGATCATGCAAATGAACTTGAAACACTAAACTTGCTGGAATGCTTGAATTTCTTTTATTTTGCATGCGAGTGAGTGGTGAGCAAGGAAATGTGCAAGCCTGTGTGTGCGTCAATGGGACAGATGTGATTAGTTAATGCTGTCAAAGAGCCTGGGCAGGGCGAAAAGAGCCAGTGACATCATCCGCAGTGAGCGAGCGAGGGAGGGAGAGCAGCCGATGCGATTCGAGCGAGGCGTCCTGAGGCAGGAGGAGGGCTGCTGCTCATACACATACAGGAGCAAGGAGCGACATGACAACGGCACGGCGTGTGCGCGGGACGGGATTACGCCCACCGGCTTGGATATAAGACTCCCACTGGAAGATTCTCCTGTTTTCCCCCCTCCCTCCCCTTTCCCTCCCCCCTCTCCCTCCCCCAATCCCCAACACTGAGCTTCTTCAGGTGGATCCTCCGGGCATGCTCCTTAAGCCAAAGTATGACCGCTTTCGCAATGAGTCTGTGACTTCTTCCTCCGATGACCTGATGCAGAGCTTAGCCATGAGCGGCAAAGTCGTGGCCACACCGGTGGTCTCCTCCTCGGCTCCCAGCCTCCCCTTGCCTCCCCTGGACTCCGGCGCCAGGTCCTCCGGTGCGGCGGCTCTGGCCGACTCGCCCTGCCTGGATGGGGAGCAGGACGGCACCACTACCTTCTGCATGCTCATCCCTAAGATGCCGCAGTGGAAGTTCTCTAACTCCTTGCTCAGCCGAAGCCCGTCCAACTCCAGCTCCAGTTCCAGCTCCAGCAAGGACTCGAGCAAAAATGCTCAGCAAGGGTCCCCTTCCACTTCAATGTCGTCGCACAGGCACAGCGGGGCGCCCTCGGCCAGCGGCCCCGTGGCCAGCTTGGCCGCCGTGCTCAACTCCTGTGACCCGGTGTGTGTCACCCCGTGCTCTCTGCAGGCCATTCGCGGGCAGAGAGCGGCGGCACAGTCCGGACACGGGTTCGGGGAGATCACGGCGAGCCCCGGGGGGTCCGGCGCCGGAGGCTCCAGGTCGGGAATGAGTCGCAGGACCAGGGTGGAGGGCATGTGGCCGAGCGGGGACGATTTCAGTCAGAAGGGCAGCTTCATCCACAAACCTTCCCAAGGATGGCTGCATCCGGACAAGAAGATCGCAGGACCGGGAGCTTCTTACATTGTCAGGGTGAGTTCAGAGTCACTTTGAATTCCTTTCTCCAAAACTCAATTCATCCATCCGCTGTAGGTCAACATGGTAAAAAAAAAAAGAAGCAACAAGTCACTAATGCTGGTGTGAAATTAAATTTACCAATCAAACTTTAGCTGTCCAGCAAGATCAAAATAAGACCAGAGTGTCATAATTACTCATCGTTACACAAGCAAGATCAGAAAACTAGATTGTCGTACTTCAAGAAATAAGAAAGAAACCCCCCCCAGCGTGTCTGCCAGTTTATAATGCGGAGCATGTGGCTGGGCTCGGGAAACGCATCTTTCATCCAGATTAATGACTTGGCGCCTCTCAGCGTGTATTTAGCACGGTTGCCATGCGTCGCACTATCAACAAAATAGTCAACACCCCTCACAACTGCTTCATGAAGCAATTTTGAAGCTTCGTTTGCTCATCTGTTTTCAAATGAAGGGATTAAAAGTAAAAACTCACCTCAACGCCACTTCCCCTGTTCCTCCCCTCCTCCCCCCTTTACGACTCCCGACGAGCCCGTGAGACCAGTTGGGGGGGGGGAGGTAGGAGGCTCTTGAACAGGCATGCTCTCTAATGGCATTACCCAAGCACCATTCATTCCTATATTCAATTACATTTAATCACAGTCACTGGCGTCATGAGATGTCCAGGACGGAGGTCGGCTCACCAAGGGGGGGAGGGGCGGGGTTACGATCAGTATGGTGGTCCTCCCCCCCCCCCCCCCCCCCCTCTATTTGATGGACACCGTTTTAAGTTGCAAACCACATGTAGATCTATGCATGCTGCATACGTTGACTTTGGATTTCTGCTGTGCTCGGCCGTTTATTAAGAGCACAAACGCAGACACGCCCTTACACATTTCTACACCCCCCCCCCCCCCCCGGAGTAAATACGCTACTGTTTTTTTTAAAGTGATGCTTTCATGTGACTGCTCCTGCATTCTTTGTTGTGCAATACAATGCTCAAAGCAGCTTTTATTTAAAAAGCATGCTGAAGTTTTGTGTTTTATTCCAGAACAATATGGTAGCCACCTTCGGATAGTAATTTTATTTTATTTTTTTATTATTTCTCATTAATATGAGGTGGCGCAGGGTGTTTGATAGAGGGTGACAGTTATTGAATTTCGGAGAAATACTTCTTGGAAAGTCACAGTGCCTGCAGTCAGAGATAGCCGAGCAGATAGGACGGCTGGAAAACGCAACAGCAGATGTGTGTCTATTGTGTGTGTGTGTGTGTAACAATGGAGGCATTCAGTGAAAAAAAAAAAGAGGGGGGGGTTCCATTTGCTTGATGGAAGACTTGCCCCATCTTGAAATTTAATTAGGAGTTTCATTAAGCTGTTGATCAGAAATATTTTACAGAGCAGTCGTCCATATGAGTTACTATTGTTGTTGAAATGTGAATATCAAAATTTTGGAAAATTCAAAATTCCCATGACAAAATATATAATAATCAATTCCACAATGCTTTTTTGTTCACTTCGAGTTTTTCGGGCCATATCCAAATCTTATATTTTATTGGATTTCCGCAAATTTCCTAAATTATGAATGTTATTAGACCACGAAATGACGTCAGATTTCCTGGAAAGCCCTGTAACCAGGGCTTGGCGATAAAGAAATTAGATTTTTCTTTTTTTCTCTCACAAACATCTGATTTTAATTTAGTTTTCTCACCCTTTGGTTACGTAAAAAAAAAAAGATTTACAGAAATAAATCAACTCTTGGAATTTGCCTTTTTTCTCCTGATGACACACTTTAAAACTTTTTTTTTTAAATTCTACCACATTTATTTAATAATAATAATTTTCAGGCCAACCCAATGACATTGGATACAGTGGTTGGGCATTACTGCTTTCTAGCACCTTGATGCACATTAGTAGGTTAACCGAGGAGCATCCTGACGCGAACTGATACAAACAAACTCCCAGCAGAGACGTGCGATGCTCCGCTTTGGCCCGTGCCTGCGAGCTTTTAGTGCTTCTAATCCAGTCAAGGTCCCATTAGCACCTTCGCTTGCCGTCCATTAGGATGCTACTCAGCTGGCCGGAGTACACTCGGAAACCTCTATTTGTGGATTTAAATTCATGTAGGGTTGGAAATAGACTCCCCCTCCCTAAGTCTGTTTCTGACTGGCACACATGATGATTTTTTTTTGTTGATTTGTTTGTGTGTGCAGTACATGGGCTGTATTGAAGTGCTGAAGTCAATGCGCTCCCTGGACTTTAATACACGCACTCAGGTGACCAGGTAAGAATTGTTTGAATTTCACATCATCTGTTGAGGACTGTGTGAATGTGAAAAAACCTGGAATATATTTTACAATTTTCACTAAGCAACACGATATTTGGTAGAGCTGGTTAATATGAAATATAAAATTCAAAAATGGAAATCTGTCAATTTTTAATCATTTTGCACATTTCCAGATATTCTTGAAAAGCAAACTCACAGATATTTTGTCCAGGTTTGAACCATGATCCATCATAAGTAGACCCACAAAAAACCTGAAATGGCACAAGAAGTCTGCCATTTTGGTTTGAAGTGGCCATTTTTATTTCCCACATTTTGTCCAGTTGCTCCCAAATTTGAACCATCTAAACTCATTCCCACAAAAACAAAAATACAACAATTTAAGTTTTTCATTTTTGAGTGAGACGTTTTTGGGAGTGTTTTGTATGCACCTGACAGGATGCACAATGACCCAAGAAGCCGTTGTGTTTTTGTGCCTGCCACACATGATGTTATTATTGTAGCAGCAGGCCTCGGTCTCTCGGGAGACGTGCTCGCTCCCCCTTTCCACCTCCCGCACTTTCTCCCACCCTCATCTCTCTCCCCTCAATCGATTGGCAGTAATGTGAGCCTGCTAGGTTAAAGTGACGGGGGGGGGGAGCAGTGATGGAGTGATAGAGGGGGGTGGGATGTATTATTGATGATGTTCACTAATGACTGTGGAAAGCTGCAGTGGTCCCCCGTTGAACCCGCCGGATAATGTTGGCGGGTGGGAGTGGGAGGGGTGGAGCAAACAACAAAACATATAAGGATAGAAAAGTTACACACCTTAGCGACTCTCACCCCAAACGTGACCACTAACATTAATCATAACCACCAACCTGAAGTCACATGACTGAATTTTGAAGGGACTAATTTAGCATGGCAATCAATATGCGGATTATAGCTGATACAGCAGATTTTTGAGGGAAAAAAAAAAACAATGTCACTAGTCAAGAACGTTGTTTATTGTCCAGAGCGTCGTCATCGGACATTGCCTCCGTTGTCGGTGGTGTTAAATAGCAACACGGAACAAAACAACAACAATGGCTGTCCTCGCCGGTGTGAATCATTCCAAACAACGTTCTTGTGCAAGGGAGGGGAGGGGAGGGGGGTCAACGGAGAGGCCTGGGACCTTTACTCAAGACAAAGCCTAGGACTGCTGCGGCTTTTTAAATATTTACGAGCCACACGATAGGGGCCGCCGGGTTCTTGACTGCTGTACCCGGCGTCCCATGACAGCGAGGCAATGAGCGCCTGCTTCTCTCTCTCCGCCTGACACGCACACACAAGCGGCCATTTTCTTGTCATTCCTGGGAGGCTCTCTGTGACAGTTTTTTCTGGAAATGTGGATAAAGTCACGGTTGATAGTATTTCGGTTTTTCACAAAGTCATAACAAATATGAGATGAAAAGCAATTGGAGGCCACAGTTATTATCAGGGGGGGGGGGGGGGGGCGCAGTTAAACCCCTCCGGCATTTTATTTGATGTTCTAAATATATTTGTAAATTATGTAGAAACTGAACTATGTATGGGTCAAGCCCACATTAGCTGCGGGAAAGAAAAAAAAATCCCACAGCTGTCCTTTGTTAATTTATAGGGTCACTAGCCACTTTATTAGGTACACCAGCAAAATCCAATGCATTCATTTTGCAGTCTCGTGGATTTTATCAGTAGAATAACTTGACCTTTGACCTTTCTTTATTCCGCTAATTAGGGAGGCCATCAACAGGCTGTGTGACGCCGTGCCGGGCGGAAAAGGCGTATGGAGAAAGAAGGTCGCTAGTGAATTTATCCTCTTCCTCAACCCTAATGATGATATTTTGTACGTATGACATCAACTTGTTGTCCTTCTTTCAGTCTGCAAACAAAGCTCTTCAGTCCATCATGGGAAAGAGCAACCTGCGTTTTGCCGGCATGAGCATCGCTGTCAATATTTCCATCGACGGATTGGGGCTACTCATTCCCACCACGCGACAGGTAGAAATGACTCCAATTCATTTCATCGATCTGTTGGGTGAATTAAAAAATCAAAACATTCCAGTTAAAAAAAAAAAAATCAATGAGGCATTTTTTGGGTGATTCTTGCAGATGTTAGCACATCACCCCATGCAGTCCATCTCGTTCGCTTCAGGCGGAGACACGGTGAGTCAAGTATTTAATTGCAACGTTGTCCAACCATCTTTTAGCATCTTCCACTAATGTCGGTATTTATTTCGCAGGACACCCCCGATTATGTTGCATACGTGGCAAAAGACCCGGTCAATCAAAGAGGTAGCGTGCCCGAGTGGAAAATCCACAATCATCTCAAGTTGGTAGCTTTTAAACTTACACGGCTGCTGTCATCCTTGTCGGCCAGCGTGTCACATTCTGGAGTGCTCGGACAGTTTGGCCCAGAGTGTCATCAGTACCATCGGTCAAGCTTTCGAGCTGCAGTTCAAACAGTATCTGCACAGTCCACCCAAGACTCTGACGTCTTTGGACAGGTAAAGGCACAGCACAACATACAATTTTTAACACCTTAATGTAGCAAAACGTCTCGTGACAACCCAACCATGATGTGTGTGTGTGTGTGTGTGGTGGAGGGGGGGGGGGGGGGGGTCAGCGGAGTACTCCACCAATACGGAATAATAAATTAAAGTAAGAAAATTAATGCACTGCCTTATTGATCAGCAGGAACAATAACAAGGCACCAAAATAGAAACTGCTAACGTGAGGAAGACTCGTTAGCATTGTGTTAGCACGCACACACATGTCCTGTCTGCAGTCCTTCCATCCAGCAGCAGTCATGGTGATCCATATAAATGTTCAGCAGACCTAAATAGATCATCTTCGGATGCGGGGATGACATCTGATCGGCTTAATCCAATGGAACGCCTACATCGTCGTCGTTATTGGCACCGTCCATGCAAGCTTATTAAACTGGGGGATGGGCCAATTTTAGTGCTCAAGGGCCACATTTGATTTTCACAACTGAGAGCTGGGCCAGATCATTTGTAAATTAGGTTACATAAATAAACGGGGAAAAATATTAGGGAGTTCATGTTGGATCGAGCGGGGTTAAAATAGTGCGCGATCAATCGGTTCTGTTCTGCGGGTGGATTTCAATTCATTTATTTCCTCAGGTCCTTCAGGACGGAGGAGCCGGCGTGGGGGGAGGACGACGACTTCTCCGAGCACGATTATTATAACAGCATCCCGGGCAAGGAGCCTCCCGTCGGCGGGGTGGTGGACTCCCGACTGCGGCCTAGTAAATCTCAACTAGCTCACATCCACGCACAGCCGCAAAGCAGAGCAGCACAACAGGTCAGTGATAGCAGACTCTCCAGTAAATAACAATTTCTCACAGATGACCTGGTATACTAATGTGCCATGGCTCAGTGGTTGGGATTCACTGATCTTAAGTAACCAAAACACAAGATAAAAAAAAAATACCTCTCCTCCATTGAGGCTCACTGCAGTTTCAAAAACAAACTCCCTACCCTCGGCGCCTGTGATGTTGCCGCGCCTTAATTGCCCCAAAAAAACGATTCACTTGATCGGCTGACCCGCAGTGAGAAGCAAAACACGCTAACGTGCTGTGGCTTGGGTTTCAAATAGAGTGCCTCCAAACTACATTATGCGAGGTGGTGGCGGGATGAAGAAGATAGTCATGCATTATTAAGGATGGATGAGTTGTTGTTGTTTTTTTGTTTTTTTTTGTGAAGTTTGACTTTGTGTTGGTGTGTAGATGGGCTCGCTGGCAAAAAGGGAGCAAGTGGCTCACCATGCAAGTCAGCTGTGCTATGAACTTCAGTGGGAGGCAGATGGCAGCAGTAGCTCAGGTGAGACACCCAGTGGCCATATGAGGAACTACAAGTCAATAAAGTCAACAATTCTAATTAGAGCACATTTTATGCCATTTTTATCACGAATCCTAATTTGGACTTAGTATGAAAAACTATTAATGAACTTTTTTTTATGTTAGATGGTTACCTGTGCGCTGACGGCCAGCCACCTGGGAATAAAGACTACGAGGAGCACCAGTATGTGAACACGCAGAGTTTTGAAAACTTGGAGTCTTTGCATCAAGGCCCCGATGGACAGAGAGGGGCCAGGGGGCCCGACAGTCCCAAGAAGGACCTTTTTGACATGAGTGAGTTCTAACAGCAAATTAGGGTGATACAGACTGGATGAAAAGTTATTTCTCACACTCCCCTGCAGGACCTTTTGAGGATGCCCTAAAACTGCACGAGGCCGGCGGTGCTGCTGGGGTGGAAGGTGTGCAGCTAGTGGAGGATCAGTGGCCCAGCCCTCCGCGGCGCAGGGCCCCCGTGGCCCCGAATGAGGAGCAGCTTCGGCGGGAAACCTGGTACCACAGCCGAATGAGCCGACGGGATGCCGAGAAGCTGCTGGTCCGAGACGGAGACTTCCTTGTGCGGGAAAGCACCACCAACCAAGGCCAATACGTGCTAACGGGCATGCACTGCGGCCTGCCTAAACATCTGCTACTTGTGGACCCCGAGGGAGTGGTGAGTGGAAATGAGCTGGGAAAGATGCTAACTCATTAGCGGTGAGCTGCAATGCATCTCTTGTTGGTCACATCAAGGTGAGGACAAAAGACATGTTATTTGAGAGCATCAGCCACCTCATCGCGTACCACCTGAAGAACGAGCTGCCTATCGTAGCGGCCGAGAGCGAGCTCCACCTCAAGCAGGTGGTCAAAAGGAAACAATGAGACATCTGCCCACCTCGCCGCATTGGGATGGTAAGCATGGAACAAAAGGAGCAAGTCAGAAAATAATTTGCTGGTTTCACTTTTTAACTCATTCCATGCCATTGACGGCTATACACGTCAAAGTTTCACTTTGAACCGGGCAGTGAATGACCACAATATTAGGTACATCAAAGTAATCACTTCTTTCTGTTTCTTTTTCTGTTGCAGTGCAAACGAAATAAGGGTCTGTTTATCCCAAGTGGACACTTGTGTGGACATCATTGTCTTTTTTGGGATATTCATATCATCATCATCTGGTCATGCCCAAAGGTCCCACTCAGCATGCTGCTATGAAGCTAAACAAAGGAGCTCCAGGATTTCCATGTCTCTTGTATAGTCACACTGGCCCTGCTCTGCAATGACTTAGTAGTTAAGTTGCACACATGGACACAAACTTAACTGGTGGCAGAGGAAAAAAAACTGTCAACCTAAAACAAACCTGCAATGATGGACAGTCACAATATCCAATATAGTTCCATGAATCATGCTTTGTTTGGTGCATAATCATCAGCCACTTTAATAGGTATAGTAGTCAATCTTCCATAAATGACTGTAAAGTATTGGAATTTAGTCTTTACTGAGCATTATAATCCTTGCGAAGGCAGGTCGATAGGAAGTTAGGTTGGTGTACCTAATGAAATGACAGGTGAGTGTATTAAGAACTCGACTCCTGTCCAACTTCAGTGCCTTAATAAGTATGCAGTGTGGGGCCGACTCTTTTCTCCTGCAATGCCAATGAGTGACTATAAAAACATCAGGATGATTCTGCTTGTGTATTTAGAAATGGGAATGAAAGCTGCTCATTTTAGGGGTCAATATATAATCATCTTAAGTGCCCTCAGTTGCTAACTCCCTTTAGGGTCAAGTCAGACAAATATGACTTGTTTTCTTTGTTTCAGGTTCAGGAAAACATGTTTTTGTCACAACTCTCCTTTTCCTTTCTTTCTCAGGAATTTCTTGTCTATGCTTCATTTAAAACATGCTTCACAATAAAAGTATTGGAAAACCGTGGCGCAATACAATGAAGTGAACAGCAAGACCAGTGGATGGCTTTTTACGTATTTATTTTGGATCAAAACAGGGAAAATATATTGTAAAAAAAAAGTAGGTCAATCGCACAATATCTTCTAAAAATAAACACATTGGATTTTTATAAAAGGCATACCACACTTATGTCACTATATTGCTGGCATGGATGAACAACTGCACATTATTCGTAGTAAATAAATAATTCTGGACAGTTTGGGGGAATTCCTGTCATAGGCCAAAACTTTGACAATTCAGTATTACCTGTTTACATGATCAAAATTGAATTAATGGTGGAATTAACGTTAAATTCCAGACATGGGTTCCTTGAAAGGCATCGTTGTACACTTGTGCTTGCTTGATATAATGAGCTATAAAGATGGATGACATGGATGTTAATGACCCTGTTGGCTCATTCTGAGGATTTGCAGGAGAAGACGTTGCACCTCTTCATCCATACGACCCTTTTGGAGACATTGTATTAATTGGGGTAAATTTCATTCTTTTTTTTCCTCCTGATATAAAAGTATTTTTCTAATTCTATAACAACTTTACAATCATATTAGTACTTTATATTCTTGTAGAACGTATCCCCGTAATGAAAGGATACACAATAGAGTATTTTTATTATTGATGTATTGTTGTTGTAATACCAAAGTGAACCACAGGAGGGCAGACATCGCTCACTAGCCCCTTCCTCCGCAGCTGCGAAGAAGAGTGCGTCACGGCTGCTAGGTCCCTCTCAAAAGTACGTGAAAGTGATTTTTATCAAAATGTAACCTCCGTAAACGTGGACGTATTCAACGCTTAATATTGTTTTAAACGTAATTTTGGCTTAAATGGACAAATCACGCGTATGGAGCAACTTTGCAAGCGGTCTTGTTCATACAGGTGAGTGAGCCCGCCTTTTTATTTTGGGGATTCGAATGACATGCTGAAAAACAATACTAAAATATTTGAGTGAGTTGATTTTTAGGAAAACATCCACAAAATAGATTCTTGCACTTAGTGTAATGTTTGTATTTGACTGACCTGCACGGCAGCCAGTAAATGAGAACGATACACAGCCACCACCTGTTTGTGCTTTCGTTCACAATCCTTGGAAAAGAAAAATTAAAACCAATAATTTTTCTAATAGTGCAAAATTGTATATTTTTGTGGGATTTTATTTTACTGTACCTGGAGCTGTTGGTTGAGTATGGCGATTTTGTTCTGTAGTGCCATTTGCTGTCCCGGGTTCGCTTGATGCGTGTTAGAACTGGAAGACATGATGCCAAGAGGGGGCGACAGAGAGCCAAGTGCCTCTCTTAGCCGGAACACCTCCTTAGATAGCTCTGTTATCTGCACCAAACATAGATTCATTTCCAACTCTTGTCCATTGAATGTTATTCCTCACTCCAGTCCTGTAATGTCTCACCTTGCGGTCCCTCTCCTTGACAAAGCCTTGAGATTCCTGGATGTTATTTTGGAGTTCCTGGACATGACTGGACTTGGCTTGCAGTTCTTGAAGCTGCTGTTGCACAGCAACCAACTGAGTCTCTGCCGCCTGTCGCTCGCTCTTGTTAAAAAGAGCCTCCCGCTGCACTTGGAACACCTGCACAGGTATGAATAATGATAATCTACTATTTCTTTAGAAATATATCTTATGCTGTGAAAGCTTAGGAGTGAAAGTCAGCAGTATCGGTTTCAGTGCCGTACTTAATACTCCACCTTGACTACATCAGTATACATCGTACGGAGAGACGGATGAATAATGCAGAGGCAGGAAAGAGGTAAAGGTGGAACACGACTCTCTTTCTGGCCGACACAATAAAGACTAATTAGAAGACTAAGATTGCTTCGTGAGGCTTTACGTGAAACGGAGCATATACCTCAGTGCAGGTCTTCTCGTGTTTACGCGTGAGGTCGTTGAAGCGGGCCGCCATGGCGTTTATATCGGCCTGCATGGACACCCGCAGGGCCTCGTGGTCTTCCTTGGAGATAAGACCCTGCTGGGCGGCTTTTTCTGACTTGAGTTGTCTCAGCTCTGTTTCTTTGTCACTCAGAGCCTCTTGAGCTGCTGCGGCACTACTCTCGCTGGCCTGCAGGGAGCGCTGGAGCTCTGCCTAACAAGGGACGACAGACTTGTGTTGCTTGGGGTTATGAGAAGCAATCGAGACTTAATCTATTTTTAGATTGACTTCATTAGGACTTAGCCACAAACCTTGATTTTGTCATGCTCCTCTTTGGGAACAGCCTCATGCATGGCCTCTACTTTGGCTTCTAATATGGCCGCCTGTTCTTCGGTCTCTGCCCGCTGCGCCTTTTCCTGCTGAAGCTCCTGTAGGGTTTGGGCCAGCTGCTCCGACACGGCGGCCAGCGCTTCTTTGTGCTTGGCCAGAGGCACAACATCCTTCAGGTGCAGGGCGTCGTGGGCACGGCTCTCTCGCTCGGCACATAAGCAGTCAAGAGCTTGGGCGGCTTCCTGTCGGGCCACCTCCAGCTCTTCGCGAACGGCGGCCAGCGTACGTCTGGAGCGTTCTGATGGAAATATTAGTTCAGATTTAAACTAATTGAACCTCAAGTCAAATATAAAAAAAATGTATTCAGATGACTTGATGTTATACCTGATGTGACTGAGAGCTCCGAGCCCTCCGAGTGCTCTTCTTCTTCATCTTCGTCGTCGCCATTTATGGGAGGCCTCAGTCTCTCCAATTGCAGGAGGGCATCATTGAGCTTCCTCGCCACCTCCGCTCTTTCCCTGGCCAGCTGTTCACACTGGAGGCTTAGGGTGACCTGCACCTCCTCCAGGTCTGACCGTGGCACACACTTCTTCAGCTCATCCTCCAGCTCGCCCACACGTTCCTGAAGGCGCCGAACCTGATCTCCATTCAGTCCCAGGCCTCCTGACGTCCTCCCTCCCTGTATACCGCTCGCCTCCAGCTCAGCCACGTTTTCCTTTTGCTCTTCTGCGCCAGAGTCTGTCCAGTCCTTGTCGCCCGCAGACCTTTTCTGGACCAGAGCGACTTGAAGCTGCTCAACTCGCTCTTTCAGCTGTTTGATTCTGTCAGCGTCCTCAGAGGTCCGGGCGACCGCTTTGGCACGGCTCTGGCTAAGCTCCTCCTCCAACTCCCCTACTCTTACCCTCAGCTGCTGGGCCTCCGAGTCTGGAACCCAGCTAGCACCTGCTCCTCCTGTGTCCCCTTCGGCACACTCCACGGACAACACCCCAAGACGCATTTGCTCCTTTAGCTGCTCCAGCTCTGACTGAGAGGAAGCCAACAGGGCCTGCAGGCCTTGCAGCTTCTCCTTTAGAGCCTCTGGATTCTCTGAAAATCCAACCTGAGATGTTTCAACACCACTGCGGACCAAAACCAAGATCATACAATCAGTGGGGGATTACTGCAGTTCCACGCTTAGCTAATCTTACCATTCCTCCACCTCACCAGACTCCTCGTTGGCCGCTTGAGCCAATGAGAAGCGCTCTTGTAGGGCTTCAAACTCCTTCCTAATTGTCTCATACTGTGCGATGGGGACAAAGTCCGCACCGGGGCTTTCCATGTTGGTGTCGTCCTTCTCAAACATCTCCAGCATCTGCAAAGACACGATTGCTAGAAATGCTATGTGCCGATTTACTTTTTCACGCTACAAGAAGAATGCATAGCACACATGTGAAAATGAAAATTAAATTTTCTAACAGCTCAGAATAAATATGACATCATAAAGTTCATCATGACATAAGAGACACCTTCACATGACATGGTCTTCTACGATCCTGTGTATGTGTGTGTCACCTGTCTACTAGTTGTTTTGTGTTTGCACCTGAACTTTGAGAACAAGCTCGACATTCTGTGATGTAAGCTCTTCTATTTTTTGGTGTAGTTCTTCCGCAGTTCCACGCTGAGCGGGGGCAGGAGACGGGCTGGCCGATTCTGCATCGGAGGAGGTCTCGGCATGAGCAGGTGAGGCTCTGGAACGCTTGGAGAGCAACCTCTCTGGTGGGCGTGTTCAAATAAAAAAAAAAAAAAGCAGATAATGACACTAATTCCTACTTTCCTATTAACTAGTGCTTTGACGCCATCTTGTGGCATCTGAAAGTAATGTAAAAAGAGTGCAATTAGGAAAATACAAATGAAATACCTTGGAAGTCAAACATTTCCTCCATATCTTCAGAGTCACTCGTTCCGACGCCTTGGACTCCCTTCAGCTCCTCGATCAATTTGTCCCTCTCAGCCTCTGCCTCTTGTAGGCGCTGTTTTAGCCGGGACAGCTAATGTGGTGCATGCATACACGAAAAATGCAGTGTGAGGATATTCTGGAGGAAGTTTGCTGTATTTAAAAAAATAAAAATTAAAAATAAATAAATAAAGCACGGTTGCAGTACCTCCTCCAAGGCAGAGAGGGCACTCTTCTGCTGCTGCTCCAAGGCTTTTATTTTCTGGAGGAGGCGACCTCGTTCGAGACGTAGTCGCCGAATCTCCTCAAACACTTCCTCATCTTCCACCTAAAAGACTTCATGTTAATTCTGTCCGAAATTATGAAAAGACTTTGAGGAAATAAACGGCCACTAACCTGATGCAATTCTGGAGGCTGAGGAGAAGGCGACTGAGCTGGGGGCTCGGGCGACTCAACGGGGGGAGCGGGACTGCGTGCGTGAGGGGCGGGTGGTAAACCCTGAGTGATCATGACGGAGTACTGATGATCATTCTACAGCGGTGATTCCCAAAACGTTTCCAAAGTCAAATAAGTGCAATAAAAGGTTGAGACCAGTACCTGGAGAGGAGCATGTGGTGGTGGTGGGGCTTTCCTTTTGCGAGGGCTACTCCCCCCTTGCACCAGCTTTGAGGCCCGTGAGTTGTTTTGGGGAGTCTGCATTGGAGTCAAAAGGAAGCCATTCCGATTCAAATGAATCAAGAAACATTTTTTTAAGGCCTAAGATGAATCTATTACAAATAGGAATGAATGATGTCACATTGGAGAACATGCACTGCTTTTTGTGATGAAGGGCCAGAGAGTTCTTGCAGTAACGTGATATTACCTCCTGGCCGGCGCCCTCTGACAATACGTACGCAGAGATGGAAAAAGAGAGCGAGATCATTTCCCTTTTAGACACAACTACCAATTATGCAAGAGAAAGCATTTCCATGGTGCGATTCAAATGAAACCACAGTGGCACGAGTACCGTACCAGGAGGCGCTCCGTTTTGCAACATGTGCACAATGCGATGGCTATCAGGGCTGTAGTCTTCCGCCTTGTTTCCGAGGCCGTCGACCAGCTGCGTGTTGGCCCCGCCCCTCAGTAGGACGGCTACCGTTTCCGCGCTGTCGCTCTCGCAGGCCAACATTAAGGCAGACCTCCCCTGGTTGTCCTGAATGTTTGCGTTGGCACCTCGACCCAGCAAAAAGGCGCAAAGCTCCGCTCGACTCATCTGCGCTGCCAGAATGAGGGCGGTGGCTCCATCCTGAACAAATGCGATCGATTATCATTCATGCAATTTACTATATCGAGCAATAACGTTTGAGCTCACCCCATCTTGCGCATCAAGATCGGCTTTAAAGTCCCACAGGATCTCAGAGCAGGATACGCAGCCGCTGATTGCTTTGAACAAAGGTATTATGATCAGTTTTATCCCCCACCAATATTTATATTTATCCTGTCTCATACCTGCATGGTGGAGGGGCGTTCTCCCGATGGCGTCCGTGCAATCTACTTCCAGTCTCTCCTGTTTTAAATAAGATAGGGCCAAAGTTGTTACATTTGAAACGTTCAATTTATGTTGTCACTTTCATTTACCTGTAAAAGTCTCTTCAAACATTCGGTCTGTCCGTGTTTGGCTGCGAGGTGAAGGGCGCCAAAGCCTAGTAATTAAAATCAGTTAATATACGTGGATAAAAGTTTTTTTTTTATTATTAAATTGCGAAATAACACACCGGCACCATCTGTGACATTGACGTCAGCTCCGTGAGCGATAATGACCTCCAGACAATCGACGTGCCCTCGAGACACGCAATGATGGAAGCTGCCAGAAGGACAAGTGCGTTATTTGTACACATTGGCTTGTTCTCCAATTGTGGATTGGATTTGTATGTAGATTATGTTTTGATGACATGCAAATGAAGTGCGGGACAAACCAATGATCATGTGACAAATTCTAAGATATGATGAGACTTAACAACATTCTAGTCCTCGACTCATTTCGTTGGTGTTTTGGCTCAGCCGCATTAAAGTGACAGACAGTGCAGTTGACCCACTTACGCCGATTTGCCCTCAGCATCCAACTTGGTGGGGCAGAGACCCTTTTTAAGGATGAGGGCGGAGACTTTATCTGCTTCGTTTTGCTCCACAGCCCGGAGGAGCCGCTCATCACTCTTGCTCCAGTCTTGACTCTTTTGGGTTCCGAGTCACCCCAAAATAGAAGAAAAAAATGTCTGTATTATAGAGTATTTAATGTTGACCAAAAACATTCCTTCCACTTACAACCCAGGCTAAACTTAACTCCTCCCCAACATTCAAGCCATTTCCCAATATCGAGAACGCCGAGCAAGGTCTCGTAAACTCGTCGACTACGGTCTTTCTAAGAACTCAATAAGGTATTTCCTAAGAATGCTAGTCTCTTTGTAATTGGAACGGCTTGTGTGTGTGAATAATTAAATGCTACCTGAGCTCCATTGGCTCTATCGAGCGTCTGCTCTAACGGCACTCCTGCTGCCGTGCTAATACTGAATCCCACTTAAACACACTCGTAATGAGAAGAAACGGAATATTAAAAAAAATAGAAATAAATAGACATAATTCATACCAGCAAACACTTACCTCATTCTTTTTAAACTTTGCCTTAAGACTCTTCATGTTGTTCTACCTTGCCAGAAACACAAAAATTGGAAGAAACCTGTGAAGGAGGTGCAGGTGAGTGTCCCACCACGACTGGCCCTTCTCCATCTCAGGTACCATCAGGTAAGTCGTCACAGATGCCAAGTGGGACACTCACTCGGCCCGCCCACTTCAATGAATGAACCAATCAGCGCAGCGCAAATTGTAAGGAGGTTTGCGTCCTCTCGCGTGGGCGTCGTAATTAAAAGTAAATCAATTAAATATCGTGTTTGTTGAAGCACCGAGCTTTTAAGCTCCAAATAGTGAATAAATAAACTTGAATTTTGTTGCTATTGTTGTGAAATGTTAGCAAAACAATTATGGCAACCAGGCTAATATAGCCAAACCCGAAAGTAAACGGACATTTTGTTATAAAAGCCCTTTAACAGCAAGCAAATGTTAGGTTTATCTTATTTTATTTTACTTTATTAATTCCAACGTAGTCGAGAGTGTTTTGTGATCAATTGCCGTATTCGAGCTATTTCTCTGCAATACGCAACGTCCACCGAAAGGGGTCAGTAAAGACAAGCAAAACAAAGCCGTCTGCTTTCTGTTCCAATTTCCAAGAGCGCAAACAACAACGACGCACCATTTATTTTGAAAGATAAATATTGCTATTTGCAGGGGAAATCAACACGTGATGTTTAGAGGAAACATCAAAACCCAATTTATCCCTCTATAATGAGGAAGCTGTATTAATTTCCTTGAAATATTCCACATTGCCTTGTTGCCTCAGTGTGATTCCATGCAATTGCTGGTGCCCATGCGGCACCGTTTATTTTTGTTGAGAAGATTCCTTTTTATACCTGCCGTTCTCTGTAATTATCTCGCTGTATGAGATCACAGTTCTTTTCCCCAATTCTCCACATACTCCCGTTTGTATTAGGATTTTCCATCTCTCGCTCAAGTTGTATAATGTGTTCAGTGATGATAATGATGCAGGTGAAATGGAGAATGACAAACCGAGGAGTGTTATTACGTTACATGACGGTCTGTCATTTTGGGGGAATCGTGTCGTAACGCAAGTCAAATGGCACCTGGGAGGCCCCCACTTGAATTAATTCCAAATAACTTGACCCCTACAAGAGTCATTTGTCATCTTATTTTCATTACAGCAAACTGGAGAGATTAACCATGTTTTCCTTTTGGTTTGCAATGCATCAATGACTGCATCTCATGAGTCACAACTGTTTTAAAGTGAATAGCAGAATACTGGATTAACCATCATAACCCCCCCCCCCCCCCCCCCAGTGGCTTCAGATTTTCTTCCAAATGGCCTGGCTCGTAACAGGAGCCAGGAAACCCTTAAACACTTTGAGCAAGAGGAGGAAGATGTAAGGGGTCTGATGTTGATGGTTATCTTATGCGGTGGAGGGTGTGTGTGCATTCGGATTCCAGTACAATGACCTCATCCTCTTTCCCGCCTGTAGGAGAAAGCGAGCTCATGAGTGTCGTAAAGAATAAACAACATTTACAGACCTTAATGGCTGGAGCACATCCAATGTGCCCTGGTGGACATTGGAGAAGAACACAACTATGGGAGGAGATTCAATATGTCCGATCGGGATGTGCAGGCCTCAGCGTTTTTTACCACATCTATATATGTTTGAGTTGCTGATTATTGAGATTCATTGAAAAGCATTTTTAAAACCTCTTTTGCAAAGGAACATTTCAAAACATCTGGAATTTATTCCAAAAAGCTTGGAGAGTACCTCATCAATCCCCCTCATGTGATGTTGCTTACGTTTGTTATTAAATGGTTCATAATAGGACTAAAGCTGTTGTTATACATGCAAAATAATATTGGATCCAATTATTCGATTAGCCGATTCTTTAAAAAAAAAAAAAAGATACTAGTTCGTGCAGTTGGTCAGCTCAAAGTAAACGCAGTGCAGCCTAAGCCATTAAAGATGATTCAAATTTGAATCAGCAGTCAATTTTATATGACTCGAGAATTAAAAGCCCTCCGGTGATGTCATGGGGATAAATAATGCACATCCACGCAGCGTGTTCGTGCGAGCTGATTTAGCCTCTCTCTCTTTTTCCTCTGCGTGATATTTTTAGAGGAAACTCCATGTTTGCAGATATTTAAATGAATGAACGCTCCAGTGCGCGTGGAAGGAGACTCAGATAATAAGAGCAAGTGAAGCACCTCCCCTTTAAACGCTTTGACTTTCTCTCTCTTTTTCTTTATCTGCAAGCTCCACTCCACGCACTCGCTCCCCACTCATTTGGACATTTGCCTTCGCAGGATCGCCCGCTGGATCTACTTCCACCCCGGGATTGCTTTTAGGAGAAAAAGACGATTTGTATTTTGAACCGAAACGCGTGGAAGTTGTTTCGTGGGCGGACACGAGGGAAGACGGAATGAAGCGTGCAAAGTGGCTGAGGGGCTGAACGCACGTCAACGCTGCTGCTGCTGGTGAGTCCATGCGTGCGCTTTGCTTTTGTGTTGGAAGTTATAACTCGAAAGTCTTATTATTTTATTTTTTGGGCTTGCTTCGACCACAAACTCGGAGCTGTCGGTTTAATTGACAGATTTTGCGCAACTTTCCCGTTTTTGACAAAACAGGCTGTTTCGTAATGTAAATCTTGCAAATCTGATCGCAGCCCTCAAGGCAGGGCAAAGTTCACCTGGCAGATGTTATGTTGCCTAAAACAAAAGGAGTGTCCCTGCCCAGCTGCTCTCATTTGACGCGTGCTCTTTTGACAGCACGGAACCACATTCAGCAGGATTCCTCGAAATCGTTCAGTAAAAACACGCCAAGCGGTAGTGCTGAGCGATTAGTTTAGTTTTATTGCTTAAAGTGAGTTGATTAGTCTGGGCTGTTAGTGGCAGTGATTGATTGACTTTTGGGTTTGGATCCCTGTTTTGACAGGAAGCACTTCAAACTTTCAAATCTTGTTAACAGGAGCGTTAAAGCCAATTTGACTTAATGTCATTTTCATTTTTTATAATAGTAGTCAGCAATTGCGCGATACTTTATTTGCATACAGAAAATAGAAGTTGCTTGGCAAAGCATTAAGCTCCAATAAGAAGGTCAGTTTAAGTGAGACTCTTTTTTTGAAGTAGATCAAATTTGAATTGGGACACACAAGCTATTAAAAAGCCACTATCTGTGGTTCCCTGATGGGATATATATGTATGGGATTGGTAGTTTCTACCTAGAGGGACAGAAATAGATTTCTTTCTGTACATCTATTTCACGCAATATAAAAAAGGAGAAAAAAAATTGCCATAACGTTGTTATTCTTTTCTACCCCGCTCAGTTTTTAGCACCACCCCGAGTTTGGAAAGCTGAGCCGCTATGGCCAAGTGGCTCAAAGACTACTTGAGTTTTGGCAGCAGGAAGGTACCCCCGCAGCCCCCCACGCCGGACTACACCGAGAGCGAGATCCTAAAGGCCTACCGCCTCCAGAGGGAACTGGACTTTGAAGATCCCTACGAGGACTCGGAAAACAGAACCAGGGCCGAGTCTGGGACTTCGGAGCCAGCCACCCCCGTGTACGGCTCGCCTATGAAGTCCTCCAGCACGGATGTGAAGTCTCCCAAACACAGACTGATTAAAGTGGACTCTCAGGACCTGGGGCGGACCAAAATCCTGCTCAGTGCCATCTCGTTGGATGACCATCAAGAACCCGTGAGTATTTCTTTTTGGATTTTCGAATTTATCACCTGGGCTGGAGGTGAAGACAAATGAAGCTCGGGGAGGAGCGAAAGGGGTGCAATCACTCCCAATTCACTCTTGTCCCATTTATTATTCACCGTGACAGCTTTATTGATCGCACTCGCCGAGCAAATGTGTGTCACAAATATGTTTGCATAAATTCTAGCCCCGTGAGCCACACGAGTAAGATGAGATAATTGATGACTCCAGCAGTGTGTTGAATTAGGGGTGCTGGCCATTCCCATGAGTTTTAAACCTTACATGAATAATGAATTGCGGTTGGTTTTGCAAGCTGAAGGAGAACCCTGCACGTGTCAGGGGACTCTCATGTGGACTGGGAGATGTTGAGGACCACGTGATGAGTCACATATGGAAACTAACTGTGCCACAATATGTAAATGTGGAGTGTGCTTAAGCTTGAACCTATTTATACACTCTGTAAATAAATAAATGATGGAAAAATGGGTGGATGGAAAAATGGGTGGATGGAAAGATGGATGGATGGATGGATGGATGGATAGATGGATGGATGGATGGATGGAAAGACAGATAGCTAACTAGATAATTATTATCAATAGCTATATGCTACTAGCTAGCTATCTTGTGGAAAGGTTCGACTGTATAAAAAGTGAATTAGAATACTTCAAAGTTTTGACTGCAAAAGTTGCAAAGTCCATTAACAGTGTGAATTCCATTCGATAGCTTGCTCCCTCATTAATTTCCCAGGATGCATGGGGGGGGGGGGGGATCTGCACTCTAACGAACACAGCGGATTCCCGTACATCGATAGACAACGCAATCAATGCGGGCGCTTGAATCGAGTTTTATTTTTAGGCTTTGTGTGCGTTAAACTGGGAAGTGTCAGACAGACACAGCCAAGTCTTTTGAGGGATTGCATGTTTGTGTGTCTGTGACCATATGCCAGTTGGCGCACTGGTCTCCCTTCCTGGATTATACAATGCTCAATGAATGCATTAGTTCCATTGTATCCCCAAAACATTACAAACACAAGACTTTCTTCCGCAGTCTCTCTTCTGTCTTTCATGTGGCAACCGCGGTGCAGAATATTGTTGAAGGTTTTGAACCAGGAGCTTATTTGTATTGTTACTAAATATAACATTTGCCAGCCTTGGTGACACTCTAAATGTTGTTGCAAATGCGTGTCACAATATTAGCATAAAAACAACAACATCTACTTTGCATTGCACGCAATTCAGCAGGGATGTGATTGCGGCTCTTCATCAGTCGGCGTTCGTGAGAAAGGATGCTTTTTATTATGCTGTTGAGTTAGTCAGAATTTTTTTTTTTTATGAGAACATGAACTTCATTCTGGGTTGTTATTGTTTTTAGGCAATGCCGTCTGCTCCACTGGCGGGGGACACCGATTATTCGGACCCATTCGATGTTCGCCCGGACCATCGACCAGAACCAGATCCGAGACCGACTCCCTCGGAAAGCAACGGCTACATGGAACCTTATGAGGCCCAACGAGTCATAACGGGTAAGTGGTGATGTGGGACTCTTTATTTCATTTGCTGCTGTTTTCATTTGTGAAATAATAAATGCCAGTTGGCATTCAAAATAGTTTTTTTCTCACGGCAATGAAAACTGTTTTGCATTTTGATTTCCTTTCTGTCTACGCATCACCCTGCGTCGTCCCTTTGGAGTATTCCCCCCTGCCCCCTCCCCTGTGGTTTCTTCCTGCATTATCTCACTCTCATCCAGCATTTTCCATTTGTTTCTCCTCCTGTAACATCTCTGTTTTCCTCTTCCCAGCATCCCTTCCCTGCGATGTCTCAGTCATTTAGTGTAAAAGTGCTCCCGCCCCCCCCCCCTCCTCCTCCTCCTCTTTCGTCTATCTGGCTTCATCTTGAGGGCTCTCCTCGGCACCCGAGGGGAGTCTGGCTGGCTCGCTAATCTGTCTTTTAGAAAATTATTGTCTTGCCCTCTCTATGATGCGACTTGCGTCTCTGGTGGTCGCCTGCGCTGATAATCTCCCGGGTTTAATGAATGCACGCTTCTTTGCTTTGCAAATGACTCGTAATCTGTTCTTGTAGCTGCTGGATAGAGACAGCGGCCAAAGATGAGAATCACAACAGTGATTGAGTGTTGATCTTTTGTCTGCTGTCTTTTGACGGCTTTTTTTTTTGTCTGACTGAGACCCACGAGATTAGACTATATGCACAAAGACGTAATGTGGTTTCAATTAAGTAGGATTTATAGTTATTCACCGCATCTGAGTCACTCTTTAATTTGGAATGTGTTCACGTGTGTTTGTAGGACCTCAACGCAAGCCAAAATTTGCATTTCCTCCTTCAATGTTGCCAAACGGATGACATTGTGGTTGAAGAGTTGGAAAAAATGTTTTTCCTGGCAGACAAAGATGTTTGTCTCTTGGTCATGACATACTTCCTTGACGCCAATTACGAACTTTCTGTTAGCTAGAGCTTTGGCGCCATCTGGTGGTATCAAAGAGTGTAATCAAATAATCGCCCAACAAAAATCACAAATTGGCGAGTTTGTCAGTGAAATTGCTTCCATCGGCAATACCAAGCTGTCGGCCAAGTGTCCCAAAACATTTGTGCGCTTTTTGAACTTCTTTGTCTCAGCCTTGCTCACCTTTCTGTCAGATTACAATACCCCCCCCCCCCGCGCATGTTTCCCACCACCAAGATTCCAATGAATTTCTCATTTTACTCCCTCTAATCCCGTTTTCATCTCTCCACCTTCATCTTCGCCATCTCCCGGCGGCCTCGCTGACACCTCGGGTTCCCAGCGCAGGTAGAGCAGCTTTCGGCGCCGTGTTTTTGTCACCATGACTTAACATCAAACGCTGACAGATCCCCTCACATGCGTGCCCCCCCTCCCTCCCCCACCTTTATTGCTCCTCCCCCTCCTCCTCCTGTTATTATTGCCTTGCTCCTCTGCTCTCCCTCCATTTCCCTTCTTCTTCACTGCCTCGGGGCCTTTCCCCAGGGCCTCCATTTGGTCGCCATGGTGACAACCAGACACCCTTATGGTAGCGTCTTGGTGTGGTGTGAAGTTTTCCACCGCTTATCACCATTAAACGGCTCTCTTTCATCCTCTTAGATTTTTTTTTTTTTTTTTATGCACAAAAGATGCCTCCACCTTCATTTTTTTTTTTCCTGCCACCTGTTCTTAAGAGGGTACATTTTTGAGGTCACGAGATAAAAAGCGCCATTAGTGCTTCCTTTTCCCGGCTCCTGTTGATGAGATGCAGGAATCTGATTAACTTCTCCCGCTTGCGTCAATAATCCTTTTTATCCCAAGGCCATATTTGACTCCAAGAAATGTTTCTCTGTCGGGACCTGCTGAGAAAGCGATGAGAATTTTTCACGGGGGAACAAGGGCGCCGTTCGATTGCTACAGGGGGGGATCGGGCGGATGAGTGGATGGGGTGCCCGTGTGCCTTTATGCTACTCGGCATTGGAGCCCAAAGCCTTGTTAAGCCACGATATGAGATTGTGAGCCCTCGCCGCAAGCTGCGCAAACATCATTTGTCCCGTTCTTTTAATTCTAGTCATGTCAGCGCTCAACAGGCGCTGGAGGTACCAAACAATACCCGTGTTAATATTATTGCGGCTGTGATTTTCAGCTACGCCGACTTGACTCGTTTTTCTATCTTCTTTGATAGAGCTGCAGCGTGGCCCCGGAGGAGGACGCTCGCGGGGCGGGCTGCAGCTTTACGACACCCCTTATGAAGACGGGCGAGGCCAACGTTCGGGGTTTACGTTCGGAGAAGCTCAGGAGGAGGGCAGCAGCAGGCTGCCGCAAGACGATGAAAGACCCGCTGACGAGTATGACCAACCTTGGGAGTGGAAGAAAGATAACATCTCCAAAGCTTTTGCAGGTACGGTTGATTTTGAAACCCAATGAACGGTAGATAATTAAAAAATAATAATAATCAGGGACCATCTGAAATGTGAATCCTGAAAAAATTATTAGTGATATGAATGTTCGTCCCGATAGAGAATCCTCCATCAGACTGAAGAAGCAAAACAACAAATCAATAGCTACTCAAGCGTAAAAGTGCAAGACTTCTCCAGATCGTTTTCATCATGGGGCCATAGAATTAGAGATGGTATTATGTGAGTGGGTGAGCGGTAAAGCCGACTCTTTTAACGAGCACTTTTCAAGGGCCGAACGCTGCCCGGAGGCTCAGAGAACAGTTTGTTATATCACACAGTGGAATTCTTTTCTAATTGTCCTGGCCTTCCTCAGCTCATTTTCCACCATCACCACACAGCAGCATAAAACGGAGACCATGGTGACCCTCACGGTCTCATCCGTCTTCCTTTATTCTCTTCAAACAACTCAATATTGATTTCTTTCTGTTTCTCTCCCAAAGTCACAACAACCTTTGGGTTGATGTTGTGTCATCAGGGACTCAATGATCTTAACTTAAGTTAAAAATAAGAAAGGGCCCATGATTGATCCCTGCGGTACCCCAAAGTGAATTGTAGATTTGGTTGATGAAATATTCATTTTGACATTTGTTTTCATGGAAAATGTAGGAAGAGTCAGAATTTGGGGATTGTGGAAAACATCAACCCACATGTCCCAAATCAGCTGAATATTTTGATGGTTTTAAATGGTTTTGAAATGTGGACATTTTAGCATAATGTTAATTAGAAGATACCAGGCGATATATAATCTTGTCATTTATGACCATGTTGGTGCGAGGTCTGGAATGTAAAAGAGGAATCCAGTCTGTCTAAGTAGATCAGTTCTCTCCGTGAGAGGCCAAGCCAGCTTAATTGAACCGCATCTTTCAAGTCAGCAAGGTCAAGGTGATGGGATAATAAATCAACCGTGCCTCGTCGGCACTCTCCGTTCCCACTACCAAGCCCCCCCACCCCCCGAGTGTGTGTGAGATCCTCCCACCCCTCACTTAATTACATGTCTACATGTGCATGACCGATCCAGTGCTAATAAGTGTCACAGTGAAAGAGCGGCAATGAAATTACATTGCCGTTAAATTTTTTTTTTTCCCCGTCTTTCAATCGCATGTATTGAAATATGTATGGAATTTTATTTCATGATAATTCCACTCTAGTTCCACAGCCCCAAGGGGGGGGAAGAGCTTGCTCTGCCGTACCACTTTGACCTCCCGTCATTGCCGCTTAGCGTCCTTCGCGCCGGCATGTTGCCTTTCGTTACGCGCCAAAGCACGCCAGTCTAAACAAACAAACCGTATTTTCCATTCTTGCCCTTAATCCACGGCCGCAGAGCTAGTCTGCCTGGACAGGGGACGGCTGGCGGAGGGAGCGAACAAGAGGTGTGAAGGAAAAGGACAACGAGATATGCACATCCAAGGTTAGGTAAAGAGGGAGGGGCTTAAAGGCGGAGAATGGCCAGAGGCTGTGTTGATGTGAGGAGGCCATACTGACTGCCTCCATCAGTCGACTTAACACATGAGCGCACTCGCTTTCTCGTACGCGGCGCTGACAAGGCTGTCGTCGTTGCCCTCTTTCCCTCAGATAACCTGCAGGTGGGGGTCAGCGTGGTCTTCCCTCACCTCATCAGCACCTCCGCACGGGGCACAAGATGTACTCAAGCAGCTCTAATTAGCGCCAGGCTTCCACTTGGAGATGGCGTGCAAGTTGTTGGCACAAATGAGCGTGTTGACGCCGCCGTAGCGTGGGAGGGCGAGTGCTCCCGTTGATGCTTTTTACAGCTTAACTGAGTTTCTATTTAATTATTGTCTCAGGTTGTCAACGCTGGCCACCTTTGTCGGGCCCGAGAAGTGAATCCACGTGATGGATTTTTCCCTTCAGTCTTTCAAAGCTGTCACTCGTCTCCCTCGTCCAGCTGAAATGACAGCATTTATTAATTCACCGACATCAACATATAGCTCGGCAATAGGAAATGGCCGCCGCAGCTGCTCGGAACCAATCAGCGAGTTAATGAAAGGCGCCATCTCATTAGCCGTTTTGTGGCCACACCTAATGAACAGATGAATGTTTTTTTTTTGGGCCGTTTTATAGTTCGCTAGCACAGCTTCGATGGCTGTGTGAGTTTCTGTAGAGTGAGAACACAATGAGGGAGGAACGCAATTAGCCAGTCTATGGCGTTTTGCATTGTATGTTAGCATGAAGCTAGCAGTAAGATTTAAGCTAGCTAGACACAAACACTTTGCCTCTTTTTTTGAAGAATTGTTTACTATCTGCCAAACTCAAATGATAATTAGCATTTGTAACCCAATTTTACTTGAAATAGAGCTCGTATCTTGAAAACCTGTCAAGGTATCTTGACAGATGGTCAGTTTGTGACTCTTTTCTGTGTGTAAGCATTGTCTGGATGTTGGATTTCCTCCTCTGTGTGTGTGTCAGTCGGAGCCTGGCCGTGTTTTGTGTGGCCGTGTGCATGGAAACAAACACACAAAGGGGAAAAAAAACAGAAAATGAGATTTGCAGCGCGCCGCTCTCTGAAGCCCCCGCGGGCCATCATCAGAGAACAGCCTCTTCATCAATTTAGTGGCGCCGCGCAAGGACTTGTCTTTGTCACATTTCCTCGTTTTCCCCCCATCACTCGCCGCTTTTACTTCTCCCTGGCCGTGACCTTCGCCAGACATTTAATGGAAAGGCATTCCTTTCCTGTCAAGACGGACGGCTGAGTCGATGGAAGTAAACTAAGACCAAAAGGAAAAGAAGCGGTCAAAAACGGAATCGTCTCTATTCGTGGGGGTTAAGCACCGAGCCAAGTACAAAAATTTGTGAATAATACACACACACACGTCTATTTTCTTTCTTGTGTTTAAAATTGCCTGTGGTCATAAAAATACCCCAAACTATGATCCTAAAACATAAAATAAATAAATGGCTGACAAAGGATTTCATTTAGAAGAAAACGCTCTGCAATAGCAGGACGCCGGGGTCTGTCACCCGCTTTGCAAGCCATAAAAAAACTAATTGCTACTTTTCTATTAGCCTCTTTATTACATTTTTTAACTCAGTGATTCATCGTGAATTGCTGCCTATTCAGTTTCCTATTCACAGATATTCTTTTGAAACGGTCCTCAATGATCCTCTAAAAAAGAAAAATTCTCGCATTTTTTTGCTCCTTAATGAATTTCTATCAGCATTTTTTGAAGGATTATTTGGGTTTGTTAAAAAAGATATGTCATTGCCCCCCCGCCATGACTTCCTCCCCAGGAAAAAGTCCACATTTTGACAAAAATCTGCCCACTCTGAGAATAAATTCATTTCACAACATGCCCGGAAATTGATTATCTGTGACCAATGTGCTATAAACTTGTTTGAATGTCCCTTTTCTCCCTGATCTGACATAAGGTGTTAATTATCTTGTCTTTATGGGGGGTGGGCTCCGTGTGCCCAGCAGAAGGTCTTTATGAGCGTGTGCATGCCAGCCCCTTCCAAAAAAAACCCAGATGTCTTCATTAAAGAACTAAATGAAGCTGTCTTTGTATGACAATGGCTTGCTTTTCTTTTGAGCATGCAAAGAACAGCAGGTGTGCTTAAGAAGTTACCTGTCAAATGACGCTGTGTTTGTAAATTGAGCTAAATTGCGAGATAAATTGAGCTTTGAGCGGGGGGGGGGGCGCTTTTGTCTGGATGTCTTTGTCTCCTTAAAGTCTTTGTGCTGCGCTTGAGGACAAAGCTGAGCACACGCAGCTTTCCCCCGCGTGGTACATCATCGGGTTCTAGTTGTCGATGGCAGGCAGATGCCCCCCCCCCCCCTCCGTCAGGATGCGTGTCGTCCATCTTCTTATCTTGATGCTTTGTCAGCGTGTTGGCAGAGCAAAGAGATAAACTGATGCTTCAGACATAAACTGACTCGTTTTGTTTGGTCTGTTGATGCTTATGGCAGAAAGACAGAACATTTGAATGTTTAATGATTGTATTTAATAATTAATTCATTTAATAATTTGTCCTTTAGTATTAAATCGGCCATTTTATTTTTTCTGGGGGGGGGGACTTATGAATTTAAGAAAAAAATAACAATCTTTTCATTTCTTTTTCTCCCCCACCCACAAAAATTAGATTTCAGGTATTTTTCTATTTTTTAATTTTTTAAAGTCACGTGATTTTTTTAAATAATATTCTACAGAGGCATTAGAAAAGTCACGGTAGCTTGTTTGTAGCTCATGCTATACAAAGTTTTTGAAGACCCACATGACTCCAAATTTGGTCCACCCGCGTCCACTCGGTGCCATTTTGTAGTCGGTTAGCGCTAGCAGACAGTCCGACAGACGTTTTTGCATTGTCAGGTGTGTCTCATTGAGGGGTGCCAGGCCGCACTTTGGTCCTGGCTTGGGTGGCGCTGTGTCCCGCTCCAGATGGGGGCCATTGTACTGCGCCAGACATCAATAATTCACAGAGAGCCAGAGAAAGTGGCGAAGTGTGTCTGCCTGCTCAATAATTAACCAGCGAGGGGAGGGAACCATGTTTGTACAGCCAGGTCCCTTTCTGAACGCCCATTCAAATCGCCTTTGAAGCAGCGGGCCCGGCGGGGATAAGGGTTAGGGTGATGGTGGTGGTGGGGGGGGGGGGGGGGGCTTTCCATTTGTCAGCTCATTAAGACATCTCATTTCCTTGTATTTGTTTTGTAATCTTTTTAGCCAGAGTATCACGCAGAACGGGCAAATCCAAATCGCATAATGTGAGCTACAGAGACGACAGATTATTGCCTGCCGTGGTAGATAATGAGCTATTTTCAGCACCTCGTTCGTACCCCCTCGTTCCTCCCGCCCCTCCCTCCACTGTAGGTAGGACAGCGAAAGAAGCATTTTCACACCCTTCAATTATTCCGCCACATGGCACACATGAAGCCTCAATTTTGTCCGGTCACACAATTTCTCAGCATTTGATGAGAGTGAACAATGCAAGCTGCGCTTACAAAAGATCTCTTAAATGATCTCCTTTCACTCTCGTGATGAATGGTTGTGTTCAGAGGATCTGGTGTTTGTGTACACAGCAGAAGCCCTCAGTCAGTTGAAAAGTGAGATCCGAAATGTCTCTTTAGTTCATCCACAGGCACATTTCGAATGTCTCGCTGGTTTATAACCCGGAAACTGATTTTTTATTTTTATTTTTGCCTGTGTGAAAGCAACCCATATTCTATTACTGATTAATAATGAGCAGAAAAAGTTAGAAACCAAAATCAGATTTTTTTCGGCATTTTGTCTCTTTCCACTGATTGTGTCCTTCTGCACTCGCGTCACATAACCCGCCCGCCGCCACGTTTCACTTCCATTCATTTCCTCTCATTAAAATCTTGCACTCCGTTTGAGTCTTGCCACTTTGTCAATGCCGCCTCTCTCACACGTCTACTTTTTTGTTGAAGCCATCTGTGCTTTTTCTCACTCTGTCGCTCTCGTTTCTCTCACCTGATACCCCCCGTCACCCCCCCACTTCCTCTATTAGAGATGAGAGTCTTGTCAGAGCTGCCCTGATGGGTCAGAGGGGGAAGGAGGAGCCATGTGTTAAAAAGCAAGGTGACCTCTCGCCCTGAACACGACTAAGCATCTTTCCCACATTTGCTCCCACCCCCCCCCCCCCCCCGCCACAACCTCTTTGACTCAGGCTGTTCTGTTGCTTTCCACCAATGTATTTGCCACACAAGAAAAAAAGAAAACTGCCAATAAATCAAACCAGTCAAGTTTATGGGAAAAAAATAATTTTAAGAAATAAAATTTTGTGGGGGTTCATCTTTATCGTTATCGCTCAAACGACCCATATGAGTCACTAAGAATCTTTTTCTGCCTCTGTGTCAACAGTGCAGTTTGACGGGCCCGACTGGGATCGCTCATCATCGCCTACCGAGCGCTTGCGTCCTCCGGGGCCTCGCTCCAGCCCTCTAGTGGGCGGTGGCGGGGTGAAGTTTCGAATGCCCCAGGAAGGTCTCACCATGGTGGGGGAGAGGGTGGACCCCCAACAGCCTCTGGAGAAGCAAGTGTATGTCTTCCCTCTTTCCAACTTTCAATGTAGATTTTTAACTCATTCGCTACCATTGACGACTATAGACGTCAACGATTTTTTTTTTAAGCGCTAGAAGTGAAACAGTTAAAACATAGGCAATATCGCTGTTGACATTCCATTAGACGAAGAGGTTTGCTTGATTTCATGTTCATCGTCCTTGTGGCCATTAGTTTAATTACCTCAATCTAATAGATGACAACGTTTTATAGTCGCGCCGCCGTTACGCTTAACACGAACTGTCGTGTAAACATGTCGTACTTGCGCGTCACGCTCGGACACCATCGAAACTGCAATTTTCCACTTGCTGATGAGCAGCTTTTAACATTTGAAGGACAATTTGTGTTGATTAGCTGTCTCCCCTTTGATCATTAATGAGCTTGCAGAAAATGACGCGTTAATGCGTTTCGGCGAAGCGGCGCCGTGACTCATTAGAGTAAAAACTAATTAGGTCCGAACATAAAAAACACACACATTTACTTTGGTGTTGTAGTTTTCGACATTATTGCTGTTATTTATGTTCCGCCTCTTGGAACATAAAGGCTTGTTTGACTAATGGAATCCAAGCGCGCGACATCACTTAGCCACATGAGCTTGCTCCCTCTTGTAAGTGCTGCTATGAGGTTTATTGCCTTCTATGGCGCTTTAAAAAAATTAAATAGGAAACGCCTGCCTGGTTAATTATTGCTGATACCAACACTTGAGTTCTTTAATGGACTCAAAGACGAGAAGACAGGTTTTATCAATGACTTCACCGTTGTAGTTGTTTAATTGTTGTTTTTATAAAGTCGCTGTGCGTGGCTGTGTTGTTAGTAAGTATTCTCGCTCGCCGTGCGTCTCAGGTGGTACCACGGTTCGCTGTCTCGGTCCGAAGCGGAGTCGCTGCTCACGTTGAGTAAAGAGTGCAGCTACTTGGTGAGGAACAGCCAGACCAACAGATGTGACTACTCGCTGTCTCTAAGGTACGCACACACACACACACATGAACACATTTTATAAAGCCAGGAGATTTGACAGAGGGCAGCCATTAATATGATTAAAGTAAAACATTATTTTTGATTAATTAGAATGAAATAGTTAAAAGTGTGAAAAAATGAATAATTTTATTTCAGAAGTATTTCACATAAAATACAGAAATTTTGATGAAATAAAAAGGGTTTTTGTATTTATTATAATCTCCTTTAATAAATTAAATATCATTTATATTAAGACTAAATTAGCATCAATTAGTGTTGAATACAAAATGACCCATTTTAAACCTCATCTACAATTTTACTTGCCCATCTGTTTTGCAAATCAAATCTGGCCCACTTGCTTCTCATTGCTGCAAAGTGTGTGTGTGAAACTACCTAAACAGCAGTCGACTGTCGACACACACGTGCTCCACCCCCTCCCATCTGTCTCTCCCTCCTCTCTTCATCCATCACTCAAACTTTGCATCACTGGCGCACTGCTTCCTCCTCCGCTAGTCATTAGCAGGCTGCTATAATGCTTATCTGCTCAAATCTCTCCCTTGTAATTGCGTGATTCAACGCCACGGCCTCCCATCATGCCTCTGTCCTTGACTCCCCACCACCCTGCCCCGCCCTCTCCTCTCCTTCTTCTGCGGTCCCAAAGGGCTTCCTCTAAGTGGTAATCAGGCAGGTAGAGCACACTTCAGTGCACACATCATCCTCGCCATAATCACTAATGAATATGAATCACCTTCTGCGGGCCACACAAAAAGGGCGGCGACTTGCAAGAGAGATGAGACTGCTCGTGTGTGTGTGTGTGTGTGTAAACAACTTTGAAGACGACTCACAAATTCCTGCACACTTCCTGTGGCTCAAGGTCGCAACTCTCGTTTTGCATTTTGCCCACGCGAAGTCTAGAAGATCTAATGAGCGGAGATGAAGTATCGGAACATTTAAATTAGATTTAACCTCCGAAGTAGGTTAGTAAGCGGTCTGAACATGTTTCGTTGACATTGATTAGGATTTCAACACACAAATAGACGGAAAACAACTGGCGTCACTTCGATTCTGTTTAGTCCTCGTCAGACTGTTGCGACTGCTCGCCGAGTTTCAGCCTTGAGGCTGTTAGCGGCTTTTGCTATCTGCGCTTCTGCGAGTTGAGAAGTTTCTTGCTGGGCCAGCCGTCCGTCTCAGCTTACATGAACAATGTCAGTGGAGGTCATGACTGACCGCCGGGGACTTGCATATTCCTCACCCACCTTCACAGTCCAACGCATTTCCCCTCCTTTCCTCTTGTTGCATGTGCTAATCCTCATCCATCATAATGTCCCGCTCCCCCTCCCCTTCCCTAAATCCACCGAGGCAGCATGAGTCCCCAGCGTCCTCCTTTCATCGTGACTTCCCTCGCCCGTCGTAATTTGAGCTTGTTGTTTTGGTCCCAGGAGCTGCCAAGGTTTCATGCACATCAAGTTCACACAGTGCAAAGACGGCAAGTACGTGCTGGGACACAACAGCCCGCCGTTCGACTCCATCCCCGAGCTGGTGCATTTCTACACCACGCACAAGCTCCCCATCCGGGGCGCCGAGCACCTGTCGTTGCTCTTCCCCGTTCTAGTGCAGACTCTCTGACTATAAAAAGTTTTCTTTTTTTGGTTCAGAAACTTCAAACTCATTCGTCCTGCTTATTTTTTTGGACTCGACCTTTCACTGCTGTGCCAAGTGTCGCTAACCTCTGAGGAGATTGAGTTCGAGAGAAAGCAATACCGGAACTCTTCTCGCTCTCTCGCTGACGGACTTCGGGACTTTCTCCTTTCATTTTTTTTTCTTTTCTTGGCCACACATCCGTCACAGCCGAGGAAGCACCTTGGGAGATACACCAAGGTTCTGTTTCCAGAGGACGGTTCGCCGAACAAGGAGATTCAATTACTGCTGGTTCAAAAAACACTTCATTGACACTGGTTAAATATTCCTCTTGTCATATTTTTCACATTTCTACTAGAATCAATAAATGGAACTATAGAGGATGATGAATGTGTTTTTCATGACTGAGCTTGAGAAATCATTTTTCAACTCTGCACAAAAGTCACGTTTGTATTTTCCCTACTTAGAGAATTTTATCTTTCATGCAAAATCCCACTCAAGCTCTTTGTCGGCAATAATTTTGGCCTTTTCAGAGCGAAGCGTCTCTCTCTCTAACTTTAAACGTTGTGTTTCCAGGCTGGAGACTAATCAGGAAACACTTGAAAGCGTCGCCCCCCCCCCCCTCACACATTTGATTGCCGATTGTCCCCTCGCCAAGTGATTTAGTAGCTGATTGGTGAGTCGTATTGAGTAAATTCTTGCCATCTGGATGTTTTTTTTTGGGTCTCATTTAAGATTCTCGGTTGATGCTTTCGGTGATTAAAAATGGCTCACATGGCATTCCACCAATTGTAATAAATGTAAATGTGTATTCATGACTATTTTGGTCATTTTATGCTAAGATAGTTTAGCAAAAAATATCTCATATCTTTTACAGAGGACTTATGTTTTTTTAATTGTTTGTATACAAAGATTCCGGTCGACCTATGTTTCGTAAACAACTGTATTCATCGTTAAATTATTTAACACAAAGAACCTTCACGAGACTCATCAATAGCATTAGCTAGCTAGCATACTAGTCTTAATAAGCAGCTAGCACAAACTGACAAGACCTAACGCGAAATATGTGCTCTACCATGTTTATTAAAAATAACCTTTTGACATATAAACATAATAAATGTGGAATGTAATATGCACAGATAAGAATGAGCTAATTGCCGAAGAGGTGGCGGGGTGAGCAGTGGCTTATTTTCATGAGACAGGAAAGTAAAACGCAATCAATGAGTTACTCGATGTGTGGGAGTGTTAATTGAACAATAAATCACAATACATAAGATGCGCTGCGTACATTTTTTTTTTATTTTAATAAAACCTCCACAGTACAGGAAAAAAAAAAAAAAGCAGAACACTTGGCAAGCTTGTGTGTTTCAGTCACACACACATTTGCTCTCCATCCATTAACAGCATGGTTGGTGTGGAAAAGGGGGGGGGGGGTGATATGGTAAGGGTAGGAGGGCAGCTCTCATTATTTGGGCTGCGCTGCAGAGTGAAAAGCGCTGGGATTGCTTTCATTACAGCGCCAAATGAAATAGCGGAGGCTGATTACCCGCGTGAGGGAGAGACGAGGCGTGCTGGATCACTCCGTTGGGGAGGGGGGCGGGCGAGGTGGAGATACTGTTAAAAAAAAAATGAGTGTGTGACAGACATTGACATTGAGAATGGCAGGGGGGTGCTGCCATGATCCCATTTTTTCCAGCAAGACCCCCTGGGGAAAAATGTGAAATGTAACGACAGTGGCAGCACAGCATGTTGGAATCAAAGAATATCGTCCTCACTTCAATTGCACCAATCGTTCTTTCTTTCCATTTGCGACATCGACATTCAAGTAATTCATTTATGAATAGTACTATGTCATGTCATTCTGCAAATACATTGACATGTCGTTCCTAACATTCCTGTAGAATGGTTCAAAATGGAATGTTGGTGTGAGTTAAGTCGTTCTGATTTGAATTTTTCATTGTTAAATGATTTTCAATTGACTCTCGTCTTCCAGCTCTCGTTTGCAGGTCCTAATTGAAGCAAAAGCTCCGTTCTGTCACGAATCCCAGCGCCAGTATCGCCTTCCTGCTAGACTGTGTTCGCATGCAGCTGTCGTGACTTTGAGTTTGTGTGTGCACGTGTGTGTGCAATGTCAGGTGTGTTGGTGGTGGGTGTCAATCACGAGACATCGGCGGCGGTGGCAGCTGTTCAGCCATTGCAGTTGGCCCGGCGGAGTAAACCCAGAGCAAAATATTCAAATCTACTTGCAAATAATCTACCTGGAGATTGCCAGTGGGAATGATTCGCTGATCTCAGCGTGTTTAGCGCAAAAGCTAATTTAGGCGTGTCCAATTTGTTTCCATTACAACAAAAGTTCTGTTTCTGTGCAACTGTATTTATATCTACGCTCGGAGCGTGGTCAGCGCCACAAGTGAGAAACTGCACACGCGTGACGGGCTTTAAGACCAGCCCGCTGTGCTCCACTTATCCTTCGACCGAGACACGCTAAATCCTGCACTTGTGGCAGGGGGCCTGGAGGACAAAGTGTGGAGGTCAAATTAGGCGTGTGTGTGTGTGTGTGTGTCCTTGCATGCGTGCCTTGCCGGAAGATTGCAAGCCGAAATGGTTTGCAGAGAAAGCAGCTGCTGTTTTGAGGGATTTGCAAGTTATTTTAAGGAAGGATTTGTCAGGGGTTTTCCATTGAAAGACATTGAGCAGGTCCCACGCTGTGAATAGAGCTAGTCAAGCATGACCTCCACCAAGTAGCAAATGCAAGGCGAAAGCTAGATTGCTTGTTCGCTAGTTCAAGTATAACTGGGCTAGCCGGATTGGTAGCATAATGAACTAGTGGTTAGCATGTCCGCCTCATAATCAGGATTAAGTACCTTTTCAATTATTTACTTAAAGTTGTCTAGTTTTGCCATGAAAAGACAAAGCTCAATAAAAATTGTTTTTTTTTTTTTTTCCTCAAATTTTCCTTTTTATTTGCCTAATTTAAATTTGACTTAAAAAAATCTAATGATATTTAATCTGCAATTTTTTTTTTATACACACCATAAAATCCATCACATTTGTAGTGTCGCCACACGTTTCACAAACACAAATCATTCAAATCGTCCCCAGAGTGGGGATCATGATGACAGGGGGCGGGCTGATCCTTTTGTCCTCCTGTCGTGTTCACATTAGTCATATGCAAATGCAAATTGCGCATTGAGAATCACACAAATCCACCGTGTCTAAACCCTCACAGAGAACTGGCGACGGTTATTTAGTTAACATGATATATAAGGTGATTGACCCACTTACGGAAAAAAGGCCATTTGTGAGTGTTAATGAGCCGCACAACTGCCTCACAGTTGAATGGTTCTGGGTTCGACTGCCGTCATTCTAAATGTTCTGTACATACAGTACACCAGAGGGTGTGCATACATATGCAACTTCATTGTCTTGGTTGTTTTTTTAAGATTTCTTTTTTTAGATGTATTGTACACGTAATAGGTTCCTTTAGTGGTGGGAAAAATATACTTTATCATTTTAAACAGGGGTGTGTAGACTTTTTATATACACTCCAACCTGAGATTACTGTGCAGTGAATCTCCATGGACATTAACATTTGCTCTTTTTCAAATAGCAACAGGCTCTGCTCATCCTCAACAGACGAATAGAAGCGTTTGTGACCTTTTTCTGGGAGAAGGTTGTGCTTTTCACATCCCTGCTGTCTTTCTACATCACAATTCAAAGTGCGCAACCAGGAGTAATCTCTGTGAGGTGAGCGTGAAATGCCACACTTGTCAGTTTCTGACCGTTCTTTGCTGCACAATGTATTGCTATATTATCGGTTTACATTTTGTTGCTGCACCATTTGTTTTCCATCATTAGCGTTAGCATTAAGCTAATGACCCGAAAGACTAAGTGGTTGTTTTTACTAAATTAGGTGTGATCTTTTTTTTTACTTCAGTTGCGAGTGAAAGTAATTAATGAAAAGTTTGCAATTGGTGTGGCGCTATTTTTGTCTAGACGCCGCTCGGCATCTTTTTGAATGTTTTTCTAAATAAGTGACGCTAACACATGACCGTATCAATAATGTAGATTTGTGCAAAGGGTCAACATGTGATCATCACACTCACATACTCACATGACACATTAAAATCTGACAAACATCAGCTATTTATTTTATTGACTAGATCATGGAACCAGACTACCACAATGAAATCATTTGCATCCAGCACTGCTAATCACTACTAGTGGTTAGTTGATGTCCGAGTGGTTTCTAGATATGCTGATGAAGAAACTTGGTCACAAGATAATTGACAAAATGTCTAATGAGAGCGCATCAAAAGGTGGCGCTCTACCGCCACCATCAGGACAAATGTGGTTGTTGCACCAGTAGTGGTAAAGCTCCAAGAGCAGAACTCATCCCCCTCATTAGAAAATAAAAATACATTTCTTAAATCTTCCTGACTCGAATCATCCCATTTACAATCCCAGTACCATGGTGGCTGTTATGCACATAGAGCACAAAATCCACCTCGGGTGAGTGCAACAAACGTTTTCACAGAAAATATACCAATCAAGTTGTGTGTGTGTTGGTGGGCGGGGCTGCCGGGTTGCATATAGCACATGCAAAACGAGCAAACAAAAAGTGCCTAACTAAATTCTACATTTAAAAAAATCAAACAGCCTCAACACAAGCTGGAAACGCTTCTTTTTTTTTTTTCTTCTTTTAGTCCATGAAACATTTTAAATACAAACACGTTAAAGTTTACATTTGTTGTACATAGTGGCTTTCATTAGTCTAGAATCTGGATTCATTTTATCCTCATCCAAATCAAACTGACCATAGTGCATTGTGAGCCTCTCAGCAGCCGTAATATTAGGAACACTGTGTCTAATGCAAAAGCTGGATCAAATAATTAAGAAATAAAAGGCCCCCAAGGTGAACACATTTTTATCGCTGGAACTGGGCCACATTATAGATTTGGTTGTCATAAATATATATATTTTTAAAATACGTTGAATTTGAATCCAGAAGTTATATTTCTTTTTGTGCCATTTTTGTTGGATGTATTTTTCCGCCTGTAAAATATGTGCCTTACTCAAGGTTAGGAAATATTGCATTAGCTAGTGTGCCTAATGTTCTGGACTTTCTTTCTGTCAGAACTTTCCAAGGGCCCCGGCCTTCACCAGCACGGCGGACAGCAGCTCAGCGGGTCCCGCCGGGTGAGGCAGCGCGGTGGCGGCGGGATCACCGCGCTTCTCATCCGCATTGACCCCTTTGTTCAAGGTGGCCTTTCCTCCTCCTCCCATGCTGCTCTTGCTGTTCTCCGCCGTGGGCCCCGCCGTGCCCAGGTTGGGGCTACCCGCCGCGGGCGTCCCGGTGGACTCGGCGCCACTCTGGCAGCAGCAGAGCAGGCGGAAGAAGGCGGCCCTCATCTCCCTGCTGGACAACGTGTAGATGAGAGGGTTGAGGGCCGAGTTGAGCACGGCCAAGGCGATGAACCAGTCCACCTCGTAGAGAACGGCGCACCCGTTGCGGCTGCAGCCCACGTCCAGAAGCAGCAGCATGAAGAGGGGCGCCCAGCACACCACAAACACCCCGAGAACGATCACCACGGTCCTCAGCAAGGCCAGGGAGCACTCGGAAGGTCGGCTGCTCACCCTGCGCCCGCTGGACGTCACCAGGCGATAGATCCGGATGTAGAGGATGACGATGGCCACCAGCAGGGCGCTGAAGACGCTGATGCAGAACGCCACGTAGCTCTTGGCGTACAGCGGCAGGACCGTGGAGCACGAGTCCAGGTCGTCCAAGCAGTTCCAGCCCAGGCTGGGCAGGGCGCTGAGCAGCACCGACACCAGCCAGCAAGCCGCCAAGAGGCCCAGGAGACGACCGCGGCTGGCCGTCTCGCACGGGCGAAGACGCACCATGGTCATGTGGCGCTCTATCCCAATGGCCAGGAGGCTGAAGGTGGATGCGCTGAGGGCCACGAACATGCTCCCCTCCCGGGCCAGCCACTGAGCTGGCGTCAGGAAGTAGGTCCTGCTCCCCGAGGTGAAGATGTTGACCACGTAAGCCACGCCGGCCAGCAGGTCGGACAGCGCCAGGTTGCCGATGAGGAAATACATGCGGCTGTGGAAACGCTTGTTCCTCCACAGGGCCAGCAGCACCGTCAGGTTCTCCAGAACGATCAGCACGCAGATGAGCAGCAGCACCGCTGTCTTGCAGGGGCCGCCGCCACGGGTCCGTTCCCACTTGCCTGAGTTGTTGTAATGGTTCACGATGACCATGTTCATACCTTCTTCCGGCTGGGTACCCATGCTGCCTCTTCACCCCCCACCACCACCCAGTTCCCTCGCTCAAACGGCAGAGGGCGCCACAGCACTGGACTCAGGGGACTGGCATCCTAAAACAGCCGCCTCAGGATGATCTGCCAATCAGATGCAAAGGTAGGATTTTTAAAATTTTTTTTTATTATTTTACTGCATGTTTACACATTTTTTAAGATTACTTTTTAACATCTGTCTTGAAACTACAGATAGAAAAAAAATAGCCTTTTGACGAACTGTGGCGCTTTTACCGCATTGTTTATAAATGTGCATTGCCTCCTGTTAAATACGTACATGTTCATAGGAGGAGCAGAAAAACGGTAATTCAAACATAACTGTTATTGATGAAATAGCTCAATTGATATTTTTATGTCTACCTTTTTATGGTAGGATGAAATGTTCGAAATGAACTAAAAGTGCAAGTTGCGCAATCTGACACGTATTATGCATGATCCGTTTGAATCAACTTTCAAATACATGCAACTCTTCAATGAAACAAAAATTGAATAAGGTTCAGTTTTGTTGTTGTGAGAAAAAAAAAAAAAAAAAAAGTACTCACCACATTTGAATTCATCATTGGTCCATAAAGCTCTCAGTGCGCTTATTGTCCTTATTTAAACATATCCTGCAGCTTCATAGATGCTAAAAAAAAAAAAAGTGGAGCGTAACGGTCGTCCAGTCAGTATGGTGGCAAAAGTTGTGTGAAGTTTTTTGGGAAGTGCTCACTGCCTGCTCTCCCAAACAGAGGAGTGCTCTCAGACTGATGCAGGGCGGTTCTTGTGCCGTCAGCCGTCAGCTCCTCCCTTACTCTTAACTTCACGTCCAGGAATCATGCATGGACGTCACTTACTGTGCATGCTTTATTAAACCATTGTACCTTTATTACTTAAAAAAAAGTATTGTATGTACTAATGTAACAAAAAAAGTCATTATTTTTTTTCTTCTCAAAAGTAGGTTAAACATGTTTTTCTGATTAATTATGATGAATTATGATTATAGTGCAACCACAAAAATAAAAATATTACAGATGTGACAGCTTTAAAAATTCCTGCAGTGGTCAAGGAAATGAATGCATTTGATGCCCAATGTCAAATCTTGAGTTTATCTCAGTCTAGACATCAAAATGAAAACTTTTCACTTTGTTTTCCTTTTATGGGGAAATCACACAGGCCATCAGTGTTCTAACCTCTTGAATGTTTTTCCTCTTTGACGCGTCATGTTTTTTTCTTTCCAAAGTGACTAACGACTACGCTCCGTTTGTCACTGGAGTGTATGAGATAGGTCAGACCTCTCCCATTGGACAGGACCAAAATGGACGTGAATCGGAAGAGTCATTCCGACTGTCTCGCGTGATGCCTTTCTGGCAAAGTGGTAACTAAATGAGGCATTGAGGTTAAATGGAGACTCCTCCTGCGTTGATTTGTTCTGTTGAAAGCGTATTAACGGTCGAGGCAAATGTGGCAGTGAAATTTGTTTTAGTGGGAGGTCAGGTTGACGTTGGAGCAACATGAATGACCTTCAAAGCTGTTGACTTTACCCTGAGCAGGCAACCCGATTTAAAACCTTAACTTCAAACCCGGACACTATTCATCCAGCAAATCTACTCGCATGAAAATTAGTTACAGAACCACACTGGCAGCGCATGACTGGCTTCAAGCTAACCCTAACTCCAAACCACAACTTGAAACAATCCCTCTCTCGAAACTCTAACCACTTTCAGTGACGATGGAAAAAAAAGCAAAAGTAGCTGCATGATTGGTAAATTGTGGGAAAAAAAAAAACATAGCCTGTGTTTATTTGCGTGCACCGGGCTGCATTCAGTTCACACGTGCGGCTACGCACTGAGTCATGACGCCGTGACGTAAGCCAGCGCTGACGAGGCGGACGTTTGGGAATGTCAAACGCAGATGGGAACAATGGAGAAGTTGCATGGCTCTGAAGGATCTTCACTTTTCCTTTTGAACCTTCGGAACTATCTGTATATAAATATATAATGGACAAAAGGACGCCATATTTCGCTTCATTGTATATATATTCTACATCTTCCACAAAGGAAACAATGTCTGTCAGGGGGGGGGGTCTGCAAGTCGAGCAGAGAGTGAGATAATGTATCAGATGTTGGCGGGGCTTTCTGGTGGTTTTATCAGCAGAGCTCCTGGGGTCTTTAAGGGCACCAGGTGACCGCTTGTCTGGAGAACAGCTCTGCTGCATCTTTCAGATAACCCCTTTTTTTTTTTTTTATCTGCACCCGACTCAAAATAATGCCATCAAAGTGTGCGTTAAAGGAAGGAAGGAAGAAAGCTTGACAGGACGTATGTCTTGTAGAATGCTTGGGTGAAGATCTGCCAGGGATTGCTAAGCAAAGCTGCTTTGTTGTTGGATGCTGACTTTAGGGTTAGCTATTAGCGTTAGCTTCCGGTATATGTGAACTCCCCCCTGGTCAAATGGAAAATAAATGTAAATTTCACATGAGAACTGTTGGGAATGCGGTGGAGAGGTTTTTGTCCCAAATGAAATGTAAAGAGGATTAACGGTAACATCTGTGGGAAGAAGTCATGATGCGAAATTGCCGATTGTCACGATTGGTGACTTTCGTATGCCGTGATTTAGTTCTTGGGAAGAGTGCTTATAAACCTGCCACAATGTCTGAACTCTTCAAGTAATCACTCTGGAACTCAAGTCCACATCCTCATGGCATCATTTATTTTCTTTATGATAGGAAAGTTAACTCTGCCTGAGGAATATGATGGAAATAGATGGGATGAGTAAACAACCATCGCTGGCTTTCTCACAACTCCTTTGGTGACCTCTGGGAACGCTTATAAAATATGGTGCATGTGCGTGCGTGGTTTTTATGTCCCTGTAAGGACCAGTCTGGATAAAAAAGTGAAGACAGTTTTAGAAAGTGCGGCCCGTTTAAGTGTCACAATGGCGCTTTTGCTTTCATTTCAAAGGTGGATGTTGGCATTGACATTTACAGTTATGGCATTAAGCTCTCGCCATGACGCTGAATAACGAAAGACATATTAATGGGAAGTCACGTCCAAATGTAATAAGTGCGGTTTTATGCAGCCCAGCTTTTTACAAATGTCTGATCTTTTCGTTTCCGACATTTGGGAATCATCGTGACCACCGAGGAAAGACATGTCTCGGAATACGACACATCATCAATTCCTTCATTCATGTCAACGGCTGTTACGTCACACAGATGGTAACGTTTATATCCCGCTCACCGCAGACTTTGCCTCTACATAACCCCGTGAAGGAAATGTTGCTCATTTGTGTAATTCCGTGTGAAAACAGTTTACGTAAAACATTAGCTGCTCTACTTTGATGTAGCTCAGCTGAACCGTTCACTTCATACCTATATGAAAACCCAATTATTATTTTTTTTTAATACACTGTTATGTAATATCCTTGGGAGAAAATAGTTGGATATATATTTATGGTTATTTACAATTACAGTATAAAAGTTGACAGATTGGGACCACACAAGAACACACCAAAAAAAAGCTTCTCTGCCCAGCCATGCCCGCAACCACAGAGTATTTTTGTTCCGATTGACCATCCGGGATCGAGCCAGTTAATGCTATTTCCTGCGCGCACAGCCACTTCATTCCGGTCTTTGTGCCAAGCTAAGCCAACCAGCGGGTGGCATTAGGAAGAGCGCAAACATAGTATGCCCAACATGGGCGTGGGAAGGAACCAAGTGCTTTGTTGATTCAGATTTTTAGGTAGCTGTTTGGTTTTGCGGACTCAACCACAGGACTCCCAATAATTACATAAACTCTAAAAAAAAAATCTGTAAATACTTACGAGTAAGGTGCATTTGTCCGATTCTTATTGCTAGATAATAGAGCTAATTTTGTTATTCATTTTACATTCTAGAACGTTTTTTTTTAATCTATGTACATTTCTGAGTTTAGTATGTTTCCACCATTTTGGTTCAACTATTGCCTCTAAACTCGCTGAAAGTTTTCAACAGCTCTCGTGCTGACCTCGGCAGGATCCGAGGCCAACGTGTAACCCGGCAAGGGAGCCTGTGGTAAAGAGTAATGTGTGCTTATGAATGAAAATGACTGCTGAATGTGCACTAGCGGGCTAACGGCGTCAAACTAACCCTGCCATAGGATGCCACAGTGCACATAAAGAAATGACTAGATAGAGATCTGCAGCGCTGTGGTGAGCATTCAACCAGGCACAGCAGTAAGACAGGGTGACTATCCGAAAAGCCGCCCGGCTCCACGCACACGCGGGCCCAAATAAAAGCTAAAAACACACACTTCGCATCACATTAGACGAGGACACGTTGACGTGCCCAAAACACGTTCACTCCGCCAGAGGTAGTGAGTGGATCCGTCCCAAATCCATCCAGTAGAACTGCTAACATTATTTTGTCTACTTAAGATGATTAATAAGCATGTTGTAATGTTTTGCACTTATCTCAAGTTGTCTTTCCCCATTGATATGAATATAAATACAATTAATCCGTTCCATCTCCATAATAAAAAATGCCAAAATTAGTTTTTAACATATTTATATAAGAAAAATAGGTTGGAAACACAGTAATAATATTTGTTGTCAGCATAACCTGAAAACAGAAAATGTGAGCAGAAAACACAATGGTAGGAGCAGTTTCATATTGCTTGTTTTACTAGCATGCTAGGCGCACTTTTTAAATAATATTATTGTCATTATTGTTAATTCTTTTGCAGACCACCAAGCTATGACTCGCATTTTTAGAACCAGGCCTCGAGTGTCCATCCAGAGTCACTGGCATGTTTTAAAATCTTCTTTTGAGGGCCATGTGCGTGACATATGCTGCGGTGGACTACACACATCGTCTCGCACAAAGGAGCGAACGAGTAGTGCGTGGCCTCGCTACGCCGTGGTGCACCGCCGTTTATGAGACCACCACATGACGATGCGGTCCACGCTCCATTATTAAGATCGCAGCCGCCCTCCTTCGCCTCCCACCTCGCCCGGCCGCTCCTCCGACAGACTCTCGGATGCCGCACGTTGCTTGCGATGCTTGTGTTTATAGAGAGGGAAGTGAACAAGGGCGAGGGGAGAGGTCGTATGGCATGCTGGGAAATGTGGCAGGAAAATAAACGCAGCCAACAACATCGCGTCAGATTCCTGGCTTCGTTAAGGTTTATGTGCCTTCGGTATAAACACCGAGCTATTGTCTGATGTCGCAATTTTCCGACAAGAATATTTAAAGAGGTGGGAAAGGGACTAAGGCTTGCCCTCGCCTTGGCCCACGAGCGCTTTTCCCCCCGGTGTCTAACCCGAAGCGTCTAACAGGAAACTGAGCACATGTCTAAAATCCATTATTTTTAACAGCCTCTGCCAGCGCCGAGACACATGGTTCTAAAAACGAGTTACTGCCTCCATATAACCAAAGAACTGGCAAATGAGTTGGGCATTGTGCAGTTTCATGTGTGTTTTGGCTTCAGTCGACACAATTCCATCCAGATTGGCCGGAATGAAAATGCTATAGATTAGAAATGTCCAAAAAGGCCTTTAATGACTTCATGTTTTTTTTTTTCTGCAGCTCTCACCCAAATGGAATTGTTTGGAATGGAAGAAGTCCAAAAGATAAAGACGTGCCCTCTCTGTGGACTAAAGACTATTAAGCACAAAGGTACATTGTATGTTTATGTTCTGTGCTTAGCTTGGCTTTGACACGATGGAGCTTTAAGGAAAAAAAAAAAAAATGAAATCCCAGATATTAGCCATGGGTGGAGAAACTCAATGTCAGGGTGGTATTAGTGTTTATTAAAGGTCTTCACACCCCTGTTAAAAACCCACAAAGCCTTCCAAACACATGTGGGAAAATGTGTTGTGGTCCTCCGATGAACCCAAGGTCGAACGTTTTGGACCGTTATTCCAAAAAATATGGTGCAAGCATCACCAAAAGTACTCAGTGAAGTGAAAAAGCGCACACAAATATAAACATAAACTACCCCCCCCCCCCAATCACCTGCCCATATTTAGGGTTTACAGTGTATACACAGGTAGAGACATATTTTTGAAAAGTCAATAGAGCAAAAAAATAACAATCACAACTATAGTGTAAATGTACTGCACAATGCTTGCTTTGTTTTTGTTTTCGGGGTGCGGGTGTGAACCGCCTACAGTGGATATAAAAAGTGTTTGGACTTTTCATATCCATCGTAGGCGGCTCACAAAACCAAAACAAACTATTGAGTCATATCGCACTTAGTGGGTGTGCAAGGAAATATGTTTTCCCCCCAAAAATCCTTTGCTAAGAGAAACGGCAGCACAAACAGTCTCTCAGATTACCTAATTAAAGTGTGTACACATACTAGTAGTACATGATACATAAATGCCCCCCCTTGATGGTGGTCTTTTAAATTCACATACATTTTAGTAACGCCGCTCCAAAAAAAAATCTCAAGATGTTCACTAGGCATTAAAATTGGAAAATGATTAACGACAGTTTTGCAAGTTGAGCGACCGTTGCGCGAAATGATGTCATGTCACACAGCCGGCTTCCGCTTGGGGGTCATATGATAGCGAGGATGATGGGGGGGGGGGTCGTTACGGCGTATTCAAACAGACGTTGGCTTGTGCGTAGCATCTATGGCACATGTGTGCACGCGCCGCCCCTGAAAGGCCCGAGTGTCTGGGGCGTGACCTACTTAATGACACCACTTACTGGCCCTGATTCAGGCGCAGGTTTCTTGCACCTTTTTGAAAAATAACACGCCAGGAAATCCGAGCAAACAGAGAATCGGTTGTATCGCCGAGATGGGAGACCAACGCTTTTGGCGTTCACGGTTTGCCTCGCTTTGATCTAAAATAGAATTCTGCTATACAGAATCAACTCCTTCCCCAAAAAAAAAATGTTTAAGCCAACACAGCTGCGTTTGAAGGGACTTAAGGCCAAAATTGGCAAACGTAGACCAGGAAAGAAGCGGTTGGATCGGAGAACCGCATGGAAGAGGGTGATACAGGGGTTGGAGAGCGCCTAAAAGTGGAGAGGGCAGTGCTACATTTAACTTTCCACTTCTGCTCTTTCCATGAGATCTGTTTGTTCTTCAAGGACCAAAGCCAGAATGTCTATTAATAAATCAAGAGAACATTACAGAACGACACCAGGAATGAAGAAAAGAGATTTTTGTCATTTGCCATTCTTTCTTGTCACATATGTAAACCACTATTATACATTATATACTAATTAAAATATAAGTGCTGCATGGAAGCAGGGAGCTCAACTCCCTTCACAACAAAGCAACAGAAGAAAAAAAAAATCTTCAAAAAACATCTTCGTTTAGCTTCATGCTAACTAAAAATACAAAAGGCCATAAACAGGCTAACGAATAGCATCGGCATTATGAAACACAAACAGAGGAGCAACACGTAGACGGCAGCCGTTTTTGCTTTGGCTGACTCCGGAGCGACATTGTTATGCTGTGAAACAATCTCCTGTCACCATTCCGATCCCGTGTTCCGCAAACCATTGCCCAGGCGTCTGATATTAAGTGTGGTGAGTTCACACTTGTTGCAATACAATACATGGAAGCCCAAGTCTCCTGAGTCCTGTCATGTGGACTTTGAATCCCACTGTTGATGTATTATTGCAGCAAAAACCTCAAGTGTGGTCAGGCCTGTTTCTGTGTTGGTCAGGATGTCTACTGCTACCTTGTATGGCTCACTTTTCTTGTAAGAGACATAATGTTTTTGTTTTTATACAGTTCCGAGAAGTCATAATAATGAAATATTTTAATCAAAACATCCCAAATATCTACAAATAAGTGAGCCAGCCCTTATACTGCTTCATCCACTGCTGGCCCAATGAGGAGTCTATCTTATGTTACCAGGACGACCGTGGTTACAGCGTGACCATTACCGCGAGAGATGCTAATGTATATATAACAACAATTGAAACCATTGACAGTAAAAATTAATACAATAAATGTCATAAGTGATCTCATAATTCCATGCACTGGCATAGCTAGAGGGGCTGGAGAAGGGCACCCCCCCCTCCTTTAAAATATGCTTGCCCCCCCCCCCCCCCCCAGGTGCATGGCTATATTAATTTTCTGATTCTTGATGGTTTCTCAGGGAAGATGTATCACCTCAACATACTTTTATAATAGCAGTACTACTTTCCTATTAGTCAAAGGCTTTGGCGCCATCTTGTGGTATCTGGGAATGCAGAAAAAAACGGAATATCCAAAGATTCCTCAAAATAAGATTCCACAGGGAATGTAAATCACAAATAGGAGTCAGGATTTCGACACTGTATGGACTTTGCAGACTACCTACGTTGATTTAGTCTCAGGATCCGAGTGGAAGAGCCGCTAAATCCCTGATAATCTGCTACAGTGGCGGGAGCCACGCTATCTGATGATCAGCTTTGTATTGGGGCACTGCCCCGTCGAGACACAAACATCCTGTTTGCAGAGGGAGTGGGACACGGAGAGAGAGTAGTGGAAATGCTCACTTAATGGAGCAGACTGGGAAGAGCGGCTGGAATGTCTGAGCAAATAGTCAGTGAAAGTCTCCAGAGCGGCTTCAAAGGTTAATCTCATACTGCAGGTTAACATGATCTGAATATGAGGGACTTTAGTCGGCATGCAAATGGCAGAGTAATGCAAATTGTGAGGATTTAAAATGTGCCATCATGGCAGTTTTTGTCGGAACACGTCACCGCCACTAACTGGTGAATCTGTTACAGTAGATTTGAAGGAAAATGTTTGGTGATGGAGACCACAGAGAAACGTCTTGTACTGACTTGTATTAACTTATAAACGCAGCAGCATCGCCCCCTTGTGGGAGGGGGAGGAGTAGTGTAGTCACAGTGAAAAATAAATGTATCCTTCAAGGATACAATTGTAATCTTCAGATAATAAGGTTGTTTTTTAGGAAAAGGAAAAAAGATATCCAACTGTGATAAAGATGTAGAAATTTATTGAATGAAAATTACTTTTAAAAAGTTTTTGCCTTGTTAAATTTCGTATTATTGTGACTTCGTTGATTGAAAAAAAAAAAAAGCTTCATTCTCATATATTATAAGATATTATCTTATTATTGTTATTTATTTATTCACCACAGATACAATTTCTTGAAGTGAGAAGTCAAGCATAACTATCTGATTTATTTTTGCAAATTGTGCAGTCTCCACCTACCGGCCGTTTGAAATAAAGTAAATGTAGTTTTTCAACAACAAAAACGAGTGTTATAACATGTTTGTTTGAAATGAGTGGGTAAAAATTTGCAGAATCCATAAGAATTTTCACAACATAGCGGTGCTATTTAAAAAAAAAAAAAATCATATTTTTAGCAACTAGAAACTCCTTGACTTGAAAAAGAAATAAAATGTGCATTTGGTTTTACTTTTGAATACTTCTACTCTTACCAGAGTATACCCTTTATCTGTTTTGTATTTTTCATTTCTGTACTACTGCTACAAGTGCCGAGTGTGAGAACTTTTTGGCACTTGTGGCAAGCATACACGTGTGAAGAGAGCAGCGTCTATCTTTATCTGCTTCGGCCATATACTACTGCGCCTGCCCCCTCCCTATGCATTATGTTCACCCACTATCATATCAAGTCTATAGGTCATTGAAATTAGATTTTGCAAAACTGACCTTGTTAATAATGGCAATAAAGCATCATATCATTGAATTGGTCCAGCAGCTCAACTGTCTATAGTCCACTTTTTATGGAATGTTTTGTCATACATATACATTGCGGCACTGTTAGATACTCAGACACATAAAAAAGGAATATTTTCAAAAGTATTGCTGAATAAATCATTTATAGTTACATAGTTTCAGCCTCCATTGAATAAAGGGAAAATCCTGGTTGTAATGTCAACAAGAGATTCATAAAGACGCTTCTAGGAACATATTAAATGATTATGAAAATAGATGATAAACTCTGTGATAAAAAATTATTCATTTATCAAAAAAGCATTCATTTATTTAACCGCTTACCACTAAGACTGTCACGATACAGTTTCCAAACCTTGAAATCTTTTTTTTTTTTTTTAATAAGCAAAAAAAAAGTCTATTCAGGGACACATAAAGCCATCTTGAAAGTTTCTGTAACAGTATCTGATTAACATTAATTGATTTTTTTTTTTTTAACTAACAAATGAATTATGGACAAAAACACAGGCAGTTTGTCCTGCCAAATTATCTACATTAAAACGATTCAAATCTTAATTTAGGTGTTTTTGCTAGTTGTACTTTTTCCACAGACGTTGTGTTGTGGGTCAGAATGTTGAAATCATGTAGTTTGTACATTCAAAAGATAATGAAGAAACACAATTCAAGAATCTCATTATACTGTTATGGGTGTAAATATTTGGCCACTTAGAGTGAGACTTTGATTTCATCATTCTACTAATATTGCTAATACTGTGGGAACCTTTTAATATACGTTACACTATTGTAGTTTATAATGGGAAATATTAACTACTGGGTTATACAGTTGGGGGAAGCTAGCAAAAAAAAGAAGCGCTGGTTTTAAAATAACTAAGGCTCTAAGGCTCATCTGGGGTGTAAAATGTGTATATATTATTTTTTAATAGATGATTTAAAAAAAAAAACGGGAAGTTTGTGGACACAAGTACACAACTACCTGAGTGAGTAACACGTCGCGTTGCACAGTGCTACACAACAGACCTACAACATCCGGGCTAGTCGGCTCACGCAGGAACGGAATGGCGGCGGAGGTAAGTGCACGAAAACGAGGCTCTAGTCGCCCAGACGACGGGCGAAACCGGGGCCAACTACGGCCGCTAGTCACGTACGACGCTTCGGCGTATGTGTCGGCGGTGTGACCGGCGAACTAACGCGGAAGGAAGGGCAGCACTGGGTGAAACGTAGCAACGCGGGGGTTAAACATCGGGGAAGTAGAGGTAGAGGGAGAGGAATGGAGAAGCTCCCCGGCGTTTCGAGCTTCTCGTTCGGCGTTAAAGAGCCATTCCTCCCCCTCCTCCTCCCTTGAAGCCGTCGAAAGGAACCGAACCGAAAACAAAAGAAGCAAGGCGAAAAATACGACGGCGACTCGAGTGCTTTGGTGAAGTTTTAACTGACGGAAAAAGTTGTCCGCGTTAGTCATTGTCGTCCCCTTTTTTTAGTGGGACATTTTGACTTTTTATTTCCTTCTCGCGCGATCCGCCGAGAAGGAAGAGGCGTTCAGCACCAAGTGGCAGGAAAGCGCCCTTGGTCACACACACACTCGCAACGCGAGCAGCTCAACTTTATCACGACAACGAGCCATGTTGAACAAAATAACACAAGGTAGTCAATGGAGCTTCTTCATCTAGTGTGCTACTGTGTGAAGTTGACTTTGTTTCCTTTTTCCTGTTGCTCTATGGCTTTAAACTTTGATGTTTGCTCACAAAAAAACACGCTAAAAGCCATGCCACTCCCAAATGAAACTGATACTGCAAAATGAAAGAAAAGATAAGCCATGCGGTGCTGGCTTGAGATTCACAGTATTGTGTGTGATAGCTTGTTTCTGTCCATAGGCGGGCCGAGGGCCTGTGGACCTGGCCGCCGAGGTTCCATCCCATTTGAGCTCGTGAGGTATGGCGATGAAGACACTGGGCCGGAGAAAAAGTCTTTTCCGGAGTTGAAGGAGAGAATCTCCTCTTCCCCAGAAGATGGCAGCTCAATCTCAGGCTGTATGCTCAAGTTGTGTTACATTGCTCCTCTGCTAAATGGATCACATTCTGTTTTTTTCCTCGTTCTTCCCATTTATTGTCCTACTTGGTAGGCCAGCGAGCTGCCCTTGGAGGACCTTCTGGCTCTGTATGGCTTTGCAGTGCCGGACCCCGCCAAGCAGAGTTGTCACGTCTCCGCAGCTCTGCCAGACGTGACAGTGGCCAAGGTGACAGCCCCCCTCGGGCCAGCACAACTTAAAAAAAAAAAAAACAACCACATGTTGCAGCTCCAATGTTTCCTGTCTTCTCCAGAATCAGATCCCTGAAGACATCTTTGCCGCAACGCAGGGAGTGGAGTCATCAGCTGATGATCTCACCCCTTCAGTCACCTCCAGCACCTCTGATTTGCTCCAACACCTGCCTCGTAAGTTCATGTTGTGGCCCAAGACTTTAAAGCATGGGTGCACACACATCAGGGGGTTAGAAATTCAAAAGTTAATTATTCAAATGGCTTGAAGTCATGTTTTTTTTTCTCCATCTCAGCTGGAAACAATGACGCATCCGTCTGCTCATCTGACGAGGAACCCGACAATATCTCTGTCCCCTCCAATGAAGAACACAAGGTTGGTCACCAGAAGACGGTTCGGTGCGTTTTAGCCGTCACTCCAGTTGCCTCACACGGAATTTGCTTCACCAGGACATCATGGTCGGTTCCATGTACCAGGCAATAATCCCTCCCCTCAGTCCTTATACGTACCAGGAACAAGGTAGGAACTTCTGACTTCTTTCATGCTGGTGACTTCCTATTTCTACATCTCTGGCGTCCTTGTGTCCAGCGTACCACAATGAGGATCAGTTGTTGTGGAGACCAGGTGCTCTGCCGCTGCTGGAAGTGGAGCACTTTTTAATGAATGTACAGAAGCCACGTGGCCAGGAGGGGGCAGTATGCAAGCAAACGTGTGCCGACACCGTACAAGACGATGAACAGGTGCTGGATAGTACTTCTTTTTTTTTTCTTCAAAATAAAACTTGATGTGTACAGTGAACATCTTGACCAGGCTTTTTTTTTTTTAATGATACCAGGCGCTGTATGAGCTGCTGAGATGCAACTTCAACGCGGAGGAGGCACTGCGACGACTACACTTTAATGTGAAAGTGTTCACTGGTAAAATACAAGAACGGAAACGCCGTTTTTCATCTCAAGGAAACATCCTGAAGAAATACTGGTGAATGTCATGACACGGCATGTTTTGCTCAATCTTGACTTTTTCTGCCCTTTTGTTTAGAAGAGCTCTGTGGCTGGAGTGAGGAGGAGCGCAGGAATTTTGAGCTCGGCTATAAAGTTTACGGGAAAAACTTCCATCTCATCCAGGCTAATAAGGTAAGTGCTTCAGAGACAAGAAATGTTTGTTTTTCCTTTTCATTCAGCAACACAAGTACTTTTTATTTATCCACAGGTGAGGACCCGCTCTGTGGGGGAGTGTGTGGAGTACTACTACCGGTGGAAGAAGTCAGAGAGACACGACTACTTCACTCAACAAGCTTGCAGGATCACTCGCAAGAAGTACACCTTGCAGTTAGGGAAGATGTGAGTCGTGACCAAACAACTTCTCGTCCTTATCTGAACCCCGGAATTCAATTCTGGGTGAGATGGAAGCATCCATGTGCTTTACCTGTGTTTTGATGTGCCGTAGGGAAGAGGGAGACCAAGATGGCGGGTATGCCGGCGAGATGGAGGGAAGCGATAATTCCGCCGCTTTACTGTCTTGCGGTAGCTCCGGAAAACTGGCGCCTCCTTTACCTCGGCAGTCGAGCCTAGAACTGGACAAACAAGGTAAAAACCTTGAAAGTTTCAATTAAGACTTCCATAATTGAAATTGTTTACATACCATGTCAGTTTTCATCAGTTTTTTTTTTTTTTTTTTGTTCAAGCATTTGCTGTCTTCCTTTCTGAATCATTTTTGCATTTCTTCCCCCCCCCCCCCCCCCCCCATTCTCGTTTTGTGTCTCTGCGCGCGCACGCTTGCATGCCTCACCCCTTTTTGACACGGCGCTCCAGAAGAGGAGGGCCGCCCTCGGCGCAGACGGACCCCCCGCTTTCTCTTAAAGCCGTGACCTCGGTGCGGTCTGGCCTACACAAAGCAGGCTGCAGCCTGCAGGTAAAGGACGGGGGAGGCTTGTCAACCCTGTCGCGATGACACTTGCATGCTCATATTTGTGTGTTGAGTGAGTGATGTCAGTAAGTCTTCTCCATGTTCCCCTGTGAATGTTTTCATGTTGCATTTGTTTTTGTTTGTCCAGTTCAATGAATAAGGCTAAAAGTCCATCAGTGATTGTCACGCCCCTTCCTCCCCCCCCCACCCCACTTGGCTTACATTTTACTCTCTCCTCCAGACGAAGAACCGCAGACGGGCAACGTTAGCCGTCCGCAGAACCTGGTTGACTGCCCCTTCCCTCTGCCTGCCTCGTCCAATCAGGTGGCTCGCTTCTCTGCCGCCGGGTTAGGTCCGGAGCTTCAAGACCATCGACCGGGCTTCTTCCAGTTCCACATGCGTGACAGTCCGTTTCTCCCCGAGGTCTGCGGCGCAGCTGGTGACGTGACCGACTCCCCGGTCGCATGCAGGTGGGACCTCACCTGCTGCGTGCCTCCTCTTCCCCATCTTATGACTTCCTGTCCTCCTCCTCTGCATTTATCTCCCTTTGACTCACTTCAGTGAAAGCACTTGGGAGAAGTCTGTTTGAATACAGAAGCGATCTTAGACTGGTGAAGCAAACAGAACAAATGAAAAACTTCCAGAATGTCACGGCTTTGGAGCCGTGAGAGTGACGCATGCTCGGCACTGATTGTTGCTGCTCTGAGTCCTTTCACACAAAGATCACTTTATTTCAACACAAACGGCCTTTTTTTTTTGTGCTCTGTCATCCGCTCTCTGTTTGGCGCCGTTGTCTGTTGGCTTGTGCTTTCCTCCTCTGTCCTTATGTAGACAGCAGATGTAGCTCTAGATTATTTTGGGATTGTCATGAAATCATCATCATTGTTTTTTTTTTGTTCCACGCCACTGACTCATACCGTTGCGCCAGCTGCTTGCAACATTCCCACTGCGTATGTTGAGGAAGTGTTTGAAAATGTCACAAATGAAGTGTCACAAAGTTAGTGCGTGGGATTTTGTTTTTCCAACATTCATTCAATGTTTTATCGTCAGAATATAATCCAAGGTGTAAACTCAACAGGCCAATATTATACCCAAGGTTAGGTAAATGTGCAGGTAAATGCGCCGGATTATCTCAAAACCAGGCTACCTTAGAACGTACACTGGTCATGATGTTGATTAGCTCAGAATAGAACCCCGGGTCTAAACTGGAGAGACATAAATAATACCCAGTTGACACCTACAATTAAATGAGAATAAAACACATTACAGTGACGTTAAGATTTTGACTGTCGTCATAAATGATTGATTGAAGCTGTTCACTTTGGATCACCCCCAACTCGTGATGATTTAGTATTGACGTTGATTTTTGTGATTGTTCTTGTTTTATTGGACCCTTACTTAAATTACATTGTCGTCCCGTTCCGGATCTGAAGAAGCAAACGTTTCAAGGAGTTTATGAACGTTGTTGGTTGTTAACGTGACCTCTTGTCATCTTTTATCTCTTCTATTTATTTGTTTTTCTTTGCTGTCTGTGCATGTTTGAGATCTTCCTGTGACAACAGTGAAGCGAGCCAGATGGACGTTTGAGTTTACACTAAGGAGGTGATGGACAAGGCCTGATGTGAGCAGAACTGTTTCTTATACTTTCACTTGTTTTTTTTTTTTTGCAATGTATGTATTGTACTACTTCGGGCGTTTGTTAATAATTATTATATTTTGTAAAAAAAATAAAGAGACGCTATTACATGATGAGAGAAGACAATGTAGTTATGCTGGCTTAATTTAATTGGAAAGGGTTTGACAGGAGTTATCATTTCCAAATATTTGGCAGACTGCAGAAGGCAGTTAAGCTTAACCAAATGATGTCAATCAAATGGTTTATACAGATCAAATTTGTAAGGAGAGCGTTTTGGTGTGCGTGTCAGGCATGTGATGAGGGAGATGGCTAAAAAATAAATGCTCAAAGCATGTGCTGATTAGTTTCAGAATTGTAATGTCAAGATGTAATCCAATTCCTTTATTACTGAGAAATTCCAGCAGGGGGCAGAAGAAATACATTTGAAATGAATTCTTTCACTAGAACCCCTTACAATCTGACACTTATCAATTTAATTTTTCTCTTGACCAACGTTGTGCACATTTACAGCAAAATGCGGAAATATGGGAAACTTATCAAATTTTGTGATACTTGGCACGTTTTTTGTAGTTAATTTGATCTTGTCTTCATTGGAGTATTAGTTTTTTTTATTTTTCCCCCTTTTTCTTTTCTAATCATTTTTCTCACTTTAATCGATCTCGTTTTGTTGATGTGACGTAATCTGACATGCCATGACGTCATATTCCCCCACTCCCCGGGTGATGCGGATTTATAAAATAATAACCCCCCTTTTTTTATGATTCAGCTCATCTATTTTGTGACAATCTTTATTTGTAATTTAATTAACTTTTTTTTAATTTAGTATTTGCAGGCTCCACCTTCCGCCTCTTGCTCCTCAAGGAAGGCATAAAACAGGAAAATGGGAGGGAAAAGGTAATAATGGAGACGTAAAGGAGGAGGTGCCCAGGGTCGCCGTGTGCTGTACTTCAGTCCTGTGATTTGCTCTCCACAATTGCGTGGACTCGAAACGTGTTTGGACGCTCTATGTGGACTCTCTTTTAAAAAATCCCAGAAGCAAAGAGGACTTTCTTTTTTATTAATAATTCCCACTTCATATTTTTACGACCTTTCCCCACAGTTTTTGACACAGACGAGCACTAGTGTTTGTTTACGCGCACAGGTAAAGGCGAGACAACCCCGGAAGAACCCGTAGTTCAGGTTGCGTTTTTGTTGTTATGTCGCAAAGCCGAGCAGAATGGACGCGTTTACAGGTACCGTTTGAGCTTGTTTAATAATTCCAAAGTTGAAACGACGGCGAAGCAACATGAAGAGTGTGAAGAAGAAGCTCTACGTGCTCATGGATGTGCTGTGCGTGCTCGTCGGTGAGTCTGCTTCGAATTCTTTTTACTGCCACATGTGTGTAATGACAGTTATTATGGAATATTTCTCGTTATTTTGCACACATACACACACCAACACGCACCCGAGGGTCTGGATTTGACTCTGCAATGGAAATGCTGGTCGGCTATTCTTCTGTTTATGATCTACTTTCTCCAAACTATTTTTCATTCTCCTCCTCGGTGGAGTTGACAGAGCAGGAAGCTGGAATGTTTGTTTATGGAAATGTGATATTCCATTTTTCTTTGCCAAGAATCTAACCAGGGACGTTCCACTTCCAGCTTTAGCATTGCGTGACTCCCACGAAATATAAAATTTTGTATTGTATGTATGCAGTTGGTTTCTGCTTCCTAACAAATCCCAGAGCAAGTGTCAGTCGTACCCTGTGTGTCCTGCAAATAATTTATACCAAAATGTTATAGCGTTTAAAAAAAAAGCAAAAAAAAGCAAAACACATACTAAACCAATTACTGTACTCTTTCTGACTTTGGCTTCGGGCAAATTAATATGATTGTAATAGCATTTCGTGCTCTCTCATACTCTTATTAAAGTTGAACGGCACAGGCAATGCAAACTGCAAAATATTGGAAGTTAAAATTTCAATTGATTGCTGGGTTCTTGCCGAGAAGATATAAATATTATATTAATAATGCATACATATCCTGCATCTTGTGCTCTGTTATTCTCTTGCTGCATCCAGTCAACACACACACACACACACACACACACACATACACGTAAGTGAGGTTGACAAGACCGTGCAATAATGGCTTGACATAGTGTGTAATTAAATTGACCGTCGGCGCTTATGGGCACAAAATACTTTTCCGGTTTGGTCCGTAGTTTTTGTTTGCATGTGTTCTCTCACTGTAACCTTTTTTAGTCAAAGAATGTATTTTTTGGAAGTCAGAACTTTCCGTTTTGTTGCATTTTGCTTTGTGAAGGAAATTATAGAGTGGAAAAAGCAGCACTTCCATTCTGGGTGTGATTCTTTTGTGTCATCATAGTTGGACCTGCCCTTGTTAAACAACCACGCCACTGAATGCCTATGTGTTCAGAGTCCCATATCCCGTTTTGTTTATTTTTTTATAACAACATTGCCATCTGTTTCATTTCCTCTTGCCATTAATCCAAAAATCGTAATAGTACAGTAACCGTTCCCAAGTGAGCAAAGAAAGAAGTGGTGCATATCGGCTGAGACAAGCTTTGTGTGTTGGGGAGGCGCAACGTTGAAAATGACGGAGAGTCGTCACCGCAAATCGCTGAGCCGTTTATTTTTCTGGTACGTGTTTTAAAATAAGTTTGAAACTTAACCTGTGGATATTTGTTGTGAAGTGTGCCTGCATTGTAATTGTACACAGATAGTGAGTGGGGTGTTGGTTCCAACTCTAGGCAACGTCGGGGTTTACCTCTCCCAGGGCATTGTTGTCATTTATTTGGCACAGTTGTACTCTGGGTGTTCAAAGCGGAAACACATCATGTACACACCCACATTCCAAATGATTACACGTATGGAGTCACACATTTCCTATATACAATCTCTGTACAACGTTATCGGTATATTCGTTAGTCCCACGAACTATGCTTTTCACTGTTTGTCTCTCCAAAGGGCTTTCATAAGAAAATGCAAACATTTTTAATTGGTGGTGCTGCAGCGAATTCCCAGAGGCCGGATTGTTGGGAAGATAGCTCCTCCAGCGTTCTCAGGGAGCCATCTTGGTGGGAACAGTTTTTCCTCAGGAGAGCAGCGTCATGGAAACCGAAGACACGCTTGTTCCTTTAGGGCCCTAACGGCGTCTTGTTCCCTCACTGTTATGTTTCCAGTGGCGCACTCTTGTATGGGTAGCAAGTATGGAACCTTTGGGTGGGATCGGCGCACAATAATCTTGCATATAGAGATCAGCGCGTTCCAATACGAATGATCAGACAAGTGTGTGGGAATTAAATTGATGTAGTGACTACACTATAGCGCCAAAGAGGGATGGTGTTAAGTGCTTTTGTTGTGTTTTGATTACAGCACTCCCTTAATAGTAGCATGACACTGAGTCATATGGCAACACCACTAGGACAAATAAGTGCTGTGTTAAGATTATTATATTAGTAAGCAAGTATCACATTCTTAAAGAAGTCATCATCCCCCAAATTCTTTTCACAATAATATCTATGAGTCTAAACACGGCGTTCTGATTAATATTATGTTTGTGTAATTTGAGGAAAGCCGCAAAATTCATCTGTTTTTCCTCCATCTCGAGGGTTGGCCATCTTGCCACTCGCTGTCGACTTAAATGACATCACATTTGCCGGGGCTCAAGTCACAGCCAATCATGGGTCAGCTTCAGAAAAATGGAGAGCTGTGATTGGCTGTGAAAGTTTGGGATTGACCTCTCCTTTAAATTGTCAAATCTTTAAAGTTGCTTTAATTGCAGCAAAATTTAAGCACATTGTTTTTACGTTCAATATAAGATGACTTTGAAATATTTGATTAGAAGTGATTTTTGAACGTGGTATATTCATGCTTTTAGGCAGCTATTAAAGAAGCAAACGTGAGAAACTTTGTTACGTAGCGTAGTTATTGACAGTTTTGCACTTTGTTTGCTTTTGATCACCCGTGTTGAGAGCTCAGACACACACACACGCTTGTCACATGCTCATAGTTCCATTAGACCACACAGTGTGTGTGTATATTACGTAGCTTTGAAGTCATATCCATTCTGGCTTACTTGAACTCCTATCGTGGACTTTGGTGGTTTGGTTTTAAACCTGTGTGGCCCGCTTCTTTCATTCCAACCCTCTACCTCAGACGCTTTTATTTTTTAGCAGCAAACCCAGACGATTCATTGACTGGCAGCCCTCGTACGACCTCGCCACCACCCGACGCCTCCTCCCGCAGCTTAGCATACGAGAATGATGGCCCGGGCGAAAGCAGCGAGGATTAAAAATAAAAAAAGAATGGGCGGCAGCAGGATTTGCTGTGACTGTTGAAGTTGGGCGTTCCTCCACTGAATTGGAATTCCAGAGGCCACTAGTGAAGGCTCAGCACATACCTTCCGCCTGAGTCAGGCCAGCTCGGGTCGAGACTGTCGGGGAAGAGGGGGAGTCGGGTTGTTGCTCCACGTCGCCTTTAAAATGTTTGCTCATGCTTTACTTACGCATGCTGGAATCAGTGATGAAAGAGGCCCAAATGCAAATACGCCCCCTGACCCTTAGACAACCTCACCCAATCAATCCAGATACGTGCCTCCTCTCAGAACCATCTACTAATTCCTTCTCTGGGAAAAGCAGTTAACCGACATATTGGATTAGAGTTAGATGTTCCAGTCGAGCTGATTCTTGTGTGATCATCACGTCCAGACCGGTGCGGTGTTGGCTAATTGAATCCAAATCATTCAAAGTTGCTAAAAAAAACATTGGAGGATATTTCACACTTTACTCCACAGTGTTGTTATTTTGCAAGGTGATTGGTGGGACATGCCCTTTTTTTTTTTTGTGTAACCAGGAATGTTTTTAACAACGTCAGCAAATCTTTGCCAAACCACCAGCCAGTAAAAAAAATCATTTTGTTGTGGGTCTCCCAAACCACGCTTGGAAACTACATGTGACCTTCTCACTGCCGAGTGCCAAGTATATGAGCGTTGGTGCTTCGGTGAAAATTGAAAACGAATGGATGTCCTTGGTACGGTTGCGCAGGTGCTGCAGGTTGGCGCGCCAGATGGAAATGGGGAATAAACATCCGGGCTGCGACGTGCCACTGCGGTCCCCAAAGTCCGGCGTAATTGCACATGTGCGTTTCTAAATGGAGCTGCCTCTATATTTACACGAGAGCGACAAGTGTGTGGGTTGAGTGGAGGATGTCAATGAGAGGGACGAGATACTTTTTATCCCCCCCTGCGTTACCGTCACAACTTCCAACGATTGCATTACGTTTATATACAGGTGTATTTATAGTAGTGAAAAAAGTTGATGCTACAATTGTTTTTAATATTAATTCGAAAGTCATTATAGTTTTGTCTTATTCAAATTTCCAAACTGCAACTTTATTTACATGTGACTTTTTTTTTTCTTTTAATAACTTTCTTGCAACGTTGTAACTTTTCCAGTGATATTACATTTTTTCTTTTCACCCCGAATTTCACACCTCTATTCAATTAAAATTCTTAAGTAAATTTTTCAAAAAGAAAGAAAAAAATTACATTTTCTTTGCCGTGTCATTCTTGTAGGAGCATTTTTCTTTTGAAGAAACTTTCTATATTTTTAGACTTATTCCGAAAGAAGTTAACATTCCTACTTCTTGTGAAATATTCTAACTTTATTCATAATAACATGCTTTTTTTTTTTTTTTTTTTTTAAACCACAAGTCAAAAATGAGTCTGCCTTTATGCGGGAAGGAACGCCTGACCCCAACATCCTGTGCCTTCTAACGGACCTCCCCGTTTGCAGGAGATTAGTCTGGCCACATTCCAGCACTCCCATCCCGAGAGACGCTTCTGCCTTTTCTATCAAGTCGATCCACGCTGTCAGCGAGATGTCTGAGTTAAGCTCCACTGAGACCGAGGCCTCGCTCTTTAAGTGGTGTCTTTCCGTCTTGCGGGCTTGTCTCGTGGTCTCTTGGAGGCCCAGTTTGTCTTCAGATGGGTCTATTTTTGACCCGCTGCCGCCGCGCTGTGTCTGCGCATGATGTTTTGAGCAATTTGCTTGGGGTGGCATCTTGTACTATTTGCCAACAAAAGCATTCCGTAGACGTTGGAGTCTTTACTGTCAATGCCTGAATAGATGTTCAGTGTCGTGACAGATATCTTTTAAATGTACGTAATTTATTAACTTTATTTAAAAGTACGGTACACATCTGGTTAACATCAAGGAAGACAAAAAGAAAAATCTACATTTTTTAATCTGTTACAGAAAAAATTAGAGTGCATCAATTTGCCTGAATTAAATGAGAAATAATAATAGACTAAATAAATAAGAGCTCCACTGCCACCTACTGTAGTGAATGTGCAATTACATCTTATTCTATGGCAAACAAAATGTCTAGAGAAGAAAGTTGCTTTTGAATAGCTGTCCACTCTGTCATGAAGGTCATCATTTTTCCAAAGTATTTAACAGAAAACCCATTAAAGTATTTTTAGGCGTCATCATAACTCATCCACAAAATTAAAGTGACATTTACAATGCTTTTAAAAAAAAAAAAAGCAAACTAACAATTTTGGCCAACGTTCTCGTGGGTACCTTTTAATAAATGATGTGCTCAAACACTCGGCATTAGTGTTGGCTGATGTCATGTTTTGCCACAGAGTCAGCACTCTGGAAATTTCTGAAGTCATTTTTGGAAGTCAGTGCGCATGAAATATAGTTGGAAGTAAAAGCAGGCTGCTCTGGTATCATTTTATGATGCGCCACCCCCCCCAACTCTGCCTCCCTCGGTTAGCCAGCTGGAGACCGAATACAGAGGTGGCGGACCATCCAAAAGCTACAACCCTAAATCCTTGGCGTACCTGCAGACAGGATGTCTCTTTCCAGCCATGTGTTGTATATTGTGACACAAACAGGAAGTTGGCGGCGCTACGGCAAACGTTTGCAGAAAATGAGACGACGAGCGGAGTCGTGAATGCAAAATCCAAACGTTTATTCAAAATATATAGACTATTTTCATTTTGCTAGGCCAAACAATTGGATTAAAAGTTTGTCATATTTGGATAAAAAAAAAAAAAAAAAATTATACCATTGGTCAGACTGAGAGAATGGATGTTTTTTTTGCTTTTTTTTAAAATGTATTTATTTTGGTTGAAGATGGCTTGCTTCTTTCTCCTTCCTTTTCTATCCTCCAAGGGAAGAAAGAGTTAACGTCTGACTTGTTGCCTAGTCAGACTGATGCGTCAAGGCAAAACTGTGCATGCTGGGCCGAAGTGCATGGCGCCAAGGTTGCCCAGTGACATGATCCCATAAAGAACTTATTGTTTTGCTCCCCTTAGCACACACAAAGCTTGTGTTTTGTACTTTTGGTCTTGATAGTGTCTGAGAGACACTTGTGCTGCTTGTTGCCACTGAGCTCCTAATCAAATGTCAGCAGTCATCACTGTGGAAACGAGACAACAGGCAGACACTGCATGGTATTCATATAGTAGGTCATGGGGTTGCCCTTTGTGCACTAAAGATAGTCAGGGCTACTCTGGGATTTTTTTTTGGAAAGAATTTGGGTCGATACTCCTCTGAACTTTACAAAAACACACATTGTTTTGTTTATTTAGTGCCACCTGCTGGGATTTTTTAGCAAGCTGGTCAACTTTTATCAGTGTAGTAGTATCTGAGTTTCCCAGTTTCTCAAATTTGTTTTTTTCTGCAGCGGCACTGCCCTTCATCGTCATGACCATCATCTACACACCTTACCAGAGGGGCGTGTACTGCGACGACGAAAGCATCAAGTACCCGGTCAAAACGGACACCATCAGCCACGGCATGCTGGCCGCCGTCACCATCTCCTGCACCGTCGTCATCGTACGTCTGCGCTTTTCTCCGTCCCTTCTCAAAACGCACTCCATATAATTTCCCGATTTTGCCTCAGATCTCATCGGGTGAAGCGTATCTGGTGTACAGCAAAAAGATTTACTCCAATTCCGACTTCAACCAGTACGTGGCCGCCCTCTACAAGGTGGTGGGCACCTTCCTGTTCGGAGGCGCCGTCAGCCAGTCGCTGACCGACCTAGCCAAGTATACCATCGGTCGGCCCAGGCCTAACTTCATGGCCGTGTGCGCGCCTAAAGCGTGCACGGGCTACATGCAGGTCATCAACTGCACGGGCCATCCTCAGGACGTCACCGAGTCCAGGTAGGATGACCACGTGATGTTCGTTTTAGGCCAAATGGATGAATATTTTCTTTCTTTTGTTTCCAGGTTGTCCTTCTACTCTGGCCACTCGTCCTTCGGCATGTACTGCATGCTATTCCTCGCGGTAAGCAAATTGATGACATGCTTGAATATTCTTACTTGGACCAAATTTGTTGTGATTTGATGAGTGAGGCAGACAAGGAAAGTCCAGGACAGGGACTTTTTAAATGCTAGCCGACTAACTGCATCTCGCCGTCCTCGTTGGCCCGCAGCTGTACGTGCAGGCCCGGCTGGTCGCCAAGTGGGCGCGACTCCTGCGGCCCACCGTGCAGTTCTTCCTGGTGGCCTTCGCCATCTACGTGGGCTACACGCGCGTCTCCGATTACAAGCACCACTGGAGCGACGTGCTGGTGGGGCTCCTGCAGGGGGCGCTGGTCGCCGTGATCAACGTAAGTACACCAACATTTAGTTTAAAGATGCGGAAAAAAATAGTCGTCGTCAAGCCCGACAAAGCAAAACCCGATGACTTTGTCGTTATTTATTTTGTTTAAGGCCTCGGGCGGTAGCGAGACTGGGTGGGATCGTCCACATCAGACAGTGTTATGCAAAATTCTCACCACAGGAATATGTTGGCTTCATTTCTGCTCGCTGGTACATTTCGGGAAGTGAGACTAGCACATTGGGCTCCAAGCATTCTTCTCACTTTACGCAGCTGGAACTCTTCATTGTTTGGAATGACGCTTAGCACCATCTTGTGGGAATTACCGAGCGTCGGTGTCTCGTGGCGAAGGTCATAATTTAGCAAGGACAAAAAGAGTGTTAAAAAGGGTCTCGGTTGTCCAAAAAAAATGTTTGATATTGAGCAGGAATGTACATGTGCACACCTACGTAAAGCTTTTGGAAATGAGAGGCCACCTTTGGCCTTCATGGTGCTGCATGCAATTAGATTCTCTCGAGGGCTTCGCGCTTTACGACCGCTGCTTTCCGTATGCGTGTGTTCCCCTCAGGTGTGCGTGAGAGCGCCAGACATACTTGATCACACTTTCCCAGCTTACCCTCTTCACTCATACCGTATTAGTTAAGGGGGGGAAAAAAGACCATGAAATCATTTTAAAAAAATAAAATAAAAATGGGAAAAGTAAATAAATGGAGTGGGGGAGAGTCACACAACTGTATAGTTTTCATTTGACAAGATTAGAAATAATACAAGAAAATGATGGGCTGTGTGTCGCAGGTGCGGTTCGTGTCGGACTTTTTCAAGAAGCGTCCTCCGCGCCGTACCAAGCCCGATCACGCCGAAAACGAGGAGCCGGAAAGGAAGCCCAGCCTGCAGTTTGTCGATTCGGAGCACAACAACCATTACAACTGCCACCCGGTGTGAGCCACCCGCACGGTACGCCCTCACCACCAGCACCATTAACGGGCGGGCGAGTCATTTTCTCGAGTCAACCACTCGCCTGCCATCTGCTTCTCACGACCACTAGACTGAACCAGGAGATCTCCTCCTTTTCGTAAAGCCTCCTCGTTCTCCCGGAGGCGTCGTCGAAGGCAAAGACTCGCAAATAACGTGGGAGCGCTGCATTCTTAGATTTGTGAAGGCAAACTTGCCCATTCGGCCCTATTGGTAGATTGGTTTGTGTGTGTGTGTGTCTGTGCATGTTCGCGTGAGTGCAGTTGACCATCTTTTTCTACTCACGGGCTGCAAGTGAGAACGGACTGCAATGTGGATTTGTAAAGCTTTGTGATATACCACTACCGTATTGCCCAACAAAAATATTTGATAGTCAAATGTAAGAATGAGACATTTAAAAAAAAAAAAACTGTTAATTTATTCTAAATTTTCCTTCTCTATTTTTAGTGCAATCACCCTGCTTGCCACTTTGAGCCGCACGTGCTCTATCTTAAGATTGCGAAGGATCTGTTTTATAAAGGTGTGTTTGTATGTAAGTGTATGAAAAATATTTTTATTGTTGTATAATTGTGTTGGTCTTAAGCAGGGGTGGGCATATTTGTGCTCAAGGGGCCACATTTGATAGGATTATACTATATAGCCTATATAATTATTATTATATAATAGTATTTATATCTATTTATACTGTATCTCTATAGTATAGATAGTATTATAGTATAACTGTTAAATGTGTTTTATATTTTTATATTTGATTTTTTTATTATTTACAATAAATCAACCAACCAGATATTTTAAGTACATTTTAACGCACCTTTTTAAATGAAAAATACAGCTACAATAATGTATTAAATATTACAGGATCCTTCCTAATCAAAAAGCCTTATGTGGCCCCCGACCCGTATTTTGCCCACCCCTGTCGTTACGATGTCAGTTTCCAAAATGGCCGTCCGACGACAGGTCCGGCGCAGACCCGAGAAGTGGCCACTAATATTGTCAAACAAGCACAAACAGCTGCTCCAGATGAAGTGTCGTGCGAGAGAGACCCCCTTGACCCCGACCCCCCGACCCTGACGTGCAGCTGTAGACAAACGCACAGGTGCGGGTGTCGCCGATGTTCTCAGCTGATGATATTTTATCAGCGTGTGCCTTCAACTAGGTGCTATCACGTGTTTCCCTGTGTAAATAGAAGCTTTATGTTGTCTCCTTTTTTTGGAATAAATGTATAATCTGCATTCATTTAAGTTGTTTTTCTGTTCTGAGGTGATTGGAAGTACAAGAAATAGCAACAAATACTCAAAAGTACTTCACAACCAAAGAAGGTGGCCAAAAGGAGAAACCTCGGTCCAACGTTTATTTGCCCTTGGCCTGGCGTGTCGCGATGTGATTTATGTATTTACACTCGCACGCCATTTCTCTCGCTTCACATCTTTCCATCTCGCCGTTATGAGTCCGATGAGATGGATGGAAAAAACACGTCTTGTGGAAGGAACGGTGAGGTAAACGACCCTGGAGTATGTCACCCTTGGGATTCAAGGTATCTCCAAAAGTATTGGAACGGCAGGGTCAGTTCTTGTTTGTGAAGACATTTTGGTTCTTGCATCAAAATAAGAACATGACACAAAAGTTTAGCTTTTATTTCCTGGTATGTACATCGAGATGTGTGAAAACAACGTATGTGCAAAAGTATTGGAACGAAACGTAAAAAACAACTACGATTTGTTGGCATAAGCCTTACTCCGATTTTTCCCGTCCTGTCAAGAAGGACGATGACTAAGCTTGAGCGGCGCATTACTACACCCTGAACAACACAAACAACTGGGTGTGGATGCTCATCAGCCAACTGGAGTGTTCCCAAAGTCCTTAGATGAATTTTTCAAGCTACCATAGTCGCTCTTCAGACACTGATTGGAAGTTGGAGTCTCTTCAAAGTGTCCACTGTGCAGCCATTTGGGCTTTTTGCCCTCACCATCATTCATGTGAATAACTGGACTGTTTGAAATTAGGGCACTGTCAAATGTATTTTCAATGAGCGATGCTTGTGTACTACTTCTTGTGTACTACTTTGTCAACACGTCTCCCACACACACCCAGTAAATGATCTGCAACCCAGGCAAAGGTTTTCACCTTCTTCATGTGGCTGCCTGAGGATCTGGCAAGTCTTCAAGGCGAAAGGCAATCAACCTGGAACCACAAAAGCACACCAGTCCAAGAGAAGAGAATAAGTGAGCGGTGCTTTGAAATGGAAACTACCTTTTCTACTTTTGGTGAGGTGCTTTCTTTTAGAACAATGTTGACTTAACCTAATCATACACAAAATGATTAAAAATGTGGTTGATTGAATGCTTCATTAAGTTTACCGTGATAGACTCTGACAATAAACTCAGAAATATAAGGTTACTGTAATATAAGAGGATACAAATAGTTCCACATTTTGATTAGCAGCAACAACTCTGTTGGAAATTTTCATTCACACTCCCAAAATATGGAAATAAGTGTTTGCATGAATTCTGTTCAGCATTCAAATTCCCTGGACTGCAATAAAGGTACGAGCCAAGCTTTAATTTGCTTTTACGACTATAACTGCTGAGCTATTTTAGTCAACATAGCCCCTCGAGGCTTCATGTGTGCCTGTGTGTTGGGGGAAGAGTCCATGTGGCTCACATCTTCATAGCAACACACAAACATACATTTCATCAATCTGCTCCTTATTAAACGAGAAAAAAGGCGGCGCCACATTCAACTGTATGCGTGCTTGGCTGGTGCTTTAGCGACGTCGTGTGGCCCTTGTGTGCAATTACAGTATGCTGCCGTAAATGGGCTACTTGGGATGTAAAGTGTCGCAAATCAACGAGCGTAATTAAAAGTACCTCGTTAGCCACTAACCGTGGTTTATCGCGTATCAACAAAAGCGACTTTCCTCCCCTTTTTGCAGGTAAATGAATCATAAATCAGTAAACCTTTTATTGGACATTTGTGGAGTTATTTAATGACGTTTCCCGTATATATACTTACGTTACCAATCTGAACTACATACTACTTTTTACTAGCAACTAGCAACAATTACAGGTTGGGGCGAAAATGTTAAGTAACAAAATACATTTAAATGTAATCTCGTAAATTAAGATTAATGTTTCAAAAGCCTGCTATGATTTCCAAACTTGGTATAGCTTTGTGTGTGTGGTAATCTGATGGAGGTCTTAAAGGCGACAGTAAGTTGTGTCCTTCCTTCCTTCCTTCCTTCCTTCCTTCCTTCCTTCCTTCCTTCCTTCCTTCCTTCCTTCCTTCCTTCCTTCCTTCCTTCCTTCCTTCCTTCCTTCCTTCCAAGTCAATTTAACATGTTTGGCACCCAAGCTAATAAAGTAGTGGCCTGTGTATATTTCTTCTTTTTTTAAAATTAAATCTGTGAATTTGTTTGTCTATATGAGATGAGTGACAGCACCTGCTGAGTCTTTCTTTTATTTTATTTGAACCAAAGCCACTTTTCACTTAGCATAAATAAAATTTGGTTGGTGTGTCAATTTGCCATTTTGGTGTAAAGCGACCATCTTGTTTTCATTTTCATATTTTCCAGGTGTTCAAATGGGCGGCGCTATATTGCAAATGGTGCCAACCATACAAAGAAACAAAAACAAAGCCAAAGCACACCTTGAGTGAATTATTTTTTATAATTAGCTGTGACTTTGTTCTGGATTCCTTGTATTGTGTTTGGGCTCAGCTTTGACGCTCAAGGCCAGACTGAGGCGTGGCGTTCTTTTGTTTCGCTTCATGGAAATAAAAGTTCATCCCACCCTTTGTGACGAATCTGGTTCCGGAGGAAAAAAAAAGAATTAAATTATGAATAAACGTCATTGAAATGAAGTGTCTTATCACGTGGAGCGTAGAGAACAACATTAAGGCGCCTCCACTGGAATTCCTGAGGACCCTCATTCACATGGCCGTGGGCGTGTATGCGTCTGTTTCATGTGGGCATGCATCTGTGTGTGTCACTGGGGGTATTTATTTGTATTTGCCTGTGTGTGCGTCAATGTGTGTGTGTACGCATTGCTGCTGATGTGGGTCATTACCCCCTTCTTTTCCCCATGGGGCCATGCAATGGGAAAGAGGAGGGGGCGGATGCTGCATGACGTGTGTGTGTGTGTATGTGTGTGTGTGAGTAGCGGCTCACATAAGGGTGGGGTTGAGGTTGTGTCCCCGAGGATCTGAGACCAATAAATCACTGCGCCGTCTCTGCTCTGACACCCATCTTGTCTGATGAGGGACAGCGATGGTGGGAGTGGGGATGAATGGGGGGAGGTGTAGATTAGTGAGGGGGAGGGGGCTCCTAACAGCGCTCTGGCCTTGTCTTCCTGCCATTCTTGACCCTATCTTGGGCACTGGGGAAATGCAGCAGCGGCGTACTAGCTATGGAGTGCACTTACTCAGCGTTGGCGGCCATCTTACGTTGCCACTCGCCACGCAAGCCAACTTGAACAAGAATGTATATTGTATACATATCACCAAAGTTATACAATATTGTTCATTTTTTCCTATGTGCTTCTTTTTCAGTGGCATGCAAAGTATTCGAGCAAATTCGAGAAACCGTTTGAGAAGATTCTACGATGTGAACCGCGAGACTCAACCACCCAACCGGTAATTAAATCTTTTTTTTTTTTTTTTTGTGCATGTCGGCCTCACTGTTCTGAGGTTCTGGGTTTGAATCTCGGCTCTGTTCTTCCTGCCTAGAACTCGTACAAACATAAATACAGCGGAACCTCCATTGAGGATGTGACATGTAATTTGATGGATGAGGGTTGAACAAATTGTTTTGCTTCATGTTTGCTGCACTAAAAGGTAAAAATCAACCTGCAGCTTATATCCGCATCTGCAAGGGTTAAATTACTCACCTATCTAGTGAATCTCATTTGAGTCAGTCTCACCATGACACCTCCATGTTTATTGTTCATATCATACTGATGAAGTCATCTGCGGAGGTCGGCGGTGGGAATCAAACTGGCCTCGTTCAAAGCCCTCCCCTTGTGCGCCCCGCATTCCTCCGCTTCAAGTTGTGATTATAAAGGTATGTAGGGCTCTCCTCCTCCTCCTCCTCCTCCTCCTCCGCCCTTCCATTATTTTGACCAGTATGCGGCTGAACATGTGTTTACTCACACTCAGCATACGTGCGCCGCAAAAGACCCTCGTGCTTTTACGATCTCGCACGGGACCGCTAAAACCAAAACCGTCCTTTGCCATTGTTGGCTCGACTTTGAAGAAGAGAACCTATTTAACCGCTGGAGCCCGGCCAACACATACGCACACACACACCTTCATCCAACCTGCCAATAGCAATATACAGTGTGTGTCCTTCACTTATCTTTTGCTATCATCTATATTATTTTTGCCCTCTCCCCCTTTCCAAAACTCTCACCCACCACTGCCGATTCTTCCTGTGCACCCCGCTGCTCACACACCACACGAAGCCACTTCCCATGCGTCACATTTCTCCTCTTTGACTTTATTCTAATAAATGTGATGCAGCAATTGGGGATGCTGTGCATTAAAATTCAGCAGGGGACTAAAAAAAAAAAAAGGCAATAAAATGTGTCCTTTTCACCAATTTGTTTTCTCCCACAATCACCTCGACTCTCTTCCTCTTCCATTCCCTCACACACACTTTTTTTTTCATCGCTGATGTGCACTAAACCCCCCCACTGACTCGTCTTTCTCAGCATCCCCCCTGCTGTCCTTCATCCTTTATTCTTGTCCTCCTCCCTCTCCCCCCCCTTCACCCCCCCTACTCTCACACGCATAGTTGTAGCCACAAACACATGCACACACATCTATATTTTCCAACTCCACCTCTGGCAGGTTGTGATTTCCACTGTCAGAAATTGCTTTTTCAATATCTCTCTCTCTAATTATGAGCCCCGCTAAAGGGGTCTTGCCACCAGAATACCAATTTTCTACAATTTATTTCCTTCTTGGCTGAAATAATTCTCGTATTCCAGTCTGCAACAATGAAGACATCACCGATTGGTGCGCGTGTGTGTATATGTGCGCGTGTGTTTGCTACATTATCACCAGTGGGCCCTTCCAATCCTTCCCTTGAGATGGTGATTAGCAAAACACAAGAAAAGGGGGCGGTGATGTTGTTGATGATGATGCACATCTTTCAGTCTTATCTCCACGCCAAAAATGGACAAAATTGTAAGATGTTCAACAAAGCAGCGTCAGGCTTGTGGCGAGAAAAGCGGAAAACCGCCGAATCTCAATATACAAGCAGCCACACCGCCAAGCACCGCCCCCTCGCCGCCAACAAGGAGTTTAACTCCAGCGCACCCCCTCCTTCTTTTCCTCTTTGATTGACGTGCGGAACCTCGGCGCTCCAATCAGCGCCGGGACAGCCTATTCCCCACGTGGGCTCGCCCGACACCGATTGGCTCATTCCAGGAGCTCCGAGGCCGAGCCCCACGTGGAGATTTTCATTCAATCACTACTGAGAACAATTCCACGGAGCCTCTCCGCCCCCCCCCCTGCCCCGTTTAAATAAACGTGTTTTTTAATTACGCAGACTCATCTGAATCGCATTTATGTAAACCCAATTAAGTAAAAAGTTCGCCCTTTTGGTGTGAAATAGCGACACGAAAAGCACGCGTATCCTCGACGTAATATTTACAACAAACTATGGAAGCGCGTTAGCGTGTGTGGGGGTGTATTCAGCCCCCCCCCCCCCCCCTGAAGAACTCATATGTTGTGTCCCATTGAGGATGAGAGAGAGAGAGGGGGTAGAGAGAGAGCGAGAGCGAGAGGGTGAGGGAGTGTTGTGTGAAAGGAGTGCAGGCCAACGAGGGAGACAAAAGAGGCTGCGGCTGCATTCAATGTGCTGCTGTTGTGTTGTGTTGTGTGTCCGTCTGCGAGCCGCTCCTCCTCCTCTTCGCCAAGAAAGAGAAAGAGCGAGAAAGAGAGAGAGCGAGCGAGCGAGGGAGAGCGAGGCCACCCGATATCGCACAAGCTGCCGGACCTATCATCAAGTTTTCGGAGACTTGAGTGGAGAGGGACCCCGCGTGGAAGGCTTCCAAGCAGGACCTTGCTCCTCCTGCCCCGGCCCTCACGCGTCGAGAGCGGCGCGGCGGCGCACCGAGAGAGCCGCGGTAGGCAGAACAAAGGAAAAGTGAGGAATGAGAGAGCCCTAAGAACAGCTTCTGTGCCAAATGTCCCACTAAAAAAAAAGAAAAAAAGAAGAAAGAAGCGATCCTCGTAATCCTCGACGCAGCTTTTCCGTCTCGCCGAGGGGGACAAGAAGGACAATAACCGTACGGAGACGCACGTTTGGCGGGCAGAATGTTCCCTCAAAACCGAGCACCGGTGAGTAGGAAGTGTCCATTCAACGCTTATCGGAGATGCACCATTTCCGGGTTCTCGTTTTTGTTGAGGTGCACGATAAAGGTCAGGCTCGTTTGTTATCTGCAGACCGGTGGACCGGTGAGGGCAACTTTGGAGACTGGGAGATAGGGAGGGGGGGGGGGGTGTCTTCCTCGACCACAGACACGGGTCGCTAGAGCGTTAATTCCACGCTGGAGTGGAGTGGAGGGATGATGGGGATGAAGAGTGCGTGTGTTTGCCCTTTTGCTCCGATGGTTGAGAGCAATAGAAGTGAGTCAACTCTGCTTGTTGACACATCCGCAAGTATCCCCGCACACACTTTTAAGTCATGTTTGGAGTGACCGGAAACCGTAAATAGCGATACAACCGCTTTACAGGGTGTCAAAAAGGATCGTAAAGATATGCCTCGTCATATCGCGGTTCGGTTATCGCTGTCTATCTGCACTGTAGATTTAATCTATTTTGATCATGGCTATTTGTCTTTATTGCGGAATTTGAACTAGAATGAGTGTCTAAAGTTTGAGATCATCTCACACTTAATAAAGATCACTGTGTTTACTGAGCTAGCTTACAGGACAGCACTTCTATGAGTTGACACAATTACATAAACATCATTAGGGCAACATCATTTATGTAATGACCCTATAATGGTCATGCATGTTTTGTATTTGTATTGTGCATCAAGGCGAAATATATTAGCATGCCATTGTTACCAATACTTGACTGAGTGATCAAGTCATATGTAGTCCATATATTGGAACCCAACTGTTAGCATAGCATGCTAGCATAGGCATAGAATTGAATGTAACTTCCTAGCAACAGCAGGAAGGCAAGATTGGCCAATATGTAAGTCAAGGAGAGTCATTTTGACAGTAGCTCCATCCCATGACGAGCAATTCTACCACTTAAGGGACAATGTTTTTTTTTCTTTCCATGAGAGATGTAGCAGCCTTTTAATTTGTGTCAATCAAGTGAGGTGGAGGGCTTTTGAGCCGACTGAAATACATAAACACTGGTCTTCTCGCCGCGTCAAGTATCAATTAAGGACCCACTCATTTGCCTAACCCTCATCCCCAGGCCGACGCTGTTTTGACTTTCCTGTCCCGCGCAGATTAAACATGCAAATGGAGATTTGCAGGTGGAAAAACAAACAAGTAAAAACGCAAAGCTGGCCGGATTTGAAGCGTCGTCGTATGTCTTTATCGGCCTCGTATCCCCCCCCCTGCACTTCCTCTGGCGTGATCTTGTGACCGCCGGCAGCTGTGCACGTAGTGAAAAGGCCTGCAGGAAGGCAGGGCAGGAGGCAGACTGCGGCTCTGCGGTTTACGCTGCAAACCCAATCCCTCTCATCCAGCCTCTCCTTGCTGTGTTCCTGCGAGAGCTTCCAAACCACATCTTAATGTATGGGCAGGCATCCCAGGGCGAGAGGCGCAGTCTGCGGCGGAGCTCGTTGTGAAAGCGTTGACCCTGTTTTTTTTAATAGAAATGCTTTTCTCAGTACACGCAGTCCAGTCAGTTGGTCCGATTCTTGATCCGTGAAAGCACGCACCACTTGTTCGTGTATTGGGCATAAGATTTTGGTAATGAAAACGGCGCCTGACTTGATGCTGCTGCCCTGGTTCTCACCAGAAGTCTCGCGGTCTTGCTGCTATGAATATTTTTAAGACTATCCACAACTGAAAATAGCCTAAGCTAGTGCGGCTAACCTCTATTCTCAACCAAAAGCGTCTTATTTTGGTACTTGCAAAAGCCACACCGATCTATAAAGACCGTCTCCGGACATTTCTGTGTCACGGTCCGGCTTCGGCGGCAGTTGGGTGAGTCAAAGTTGCCCAAAAAAAACACATGATAATAATAATAAATCCAATTCAAGCTTTAAATGTCAATGAAGAGTAGTAAAATGGAGTTTTAGTACTTTTTCAGACTGATACCAGTTACCTGTGCTAGCATGCGAACTGCTGCATTTTTTTGCTTTTTATTGTGACAGACTCTCACAGGAGAGATTTGCGTCTTTACACCCCCCCCAATCTTTGAAATCTTTGAAATTGATGCAGTTGAAATGAATTCGCGGGCGACCTTTTGACCCGGCTTCTGCTTTGTCTCAGCGAGTTATGTCGAAAAGCTCGTTTTGTCGCTCAGGCTTTGTTCACAAACTGCGTCTTCGATTCGGGGGTTTGGAGTCAGTTTGGTAAGTCAGCTTGGAGATTGAAGTCGTGCAAGATCTTTGCCAAGTCGGTGGGAAGGACACGTCTTCATTCCAATATCAGGCTGGTTAGTGGGTTAGTTGCCGCAGCACTAGCGCGCTTTACTTGGGCTCTTTATCATGGCGGCTGCCCACACGTAAGCGCGGCCATTGATCAGCAGCTCGCCTCTTTTTTTTTTTCTCAGCCGGTAGTTAGAGGGCAAAGAAAGAGCAGGCAGGAGAGAATGAAGGAAAGGAGGCTGAAGGGATCTCTGCTACTTTACGCGCACGCCGAGGTGCGTCTCGGTGGAATTGGCAAACGAGCCGAGGGGAGGGGCGAGGGCTTACCTAATAAAAGAAGGCACCTCCAGCAATTAAGGCGGCTGACAGGCTAACCGTGGCTATCTGCTAATTTGGGCTGACAGCGGGGAAATTTGAATAAGGAGGCTTACGGGAGAAATGGGGCGGTGGAGAAAAGGCGGAGGGGGGCGAAAAAAATGTTGCTAATGAAACAGGTGCCTCACCGCCTGCCCCTCCCCTCCAAGAGACGAAGCCATTGAAAGATTAGCCGCATGTTTCTTCAGATGGGAGCCAAGTAGAGTGATGCTATTGCAATCGGTTTGACTTCTTGCTTTCTCGTGTTGAAAATGTCCTTGCGATAAGAAAAACAGTTTGCGACCGTTTGCAACTGAGATTCAAATCTTTCTGCGGCGCAGGCCTGGAGTAAAAATTGGCCAAGCACACTGCAGAGAAGACAAAAGTTGTGGACCAGCTCTGCTCGCCAAAGACGTTTTGTGGTTGTGGACAGTCTTTGATGGTTTGCGGGTGTTTTGTTTCTCAGCGCAAGCATGTCAAAGCCCATTTGCATGTGCAAAAAGAACGTGATGTCTGTTCACCCAAAAAAGTTTCTGGTCGTTAGGCTTTTGAAGTAAATACATGAAAGGAATCTTTTCAGCAAACGTCAAATTGCACCCATGGCCGCCTCGCGATAACTGCCGCCGCTCCATTTTATACGTGACGGCGGAGATGCGTGATTGGCGACTTTTTCATTTGGTCCACGCCAAGGCCGCTCATGTGAAGGCAATAAAGCCCACATGTGCTCGTAAATACTTGCGGGAAGCGGCATCTTGTACGCATCCGCTGTCTGAGGTGGCCCGTGTGGGCGTGTCGTCTGCTCGGCGGGCGAGGATGTGAGGTCATTGTGGTTTTGTTGCCTGCGGTGTGAAGGCAACTCAAATGAAAACAGCGGGCACGACCACACTGTTGGCAGACTCCACAACAAGTGCTTTTCGTTTGAACGCCTGCTCTGGAGCCATGTGTTTTGGATCCTATGTTTTTTTCCCATTTAATAAAATAACAATAACAGTCCTTGTTTTGGGTCATTTACTAAGATTGGAAAGCTTCTATTCAAATGGGATGTTACCCCAAAAAATGAAATCAATTATAAAATATCTAAATATTGACTGTGTATCAACTTCAATTTTGTAATCATCCCGATTTGGACAAAATTGCTTTGCATTAGTGAGATAAGAGAGCCCAACACGTGATGACAGATGTTACTCCAGGCTGTGAAAAAAAAAAAAAAAAATTTGTTGGTAAAATGCAAAAAAAAGAAAAAAAAAAGTGCTGTCTAAAGACACATTTTGCTCGCTCTAGAAACAAATATGGGAAGGAAAGAAGGAAGAATGAGAGTAAGATGAGACGCTACACCTTCACCATCCGTGCATCCCCCCATGAAAAGGCCCAAGTGACTTTTCACCTCTCTGGGTTAATTGGCCTGTGTGTGTCTGTGTCAGTATGCATCTAGGTAGGAATCAGTCCAGCGGATTAAGAACGGCTTGTTTCGCCTTTCAGAACGTTCCCGTTCCAACTTTCTGGGTCGGCGGTCTTCACCCCTCCTCTCACTTATTTCGTCTTTTTCCTGACCTCCTTCAGACACTTTAAGTCGCCATTTAGTAAGATCAGGCTTGCTTCCGGTTTAGCACAATGACGCGTGAAGACGACAACAATTGTTGTCACGTGCGCTCCATCGACGCTGTTGGCCTCTCGTCGGATTGCTTTTGGAGGGTTGTGGTTTGTTTAATCAGCAGGAAAAGTCTGATTTTATTTCCTGGTGCTGCCGCGTCAGCTTTTTCCCCCCTCCCCCGAAACGGTCACGCTGGCAACCGGGTTCTGGGTCGTCATTTTGTACTCCCATGTGACCTTTTCAAAGAGCTTAATGCTATGGAAGCTTTTTGCAGGCCATGGCTATGGCTCTAAGATGTGACTGCACCAATAAAAAGATTTTTAAAAAATCCTACTAGAACATCTGAACTTCATGTGGGGTTTGTCATTGATTCTTCGCTTAACATGAGTTTGAATTTGATGAATTAATCCTGTTTTTTTTAGAGGGTGTGCACACTTATGCTTTTTTTTTCTTCTCTCTAAATAAATTGTTCAGGTTATGATCAACAGCACTGTTTTTATAGCACTCCAATCTGGCATGGGGTGTGTAGACTTTCTATAGCTTCTGTCGCTGTCATTGGCACGCTACGTGGCTGTCATGTCAACATGCAAGTTAGATTTTTTTTTTTTACAGCTTTCATCCCCCCACTCGCCAGCCAAGCCCCGCCGTGCTTTTTGGCATCCCGGTTGAGTGATGTTGCCGTTAATTAAAGCTAATGCGCTGCTGATGTGCCACGCTCAGATGTGAAGAGAAACATATTTTCAAAGACGTCGCCGCCGTCATCAGAGTCGACTCACTATCGATATTCCGATGCTATAATGGGACGGAATACGATTTGACTGTTTCTGTTGGCCGCATCTGAAGAGAAATCTGCCGACGAAGATGTCTTCATGTGACCGGACAAACGTGACCACTCGATGATTCATGTTTCACGTGGACGGCAGCATACGAACGCCCGCAGACAAACTCGGGAAAAGCTGCTGATGTCTTGAGTGACCTCCGAATTCAACCTGGGGCCGAAAAGTGTATCGTGTAGAAATTGAGAAATTCTGGAGTGGCGATGAGCTTGAATATTTCCCCGTGTTGTCATTGAGCAGAAATTCTTTTTGAATTGATTTGCGCTTTGCAATGTGAAGCAGAAGGTTCCACTTTAAAAGGCTGCAGGCCGTATTGATTTGCACGACCAAATAAGTTTCACCTCCATTAGTTTACACTGGAAATGGAAAATAATGGTAAAGAGAGAGAAATATTTGAAGGGCATTTTCTGTCCAGTTTCAAACAGTTCACTTTTCAATCCATTTAGCAGTGGAAACAAAATCTTTTCTTACTTTTTTTTTTTTTTTTAGCAACTGTTAAACGTCATTTAATTGTATAAATTTGTATTTGATATAATAATCATTGTTCATTGTGGGATGATTAGAATTTCCCCTTTTTTTGGCACCTTCTATTTATAGACACGAGATTGTTGTTCAGTTCTCAAGTGCTAACTTCAATGTACTACTTGACCGCCCCCGATCTTGAGAACGCTCCATCCCCTGTGGGCCAGTGAGCTAGCTCTGTGTTGTTGACGCAGAGTTACATAGACAGAAAGACGGGGGAAGCCCCCCCGCCCCCTTCCCCGCCACCCTTGCAGTCCAACGCTCAGCCTTCTTTTGTCTGCTTGTCCTGCAGCATTACTCTTCTGCTTGTAGCCTCCTAATTGCTCCGGACCCTGCAGAGAAGAGAGCCGAGCGCGCCGGGATCCCCTCCCCACCCGCTAGGCTTTTTTTTTTATTTTTTTTTTATTATCCTCCTTTCCCCATCTTGGACCAGCAATGAAACAATGAGTGCTCATTTGGCTAAGACTCTCATGCGCTCCATGTCACATCTGGCAACGTTAGCTGTGACACTAAACAGACGGACAGACCGCCATGAACCCGTGTCACATGTCAGTAATTTTCTATGTGTCTCGGTTTTCCACAGGCACCTCTCCAGCCACCCCCGGGGTCTTCGGCCTCCGTGGTGGCAGCGGCGGCCGCGGCCGCCGCAGCGTCGGGGACCCCCCAGTCGCTCAAGCTGACGTACCCCGAGACTCTGGACCGCATCAAGGAGGAGTTCCAGTTCCTGCAGACCCAGTACCACAGGTACCTTGAATCGCTAATGTGTGTTGTTCCTTCAAATGAAGCATTTGGGCTTAGCTGTTCCCCCCTCGCCCCCCCCCCCTTTTCTTATCCTCTTCTCATCCTACTTTGATTTAGCTGGCCAGTATCCCAACCCCGCCCTCTTTTTTTTTTTTTTTTCCTGTCCCACTTCAAACTTCTTTTGTGCACTCTCCCCTATCTCCAGTCTTCGAACCCCCGCGGCTACTGCAGCTTTGTGTGTGTGTGTGTGTTCTTGTCTTTGTGGGTACTTTAATGCAATGTGTTGTGTCAGAGATGCCGCCAGAGTGTTCGGAACAGGCCCTGTCGGCGAATTGATGAAAAATCCCATTTCACTGAATTGATTTAAATTCTCATCAGTCACTCGGATGAACGTAGTCACATTTTTTTTCATCTCAGACTCGGTCGGTGAAAAATATTTACCCGGAGAAACAAGAGAGTAAGATCCGGTTATCGCCATATTGTTAAGGAAAAAATATTTGCGTTCAATGTTTGAAGCCCTTGTCGTTGACAAACGTTCAAGGCCCCGCTGATGATTGCTCTCCTGGCATCATTTCAGTGCCCCCGTGCCAAACGCGCCTCGCTAAATACACAAGAAGTCAAGTGAAAAGATTCCAATTGGGTCTGCTGCAGATTCCATCGGAAGATTTCCAGGAAGAATATGCAATGGAAAAACCTAAACCTCGTCAGACTTGGCACATACTTGCGGCCATGGACATGGAAAGGGATTGTGCCGTGCAAATTCCTTCCACTGCTGGCTTGGATGTTTAATCTGGCAGGTGGTTCGGAACCTGTTCCTTTGGCTCGCCAACAGTGAAATGCAGCGTGTCATCATTTTGACATCCCTGTGAATTATTTTTGCAAAGTAGGATGGCACTCATTTTACGAGAGCAGTGAAATAGTCGTCGAAATTTCGTGTGAAACTAATTAATACTTTCCTATTTTCTAGTGCTTTGACGCCACCTTGTGGCATCTTAGTTGTTTCAAAAAGAGCACAATAAAATAGGTTCCACAGGAGGTCAACTGTATTTTGTTTCTTAGTGATGTGACGCAACTTTGGGTTCCGTTGGCGCCGTCGGAACAGAACTTCCTCAGAACCTCGGTTGTAAACTGTAATCATGTTGACACACCCGTTTAAAAGGCAATTAATTGAGATTAATTTATCGCCAAGTCCCAGGCCCAAATTACCTTTTGAAGCGGTAATGATACTTGAGTCATCCCCGGTTGCAAAAGATATTTTGCCGATGTCATCGTGACCACATGTCCTCGTGCGGTCGCTTGCAGGACAGGCCCGGTGACGAAAGAAACACACTCGTAGACACTGCTTGTGTGTTTGCCCGCACACGTGGTGATGATGTATGTGCTTGAAACACGCACACGTGCAGGGCTCCCCAATTATCAGCGCACACAAATAGACGCCGGCTGGAAATAGCCGAGTTTACGTGTGTATTTTGGCCTCGGCGACGGTAGCAGGATTCCGATAGATGTTGGATTAGACGGCAGGATAGAGATGGAGGGGAAGGGATTAGCACTGATGAGCTACAACCATGTGAGTGGCGGGTCGCTCTGTGCGTGTGTGTGTGTGTGTGTGTGTTTTGGCAGGCTACGTGCGCAAATCCAAATGTTTGCTGGCATACGGCGGCGTGGAAGGTATGTAGCCACGAGGAAGATTAGTAGGAAACCCAAAGGACACAACGCCTAATTAAAGTCTTCGGTGTGGGTCAGCAGCTCTGATTTTGTGTGTGTGTGCATCTGTGTGTGTGTGTGTGAGCTCATGTACGTTAACAAAACAGCCTGTAATCAACAGACTGAGGCATGGGAGCTTTAATTACTGCAATTCTTTTGACACACATTTGCATACACACATGCACAGGCGGCGGGTGTTGCTGCTAAGTGAATGTCGGCGTGTGTGTGGTCTGCATCGAAGCTCTTCACTCACCGCTAACATGCGACCACTCGTCTTTCGAGCCCTTCAACTTGTCTTTGCGCACACATGGTGGCAACACACACACACATACACGTGCTGCCCAAGTGTGTCATGTGACCTTGACAATTGGTGTGAGGGGAAAAACGGAAAAGCTGACTTGCAATGGTAAGTGATGTGACGTGAAATGTAAAATCGAAGGTGTGCTCTACACACGCACACACACACACATAGTGTGTTGATTTAATCAACTCTCTATGGCGACATTGTATTTGCAAGAGAGATGGTTCGTGGTTTGTAGTTTGAAGTGTGTGTCTGCGTGTGTGTCTGTGTGAGTGAGAGCGAGATTGTGTGTGGCCTCGCAATGAGTGTGATGACAGATACAAGTTCGCTTGGCCTGCTGCTGTGTGACAAGAGCTATCCTTTATTGTGTGTGTGTGTTGTGCACACCCTTGAAAGATGATGAAAGTGTACACAAGCAAGTTGGGTGGGCTCCTGTTCTCAGTGTGTGTGAGCTGTGGATTTTTTTTAATTTATTTTTTTTACTCTCCCCGGCGGATTCGCAAGGGATGGTTGATCAATACTTAATGAGATGTAAAGTGAACAGTCGCAAAGCTGCAGAGCGGCAGCCTAAACGGTTCCATCGTGTGCGTGCGCTATACGCCGATGTCACGATCGATAGGACTTAGTGCCGACTGATATCTTTTTAACCGCAAAGACGCTTTACAGCCTTTTTTTTTTTTTTTTTTTTTCAAACGTGCAAACGAAACCGTTTAAATAGCATTTAAGTGGCCGCGTCGCCAAAGCAATCCATCAAGCGAAACCTATTGAGGAGTGCTATCATTCCCATAATTAGAAAGTGAAATGAGATGATGCTTGTTTGCAAAGTTAGCATCTTTATGCCGCGCACCTTTTTCCAGCCGTGGTGGCACGCTAGCAAAAATGAAAGTACGGAAAAGGAAGGCTGGAGATTTTAACGAGACCTGGGACACTTCTTAAAGTGCAGCATCTTAATTAGATGCTTCAGGTTGCTTCATTTTGACCCTGCGTTGCCTATTAAATTTTGCGTTCTCGCTAATGTAGCGCTTCTTTGCTTTGACTGATGTGTGCGTGCGAGTTTGTTCATCAGCAAGGCAACAGCGGCTGTCTGAAAAGCCACGGAAAAGCTGCAGATTTGTCGCGCATCCACCTTATCTGCTGTCACCGACAGGCAGAGTTGACATACGCGCCCCCTTTCATGCTTGTGCCCTTCCCATCATCTCTAAATGGCGCCCAGCTCAAGCCTAATTATGACAAGCAATCATTCCCCACTTCCTGCCCAGCACTTTTTTTTTTTCTTTCCATCCTTCCTCCAGCTGTGATGCTCGCTTCACGATAAGCACGTGCTCATTTTCAACCTTGAAGGCCATCATTTGTAGCAAACGGGCGTGGAGGAAAAATCGGATGCGGTTCTCATCAAATGGCTGTCATACAAAATAAAATGAAGTCGTGGTGGTTTGAGCATCACAATGTTATTCAATTTCATCCAGCTTTAATTGTCCTTAAAAATTCCACTTAATCCTTTAATCTAAAAACCCAGATTGGCGATAAAGTGGACTAGTGGTTAACACAAGCGTCTCACGGGTTCGAATCTCAACTCTGGCTGACATTTGTGGAGTTTGCATGTTTTTTCAGGGCTTATTTTTTCCTCTGTCCAAGCAAGAACCCCCCCCCCCCCCCCCTGATCTTTTCAGCGCCTCCTCCACTTCTTCTTCTGTAGCTTGGCTCCCTCTCTTCCCTTCTCTTCTCTTCCCCGGGCTGGCCATGATAAATTACCTGTTGCAGCCAGGGTGGGGGCAACGTATTAATCATATTGTAATTTTCCTCTGCCACGCAACCCGCCCAATAGACACACATCGTCACCACGAGTGCAGCTCCTCCTCCCCCCCCCCCCCCCCCATCAATCTAGTTGCCGCCTGCAAACAAATCAGTGTAAATGAAGGCCCAAATACTGCCTCCCTGGGGAGGAGGGAGGCTGCAAGGGCAACAAGGCACGTGTGCGTGTGTGTGCACGTTATATGCGACAGAAGAGAATTACGTGTGTGTGTGTGTCCTGTTTGGCCGAAAGCATTTTCCAATTTTAGGCGACAGGAGGGACCTGTTGAGCTTGTGTGGTGACACAGACACAAAGATATGGCACACATGGGAGAGCTGTTTGGCTGCCTCATCTGGGCTGAGTGTGTGTGTGTGTGTGTAGTCTCAATTCATGGGCACACAAGAGTGGTAATTAGAGACATGGGCGTATTATATGGGTAAACGTTTGAGGGTGGAAGAAATGCAGATTGTATATTCTCGAAAAGAGATGGCAGGCTATGTCCAAAAAATGGCTTGTTATAATTGAGATTTGTGTTATTTTTTAAAATTTATTTGGAGTCAAATCCAAACTTAAGATGTTAACATCTGCCCTCTTGTTGTTTCATTGTAGTTTGAAGTTGGAATGTGAGAAACTGGCCACCGAGAAGACGGAGATCCAGAGACACTACGTTATGGTGAGCCACGTCGTCTGGGTCCTTTTCATCTGCTAACAGCTGCTAAACACCCACACGCAAGACCACACACGCACACACACACACACTCTATCACACTTAAATGGGATTCTGCGCAAAACAAACGCTGCAGCTTTATGCTGCCAACATTTCGACTCTTTCCAGTGAGAATTTGCCGAGTTTCATCATCAACACTCCCTTCATGCTCACCTTGAATTATTTTTTAGTCGAGTGCTTGAATAGTTTCAAAACACTCAATTTGTCTCTCAATTAAAGTGGCGATAAAAAGTGAGCCAAAGCGCGACCAATTAGTTAAATAGCGACTTCATGCCTGTGAAATGATGTGAAATGTGTTAATGTCACTAAATTAGGCTGGAAAGTGTCATTTACTTACAACAAAAATATTATTATTTTTTTCCCATTGTAATCTGAGCTACTTGCTCAAAATTGATTAGCGACGAATGGCGCCAAACAAATGTGATAAGTGAGGCCACGCCCACAATGGCTCAAAGAAGTCCGGCAATGTTGGTGTTCATACAAATGAGACGTGCACAATATGGAGGTTAGCGTGCGCCTCCACTTGGCCACGCCACGGCGCTACCATTAGCGTAGCGCTGTGTGAATATTTGGGAATTCTGCCCGCCATCTCGCCACCGCAGCTGAACCCGCTCCGGCTGCCAAGAACCCACTCGGGCCCCGCCAAAAAAAATCCGATGTGGCATTCCTGGCACCGAGTTGGGAATTGTGTATGGATGTGTGTGGGGGCGGTGGGATGGAGGTTGAAGGTTTGGCTCTCGCTAAGAGAGGGGGGGCGGGCGGAGTTGGCGAGGGCTCCTCTCCTGGCGGCTGATTTTGGGGGGGGGGAGTTTGGGTGTTGCTTAGCAACAGGCGAAACTTGGCACGCCAACTGTCAAGTGGAGCTGCCAGCTGCCAGGAAAGGCATCTTTTACGGCGCCGCAGACAAACAACAACAACACATGCGCGCACACACCTGCGTGCTGTGCCAAGAAAGATGTCTGCCGAGAGAAGACAACCCCTGCCCATCTCCTCTCCTCGCATCCTGGCGCTCCGACTTGCCAATCTCCTCTCTGAAAAGCAAATGTCAGCCTGTCACTTTGCCAGGCATCGACTGGAAAATGCAGAGTGAGCGAGCGAGCGAGCGAGCGAGCAGGCACCTGGCTCTCCACTCTCCTTTGCTCCTCGGAGGAGTCCGAAAGTTCAAATGGCTCAAATTAGACGTGATTGTCGCAGCGGTCCGACAATATACTTTCCTCGCTCGCGCAACTTTGGAGAGTCATTTGTAAGTGCCCAATGTGATTGAACTTCCCATTTGCATGTGTTGCAGTATTACGAGATGTCCTACGGCCTGAACATTGAAATGCACAAACAGGTGAGCAACAGCTCCCGTTTTTTCTTTCCTCAAATCGTACACCCACCGAGAAATTTCCTCCTCATCATTTTCCCTCCAGTCATTTCTTTTGTCTCTTAACGTTTTTTTTTTTCCTTCCAATTCTTCATTTCTTCTGCATCCAGCGTCGTTTTTGATTTCCTCTTTATCTTCCCTTCCCTTCCCTTCCTGGCAGACGTATACAATCCATGCTGGATTTCACTTTAAATCAGGTCACTGCCTTCCTGCTGTCTACTCCTTCTCTCTCTCTCTCTCTACCCGCCCCCCCCCTCGTTCATTTCACCATCTCAATCGTTTCACTTTTGACATGTCACAGAATCTCCCCCCCCCCCTCCCGAGTCTTCACCGCAATGTCGATTTTCCTCCCCCGCCTCCCTCCCTTTCTCCATCTATTTCTCCTCGCCCTCCCACGTCCTTCCCTCATTGTCACACTTCCTCACCCCCCCCCCCCCCCCACCTCCTCCTTCTTCATCCTCTACCGTTCCTCCTTTCCTTTGCTTCCCCCCCCGAAGATGTCATTTAGTAGTTGGAGTTCTCTAACAAGAAATCATTGTGTCTCCCCTGGGCAGGCGGGGCCGAGGGATGCTGGGGCTGATGGATTGGGAGGAGGGTAGGGCGGGTGGGGTGTAGGTGGGCACGCAGAGAGAGTGTGAGGATTGTTGGCTGTGTGGGTGAGAGTGAAAGTGTGCAGCAAGAAGAAAGGAGGGGGGGTGGAAGTTCAGTCCGGCGTCAATAAATCACTTAGGAGGGAATGGGGTTGTGTTCACGTGTAGAAATGGCTGCATGTGTGTGTGCGTGCGAGTGTGTGTACACGCACACACACCTCAGCGCAGGCTGGCTGGCTGTCATCTAGACAAACAGCCTGCAGCCATAATGATGTTGTCATGATCTCTGCATGCATATCATTACCGGCCCTAACGGCCTTGATGCTAAATGTGTGTGCGTGCGCGAGCTCGTGTGCACCGAAGCCTGTTAGGCTAATCAATAATATCGGCAGGGGAGGAACAGAAGGAGGCCGACTTGGAATAAACAGAGGGATTGTTTTTTTCTCGCCAGACTATTTTTAACTAAAAGCCCATTCAAGGCAATGTTGTTTGTGGGTTTCCACGGCAACGGTGGTTTTCAAGGCTAGAAAGTAGCTTTGGCAAAGGCAGACGTCGTCCTCACAATGCGTTATTATTCATAGTCGTGGTACGCTAAGCAGGTGCGGCTCAATTAGAATATGATGGAGAACATAATTGAGTTTGCTTGTTCAATTAGGAAAACACGTTCGATTCAAACTATTCAATATGCACAACGAGAAATGGTTTTTTTTTTTTAATACATATTGAGAAAGTAGGTAGCAATTGGCCTTGTGAAATAAACGCTCATTTATATTGCTAATAATCGTCTGGCTAATTAGTTAATTGCTCAAATAAGTTAACGCATTTTGAAATGAATTGCAAACTGTTTTTTTTTGAGTGCAGTATCAACTGGCATTTGTCTAATTAGTCCTTTTTGTCCTAGCCTAATTAAAAATACAAATATCAAAATGTTGTTGTGGCACATCCATGCACTGTCAACACCATTTGAAACATTGTGTTGGATTATTGCTGAATCTTAGTATGTTATTAGTATGTTGTGGCTTTTACCGTGTTGTCATTGCGTTAACGCACCTAATGAGATGGAGAGAGAGCAATGGGAGGATGAGGAGGAGGAGGAGGAAGAAGAGTTGGCTGTGCAGTAGAGCTGTTAGACACACTCATGCGCTCACACACACCCTCAGTAGGAGCAATTGACCCGCGGCATGAAACACACACACACACACGTCCGCAGAAATGCAAACATCTGAGGAACGCACACAAGATTGGGAATCTTTATCTCAAACCACCACGCACCCCCATCATGATTGTGTGTTGGAGAGCATGTGTGTGCGTGTGTGTATGTGGGCTGGCTGCGGCCACAGCAGATGCTCACCATGAATATTTTAGTCCAACTCCCTGGCAAAGATTCCATTTGCATGGACCAGATGTAAGCGGTTGAAATATTTACCACACGGGTCTGGGGGAGAAGCAGGTCACAGCGTCTGTGTGTGTGTGTGTGTTTTTAGTGTTTGTGTGTGATTATTCATCAAATCGTTTTTCTCCCCCCCACCTTTAGACGGAGATTGCCAAACGGCTAAATGTGATCTGTGCTCAACTCATCCCATTCCTGTCACAGGAGGTGAGGCACACACGCACACACGCACACACTCACATGCACACGCACACACACACACGGAACAGAGAACTTGATGCTAATCAATCCACAATTAATATTAATGCGTGCGAGCGCGGCCTCCGAGTCCTCTGAGTGACCTTTGCCTTTTTTGTTGCTCCGCCCCGCAGCACCAGCAACAGGTGGTCCAAGCTATGGAGCGCGCCAAACAGGTGACCATGGGGGAGTTAAATGCTTCCATAGGGGTACGTGGGCTCCCCCCTCTGCCTCATAGCGTGTGTACCTTATCCTCCCGTTTATTTTTTTCCCTCCTTTTTCTCTACTTTTTTCAAAATTAGGAATGAGGCACCCTTTTAGGCCCAGCGCACTTTTAGCTCGCTGCCATTGGACTTTAAATTGTCCCATTCACATTACACATGCAAGTATGAGTCCCGTTAGGCCCGCTGCCCTGACTTGTGCATTTCTCCCGCTGCACTTCCTGCTTTCCGGCTCTGCTTAAAACAAAGCGCCAATGTCACAGCGTGTCTTTCTTCCCCCCCCTTTGCAGCAGCAACTTCAGGCTCAGCACCTCTCGCAACACGCGCAGGGTCTCACGATGGGCCCGCACCCGTCGGGACTGGCCCACCCGGGCCTGGCGCTGGGCGGGGGCTCCGGGCTGCTGGCCCTGTCGGGGGCTCTGGGGGCTCAGCTGGCCGCCAAGGACGAGAGGGCTCACCTGGAGGCCGCTGCTGCCGCCGCCGCGGCCGCCGAGCATCACAGAGGTGAAGGAATGCAGATTGTGCTAGTATATCCAAATTTTCAGTCAAAACTATTTTTTTAACCTTTATTTTTTGTGTACTTTTTTTTTCTTTTTCTGACACATCACCATCTCTGCCTGGAAATAGATCGGGACGCAGGCCCGGTGAGTACAAAGCATTTCACAATCGCGGCAATTTTCAGAATCACAACATGAAGCTGTTATATACATTTTTTTGCCTGACTAATATAAGAGCAAGAGAGCAAAAAAAACTGCAACAAAAGATTAACTTGCTTGTTTAATTTCACGCTTGATGGATGTGCCGACCCGAGACTTATTTGTATGCAAGCCATTAAAAGTCCATTTTGAAGAATTTATCCCCTTTGAAACGTCTGGTTATATAAGGCTTTCAAACATTATTTGATCAGCTCGGAATAGCAAAACTGTGGCGCGATAAATGAGTGATGCCGCGCGATCTATATTTTCGGGTTATTTTGCGTGCGTGCAGTTAATGAATCTTGCGGTCACTCTCCTAACATCCTCTCCTCTTTCACCGTCCATTCTTTGCTTCTGTCCATCTGCAGAGCTCTCTGTCCAACGGGGACAAAGGTCGCCCCGCAGACTACCTCAGCAACGGCAAGAAGAGGAAAGCTGACGAGAAGGAGTTCATGACGGACTATGTGAGTCACATGTTTGGTGCTATTTTGTTGCAAGTGTTTTATTGACTTTTGGTTTTCTCTTTCCTTGCACAGGGCAGCGATGCAGATAAAAGCGATGACAACTTGGTGGTTGACGAGGTTTGCGCATTTCGTCTCATCCTTTTTAAATGTGTCAACAATGTGGTCTACCCCACCCGTGTGCTAAACGGCCACCTTCTCTGATAATCCACCAGGACCCGTCGTCGCCCCGCAGCGTGCAGTCCTACTCATCCAGGGAGAACGGCTTGGACAAGATGGCGCCCTCCCGCAAGGAAGGCCCCCCGCAGGCTAGCCCCACCTCGCTGGCGTCCTCCAGCAGCGCCGCGTCACCGTCGCGCGGCAAGGAGTCTGCGCAAGTAAGGGCAAGAGGGTCAGCCAATCACGCGGCTCCTACCAAAATCTTTGACTCTATTTTCTTCCTCTAGCGAGAGAAGTCCAGCACTCCGGGTATGAAGCCAGGCACGCCAATGTCGCAAGAGTCCAATACCCCAGGACCGAGTGGACCGCCACAATTCAGGCCCATCCCTGGCAAGCCTGGTGTCGACCCGCTAGGTGAGTTGAGTTTTTTTCCGTCTTTTTTTTTTTCATTTGCATCCTTCCGTTGTTTAAAATCACTATTCTGCCTTTAGCTCGATGATTAATGAATGATTTACCCTTATTTGTGGACCCTATAAAAGACAAACACGATAATTTGAAACGTAGTTTTGGCCCGCCCAGTCTAATTGGCTGTTTGCTGGCATCGATGTTCCAAATGCATCAACTGCAGTCATTATTATGGGTGGCGGCCATCTCTACCCCGCCCACCCCTCTCAAGCCGACCGCCAACTGGACGCTTTTAATAAGCGACTGTGGGCCAAGATTGAATAAATGGTGAGATTAGGAGACTTGCTTGACTGCTTCATAATGAGCATCCATCGATGGCGCGTCGGGCTCTTTGCTCCCGTCATTCCTGTCAGCACTTTTTAACACAAGCGCGCGCACACACACTTATTGCTGCTGTCAACCGTCTCTGCAGGAGAGGTACCGCACAGCGGCCAGCAGGGGGCACTAGTGTTCTAGTCTCTGTGGAAAGCTGGAGAAGTGTTATTGAATCATGTAAGATAACCTCAGCTCTTTCCCCCCAACAGCTCTGGGTCTGAGGAACCCCTTGGTCGTGCAGGGAGCGTACCCCCCGGGGGCTTTCGGCCTGCCCCCTCCCGGCGTCAACGGGGACCTGCCTGTGGCGGCAGCCTATGGCGCCGGCCTCCACCTGGTTTCACCGCAGATGAATGGCGCGGCGGCAGCTGCTGCAGCGGCGGCGGGCTACGGGCGCTCCCCAGTGGTGAGCCTCCTCAAAAACAATTTATGATTGCTCATAGATACCACAAGATGGCAGCAAAGCACCACTCTTGTCAAATGAAGCTCCTCAACTCATTAACATAAATGAGTCCCCTTGGCACATCTTTCAGCTTTGTCACTTGTTTTGCTATACAGGTGGGTTATGAGTCTCCACACCCACACATGAGAGTGCCCGGCTTGCCCGCCAGCCTGCAGTCAGCTGCATCTGGCAAACCGTAAGTTTCATCCCACCGCACATGGCTTCATTTCTTGACTCCTTGTATTAAAAAATATGACTATGCCCGCCTTTTGTCCTCTTGGCACAGGGCTTATTCGTTCCACGTGAGCGCAGACGGTCAGATGCAGCCAGTGCCCTTTCCTCCTGACGCGCTGCTGGGCCCGGGCGTCCCTCGCCACGCGCGGCAGATCCACAGCCTGAGCCACGGCGAGGTGGTGTGCGCCGTCACCATCAGCACCTCCACGCGCCACGTCTACACAGGGGGCAAAGGCTGCGTCAAGGTCTGGGACATCAGCCAGCCGGGCAGCAAGAGTCCCATGGCGCAGCTCGACTGCCTGGTCCGTCCTCTTCAGTCGCTTTACTATCCAGCTATCCCACTTTTGAAATTGTATTTCATTTTTCAATGAAAACCTCTCCATCTCTCATCCAATCAGAACCGTGACAACTACATCCGCTCTTGCAAGCTGCTGTCGGACGGGCGCACGCTGATCGTGGGCGGCGAGGCCAGCACGCTGTCCATCTGGGACTTGGCCACGCCCACCCCTCGTATCAAAGCCGAGCTGACGTCGTCAGCGCCCGCCTGCTACGCGCTGGCCATCTCGCCCGACAACAAGGTGTGCTTCTCCTGCTGCAGCGACGGCAACATCGTCGTCTGGGACCTGCACAACCAGACGCTCGTCAGGTAGCGTGAACAATAGTTTGAGAATATTCTCGTTAATCTCTTTATCTTGCTGATGAAGTTGTCTGCTGCCACAGACAGTTCCAGGGCCACACGGACGGAGCGAGCTGCATCGACATCTCCAACGACGGCACCAAGCTGTGGACGGGAGGACTGGACAACACGGTGCGCTGCTGGGACCTGAGGGAGGGACGCCAGCTGCAGCAGCACGACTTCACCTCACAGGTTGCTGAGCACTACATCGCTTGTCGCTAGGCAGACCTGACAGTGCACTCGTGTCAAAATGTCAACGTTGCCATTGGCAGATCTTCTCGCTGGGTTACTGTCCGACGGGCGAGTGGCTGGCGGTGGGGATGGAGAGCAGTAACGTGGAAGTCCTGCACGTGTCCAAGCCCGACAAGTACCAGCTGCACCTTCATGAGAGCTGCGTGCTCTCCCTTAAGTTCGCCTACTGCGGTGAGCCCTCAAAGGTTTTGGTGGCTCAAAATCTCAAAGCCTTGGGTTAGTTTGGACCTGCTCCTAATGTGCATCTGCCCTGCAGGTAAATGGTTTGTGAGCACAGGCAAAGACAACCTGCTGAACGCGTGGCGGACACCTTATGGCTCCAGCATATTCCAGGTAATCCTTGGGCAAACTTGACTTTAAACAATCAAGTGGTTGTGTGATTGATTGATTGTTTGTGTGATTGTTTGCAGTCCAAGGAGTCATCATCCGTGCTGAGCTGTGACATCTCTCCCGACGATCAGTTCATCGTGACGGGTTCGGGGGACAAGAAGGCCACCGTGTACGAAGTCATCTACTGAATTAGGTCAACACTGCGCCTTTGGAAAACACTCAACTACTTTTTTTGGACCAGTAAAGACTCCAAACTGTTTTTTAGATGAGCGTGTGGGATTCTTCCAAAGATGTTTTTTTTTTCTTTTCCCCCCTTCTCCTTCTTAACAAAATCAAACCTCTGTAGTGGACAAGACATTAGCAACATAACATATTTTTTTAGCGTCTTTGTTTTTTAAACCCTGTGGACCATAGGGAAACAGGACAAAAGGCATCACGTGAAGGGGCTTTGGAGTTCAGCCTGCTTCGGACCAGCCTGGGTGCGGTTATGGCCGTACTTTTTTAAAATTTTTGCTTGGACAGTAAACTTGATTGTATGATCTCCAAAAGACACAACCGGTGTCAAGAGTTGCTGTTTGTCTTGATTTGGTGTGTTTTTCTGTTTGTTTTATTCTTAAGAAAACATGACTCACCGGTTTTTCCAGAGTAACTTTTGCTGCTTCATGTTCAAGGTTACTTATTGTGTAAGCTGGCTTCTAAATGGATGTAAATAAAGTTCTCTAAAGGCAACTGTGTTAAAAGGTAAGTGAGGTTTCTGCTGAGGGCAGCAAAGTGGAGGTGGATGAGTAGGTAGGTAGGTAGGTAGGTAGGTAGGTAGGTAGGTAGGTAGGTAGGTAGGTAGGTAGGTATGAATGAATGAATGAAGGTTTGTATGTTTGCATGTATGAACATTTGCATGTATGAATGTTTACATGGAATGTATGTATGAATGTTTGAATGTGTGAGTGTTTGTATGTGTGAGTGTTTGTGTGTGTGAGTGTTTGTGTGTGTGAGTGTTTGTGTGTGTGAGTGTTTGTGTGTGTGAGTGTTTGTGTGTGTGAGTGTTTGTGTGTGTGAGTGTTTGTGTGTGTGAGTGTTTGTGTGTGTGAGTGTTTGTGTGTGTGAGTGTTTGTGTGTGTGAGTGTTTGTGTGTGTGAGTGTTTGTGTGTGTGAGTGTTTGTGTGTGTGAGTGTTTGTGTGTGTGAGTGTTTGTGTGTGTGAGTGTTTGTGTGTGTGAGTGTTTGTGTGTGTGACTGTGTGTATGTGACTGTGTGTGTGTATGTGTGTGTGTGTGTGTATATATGTGTGTGTGAGTGTATGTGTGTGTGTGTGTGTGTGTGTCTGTGTGTGTGCGTGTGCGTGCGTGCGTGCGCGCGTGCGCGCGTGTGCGCGTGCGTGCGTGCGTGTCTGAATGTATGCTTGAATGAATAGTTGAGAATGTTTTTGTATTTATGAATGCATGTATGTATGAATGCATGGTGCCTAATGTGCCGAAATAGCTCAGTTGGGATAGCGTTAGACTGAAGATCTAAAGGTCCCTGGATCGATCCCGGGTTTCGGCATCTGGTCTAACCTTTTTTTGTCAGCTCAGTGGCCCAGTGGTAGAGTGTCCGCCCTGAGACTGGAAGGTTGTGGGTTCAAACCCCGGCCGGGTCATACCAAAGACTATAAAAATGGGACCCATTTTGCTGCGCTGGGATGGGTTAAATCAGTGCTTCTCAATTATTTTCTGTTACGCCCCCCCCCTAGCAAGAAGAAAACTATTCGCGCCCCCCCCCTCCCCACCGTGACTATCCTAACTTGTCTTGTAAGTCGTAAAATGTTGCACTGTCACAAACGTGACAGAGGTAACAATGAGAGCGCCACTGCCCCCTGCTGGAGTAAATGCGCAATTACACTTTATTGTAGTACTGCCAAAAAAAAAGCATTTTTCCCCAGGGTCACACGCGCCCCCCCCACCACTATTTGAGAAGCACTGGGTTAAATGCAGAGGATAAATTTCACCACACCCAGATGTGTGTGTGACGATCATAGGGACTTTAATCTTTTAATGTATGAATGCGTGAATGCATTAGTGTATGCATGAATGAATGTGTATGTGTGTGTGTGTATCTGTTTGTGTGTTTGTGTGTCTGTGCATGTGTACAGTGTGTTTCTGTGTTTGGAAGGAAAAAAAAAAGCAAAGACATGAACATTGTTTATTTTGCACATATTTTTACATTAGCATCAGTTCATTTATACAGCACATGAGAGGAAAGACAACACGGTGGGACAAAGCCTGCTCGGCCTTTTAAAGAAAAGCAAACTGTACAGCAGCTTGTGAATTGTAACAAGAAAAAACAAACGAATGCATGGTAATCAAACATACATGTACTGTACATACATACAGCTGCGTGTGTGTAATAAGGAAAGAATTAGTGCTGTGGCTGACAGGCAGAAAGGCAAAAGCATCAACATGGTCCACACTTCCCACTAAAATAAAAACTATTAAAAAAAAAAAAGATCATCAGTGCAACAGGCCTGCGTTCCCAATTGATTGGTACCGTTGTCGCATGAAAATTTAATAGATCATTGCACAAAAGCCTTATGCCCACACCTGAATCTTTACAATTTACAGTCTGTAAATCAGTCAGTTTGTTGCATTTCCTCTCTTTGGTGTGCTTGGTAGCATCAATAGCGGTCTTGCCTTCTCTATTTTTCACATTGTGGCCCAATTCCAGTCATTATTGTGAGAAGAAATGACATCTTTTGTGCAAAATTTTCCTAGATGCTCAGGAAAAGAAATTAACACAATGAAATGTACTTTAAAAGGGCAAGTGGCTTTGTTGATGCTGCCTATCACCTTTGCTTAAAAAAAGAAGTCACATTTAGATTTGACACATCTGTTACAGGCAACCTTGAATACTATAGACAGGCATTCAAAATGAAGGACAGTGGACAGAATAGCCTTGAAAGAAGTACAAAATCAGCAATCATATGAATGCAGAACTTGTTGCGTAATATCGGAAGGGAAATGTGAGGGGCGCATTAGTGTGTGTGTGTGTGTGTGGGGGGGGGGGGGAGCACACTAGTGGGGCCCTCTGTTGGCTGACAGGAGAACAGAGTGGCGCACATTAGACGTCGTCAGAAGGAAATCAGAGATAATAAGCAAAGAGGCTGTTTAATTGGCTATGTCTTTTCTGATAGGAGAGTCTCCCACTCAACCCCCCTCCCCGGGTGACGTGGGAGCTTCCCAAGCCTTGTGACACCTCTCGCCGGGCAGAGCGTGCGGCGGCGTGGCGTGGGCCTCATTACAGCTTCCCTTGTGTGCGCGTGTGTGCGCGTGCCTAATGAAACGACGGTGCGCTCTATCAGTGCTCCTCTGGGGGTGGGAGGTGTGAGGGGCTACCCTTGCTCTGCTGAGCTCTTAATCAGGAAACAGCCCTCATTAGGCAGCCGCCTCCTTTGCATTTACATTCTCTCTCGCTCACGCTCTCTCGGCTTTCGGGTAGAATTTCAGGATGAACCTAGTATGCACGAACCGCTTCAGCTGAATTTACGTGTTGAATATGTGTCTAGTTGAGTATCATCACAAGTTTGATTGGGTCAAATTGGTCTACGTGAGTATTAAGATGTGAGTTGTGGCCTACAGCAGCTCTTTGTGCGTGTTTTCAATTAGTATTTGCGTGTTTAACTGTTTGTTGCATTTCATGAATGGCAAAAAACAAGCGGTTATGTAGCAGACGCTCATTTATACTTCAAATTTTGCCTCAGGACAAAAAGCAAAATGGCAGCCTGTAAAATGAAAATGTGATCAGCTGGGCAAAGCTGACTAAGATTCAAATTTTTTGGACACTGAACCAGTTTACTGTTAGTCGCTCAAGCAAAGTGGATTTTAGGTTCATCCATAGATAGTGCCTCATCTCCCTTTTCATTTCTGTCTGACTTCTCTTGTCTGCTCCACTGCCCAGTCTTGCTGTAAAGGTGGAAGGGGGAGGCTTCCGCGGTATTATGGGATGAGCGAGCGGTTGTCAAGGGAAACCAGAATCTCAGTAGACTACTTCGTACACCGTGGCCTTCTTGTCCCCCGAGCCGGTCACGATGTACTTGTCGTCCGGGGACACGTCGCAGCTCAATACCGACGATGACTCCTTGGACTGGATGAGGGCGAGGGACAGCCACAAAGAGAGAGAGAGAGAGATGTGACTCATCAAATACTCAAGATGCATTTGCAATTCAATCACATGATAAACACACACTGTCTCATCACACACGGCTCTCTCGAGGCTCATTAGGCGCGAACGTCAATAGGGGTCGTGCCATGGAACATGGTGGCTAGCGGCTCCAAAGGAACCACTCATGACCTTCAGGCACAGTACGACGTCTCCATCTTGGCTAAGAATTCAGCTCCAAATCAATAATGTGCTTGTTGTGACACAGACGGGAACAAAAACAACACCTCGAGTGGAAAGTTTGAAGGACATCCAAGTCGTACAACAAAGACGTCGGTCCAACAGGAACTTTCAGACAGACGCTTAATGAAGGTGAAAGGTTTGCGTGTGGCCGCAATTTGCAGCTTTTAAACTAAAAAAGGACTGAAATGAGAAAAGTCACCTGAAAGATGCTGGCTCCGTACGGGGTTCTCCACGCATTCAGCAAGTTGTCTTTGCCTGTGCTTACAAACCATTTGCCTGAAAGCAAATCAAAAAGAGAAAGGAAGGAGAGAATTTGGATGCTGCTCTCAGGGATCAAGTTTCTTCAGGTTTTGAACTAAAAGCTCAAAGTGCTTACCGCAGTAGGCGAACTTGAGGGAGAGCACGCAGCTCTCGTGAAGGTGCAACTGGTACTTGTCGGGCTTGGACACGTGCAGGACTTCCACGTTACTGCTCTCCATCCCCACCGCCAGCCACTCGCCCGTCGGACAGTAACCCAGCGAGAAGATCTGCAGGCGGTTCAAACGCAGCACACGACCTAGATGTTGACTTTTCCATCCATCATTTCTTATCGCGTTCTGGTCTTATCTTTGCACAATCTCCCATATTTCTCTCCTCCCTGCATTGTTCTCTTGCTCGTGTCATGTTGGCCTTCTTTCATCGCGCTTATCTGTGCCTCACCCTCATCCCTCATTTCCTGACATTTTCTCCTGTTTTTGCCCTTTAGCTTTTATATCTCCACACTTTGCTTTTTTTTTTTTTTGCTGCTATTATTTGGCATCCGGTAACTGTGTGTTGAAGTTCTGCATGTGTGCGCGTCTTTTTGGCTCAAGGGACACATTTGGTCATCAAAGTAGAACTTGATGAATCAGCATTTTGCACTCTCTCGTCCAAGTGTCAATAATTATCTGCTCATGTTCACCGGCCGTGTCAAGATGTGCATCCTGTATATCTATGTCTGCCCAAGGCAATTTCTCTTCTTTATGCACGAATAAAACAACTCTTGAAGTCACACCAGGTGCTGCGTAATTGCTTCACGTATCCGTGTTTGCGTGTGCTCGGCTACCTGTGAGGTGAAGTCGTGCTGCTGCAGCTGGCGTCCCTCCCTCAGGTCCCAGCAGCGCACCGTGTTGTCCAGTCCTCCCGTCCACAGCTTGGTGCCGTCGTTGGAGATGTCGATGCAGCTCGCTCCGTCCGTGTGGCCCTGGAACTGTCTGTGGCAGCAGACAACTTCATCAGCAAGATAAAGAGATTAACGAGAATATTCTCAAACTATTGTTCACGCTACCTGACGAGCGTCTGGTTGTGCAGGTCCCAGACGACGATGTTGCCGTCGCTGCAGCAGGAGAAGCACACCTTGTTGTCGGGCGAGATGGCCAGCGCGTAGCAGGCCGGCGCCGATGACGTCAGCTCGGCTTTGATGCGAGGGGTGGGCGTGGCCAAGTCCCAGATGGACAGCGTGCTGGCCTCGCCGCCCACGATCAACGTGCGCCCGTCGGGTAGGATCTTACAGGAGCGGATGTAGTTATCGCGGTTCTGATTGAACGAGAGAATGAGGGAAATGCGCCACGTGATCACACTTTTGCATTTCTTAATATGTTGTGTTTTGTGAAGAGGACAGACCAGGCAGTCGAGCTGCGCCATGGGACTCTTGCTGCCCGGCTGGCTGATGTCCCAGACCTTGACGCAGCCTTTGCCCCCTGTGTAGACGTGGCGCGTGGAGGTGCTGATGGTGACAGCGCACACCACCTCGCCGTGGCTCAGGCTGTGGATCTGCCGCGCGTGGCGAGGGATGCCCGGGCCCAGCAGTGCGTCGGGAGGAAAGGGCACCGGCTGCATCTGGCCGTCTGCGCTCACGTGGAACGAATAAGCCCTGTGCCAGTATTTTTAATAACAAAAAATTTAAAAAATTGGGTATGTTTTTATCTTTTAATTCAACCCTTGATGACTGTGTGGGTGTGAAAAAGAAAAGAAAACTCACGGCTTGCCGCCAGATGAGCCAGGCAGAGAGGACGACAGGCCCGGGGCCCTCAGGTGAGATCGAGAGTCATAAGCCACCTACAAACAAACAAACAAACAAGACTTGAGACATTGTTATCACATTAGCATTCGGTCAGTAATGGCAAACTTCTTTCACAACAGAGTCACTGCCTGATAAACTACACCAGCAAACCATTGAGCCTTCCATATCAAACAGCAGGTTCTAAATCAAACACGGACGTGGACAGACGACGCAGCTCACCATGGGGCTTCGAGCGTAGGCGCTGGCGGCTGCGCTGATTTGGGGCGAGAGCGTCAGAGCCCCGCCAAATCCTCCGGGACTGGCCAGCTCCCCGTTGAGCCCTGCGTGGGACACCACGCCAAAGTGAGCTGGGTACGAACCGGCCGGCACAGACATGGGGCTGCGGAGTGCTGGGAAAGTGAGGAGGAGGAGAAGGAGAAGAGGAAAGGAAACGAGGGTGGGAGGAAGGACAAGACATAACATACAAGCACGGTCACAGCAGGGCTGATAAGAACACAAGCACACAATTTTGATCCGAACAACCGAACCAAGTTCAATTTTCCACTACAATCATATTTTCACATTTCGATGAGGTCTCACCGAGGGGGTCCGCAGCAGACGCCACTTTGCTAACCAGGCGAAGGCAGGAAGTGCTGGGACCGGGCGCTCCCGGGGTGAGGGCCTCGCGGTGCGATGGCGACGGGGTGCTGGACTTGGACAAGGGCGACTGGGACTTGTCCGTCTGTGGATTATTAATAAAAATTTCAGAATATCACTTATGGGCGGAAACTGGTACTTTACATGAAATTAGATGGAATGGACAGTAAACCAAGTTTTTTATTTTACCTGTGTGGGATCCTTGGCCTTGCCCGGAGCGGGACTGCACGGGTTGGGGGTGGAGGGTGGCTCTGCGGGGCCCGAGGAACCCGGGAGCTCTTTCCTTAAGGCAGGGGCCCGGTCCAAACCGTTCCCACGGGGAGAATGAGGTGGAGTGCCAACTGGGGAATTAGGCTCCTGATTATAAAAAAAACAAAAAAAACAACAAAGATCATTTCATTTCACATGAATACTCTCAGTCAAGCATGGCTTCATTCCAAGCACATGTTGGCACCGTGGTGACCACAAGGTGATTTCAGGCGACTCGGCATATTTGATGATTCGGCAGTGCACAACAGCACATATTGTCCTGCTGCGGAGAAAAGATGATGATGATGTCGGCTATTCCGGGATGCTTTCATCACTTTGGCCGAAAACGCCACTGCCTCCCCACGCTCGACAGTCTTTACCCTGTGCTTGACTTAGCACTTCTCACCGGGTCAGCAACTACAAAGAGCATGGAGCAGAGAAGCCCCTCCCCTCCCTGTCTCTGTTATTACACACAATTGTCTACTTTTGTGCCAACAAGGGAGCACTTGTGCTTTATTGAGTCACGTGAAAATACAAAGATTTTAGATTAAAAAAAAAAAAAAAACACCGTAGTGCTCACTGGGAGATGCATTTTAAGGATTAGTTGAATGCAGCAGACTGTAATGAGCAGGGGAGGAGGAATATTGAAAGAAATATTGAGCTGGTCAAAAGAGAATCAAATGAACTCATTTTCTGGACCAACAACTATCTGGACGCGTCGCTTGTAATTTTATGGAACAATAAATGTGATTTGTGTCATATGAGTTGATTACGGAATTAATCAGCCGTGTCAGAAATGTATTAAAAAAACAATAAGGATAAATAACTAATTCGACGACGCTCAAGAATCCCATTACACCCTAACGAGGCTTCTTTGTCAAGCTATTACAAAATGTGTTTACGGCGTTACGTGACATTAAACGTAAACATTCACATTTCTGAAGGTCAAAAGAAGCACGAGGCGGCTTGGATGATTGACACACACACGGGTGATTGATGAGAGAGGTTTGATCCAATTAGGGCAGCCATGTTGATTTTCAGCGCTCACGCCATCATCACGCCATCATCACGCCACACGTGTATTTCACGTATGTGGCTTGTGACACGGTGTCACAAGGTTTATGTGACTTGGGGCCTTGTTACAGATAAAATGCACAAGACACGTGAACGGATCCGCAGAGGACAAAGGGCCGAGTCTCTAGGGATGGATTAAGTGCTCACATTTCCAATTACAACAGAAAATAAGCGCTAACTCGCTAAATTTATAGCTTTTGTCCAGCATGAATGCAGGACTTCTTGGGCACTTTTTTTTTTGTCTGGGAACCAGTTAACAGTCTTCATTCCATTTCTGATTATGAGGTGGCTCATGTTTTCTAGTATGATTATTTGCTATAAAATACATTTTTGTTAATATTACAGGATTCTGGAATGGATTCATTGGATTATTTCGAATTTGGTTTTAGTCAGATTTTTTGGAACGGATTAATTTCAAAAATAACTTTAAAAAATGCATTATGGCCAATTAAGTGCTGTAAATTAACGACATACTTTATACATGTTTTTTTTTTTAGTATAATTTCATGAAATTGCTCTTAATGGTGTGACAAGGTTGGTAAAAACTGAGACAGGTAAACCAACCTCATTGGACACGTCCACCACCAGATTGTCCTCACTTTTATCACCATCGCTGTCCTGCAAGCAAGAAAAGACAATATTTGCTCGAACTTTTCCACAGGGACACCCAAGAGATACCTTGACTCACACCCAAGGAGCCTGCACGCGGTGCACCGATCGATATGTCAATATCTCTTGGCCACTGTCAGTCTAGCATGCACACTCGGACACGGTGACACTCGGCACCAAATATCTGCTGCCACACAAGCGCTCCATTGATTGTGCGCACACACACAAGTTGCTATTTCTCCATCAGCCCACTTTTTTTTTGTGGAGGGGGGGGGGGGGGGTCTACTTTCCCACTAGACATCTTTCACTCTCACTATCGCTCTCTACTTTCCAAGGCGAGAATGATGGCACTTAGTTGCCATGGCAACCGAGCTTTGATAGCACCGGGGCCTGATACTCTTTATTGACATCGGTGATGAGTGACATCAGCAACCTAATTAATGCGCAGATGATTGGCGCAGACGGGTCCTCAAATTGAAAATCAAAAGGAGGTAAGGCGAATTAAAAAAAAAAAAATCACAATATTAGAAATCACTAAGAAAAATAAAAAGATGGAGAAGTGATGAAAGGAGAAAGGAGAGAAATGAAGCGAGCACGTACATATGAGTGCGGCGCGATGGGCTCTTTGTCCTCGCAGCGTCTCCTCTTGGCCTCCGCCCCTCCCTGCGAGGAGGCGTAACCGCCCGATGGCCCCTGACGCTCCTCCGGGGGCTGACTGTCTGTTGACGACGCCGATTTACTCTGTAAAAGGGACATCACAACGGGAAATTCAAGTCGTCCAGTTTTTCCCAGCAACTCCATAACAACAATAATTCCAGTCCACATAGAAAGTAAAGATCAGTGATGAAGATGCAGTTTTTTTTTTTGTTTTTTTTTAATCAAATAGATGTAAATGTAAATTGGGCTGCTTGGAAAAAATAAATAAATAAAGAGTTGTGTGGCTTTCACGTGTCAGATCTCATGTGAGGTACGGCTCTCATTATGCGGCGGCGCAAGCATATTTACAATCTGGCCCTCTCAGAAGAGCCGATCAAAGCGTCGGGTTGTTTGGGCAGCCAGAGTTCATTTCATGAGGGGGGGCTCTATTTCTAGTCCCGGGGAGGTGCATCATCATCATCACAGCAAAGGAAGGAGCCCACCAGGAGGACAGGAAGGAGGAGAGGCGGAATAATACAATGGAGCTCAACTCCCCTCCATGTCCAACGCAAATGTTAATTGAGCTCACCATTCGCTGCCGCTTTAAAGTCCACACTTTATATTTAGCAATTCACTAATGCACAGACAGCGGGGACCTGAGAGCTTTTCTGTTCCGACATAAAAAGCGAGAAAAGGCCCGGCAAATGCAATACTTGCCTTCTTGAAATTGATTCATTCTTTTTTTTGCCCACTTTGGGGGATTTTACAAACGCGAAAAAAAATCACACCGGTGCAAGTTTGGTGGGATTTGAACAAATCAAGTGGCCAAATCACACAGCAAAAATTAATTTGATTTTTAATTAATCGATGATTAAATGATTTAAGGTAGACCATTGCTCTGTTCCTGAGACTAAATCTTACAGCTGCGGCAACACACACTTTGGCGTGCGCATCACACGCATGCACACAAGTACTTACCCTGCTGGGTGCTCCCTCTGGGATTGGGCCAGGGGAAACATGAAAAGAAGAGGGGAAAAAAGGAAGATAAGAGGGATGAGCAGAAAAAAGGTTGACGTCAGTGCTGATGTTGGCAACAGCAGTCAGCCAAGGTTACGACAGCTCCTTTTGTTCAAAATGATATTGTGATGTCCATCCGGCCATTGGAGAATAGTGATTGGACACAAACAGCTCTTTTTCTCCTCCTCAAAAAAAAATCTTTCCAGCCCTGGTTTTATTCATGAGGCTCTTGGCATGGAGCCGGAAACAGATAAGCAATGGCGGGGAGGTGAAGGAAAGTTCATGCGTACAAGCTTCTGCCGCACAGTGCCCAGCAATCTAGAATAGTTCAAACGAGGTTCGCTTGGGGATGATAGCGCTCTTGTCAATTTGGTTCACTGTCAAACAAAACATGAAACAATGACAAAGCAAAATACATGCAAGTACCTCGGAGATGTTCCGGGTCAAGGTGGTTGCGCTCGTCCTTGGCGGCGAGGTGGGCGGACACCCCCAAGGCCCCTGTCAGTGCCAGGAGCCCAGAGCCCCCCACACCTAGAGACAATCCGGACGGGTGCGGCGTCAGGGGGATACCTGGGGCGTGGTGGGACAGATGCTGGAGCTGCTGCTGCTGTGGCCACAGGGGAAATACAAGAGGGAGAGGGGAAGGAGGGGAGCAGGAGATTATTATGGAAGCAAGAAAAGTGCGAGAGAGGAAACCACACCAGAGCAAGTTGATAGGATGGTGGAAGAGATTACGGGATTAAGAGGGCGGCATGGTGGATAAAAAATTAAGACGGGAAAGGAGGAAATTGAATCATCAGCAAGCATTAAGGAAGGCAAAGGATGTGGAGATGACGATCAAGCCAGATTTGAGATCATAAAAAAAGAAAGGGAAAGGTAAGCAGGGGGATAACGGGATGTGATGGCGGGGGAGACAATGGCAAGAAAAGAACGATAGCATATAAAAATAACAAAATATGACATAATGACTGTGGTGAACGTGGAGGCGACTCACCCCGATGATGGCGTTGAGTTCAGCCATGGTGACCTGCTTGGCCCGCTCCACTGCTTGCACCACCTGTTGCTGGTGCTACACGTACAAGTACACACAAACATGACTTGCTCAAAGTTGCACGAGACTCAAATCCGGCATGTTTATCCAGAGCCCCGATGTAATCGGTCACACACACACACGCACGCACGCACGCACGCACACACGGTCAATATTGATCAAAGTGACAGAGGCGTGACCTCCCTCTGTCTTCATTAGTGCGCGCTCACACTTGGACCAAAAGAAACATGATTTGGATTCTGTGCACGCACATGCAAACGCCTTACATTGTTTGCAGCGTCACACACGCGGCCTCGGGCAGATTGCTAAATGCCAGCGCTTCCTGACCTGAAAAAGGCTAATTTGTTACAAAAGCGCTTTCTGCTGGCGAGGTCCTGTTGCCCCCTAGTGGTTGAAATTGGCACTTAAGAAACTCAAAGTTCTTCTCTACATAAAATAAAAGAGATTCCAAGAGGTGGTGCTCAGGCTCAAAATATATATACAGTGGGATTTAGTCAAGTAGAGATTTATATGTATGGATGGGAAACTATAACTAATTTTGAACATGTGTACACAATTTTCATTTTCCTAACATCTTTGAAGATGTTCAGACAGTTTTGTTCAAAAGACAATTTTATGTTTTCCATGAATACTGTTGAAAAAATTTGGGAGTCACTTAGAACTGTTTTAAGAATTTTTTTTTTCTTAACCACTTTGTAATAAAGTCTAGGCAGGATTTCAGACTACTTTAATTTTGGAAAAACAAAAACAGTGCTGCACTGTTTAAAGGTTCCACAGTTTGATGTCAATACTGTTCATCTGTACTGATTGTTAGACTAAAAAAAAACTGCTCCAATACTAGGACATCAATACTTTAAGGAAAACATTACTTTTGTTAAATGAAAAACGGATGAACTTGGCTCAGGCGGCAACAGAGTCCTCCAAACAGGTTCCTCAAGCCCAACTACCAGCACATCCCTACTTTTTTTTAAAACCATAATACAATGTCTTGTCTGTTTTTCTTATCTTAAAAAAAAAAAAAAAAAAAAAACATTTCCGAGCAACCCCAAACTGTTGAAACTGGTGGTGGCCATTGTATAACAATCTCAATGTGGCCATAACAAGGGCACAGAGTTCCCCCCGCATAAATCATCATAGCGAACCGTTTTTGTTTAAGGAAGTAAAACCAGAAAAAAAGTGGAATCTGTCTCTGATTACGCTGCGGCTTTGAGCCCGTTGCCAGCCACCTGTAGTTTTGGACGCCACCAGCCTCCAGAGATGGCTTGGTGGGTGGACCGCGTTTTGAACTTGCGGTCTGAATACGATCCCATCATTTTCAGGGCCAAAAATACAACAAGAGTTGAATCTCAGCGGGAGAAGTGTTTTCCTTTCTCTGTGAAGGGCAGGAAAGGAGACATTTTCCTTGTCGTTTTTTTGCAACATTGGATTGCCAAGAGCATAGAAAGTTTATGTCGCACCGGGGAACGAGAGCGAGGGTACGCCGCAGAAGTCACTCGAGCGTTGTAAAAGGTTCCAGACCTGCTCTAATTGCACAGAAGCATCCGAAAGAAGCCACAGCTGAAGTGGAAAGGGCTTTTCACGCTACAAAGAGTGCAAATGCGGAAGCAGAGCAGGTGATTCGTCGCTACCGGCAAGTGCGAGCCTTAGACCCAAATCCTCACAAAGCCCCTCACAATGTTCCGCAAAGTAAACTGTATGCACTTGAAGAAGGCCAAGAAAAATGTGCTGAACAAGTTGGAGAATGTACAAGTGCATAACAAGCGAGGACTAAAGATTGGTCCGCTATATACTTGACCTTTCTCCAAACCTCTCTACTTGGTTAGAGAAAGAGAAATATTGAATTCGCTACAGACCTAATTTGAAGGTCAATTGGCTGCGAAAAAAAACAAACAAAAAAAAAAACAAGGACAAAAAGTTGGGTCTGTAAAAAAATGGCCTAAGATTAAAGCAATGAACAGAAAGTTGTTGTATTTCCACTATAAATGTTTCGGTTGTGTGGATTAATACAGTACAATAATGTCAAGTGTAGTTTTTCTATTTTAAAAGAAAAAAAATCAAAAACAACTGAAACGCATTGAATGCATTTCCATTCATTTCAATGAGCAATGATGATTTGAGTTGGCTACACAAAGAATTACTTACTTACAATAAAGTCAAGTGAAATGAAAAATCGCTTTCTACTACCTTGTGATGTCGATTTGAATCTGATTAATCAAAGAAATCAAATAAATGTCAACAATGAAATTGATTTGCATATAGCGCAGTCCAAACGAATCCAGGTAAAATGTGCCTGGTTGTCTATCGAGAATCACACTCACCTCTTGCGAGAGGAAAGGGATGATCTGAGCGCAGATGGCACTGAGACGCTTCACAATCTCCGCCTGTGATGGGAGGAAATGGCGAGAGTGAGCGAGCGAGAGAGGCTACTCGATCACATCACATATGGCAAAGTGCACAATGAACACAGAGCATATGATCCACATTTACAGCACATTAAGCCTTCGCCGCATCAAAGAAACATGCTTCTAATGAGGTTGTGTCGGTGCAAGAGTGGAACAGGGACAGCTTGAGTGTGCCTTTCAGCAGCCTCACTCTAGCCATCATATTTCTTAGTCTTGGCCCCCTTATTCACTGACTGGACACTTCAGTAGGTACACCTGCGCAAGGCTGAACTTTTTGACCATGAAAAATAAATGTCAGGAAAAGCCTACTGGAAAATCTGAAATGCATTTGGGGTTAATCAGAGGCAGTCTAAATGCTATCTAATATGAATTTGAATGAGATTGGCTCATTCTGCCCACAGCCAAATAAGAGGATGTGTACACTTATGCAACCACATTTTATTTTCCTTTCAGAAATTTTGTTTTTGTTTTGAATTAAACAAAATTGTAGGTCACGATAATAACGGGAAAACTTTTTAAATGATTTATTTTGGCCTCAAATTTTTTTTTAAATCCCCCCCAAACCGGCGGCGTTGTTTCATTATGCAGGTGTTCCAAATGAAGTGAATGCCGCTCGCTCGTCAGTTCATTTGGTGACAATATATTTGAGAAAGCATATAAATATGCATTCTGTTGTCCTAAAACCATTTTGCGATTGTGTTGCTGCACATCCACAAAGCTAGTTAGCATCCAGCTGCGTACACGCATACAAAGCCTCTACTGTGTGTCTAATTCGATCTGTCTGAGTGCCCTTAGCCTCATTTTGCTCCCTACCTCACTCAGCCATTCTCTCTTTTCCTACAACAGCTCTCGGAGTCGTGATTACGCCACTTGCCTTCCTCTTCCTCACCTCCCCCTATGCTTTGACTCATCCCTCTATTTTGCTCCCCCCCCCCCTCCCATCCTTTTGGCCGCTCTGCTTTTTAATTTTTCCATTATCGGCCTCTCCCCTCATTACTTTCTGGCTTTAATTTTCTAGATCCATCTTCTTGCCACCACTGGGGATGACGAAAGGATGAGCAGAGGACATGAAAAGGCGGCGATAAAGAACGACGAGCCGAGGTTGGGAACACAACACACACTCATCTGTGTGATGAGGCGGCCTGTCAGTCACAGCCGGTGTATTTGTGGCCGCCGCCGCACACAGTTGCAAGGACACAGACTAATTACATCATACATTTATTAGTGTGTCTGTGTGTGTAGAGAGATTTATGCATGAGTAAATCCAGTATTTAGCAACCTGACTGGGTTTTACTATAGTGATAAGTGATAACGCAAATATTTTTTTTCCCCTATTTGACACATTTTAGTGTAACATTGAATCAGTTCCTCTGTGTTCATAGTAAAAATTAAATAACCCCCCCCCCCCCCCAACGAACAATTGTAACTTTTCATCTCACAATATACATCAATAATCACGCACAAAGAAAACATTCTAAAATGAACCCCGCAAGCCTTTGCTTTGTGTAGGCATAAAAAGCAGGATTAAAGAGGATTTAACATTCAATAATCATCAGCAACAACTAGGTTGAGCACGAAATGGGCCGACTTCTTGAAGATCTTATGAAAGCATTGTAGCGGCGTCACATGATCAAACTATAAAAGAAATGGATCATGTCGGGATGGATTTGTGGAGAAGTGTACGGGGATGTGGAAATTAAACTGGCAGTTTTTCCTCTTTGTGCTTTTGAGGCAACTCTTTTTTGACTACATGACGAGAACTAAAGCAAGGCACGAGGGACTCGCTTGGTTGCGAGTGCGTCGAGGCCGCATAGTTTTGCTCTTGATAATCATCTGAACAGAGGCTAACAAAGGCCGTGTGTGTCTGAATCAACAAACATCTGCAAACGAGCAAGCGTCTCCTACTTGGCCAACGCTCTCGCAATCTGGAAACAATTCAATCAGCCACTTGCCAAACTGACTGAAGACAAGAATGGGGCTGGAGCTACGTCATGTTCGCAATTGGGAAGACTTTAGCTTTGGCAAGACGAGACGGGCTTTTTTTATTTTTATACAATGAGAGGTATGAGTGTGACTTCAATACATAAATAATCTTCAGTAAACATGAAAACTGTTTGCAGGAGGACAATTGGTTTGGCGCGCACACACGTCTAACCCTAACCCTTCTAAACAAACCATCTAACGTAGGAGAAATAGCAGCAGCAACAGATACAACAGTTTTTTTTGGAGGGTTGGGTATAAATATTGGAGGATCAGCACGATAGAGCGAAAGCAGCCAAAAAGCCAGCGGGGCTTTTGCACCATCACAAAAGTGGCCTCGGCCGCAACCGAGTGTGCACCGAGCCAGGTGTCACAAACATGAGCGGAGATGCCTGTCCGTGGGCCTGCCAAGGCACAGCCACCAGGGAGTGCTGGCACAGGCTGGATGGATGGATGGTGGGATGAGCGGATGGACAGATACAAAGAAGAGAGAGAGAGAGAGAGAGAGACATGGGGGGGTGTCGATAAACACCTGAGGGCAGATAAGCTGCCAAGTGCGCAGACAGGGAGAGAAAAAAGCTTGAAGTCGATTTGAGATTCTCCCCCAAAAAAGTGAGAAAACAATGACGGCAACTTTTCATTGAGCAACACTTTCCTTTGTGTTATTGTCTTACAAAGGGGAGAAAATAATCTTGTAAGGAAATGATGGATGCAAGGAGAAAGCAAGAATTAGTTCCAGGAGGACACGCTGTTCTTGAGTTGGTGCTACATACTAGCGTGTCACAGCCTGAAAAACAAAACACACACACACAACACACAATGACTGACAGCACGCTCACACTTGTTATCTGGTTAGATCATCGCACCCAGAAAGTGTTCATACCATCAGTGTCTCGTTAATGTTGAGTACAACCTGGAATGTGTGTAACACACGCACACACGTGTTACACAAGTGCAACGTTCAATCACAAAAGGCGCATTCATTGGTTTAAGCTGCGGTTGGAGCTGGAGAAGAGCAGCGAGAATGTGAAGCAACCTGTCAACATTAGGAATGGAAACTATTCACGCCAGCAGCAATGCAAATTAAAAACAGTGCTTTGTGCCTGCTCATTCGAATACAACAAAGTGATATTTTACTTGTTAACCACTTTTTGGGGTGTTCCGCCGTCATTCCGATGGTCTTGTTTGTCAATTTCCTTAAGCATACTCGATTTTTCCACACGGGTCGCGGAGCTATTATGCTGGGTTTGAAAGGTCACCCCGCGGCTTCAGATTGCGGTGATTTTGTCAAACAAGGAGAGTGAGGAAGTCTGTTTTCACACCAGCACCTGGCCCGGTGGACCAGAATCACACCCAGAGTGGAAAAGCTCTCCAGAGCTTACTTTGGTAGTTCTAACATTTCCCCCACTTCCTCTCCGCCCGCGTCGTAAAAAAAACATTTTACACGTGCCTGTCAGCTTTACAATGGCTGTCAAAATGGATTCTAGGAAAAAGTTAGACGGGGGGGGAGAAAAGTAAGACAGGTGGGAAGGAAATGTACACTTGTGGGTATATTTGAAAAAGTAAACAACAGCTGCAGAGAATAACATAGCTTGAACGTTTCGTGTCGGCGACTCGGCGCCCAGCGGGCTTCGGGCCCGCCATCAAGGACAACCCGTCGACTCGCCCGACGTGGTCGGAAAAGAAAGGAGAGTGTTTCAACCCACTCGCTGACTGAAAAATCGCTAACATCTCTTCTATTTCTGCCACAAGGCGCTCTCCTCCTTGTGATCGACTGCTGCAGCGAACACCGTTGACCCTGCGGGAGCTGAGGCTTGCTCAAAATGGCCACCTTTTACTTGCCTGGGAAAGGGGGGGGGGGGGGGGGCTATCAAATAAATGCCGGGAAATGTCAAATCAATCTGAGGAATTCACAAAAAGGGTTAGCGTGGAGGTCTTCGGAAGAGATCTTTGCATCCGTGCTTTTACGACGTTCAGCGAAGTTGTGTTTATTGTATTTGATGGCGAACGTTGTGAGGATTTTGAAAGCCATATTTGTATTTTTAGAGTGGTATTTTTGATAGGCATTCGACGTGTAAAACATTTTTTTTTTTTTTTTTTTAAATAAAACACGGCCTTTTCGAATGATGTAAATATCCCCTAAACAGTTGTGAGAATAGTCTCTATACAAACACGCAGTGACTCTTACGTAATCCCCCCGCTTGCAAAAGGTCAATATTTGTAGCCGCTAACGCGCTAATCAGACACTGATTGCTGTTGGAGGCTTGCAGCACTTCAGTGACATCATCTTTTTCCTCTCCACCACCTTTCATCCTTCTGTTCATTTGTATCTCTCTCTCGGCCACTTTCTTCCTCTCTCGCTTCCTTGTACTTGCTCCACTCTCCCTCCTTGTCCTCCTTCTCACTCTCTCTCATCCTCTTCTGCCCCTACTCCTCCCCTGCCTCATTTTTCCCCCTCCCTCCCTCCTCTGGGCAGCGTGCCAGCCTGTCTTCCCTGGCATGACGCCAGCTTCTCGTCCTCCTCCCTTGCCTCTGATTGATAGCCCTGCTGTTATGGAGGGAGAAGAAGGGAAATAGGAAGTAAAAAAAAAAAAAAAAGCACACGCATACACCAACAGCACGAACAATCAGACACACAGCACGTATAAATACAGCTAAACACACAAAATGAGGCGCACGCACACACGCAGCCAAGAAGGGCGCACACAGAAAAGCAATCCAAACAGAGCAGAGAAGTGCACACATCCAGTACAAAGAGATGTGTGCAGAGCAAGCAAAGCCTTCCAGCATGAAAGCCACCAGCGCTCACACTTGCTCACACACGTACACAAAAAGACAAGATTCATAGTAGAACTACGAGAAGACAGGCAGCCGACCAGGCAGGAGAAAGAAACATTTAGAAAAAGATGCAACACCACGCAAGTGTGCAGAGTTTGAAGGAAGTCGAGCGTGCGATGAGCAAAGTTTTTCCCACATATACGTTTCTGCCAGCCGCTGGCGCCCATGAAGAGGAATTTCGTGTCGTCATCAAATACAGCTGCCATGATCCAACCAAACACAAAATAAAAAAATGTAGATCACGTAATTTTCAGATAGTTGGTACGTGCCTTCAAAGTGGCTGGCAACCAATCTAGGATGTCGCCCACCTCTCACCCCAAATCAGTTGGGATAGACTCCAGCTGACAAGCTAAAGTTCTTAAGCGAAAGGCTGGATCATCTAAAATGGAAGACAAAACTGAAATGTCTAAATCAACTCTCAAACCTCATTTGAAGGAAATGTTATAAAAAGTCACCAAGATTAACGTGCTTGCGAAAATGCACAGCGTTGTCGATTATGAAATTAGCCTCAAAATGGCCGACAAAGAGAAATCAATTCTAAGATGGCCGCGTGATAATTACTGAATGACACAGCTCTTGGAAAAAGACACACATCATATTAACGGTTGCATTAGCCTGATCCTTCATCCATAAAGTAAGCTAACACATTAATTACATTGAGTGTGACCGTAAGAACGATGAGAATCCCACATAGACCACAACAGCCACCTCTAAAAATACACACGAGTTGTACACACAGGGAATTTTTCTAGGGCAAAGTGAGTGTGAGACCCAAATGTTGCGGTGCTCCAGCCGTGGTGGCAGTCTAACAAGCCTCGCTCGCCCTTTCTCTCTCTCTCTGGCTGTATTATAACTCCAGCTATTAGTCATAGCCGCACCATGGCAGCTCACCAGCTTGCACAATGCAATGCAGCGGGTAAAATGGAAATCATAACTCAAGAAATGAAATCTTCCTTAGTTAGGTTGGTTTAATTTCTGACAGTGATCTAATTGAATTGAAATAAATGTTACAGTCGAGATATTCAAAGTATAATGGAGACTTATTCTCCTGCTCACTCCCGCACCCCCCTTTACAGAAAATCTCCTCTAGAAGAGTGACAAAGCCATTATGTTAAAAGGCTAGCTCGACGGGAATCCCGCTTTCTCTGCAGTTAATTTCTCTCCCGTCACATTTTTCGCTTCCCTTTTTCTTTCGCTACGTTAATTTGTGTCACCTCTAAAGGGTTCCATCCTGCTCCATCTCTCTTCGTCTCATTATTCACCAATGAGCTCCTTTACGCATATACACACACACACAGGACTGAGAGAGAGAGAGCTATCAAAGCTGCACACATCTCGAGCACACAGACGTGGCGGCAACACGTGCAAAAAGAGTCATCGCACATCAGTGATCAGAGAAGAGTCCAACTAAACGGCAGAAATAGACGCACAAAGTCATCTGACCGCTCCCGAGCTAACGTGACCCACACACGACACGGGAAGATAGACTGAGGAAGAAAGAGAGAGTCCAATCCTATTATGAAAAGATGAGTTGAAATTGAAGGCATCTCTCTCTCTTTTTATCTTTCACTCTCTCGTTCTCCCTCCCTCCAAATGAGATGAGGATTCAGGTCACAGCGCAAGCCAAATTCTGCTCAACACACACTCTTGACGGTGGGGAAAAAAAATTGCAGGCACGGCTGAGTGACTCGGGACACACAGACACACAGAGAAAGCGGCAAGCAGGAAGGAAGGACAGTCGGCTGTTCCGTGCGTCCTCGGGAGAGGAAAAAGGCCCGGCCCGCGGAGCATCCCGACTGTCCTGTCCGGTTCTTTGGAGAGCTTTGTGCTTTTGTTGCCGTATTCTAGTACATTTGTATTCATTTCGTATCTTGGGAGGTGATAAACGGGTTAAAATTAATAATCAGGTAACAAGTTATTTTTCCAGGCAAAGCAAAAGTGATACAACGCCATCGTAATGTGAACCACGTTCCTGCCCGTTAAATTGTCCCGTGGGGGGGGGGGGCATTTGTGAAGGTTTTGCAAGGACAGACAGACAACGGTTTGATCTCAGCAATTCAAATGAAAACAGGAATGACTTTTGAGGATAAATCTCCAGCAAATGACATTAAATCGAACGGCGAACATTTCGCATACGGAGAACAGTCCATCTTCATTATGCTGGAACTATCTACATTAAATCAAATGTGTCATGAAGGAATATGATCTCTATAATGCTGATTAGTTCCACCTGCAGGACTGGAGTGGATTAGCCTGGTCTAATGTTTTTCTTTCAAAATTCCATCGTGTGGGTGTTGCTGCTATTAGCCAGCCGGGGGCGCCCTCCTCACAAGTCCCTACAAAAGGCAGCTTCTGAGGACAGGGAGGAAATATCTTATTCCCTCTTACCACTTGTTCTCTTTTATTTTTTTCCAGACTGCACTGCAGTAGTCTATGAGCACTCTTGACTGGTCCAGCAAAGCCTTCCGCCTCATTCATGCATTCACCACACTCCTCGGGGCGTAACAACACGCACGGCCCGGCCATTGGAGCAACTCGCTGAACCACCACCGTATAGAGTGCATGTTTGAATTTCAAAGTGTATAGAAAGGGTGGTGGTGGTGGTGGTCGGGGGGGCTCTGCTCAAGCTTGTCGGAAGAGTCACATGACTACAAGCCGAAGCGGCGGCGTATATATCCGCTGCCTTCGCATAGTTAAAATCTACTGTGAAAAGGAGATGAAGGCGAGGAAGAGCACTGAGGGAGCAAAGATGGGGGATGTTACGGCTCAATTAATGCCGGGACACGCAATGGCCACGCCGCTCATGAGGATGATGATGATGAGCATGAGGAAGACTGAGCGATAACAGGATGTTAAGCGGGAGGAGGAGAGGAAATAAGAGCAGATAGTGTTAAATGTATTCATGATTCATTATTCCTTCGCCCGGGTCCTTGATGTCTCTCTTTGGGCTCCCTCCACCCTCCGCTGCTTTCTTTTCTGGCTTCATCTCATTTCATCTCTTCTCAGAGGTCTTTATCAATCGCCTCTTAATCTCCATCTTTCCTGTTTACGCAGCCCTCTTTCATCCCTTCAATTTATCTCGATCCTTTCCACGTCTTTAGTACCGTGTTTATTTCCCCGGATACGAGGTAATGTCAAAATTTGCTTTTTCGTCGCTTACTACGCTAATACGTCAGCCGCACTTTGATTGTTTTATGCTTATGGCCTGTTATTTTTTGTACACATCCGTCCATTTTCTGTACCGCCTATTCTCGCTAGGTTGCTATCATTCCTACTCTACTGCTGTGTTAGCGCGGGTTACGGAATCAAAATTTTTTCATTTCCAAGAAAGTTCTAACCTAATGAATGTTTCCTTTGAGCTGCGGTGCTTTTCTGAGGTTTATTTTCCACTCACAAACACAATGCCAGATTTAACCCCCCCCCCCGCTCATAACTCAACAACAAAATGAACTCAACACACATTATGCGACTGTTTCAATCCCTCGAGTGTGGTTTTTTTTTTTTTAAAATGTGGTTTTACAATCCAAAGTTATGACCTTGTTGGTTTTCTTCTCCTGAGAGTTTCTTTCCCTTATGCTTCTCTGTCCATACTCGTGTCTGGTGTCAGATTTTGGAATCGACGCGGCCCATCTGTCACCGGAATTATGCATGTGTCTTGCTTTACTTGTGCAACAAATCTGTCATAAAAAGTAATTAATGGCTTTCCTGTTTTCAAACGTGATCGGCATCTTTGGGTCGGTGCGCAAAAATGGCAGGCAGCCTTGATCGTTATGACGGACATACTGCTGCGTTTAAGTGGGGCAACTATTTCGTCGGAAAGTCAGTTTAGACATTGGCGCGCTATAATTACTCTAACTGACAAATGACACCGTGATTACGGGGTAATAGCAGACTGCGGGAGCACTCGTTTGACTGCATTGGAAGCTGCTTTTCCACCGTTGAGCAAAGTGGAACATTATTGAAGAGCGCGCCGCTGACGTTCGCCGACAAGCGAGACCGCTGTGGCAATCACGATTTGCGCTAACCGCGTTTGCGGTTTTGAAGGTGGTCACCTTTGTTGGTTTATGTTGAAACAAAACCGAGCGCTAATTATAACTGACTGCATTTGATTTTCAAAAAAAAAAAATGATGTGATAGTTAATTTGCTGACCCCGTTATAAAACATGGAGGCGTACAAGCCATTGAGTGGAAGAAAAAAAACACACACACAAAAGATAAGCATTTTTGTTTGAGTGTGCAAAAAAAAAAAGTACCACCTTTCGCCTACTCAGTAAACACACACACAAATGTAGCAATGTTCAGCAAGCAAACGGTGTTGAAAAGAAAGAAAAATCTCTCTTACCTGTTTGTGCATCTCAATGTTGAGTCCGTAGGACATTTCGTAATACTGCGGAAACACAGAAGACGACACAAACTCGTCAGACTTTTTTTCATTAAATAATCTCCGGAGTTATACAAATTAAAAAAAAAAATGTTGTTCCCATTCGGCTCCTCAGAGAGGTTTTGTCTATCCAAGTTATTGGCCGTATTGTATACACAGTGGATATATAAAAAGTCTACACACCCCTGGTCAAATGGCTGTCAAACTATCATCCAAACATTTCCTATTTCTTCTCTCTGTCCCTCTTGCCAATTATCCTTTCTTTCTTTTTCTGTTGAGTCATCATCCTCGTTTGTTTTTAGCTTCTTTTTTTTCCCAGTCTTTGTCATCTCTGTCAATTTTCTGTCTCCTTCCCCAGCTTTGAATATGTCGGCTCTCCTGCTTGCCGAGCGCCGTTGCGTACTTAGCGCTCACTTCCTGACGGTCTCGAAGACACGCTCGCACATGAAAAAAAAACAAGCGTCTTTCTCGTATGGAAACACACACTTGGCACATGAAACCTCACAACTCAAAGCTATTAAAAGCTTTCTTACATAAAAAGCATGTGACGTCTCACTTTGTACAGTCTCTTTCACCTCGGTGACATCTTTCATCAGTCTCTCCTTCACCTTTCCATCATTACCGCCACCTCTCTCTTTAACTCGATTCCTGTCTGTCTATGCTTATTAATTCTCTGGCCATCTACTCTGTCGGCCTCTTCACTGCTACTATTATGCTACACTCAACTCTCACTCAGGCCATCTTGTCAGGCATGCTTTCATCTATTTGTCCGTTTTTTCTCATGAGGGCCGCCGGTGAGCTGCAATGATTACAATCGAATATATTGAATAGATAAGAAATGTTTGGAATATCTCTACATCAGAGAGTCAGTCAGAATTAGCTCCCTCGTGAAAATAAAAGTGACGGCAAATGTTATTTATACATTTCTTACATGAGCATAAATTACAGCGAGTTCAAACCAGGATTGCAAAGAACCAAACATCACATGCATTGAAGTAGCTTCAGTGTCCACTAAGTGCTTAGCATTGTTGTGTAAGTGCACTACTTGCAAAGGTTTTATAATACTAATTATCCTGCAGCTAAAATCGCAATGCCGAACTATGCTTTTTTTTAATAGCTTCATAACTGCCACCATCCCCCAGCATGTTCCTTTATATATAATGCCTGTGGTGAGTTGCTGCACTCTGCACTGCATAAGAGCACTAATATGTATGTGTGAATGTAGACCATTGACGTGTGTGTGTGTGTGTGTGTGTGTGTGCGCGGTCAATAAACCACCTGGCTGACATCATTAAGCACGAACGACAAACAGTGGCCACCCACAGATCACACAAAACGGTGTGTGTGTGTGTGTATGTTCCTCGTACTTATCATTGCACAGGAGCTTTGCCATATGACAGCTGTCTTAGCTTGATGCTAGCATCCAAACAACCAACTACGCCGGGAACACGAATAGCAGTGGTTTCACGGTTGTGACAACCATTTAAGACACCAGTATTTGAATACAAAGGGTGGCGCAACACATGTAGGCAGACAATACAGCAGTACTCATGGGCATATATTTTTCAACCAAAAATGACTGCAGCTCATTTAGTCAGTGTCTCTGAAATGAATCAAGAGCACGGCACAAACTGTTGAATCGGACTTATTCGTGTGTGTTTTTATAGAGTACAATATTAGACTTCTCTTTTTTGTATTTTCATGGAGGAAACTACAAGAGTTTAATTTTTTTTTTAACTCTGACTTCTGTTATGCAAGGAAAGCTGGCGCTTTAAAAGGAGCTTTCTGAGTGTTAAGGTGGTTCATCTGAAGGGGCGTTGATGTGGGTACACCACAAACCTCTCGTGCAAGTCTGGATTCATAAAACATGGTGTGTGGGAGTGCCATTTAAACACGTGTGTATTTGTGTGCGTGTGGGGGCAAGCATGTGTGTAAAAGCTTTTGCAAATGCATTGTTCTTTGGCGTCTCTTGGGTGAGCTTGTCTCGCTCATCTAGCCGCCCACTCGCAGACGCTGACAGCATGTTAAATCATTTATTAGCGGGTTGGTCGAAAGCGCACCGGAGGTCAGGTTAGCGAGCAGCGATTGAGGACTCCATCAGCAGACAGCGAGAGTCAACACGAGCACTACTACACGGAGGAACTCTAAGGGAGACCTCTGTTTTTTTTTTTCCCCCTTAATCCTTTGTACCAGCCTTGTTTTAAGACTGGTCAGACTGTTTTAAGGCTCTTAAACATCAATCCCTCCTTTGGATCTGGCCCTCTTAAATCCCGAGAACCTAAATCGCCATTCTTGGAAGACAAATGCAATCCGCACAAATCTCATCCAAACTGTTGGGAAGCAATTTGACGCTAGCCTTCACCATCATCAGTCCTGAATTTAGTCTTGGTTTACGAGAGCAATTATTTGGAGCATACTTGCTCTACGGCTCCCCCTATTGGCCGGGAAAAGATGACTTCCATTCCATAATGGGACAAAAAGGCGCATATTGGTATTTCCAAAGACCTTGACAGCCTTTCTCGCTCGTAAACATCATTTGCCATTGAGGAAAATGCACAACTCGTTTCAGTTTATTTTTCCCCGCGGCAACAGCGTATTCTGAAGATGTATGGAAGACTACAAATTAGCATGAGAAAGCGGAACATACGGATTTTCGAAATCGTCTTCGCAACAGAATAACGCCTGATGTCATCCTGCACCTCTGCCGGGTATACAGAGATCCGAAAAGTGATGAACAGTAACGGTGGGAGCAGTGCAGCATGGCGAGCAGAGAAGAAAAGAAAATAACCCAATACCCCAACCACACAAAAACACGGATGGGCCTCAGTGTGGATGACAAGCCTAACGAGCTAAATATAGCCTTCTGGGTTATCTCCTCTGTGGGCACAGCCAGTCCGTTGTTGCTTCACATTATTTACGTGTCTGTGCATATAGACTCTACCACACGCATGACGTCGCTATCTTTCACCATTTCTTCCTGCTCTCATCAGTCCCATCCGTCTTTCAATCCACAATTGCTTTTTTCTCTCCAGCCTGACACTGAGCCATTTTTCTCTCAAGCTATCTTTTCCTCTGAGCCTCAATTTCCCTCCACTGCCTCCGCCTCCTCTTCCTCTTCACGCTGACTGTCATCTCTGAACCCTGGCTGAGAAGCACAGTGCCATGCACAACGGGGAGAGTCCGCTTTGCAAATAAAAGAGCCTGGAGTGTCGGCCGTGCTAACCTGGATGGACAGGAAGTGCACGTACATGATGGAAAAACTCATGTTAGATTAGCTCCAGACTCCAATTCCTCCATGACCCTAACGATAGAAAATGGATTTTTTTTTCTCTGTCTGCATCATTTGTTTCTCAGCCTGTAAAATGTATCCCACCATCTCTTTCCATCCTTAAATTTGTGCCTTCCCATCTGCGCGTCTATCCAGCTTAAAGTCCTGATCCGGCCTGCCCTCCCAGGTTTATGAAAGGCGAGCAGCTTTGCAGACGGTGCATATCAAATTCTACTCAGCTCTGCGTGGATTTTGTACCACAGACAAAGGCTTACAATACACATGAGCCTTTAGTCACACATAGACACCGACAAAGAGGAGCTCAGCCTGCGAGACTACAAATAAGAAATAAATAAATAAATAAATAAATAAACAACAGGGGAAGAAAAAAAAAAAAAGACTGCAGGGTGGAAACGGAGAAATATGCTACAGAACTTTGAAAGGTGCATTCTGAGTGCCATCCAAGAGAATAAAGCAAGCTCAGATCGTGCCATGAGGCCAACAACCATTGATCATCTTTTTAGTGATTTATAATCATAGCGGAGCGAACAGGCCACTTGTTACATTGCCCAAACAAGTGCTTCCCAACCTTTATTGCACCGACGCACATAAAACCCCCGAGGCGCAATATTAAACATAAATCTCACAATATACTGAAATAACCATCTTGTTTCAATTGATCAAATCTGAGCCTTTTTAGCCCATCACAAAGCGACTATTCTGTTGTTTAAATGTTCATAGAAAGATTGGATGGGCAATATTTACACCATGACATCACACGTTTGAGTTCTGACAGTCTTTCTCAACTAACAAATAGATTTGGAACTTTTGATTTGGATTCTCCACAGTGGTCTAAAAGTTAATTCACCAATTTACAACTGTAGGAACCGTGAAGCAAAGAATACTGATTGACTGAAAGAAAAAGAAAAAAACAGTGAAACTAACAACGCGAATTAAACTCACCATGATGTAGTGCCGCTGCATCTCGGTCTTCTCGCTGGCCAGCTTCTCACACTCCAGCTTGAGGCTGCACAAGGACACACAAGGATATGCAAATGAGGTGGTTAGCAACATTTGCAGGAGACAGTCACAAACAGAAGGAAAAAAAAAAATTGCTGCCGTGAGTTAAAAAACAAAAAGCAAAAATTGGTGGAGGGTGGATAATTGACCAATTCCCGTCTTGAAAAACATATTTCATAACAAATATGTTTCTAGGAGAACAAAAGACAACATATCTTCAGCCACTGACTGTTTATACCTGACAGTGGTACTGCAAGTTTTTTTTTTTATAGTCCACATGCCTACCTGTGATACTGGGCCTGGAGGAACTGGAATTCCTCCTTGATGCGGTCCAGAGTTTCCAGGACGGTGAACTTGAAAGACTGGCCAGGTTGCAAGGGGACCTTGGCAGGAGAGAAAGGACAGACGTGAGGACGGGATAAAAGACAGACGTTCAGCTGTGTATGTGTGTCACTTGATGCCATGAAACAGAATATTACATATAACAGTGTGTGCGTGCATGCATGTGCCCTCTGGCATTGGTGTATGTGTGAGAGCGCCAAGATGAAAGTGAGGAAAGGTCACTTCCTCTTTCCACACATCATAAAGCAGTGTCCTCCGCTAATGACTGTCCCTCCCTCCTCCTGCTCTTCTGCATTAGCATCCTCCCCACTTTCTTGCGCGGCGCGCTAATGTATTCTAGCCTACAAAGAGCTGCGACGGGAGGAAACGTCATTAGAATATCGCAGGGAGAAATCAAGGCACCTGCTAAAAGCTCAACAAAAAGCAACAGAACAAAACAACTCTCGGGGGACCAGTTGTCGTCCTCCATGTTTGTCACGAGCTTGGAGGAACAACAGAGGATGTCGGGAATTAGAACAAATTCATCATTCAGACCAAGTACCATTTTTTCTTAGTCGAAGCTATCGGCACAATGCGTTTATGATGACCTTATGGCGATTAGGTCGTTAGCCAAAACAAAAAGTTTAGCGGTTTCAGTGGCGAGCATCATTAGTCGAGACAAGCACAATTCAATTAGATTTCAATTAGTTCGACGGCGGAGGTCAGAGATGTGCGGGCTTCCCTCAGTAATTAATCCGCCGAGCTGAGCTGAGCTAAAGTGAGCCGAGACGAGGCGGAGCGGCGAGGAAGTCGAGACGGACACAAAGTACATCATATGAGTGAGAGATGATGACAGAGGATTCTTGTAGTAGGTCATTTCAGCAAAACTGAGATGAAAAGCTCCAATATTTACAAATAATGGCGGCGTATGTAGGCTATGGCAAACATTTGTTGTTGAAGTTGAGCGCGCTCAGCCCCGTGTTGTGACAGATGGCCACGCAGACTGTTTGGGGGTTCCATAGGCTGTCACCAAGGGCCGAAAAACAGCCTCTCGCCTCCTGTATTTTTGTACAGACGGTGTGTGTGCGTGTGTGAGATGCAGCCGTTGTAGGGAATCAGATACCGCAAACTGATCCTGTTAATCTCGAAGGTAGATGTGAATGGAGGGGCGGGGGGGTTAACACCCACACACACACGCCGTGGGACAGCAGTCAATCACAATCTGGACGAGTTTGGCACACGCAAAGCAGAGAATTAGGGAGGATTATCTATGGCGAGTAGAGGGAGGTAAACAAGGGGAGGGTGGGGGGACATCTGTTTTGACTCGATCGCATAACGGGATGGCGGAGGCCGTCCGTCCGTCGCCATGGCCATCACCTGTCATCTTAGTGGCTCTATATTGGACTGATTCAAAATGGCCGAGTCATGCAAAGGCAAAACAACAAGATTAATAATGACGTGTCACGCTGTCGATGGAAATTTTACCGAGTTTGGGTCGGGCAGTCCTTGAAAGTGACACTGCAGCTGATGTCAGCACAAATTGTCTCTCCTTCGACTCGTTCGTCTTGAGCTTTTCTTAGTGTCCCTCACTTGGGATCAAATCAGCTCAAGTGCGGAACAGATGCTCATCTGCGAGCGATTGGGTAAGAAATATTTCGATCCGTCTGCCCGTCTTCCTCCTCTCCCGCCCGCCGTTTAGCCTCCGGTGCGCTCTAGCAACCAACACGCGGGTGTTAGCGGGCATGCCTGTGCAAGAAGGCATCTTCTCTTTTCAACGCTGTCATTCTTTACGCCTCGCTCTTCATTTTGTATGAGGACGTCTCGGAGACAAGCAGAGGCGCATTCGGATAGCGCATGAAATAATCATCGCGTGATGAAATATTTAGAGGCAAAAGACACATGAAGAGATGAGAAATGCCAAGTGTTTGCGCCCCTCGTGAACACGTCTGCAATTCTGTGGGGTGTTTTTTGGGACCGGAGGACAGATATGAGAAACGGTTTCCTGACGACGGGCGCGTCGATTCACATTGCGTTATGTGCAAACACAGTGGGTGAGTTTGGGAAGGTATTTGAAGACTGGCGGCTCAACAACCTGGCAGTGCAACAACTTTTAGATTGAATGTCGCTAGGTTGGCAAATTGTTTGCTGAGAATAGCAGGATAGACATTACAAGAAATTGCCAAGGTCAAAAGTCAATGCGTCAACTTACGAGTGACCCTGAACACAAATGGTGCTGAAACACATGAAGACAGTCAAAATAATACTCATTGCACCCATAACACAAAGCATCACTGTATTTGGGTTGCTCCTAATAATCGGGAAACTAGCACCTCTCGCATATAAGGTCACTTTCCTGTTCTATGGTTATCGTTACAAAAAGCCACATCAAATTCAAAACTCACACTTCTATTACACACAGATTCACAAATGCCTGGTCCTCATTAATGGCGGGTGTTTTTTTTTTCCCTTGCCACGAGCAAATGTACTGCGTAATTAAAGTCGGACCGAGACTCCATTTATTGTCATGACACACCAGCCAGCACCTCTTCTGACAGCAGAAACGTGCCTCGAAGCTTTCATGGGAATGGAAGGACAGAAGGTAAATGCACACAGAAAAACATGAAAAGACGCTCCCGTGGACACACAAACATCCAGTGGAATCAATTACAGGGTTGCAAATGCCATCTAACACGTCAGCCACCGAGGTGCAAATGCACACATAAAACATGAAAAGATGCTCACGTGGACACACAAACGTCCAGTGGAATCAATTACAGGCTTGCAAATACCATCCAACACGGTTTCGATATCCAGCGAGTTGTCTGAATAGAAGAATCTCGCCTTTTGCCATTTCATCTACAAAAGAAATTTCCTTCCGCAGGGACCCAGAAAGGAAAAGTCACGTTCACGCTGGCCGACGGGAAGTCGGACATTTTCATGCAAGGACGCGTCTACTTGGAATAACAGCCCTCTGTTGTTTCACACCAAGGTTAACGTCACAATCAATTGAATCGCCAGTCAATCAGAAGGCACAGTGACTAACAATATTTGCTTTTTGATCAACTTTTTGCTCGCTCTTCTACTTGGGCAGCTTTCGACGTGCACTTAGTGCATTTGCATGAGACGGAACAACAGGAAATGAATATTCCAGCTACACATGGAAAGGAAGATTGCCCAAACAAGAAACAGGATGAACTGCAGTCGTGTTCGGAATAATAGTGTTTTTTTTTCATCATGCGTAATGTAAAATAAATACTTTTTTATTTTTTTGAAACTTGCTGTTGTTATTCACAACTTGTGCTGTCTTTGTGTAGCTGTCGACACAAAACACGTGAAAGCGCCCTGCATGTTTGGATGGATCACATTTCCTTGCCGTACCAGAAATAAATAAATGTGCCGGCGGAGGGGCGGTGGTGTGTGTGTGTGTGTGTGTGGGGGGGGGGGGGGGGGGGGGGTCACGGAGAGATGGCGAGTGGAAGCGAGTTACATTTTGGCCGTCGACCTGTTGGACTGTAACTTTATCGCAAAGTCATTTGGGCGAGCGGAGGAGGCTCGCTCCCACTCGCCCTTCTCTCATTTTTTTTCATTTTCAAAACATTCCTTTTTTTTTTCTTGCCCATTTTTACTTTCTGCCTTTGTTACTACTTCTTCAGTTCCTCCCTCTTTAAGTCTTATTAGCATTCTCTGCGCACACATAATTGATTCCTCATGCCCGACTCTTGCGAAATGTCATTCATAATTCTGTGTGATAGTTATGCATAAGTGTGTGTGTGTGTGTGTGTGTGTACGTGTGTGTGTGTGTGTGTGTAAGTCAGTCTGCAGGCTCACACAGCAAAGTGGCCGCTGACCTATTTGTAGCACAGACATGGAGAATGACAAATAAATCTGATTATAGCAAGCAAGCCTGGAGAAGAGAAAAAAAAAAAAATACCACACTGAGCCAAAGCTGTTATTCACCCTCTAGCTATTTTTTTTTCAATTATTATTATTACTTTCTGCATATTTAACCTTTATTTCACTTTGTATGACTCTGGCAGCCACGTTAACGTCACAGAAGGCGCAGCAGGCTTTTTATACAAGTGACAATGGATATGAGGGAATTTAGCTGCTGGTTAAGTAAGCCTTTGCACGGACAAAGTACACGTATACTTACTTACAAGACTGTACGACACAAAACATTTTTTCAGAAAAAAAAAACTTACCGGATGCCTGCCCTGAGGGTACATGATCCCAGGAGAGGAGAGGCTTCCAGTCCGTTTGATGGCCAGGTTAGTCCCCTGGCCCTCCACTCCTCTGCCCTCCACTGGTTCACAAAGTCCACTTCTTTGTCGTCTTTTTGCAAAGTCAATCCAATGCGCTCGTATCCAACACTGTCATGAGAACACACAAGACTTAGTTTCCACGCTCTCCTCTTATCAAGTCGTCCTCCTGCTGCGATCAGTCAAGATCCAAACGTGACAATTACATCCTCTCTCCTTCTCTTCTTTTTCGCGGTCGTCTCCCCCCCCCTCTTGTTCCTCACGTCTCTCGGTGGCCCTTCTTCACCCGGCCGTCCACTGACAGAAACATAAACACACAGATGGATGGTCTCCCTCTTCTAGCTTGGGCTTCCTCCTCTGTGACACGCTGCTGCAGAATGGAAGAGGAGGGATGAGGAGGACAGAGAGTGAGTGAGCTTTGTTTTTTTTAAATATGATGGGAAGTAAAAAAAAAAAAAAGAACGAGGGGAAAACAGGAAAGAAGAGCAGGTGAGTGGAGGATCCAGCAGGATTTTCAGCAGCAAGCCCTAGAGACTGTAATATATTGTGCCTGTTGGCTTCAACACAAACAGGACAGGCTGCTAAAGCTGCTCTTAAGGTGGAACGGAGAGAGAGAGAGCGAGAGAGAGAGCGACATGGCTCGTTTCTCAGTTATGGTCTTACACGCACACATAGAGAGAGAGAGAGAGAGAGAGAGAGAGAGAGAGAGAGAGAGAGAGAGAGCAATCAGTCATGCACAAAGACCAATAAGGCATTGAGATTCCCAAACAAACGCGCCGACATTCATACAGCGATTCGTGACAGCTATCTGCGAGCGCGCACACACAGGCGCAATATTATTACTCACGCCGTTTTTCAAGGAGATAACGCCACGCCCCCACGGTTTTTACAATGTGTAGTGACATACATGAAATATTTACACTGCACTGAAAAATGATACTATAGAGTAGACAATTGGAATCTTCATTTTCATAGAAATTAATTGAATTTGTGTCAAACTGTTAGTTCTGGAACAAAAATTAGGGGGAAAAAAAAAATGGATTCGACATTAATAGTGGCCCGATGGCCGGCGGCCATGACGCCGCTCTGATGGGCCGCTACCCAACTTTAGATGTTGGCCCCATCGGACCAGTCTAAATTTATAAATCAAGACTGCCAAAAATAATCCACTAGTGTAATTTTTATTTCGGGACGAATGCCACACATGGCCACATGATCGAGGGTCAAAGTCTTGGAGTTCACCTCCCGCTAGCTAGCCTCTGCGCTACATTTAAAGGGAATGAGTCGGCTGTGTTTTCTCCCACAACGGCGCAAACTCCCCTTTTTAGCCGCATCTGTTTACGAAAATATTGACAAGAAAGAAAACAACGCGACAAAGCCTTGCGCCCACATGTTATTTTAAAAATCACAACACAACCTCAAACATGAAGGCCATTAACACAACAACAGTCCACAAAAACATCCCACGCGAGGACACATCTGCCTTTCCGTTTCTGTCTCGGCCGTTACCTCCTTTGCACGTTATTTACAGGCTAAGTTGCGTTATTTAAAGTATTTCCATGTTGAGAGCACCGACCGGCCTGGCCCAGACATCTTTTGGAGTGCTTCATAATGACTTCATCCGGGGCAGCTCCGCCTTTGAACTTGATCAAACAGCCATTAATCCCGCACTGTTGAATTGGATGCAGCCCGTCTTGGCATGTGGGTGCAGGGTTTCCAGTAAGGCGTTTGATAACAAGCGGGTCAGCCAGAGGGTAGTCCACAAGTGTTAATTATGGCCACATACAAAACTATACAATGTGGGACAGTAACAAACTACTTCTGGGGAACGCCCTTCCATTCAAGTTAAACTTCTTGCCTCATAACAAATCTTATCATGCTTTAACATTTTCAAGACTTCTAGTGGACATTTTCATACCAGCAAAGGCTTTGATTTTGATTCATGAATTCAATGCCTTTCAAGACGGGAAACCTTACTAAAGCACAAATAATAATTTGAGGAGAATTGTGACCTCAGTATCTCAAAATGCAACATCTATTGCCCCCAGGAAAAAACATACGAGATTTGCCACTGATATCATTGACAATAAACACATAATTTCACTTCAGTCTGTCTTTGTATAGAAATTGTATTGAGCTTGCAAACGGACTTCCCTACCAGATAACAAACAGTGTAAAATAACAGTTCCCATGGTTCTACACAACAACAGGGGGGAATGTAGTTCAAATACAATACAAAAACGTCCACCCTTACACAAAAGAGATTTCATTTACATTCTACTGTGTTATGTCATGACTGTATGTTTTTGCTGGGACGAATTAATGGCATTTCCATTCAGTTCAATGGGGAAAGATGATTTTTAGATATAATTGTTTTACTTTAAGAGCATGACTTTAATGAGCATCGTTTTGGACAGAAAGACGATTAAAACCAAAAAAGATAGACTGACATGAAAGCACTCGAAACAAATGGTGGGTGATAGCGTACACTCGTGTGTTCGCAGTTATCGCTCAAATATGACCCGAACATAACAGCAATGTTTATCTTAATCTAAAAAAACAACTTTCATTTGTAAGCACAATTATATGGTTAGTCAAAAATAAACGTGTTTAATGTTTGAGCGTGGTTAAGTTCAATATTAAGCAGCGTCCATTGTTTGAAGGTGTGGCTTATATCCTGCGGATATTCACGAATGTAAATAACTATATATTCACTTATATTCATGAGAAAAAATGACATTTAGAGTGGCTCACCTGTCGTGAAGAGCGCCGCGCTGCCTTCCACTTCCTGGTTCAGTAACAACAAGCTCGGAAAAGCGCGGGAAGATGCATTTACGTCTCAATTTCGGCTGCCGCCATCTCCTCGTTCCACCTTAAAAACCCAGCTGGCCGGGAGTTCCTCCTCGCGCGCCGATTGGAGAAAGCTGAGCCAATTGTCTTCGCGAGAACCCCACGTTGGGTTCCAACGTCATAGATGATGCTGACCAATGGGAGTGAGGAGATGTCTGGGAGCGCGAGAGGAGGGGGGAGAGGGCTGAGGAGTCTTGTGGGGATTGTGGGCATTGAAGTTCCAATTATTCTGCTCGTGCGCGCGCGCACACACACACGCGAGCGCGCGCACGAACCACACGCACGCTCACGGTGGGCTGTCAGTCACGCTACGTAAACGCTCACTAAATTCCAGCGTTAATTTCAACCCCTAAAGAACACACATAAAGAGCCGGTTTGTTTTATGTGGGGTAGATTGAAGATAACACGTCGAGAAAAGGGAGGAAGAAAAAGAACTCCATTCAATTCCGAGGCTTTAGTATTAACTCAATCATTATATAACAACGTATATCATTATCTCTCATAATTTATTAAGAGACTTTCTTGAAGGATGTTGTACCATTCAGTTGTTTGCAACAAGCTCATTAAAAATCTTAATTGAGTCAAAGTTCATTATGCTGTTTATTAACTAGATTTTCAAGGTAAAACTTAGAGCAAGTAGCATAATACTTTCTACACATGCTGCATATTTCACTGGTATTGGGAATTTACGTACATGAATATTTATAGTTCATGACGTCAGTAAGAAAATTGAAAAGGTTTTTGTGTTTCTACCATAAACAGCACAATTATCAAACATCCATAGAATCCAACAAATTGCGATCAAAAAGTCATTTGTCAACAAATGGCTTTTTGATTGGTGATCAATAGAATTAGATCACAGCATTTAACTCCAACAATCAGTCGACCAATGCAAAATTGATCCAGTGGATGGAAGGATCGAAAGTCTGGAGAAACTCTACAATATAAGCCTCCATACCTCCAGGAGGTGCTAGTTCGCATCTGAGGTTATAACTCGAACCAAAACACCATACAGTAGTTTTTGTGGGGTCTGTCGGGCGCCATTTTGTGACAACTTGGGCTGTCATACACAAAGCACAAAAATAAGACAACAGGTGTGTGTGTGTTTTTCTTCTGGTAAATAGGACAGGTTTGGCAGGAAAACAACATGAATTCATAAACAGGTTTTCAGGGTCTGGCTCATCACTTTTGTCATTTAACCCACAATTGTCCACACATTTCCATTGGAATGTCCTGAATGAAGGCCGGAGAGGGTTGTTGCCTTTCCTTTCATGCCAGCAAGCAAATATAATCTCGCAACCTTGCAGCGCAAACATTTAACGATGTGCGCTTGAGTGTGTGCGTGTGTGTTTGCTTTGGGTGTTGTTTCCTTTGTTTGATGTTTTGACACTATATATGTGGGACATGTGCAGGGACCGCATGCCAGAATTAGCTGCATCCAACTTATTTCCTGCTCCCCAGCAGCAGGAAAGAACTGTGTCGCTCATGTGTGTGTGTGTTTGACATTGACATATTTTCACATTGTTTTACTTCTATGATGTTCATGTGCTGATGTATTTACTGGATTTATTATTAATGCCATTGGTGCTTTGATACGAAGCATCATCTGGAATAAATAATGTTTGGCTGACATTCTATCCTAGTTTCCGTTCGCCCGTCAATGTCGTTTCGTATTGTATGTTAGTAGTTAGCTAGTTGAATTACGTTAGACAAAATGATATGGTTTGGATGAATAGACCATGTTTTAATTCTCTTCTGTTGTATGCTCTTATGTGTTGCTTCACCGTTGGTGTTAGTTCCTTGAAATCATTACCGTAACAGCTATGCTAATAGCCATTAGCATTACGCTAATGGATTCTCATTAGATGAAATTCGCTGAGCGACGAAGAAATAAAAGCTTGTGGTGTTTTCAAGTGCTTTTATAGAAGTCTAAAAAAATACTATTAGCACCAAGGCTAGTGCTAACAAAACATAAAAAGGTAATGGAATGAGATTTTGTCTGACGTCCTCATGTGAGTCAAAAGAAGTGACAGTGACTCGTCGCGCTATTAATGAGCTTTAACAAGATCCGACAGTCGGGGAAATGAGGCGAGCCGGCACAATGGCGTCGACATCACTCACTGTCCTGCCCTGACACGCGAGGATGTAAAGAAAGATGAGTGGTGAGGCAGCGGCAAGTAGCTCACTCAAGTCATCATTTTAGCCCGAGACGACTAATAAACGCGGGTGGCACGCTAGCAACGGTTAGTTTCCTGTGATTGTCTTGCAAGTGTGTAATATTCAATTTAGCCAGCCATTTTGAAGCTAAATGCTGAAGTGTATATTTGTATTCATGCATGTAGAGTATGCAAATGAGGGTGCGAGAACATACATAATGATATCTCGTTATGTCGTGTACACCACATACTGGTGTAGCGCCTACGTGTGAATTACATGTATGTGTAATTGTACGTGTGAGGCAGGGCACCCGAGCTGGAGTACGCAAAGTAGTTCTGAGCCAACTTGGCACAAGGCAGTTGTGCGACTAATTACAAGTGAGGCAGGGTGCAAAGAATGGTCTCACTGCTTGTGAGGGAGCTACACACACACACACACACACACACATTTATATAGGTTATCATAGGTTGACCTGGAGACCTGGTTTTTGGTTTTGGCTTGATTTGGAACTTTCAGTCTAGGAATGACATTTATCAGGCGGCCTTTTTCTCTCTTTTTCCGTCTTATTGTCAATTTGAACACCCAGAGAGTGAATGCATTATGCAAGTGTAATATTGGAGCAGCAGGGCTTCTTCCAAGCAGGTGCACAGAAAGAGGATGAGAAAGAGCAGGAAACAGAGCAGATGCGTGTGAGGAATCATGCCAATGACATGCGTGGCACATGTGGTGTGTGTATGTGTGTGTTTTGGCCTTGGTGCAGATGGCGGATGTCAGCGTTGAAAAATTCATGATGCCATGTTTGGGAGACTTCAGGGGATATTTTGATGTTCAACTGCTGGCCTTAGTGAGGGCGCACACACACACAAACACACACACACACACACCGCAATAGCTAGCAAGAACTGATGTAAGGAACACTCTATGAACTGGATGCTCCCTCAGAATTCTGCATGACAAGACCTCAATGACCCTCGCATGCACATCTTTAGAATGTGGGAGGAAGTCAGCATAGGCCTCGCAAATCACTGCAAGTGCACAAAGGGAGAACATGCAAAGTGAATGAACTGATGGAGGCGGGCGAGTCACTCAGTAGAGCGAGCGTGGAACAGGGTGACTCGATGTCCGATGACATCCGAGGAACACTTAGGCAGCGAGCGCCAGCCCAAGGGACGCACACACACACACATTGATGACAATGCTCGCTCAATGTCACTTTTGCATTTGGATGAACGTGCTCGTTGCTTGCTCGTCTATGCGCACGCATTTAAAACTACAGCTCAGTTTGAATAAAAATCCGATTCAGGTAACGTGTGCAAAAAATATATATTTTCCCTATCACGTGCACTAATGGTCTCCCATGAGTCATCGCATTCATCATTTGGGGCCTTGATGACTGACCGGCTTTCTGCACGTCGCAATTACGGGATGATAAACGAGGCTGGGTGCCGCATCGCACTATTGAGACAGCGGGGAGCGCTTCAATTACACGGCAGACGGGCAAGTGAGCGAGAAAGGACGAGTGGAAACTCACCGGGAGCTGACCGCACGAAAACCACAAAATAACACTCATGGGACGCCTGCGTGGATGGAGATGGGTCAGATGAATCGGAGCATCGCATTAAAAAAACAAACAGTGCAACTACTGGATTTCTTCAAATCAAAACGATCTGTCAGCACTATATATACGCCTTGGCCACCGGGGGGCAGTATAAGAGGACTGCTCATTGAAAGGTCTCAACTTCTCTCAGCTCACCAGTACAATGCAAATATCTGTTGTTCTTGGCAGAGGATAAAGAATATACGACTGTAAGTAACTCTCTTTTTGGGGTTAATAAAAGAAGGCTCCAATTTAAAAAGAAGAAAAAAAGAAAACAGGAAGAGGCCTGGCTACAGCTGCAGCTATTGCATGCAGTTAGCCGGAGGTGTTTTCACACTTGGGCTGTGGATGATAGATGAAGGTCGTACAATGCGTGTATGAATTAGTGATGAGGATCGTGATGAAACAAACAACATAGCCCAGAAGGTATACAGAATATCACAAAGGAGACGCACATCACTTTTAGATGCTCGCTCGGCGGACAGAACCGGCCTGACATTGGAGTGAACTTGAAAATCCTCAGCACCAATTCACCACCACCTGTGACGCTTCTTGTTTTAGCAGTCCGGGTCCGCTTGATTTGTTTTGACAGACAGCAGAAGTTTGAAAGCGCACTTCAGATACCGATAGGATGCGTTATCCAGGGCATGCGGCAGCACCCGGCACAAAGGTTAGCATGTCCGTCTTGCAGTTTGGAGGGTTCTTGGTTTTGGGGCTTCATTCTGGCGTACCCGCCTTGGCCGCCAATTTCTAAGCAGTAACAACAGCAGCAAGACTAATCGTTCTTCCTGGAGGATAAAGAATATATGACTGTTATTTTGCCTGTCTACATGTGTTGCTGCATCTGGCTATGCATCTGGCGATGGAGACAACCAGAAGGGATGCGAGGCAAAGAGGGATGGGAAGACACAGAGTTAAAGGAAGAGAGGCAGATGGTTAGAAGGAGATAAAAACATGAGAATGGGAGGAGCAAGAGTGAGAAAGAGAAGAAGAGAAGGTCAGTTGAGTTAAAGAGGAGAGAGAGAGAAAGAGAGAGACAGCGAGAGAGAGCGAGTGAGAGTGTGTGTGAGCTCTCGCTGCTTCCTGCTGTTGCAGAGAAGCAGCTGCCACACGCACACACACACACACACACACACACACACAGATAAACACACACACGCACACATACACACTCACGGTGCTATGGGGATATGTGCAGAAAGCACAGACTGGGAGATTAGAAAAGCAGGCCAAGAGGACTCTTTCCCATGATGCATTAGCAGGAGCATCCGCATTAGACGAGCTATGTCAACACTGACTGCTGCTCCAGCTGAGGCCGAAGCACAAACCTGCCTGCAAGCACACACAAACACCTGCACACACAGTCTAATAAGGAGCTCATCATGGCATTTTCCTGGTGTGGACCAGATAAAACGGCCATGCAGTGACAGTTTTGATGTCAAGGTTTGTGTCACACAAAGATATAAAATATGAACACACACATACACACACCAATTAAAGCTCGTCCATGCATTTTTGTGTTATGAGAAAATGCAGCACCAAGTGTCCACACAATGGCAAGCAAATAGAGAAAAACAAGTTTGCAGAAACACAATCCAAAATGGCGAAAGGAGGTCAATAAAATTTAAAGACAAAATGTCCACACATTAAATGTGTAATGGGCTGTATCAGAAACAAAAACAAGAAAACAGACACACACGTATATGAGGGGCAATGACAGATGGCCTCCAACGCATCAGCAGCAACGTTTTAGAGTTAAAAAAAAAACTGAGGGAAGCTTTGAGGTTACAAAGATGAATCATGCACGAGTGAAGGAGCGAGGGAGTGACATGTTGTCAGGAAAGAAAGACGGTATACAAGACATCATATCAAGATGGATGGATAATGAAGGGATGGATGAAAGAATGGACGGATGGATGATTGACACCCTCCCACACCCCGGAGGAGGAGGGAAGTCACACAGCGTGGTGATAGACTGCGAGACAGGGTGAGGATGGAAGGTTGAACGGAGAGATGGAGTGGGACTCGGTAATCAAGGAAAGCGGGAGGACGGAGGGACGGATGGAAGACGAGTGCGCTCTCAATGAGTCAATCATGATTAATCAATGCGCTTTTCTCTCGTTGCGCTTCTCATTGTGCGCTAAATCATGTGCATTCATTTGTGCTTTTTTTGGTGTCAGTTGATCGACAACAAACGGGTTGATCAGATGTGGTGACGCAGCAAGTGATTCATTCCTCAAGGTTATTTAAGGACGCTCAAGTCCCAAGAGTTAACAACTAGTTGAGTAAGTGTGACAGCAGAGAAGTGAGAAGTGAGTGGCCAAGGGGACAGCAAGTCAGTGAGAGTTCGTGTGCGTGCTACCTTTGGCGATACTTCACGTGAAACAAGAGCTCCCCCTAGTGGACGTACAGGGAACAACAAGCATCTGACTCAGCAGGAATACGGTTGTCCAGTTATCTTTAAACGTCCTTTTCCAAGTAACTTATAATTTTATGTTTGGAATAACAACACGGCATATTTGTTCAAAAATATTGAAATGCTTCCCCCCCCAATCATTTAAAGCTAAAGTCTTTTTTTTTTTTTTTTTTTTTTTTTTTACAATGAAAAGTCCATTTTTAAGTCAAATTTCTTTAGACAAAAAAAACTAATACATTTATTTTTATACATACACAGCATAGAAAATTTAAGATAAGTAATTTTAGAAATATATTTTTGGATAAGCTGCTTTTTTAAAGAAAAATACATGATGAACTCAGTGAAGGTGAAAGAAAAGCGTGTGCAACGCCAGTTATGATTTGATTGACTTTATTTGTAAGGCACCAGAAGTCCTTCCTTACTGCACAACATTTCATATTATTTCACATAAATGTCTGCTGTACTTTTGATAGTTTGCTCTCCCCCCCCCCTTGTTGTTGTTTAAATGTAGGTATGATGTAGGACACAAAACATTTCCACTTTCAGGTTTTACATTATACACAAAATAAGTATTGAAAAAAATCAAAGGACCTTACAAAGCTTACAATGCTTGACGCTATGAGCTAAAAAGTTGCGAAATGAGAAGAGGGGGGAAAAGGGGGGGGCAAAGGTCACCCGCCTTAAACAGCAACAACCATCCAGATTATACTGTATGTACACATAAAGCTCTCTATGCATGCCCGAGTGTACGCTGAGGTCATCACCTCCAGTTATGTCAACTAATACATCAGGGTTTTTTTTCTATCAGGAGAGCCACAAGAAATGTATGAAAAATATGATGGTTATTCTTATTATTATTTGGGATAATGGGTTATGAGCTTTTTTTGTATGGCAGCTTGTGAAGCCACTAAAATAGACTACAATCCAACAAGTGCACTGATCACAAAAAGCTCCCTATAAAAAAAAAGATGATCAAATTTGCTTTCCCTGTGGATCATGCGTTAACGTGTGTGTGGTATGGCGACAATAAGCACAGCATGAAAGAGAGACGGGAGGATGATGTGCTGCACTCAACAGCAGGGACACGGATGTTGCTAAGTGCTAAGTTTGTAGAAAAGATGTAATCGAATAAAGTTCTGGTTGTACGCTTTTGAGAAAAGAAACTGGGTGACAAGTTTTTGGGGAGGTTATTGTTGAGAGAAATAAGTCAAAAAATTATGAGTCACATTTTCAGAAACAAAAGTGTGAGAATCAAAAGGTTTTGAAAGATGAATTGTCGGGAAAAAGCACTCTTAAGAAAACAGGAAAGAAAAATCAGGATATTACAAAGCTAAAGTTTAAAAAAAAAAAAGAACTTTAAAAAAACTTGCTGCTGTTTTGGTTAGCAACCAACTTCAAACATGATCACTCTTAACTCTTTAAAGTCCATCTGGGTGGACAATATTATCTAAATTGAGACAATTATACAACCCAATTCCACTCCAGGGCTGTTTACGCAACTCTATAGGTGCGGCTGTTTTGGGTAGCAGTGGAGTTACGATGTTCAGAAACATGCAATTGTAAAAGAAAGGAAATTTAGGAGTTTGATAGGCCAGATAAACAATTGCTGCGCTGACTATGATTGCTGTGTTCAAGAAAACTGGGAAAAGTTGACATTTCCTAAACGCAACTAAAACATTCATCAGATTATACGTTAGAAATTGGCTAAATTGGACATCGGCTTTTATCAGAACCCGTTCTACAGGAAAACTATGACTGAACAATAAATCAAATTCAAATCGACATTTCAAAGCAGTGGAATGAAAATGAAAATTTCAAATCGGCTGCAATTTGGAGGGGCGCTTCATTTCTGTTGCTTGGCGGGTCTGAAATGATGAATCAATTCAAAAAAGATTGATCAACCTATTATCATGCCTAATTCTATTATAATGCTCGATTCCCAGCGGTCTTGAATGCAGCGCCAGTGGTGATAAACGTGGGGAGGAGAAAAAGAGGGGGGAGGAGGAGAGAGGAAGTAGGAATAAAGAGCAGGAAGCTTCATCATTAAAACATTCAATAAAAAAGAGACATGAAAATATGGAGAAAGTCGCAGTCTGGCGAGAAGCTCAGAGGCCAATTTTTTTTCCCGCGGAGAAGAGCGCAAGTCAGGGTCTCGGCGGTGAAACCTCAAGAGAGAGAGAGAAATAGATAGACAGATAGACCGGGGGGGAGGGGGCACCACCTAGTCGGACTTGTCCCCGTCCTCCTCGCGGTGGCTGTCGGCGGCGTCCCGCGAGGCCTTCTCCTCCTTGGCCAGCTGAGCCTGGGAGGCCAGCAGGGAGGAGAGGGAAAAGAGGCCGGAGGAGGTGGTGACGGCGGGCAGGCTGGGCTGGCTCAGGCCCAGCGGCAGGGGGGTCATAGGCAGAGCCAGGCCCTGGAGCTGAGACAGCTGGTGGGCCTGGAGCTGCTGCTACACGGAACACAAGCGCACGCCACTTAGACTCCAGACGCCCACAAACGTCAAAGCCGCCCACGCCAAGGTGCTAATGGATCATGCGTGATAGTAAACAGGGTGGGACGATAAGAACCAGTAGCCTTGAGAGAAGCCCATTTGGTTAATAGTGAGGAAAGATGTTTTGGAGCCAAGTGGCCACCGTACCCTCAAACCAGCAATAAACGCTTGGAATGAAAAGAATACAAATGATAATGACATGCCGCCTCCCAGCGATTATCAAGCGCCGGGCCAAGCCCACGGGGCGTGGCGGCGGATCAACATACCCTTATGATGGAGTTCATCTCTGGGGGGGTGACCTGCTTGGCCCTCTCGATGGCTGCCAGGACCTGCTGCTGGTGCTGTGCATGGGCGGAGGGAGGACACAATGAAAGAACAGAGGGGAGGACGGCTTAGATCAATATCAATCTTACAAACACACACACACCCTGACACACCCGTATACACAAGCTTGGTGTGACATCAGTGAATGGATGGTGTGAAGTAATGATGATGATCAACCCCCTAGTGGTGAGATAGATAAGAATGGCTTATCTGAAGCCCACGGCTATTTATTATTACACGCACACACTTGTATGGTAGGTGGGGGCAGGAAATTGAGAATGCCGAAGGGAAGGGGTCAGCGTGGTGTAGAAGTAACAAGGCTGTGTCTTCTCACGCCTGGATGTTAAGGGTCTCGGCGTGAGGGTCGTGTGTGTGTGCGTGTGCGTGTATACCTCCTGAGACAGGTATGGGAGGACTTGTGCGCAGATCCCATTTAATCTCTTCACAATCTCAGCCTGTGGAGGAAAGGGTAAACAATAATTAGGTCAATTCTTTTCCAAAATAAAAAATAATATTATGGCTGGGATAGGCGAGAGCACGCTCGTGACACCGGTCAGGATAAGCAGTTCAGAGAAGGTTGGTTTGGTTTTCTTTCAAGGGAAGTGCTAAAAAACACGGGGGAGGGAAAAAACCCGAAGATAACCCAACGTTTAACCTTTAAACCCTCGACACACAAAAACAGCCATTTTGTGATTCCGAGCACACGCTCATTGGTATGAGCAACAGCAGGTATGACCTTCTCAAACTCGCACACACAAAAGCGTTGCTATCGTCCTCACACACGGCTCCATTATCACATTTGGCTGCTAATCACCCAATCCGAGCGAGAGATATGCAAATGAGCGCTAATGGTGTTAAAACGTAATCGGGGCGAGATGAGGCGAGAGTAGCGCTTATTAGGCATGCAGAGCACGACTGCCTCCTCCAATCAGGCGCTCGGCTCGGCTCACACGAACGTCTTAGTGGGGACTCGCCGCAAGCTAACAAATATTCCATTTTTCCCGGCGCTTTTATCTACGCTCCCTGTCATCTTCCCGAGCTTTGTTCCCCCGCCCCTCCCTTCCTCCACTCGTTTCTCTCTGGCAGACTTCTTCAAGTGTTGTTTCGGCGCCTCATCTCGCTGACAGCAGGAATATGGTACGCGCCGGGAAAGAAGAAAAGTGGACGTCAAAAGGCCGGACGGACGCGTCGTTTCAAGGATCATTAATTCGGCTCGGAGACTCCTTTGCTGCATTTTTTTATGGCAATTTAAACGAGGCACGATTGTAAAAAATGGAGGCATCTGTTCACAAGGGGGGGGGATCAAAGAGGAACACGTGTTCGAGTACATTTGCGTTACCGTACTTGTTAGGACTGACGTCTAGTGCAGTTTATAGAGATTGCCGTGGGCTATCATGCTAACGGGCTAGTCTGAGAACACGGAGGCGCTTGTAAAATTTGCTGCGTTCATTTCAGGATTTTCTGGTCTGAGCCCAGATTCAAACCCTGAATCGTAGCACTGCGAGGCAGACTTACGACCCACTTGGACACCATGTGACCCTGGGCCCGTATGTTTCCATTTTTATCGTTTCATAAGATAAAAGCGGTCGTTTTGACAAACGAAGGGATTTGAGAAAATTATTGAAGGCCCCATTGCGTGTGCTTTTCATTTCACGGTACAAATCAGATTTTCTCGAAGAGCTTCATGAAACGGAATAGAAAAGTAACGTCACTCCCAGCTCAACCTTTGACGAGCGGAAAGAGAAATGAGGACGAGAGAAACCGTACGGCCGTGGAGGAGGCTCGGGAGTGAAGTCTTTCTTGAGTGAAGGACGATGAAGAGGGATCGAGTGAAGGAGAAAACGTACGAGAGGAGGGAAATAGAGTCAGGGGTGGTGGGGGGAGTGGGAGGGGGCACAATGGGCCTCGACATGAACGCTCCCCCATGCTCGTTTCCACACATCCCCTTCCATTTCAACTCTCTAATGGAACTACTGCCTCTTCGCGTCTACTCACACAAAGAAATCACACACACACACTGACAAACCAATATCTACAGTATATTCACGCACACACTCACAACATAGCCTTCAAAAAAAGGGAGAACAAAAGAATGCACATGAGCAAGTGAGCACACATATGCAGCAGCACATGTCTTCTCGGAAGGTCTCAAAGGAGATAGATGGCCCGGTCTTGTAATTGTGATTTATTAGGCAATTATTGCTTCTTCCGATGTATTTTTTAAAATACACGTAAAGTGTATGATATAAAAACTATATCAGATCTGATGATGTTCACATGTGTCCATGAGTCAAGGCCAACATGGTTCTCCTCATCTGCCTGCCAGTGTATGCCATCAATCTCGTGTGTGTGTGTGTGTGTGTGTGTCCATAATCGCTCTTCTCCCTCCTGCAGCCGAAGCATAAATTACTGCCCGAGCTTCATCCCAAGCAGCTGACATATGAGCAAGCACAGGGAAGTCCTCAGACTTCCGTTCTCTGTTACAACTAAAGATTTTTCTTTGAATTCCACTTCTGTAAAGCTTGTACAGTTTTGAAACATTTGAGGGGGAAAATATGCCTCAAAATGATTTAAAAAGCAGTGGCAAAAATGGATATAAAGTAACAAAACCCCAGTGGTAGCTAATCTCTCTATTTGCAAAAGCAACATGCTATGCTAGCCAATAATATAATGTAGCAGAAGCAATGACTCACCTGTTTGTGCATCTCAATGTTGAGCCCGTAGGACATCTCATAGTACTGGATGGAAATAAGAGGAGACGTACAGTATTGCATCAAACACATTTTGATATGCAGTCGTTGCTTGATGTACAAGTTGAATTCATTCCAGGACCATACTTTTTTTGTTGAACTCAAACTACTCAAGCCATTTAGCATCATTGAACAAACTGTGCTTTTTAGTAATAAAAGAGAAACTATGATTAAAAAGTAAACAATTATTTCCTTTATACTTCAGTTCAATGGAAATTAATTGTGCTGCTCCTTAAGGTGTACGTGCATTGGCCAACAGGGGGCGGTATATAACACATGCATTCATACATACATAGACTTACATACCTTTTTATTATGTTTGTGTGATTTTTGTGAGATTTTTTTGGCTGACTTTTCATGTGGATTTTTTTTTAGACAGTGTAGTTTGAAAAACTCTTAAATTAGGTCACTCGTAAATTGAGGTACGGCTATAGTATATGTGAGGAGGTGACAATTATGTTTTTTTTTTTTTTTTATCAGGACATGATGCAAAAACTTTTGAAGCGGTGAGATGTAACCCGACATCCCAAAATGGCCTTCAGCGCTCTGATTTACGCAACAGACGTTCTGGTAACGATTTGGTAAATGAGCGGATACAAATGGCAAACAGGAAGTGGGCAGGAAAAGGAACGACAATAGACTGACAATAGAATGTTTTGTTTGTGTGTGTGCCTGTGTGTCTTATGTGTGCTGAGTGTTAATGAGAGGGCCACCCTCTAGGCGTAAACCCAGTTAATCACTCACTCAGTCTGCAGGAGGGACTGGCTCTGTGACTGGAAAACAAACACACACACACACATAAAAAACACCAAACACACACGCACACTCTGTTCAATCTGACACACATACACGATCTCTCACACGCACACACATTTTGTCTGTGCTTTGCAGTGTAGCAGCACACCAGCCCATGTGGAAGCTCCCTAAAGTAATTACAGCGCTTGGGAAATGGAGGTGCTGCCTACCGGGGGAGTGGGGGCAACCCGATATCGTATTAGAGAGGGTTTTGTGTGTGTGTGTGTGTGCGTGTGTGTGTGTGTGCAAGACCAGGCTTGCTCACAGAAGTGATAGAAAAGGAGGCTTTAAGCATTATTTTGTTCATTTCCGCTGAATACAACGTACGCAAACCAGGTTCTTTAACTAATGAGTGATCAGGAGTGATGCAGTATCTTCAACGCTGCTTAAACTAAAAATAAGCTTTTGGCAAATTTGGCTTGGCAGTCAGTAAGCAACTTCTGTTTTACAACTACTCTAGACGTTTGTAAACAACACACCACAGAATAGTTCTGGGTGTCATAAAAATTAGTTCGAGGCATGACCCCAAAAGTTTTTCTTTTTTATTATTACTATTTCTTTTGAAATCAAAAAGAAATTAAGATGAACAGTTCAACAGAGACCGCCTTGATTTGGGCAGACATGTGATATTAAAGCACCGCATTGGCTTTGGGCAAAATAAAAAAAGTGACCTTTTACCAAATAGCACGTGTTTACACAATTTTGCGTCTGACTGAATATGAGTGTGTACAGTTCAGTGTGTGCAGACAGATGGGAGGCCTCTAAGTGTGTGTGTGTGTGTGAGTGTGTGTGTGTGTGTGTGTGTCTCATGGTGGCAGGAGCAGTGTGGCGGCGCAGATTAGATGAGATTAAAGCCAGTCAGCGGATCAATTAGAGGCAAAACATCACAGGGCTACATTGCCAGCAACAATGAGATTAGCCCCGAGGTGGAGCATGTGTATGTGTGTGTGTGTGTGTGTGTGTGTGTGTGTGTGTGTGTGTGTGTGTGTGAGAGAACATGTATGTGGGGAGACAAAAAGGGCGGAGGGGGGCGCACAAGAGGGAACAAAGGGCTGCGAGCATTTAAAGGATTATCGTGTGCTCCGTTTCAACGGCGGTCTTGTTTTTGGGGGGATTGGGCGATTAGCTCGTTGGATCAACTCATTATTAGCGACGGGCAAAAAAAAACATGCTCAAGATGGACAAACATTGCATCGATTTAGGCATGTTGTTGTTCAACTCGCCCTGGACGAGGAATGTGTATTTACGTTAATTTGTACACTTTGACTTGGAGTCAGTCGTTGGACAATGTTTGTGTGCGGCCATGTTTAGTTGTGCTTTTTCATTTTGGCTTTGGCTGTTACTTTGGGGCGTGTCAGAGCAAAATATGCTTTTGTCGTTGTATTTTATTTTGGTTTTATGACTTAGTAGTCTGTTTATGATACTTGGGAATGTAAATACGTTCGTTAAAAACAACTTTGCCAATCAAAGATGGCAAAATGGTCCGGAATTTATACAAAATGGCTTCACTCACCATGATGTAATGACGTTGCATCTCCGACTTCTCACTGGCCAGCTTGTCACATTCCAGCTTCAGGCTGCGGAGGAAATAAGTCGAGCGGAGTCAGCAGCGGTCACTTTATCCCTCGTCACCTTCGTTTTCATCAGCACCTCCTCCTTTGTCGGCCATCTTAACCATCATGACTGTCCTCACCCTGACCTTCCAGATATTATAAGCGCAAACCAGCGTACAAAAAAAAAAAAAAGGCTGCTTTCCAAACCAGAAAGCAGGCAAGTCTAAAAATAGCATCGGCAGTAATCACGTCAGCGTTGATGACACGCGAGGCGACGGGACAAAAAGGAGGACACGTCAACAAGTCAGCCAGATGGTAAAATGAACACGACAGCGAGGAACGAGGGGGGGGGGGGGGCCGAAATCACCTCGCGTGCGTTTGATTGAAGGAGCCGGTGCCGACATGCCGGTGTGACAAGGTGTGATACCAAGCGAGGGCGGATAAGGCGGAGATGTTGTAAAGATATGCACAGACGCATGGCAGCTAGATCTAAAACCTGCTCGATGCTCTGCGTACATTGATGCTGTCTGCAACAATGAAAGCCGCCTGATCGTTCATGTGCGGTTAAAGCTGTCACATTGCGTCTAGGATAGTGTCTGGAGGAGATGTGTCAGAAAAGTTCCAGGACTGAGCTAGATTTGCATTCCATACGTCGTTGTCTTGTTCTCGCTGAGAAGCATCTTATCCACTTCCTGCTTCCCATGTGTACGTTTGTCGGCTTTGTGGTGTGTTGTCATGACAACCTACCCCCCCCCCAAGTCTACCTGGGATTGGCTGCTCATCAGCCGGCGGGCATGCACCGCTGCTCTCCAAAGACACTTTGATGGAGTTTTATTGCCGATTCTTCCGTCTCTAAATCGCTTGCGCTGTCATCTTTATTTTGATTGATGTATTCCCTGATCTATTTATGCATGGGACTGAGGGAAAAGGGGAATTAGGAGGAGGAGGAGGAAGATGGCAACAGATACAAAGGCGGCAACTATACCCAGGGGAACGCCTGTTGTACATTTTGCCTTTTAAAAGCTACAACGCTTCTTCTGTGACTGCCCCATTTTAACCCCAAGTCAACAGGCAACAAAAAAAAAGCAGCTTCCTTTCAACTGGGCTCTCTGATTGAGGTTAAATGCTGCTGCTCACAATTGAAGGAATCATAAAAAAAGATGCATGATGTCACTGCTCCTTTGCAAAGCTGTTCAAATAAAACAAAAGGAAAACGGATCGTCTTGGCACGGAAAATACGCCGGGCTTTCATCTGTCTTTGTTACGCTAGACACAAAAATAAACAAGAAGAAACCAGGAAGGAATGCAACCCGCACAAAGATGGTTCATCTTTCAGAACTGCCATCAAACACATCAGTTAGCGTTCTAAACAGCCGCTGTGGGGGGGAAGACTTCTTACGATAGAACGGCGAGATTAGGAAGGGAAACGGTAGCGGGGAGCTGAATGCAATTATAATAGAAAATCTACTTAGGGCTAAAAGCACCAATGGCTAAAACCAAACTAGCAGGGTTCTTACTTTCTGGACCTGGTCTTGACACCTCAATCAATGTCTTGTAAATAAGCCACAACATTACAGCTCCATACTGTGACAAATTAAATGAAGGCCACATCATTGGTAGCTGCTTGTTTTTATGTGGCCTCCCTCACCTGTGGTATTGTGCTTGGAGGAACTGGAACTCATCCTTGATCCTGTCACAGGAGTCGGATGTTGTGAATTTCAGCTGCTGCGATGAAGCCTGCCAAGGGAGGAAGAATGGTGTGAAAAGGCAGGAGGAAGTGGCGGGCCGAAAGGAGAGGAAAAAAAAAAAAAAAATCATTAAAAACACCAGCGCGAGATAGAGGGCTTTTTCAATGAAAGGTTTCGGGCCAGTGATCAGCAGCAGACGGCATAGCGAGCCAATGTGGATCACATCCAATTACACATTTAAGCGCAGAATGGAATGGAATGATAAACGGACAAAAAAATGCCCAAATATATATATATATAAGTATATAAATATTAAAAGTTTAACTGAAAAGAGCTGTTTGTTGTCATTTCCGAATAAAGTTAAGTCTCAAACTAAACTAAGAATTTAAAAAACAACACCATTTGGAACCGATTAATGGCATTTCTACTCATTTCAATGGGGACATGCGATTTGAGATAACGTTTTGTGCTTTAACAATGCAAAATGAGTCACACATTTGAGCGGTCACGCCTCACTCGCACGTCGCCTCATTCATGACAACCACAATGCACAATACAAGTAAACAAGGCAAAGTGGAATCGCTGCCAAATCTGCAACAGCAAGTGCGCTCCCACCCTTAATCACATAAAGGGCAGCGGTATTAACTATAAATGTTCCCCGAGCGCCACTTTGGATACGAACGTGCACCGGCTAGCCTTCACGTCAGTGTCCAAAGCAGTTTGTCACGGCCTCATATAGCAAGCGAGAACAATCACTCTTTCACCAGGCTTGACTGATGCGGTTTGTCGTCATTGTAAATCTGTCCGCATTTTCACCGCGGCGGCGACCCGCTCGCGTAAAGCCAACTAGGGGCAAAATCTCATTATTCCTCGCTAGTGTGCGTAATGGCTCACGTGGGAGAAGGTGACATTTTCTCACTAAAAATGGCACAGCGTTATTAGGAATGACTTGTCCTCTGCTGGCTGAGAAAAGCAGGCCTCGCTGCATTCACGAGAGCATGGCCGCAAAACACGAGACAGGAAAAGGTTGAATAAATGCGCACGAGGCAAACGATGAAATACGGTGAATGACTTTTAGACAAACGGTAGAGACACAAATAGTAGTGCTTAGCTGGCTATGGCATTAAACAGTTCCTTATCTGATCTGATATTCAATTTGAAATACTAGTACACAGCCACTGTAAGGTCAGATATTTAGCTGGCAAAAGAGAAGCTGGCGCTATATAAAGAAACAACACACATTTAAAACAAAACAAAAAAACAATCTATCACGCTGTTGCTTAGAGACTGTAAAAGCAAATAAGCTATTCTATTATCTCGCTGGACCGTGCTGGCGAGGAACAAACTCATCAAACGGCATCGCGGCTATTTGGTGCTGTGCCACGTTGAGCATGTGTCAACACAAGGCACTTAGCTGCAGGCGGGCTCGCACATCACGCTGTGATAACTGCTGCGTGTGTGTGTGTGTGTATAAATGTGTGTATTTGCATACAGGTTGGCCCTGGAGCCCAAGGATGGAGTTGCTGCCCCAGATCTTGTTTCCTCCCAGTGTAGCACAGTGTGTGCAACCATTTTAAACACCACGTTTTTTTTTGTGTGTGTGTGTGTTTTGCAGTCAACAGCCCCGGGTAGACCTTCCTGTTGCACGCAAAATTTGGGAGGTACACTAGATTGAGTAAACAGAGTTTGAAGGGAATCAGGATTGGCATGGAGATATTTCAGGATGTATTTGCGGACATCACCTTGCAGTTATGACGGGAAAAAAAACACACAAAAAAAAACAGCTGTCTATGTGCTCAACAACAGATGTACGGCCATGATGTGAATGAAATACCGACGTGATACGGCGACGTGTGCCATCTGCTGTGCCCAAAAAGGTGGCTGCATTCAAATTGGGTTTGTGCGAGAAAGAGCGTTGTTGAGCAACATGGATGCCAACATCCACGATACAAAGTGATGAGCTTGTATGAGGCACAAATATTCCCTGCCATGACTCATACAGCCCACTCTTCTTTGCATGCACAATTTGCATAGCGCGCGTGGACACACACAGACACACACACGTGCAGGCAGGCAGGCAGCACTTTAAATGTAGGACAACCTCTAATTCGATTCTGCCCCGCTCCTTTGAGACGTAATTAAAGCATTAAAAAGCTTTGTGCGCCGGCGAGGCAATTGAGACAGTCTTCGGCGAATAAATGGGATTCGTCGTTTCAGGAAATGACTGCCCCGCCTTCCTACCCATCCCACCTGAACCTCCACACACACACATGGCCTTCTTCTTGCCTCTTTACCCTGCCTCATCCGTGTGAAATCTACTGCGAGACCTTGTTTTTACACCACCGAACAGTCAACAAAGAGAAAGGAAAGAGATTAGCGCGCACACACATAAGGAGAGTACCAGCAGGATACATTGGGAAACATCCTCCTCAATATAAATCCTGCCTGAGGGTAGTGGGGTCGTATTTCCTGGAGCACTGTGCCTGGCTGTTTACATCTCACTTGGTGTGTGTGTGTGTGTTTTCGGAGCCTGACTAATAATGACTGGATGTTATCTCACTACCACTCTTTAAAGATCCACGCAAAGTGACTAATAGTTGGCCGTGTGGTGTTTACGAGATTCGAGGCTGTTCTGCGGAGCAGCATAGCAACGATTTGGTCAAGGACGACTTGATTGTGTTCGAAAAAAAGACTCCAGCGTGGGGGTGGACGGTAATAATATTTGTGGAAATTTACCAGTTGTATTCCAACTAAATAAACGGCAATGATGTGAATCCACATTTCTGGAAATTTAATTTTAATTTTTTTTTAATTTCTTCACACTTTGGGCTCCCTGTCCATTGGGACGCAGTTCGAAAACCAAGTGCAGTGTGAAAAGGTCTTTCTGCCTTTGGTACTCCGTCTGAAGTTGATAAAAGTGGCGTCTCAAAAACGCACTCAATCGGGCACTCGGACCTCCAGTGTAAATCCATCGAAAGAATAGTTCTAGTGATGTAGAAGTAGCAATATTGTAGCTTTGTTCAAGAACTTGGGTCAACGCAGCTGCTTCGAGTGTGTGCGTATTTATGTGTGTGTGTGTGTGTTTAGGCTGAGGTAAAGGATTGTGTCTTTAGCCGCTCTGGACAGGGGCTTTGGAGCGCAGAGAGAGCCTAATCCTGTTTGGGCCAGGAATTTGATTTTGATTATTATCTCTCACGGACCGAGCCAAGGCTTAGCCCAATCCCCCCCCCCCCCCCCCGCCTACCATCACCCTCCTCCCCTCACACCTCCCATTGCAGCCTGACAGAGTTGACCTCGTTAAGATGCTTTAAAGAGGATTATTCTACTTTTATCACTTGTGAGTGAGGTGCCCTTGCAAACACAGACTTGGCAAGGCTCGGCTCCCAGCTCGGCGCAACTATCTTGACCCCCGCATGCAAGGCCAGCCAAGCATGCGGTAAAAACACACACAAACATGACACTCGTGGCATGCTGCCCTGGAGACACGCATGGACAAAAAATGCGCACACGCACACACTGAAGTGACAATGTGGCTGTGGGGAGGCATTTAATAGCCCAACCTACAAACACACACACGAAGAAAGAGTGCAGAGATTGCAAAACCAAGGGAAATGGGCAATTTGTCAAGAGAGAGGCGAGAGGGGGGGGGGGTGGGCGGCACGACCAGGCCGACGGTTTGGAGAGTATGTCTGAGATTAAAGCCAGACATGTGGGGTGTTGGAGTGGGGGGGGCGCTAGGGGTTAAGATTACACCCCGTATACTTGGGCAGATGATTGATGTCTGCTTGTAAAAAGCAAGGTTATTACTCGCAACAACCCACAAGGGAGGGAAAGCAAAAGATTAATTCGCAAAGTTTCTAGCAAAGTGGTGATAGGCAGATTCTTGTACACTAATAACTTTGGATAATGAGCCACATGCTGCTTCACCAAAGACATCGCTCACATGACGCGGCTTCGACTTCATTCCGGATCACACGAAGAGAGGAAGGACACAAACAAACAAAGTGGTGTTATCGTCGGGGATGAAGCAACACCGTTCCACTCGGGGACGAACAAACAGAGCAACTAATTCTCTTGTCTGCCGCGATGCTATATGGCCTTGTGTTCTTGAGGTCTACGAGGGGCTCCGGCGGGGTTGAAGCCAGCTGGGCCAATCAAGCAACCCCTGTAGAGAGCTTTTTGTTCCTGCCCAGAGCACCGTTCTGCACCGGTGAAGGGTTAGCGCGACGCACCGTTGCCGCCAATCTAGCTTGCCGCGCTCCCCGCAGGCAACAAGCTGCTGAATACTGATGCAGCAAATATGCACTCAACAAGCGCAACGCAAATAAGAAGTCTTTTAAATTCAGGAGCATTTCTATTCCGTGAATACATAGGCTGTCAATTTTTAAGAATTTGTTCAATCTTCCACACATCAACATGCAGATGGATGCAGCGCACACTTTTACATTGTTAGACAACAGCAAGAATTTCTGCTTTTATGTATGCGTCGCGCTTGTTATATATTAGAGTTGCAACGATTCATCGAGAACTAATCGGTTCATTTTCCTTTGACTGCAATGAACGATTATTTAAAAAAATCTCTCTTTCTGCTACATCTTCTGCGCCACAATTTAGACCTGCTCCAAGATAGTCTAAGGTTTAACCTACTTTCATCACTAAATTGTCAGATGAGCCTCGGGTGTGTTAAGAAAACATCATTAGTCCAGCCAGAACACTCAGCCTGTCTACAAAACTCGCGCTCCGAGTGTTTCTGAATCCATTCATGGGTATGTTTTAGCTCTAATTGAGTCCGGGGCGGGGACGCCCCTCCCATTCAAGCCATCCTTGACAAAAATCAACATCACCTGTGACCCGTGTCGCCAACTTGGCGAGTCAAAAGCAAGCCTGATCCCCCCCACCACCACCCCCCTAGTGGGTGGGGAGGTGCACGTTTGTCATGCTAATCAGCTGGCCTAACCTTAATGACCCAGACATCTGCTGGTCCGTGTGTGTCAAGCACCCCCCAACCCACATTCAATCCCCCCCTAACATACAAAAAGAAGATAAGACCCTTGAGGCTGCTAAGAATGTGTGCCTGCGTGTGTGTGCGTCCTTGCAAGAATTATCAACAAGAGTCTATTTCTATTCACCGCAAATAAACACAACTCGGGTTTTGCACGCACACACTGCACACAAATGTGATGGGGAGGATTTGAGGAAGAGTGGTGGGGGTTATTTAATGGGCGAGACAGGGGACCCCCGGGATTGAGACTCCCTTCAACACACACACAGCCAGAGGTTTTAGAGGAAAGGCTGGGGGCTGCTCTGTTAATTCAAGTAGGATTCATAATGCCCCTGACCCTCCCACCACTATACCAGACCTGTGTGTGTGCACACGTGCATGTGTGAGCATGAATCTTTTTATACTCGTGTGGCACAAGATTGGTCTTTGTGTGCACGTTTTTTGCCCTGAGTCAAGACAAATGCTCAGACAACAAAGTCGTCACACCTCCGCACGGGTCAGGGAGTACAAAATAGGGATTTTAGCCGAGCTAGTATCGATAATATACCCACTGGGACCAAAGGGCCGGCGGCGAAGAAAAGGGCAGTGCGGGGTTCGAGTGTCTATCCCCAAATACAACAAAAGCACGGTTGAAATAGGGTTGAACGTTTTTTTTCTTTTTCCACTTGACTTGCATGCCACAAGCAGCTTTGTTGAATCTGCATTAGGATTAATCAAGTCAAAAAAAAAAAAAAAAAAAAGACAACAATATGCCAAATGCTATCAAGTGGGTCAGGCATCAAAAGAGGCTTTTTCCATCGCCACCACTATTAATCCAATGAACTGTGCCCGTAACCTGCGACTAGAGCGGATTACTAAACTAATTCATTGAAGAAGAAGAAAAAAAAAAAAAGAGGATTGGCATTTTGTGACTTCTTCCATGATGACACATCACCTTTTTGGATACATGCCTTAAATTAAAAAGTCACAAAAGGCTAAAGCAAAATGGTAGCTAATGGATGGACAAAAAAAAAAAAAAAAGACAAAGAAAAAGCTAATGGACATTTCTTCCCCTGCAAATGTCGGTGTAGATGCCAGAGACTCATAAAAAGGGAATAAAATGATGCCCGTGAGAAAGGCTGACTTATCTTGACACGCTTATCTATCCGAATGTCACAGACGTAGCTCATCTACAAGCCGGGTGACAGCTAAGGTGGCAGCACGCCGTGGCGCTAACGGGGAAGCTAACAGGTGCTTTGAGGGCCAATATCAAATTTGAATTGACTAGAAAATGTGTTTCATTTCTGGCTCTAATTTATAATCATGTGACTCAAATAGTCAAATGGGTGACTTTAAGGTTGACCTTTTGACATGACTTATTTTTATGTACAGTTGACATAGTTTGGATTGGACTGGCGGATCTTTTGCCTTTTATGCAAAGTTGGTGATGGGTTGTAATGTCACAATTTGCTGATCGGTCATTGATCGTACCCTCAAAATAAATGCCGGGGATGTTCTCTGCTGCCGTTGTTAATAATCCAAGATTTCGCTGCATTTACAGTCGTTTTTTTTTTTTTGTGCAATTTTTCCCCAATATTTTTAATTTGAGGGTCTAATAGTCTGCAATGGCCATAACACGTATAATTTTGGAATGTCTAAATGAGCACATAATGGGATTTGAATCCAAGATGTGCTGAGCAGGTCCACACCATGCCACCTGCTTTCAAACAATTGATCCCAATGTCAAATTTTCATTTTCAACTCCAACAATATAGCACAGGCCCACTTATGCTTGGCCAATGGTTGAGCGCATGCTGTGGACTGAGTCTTTGTTACCATGGCAACGCAAAATTTCGGGCTCCCAATTACTATAAAATACATTTGAATAAAATAACATGCACATGCATTTTAACACACAACAGCTCTTTTTGGGGAATATGTTTGGTTAAACATTTGATTATATAAGAACAATATTGAGCACTGCTGACAAAGCCAAATAGCAAGTTCACCACAAACGTAAAAAAGAAATTGACTTACTGAGTGTCTTGATTGTGGAAACATCATGTCAGTCCCTTGTTGTTGTCTTTTCGCCCCTAAATCCAAAAAAGCTCTGTGTTGATATTGTTCCTTTGTGCCTCCCCCCCCAAAAAATACTTCCAAGTGGAGCTGTCCAGCGTCAAGCTCACAGCTACCTAGCGAACCCCCCCGCCCCCCCACTCTCCAAAACGCACTCACCCTAACTCAAATAAAAATCCAAATTATGCCTTTAGTTTGGACTTGACGCCGTGGTTGGAGCTAACCACCGTGCATCTAAGCTAAGCTAGCTGTAATTCTTCCTCTTCCAAAAGCTGTCACTCAAAAATGATACCTCGCTCGGTAGAACATTTGGAATGACGCTTTTACACTCACTCAGCGTCAGCTTTAATAATAATAATAATAATCATACCCAAAAAGCAGCTATCTTGGAAAACGAACCAGGTCAAACAAGTTTGCTGGATGAAAAACGTGTGTGTGGGGGGGAATGCCAAAATGTCTGCTGGTTAGTTCAATCTCGTTTTTTACGTCCCAACTCGCGAGAGGAAAACAAGCCACAAAACACAGCAGCACTGGATGGGTCGCTAAAAAAAATAAAAATAAAACGCTGCCAACTTTCAGGAAAAAAAGCTTTCAAAAAAGTCGCATTGTCTTTCCTTGCGAAGTCAAATCTTGAGCGTCTGTCTTCTCCAAACCACGACGAGCTTCGCTGTGCCTGCACGCCCCTCGTAGAACTACACAGCCTAGTTCAGCCGGGAGAAGCACAGACCTACAAGCACAGACCTATAAGACAAAGATAGCAGCAAGATGCTTTTGCGCATGTCTGAGAAAATGGCGCCACTCTGTGGACATATAAGGGAATTGATGAAAAAAAGCAGTCCGTTTATATATTTTTATTAGTTGCGCTGATTCGATATGCTAATTCCTAATTACAAAATACTATCAGCAACTATAGGATATAATTTATATTATTTTATATTATTTTATTAATTATTAATATTGAAAAGTGACACGCATGGAAACGGAAGGTGCATGTGAGAACATGAAAAAGAGGCAAAGAAGTACATGTAGAGTATAGGAATATTTTTTATTCCAATTGAAACATTGAAAAGGAGAAGGTTATGAAAGTTGTTTTTGATGTTAAAATGAGGTTCAGGCAACAGTGGTTGAAATGTAAAACAAAAGAAATATGGCTAAAATACTGTAAATCAATAAGCACAACCCTTCCCATGAGAGCATGGCTAGCAGACGCCACCTTCCCTGCCAATCACATGCAGTTAAAAACAGCAGATCAATCATCTTAAATAAAGAATAAAACTGTTAATTAGTCACATATTTAGTGTTTATTTATTTTTAAAAAGTGGACCACGAAAGTTCATGGGCCCTCATCCCTCCCCCCCACCCCATCTCTCATGACATTGGCACTTAAGTATTAAGTCAAAAGTTTGGCTTTACAAAGAAAGGGCATTGGCACACTCATGGTACAAAATTTACATTTGGTATATTTAAAAAAAAAAAAACAAACAAACATTACTTTCAATTTGTACACCACTACATAGTTATTGAAAAACTAAAGGGGAAAAAAATGTGAAGTGGTTGCAAAATATACACGTGGTTAAGTGTGTCTGCCTTACAAAAATGATCAGAGCTGAACGTGACAGTTACAAGAAAGGAAGCTGAAGCAAAAACAAAACAATGAACGCGAGTATCAAGTCATTTCAGTGCTCTGACCCATGGAGACGACACCACCCAATCAAGAAAGGTGGGGGCAGCAGATTCATTCGTTTCAAGAACTAGATGGCCATGAACAGTACCTTGACGTTTCAATCAATACAAGCTGTTGAGCTAGGAGCGTAACGGCACAATGCTTTCATATCTACCAATACGGGACAATTTGGGTACGGCACGCGAGCCTACCACCGATATGGAACACAGTAGATCAGTGAAAGAATGAATACAGACTGTGAACAAACAGTGCAGCTCAGCCTCTGGCCAGTGAGATGCTTCTGGCAGTATGTTCACGAATTTGATACAAAGTCATCTTTGTGATTAAATTGAACCGAGCCCGATTTCTGTACTTTTGGTGACATTTTTGGTCGTGTGCTGAGATTTTTCCCACTCAAGCGATTTCATTTAATTGGTCCCAAAATAATCGATTACAAATCAAATCTATTCCAGCTAAAAGTGACAGGCAGAACAAATCAATGTTCTTCCACTAGCACCGTATACCATCATTATTCCAGTATGTATTTTTCATTTGGTGGCGTGCCAACACGTTTTAATTTAATGTAGCCTTGGCTCAATATAGGATGGGGAAAAATTGCTACGCAAAATGAGGGACACCTCAGTTTGAGCAAAAATAACGGCGATGGAAAAAGTGACGAGGAAAGGGGGAGTCAAGATGCTTGCTTTTGTCTTGTAGGAAAAAAAAAAAAAAAGGCAAATGTGAAGAAAACAAAAAGCCATCAGGAATATCACATATAGGCATCTGTGGTTTAGACGCCACCACCCCTCCCACCACCACCTCAAAAATCAAAGCCGCTAATAGTAGCCCTTGTGACGACAAGGTGACGACAACTCACCTGAATTCTATATTATGAACCAAAGCGCAGGGCTTCCCCAACTGGATCAACCCAAGAGCCAAATATGAAAGGTGCTTCTTCATCGCCCGCCTGCCCGCTCAATAAAATACATCACAACTCATGACCAAGAATCAAAAAGCCCTTTGCCGGGAAACTACGCGCGAGAAAATATCTGAGCCCAGCCAGCATCAGTTTTGGGGGAACCCTGCTCTAGAGAAAGAGTAAGAACATCAACAGACACGCACAATATGAGATCGGTAGCAACAGTCGACAACTTCGGCTTTCAAATTACAAAAAAGGACAATTCAAGAATGCTCCGACAGTAAATATTCAACCAACCACTAGATGTGTTTTGGATTTTTTTTTTTTGTCTTTTGTTACAATTTTTGCATAAAGCGTGAACCCGAAAATAGAGCCAATGCTGCCGTTCCACCGTCTTTTTAAAAAGACGTCAGAAAGATAAAACACGTCTTTGCCGTTAAAATAGCTTGGATATCTTACAGCAGTAAAAAAGCCAGTCTCCCTGTTTGAGCATGACAGAAAGGAGACCCCACAGATCCAGGACGCATAGAGGAAGAGGGGGGGGGGGGGGAGGAAAAAAACAAACACTTTGGAGTAGTTCATCAAATGTGCCAGTTGAACAGAAAAGAAAAAAAAAAAAAACTGACGCAATGCGGTTGAATGAGAAGCAAAAAATGGGAAGGTCGCTTCCACGATTGGAACAAAAGAAAGCCACTCGCATGTTAAAGGGCAAGCAAAGTCAAAAATGTTCTTAGCAATATTATCATCTATGATCCCTTACTCATCTGAAAACGTTTTCCGATTAATAATAAGTTGGTGGAATATGAATTCAACAGAAATCTAGAGTCATGGGGCAGACATCTTGCCTTGTAGCACCGCTTGCTATCGACTGAAAATGACATTACAGTTCCCAAAAGCTCAGCTTGACAACGTCATGTGACCAAGAACAGAAAACCGGTGACCTGAAAATAGTAATCTGAATTTTTCTTTTTATCCTGCTGAAAATGCACATTTGGTAGGCACGTTTATCTTAAGTGGCGTGACGTCTCGGGAATTCCCACAGTACCTTAACATTTGGGTAGGACTTATAATTGTTTTGCTTTTTTTTTCCTTCAACCAACTCGTCCTAGAGTTAATTCAATTGCTTATTTATATTTGAAGCTGGTATACAAGCATGAAGATTTGCACAATATTCCACAAATATATTGTTGTTTGTCTATTTATGCCAGTGACACAACAATGTAATGCTTTACTATTAGACGGCAGAAGAGACAATTAACCTACGTAACCTTTCATACAACAGAATATAAGCTTTTGTGCTCATCACATCAGTTAATGTACTTTTCGTGACATTTTTCTTTGGCGGTATGCTGTGCGCTTTTTCTAACGTACAATAAAGGTTGGGAAACTGCACTTGAAGGAAAAAAAATAAATTGAGTCAGTGTGTGTTTCGTGGAATCGGTATAATAACGTAGAACTCTAATAAATCGATTCCAAGCAACATCTGAAGTCCTCGCCCTTGAGATTAATAGGAAACCACAACTTACGGAAATACACAGAAGCGACTACTCCCCCCTACTCTCTCCGGCGGTTCTCTTAAATTTGACACATCTCAAGAGCCAGAGAACTGCATGGCGGACCGGATCCCAAGTCCTGCACTCAAGAAATACTGGCGATAGACTGGATTTCTATTTACACCAAAAACAAAAGAAAAAGGGAAAATGTGGTGTCAATTTGGCAAAGCGACAGTGGAGTGATTTGCAGTCAACTGAGTGGTAGTGCTGTCTTATTAAAGGGGTGCTAACACTTCAAACGCCGAGGGGGCAGTGTGTGTATGTGTGTGTGTGTGTGTGTGTCTGTGGCGGGTTACAATCCTTCCGAGTGTAGCCGCTGTAATTACAAAGTAGGCAAAAAGTAGATAAGTCATCAATGGGTAAGCAAAAGTATTTACATTCAACAGAGTGTGTGCACTCTGAATTGGAGCTTTTTCTTTTTTCTTTTTAAACATCGACAGATTTATTCCTCACAACGAGCACACTGTCGTCGTGTCCAGCATGCACGGCGTACGCAATTAGGGAGAGGAGCCCTTTAAAGCGTTACGTGTTTGACGTGGGCCACGCCCGCCACACGAAAGCACTGCCGATAATTTCAAAAGGTTCAACTATGGATTGGCGGGCACTGTTAGGAGCCCCGAAAAAAGAGAGATAGCGAGTGTAGAGCGAAACCGATGACTGCGTTCCATGCAGATGTGTGTGTGTGTGTTTGCGGAAGTGGATAATAAAATGTGTGTGTGTGTGTGTGTTGCTCTCTCCTCTCTCTTTGTGTCACACAGCACTTCACACCAAGTTGTACTCTTTGAGGTTGAGCTGCAGGATGGTGTCTTTGACGGCGGCAAAGACGAAGCGGATGTTCTCCGTGTCGGTGGCGCACGTGAAGTGCGAGTAGATGATCTTGTCGCTGTCCGGGTTCAAGTCCACAAACATCTTCAGGATGAACTCGCGGCCTGCCAGTGGGTCACGCTGAGGGCCTGGCAGGGAAAAACTAAATGTTTTCAATTCAGACATATGGGGCAGGGGTTCAAAAATTTTGACTGAACTGGAGAAAGATCTTTCCAAGGAACCACAAGGAAACATGCACCTCTAAATTCCAGATATGTTCAATTCATTCCTTTGAAGCTCCATTAAAAAAATAGGATTGAAATACAGGGGCCATTGTGTTGTAGTTCCGTCCTTAGTCACAAGGTGGCACTATATGATAATAAATGTATCTTTTCAGGGATACAAAAACTTGTTCTATTCTTCTAGCTTTTATTTTATTAAAACCAAAAATGGCAGACAACTGAAATGAGGAAAACGACATCTGTCCGCAACTAAACAGCCAACATGACCGTGAAATGGAAGAAAGCAGTACCGTCAAACTCCGGGAAGTAGTCCACCAGGTGAGAATACATGATCTTCTCCTCCAGCAGGTCCCTCTTGTTGAGGAAGAGGATGACGGAGGAGTTTTGAAACCAAGGATATGTGATGATGGTTCTGAACAGCGCTTTGCTCTCCTCCATGCGGTTCTGAGAAATGTGAGCACATAAACACGTCACGCGGCTGATGTCGCTCAGTCATGCAAAATGTCTCTCACCTCGTTGTCCGACTCCACCAGCACTTGGTCGTACTCGCTGAGCGCCACCAGAAACATGATGGAGGTGACGTTCTCAAAGCAGTGGATCCACTTCCTCCTCTCCGACCGCTGGCCGCCGACGTCCACCATCCTGAATGGGACGCGCCAAACAAACAGCGGAGAGCAATATGAACAAAGCTTCCATGTAGGTAACGGATCTTTGTATTAAAGAGGCATGCGTTGATCAAACTATGAAAAGTGTCAATCAAAAGAAACATGAAGTGATTGAATTGAATTTAAACACAGCAAAGGTGACAGAGAGGAATGTGCTTTTCATGCAGGAAATAAAGAGTTGCAAAAAGACATCTATTGGTCCATCATGTTAATATCAAGAAATTCTGTTATTATTTTCATCCAAGTTTCTTTCTTTCAGAAATTTAAAAATGAACAAAACACGGTCTAATAATTTTCTTCTGTGACACGTTTCCGAGAAGCGCTTCACATCTGTGTCGCAGTGGGAATAAAAACATGTGACGGCGGAACTGCAACCGAAACGGAACTGGATGGTGGATCATTTAACACCGAACAGGTAAAAAAAAAAAAAAAAAACTCGATGACAACATAAAGGGCAAATGAATGAGAACCAGCAAAGGAAAACTGGCAGCCTCTCCAGAACGAGTGACCCACTTTCACCATGGACTCTCTGCTTCTTTGCTGGATGAGCAAAAAAGAAATAATGACATTCTCAAAGCCAATTAAAAGAGCAGGAAGTACGACTGTTTATGAAAGGCTGCCTTGTTAGCGTTGGGGGCGGGTCGTCATCCGAGTATACAACATGTGCTTGTTCCTTACTATCTGGCATTGCGGCTGACACGCTCCGCATTAACGCAACTCAACGATCATGCGCTTCGGTGAAAACAGACACACACCTAAAGCAGCGCCTCCCGAGAGCATGTTTGTATTTTTGGCCTGTTCGCTAAACGCGAAAGCCATTGAGAGCGTGAAGTGAGTCACCGGCAGCGGCAGCCGGGGCCGAGCGGAGCCTCTCAGCTTCTTCGCTGCTGCCGAGCGGCCGGGAAGCTCTCGAGTGCGACCACATTGCGGTTATTTCCAGCCTTGCCAAGCGTAGGAGGAGGCTGGCATGATGGCTTCCTATCGATTTGCACTCGACTGTAATCACTCTTGCTTGTTCGCCACGTCCATTTTGAGGTTCTCGCTTTTTCTTGCAGGAGAAGGGATTGGAAGCTGGACCGGTTGTGGGCTGAATCTTGAAAGGATGTAGCACGAGGGGGGGAAAAATGGCTCTCGTGTAAAAATTGCGCATCTTGGGGATATTTAGGAAACACAAAATACAGCTGGGTCTCAGTATATCAGAATATTGCAACTTTTGTGTACACAATACGGTGGTACCTTGATTTACGAGTGCCCCGACAGACGAGCTTTTTTAAGAGCTGTTGCTTCATCCATTTTTTTTTTTTTTATGCTCCCAGACAAAAACACCAGAGACCTGCTGTTGTCGTGACCCAAGGTCATTCTTAAGCGCTGAGCTTTGTCAAGGACTAAATTGAACTCGTAAGTCAAGGTGCCAGCGTATATATAAGTGTAATGGGCTTGCTTGGAGGAGATACGTTAGGCATGCTTTTAGGTGGAACGGAACATGCCGCTCGGACATCACACGGGAAACACGGGCTGGCTGAAGTTAGTCAAAGCAGTGCAATTCTTTTGTCTACCTGAAGATGATGCTTTGCAAGTCGAAAGGGTATTCTATGATCCCAGTGGTTGGGATTCGAACCCTAAGCACATCCTGTTGGGTGGGTAGATAGGAAGATTCAGCGATACGATCCAGATCGCTAAGATAGCTGGAGACAGGATGGAGAGCGGAAGGCGAGACAGAGAGAGGAAAGAGAAAGTGCGGCATAAGAGCAGATACAGCACACAAACCCTCCAAAAAAAAAAAAAAAGCCAGTGGATCAGTTCACATGTCACCAAAGGAAACATTCCCGAGCACCGTCAGGCGATTAGATGAAATTTGGTGCTCCAAAGAATTTTTTTTTTTGCTTCATCCGTGATGGCGGCTCCCAAAGACAGGATTCCACTTCTTGCGTGACGCTTTTACTTGTGTCCAACTTGAGCAATTTGCGACACAACACGCCAGCTTCCTGACACGGACTGTAGACCTGGACCGTAGTCTTTTGGGAGGTCACCATCAGGGATGCATTGACGTGCAGCCCAAAGCTAGGTCATGGCGATAGCGGCGTCGGCGGCTCGCAACCGGGCCGACCGGAGACGTTGTGGGCGGCACTCGGGCCACCAGTACCTGAAGATTATATTCTCCAGGTCAAAGGGGTACTCAATGATGCCGGTGGTTGGCACTCGAACCCGCAGCACATCCTGCTGGGTGGGCACGTACCCCGACGTCGCTATTCGTTCTAAATCGCTAAGGTAGCTGTGAAGGGAGGAACATGTGACATCGTGGATACGGACTCATCACGCACGACATCAGGTACACCTCCAATGTCAATACACTTTTTTTTTAAAATTTAGTTTCAAGTATCATTCGGACAGACATCAGGACCTCAATCGATTGTAAAGGTGTACGTCATGTTGAGGCAGGTGAGTGTCATGCAACAGTCCAAAACATTACTTTTTAACGATGGGACAGGTCATTTATAGAGCATTTCAAAAGTGTGCAAATAATATTATAAAATAAATATTATATTATTAATATATCATCAAATAAAATTATAATATTTATAAAATGCAAACTTATACAATGTCCATAGTGTCTTCATCTGACACACTTGACTATTTATTCTAGCAAAAACATGTTAAACATCACATTTACTAGCCTACGGCGGCCGCCATCTTTTTACCTTTTTCACTCCCGCGAGTGAATTTGCAAGACTGACGCGTATGAGCTCTTCCAACAGTACGTAAAGATAATATATCAATCACACCGTCATTGATCAAAATTGTATCATACGTCAATCGTCATAGCTATGGCGGCTAGCCGTGAGGCCTGCCTTGTTTGGACAGGAGCTGGCACATTCAATGTATTCTTCCAAAATAATCTATTAGTTCCCTTTTAAGCGTTGGACGCGCATGTTCCGCGAGTGGATGGTTTTATAAGAGGCAGACGTACTATTTGGTGGAGTCAGAGAGCTGGTACTCTCTCCTGCGGTCGTAGGCCTCCTGGATGCCAGGGTCAGCCCACAGCATCTTGATGGCACCGATGTACGGCTGATCGAACGACGTCACCATCTCCACGTCCACCTCGCGCACCAGCTGCGCGTTGTTCTAAGAGGCAAAAAGCATTTCAGTCAGTACGGGACTTTTGATTTTGATCCATCAGCAAAATGAAGGTGGGACATACTTTGTTCTGTTCGAACTTGTACGGTATCTTGAGTGTTTCGGTGGCACGGATCATGGACTGCATGGACGTGAAGATGTTCTGGTAGACCAGTTTGGTGAAGCCCTTCTTGTCCTCATCGGTGTAGCCCGAGCCGTGGATGATTCGCATTTGCTTGATAAAAGTGCTCTTGCCGCTCTCGCCGGTACCTGATGGAGAAGAGTACCACAACCACTCAAACAACAATACGATCCATGATGGTATTTCTGAGGACAAGAGCAAACTCGAGTATAAAACGGAAAAGAACGACTGGTTGCTAAGTGGCTAACCGTTAGCCGCTCGGTGTTCAATTAAGTTGGAGCCATAAGCTGCGCATGTATGAATGTGCGCAGGCTATATTACGCTAAGCTAACTTTTGTTGGTGATTATAAACATGCTGTTATGGTACATTCATTTGATTTTGCAGAAGGCACATTACATCTTTTTCTTCAAGTGTGAAAAGGATCCCAAACTGGACATTCTTCCAGTTTGTTGAATTGTCACAGCTTAAGCAGACATTTATTAATGCTGCCATAGACATCGCATCCACAATCAATTGATAACACAATTGATAACAGTACAAGAAAAAAATAAAATAAACAATCGTCATAATGCTGTCACACTTAAGCTCGACTAAACATAACATGAATCTCGTGTGTGTGTGTGCGCAGGTGTGAAATGGCTTCCAAACAAAAGCTCCATACATACGACATTGTGTATTCATAACTTTTCATTCCAATTCACCAGAGAAAAGTGAAGATTAAGTAGGCCAACCAAAGTAGGTTTGCCCGTAAAAGCATGTGTGTAGATAATAAGAACGAGAGTAACAATCAATATTTGTTTGGGCTCTCACATGGCCTGAAACAAGCGTGAGATCACCCGTGCTTGCAGCTCTGTGTACGTATGCGCTTCTGTTTTAAGACTACTTTTGACCCCGCTGAACCAAACCGGTAGGCGGGAGGAGAGTAACACATATATCATTTATCCACAGAACAGACTCCAGGTAGAGTCGGTGTGCTATATTCGGTCGAGACAGCCCGAGTTGAAATAAGACAAAGTCACTTAGCAACGTGATTCAGTTTGCAAGCTGTGTAACAAAAGTATTTTGAATTTCAGAGTATCATTTGAATTTCGCTATTGACAACACCTTGAGCTTGCTTGTCTGGCAGCTCCATCTCCAACCAAAAACCATAAAAGTGAAACCTCTTGCAGGCATGTCGAGCTCCGTTCAACAGATCTCATTGTTCCTGCGTGCGAGTGGAAAAGCCAGCGGAAGCATTTCTCACGGCCAGGCTACTGTACATTCGCTGGAGCTACTCCTTAGGGTCCATGCTAGTTCCCATGGCAACCTCAGCTCCGGACTCATAAATACATGGCAGACAACATTGGATGATGGGCTTCGTCATGTCTCCATGGAGCCAAGGCAAACATGCAAGCTTTTTTTTTTGGGCCGTCTCCATATTTTGCACGGAGGTCAAAAAGTGTTACGTACATGATAACAGACTCATTCATGAAGAGCTTTATGTCACCACACGGACAATGCGCTCTACAGTATGCTATCGGTACATCCGCGCAGTACTCGGCAGAACTGAGTACACTAGACTACAAGCGCTTTCTCGGAAAAAAAACAAACATACAACCTCCCCTTCATGGACAAATGATTTCTATGGGATCATTTTCAATAAGATGCTTATGTAAAGTCGGCCAAAATGTCAGCTCCTTGCCTGAGGGCAGCAAATCTGATGAGACTTCAGTTGAGAAAGCGTCTAAGAAAAATTTAATTCACAGGGATGTTTTGTTCCACTTTATAAAACGTATATAAAAAATCAGGCAAAAATCTGGCTTTTGATTTATGCTGCTGTGAAACTCAAAAGCTACTGTAGCTAATATGAACAAACAGCAACGTAATCAAATTGAAAATATCCAGCAGAGTAAATCCACACGGGGAGCTTAACATTCCCACCAACTCTTGTACTAATTATTCAGCCAATGAACTAAGCATTAACTCGCAGGAAAAGAAAACCTCGAAACGGATCCCGGGGTGAGTGAGCAAGGCTAACTGGAGGGCAAAACTCCAAAATATTTTGCTTCGGATTTACATGAAGATCAATAACCAGGAACACGGCGTGAGAGATCCACGTTGAAAAGTAAAGAGAGTGGCAAGGGAGGAGGTGCGAAAATGTGTTAAAAATGGTGCCTTGAGTAAATGATTCCCTAACAATGGCACATCAAACAGGAAGCCATATCCACTCCAGCTCGGCGCTAGCTAGCAATGTCGACTGGGGGCTTTTTTCACTGTACAGGAACCAAATGGCTGTCAAGTGGCCCATTTCGCTTGCGGGAACCTTTCCAGTGACACTTTTAGGAAGTGGATTTGCCTGAAGGAATCCAGGCTTAGCCACCACATGGAAAGAAAAAAAAAAAGGGCGAGCATTTTAGACTAAAAAAAGGGCTTTTCAGGCAGGCTTGAGCCTGCAGGCCAGTCACAAGTGTGCAAGGATCATCCAGCAGCAACCCATTAACTTTGCTCTAACAAAAAAATGCCTTTGGTTATTTAATATTTACATGAAGCATGCCGATTTATTTTCCTAGTCCCTATTGACAAGAATCATATATTCATGTAATTATATGTCGTGACATAATATTGACATAATGTCAAATTGAAGTCTGCAGGTTGTTATAAAAAAAAAGGTTGTTAAGAAAAATCCAATCCGCAACTACAACTTTTGAAAATACAAAAAAACAAACTATTTACAGTATCAGATTTTGTAAAAAAAAAAAAAAAAAAACTGCATGGATTAGGAGGAGGGTTTGAGTGAGAAAATTAATTTCCCAAGTTACCGTGGCCAAGAACAAGAGAGAAGCTTTTCCACCCCCAAATGTCTTCCCACCAAGCGGGGCGGTAAGACAGCAGAGACGAAACCTTAAGGGACAAATGGAAGAAGAGGAAATGGAGAACTGTGGCCACCAGAATTGAAGAGTGAAGTAAGAACAAACAGATTAAGGCTGTGATAATAAAACACAGACCCCCCCAAAAAATATTATTTTGAAGTGCAACAATTGACAAATTAAATTGCTACGTTTTTAATAATCCATTTAGCTTTTAGTATTGTCAAAATCTGTTCAAATCCTCAGAATTTCATCTTCAAAAAATTATTCTCAAATTTCTGCAGTCTTCCATCAAAGTAGTGCAATTACCTTGGTATTCTTTTTTCCCCAGATAAGACATCTGTGTAAAAACGTCTCGAGAGCGCAGCACAGGCTGCAGTTTTCACAAAGATTCCTTGCATACTTTTCCTTCTTGAGAACTTACAATTAAATTACATATCCCATTTTGCTTGCCGTTTAATCCAACTGCCTCACAAATTTCCCCATCCGACATCTCTCCAACAAGCAACAACTTCAATCAAGTGCCACTTTGACTCTAAACTTGAGAAAAAGTCTACACACCCCTGTTCAAACTGCAGGTTTTTGTGACATTTAGAATAATAATAAATCAGACCAAGATACATTTCTGTTTCCCCCCCAATAATCTAACCTTAAACTTTGAGAGGGGAAGAAAATTAAGTTTAGATGTGGTTGCACAAGTGTGCACACCCTCTTAAAACTTGGATGTGCCTGTGTTCAGCTTTAATTTATCACATTCAAACGCATGCTAAAAGGGAGTCAGCACATTCCAAATATTCAGGATTCTGCTAGTAAGAAAAAAAAAAAAAAGGTCCAAAAACAACTAGTAGAACACCTGGAATTTATTTGAGGTTGGTCAGAGGCGCTTTAAATGATGGCAGGTGTGGACTGACTCCCATTGAGCGCATTCGTTGTTTTCTATGTTAAAGATTCATGTTAACTGGGAGGACTGGCAGCGAACAAACATGACTTTTGAATTTAGTTCATTTTGAACAAAACCACATCTCAATAATTCAGTGGTTTATTTTATTGATTTTTTTTTTATGTCAACTGAGTCATGGAGGTTAGAGGTCATTAGAACTATGGGAAAACGTTTGTAAATGATTAATCGTGGTCTTGTTTTAATCACACAAACTTGACATTTGAAGAGAGGTTTGTCAACATTTTATGACCACTGTAGATAAAAGCACTAGCCATCGAGGCTAGCGGTCTCGCAGTCTGACACATATCTGCTGAAAGTCAGGGTGTGTCAATATGAGTTTGCTCAACCAACAAAGCTGCCAGACAAATAGAGCAAGGCTACAAACACGTACCTTATTCCCAAGGTGTGAAATGACTTTTTGGCGGAATGCAAAAAGTAGGGCCGTGCAATTAATCGAAATTAAGTTACGATTAATCATTTCGATCAGCAGCTCCTAATATTGCAAGCTAACCTAGACACGCCATATGTCCTGAGCTTGCTGGAAGACTGAAAACCATCATGGGCATAGGTTGGCTTCATTCATCCGGCATGATTGAGCGATGTTACAAAGTAAAAATGTCAGCTCTTCCGACCTCTGTTGCATCCTCTGCGTGAGCACATGTTAGCAACTGAGCCCGTCTTTGTTCCTCCAACTTTAACAAGACAAAATGACAGCTAATTGAAGCCTATGAAGTGTGTTGCGTTTCATTAGCCTCTGCACATATTGATGCGTTTACAGTTCAAAGAAGACATGACATTGGATGAATAGTTTGAGACCACCCCCTTCCCCCCCCCATCCAGCCAACTCTTTATATTGAATGTCGCTCAAGGCAATTCAAATTCTTCATCGCTATTACACACGTGAAAAGTGGAATGACAAGTTTTCATTGGGGACAAAGTACCAGCACTGGAGTTTTAATCCAAAATGGTGTCTGGATTCAAAAGGGTTACATTTGCTATCTTCAATTTACCAGAGGATTAGTCATCACACTTGAAATATAATCCCCCCCCCCCTTTAGTCAAGTGTAGCAGACACCAACTCCAGTACTTTGTAGAAACTTTGGGAATTTTTAAGCAGTCACAGATGGCGAGAGGACAAATAACTGTACATGGTGCACGCTGAGAAAACGCTGAATCAAAATGTCTTCTTGTAAAACTGCAGCAACTAGTTGACTTCATGTGGGGGTCAAGCAGCTGTTAGCAGTGTCACCACGACATACCACAGATTTGCACATTAACAAGCCAGTCAAAAGGGTGTCAATTTGACAAGTGGGTGCAATGTTTTGCATACCACAAGTTGGACTAACATAACATGAAAACTGACCAGTTTGGATTCTCCGTTACAAGGTGTAGTATAATTCTGCTTACCCAACAGAAGTAGCTTCAGCTCCCTCCTGGCGTCTCGTTTGTCCCGCCGCAGTTGCTTCTCGATCTCAGAGTTGATCCGTTTGGACTCCTTCGCCTCTTCACTCAGGCAACAAGCCATCATGGAGTCAAGAGTCATCACCGCATGAGCCAGAAAAGCCCTGCCTGACGGACGAAGGGGGGTGGGGGTGGAGGTCGCGTCGGGCTCGGAAAAGGCTTTCCAAGCTCAAGTGTATGGAATCCCGTCAAGTCAAATGGGAATTTCGCTACTTTTTTTTGCTCGTCCTCGGTGACAAATATTTGACAGCGTAAGCCTTAAATCGTATGCAAATTCGGAGTTTGCAAGGGGGGGGGGGGGGGGACTTGCCAGAAGACTTTAAAGGGGGAAAACGACAAATTAGAACCAGTAAAAGACTTTTTATGTAAGAAAAGAAAATCTAATTAAGGTGGTGAAGGTGTTAAAAATAAGATTCCCACTGTGCCAATACTGTTTTAATCATTCCCAGCGCCGCTGCTCAAGTCGTGGAAGTTTAACTACACCTACACACCCCGAAAAAAGCCTATTTTTATTAAACACTCGTGTCCCGGAGGCAGCGGGACACTGTTGAGCGCCCCTGCCACATTTGTCGGAGCCCTCCCGCGAGCCTAGCCGCCCCGACGCCGACACTTCACGCCCGCGCAGTGGTTGCAACCGCCGCCTGTCAGCCCGTCCATCTACCGCATGCACACGTCGACGAGCTCCGGATGCTAAGCAATCGACTTGCACATTAGGGGGAAAAAATTAAAAAGGAAAAAAATATATATTAGGGGTTAAGTTTTGCGGGAGTGGTGATGGCTAAGCAGTTAGCGAGCTATGTTAGCTTGAGCTAGCCATCCCTGGAATTGCAGCAGGAAAAAAAAGCACAAGCAGCTGGGAGAAACCTCATTGCTTGGAAATGAGCTTTGTCCAAACGCTCTCTCCTGGGGCCCAAAAATGCCCTCAGTGTTGAATACTGAAAGTCAAATCAGGCAATTCATCGTTCTTGGTGTTTTTTTTTTTTTTCTCCTGGTTGGAATAGCGCCCCTCCTCGTCATCCACTCCTCTCCCGGTGACGTCACGAGTCATTTATCTGACTGACAGCCCTTTTGCGCGAATGGAGAGAAGAGAATACGGTAATATAAAGGCGGGACTATGGGTTAGGTTGACATAGCAAGGTTGTGTGAGAAGTCGCCTTCCTCCCTTTCCTTTTTGGAGGCGTGTCAGCCCCCGGCCACAGTGCTCATACAGCTGTTTCTTCTGGATGGTTACACTTTAAGCCTGACAACATCACCTTGAAATTGTTATAACAACGTTGTAGGCACGCATGTCTCACAATTCTGGGGTCCCGAGTTCGAATCTCAGATGTAGTGTTTCCATATTGTTCCCGTGCTTATGAGAGTGTTCTTCAGGTACTTCCTCCAAGTTCCAGCATCCCAAAAGTGTACACGTAATTGAAGTTTCATTTGAAATTGAGGACTCCAAATTGTCCGTTGATTGTGTTCAACTTTGAGGTGTACACTCGGTTATACAGGTAACATGACAGGTAGTGTCAATATTTGAATGAGCTTTTCTTTATTTTAGTGACAAATGACAAGACAAGTTGCCTCACCTTTCCAGTAAACGTGACGTTGCAATAAATAAATACAAAAAGATGTCATGTTTGCTATTCTAATATGGCAGGTGCTAAGTAAACTGACATTCATGTATCTTCTGCTGAACTGGTTTTGAGTTTAGCTTTAACGACAACACAAAGTGTGCTGAAGTACGTGAGCAATAATAATAATAATAATAATAATAATAATAATAATAATAATAATAAAATAATAATAATAATGTACGTAATAAAAATAGAGCTATAGAGATAGAAAGATTTTAACTTCTTCATAAGAAGAAGCAGTTGAGACAGTCACTTGGCTTTATACTGACAAAACAGATGGGCGGACGGTCAAACTGGTTCTATTGTTGAGCCAACGCGACACCTTGTGGACAATTGTTGTAAATGCAATGAGGAAACTGAGACACACCCTCTATGACGTCACACACGTCAACGCTTTAAACACAGTTATCTATCTCCCGTAGTCCCTCAAAGACAAATTTGGCCTAAATAATTAGTGAAAACACGAGAAAGTTGACCACTACTTTGGACATTTCATCCACGGCAGCAAAGTTTGAAGACACGGATATGGACACAAGATATAGAAATAGGCGACACTAACTTGAGAATTATTCAGTTTCTGTTATTATGTTGTATCAGGAGTTTGATGAGTCGCAATAAAGCAGTCCAGAGAAATCTGGCTGGAATGAATGCGCGTGAAGTTGAGAAAACTTCCAAGTCAGAAGGTTGTGATCTTAAAATAATGACAACTGAGTGGAGTGTAAGATGTCTTCTTTTATGAGTCCATTCAGTTTAATGATTGATCATGGCCCGTTTCCCACAGCAGCCAGCCCAGAGGGGCAAAGTCTCCTCTCTTAAGCTTTCTGTCGGACGGATGTAAAGCTTCATCAGTGACGATAGGGGAGGAGAGCCACCTGAATCACTGTTGGATCATTCACTGTACATTGCAGGTGAAACATGAGACACCTTCCACCCCGATGAATGCTTGGAGGTTGAGGCGGATCATTTCCTCCTATGGTCGAGACCGCACCTTCTCACTGGCTTGCGTTTTTCTATCCTTTATTTCTTTTTTTACTTTATTTACTTTCTTGTTGCAGCTCCATGACAGCCACACCCTCATCTTCCGGGATGTGTACTGCTTTTCAAACATGTTTTTTTCTTCCTATTATATGCCATATAATAGCATTATTTCCCTTAAGGACTTAAGATCCCTTAAGGCCTTAGTGAATCAGTCAGTTTCATGAAGAAATTCAATCCGTTGCAGATGCACTTGACTTCCTTTTACTTCCATTCCTACACGTTTACCTCACCTCATTTCCATGGCAACCAAGAGCTCAGGTTATCTCCGTATGCACGAGACTAGGAAAACCCGGACGGACCGGTCCCGCAGGCATAAAGAAGACAAAAGATTGTCGTCTAAATAAGCAGACCAGCATTGCGAGGAGGGAGGCGTGACTCCGCATTGCTCTCAAAACATTGTGACAGATGAATCACGAAATAAAGACTCACAAATCGCATCATGATTCCCGCAAAGCTCAGAAAGTTTCCTCGCATTTTATTAGAAGTTTGAAATAAACTAAATACAGTATGTGTTGCCATAACATAACAATTAAAAAAAAAAAAAACACAAGTGACTTGACTTTTGATTTTCCAATCAGTTCACTTCATAAAAAGCAGCACTTAAAACACTGAAAAGGAGTTAAAAAAAGACTTCAATACGTTAAATGCCACCCCACTTCAAGTTTACTGCCAAATAAAAAAAATAAAATAAAAACAATTAGACTTTGTGGATTTGGAACAACCACAATGCTTGGCATTTCAGCAAGAGTCTAGATTTCCTGGCAATGGAAACTTTATCCATTCTTCCTCCCATGTTGAAAAAACATGCGTGCTGGTTTAACTGTCTCTCTTTCCTTAGGTGTAAATGTAAGTGTGAATAGTTGTTTGTCTATAGTATGTGTGACTATCGCCTAAAGTCGGGAGAGGGCTCCATAGGCCGGAGTTGTAAATAAGAACTTGTTCTTAATTGTTTGCCTGTGTAAATAAAGGTTCAATAAAATAAAAATATGACCAGCTCTAGAACTATAAAACAATTACTGGCAATCATCCTATAGGTCAACGGGAAAAGGTCAATGCAGTCACAAAGGGGGGCCCTAAATCATCTTTGTTTACATGTCAACTAATGGTGGGAAGTCAAGAAGTACAAATAGACTTTTAATAGCCTGTAGTGTTTTTTGGCACGGGCGACACCTGGCCTATAGGCATACCTAAGTCTGGATACTTTTAAATAATCTTTTATTGCTGTACAGTTTGAAAGATACTACACTGTTATTGAGAAAACACTCCCCCCTCCCACACACACACATCGCGCGTCTTCCGGCATCTCTGCGGTCGCTTAGCCGCGCTCCTGTCGCTATCGAGCCGCGCCGTCGCCTCGAGCGCATTCCAGTCGCGGCGCAGAGCGTGGACGCGGAACATTCCTGCCGAGGCGAGGTGCGAGGTGGACTCACCCGAGCAGCAGGTCCGTTTGTGACGAAATAAATGCCACCATTCGGCCGCTCGAGTCGCACTACGCCCGCAGGTGCACCGCACCCGGCATCTACGCAAACATGGACCGCGTAAAGGAAGCGTTGGAACGGGGACAGTGACGGACTGCGCTCACTTGAAGGTACTGAACTGTTTTGATTTCTCTTGTTCTTAATTAACTCCTAGCAAAGTTACTACAGTAGTAACAGAGAGGTTCCATAGATACTGTAAACTAGTTTATCATTCATTTACATAGTGTGTACACTGAAAAGGGGTGGATCACTTTACATGTCAGATGTAGTTGATTTAAATCAAGATTTCTTTTTTCAGATGACGCAGAATGTCTAAACGCTGGAAGCTTGTGGTTTGAATGTTAAAACGGTCTTAAAAATGTCACGGATGGAAAATAATATTACTTAGCAAGATGACGAGGCGGCACAGGAATTAATCAGAAATTAGGAATTTCAATGCTTCATCGATTCTCATTAAGTGAGGTAATGAGTCAATAGGACAAGTCATCGATGAAGACTGATGAGAAATGAGAGGTCAAGGGATCGTTGGAGAGTGTGCTTGACTAACTCTGTAATTAATATTAGGCGTGTTCGGGCCATGGCGGGCTGCTGGGATTATTACCGTCGCACCTGCATGTGCTTCCTCTCGGAAGAGGAGAAGACGTCCCTCGCCGTGCACAACGCGATCAAGAAGGAACTCAAGAACCAGAAGCGGAAGGAGCGGCGAGAGGTGAAAGTCCTTCTGTTGGGTGAGTGATGCTAAGTCTCCTTTTCTGTTACCGACTTATTTGAAACTTTTTTTTGACCATTGGATTTGGGTGGCTAGCCAACAATTTGGTTTTGTTGAAGTTGAGAAGATGGTGGTTCAGGGGGTAATGCGGCTGACTTTGGGATCTGGGTTCAAATTGTGGTCAGGGCATGTGGCCCACTCATGAAAGAGAGAAAAAAAAAAAAAAAAGGGGGTGGTTTATGTCAGGAAATGCATTTAGTGTGAAACGTGTACTCAACTTATCATACTTACTGTGCCCCATCTGACACAAGGAAGTTGTTGATTTTTCTTAGAAAAAGGCGATGATAAAATCGGAGGAATTTACAGTAACATACGCAACGATTTTTGACAGCTGCACTTGCGCAATTGCCTAAAATTGAGCAGTGTGAATGGAATTTGTTCCAAACCCATGACAACGTAGTCACACACACGCTAACCATCAACAAGCTGGTTTGTCGCGATACAAACTCCATTTAAAACACTATGAACCTTAAGGCGGGCGGGGGGGGGGGGGGGGGGGCATCAATTACTTAATTATTATTTTTTTTTGCAATTTGCATGTCATTGTGTTTGTCAGGCTACCCTAAGCATTAGCAATTATCGTCTTGTGGTAAAAACAAGTTTGACACTCCTGAGTTATGTCGTTTAGCTTGGCATGTTCGGTGGCCCAATAGGAACCAGAAATATGCCAAGCATGTGGCAATATGAGATATCGAGAATGGTTCAGACTGCAATCGCTCATCAAGTCAGCAGAGTGAGTCTTACAAACCTACACGGCTCTTTTGCAGCTTGACTGATGGCTTTCTAGCGACAGGATGAGCCTGCAGATAAGGCACAAATGAACAGGTGAACCTTTGCCTGCACAGCCATAAATTTCGCTCTTTATTCAGTTTAGGTTGCGCACGCTATATTGTCTTGACAGTCAGGATCCCAGTCTGTGCATTCGACGGGCCTGCAAGATAACATGATTAAGGAATTAACAGGGAATTGATTAGATTGTTTAATGATTAATGAGGTTTAATGTTAGACAAAAAAAAGTGGGCATCGCTGTTGACGATTTACAATTTGAGATTATTGCTTCAGTCCGTGGTTGAACTATCGCCATGACGAAATATATATTATCTGCACGGGCAATGCTTTAAGTCAGGCTTGAGAGATGTATTGTTTTGTTTTTTTAAATACATTACGTCACTCCGACTTGTATGACTTGTTCACCTGCAATGATTTTTACAGTGAAGGGATTGAAGTTGATGCACAACTGTTATGCTTGCAATGTGTTCACAACAATTATAGTGGTGTCGTGTTTGGAGAGGTGCAATTAAACATCCTTTTACGCTACACTGAATGGTGTTTTCTGGAAATGGGACGCACCCTGCCACAAATGCAATGACGTATTTCAATACTCCGAGCGATTAGTCTGTCGATTGTAACCTTCGGTTCTTCTTCAGCTTAATCAAAGAGGGAATCTAAAAAAGATCTTACAAGAATGCTATCACTTTTTTTTTTTTTTTTATGAAAATGTCATAATGGAACGAGATAGCTCTTAGTTTGATATATTTTTTATATTTTTAGCAATAGGCTTTTTTTAAGTTATGCTCTCAAAACGACGATAAAGTTGTGTTTTTTAGATAAACAGATTTGTTTCCTTAGCTGAAACCTTTTTGAGAAAAATACTCCTACTATAACACAAATAGCCTGATTGCGAATATTTTGTATATTATATTTTACGTTTTATTACATATATATTTTTTTATATTATTATTTTTTTAAATTATATTACAAGAATAGGACGTTTTATTTATTTAAGTTAAAATAAAGAGTTTTATTCAAAGACCAAATCTGAGACTGAGCACAAATCGGAATCCCTTCATACTTGTGTTTAGGATGAGCTTACATTGTATATTATTAGTACATATGTGTATCATGTATGCCCCTTGTTTCCTCAGGAACCGGCGAGAGTGGCAAAACTACCTTCATCCGCCAGATGAGGATCATCCACGGACGGGGCTTCTCAGAGGAGGAAAGGAAAGAATTTGCTAAATGCATCTTCCAGAACATCTTCACGGCCATCAAGGCCATGACAGGAGCCATGAAAATGCTTAAAATTCCCTACTCCAACGCAGAAAACGAGGTAGGCTCAACAGCATACTCAAACACTTTCTGTATTCGGGCCCATCTGGCCCATTCCTGTTCCTAAAATCTTCCTTTTCTGGTACCATCTTGTGCCTTCTCACACAGTTCTATGCCAGTAAGATCGAGAATGTGAATCCAGTGCAGATCACCAAGATGGATAGAGATTATGTGGATGCTATCCGCCGCCTCTGGGCCGACTCTGGCATGCGGGTCTGCTACAGCCGACGCTGCGAGTACCAGCTACTGGACTCCACAGAATAGTGAGTCCATTTTAATTAAAATGAATGTAGATTACATGGGAAACAAGTCACTTAATATAACTGATTGAATCTGGTGCATCTACTTTCATCTCAGTCAATTATTTATATTATATAAATTATATTATTATTTACATTATATAAATTATATTATATTATAGATGGGAAATTCCAGGAAATCTCCTTTTATTTTCTTACGGAAACATTTTGTTGACTCGTGACTTAAAAAAAATAATAAATCGGGAAGTTGTTCCTGTTTGTCCATATTTGCCAGTAGAGGGAATTAGTTCCCTTCCGGGCTCATTTTACTCCCTAATATAAATGAAATCATATAATACGCAGGCATGAAGCGAATTTGGATTTTTTTTTAAATGGAGGAATCGAACAAGATCACAGTGTGCTGCTCGTGTTCCTCTGTTTGTCGAGCAGTGCGTGTGTGCCATAAAGGCATCACCTTGTCATTTTTTAATCACAGCTAATTTATCACTCGTGTTTGTTTTCCACGCAGGTGGGTGGCCATAATCATAGCTGCAGTTTCCTGATTTTACTGGGGGGTTTTCTCTGTGCTTTCAGCTACATGAGCCAACTCGACCGCATAGCAGAGCCGGACTACGTCCCCACAGAACAGGACGTGCTGAGGGTTCGATTCCCCACCACGGGCATCCACGACTATGCCTTTACCATCAACAAGATTACACTCAGGTGCCTTATCACCGAGTTTAATTCCTTCCATGACAATGCTCGTAATTCGAACATCTAAAATCATGTTTCTTCATTGAAATTAAATGAATCGTTTCCAGCCCCCAAACTGTGTTTTAAAAAGGAAAATTGCGTTTTTTTTTTTTTAAATAAAATAAAAAATACCAAAGTATTGGGTGCCATTAATTTTTGCTTTTCTGCATAATTCTTATCAAATCATCAGTTATAATTTAGTAAAGATTTTCCTCACTGTTTGTCGCTCCGCCCGCAGGATCGTGGACGTAGGTGGTCAGAAATCAGAGCGCCGGAAATGGATCCACTGCTTTGAGAACGTCACCTCGCTCATCTTCCTGGCCTCCCTAAGCGAGTACGACCAAGTCCTGGAGGAGAGTGACACTACTGTAAGTATCTTTGCTGAATAAAGCCACCACAACATAGCAATTTTGAACATACAAGATATAGCCCTGTATCTTCTTAGCATCACTTCGCTTATCGACCAGCAGGTGTCACTCTAACACATGAGAAAAAAAAAACGTATCTGTGTGTGTGTTTTAGAACCGCATGGAGGAGAGCCTGGCTTTATTCTACACCACCATCCATTCACCATGGTTCCATACCACCTCCATCATACTCTTCCTCAACAAAACTGACATCCTGGCTGACAAAATACTAACCTCTGACCTGAAGAAATACTTCCCTGGCTTCACAGGTAAGCCCCGTTCCTCAATTAAATGCCAATTCGGCGGTTTATAATTTTACGACAAAAAACTTTATTTTTTTTACTCAACAAACTGTCAAATTAGTTATGTGACTCACTCAACATGCCAGTCCCCACACATTCAAAGTCAAAGATACTACAGTGTAGAACGTGCCAATAGCGACCCCAAGTGGACATAAATAATACCTGCTTCTCACTTGGAGATTTTGTATTGATTTTATGTACACAATGATTTTAAATTAAGAAAAAAAAACTACTATTTGAATCAACTACTTTTATATACTCAAACTATTTTATTGTATCTTACCTATGAATGAGCTGGCCCATATGTCTGTTTTAAAAATCAGATATGGCCTTCAAGCACAAAAGTATTTCTGCCTGCACTCTACTGTAAAGTACAATATTCCAGACCCCACTTTGAGGACATTTTCTTGGAAACAGAACCTTTTTTTTGCCATAATGGCAAATGGCAGGTTGTCATGTTGATTCACTCTCGTCCACTTTTTTTCCTCCTCATTGTGTGACTCATTCACTCAAGTCGTTTGCAAAGTGAATTCCGCCACTCCCCCCACTTCAATTTTTTTTTTTTTCATGGCCAAAGTGAACCATAATTGGGGGATCTTTTGTCCATTTCATAATTGGCCTTTAAATGACTCATTTACTGGAGGTTTTTTTTTTTGGAATATATATATTTCACTCGTGGCCTTTGCTGCTGGTGTCTGCATGCAGAGCACTGCCTTGACACTTCCCATCTTCTACTTCCAGCACCAGTCCCTCATCCTCCTGTAGCCCATGGCAACAGATAGATCCCCTTCCCCCCCCAAATCCCGTTATGTGTCTTGTGTGTGCAGGGGTTGTGATAGTTGCATGTCAAATAAACACACAAAATGAGACATTTTGTGTGTCCGTGCGTGATTTAAGATGGTATGAGAGGACCTCTGCTCCATACGAGACTGTGATAATGTCTTTGTTTTGACACAGTGAAACCACATGGGGCTCATTATCCACGAGGTGGAGCCAAAGCAATAATACATGCCATAATTCGGATTTATTTTATATAACATAAATTACGGTTCAAAGTGTTAGTGTTGCTTCACTACAGTTTCACTACATTTTAAGTTAAAATGGTTCAAGGGGGAAAGCAATGTGGACACAAATGGGCAGCATTTTTTTTTTTCAAATGTCAAATGTGAACAGCAGGATGAAGAGAATTGTTTAAACAAATTTAACAGAACACAAAAATGCAATAGACTCAATTCTGCCGATTGTTACTGCTTTTTTTTAACGATCACACCAAAATTAGCCGAGACCTTACTCCACCCATTCCAATTTAATAAAAAAAATAAAAATAAATACTTGACACCAATGGACGTACATGGCACTCCTCGTTAGGATTCCCGTTAGCACACATACCATTTTATGAGTATTGTAATTATGTTATATTTCATTTTCAGTCTAAACAATGCTGTTTTAACACGTCTGTCCTCTTTCATTCAGGCAAGACACAAGATGCGGAAGAGGCCAAAAAATACATCCAGAAGCTGTACCAGCAGCAGACCAGGAACCCAAACAGCAGGGGGGAAGGGAAAAACTTCTACCTGCACCACACCTGTGCCACAGACACGGACAACATTCGCAAGGTGTTCAGCGACATTAAGGACACGGTGCTGCTAAAATCTCTGCGGGAGTTTGGAATCTTCTGAACTTTTAAAGGACTTATTGTACGACTATTTTTGGAAGGACGGTGAAAATGAAGGCCAGCTTTTTATTGCACATGTGAAGGAGCCCGACACATCTATTTTCTGGATTAGCACAATTTGCAACATGGGAAATGATGGAAATACGATGAGTTATATCTCCATTAAAGGACATTTTTTGTGTGTAAAAAGACACCAAAATGATATAATACTACCTTCACTTGAAAGCAACAGTTTGGAGGGAAATGAAAACAAACATACAATTGTTTACAATTACATAGAACAGGGCACACGTAGCTAACAATAGACAATAACCACTGTTAAAACAACAAACACTCTTCGCTAACTCTTCAAATTAACTGTGTACTATTTATGATGTTTAAGAAGGGAAACAAATTCCTTACTAGCTTCACAAATATGTCTATATTGTTTATTACGTTTATGTTTTTTGTTAGTCTTTTTACTCTAATCATCACTGCTTTTTGTTTTTTTAGGTGTTGAATTTTTTTTTTGTCTTTTGTCAGGCACATTGTTCACCACATGCACATCAACTGGGATGATGCATCAGGAGTTTTTTGTGGGCAGATTTTTGTGAAAGGAAGGGGGGGACTCTAATATTAAGAAAAAAAAAATCAAAAACATTTGAAGTTATTTTTTTTCCTCTTATTTGCAGAGATTTATAGGAATAAAGTCAGAAATAATGAAAAAATAATCTGCACACTGGTGACCTTATTCAAACTTTTACTAGTTCAACTTGTCCTCAAATGTAGGTCAGTTAGCTTAATGCTAATCTAAAATGGGAAATGTCATAGACGAGCTAAAATAAATAATATTATAGAGTGCTATTTTTCCTCATTAAAAAACACAGCAACAATTTTTCTTGTTGGTTCGCCAGCTAACGGCACAGCATGATAATGAAACCGTCACATTTGAAATTTTAATCTTTCACGGCTCACTGTGTCATCGAAAGAAAGAGTTGGCGGTGACAATAATAAGGTTTACTCTGGCCAAAGACGATAAGAGCGGACAATGGGTGGGAGTCTGCCCCTTTGCTGATAATGAGGTGCTTGGTTTGAGGGAATCTCTGGCGACTTTTCCGTCAAATAGCCATGCTGCGTCTTCTCTGATAAACGCTGGGCTTCTGTTAAAGGCCAGCTTGTGTGATCTCTGGCACACGTGTGCGAAGGTGAGCTGGACCGCTTTAAAAAAAAAAAAAAAAAAAATGGTTGAACTGCCTGTTTTAAAGCTATACCTGTCCATGATAACTGTGTTTCTGGTCTTCTACTGTTCTAATGTTCAGATAGTGGCCATTTTGGACAGGGGCAAACAAACTACTCATAACTCAAAGGTAGGGCTTGACAACACTAACTTCTTTCACAAACACCTCATTTCTGATTTTACTACTTTGCTTGCAAAATGAAGAATTGACAAAGACAAAAAAATAGTTTTTTTTAACATGAACTTATTACTATATCATATTATATATATCATTCAGGGTATCACATCTATCGAGTTACGTATAAAACTGAATGAAAAAGTCTTTGCAAATCTTCTATTCCATTATTTACACAAGCATGTTTTTTTTTGGCAAAAATAACTGACTCCATGAATCATTTAAAACCAGAATCTGCACATGATGCATTTTCATTATTATTTTGAGATTAGTCAGGTGCACCAAATGTCATAGCCAATTTAATTTTTCCGTAATTACAAGAGTGATAGTACTGTAATAAGACCACTGACATCAGATTCAAAAAGCCAAGGCCCTATAGATGGATGATGGATAAAAAGACAAAGAGGAAGTTATTCATCTCCACTATACACTGTGGTTTTCGTGGCTGCTGGCTCGACACATGCTAGCCTCACACTGCACCTTGTGCATTAATGAGTTTGTGAAAAATGGCTCCATGGCCTTTGTTTTATTAACGTGGGGAGAAAGGGAGAGGGAGAGAGAGAGAGCGGCATACAAAATGTTCCCAATTAAAATGAAGAAGAATTGCGGGAGCCGGGTTCCCCTGTCGCAGCAGAGGTGCTTTCTCATGTTTCTAAAAAATCGGAAGGCTCCTAGACAGGTCATTAAGCGTCGACGGCGGCTCTTTGTGAGCGCTCAGCTCGCCAAAACGTGTTTACCACAAGCCAGCCAGGAGGGAGAAGAACATTTACAACAATGCACACTTAGGAGGCACATACATAATGCAACTAGCTCCTGGTGTTTTATGTATCATCTTTAAAGCGGCCGTTCTCAAACTGAGGTCTGTGAGCCGTAACTTGGGAAAAGAAGAGAAGGCGGAAGAGTGAGGTTAAAAAAAAAAAAAAAAAGATGACAGGCAGCGTGTGGACCGAGGCTTTGAGTTGATCTGGTCGCTTTAGAGCGAGCGCCTGGTGGGATACGTTCCAGCTTTCATTTTTATAGCTCAAAAACATCATTATATATAGAGATAAGAAAGTTGCTAGCCAAAGTAGCATCCATTTTCCCAGGCTGTGGGAAATTCCATATTTCAATCTTTATTTTATTTGACAGTACTCTTTAAAAATTTGGCAGTCTTTAAACAGGTCATGAGTATTTAGCTTGATTTTTTTTCAAACAAGGAAAAAATTCCTAATGGGATGATCCTCGGAATAAAATCACCCCTGTAAAGTAATACCTGACCCCAAAAAGCTGAAAAGGCCTGACATGCGTCTCAGACATGATTGTGTGGCTTCCTCTGAAGTGTGTGAAGTACACACAAACACACAAACTCCATTCAAGTCTTCCAACACAACCTTAAAAGAATTTCTTTTTCCATCCGGCCAGACACTCCGTGAGCTCCACGCTGGTTGCGCATTTATCGCCTGGCTGACCACTGAAGTTCAAATCAAAACATTGCTTGTAAGCTATGAACCTCAGAATGGACCAACAACTGTACGTTTCTTTTTTTAAACTCCACTTAGCAGCTCACTTAAAAGAAACAAAAATGAGATCAAATCAGACTTTCTTCATCCAACAACACAGCGGCACAAATAAGCAAACTGTGCTGTCTGGAGGGAAAAGTGCCCAATTTATGATGGGGGAAAAAAAAAAAAAAAAAAAAACTACCGCGTTATTCTCTTGCGACGCCAAATCAACACTTCAACAGGTGTCGGGCCAACTGCGCTTAGTGATGGTTGCTGTGCAATTTTTAATCAGGCCATTTTGGTTAAGTTTGTAGAAATGCAATCAATGAGACGATTACATGCGAGTGCTATTAATAAGAGTTGAATCTTAAAATAAATACAAGAACTGTAACAAATTCTTTCCCGTTGCTTCTGACACCGAGTGAGCTACCGAAAGCGCCACTTTGTGAGCCAGCGTGACTCTATTACCGAACCTCCACTCCAATTTTTCTTTGACATTTACGTGTCTTGCGTGTGCTCGTGTGACCGAAGAGGCGAAGCTGTTGAGAAGTCTAAGCTCTCCACGTCTGAGTGGCTCAGGCTTGTGATAAAAGTAATTACAGCATTCAGCCGAGCATGTCGGAAACTCAGGTGAGCGCCGTCTCTCTGACACAATTATCCTCCCCGGTGACGGCTTTGCTCGTCTGTCGCCGACAATTACAATGTGGTGACGAACGTCGCCGAGTGAGCTGCTCTAATGTAAATAAGCACTTGTGCTAAGCTAGGATGGCGGAGCGCATTCTGGACCAAATGATGTTCGCGCCGTGAGTGACATTCCCTCGTTAAATAGCCTGCTGATGTTCACTACTGCCTTGAATATCAGCTATTACTCATCCTTTCATTCAGGCACTTCCAGAAACACCGTGTGCCATCATCTTCATTAGAGATAATTAGCCCAATTAAGCCATTGTCGCTTTGCTTTTAGCTGATGAAGCTGAAAATTGCTTGATTTTCACCATCAGAAGCACTTCAACTCCAAAGAGACAAGGATGCTACTTTTGTGTGGTTAAAGATGTCCATTTGCGCTAGTAGACAACTATTAGGAGTGAATAGCAAAAAAAAAAAACTGGTTATTTTTGACATTTTGGCATCGTGCAGATCCATGGAGCTCCCATAAAAAAAACATCAATGCACTGACAAAAGAATTCCTCGAGTTAACTGAACAGCTTTTGAGAAGAACAAATAAAAGCAAAGAGCTATTATTTTGCCTATAATGGAAGCATAAATGGTCGATGCCAGCCAGGAGGATTCCGAATAAATGTTACCTTCCAGAAGGCCATAATGATAATGCCAGCCCGCCCAGATGGTGTCGGCGCGCTCGCTTATGTTTCCCAGCACTGAAACATTTCACCTCCTGCAAGCAACACACACACACACGAGCACATTAAATCATTCCGATTATTACAATTTGATCTAATCTGATTTAATCAAGCTGTAAATAACGTACGGCTATTAAAAAAGAGGCTTCAATCTGTTTAACGCCACTCTAACTTGAAGTTTATTGTTAAGCTAAAGCCTGATGCTAATGATAGCCACCCTGCGAATAACAAAAATCCTCTTAAAATGGACGCCCATTGAAATGCATTGTGTTCACTTTCTTTGAATAGATTCCAAAAAGGAGACAAGCATTATGATCCCAATGTGCTCATGAGATAAAGTTAATCTCACGAGATACTTATCACCGTCTGTTTTGTTTTTTTGCTGTTTTCTTCCAGTGCGTCTCACCTCCGGTGAAATAAAGTTTCACCTAAGAGGTCTGTGTTGGTTTTTTTTTTGTCTAACATTAGCGGCAAAGTTGTTATGGATTAATGGCATGGCGGCCGCATGCAAAATCACCAGCGCGAGCAGCGGTACAGCATGTTAAATGATGAGCCATTATGGCGATTTTATAATGGAGCTGTAATTGGGCCTCGGCGGTACAGCTGCACCATTTTCATGGCAATTATTTCGCTTTTTATCTGCCACCCGGCTTTTATCTGGACTTCTTTTCTTTCTCCTTTTCTTTCTTTCTTGCTCATCCATCTTAATTTTTCCATTAGGACTTGTTCAACTTTATCTTCTGACTGTCATGGCTGTGCTGGCTCCATTACATCATCAATGATGATCAAAAGATCATCAAAAAAAGACCATCAAAAAAGTTTGTTTACAACGGATGAATCTGGACGC